>NC_023164.2:6250000-7500000 GCF_000231095.2 Oryza brachyantha
ACAAAAACTACAAACACACGCATGATCAACAAGACTGCACTTGCACGCGCACCTCCACGGTGGGGGCGGCGTTGCCGGCGCCGGCGCCGGCGTCCACCGGAGAGCGGCATATCGGGCACGTGGCGTGCGAGCCGAGCCACATGTCGATGCACTCATCGTGGAACACGTGCAGGCACACTGGCAGCCGCTTCGCCGCCTCCCCTTGCCTCATCTCGCCCAGGCACACCGAGCACTCCTCGCCGTCGACTACCCCGTCGTCGTCGCCGCCGCCGCCGCCGCTGCTCCCTCTCCTCTTCGTCTTCTTCTTCTCGTACGAGTACGCCGCCAAGAGCGCCACATCGTCGGCGATCGGTGGCGCAGAGGGCTGCACCGCCGCCGGCTCACGTGGGAGCGAACGCTGCGCCGGCGGCGGCGGCGGCGCCACCACAACAACGACGGTGCTGCTCGGCGGCGCCACCACCGGTTCTTGATCACCCTGAACCACTCCTTCCCCCGCCTGCCTGGCGCCAGACCGGCGACGGCGCGACCAGTGCACAACAAGGACGACGACAACCAGAACGACGATGGAGATGGCCCACGGGACGCCGGCGACGTACATCAGCACGCCGGCGACGACTGCCAGCGGGACGACGGCGAGCGCGAGCTTGAGCAACATCTTGAGACACGACGCTTCCTCTCTCCTCCACAACAATGGCAATCAAACCAAGGCAGACGCGGCTGCAAATGCGTGTGGTTAATTTGGAGTCGCAAGCAAGCGATCAGGTCAGTCAACTTCGTTGATTAATTCGGCTATTTAAGTCTACATTTCGATCGCAATTTGGTAGTGACACGACGAGAGCTGGACTTGGGGCAACAGCGTACGTACACGTCAGCAAAGAAATTTTTTTATTAAATAAATCTTTTTAGCAAGTAATTTTATTACTAATCCATCGGACAAAATATTTTTAACGCTGAACCTTTTGGCCACGCCAGTGCCTGTGACGTGGCAAGACAACACTACCACGCAGCCTGAGCGGCGTGGCATGGCGTGACAGCCTTGCCACGCCAGTATCAGTGATGTGGCAAGACAATACTGCCACACCACTGACATGACATGGCCAGCCATTTCGCCACATCAATGTTGGTGGCGTGATTAAAAGGTGAAGAAAATATTTTTGCTGGAGGTTTAGTAATAAAATTATTTGCTAAAAATGTTTAAAAAATAAAAAAATTCTCCAGCAGACTGAGCTGTTTGGCTCTTAGGAGAGATCTGGCCATCTGGGCCGTTCGTTTCAGCGCAAAACTTGGAAAACGAGGCCTTCTCTGTCCACGCGTCACATCGCCGTGCCGTTTGATTTGGGTGGATCTCGATCTTGACGCAATCGGGTCAGCTAGATTTGGACCCCCAAGAGTTTTTAAGGAATAGGTTCGTGGCCGTGCGTCGCTACGGACAGCAGAATTTATATAACGTATATAACTTCACATAAGACAATAATTTAATATTAATTTATGTTAAAACGAAACGATCAGGTCTATCATATATTTAGACCCATGATGTAATTAAGATAATGCTTTATAGGTGTTAGAACCATCTTTCGATATATATTTGCTTTGTGTGTCAACACTTTAATGACGAAATTTTGCTGCACTTACATTGGATACTAAATACAGATGGAGTCTATATACGTTAGTATATTACGCATGATTGACACAATCGTATCCTGAATATTTTGGTATATATAATATAATAAGAAAAGTACACTTTTTTAAATCAAATTATATGTTGATCATAATTAATATTCTCGACTCAATGCGTAATATATTTTTATTTACATAATTAAAATTAACTTAATCCTGTACAACGCACCGATATCTTCTCTAGTATTAAAAAAACTAATCTCAATTACAATTAAGTACTCGCTCCGCCATCCAGTTTAGAACACAGAGTATACGAACAACAGAAAGAAAAAAAATAAAATGATTGTCAGGAAGATTAGAAATTGACTTACGTCATCTGTTAAACATTATGACGTTTTAATAGATTCTCATTAACAATTATGATCAAATTCTATTTGATCGATATAAAATACTAATCTCAATTACAATTAAGTACTCGCTGTGCCATCCAGTTCAGAACAGAGAGTATATGAAGAACGTAAAAAAAGAAAATAAATGTCTTAAGAAGATTGGATTTTGAATAACTTCATCTGTAAAACATTATGTCGTCTTAACCAGATATCTTTACAATTATGGCCACCTCCTGTAATGATCTCCTAAAAAATGACAAGGATGCGATAACTCAGAATCAAAAAGAAAAGTATCGGGAATGAATAAAAAACTTGACCAAACACATACAGGCGGCGGAATGTACTCCTCCGTGCCAACAAATGAATTGGATGCTCGCATAGGTTCAGCAAAAAATATGGTGTAACTCCTGCTTTTCCTCCTTTTCTCATCAGCATCTTCTTGAACCAATATAAGTTAATGAAAAAAAATATACATCAAAGATAAAAGCATTAGGTCTGTTCCAAGTATTAAATATTCGTAGGCAGAAGCTAACGGTAACAGTTCCATATAAATATTGTTTTGTTTCTTTTATGTCACTATATATAGCATAACTCGAAGCCAGAAGTGCACCTTGTTTCTTACTGCACCCATTCACCCAGAGTCAAAAACAACCAATTCACCATCGAACTCTTTTCCAGTATGTTAATTTCACAGGTTTTTTAAAAAATGGATTTGAATCCTAGTTCATTAAAAGGAGAAAGGAGATAAAATACTAAGCTTTATCCTAAGCATTAATCATGTGTGGTTTGCTTGACCTTATTGAACACCTCAAAAAGCTTATTCACTCGTCTCTCACAATAAAATTTTTCGTAGGCAAGAGCTAGATCTAATTGCTATTTGATTCTTAGCTGCATCAACACCTCTAGACAAATATTGGTTTAACTGATTGATTAGCCAAATTTTAGAAGCAACAATAAGTACATTTTGTCGGGTAAATTTTAGAAGCAACAGTAAGTACATTTTGTCGGGTAATAGTGGTACCTTGGATGTGCAAATTGATCAAAATCTGATTATCTGAAACTGTGTTATTTGAAACATTAATACCTCAGTCCTCAAACTCTGCTATCTGAAATAAAACACCTGAACATATATGATTAGTATTTAGAACCATTGCAAAATAACAGAAATAACATAGTTGTTTGCTATGTGATTCTTAGCTGCATCAACACCTGTACACTGAATAGCAAAACATATATATTACCAGATCGTTGGAATGGTTCATTGAAGGCAGGCAGTTTCATGGTGGATACCAAAACTGACATTGATCAACCCAGAAGCAACCTGTACGCTGAATACCAAAACATATATATTAGCAGATCGTTGGAATGGATCATTCAAGGCAGTGCAGTTTCATGCTGGATACCAAAACTTACATTGATCAACCCAGAAGCTGCCTGAGACCATCAATAACCTACTCCCGGTTTGAAGGATTCATCATCTGAAAATCTGAAAAAGAATAAAAAACAGAATAACTTATGATGTAAAACTTCAGAGAAGGCCAAAGACCATTTGGCAAAGCTTTCAGCAAGATGTAAAACTTCAGCGAGGTGAATCCAGTGGGGTAGCAGCGAGGTGAATCCAGTGGGGTTGGGAACGGCCGGTTGGGTTAGCAGCAGGCGGCGGCGGAGACATCGTCGAAGACGGGGATGTCGTCGAGACCGGCCGTCTAGACCAGCTTCGGCAAGACCGGATCGATTAATGGTAGCGGGGAGAAGGGGAAGCAGGGAATGGTAACCTGGTCGGTGTGGTCGCTCGGCGGCGATGTCGGCAGGACGGCCGCGCGCGGCGGCGAATGTGCTGATCGGAACCGTCGCGATCGGCTGCTCGTCTTGATCTGCCGTGTACGTCGGAGGTCCCCTCGCTGCAGACGACAAGAGCGAGGCCGCGCGGCCCGTTGTCGTCGTCGGACAACACACTGGCGCTGTGATACGGACGGGAGGAAGGAGAGCGCGCTAGATGCCGCCTGCGATACGGACGGGGAGGAAGGAAAGCGATGCGACATAGACGGGGAGCGAGATTGATGGATACGATCGGTTTTTGGAGAGGAAAGGAAAAGAAGGTTGGGGTGCGACGCGACTCGCCCATAAGTGTTTTTTAGGAGCAGAGACTTTCGTGTAGGCGATTTTTTAATTATCTTATTCTTTTAATAATAATTAAGGATACAAATGAGTGAATTAAATACCATAAATCAAACTTTCGCTTTAGAAAATGTTTACACGGAGTACACAACGTTTATATGTATGAGAAACGTGACAACAAAATAAAGATGAAATTCTGAAGAGAAAAAATAACAGGGCCGTGGTGTATTTCACCTTGTCCCCCCTTTTTTTTTTCTGCCCTCCAAAAATTTTGGATTATGGATTATATCGAAAGTATTAACAGTTGATTGAAATTAACTGAAGTCAAATTATTTCTTTGAAGAAAATATCAGTAATATCTCTCCATCTTCTTCCAACAAAAAAAAAATAATTCATCGAAGATTTCGCCCAAATCCAACGGCAACTTTACATCAAGAATTGACGTCGACCACCATCTCCGGTGGCGGCACCACGGTGCACCGGCAAACCGGACACGTGGCGCTCGCGCGCAGCCACCGGTCGATGCACGCCGCGTGGAACACGTGCAGGCACCCCGGCAGCCGCCGCACCGCCTCCCCATGCTCCACCTCGCCGAGGCACACCGCGCACTCGACGTCGCCGCCGCCGCCGCCGCGGTGCACGTAGCTCGGGATGCGGCCCGCGGCGAGGGCGGCCTGCAGCTTGACGCCCAAAATCACCGGATGCTGCTCGGGGCGTCGTCCCCCGAAGCCGTCGCGCGGCGATCCTTCGTTCGCGGGCACGGCAGCAGCAACGCCGACGCGGTGGCGGGGCCACGGCGGGCGCTTCAGGTCGGCGTAGAAGCGGAAGCAGAGGATGAGGCTGACGGCGGTGAAGAAGGCGGCGACCACAGCGAAGAAGATGGCGTGGGCGGAGCGCGGCCTCCTGACGAGGTGGAGCGCCGCCACCGGCGCGGTGACGAACCCGCACGCGAACACGGCGTGCGCCACGGCGAAGTCGCAGCCCCACCGGTAGCAGCCATCCTGCTGCACCGACATGCTTTAGCGTTCGTGCGCGCCTCGTGGAATGGAAGCAAAGCAAACGCGAGGAGCAGTAGAAAAAAAATTTAAATGGCGGCGAGGCGTCCTAGTAAGATTCGCGCGCGCGCGGCGTTAAGCGAGTTAAGGAGATGGAAACGATGAGCATTATTATCCTGTTTACTGCCTTTTTTTGTTGGTTAGGTTGGACTGGACTTTATTACCTCCGTTACATATTATAAAATTTTTTAAAGTTGTATTCATTTATATGTCAATGTCGACGTATATGTTTTGTATATGTGTCTAAATTCATTAATATGTATATAACTCAGGTAAGAGCAAAAAGTTTTTATAATATTAAACGGAGAAAATACTACTGTACTCCGTAGTCCGTACTCATATTATAATCATGTCATCTTAGGATTTCCCATCTTCCTGTGACAATTGTATGATACTCCCATCGTTTTATAGCAAGAATTTTTAGCTATACCTGTATATTCATTGATCAATATATATTATGTATAGATTCATTAGTATCCATGAGTCTAGACAATATTAGAAAATATCATACTGTAAAATAGAGTTATTAGTAATACTCGTTGTCTCAAAATAAAATAAATAAATATTAAATTAGATATATTCTAGTTGTACAAATTAGATAGATGTCCTTCACATCGATATTGCTAGGATATATTACCTCCGTCCAATATGTTATATAGTTTAGTAGAGATTAAGATTAAGAAGGAAGACCATAGCACCCGTTAATAAATAAGAAATGATTATAAGTGAGACGGTAGGATTAGATAAAATAAGAAGTGATCGATAGAATACTATTATAAATAGTGCCATAAACACTTAGATTTTAATATAAAATTTAAATACTGTAAATACTAACGGAGTATCGATTTTTATACCTTAGGACAGACGAAGCAATTCACCAACGGTTCACTTTTATATTTTTTTGGTGTGGGAGTATCTGTCACATAAATGTCAGCTGCCGACAGTATCCATCCTTTACTGACCAACTTCTATTATTTTTTCAGTTGTTAACTGGTTAATATAGTTAGTTCTGACAGGTCTTTAGGATATAGTAATACTACTATCCGTATGTGCCTACGGTGTAGTAGTAAGACGGCACTATATTGGCATTGCTGGTAAAAATTTGTACGATGCAGATCCACAGCAGCACGTCCGTCATCTTTGTTAGTTCCGTACTCCTTTCGTACATCGTTGACTTTTAAATTTACGTTTAATTATTCGTTTTGTAAAAAAAGTTATATAATTATTGATTATTTTTGCTATGATTTAATTTATAACTTTAAGTATGATTTATAATTTTATATATTTGAACAAAATTTTTGAATAAGATAAATGATCAAATGTAAACTCAAAAGTCAACTGCGTAAATGAAAGTGAGTATTCACGTAGGTATGGCATGTACGGCACCAATGACAAAATGTACCGTGGAGCCAACAAAGTCCTTACAGAGGTGGGAAAAAAAATTTGGACGGCCCTATATAGTTTTGTTGTGAGCTTGGTCTGTATATGGTGGAAATTTGTGTAATCATGGCTAGGCATGCCAATAGTATGAAATCCACCCCATCCTTGGCCCAATCCACAGTACCATGCTAAAGTAACTCGAACCAGTCCAATCCATTCGTTCCCTCATGAGACCCAAGCCAGCCCAACCCATTTGTAGCCTAAAACCAAACCAAACCAGACCGATCCATTTCATCTTTATACAGGTTGAAATGAATCCACCAACTAATCCATTTGCAATCCACCCTACAAGCACTCAACCAATTGACCTATTCACGTAGCAGCAAGCTACCTGGGGTGATGCTCCAATTGCTCGGTGGCGCAGCATGACCCAGGGGCGGCGGCAGCAATCACCGATGAGTTGATTTGCAAATGACTTATAAAAGATGGGACTGTGATATGGAAATGAGTGATGGTTAGGATGAAATGAGGTGGAGGGCATGGATGGCTAGGATACAGTGTTACTATTCTTTATAGGTGTGAATGTCGTACATATCATTCTCCTATTCCAATTTGTCAACCAAGCATTAGGATTTACTATAAGTTTGCTCAATTTGTTACCGTTTCTATGCAATATGAAAAATAATTGGATACAATCTTAACTTTGTTTGAGCAAAGGCATTATTTCAAAACTAGTAAGAACAACCTATAGAAGACAGAGAAAAACCATAGTCTTCTCCCGCCTTTGCCTCTAGTGGTTCGCCGGTGGCTACCGATGGGAATTGGTCGTGTTACACCATCTAGTAGGCTAGTAATGCTTAGGCTTAGTCAGGTTTCTCACGTATCTCTCATATGAAGTAGTGTGTCTCAAGTACGGAGTTATTGAGTATGATGGCAGATCGGCGGGTCATCATCAAGCTCTTGCCGGAGTTCTCCTTCTAGCCTTCTTAGTCTCCAGCCTCATGCTAAGGGCTAGAAGGAAGCTCAATGTGCATAAATAATGGCCTTATCGCTCCTCTCTTCCTATGTCTGGATTCCATTTCCTCTTTTTGGTTGATTGGTCATGGCGATGGAGGTGTTGTCTTGATGTGTGTTCTAGAGGCCTTGGCGTTATCAGCTGGTGTCTTTTCCAATAACTAAGCTAGCTTTGTGTTGACGCAAAATTTGTACTAGTATTATTCAAAAATCATGTTGACACATAAAGGTCTAGGACACCTGCTGAACTTTAGTGCAGGACCTGAAGAATTGGATTCAGGGCGTGCTAGTCAATTTGACCTATGCAATTGACAATGAGCATAGAAAGAATTAAATCGAATAGTTAATCGGTCAATGGACCGATAAGACTAGCTGATTGACCTATGAGCATTGTAGTAGGGCAGTCGACTGTGTTATTGATATAAACACAACGAGTGCGAACTGGCAAGGATCATCGTCTACAACCAACTGATAATCAACAAAATTTATAAAATATCTAAACTAACTTACTAGGAGTAATCTTGATAGGTCAGATCAAACTGATGTAGCATTAGACTATGCGTAGCAATGCTAGATTAGATACTAAAAAAACAAAATTGATTATCACCAAGTAGACAAATAGCCAACGACTGCTGCTAGGCGATAGCAAACATATATATATGTATCAACATGATCTACCTAATCTAGCTTATTAAGGATAATCTCGATAGGTTGGACCAAATCAATACAACAGAAGATCACACTTAATAAGAGATAGATTGACCAACTACAAAACTAGGTAGGCTATCAATCTGACGAGTCGATGACGTATAACTCTAAAACAGTGAGCCTGATAAATCAATGTGATATAAATTATTTGATAAACACGATTTAATAGATCGAATCTAACCAAGACAATACGAGATTGAAGCTATCAAACGATAAATATCAAGTCAACATAAATTAGTCAGATTAACCGACCAGATTAATCTAAGATACAAGAGTAACTTAGAACTGAGCCAATAGAATCACTAGGACCAACACATGTTTGATTAGAATATTGAACCTAACCAAAAAAAAGTCTCAATCTAGCCAATACGATTACTAGATTAATTAACCAGAATGATTGATGATACAAAAGTAACTTGAACTAAAACTAATACTAATAGTTGTACAAACCATATTAGATTATCGGACATAACTAAGAAAATTCTGATTCAGCCTATACGACTGTCATAGTGACGAGAACAAACTCACATGTCGTAGGTTAGACCTAACCAATACAGCCTGATCGCAGAGAGCCCACTTCATCAAAATACTACTTCTAAAGGTGACAATACGCCGAAATTGTACTAAGATATGTGGAGATGAGTTATAAAGGTGAACCTATTTATACCCTCGGGTTGATACAAGTACACATTACACAAGATAAAACTTTCTAAACAAGAAAAGAAAAATAAGTAATTATATCTAATTACAAGAGATATTTTAATAAAGGGTAAAAACTGTCTGGCAATGGTCTTCTCAGTTCCATTTTTGAATTCGGTCTTTTCATATATCGATGGGTTTTTTTCTTAATTGAATCCACTAATTAATTTTATCAAATTTTGACAAGAGTAAAAGAACACAAACAAGAGGCAGTTGGATGGATTCATTGCAGCGCTCGTATTTCACTAGTCAGGCCCTTACACAATGTCTTTTTGTTTCTACTTATATTATAAGCTAAAATTAAATTTTAAAATATAAATTTAGAGTTGATTTTAGACCTTGTAGTTCGCTAATATATATACACACATATATCTTTTTCGTTCAGAAACAGAAAAGCTGCTAATGCACAAGAAAGGGGAAAAAAAGAAGCAAGATCACTCCGTAGATAATGTCACCCGCTACACCATGTCAGGCGGCAATGGCGGCGCCGCCGCCGCGAAGGCGTCGCACCGGCAGACCGGGCAGGTGGAGTTTCCCCGCAGCCATGGATCGATGCACCGCTGGTGGAACACGTGCTGGCACGCCGGCAGCCGCTTCACCATCTCCCCCTTCTCCACCTCGCCGAGGCACACCGCGCACTCCGTCGCCGCTGCCGCGCCCTCCTCGCCTGCGCCCCCACGCTGTGTCTGCTCCTGCTCGTACGCCGACGCCGGGATGTCGTCCGCCGTCGCCACCCGCGCGCCTCCGCCTCCACGCGCCGGAAGCCCCCTGGGCAGCACGTCCAGTTGGCTCCGTTGGCTTTCTGATACAGACTGCGGCAGACCAGAGACATCGCCGCCGCCGCCGTCGCCGTTCTGGCGGGGGAGCAGCCTGAGGACGCACAAGCAGGGCGAGCAAACCACCCGACGGGCGCGGCGCGCGCACAGCGCGACCGACGGCACCCACGGGAAGAACGCGCCGCAGAAGGAGGCGCAGACGCACGAGCCGACGGCGACCCAGAGCGCCAAGAAGAGGGCCAGCACGACGACGGCGCGCGCGCCGCCGCCCGTCCGCGACACCTGGACGATGCCGTAGATGATCATCGCCGCGCCGCCGAGGAACACGCCGTTGGCGACCCCGAGCATGCCGCACCTCGGCGACCAATCCATGGCTGCACTGCACCGCCCGCCCGCCGGCCGGCGGCGTACGGATCACGATGCGATTTATTTTCTGACCTCAGAAGGGCGCGTCGTCACGTAGACGCCAATGGCGTTGACAGCGATTTTTGCCGCGAGATTTTGTAAGTTTGTGCGTTTGTTTCGTGCTTTTCTGAGTGTCACTTGCTTCGGATAGGCTGGAACCTACTAATTAATCTATGTGAGCATATGACAACATAGTGACCTGTTTCTCTTGTGGACTGAATTTGTTCAGTGTTTGAACTATGTTAATCACTTAATTGGTAAAACATTATTTTTAAAATAAAACTATTTTCAGAGCTGAGTATTAGAATTAACAAAATAGGTTAAAATAGTCGTTGTGATTAGTTCCGATATGGTTGGAAAATTGATTTTATTTCAATACAATTATTACAGTTAGTAAAAGTAGTTTCATCTTATGGCGGGACAACATGTTTCGTTTTATTTTTGACTATTTTGTATTTTATTTGCTTTCTGCTTTCTTTATTAATTAATAGATGAATATAAGGAGAATTAAAACGTCTTAAAAGTACGGAACTCAAAGGCAAAGCGTGTTTTTAGATTCCACCGAATACCTGTAAAATTTGATGTGACATATGTCAATATAATGTCGACATGAGCATCCTTGGTGTATGTGCATTTTCCAAAGGCATCAACAAACGAAAAGTCTATCGGTAACGAAAAAAATAATTATATTCTACGTATATAATAAAGAAAAAGGGAGAGGTCTGACGGCGAAGACGTCACACCATTTGCGCCGACAATGGCGGCGCGGCGAAGGCGTCGCACCGGCAGACGGGGCAGGTGGAGTGGCCGCGCAGCCACGCGTCGATGCACCGCTGGTGGAACACGTGCAGGCACGCCGGCAGCCGCTTCACCATCTCCCCCTTCTCCACCTCGCCGAGGCACACCGCGCAGCACTCCGCCGGCGCCGCAGCCGGCTGCTCGTACGCCGGGATGTCCTCCGCCGTCACCCGTGCCCCCCCGCGCCTCGCCGGCGGCTCGCGGGGGAGCAAGTACATGCGCGGCGGCGGAGCGGCAGCAGCGGCACCGCCGGACCCGGAGGCGTTCGCCGCCGGGCTGCTCCGCCGTAGCAGCCCGCGCGCGCAGCGGCACGGCAAGCAGAGCGCCCACCCGACGGCGCGGGGGAGCGGCGCGAGGCAGCGGCGCAGCGCGGACCACGGGAAGAGCGTGGCGCAGAAGACCGTGTAGACGACGGCGTTGATGGCGACCCAGAAGAGGAGGAAGAAGGAGAGCGCGACGACGCCGCCCTTGCCGCCCGGCCCCCGCGACAGCCTGACCAGCTGGTAGACGAGCAGGCCCGTGCCGCCGACGGACACCGCGTTGGCGATGGCCAGCGCGTACACGCGCAGGCAGCAGTCCATGGCCCCCGCCGCCGCCGCCGGCGAGTGATCAGTGGCAGGCTTCCTCGCCTCGGAATTTCGAGGTCGTTGTGCAAGAGTTCCATTTCGACTTTTGGAGGAAGTAAAAACAAAGGCGATTGATTTGCTGTTCTCCACTGCACTTCGTTAAAATAACGCATTATGAACAAATCTTCTCCGCGTAACGAAAACTTGTACGTTAGGGTTCTATTAATATTTACCGAGTACGTACTTCCTCCATTCAACAAAGTCAGAGGATTTATATTTATTTTTCTAAACAGAATGTCTAGCGTACGTCCGAACGAATCAAATTGAACCGCTACGTTTTGCTTTTCCGACAAACCGCTGCCAATTTGTTCCACCCCTCCTCGCCTCGTTCCCCGCCGGTGCTCTCCCCCGCGGCCGCACCTCCGTCTCCGTGCCGCCGGCGCTGTCTCCACCGATGCTCCCGTTCCTTCCCTTGCCGCCTCTGCTCCACGCTGCTCCCCTTCACACCGATCTCCGACGCCACGCTGTTCTCCTCTGCCGGCTTCGCGCTTCATCACATGCCTTCCCTGCGGTCCGCCCCACCCTCCGTGCTGGATCGTCACATGGCATCGATAATTCCAAATGATACTGTAATGACTGTGTTCGAAACAAGCTGTTGCAAAAGAAAACGATAAACGTAATTAGTATATGATTAATTAGGTATTATTTATTAAAAACTTGAAAAATAGATTTATTTGGTCTTCTAAAATAATTTCTATATAAATATTTTCGCACAAAATATATCATTTAGTAGTTTGAAAAGTGTGCTAACGGAAAACGAGAACCAGCAATTAGTATTATGTGCTTCATAATATTTTGATTTATTGAGATAATGGTTTATCAAATATTACTTTGTTCATATACTATTTATGTTGCATAAAAGTATAACTATAAGGGAGTACTCTCGGAAACGAATACAACAATATTATTTTTGTTTATCAAAATTATATTTTTAAATGAATATAACAATATTATTTTTTATCAAAATTATATTCTAATAAGGTAATCTTTATTTAAAACCAAAAAAAATATAAAATATATTTTAAAATTGTGGAGGGAGTATTTATATTTTATAAAAAATTTACAATGAATTAATATCATAAAGTAATATTTGTACCTGCTCGGCTGGAGTTCCATTTCGTAGTGATCGAGGAACTAAATTGAACAAGCCGGTTGATTCATGGTTGTATAATCTACTTTGCTTAATTAATAAGTACGCTTTAATATTTTTTCTCCGCGTAATAAAGTTTTGCTATCTGTGTATTTCTTTGACTTATAACAATATGTGATTTACTTTGCCGCCTATAATAAAATACGTTGCTTGATTGTTGATGACCATCTTCAGTATATTATGCCTTTTCCCCTCAAACTACCTTAAGCATTTAAAATATATATGGTGTAATATACTCCTAATGTCCATTCTTGCGATGTGTACACAGAAGAATTGGCGTTTTTGGTTCTCTTCTGCATGTTTTGACGGATTTTGTTTCCCTTGTCCTCTGGGGGTGGTCTCGGTGCCCGGGACCCCACACAAGAAAAAAAAATCTAATATAAGACATATATGTATGGAAAGAAAACTCCGAGGAGAAAAAAAAGAAAAAAAATCTAATATAAGACATATATGTATGTAAAAAAAAACTCCGAGGAGAAAAAAAAGAAAAAAAAACTCAATAAAATGTGATGTAATTTTTAATTAATTTTATACTCATATGGTATATTTGACATGGTACATTTATAATATTTATAAAGATAAATTAGATCACCCAAATTATAATTTTAGATATGTCACTGCCTCTCACACGTAATGTACAAAAAGCACGTCCATGAAACCCGACGCCAGAGGAGTTACTATAATTTAAGTTTACGGATGTACTGCTACTACGTTTGGGGAATTTAACTTTTTGTCACTTTTACAAGTGATGATAATAAATTTATCGCTGAACTCATATGTCATAGATTTATGAGGGCCCACGTATTATAAACAACAAGTGATAAATCTATTTTGATCACTGGCAAAAAGTTAAATTCCCCGTTGACGCGGCGTGCATATATGAAAATAGGTCTCTTAGTTGGTACCCAGAAAATCAAGGGCAATTCAAATTGTTTTCCCATGAAAATTTTACAATACAAACTTTGAACATTAAGGCTATAGCTGGTTTAGTATCAGAGCTGTACGTGTATGATTAAATTTAGCATGTTTTAAATATTGACGACCTAATTATATATATACATATACATCTGGATGAGTCTTGACAGGTTTATATGTTATATCTGGGACTAACTGTATTATGGCGCCACTTTTGAAATATCAACATGTATTTTACACTATAAAATCCATATATTTATATGGTAATTAAATATCAACCAGTATACTTTAATTACTACCCGTTTTATATCTACTTGAATTGCGACGTGTAACTAAAGCATTTTTTTCCATATACATTTGACACATGAGCAATTTGTCGGTGAAAAAGGGATATCTTATCTCCGTCTCTTAAGCCTCTGTGAAGAACGAGGGTGTTTGGTTGGAAGTAATGGTTTGCTACAAATTTGACATGTGAGTTTGATCAGCTCAGCCGAACGTTCGATTTGATGCTATAATTTTTGGCGTACTGCAAAATCTGAGACCAATATCTAATATGTCAGAAACAAAATTCAACCACCTTCTTGCCTTAGCTTGTGGCTAAATATTTTTTAAGGACAACTTTACTGTAATTGAGAAAATACTCTTAGTTACCAAAATTTATACTACCTTTATATTTTTTTATATGACGCCGTTGACTTTTAGGTTCACGTTTGACCATTCGTCTTATTCAAAAGAATTATATAATTATTAATTATTTTGTTATAATATGATTTATTATTATAGGAATTTTAAGTATGCATTATAATTTTGCATATTTGGATATAAATTTTGAATAAGACGAATGGTCAAACGTAATCTTAAAAGTCAACGGTGTCATACATAAAAATATAAAATTATGGAGGGAGTACTTAGAATTTTGGAATCTCAAGATAATTGAATGTATTAAATCTTACAGTAGGAAATATTATGCATTCCGGTACTTTCTTAACGACATGTTCTAGTGCACTGTGCACACCACACTTTTAAATTAAAATGTTTGCCAACTTCAAACATCAATCCAAACAGGCCAAAGAAAATGCCCCACCTGATAGGGATAAAAACGGCTCGGAAACGGACGGAAACCACCTTTATCGTTTCCGTTTCCATATCTTTTTCGGAATCAGAATCGAAATCGGAAATCTCGGATATGAAAACAGAATTCAATATTATCGAATACGAAAACGGAGCGAATTTGAATCGGAGCGGATACGGTAACGGCAATTTATCATAACATAAAACTCTCAAACCGAGGTTTTAATTTTGTTAAAACAATAGATCAAAAATTTCAAATATTAGCAACTAACCATACCACCTTTTATCATTACAACCAAGTTCATAGGTCACTTTGTTAATTATTGTCTAAATACCAAATAAAGACTATAATTTAAAAATTATTATAGTAAAAAGCAAATCACGCGAATTATTATAAAAGTTTACATAACATATTATAAGTTATTACAAAGTAAAATGTTTGTATATATGTTTTTATTAAGGACTTAAGGCTAATTTGCTGAAGTGGGCTAGGCTATTTAGGCTGATATTTTGGATGGAATAAGCCCACTTAAGGTCCTTCAACTTGTCACGTAGTTTGATTTTCGTCCCTACGTCGCAAAACCAGATATAACAGGTCCCTTAACTTATAAAACCAGTACAAACAAGGTCACTTGGCGGTATTGTCGCCGGTTTTGGGTGACGTGGCGTATATGTGGCCTCTTTGACTATGTGATCGTTCCACGTGGCACTGACGTGGTGCTTTCTCTAGCTTCAACTTGTTTGAAACAAACTGGTACTAATCAGTAGACAACGAGGGATGAGAAAGAGGATGCGCGTGTACAAATTCTCACAAGCAAGGATTAGGCGAAAGCAGTAGGATTTCCACGGGGCGTCAATGCCGGTGCTCACGGGGATTGGTGTTGCTTGGCTTAGTTCGGCGGCATGAGGCAGAGGTGGCTGTGACATCGAGGTAAGCAAGCAGCTAGCTTCTTGGCCAGTGAGAACGCCGGCGAGTGGGAGGAGTGGCTCCATCTTGAACCCGTTGGGCACCACCACAGCGAGGAATGGCCTCTGCCGGTTCACGCGTCTCACATCCCGCGCTGTGCTCGCCGCCACGGCCGCTTCCACCACTGCACCCAGCAGTAGCAATGGCACCAGCAACGACGACTTGCCTCCACCCCCACCACCCCATTGCCGGCAAAGCACCACCACCACACTCACTACCTTCGCCGCCACCATCACCCCTTGCCGAGGCTTTCGATGACTACCAGCGCTCTAATACGGCGAGCTCGACGTCGTTGATGCCCTCCTCCTCGTCGGTTGCCACTGCCACTTAATCTCACCAGCTGCCCTCGCTCCCCATTTGATCTGCCCTTGCCGACGGCGAAGGGGAGACCGAGTGAGAGAGAGAAAAGGACAGAGAGGCCTCCCTCCTCGCCGGTTGCTGCCCTGCCGACGAGATGGCATGCTCGCCGGCCGCCACCGCCGCTTAATTTGGTCGGCTTGCCAACGGTGAAGGGGAGACCAAGTGAGAGAGATGAAGGGGTAGAGAGATATTTTATCTTTTTTTGAAATATCTGATTGACAGGTGGATCCCATGCTGACTCAACCGACTGATGTGGGGAGCCCACGTGCCACATCAGCTAAAATGATCCATAATACTGCCGAAGGACTATGTTTATACCGGTTCAAGGACGAAAATTAAACTGGGCAGCAATTTAAAGGACCTCAAGTGAACTTATTCATATTTTGGATTTATATCATATATGCCTGCAGAAAAATTCTGAGAAAAATTTCGGAAAGTTTCCGAGAAAATTTCCGGAAAGTTTTTGACCGGTTCCGATTTCCGACGGATAGTGCCCTTACCGTATCCGTTTCCGTTTCCGAGAAAAAAATTCCGAATCCGTTTTCTTTTCCGATAAATTCTGAAAAAATTCCGACCGACGATTTCCGTTTCCGAAAACTGGTCCAGAATCCAGAAAGATTTCGAACCGTTTTCATCCCTACCACCTAACGCAAATTCGGTCAGCGCTCTTGTTGACTATGCACCATTAGACCAACCCCACAGTTTCACTCTGTGCCTATTTGCAGGTGTTCTCTCAGCTGCAATACCGGTGTGCCTGCGACCAACTCTGTGCCGAAGTCTAACCAAATGCATCAACTGATAAGGGCTAGAATAGTAGTCATTGTCTATTGCAAAATTTGCAATTAGATCAGCCTAGTCTCTCTGCAGCAGCTATCATTTCTTCCATGATGAACAAAACACAAGTCGGCAAGTAGGTTGGATTCAATATATGAACAGTTTTGTGTTCTTTGTGTAGATGTTACAGTTTATATTGGCTGATCAATTTAGGATCAAACAATCCATGCTTAATCTGAACTACTGTCACTTCTCTAATCATTTTCTCCATTATATATGGAGTCACACCGGCGGCAACGTGTCAGTCGGTTGCTGCGCCGCGGCGGTTGCGGCTGTGGCTGTGGCTTTCACCACGGTGGCTGCCGGCGGCGAGACGTTGCACCGGCACAGCGGGCACGTGGAGTGGGAGTGCAGCCACATGTCGATGCAGTCCACGTGGAACAGGTGCCCGCACGCCGGCAGCTGCCGCACCATCTCTCCGGCCTGGACGTCCTCCAGGCACACCGAGCACAGCGCGCGCCTCCCCGACTTGCTCCCGCCGCCGCCGCCGCCGTCGTCCGCAGGGCGCGCGTACGCGAACGCCGGGAGCGCGTCGATCGCCGCGCCCACGAGCCCGCACGTCGCGCACACCGCCACGGGCGCTCTGGCCGCGGCTGTCGTCGGCAGCGCCGGCGCCCCGCCGGCATCCCCCACGCACAAGCACAACCGCGAGACGCAGCAGATGGCGCCGAACACCGCCGCGGCCGCCGCGGCGAACTCGCACGCCCTGGCGATGCTGACCGCGGCGGCGAGCACCGACAGCAGCAGCAGCGACGCGCAGACGATCATGACGGAGTAGCACGCGAGGTAGCCGCCATCTCCGCCGCCCCCGCGCCAGCTCGCCGCCGACGGCCGCCGTCCACCGTTCAGCATGACCAGCTCCGACCGCACGTCTCTCGGCACAGCTCCACTGACCACGCCACGAAGCGAGCAGCGGCGTCTCGGTGCCAAGAAATAGCTCGTGGCGCGAGCGCCGGGTGCGCGCGCGGCGGTGGCGTTGCCGGTTTAAGGTTTGAGCCCGAGGTATTAGCAGCTGATGGCCGCAGATTTGGGCGAGCAACAGTGAGGATTGATCGTGGTTTAGATTCTCGAACGGATCACCTAATCAATCGATAATGATAGCTTTGGAGATGATCATTGACGACACGTCGGAAAGCCACTAGATCAGTCCACGCGCAGGTCCATCCCGACAGGTCCATTAGACTTGACAATTTTTTTTCGCCGAGAAGGCTATTGGGCGGACGTTCGTTTGTTTTCTTAATCGGTGGACGTGCTCTACCATGGTTATGATTTGTTTGTGGGTTAAAATGGATCTTAAGATTTTGTTTGCACTCAGAGCAAGATGAACAGTATGTTTGTATAGTGTTTGTAAGCTTGATTTTCCTATGTGTAATGCAATGGGTCTCTGTTTTTTTTCTTCCAAAAAAAGTATGATATGGTGGTTCTTATGGGTTCTAACACCATCGTCTTTTCACTTCTAAAGTTAAAATTTAAATTTTTAATCTTAAATTTAAATTGATTTTGAGAATTTTTCACCAAAGTTTATTTTTCGGCATAGACTTTTAATAGCTAATAATATGTATATGAAAATTTTATTCAATAAATTATATTTTATTTACAAATATGATGTCACAATCATCCTCTTAGATTATAGTTAGAGTGAAGTGCACTAGCGGTCTCTAAACTTGTATGCACGTGTCATCTATGTCCCCGAACTCTCAAAATACATTTTTGGATCCCCGAACTTGTCCGGGGTGTCATATAGGTCCAAACGGGCTCCGACCCGCTCCATTCACTCACATGGCATGCCACGGTGGCGCCTACGAGAAGGGAGAGAAAAGAATAAGGAGGAGAGAGATACTGACATGTGGGACCCACATGGCACCACCAACATGTAGGCGTCACCGTGGTATGCCACGTCAACGGATGGAGCAGGTTGAAGCTCGTTTGGACCTATATGACATCCCCGGATAAATTTGGGGACCCAAAAATACATTTTGAGAGTTCAGGGATCTATATGGCACATACATATAAGTTTAGAGATCGCTGGTGCACTTCCTCTTATGGTTATCTTTTGCATTGCGTGGTTGAATCTCTCACGTGCTCAGGTTTTGTTAAGAAAATGACAACTAGTTTTCTCGTTATATTGTTATGTAGCACTATAGCCACTAGTTTCATCGTTATTATTGTTATGTAGCCTTATAGCCATGCTACTAACCTTTGATTGACACATCAAAGTGTTGCTTTTCTTGCTCTACTTTATTGATTTAGTATGGTGTATAAAATGGCCTGGTGTACTTTTGGACACTCCCCTGCCATTCTGCTCCCGAGGTGTCCCACAACTTCCAATTTGCGGTCAACATATTTCAAGAAGTTACTATGGATATGAAGAAAAAGTATCTAAAAAATGTCTAGATATTTCCTTTGTGATATGACATCTTTGCTTTCTAAAGCTTCACACATGTTCCAGTTAGGGTGCGCTTGAGAGTGAGCAAAAAATGAGTAGATGTGCTAAAACGAGATAAGTTTTAATACATGATTAATGATTAATTAAGTATGGTTATTTCAAAGTTCAAAAACGATTAATTTGATTTTAAAAGCACTTTTCTATAATTTTTTCTTATACAAAACATGCATCGTTTAGTAGCTCGAGAATCATTGTTACGAGAAAGGAGTGACTTGTCATCTCTTATCATCACCTCAGAACACTCCCTTAGGTAAAATGAATATGCATATATTTCTATGAATCATATTGATTAATCGATTGAAATTTCCGAATCCATTGATCGATTGATATCCAGCAATCGGTATGTCATCTTCAACCTTGGACCATAGCATGGAGAAGAAATCAACGACAACCCCTAAACTTTGGTAGAACACCTATAGATTAGCGTTTCAGGGCTAGAAGCGGTCGGAGGAGGGCGACTTTAGAGGGATGATCGAAGCTATGGAAGACCTCCGGTGGGTGACAGAGAGACGGGTTGCGAGAGCAAATCGATGGCTAGAGATGAAAGGAGATAGTTCTATTGTTCACGCACGAATCTTGACACAACTTGGGCAGTCCAAAAATTAGTTGATGGATTAGTTTTTTTATTAATCGATTGATTGATGAATTGGAACACCCTAAATTAATTAGTTATTGTATTGACTTTGCAAACATAATTAACAAATTGTTAGAATCTCCGAGCATGAGTAGTGGGGTTTTGAGCGCCCGGTACTTGTTCGATCTTCAAGTTGAAATTGCCTAGAGTTAAAAACAAGGCAATGCACCCCCCATCTTTTTCTAGCTGGATTTGCCCCTGTTCTAAGTGGCTTAAACTATTCTGTATCGAACCATGAATACTCCGAAAAATATATACAATAATTCACTTGAGTTGTAACGAATTTTTCCCATCCATAATCACATATACAATTTCCTATCTGAAATTTTGTTGAGTGAGTTCTAGTTCACAATGTTGAGAACTCACATGACACAACCAATTTCGCCAGCAAATGTGCAGGGCAATCAATTCGTCAGCTCTAACACTGCAATGTACAAACCCAAGAGAGCCGCCCTCCGATCGAGTCCGACGACGAAGGCTACACCGGCGGCAGCGCATCGGCATCTGCGTCGGCCGACGTCGACTCCGCCGCCGCCGCCGTGGGTTTCGTCGCAGGCCGTCGCGGCAAGACCTCGCAGCGGCAGAGCGGGCAGGTGGTGTGCGAGTGCAGCCACATGTCGACGCAGTCCCTGTGGAACAGGTGGCCGCACGCCGGCAGCCGCCGCGCCGTCTCGCCGCGCTGCACGTCCTCCAGGCACACCGCGCACAGGACGCTCCCGCCGTGCTTGCTCCCGCCGCCGCCGCCGCCGCCGCCGCCGTCCGCGTGGCCCTCGTACACGAACGCCGGCAGCGTGGCGATCAGCGCCGCGCCGACGAGCCGGCACGCGGCGCACCGGGACGCCCGCGCCCGCGCCGCGTCGCCGACCGGGCCAGCGGCGCGTGGCGGCCTCCCCGCGCCGCACAGTGGCACGAACCACCCCATCACGCCGAACAGCAGCACGACGAGCCCCGCCACGGCGCAGGCCTTGGTGACGCTGACGGACGCCGCGAGGACGCAGAACAGGAGCAGCGACACGCAGGCGACGGACACGCCGTAGCACGCCCTGCACTCGTAGTCATCGTCCCCTCCCCCTGCCCCGACGCCGCCGGCCGCCCTCGCCACGCCGACACCGCTCATGCCGTCCGTACACAACAAACAAATACTAGAGCTCTTGCTCCTCTCGCCGCTGCCACCGCCATGGCGGTGGTAAGATATAGGTTGGCGCGGGCGGTGGCGGAAACGGATTAGGCTGTCATGTCGGGACCGCGCGCGCCGGAGTTAGGTGAGGTTGGAACCGGGAGCGGACGCGGGCCGGGGCCGGTTTGGGCAGAAGCAGCGCACAAGGTTTGCGCGGCGGCGGCGGCGGCGGGTGTTACCGCTTACCGGGGTGACGGTGACGGCGATGGCCGCAGTTTAGGAGCGGCCGTTTTCGTTTTGGTTTGCGAGATAAAAAGGCGGCTGGTCGCAATGCAACGCAGGTGAGGTGGGGTGCGGGTGCGGGTGCGGGTGCGGGTGCGGTTCGGGAGCGCGACAGTTTCGTGTCGTGTCGGGAGAGTGCAAGTTGTGTGATGTCGACGCGGCGGCGGCGGGGGGGCCTGGTCGACACTGAGTTTGTGAACGGTGGCCGCGTGCGCCGCTGTAACGAGGATTTTGATCGGGACAGGCCGCCTACGGCTCATCTTCTCGTTTATACTTATAGTTTTATAGTTTTATACTTATAGTTATAAGGTAAAATTTAAATTTATAGTTAATTTTGGCTTTTTAAATTGTAAATTAATTTTTAGTTTTTCTTGCTTTTAGCTCATGAGATACGTACGTATGAATGTTTTATTCACAATCATTTTCTGTTTGTGAATATACCTTTTGATAATTATTGAAGAAAAACTAAAAGACGAGAGCCGTGATTATCCGAGAGTAGGAGAGGAGTTCAGTTCGAATATAAGTATGTTTTTAAGTTGTTTATGAAAAAAAATTAATGTCAACAAGAATATGCTTCGGTGTCTCTCAGTAAATAGGAAAATAATGGTTGTGACAGGTATTCATATTATGATGTGATGAAATTTAAGCTGAAAATGTCAATGTGACAACTAGCACTAAAAATATAATATTTATATTTTAATTTTTTTCTAGAGGTCATTATAAATAAGCACATATCTTTTACACTCTCGTTGTTATTAATCAACCTATGATTGTATATTTCGGAATATTGGGTTGATTTTGTAAATTTTTGATCAGGTGTTGCTATTGCCTATTGGATTGGTGGGCTTGAGGCGAGCACTTCCCTTTTGAATAGTATTGGATAGGAGCTGCTACTCAGTTTGATTAAATTACTATCTCAGAGTAGTAGCATATTGCAAGGCAACAAAAGTAGTGAGAATTAGAGCAAGTCAAACGATATACTCTCTTGATAGTACAAGTCACTTTGGTTTTGTTCTAAAATGAACCGTTAAGTTTAATTAAATTTATATAAAAATATAATACTATTTTCAACATAGAATAAATACTATAAAAATATATTCGATGATGATTTGATAAAAATAATTTGATGTTGTAAATGTTAATATGTGTTTATATAACTTGGTTAAACTTTAGAACGTTTAACTTGGAACACGAATTTAAAGTGACTTATGATATAGAATAGGAGTAGTTAGTTGGAACACATTTAAAATAATTTCTAATATGAACTGGAAGGACCAGTTGGATGCTAGTTATAAAAACTATCACGTAATATATATTTGACATGAAGTTGTTGGCTAGGAGACAACTGACAAATTGTTGGCTAGAAGACAACTGGACCGACCGTGCAGCTAGCTTTGTTAACCTGAGACAAGTATATACTCTGACTTAGGCCGCGTCTGAAGTGGGGTGGATAAGTTAACTTACCCCTTGTCACAGAAAACGTAGCAATAGATTAATACATGATTAATTAATTATTAATTATTAAAAAATATAAAATAGATTAATATGATTTTTTAAAACAACTTTCCTATAAATTTTTTTAAAAAAATACACCGTTTAGCAGTTTAGAAAGCGTGTGCGCGGAAAATGAGAGGAATAAGTTATCTAACTGGAACCGCCGAACGTGGCTAGTTTGCGTTCGGCTCACCCACCACTAACCCTAAGGGATTGTTTAGATGAGGCTAAATTTTTTAGCCCCATGTCACATCGGATGTTTGGACACTAATTCGAAGTATTAAACATAAACTAATAAAAAAACTAATTTCATGAATGAGTGCTAATCCATGAGATGAATTTTTTAAGCATAATTAATCCATAATTAGAGCATCTTTACTGTAGCATCACATAAGCTAATCATGGGTTAATTAGGCTCAACAGATTCGTCTTGCGAATTAGTCTAAGATTATGGATATGTTTAATTAATAGTCTATGTTTACTATTTATAACAAGTGTCCAAACATCCGACCCAAACAACCCTTAAATTTCCTAGTTTTTTCACTGGTATATTTTCCAAACTGTTAAACGGTGTATTTTCTTAAAAAAATTTTATAGAAAAGTTACTTTAAAAATCATATTAATTTCTAATTTTTTTATAATTAATAATTAATTAATCACATACTAATATATTACTATATTTTCCGTGCCAGATAACTAACCCTCATTCTAACAATTTTTCCCCGTAACCTTGTCTAATTCACCTAAATAGAAATCTTATGTATGGAAAAACTTTTATAGCTTGCGGCTATTGGCTTACGAGTTGGTGTTCAATTCGGTGATAGGAGCAGAGGTTATTGTTTGGTTTTTTTAATAAAAAATGCTAAATAACGTATTTATAAATAAAAAATAATTTGTGAATAAAAAAAATATATATATATATATATTCTTAATGACTGAAAGCAAGATTAAAAAATAAACTATGATGTAAAAACCTCAAATTTAACTGTAAATTTAAGGTTAAAAACTAAAATTTTATCTAAGCGATAAAAATAAGAAGTATTTGACTCCTCACAGAAAAACAAGAGAAACGTTGACAAGAGGATGAGAAAGCCGTGCGAAGACAAAAGAAGCCGTTAGTAGGGAAACACGGTTATGGGGGCTTTGCAAATTTTTTATTGATTTTTTTAAATTGTTAGGATGCCACTTGAATAACAATTGTATAATAGTGGTACTGTCATAATATAATATTCTAGTGATAATTTTACAATAAAGTTTCAAAGCAGTGATAAACTTGTAATTGTCCCGTTAAGCTGTTAGAGGGAAGACGCCGTTAACTTTACTTTGATTAATTCAAACCAGGCAAGAAACATGTAGGGGCAACTGCAACTCAGTGGTGGCGGCCAGGTGGGAGCAGCAGTCCGCCATCGGCGCCCATCCCCTCGCCACTCCGTCGCTACACACCCAAATCACCCACTGCACCACCATAAGTCCCTCGCCTCCAACAGATCATCCAAGAAGGGTGAACGCTCATCGTCGACGGTCGACCTCCATAGCACCCTGGTAGCTAGCCTTTGGTGCGCCCCTGGCGCCTCCAAGGCTCCAATACAGGTGCTTACGTAACAAAATCAGTATATTGTTAAGCACCTCATTAAGCACTCTGCATTGGAGGTGTTGCTACCTCCAGGCTCCAAACCTTGCCAAGCCATCCCATGCCAATGGTTTCATTTCTCACGGAAGGGGCTGAAACCGGTCCTAGGCAGAGTGACGATAATCACGATTATCGTTAAAAAACCATGCGAATTCAAAATTAAAAAAATCAAAAAAAAATCATAGTTTTGGATGTCAAACCACATGGTTTGACATAATTATCATGTGGTTTGGTGTGATTATCGTGGCGATTTTGAAGACAACGGTAATCATGGCTTCGATCACGATAATCATGCAGTTTGCTACGATTATCACAACGATTCTGAATTCCTCCGTATTGGGCCTTCAAAATTGTGATTTTTATTTTTTTTCTCTCTCACACATTTTGACCATTTTTAATTGATTTATGCCTTGCTTTTGAAAATTTTCTTCATCACTAAGTTTAGGATAAACATAACTGTCATCATGATTTTTTTTTTGGATTTTTCTACTATTCTTTTTCAAAATTTTTGAATTGGGACGACCTTTGCAAAACTGTATCATCAAAAACCGCTACTGTATCTTGGTGATTTTGAGTTTATAATTGAGTTCCTCATGTAGTTTTTGATTTCTATGATTCTGATTCTTTTCCTGTTAACTCAATCAAGTACTCATGTAGTACCAAGTTTTATGATAATTTTTCTACTATTTTTTTTTTCAAAAATTTCTCAGTGATGATTCTTGTAGCAAGTGCTTGTCCTGCTTACTCAGCTTATCGGTAATGCTAAAAGGATATCCATGTCTGCCCGAGAGGAGAATTAATATTTCATTATATTTGATGTTTATTCATGTTTGCCTGGGATGGGAACTACTGTTGAGTTAAATTTTGAGTTTCTTTTTTAAAAAAAAGAATTTATTCTTGTTGCTCTCTTTTCTCAAATATACAGTATATGTTTTAGTTCTTTATTATACTTGCCGAGTATTTTATACTCATCATTGTGTTTTATTTGGTTTTTAGTTACCAAGTATCACTGGTATGCATGGGCGGGAAGTAGCACCATATTACTCAATACTTACACACATCTTTAACTCTAATTTAGTTTTAGTGTATTATGACAGTTTACATAGTGATTAGATGATCTTATATATGTGACTCCGTGAAGTTTGGGATTTAGTGGGGGTTTTTGAGTGTTTTATGTTGCATTCCAGGTTGGTAAAAACCTAGAGTGCTATAGGAAGTAAGAGTTGGAATTAGATAGATAAGCAGTGTCCAAGACGAAATTGACTGGAAGGGGTCTATTTGCTGAAACAGACAATGTAAATAGACAATGTAAAATAGGATAGTTTAGATTTATTTATACATTAGGAAAGTTTAGTTTGGTTATGTGAAATAAGTTAAGATAGAATCCTTATCTATATCTAATAAGGACAATTATGTTTTTCGGGTACAAATATGTCCACCTTGGTCCATGTAACTTGTTATATTCAGATGAATACACAAAATTGGTGCATTACCACCAATTTCGATGGAGCAAGCTATTGGAGAAAAAGTTGGGTTGATCAGACTCGTTTTTGTGGTGTAAGTTAGGTCTCGTCATCCGCATCGAGTAGATTTGATTGGACTTTCTTGGTTAAGTTTGATATTCTATCTAATTTATTCAATGCATCAATCACGATTTGTATGTATTATCAACCGGATTAAGGGTTGCATTGGTTTCATGATCAATTATGCCTCAGTTCAGTCCGATCAATTATGCATGTTTTCAGTGGTTAATTTAGATCAGGTTGTACATAGATTTGAGTCATTTATAGGAGTTTTAGCCAATAATCTATTTAGTGGTGTATTGACTAAGTGTTTAAACTAACAAATCATTGGTTTAATTCTTGTCTTGTTGAGTCCAACCCTATACTGTTTCGGCTCAGTCTGATCTGTCATGGTTGCTTTCAATAAGATCAAGGATTACTTATAAATTTGCTTAGTTTGAGGATTCAGGCCGATAGGTCACCCTAGGTCATCAGTTAAGAATTGAATATATATGTTTAATCCTAGTTTAAGCCTATTTTCACTAGTTTCAATCTTAAACTGTCTCGATTCGGTCCGATCTTCTTAAATTATGATTAGTGACTATTGGCTTAGCTAGTATTACACATGATTTAGTCCTTAAAGCGATGAGATATGTCTTTATGAGCACAATTACAGAAATAATCCTATCGATTTACGCTTAATGGCATAACATTGATGATATTGGTTTCTATTGGCATCAATCTTGAACCATCTCGATTCGGTTCAATCTTCTAATATTGTTTACAATTTCGCGCCCATTCCTCACCGGAGGAAGTATAAAAATACTACAGTGTCAAAAAAAAGCTCCCACTATCAGCTATTTCTCAATCTAAACATATACTCCCGGAGTACTGTTTTTTTTGTTTTACGTGTCAAAAAAGCTTATGATTGGCTCTTTACAATCTAGTCATATTTTTGTAATCCATCCCCCGGTGATATAGTATTAAGATTACTCTAGTAAAAAAGATTTATATTTTAATTTATCAGGTAGAACATTATATTTTTCAAAAACAACGATTGATCTTTAATTAAGATATTCTTTTCGATAGGGTTACTAAATGACATGGTGAGGAACTCTTATATATATTTTATTTATAACATTTTGATTAAGAAAGTTTCTATAAACAACCGAAACTGTTTTCATATAATATTATGGGTTTTCTATAAAATGTTGATATACACTTCTTAATAATGTAGTTTCTATAATTATGCGCTATATATATTTGCAACGTTAATGTAGAGATAAATTTATGCTAGAGTCATCGATGGAGTCTAGACGTTAGATCACACGAGCAGCCGCCTGGACAGAGCAAATTACTTGAGCTGAAACAATAGTGTAGATGCTAGAGTTCTACATTTGAGCCTGGCCAGCTAAATCGATCAACAAACACGTCAACAGGTTAGGCAGCGGCAGGTAGCTCCGAGTTGATGCTAGTTGCAATTTGTTCCTTCTATTTATTTTCACTTCTAAATGAAAATATGCATTTCAATATTCAACAATATCATCACTTATATGTAAATAAATTTTAGCAAGTGTGTCTTGTTTTGTTGTAATCTGATTCCTGATTCAGATAATTCATTTAATTAGGACCAAAGATTGTTGAATGATATATAATCTTTCACACAATCTTGATTACAGTGAGTTATTCAATACAACAAACGATAAGTTATACTCCATATTAATTAGAAATAGGTTGTACTATTTATATGAAAATAAATTTGAGAAATAATAATCCATAATGGTACTTTATATAATCAAGCATATTCTGATACCGTAGTATTAGCACATGCACATTACTGGTTAATATAATAACGCATAATGGTACTTTATATAATCTAAGAATATATGAATGTAAAATAGTACTATCTCCCCTAGAAACATTATTAAGTGCATTTTATATTGATTTATTTATTAGATGCCAAATGTTTTAATAGTTTAAGAAAAAATATTTTATTTGGCCAGATTTATCATTATAAAAAAATTTCATACCATCAATGTGGGTCATGCTGCTACATCTAATAATTAGTATTGATATTGATAGAATCGTACGGAATGATGTAGAATGATTTAGAAAACATGCAATTAATTCGTATTATAAGATAAGCATAAGAGGCACATTACTATGTATGATACGATTTGTGCTTATGGAGAGAAAATCAAGTTATTTATAAGTAAAATATTACAATTTATCTTTATTTCATATTTTTGAGTAAGATCTTATTACTATGAGCTGTAAAAATGAAAATATTTTTTTATAGAAAACTTATTATAAATTAGAATATGTACAATTAGAATAAGTTATATGTTCATATATTGAATAAACAAGTATCACTATAATCACATAGGTTTCTTTCATGGTTGGATTGAATTCATAGAGTATTATATTTTTACACTTTATGTATAGTATATTTGTATAAGATCCGAATCGAATTAAAACTTAGTTAAATTGATTATACGAAAATTATTTTGACTAACATGAAATGTAATAACTTAGTAAGAAACATATTATGATACCAAATGTGAGGACGTTCCAAAGTCTAGGTGGTGCAATGCTCCGAGACATGTCAGCGCGAAATATCTGGATGGATGGGGTCTCAAATTAAACCCAAATAATTACGGTAACCATCCAACCTCATCGCAGACCCCGACATGTCTTGAAGAGGGCACTCCAAAGGCTCTAAGCCATCGGATATGAAATAGAAGACATAACCATTGGAATAGCCATGCCAGTCATCTACGTCATACGCCTGTCAACCACTCGATGGTGGCAACCAAAAGCGTACCCCAGAGACTCGATCTCAACAAAGGCATATTCCCCGGTTATCTCAACCATTTCAAACCCATCCTCATGTGGGACTAGTTGCCCAGGAATGCAACATAGTCTCACATAACTCATCTCAAGCACGATATCCGAATCATAAGTGGTTCTAAGCATAAAGCATAATAGTCTTAATAAGTTCTAAGTAGTACTTGGCGACAAGCCATACATATTGGTTCATGCGGTAAGCGTGCTACCCAAAAGCCCATAGGCAAACCGGCTAGGGTAAATCCCTAGTTAGAACCATCCTGAAAATCACAAGCTGCATCAAACTCCTCATCCAAACAGTCAATACCTGCAGCAGGGTCTGAGCCAAAAACAAATAAAAGAAAGCAAGAAATCAATACATTAATCAAATTAATGTACTGGCAAGTCGGTGACAACCCTAGCATGCTACATGTTGGCCATATTCAAGGATAAGCTGTGTATAGGTTAATTTGCATAAATGCCAGTTTCAGTTCACAACCTTTTCTTAACAGAAATTTTTTTTTAACAATAGTATAGAGTTAGTAAAACTTGTAATGTAAATGAATAAATAACACGCGTCTACCTCTCAAGGTAGATCATCACCACTTACCATCATATCATCACCATTCACCGAACTTTACCCAAGTTCACCAATAAAACATTCCAACAATTTTCCAAGTTCACAAGAGTTTATCAAAATCACAAACTATACTCATGACACTTCACCATGCCGCTCATGACCGTGAGCACGGCTAATCGATTAGTTTAGACTCTGCAGAGTTTGTACAACTTTTAAGCCCACATGATATGGTTCGCTCTAGTTTGTCCGATACCCGTCGGTATCACCACATTCTACACATTGAGTGTGATCTAGAGGTCATAACAAAACCGTTACATTGTTTATTGTCTAACCTTGCACCAGCCCGATGTGTGTTTTACCCACACTACTAGCAAAGTAGCGCCACTAGATAGCGGGCCCACGCTTTAACCTAGCGCCGTAAGGAACCCTACCCGGAATCCCTCACGAGGCACGGCACCGTTGTATTGGACAGACTGCCCGCTCAAATCATCACATATCACATGCCATTAATCAATTTCAACAAATCACAATCCATAGGAAGTTCCGATAAGTTACCAAAACCCGGTAACCCATACCCTTCGGCCTACCCAGATGCAAGGCTAAACTCTAAACAACTTAATAGGTTATGGCCAGCCCATACTTAGCACATGTGGTTTGTACTGTTTTCATTAGTTGGTGACATAGAGTGAGGTCCTTAATCGACCCGGGCGAACGCTCCCCCTATCGGTGCACATCTACTACCATATGTACACCACTCGCTGCCCAAGTCAAAAAAACAAGTTTCCTCCATTTTCTATTCACAATACTCACACATTTAAAATTCTGTTCAGCAGCATCAAAATAACCTTTTTCACATATAACATTTATCAAAATGAGTAATTTGTAAGGCGGTAACCGAATATATAAGCATTTAGCGGCAATATAAGCATAGCATAATCCCAAATAACACAATAATTGTATCCAAGAGCACCCTATGGTTACAACCAGCAAGGATTCAATATTTCAAGGTAGGTTATGCAGCAATTTGGTCATATCTACCATTCCCATATTTATAAAATTTCTTTTTCTAAAATTAATACTAGCTAACGTATGCATGTTTGCAATAGAATCATTTAGCCCATTAAAACATAGGATCAAAGTGGTCAAAGGAGGGACTGACTTGCCTTCGTCCGCAAACACCTGAACCTGGTCTTCAACAAACTCACCCTCTTCTTCTTCGACGTATTCTTCCTCTATTCAAAATACGCGTGTACGATAAATACAAAAATGCATAAAAACCAAAAATGCATGAAAATGCATGAGACTTATGCCGTGAGTGTGTGCTGGTCTCAGGTGGCCTCTAGTAAAGAAATTTTTATTTTATCACTTTGTTTTACAGAGATATGCATTTAATAATTAAAAAGGTTTAAAAAGGGCTAAGTTTTATTAAGCAACATTTTTGTATAGAAGTGAAGAAAATTACTTTTACAAAGTTACAGAGCATGATTTTAGAAAACTAACAAAAGTGGTTTCACAATTTTTAGAGCTATTTTCAATTTGTTATGGATTTAACAAGCTCTAGGAGACATTTAGGGAAAAACAAAAATAAAGGAAAAGTTTGTACAAAAAGTACCAAGTTTTATATTTTTCTAAAATAGTTGACAGTTCCACGGATCTAACAAAACTGGTTTCACAATTTTCGGAGTTAAAATGAATTTTCTACAAAATTTTGAAGTTCTGCTCATTCTCAGCTAAAAAAAATAGAAATCAGTTTTCAAAATTTAATTTCAGCCGGGCCCACATGTCAGTGAATGGCGTTTTCTGAAGTGAGGGGCATTTTGCAGAAAGGCCCTCGTAAGATAGGAAATCAACCCGCACTCCCGTGCTACAGTAATATGTGTCTAGGCAGTTTTCGGATAGGACCCTAGCTTTAGTCGAATTCTCCGAAGGAGGTCCCTCGTCGGCTCAAACAAGGGGCAGCCATGGGTGAGTTGGATTTTCAGCTCGCCGGCGACGATCGGTGGCCTGAATCGATTCGAGCACAAAAGAGAAAATGTAGAGGGGGTCCTTGCGCATCCGTGAGTGGTGGTGGTGAGGGAAATGGTGGTCCGTAGCCCATGGAACGCGAGCAACAACAGTGTTATGTCTTGGTATGGCCATGCATGTGCTTGTAATGGCTTGGTTAGTGCATGCAAGGGCTCGGTTAGAGCAAAATAGTTAGTGCCAGAGATGTCTCAAGGTACTAGGGTGCTCACCAAGCGAAGAAACGGATGAAACGATGTCCACGGAAGCGGTGAAGACGTTGGCCGGCGGCGAGGTCGGTGACGCCCACCACGTGTTCGATAGATTGCTTCTTGGGCAAAAGAGGCACGAATGAGCTCGGCGTGATACATAGATCACATTCCATAGGAAGAAAGTGAGAGGGACTCACCGGGGATGGAGAACGACGACGCCTAAGTTGCCGGTGCCGGGAAAGACGGCCGAGCTCCGGGCAATCTGGGCATGGGATGCTTTTGCTCGGGCTTGGAACGTGATGGGGGGAGGATGCCCTTGCTACTGGCGCGCTGGCTTGTGAAATAAGCAAGAGTGAAGTGGGGGGGAGTGAGAGAGAGAGGGGTGGCTAGTGAAATCATGGGGTTTCTTGGGCTCCCATTGGGCATGGAGGGCGGTGGAGGCTGTGAGGAGAGATTGGGAGGCTGCCATGTGGGTCCTAGGAGTGTGGAGCCCACTTGCAAGTGAAAGAGATTTGAAATCTGGTTTGGAGGCTAAGTCATGGAAGGTTGTCTGCCATGGATCTTTGGAGGGGATTGAAGTGAGATTTTGTACAGCAACAAGCGTGTACTAGTGGTCCTCTTGGTCGGGGGTGATGTGGAGAGTGAAAGGGCTGAAGTGGTTTTGGTTAGAAGTCTTTGGTTTAGGCTTAATAAAGGGATGAACATGGGTTGACAGCATGATTAGCAGCCGTTGACAGTGCAGTTAGTAGCTGATTCGATTTTTGGAGGGAGAGAAGAAAGGGTTAAAGAGTGATCTATGGTGTGCCACTCCTCGTAGTGTTAGAGGAAAGTTAGTAGAAGACTTTGGATGAAACCAAACTTCAAAAAGAGGTTTTGAAATAAATTTTACCAAGAGAGCAAGTTTGAATCTACTAAGCAGTTTTTCAGGATTTTCGAGAGATTAAAATAAATCAAAGAGATAGCAAACCTTAATGAAAAATTTTGAAACTTTGAGGGTTGATTTCTGACATACCAAGGTATTTTTCAGAATTTTTGTAGAATTTTTGGATGCACATAAATACCAAATTAATTATTTTTGTGACTCTAGGTCTATTATTGTATGTGATGATGAGATGATTAAGATCCAAAAACAATTAAAATCACTCCCAACCACATGATGCATTTAAGTTAAATTTAGTTCTCGGGTTTACGGGCTTGGGTATGTTACACCAAAATGTTAGCACGAGTATATTACTGGTCACTAAATAATATTTGAACCAAATTATATTGGTTGTTTAAAGGGTTAATTAGATCCATGTCATTATAAATTTGCTGGTTTTAAAAAATACCATTATAATTCAATTATTTGTAAACATGCCATTATAGTTATTTCTTTATCATAGATATGTCATTTTTTACTATAGTTATTCCTCATAGATATGTCATTTTCTACTATAGTTATTCCTCATAGATATGTCATTTTCTATGCTTTGAATTACGGTGGACCACATGACAGTCCGATATATTTTCATCTCACCTAAAATGCCCATGGTCATCTTGCCGCACTCATCTTTGCGCCTCGTCGTCGCGCCGTCGAAGTGCCGTTTGGCCGCCCGTCGCCGTCGAGTTCGCCCGGTCACCGCGTCGGGCCCCGCCGTCCTAATGTTGAGCTGCCTGACCACCCTCGTCGTCGTCGTTGCGCTGGCCGGTCAGCTGCCGCCGTTGACTCCGCCGTCACCGCTCCAACCTCCGTCGAGTCCACCCGTTGCCGCGCTGGCCACCAGCCGTCCGCGTCGCCGCGCTGGCCGGCCGCCCTTGTCGTCGTCGCACGGGCCGACTGCCCGTCATCCTCGCGCCCCGACCGCCGTCGAGTCCGCCCGTCGCCTCTCCGGCCACCCGCTGTCAAGTCCTTGCACTGGCCGGCCGCCCTCGCCGTCGTCTCGTCGGCCGGCCGCCTGTCACCACGCCGACCACCCGCCAGCCGAGATGACCGCCGTCGAGTCCGCTCTTCACTGCGTCGGCCACCCGCTGTGGCCGACCTCTTCTCCACACTGGTCGGCCTCCCTCGTCTCCGCGTCATCGCTGCGACGGCTGGCTGCGCTCGCCGTTGCGGCGGCCGCCCGTCACGCTCTGGCCACCCGCCCTCCGCGCCGACCACCGTCGAGTCCGCCCTTCACCGCGACGGCCACCTGCCGTCCTCTTCTCCATGCTGGTCAGCCGCCCTCGTCTCCGCGTCGTCGCCGTACGGGCTAGCCGCCCTCGTCTTTTGCGTCGGCCGCCCGTAACCCGTGCAAACCACTTGCCTGCCGCGCCGACCGCCATCGAGGTGCGGGTGGCGGAGAAGACAACACAGGCGAGGTCGGAGGTCGGGGGACGTGGCGGAGAGGACCCAGAGCAGCTCGCCAGCGGGGAGCGGTGGGGTTGAGTGGGTGGAAGAAGAGATGAAGCAGGTGCTTTTTAGGCAATACGGAAATACATTAGTCTGTATGTGGGTCCAATAGCTCTCAAGTTATATAACATGGCATGTTTCTGAAAGAGTAAGAATTGCAATGACATAATTACGATTAGATGAATTGTAATGATATTTTTCTAAACTGCCATATTTGTAATGACATGGATTTGATTAGCCCTTGTTTAAAACTATTAAGATGGTTGCTTCGGTTTAGCATGCTATGTTTTCGCACTTATATATTATATGCAAATGAGAAAAAACAAAAAAATTATGGTGTCTTAGTGCTATGTGAAACTCTTATATGTAATGCTAAATAGTGGTTGGATTTGTTCCAAGTGATGACCATCCCATGTTCTCCATAAGCACTTGCATATTCTCATAGATAATCCTAACTCTAAAGTAACTGATATCAATACTCCTTCATGAAAAAAAAATTAACTCTTGTAACTTGCACACCATTATCGGATTTTCTCATGTCTAAGTATTGCTTTATTCTCAATGTGTAGTTAATATTGACATCCATCCATCCATCACTACACATGATTGCAAATGTAGAACAAGACATACGTAAGGAAAATGACTACAGACTAATGCAAGTGCATCATAATGATTAAAAGAAGGGTAATTTTACTATACTCGAGAAGATTTCCATGGCGTGCCATACTTGCTAATGAAAGTTTTTGGTACTTTTATATACTACATATATGAAGGGACCAAAATTTTATCGTAAAAATCAGTTACTAAGATACTTTATTAAGGATCATTAAATTTCCTATAAAAATAGCTATACCCGGCTAATGGTAAAGACCCAATTTAGTGATGTAAATAAGATATCCTAAATCCAAATCAATCATATAAGCCAAATATTTGAAGGTGTTTATCTATCTAGCATTTGTTAATTTGATTATCTAGATAGACTATGATAAAATAGCAGCAAACCAAAAATAAATAGTTATTATTGTAGTTTTGTACAATTAATTATAAGATGCACACCTTGCAAGTGCAAGGTTTTAAATTTGGACGGTAATTTCAGAACTTGGAAGACTATGTTTATACACTAATTTTAGAAATATTACAACATCATGTTCATACACTAATCTAAGGTCAAGTTCTCACGTTGTAAGGAAATTTTAATTCAACAACTCATTTACATTATCTAAGATTAGCACAACATTTAAACTTTATAAAGCTAAACATAATGAAAGCTACTTTATGAAAATATGAATTGCATCCCATACACCTTACCATTTTCTGAAATGAAATAAAAAAATATTGACATTTGTATATATCAAATGAACAAAACAATTGTGTAACGCTCAAATAACACGTAATTCAAAGTTCAAATTTTCATGAGTTTAAAAACAAATATCATTGTGTCTCCTTATATTACATAAAAATAAATGAAATCAAATATGACAGTACAATGCCTAGCAAATAGTTTTACCAAAGGGAATTACGTGTGATGTTTTTAATGGTTGTGTTTTCTATTCATTATTATCAAGAGGTTGACATATTCTTCGATGATTAAAAAATATTCAATAGTAACGCAACAGTTTACATATCAGCGATTTTACTTATTTCATATAAAAAAGATGGTGGCAACACAATATTCCTAGAACCCCAAATACTTATTCTTTTTTACCATATATTTAATTATCTCCGATATTATTGTTAATGATTTGGTCATTTTTGCGTTCGATAAAAATGGTCTAGAACCTTCGTCGATCTGATGATGAGCGCAAATGCGACATGATGATGAACATAAACTTTGTTGTCTTGCCATCATTGTTGGCGTTTTAATAGTATTTTGTGTTGGCTTGTGCTACTAACACTAGTCGTGTTGATGTTGTGATTGAACTTTGATCCTCAAAATATATATTACATATTTATATAACTGTATAATTGAAAAGTTTATATAATTTTCTTAATATAAAGTCTTTTATATATATAATTAATATTTGTATTTGTCTTTTTCTATTCGGAATGGTAATTTATAACATATGGAAATTCTAAATATGGTAAGATAATTTATAAAGTCTCCAATATATAAAGTTTGCGTAAAAAGTGGTAAAAAATCCATCATACAGATCCAATCTTATGAAGATAATTTTAGTCATCGGACATAGAGTGATGATTAAATTATGAGTTAAAGTAGTTGGTACACTGTGGGATAGAAGAAAACTAAATTTTGCAAGGCTCTGGGCTGAGCTTATTGGCAAAATGGAAAACATATGCATGTCCAACGGAGCCCGACATTTGAATTATCGGAGAGGTTCATGTTGTGTTTTTTGTTAATGAAAAATAAATAATGAAATAGTTTTTGATGTTTATGGTAGTCATTTAATATTATAAATGATAAAATTAACTACTATAAAGATGAAAAATCTATTTTAGCAATGTGTGATGATAAACTTGTGTGTTATAAAAATACACCATTTAACCATTCGAAAAGTGTGCAAGTTAAAACCGAGGTGAGGAAAAATCTAGGGAAAGTACAAAACCGTAGTCCTCACTCCTGAATCCATCTCTTGGTCTCCATAATTCCGGTCTTCAAAATTGTTGACAAATATTACATATCTTCGAAATTTCCTAATTGTACAAAAGAATACCCAAAATAATTCAACACGGCATTTTCCGACAATGTGCAGACCATGCCGCCATTTTTTAGCCCAATGATCTACACAGCCGGCAAGGCGTCGTCAGCCGGCGGCGCCGTCTCGGCCGCCGCCTCTTTGGCGGTCACCTTCCGGGGCGGCGAGAGGTCGCACCGGCACATCGGGCACGTTCGGTGCGAGTGCAGCCACATGTCGATGCACTCCACGTGGTACAGGTGCTCGCACTCCGGCAGCTGCCGCACCATCTCGCTGGCGTGCAGGTCCTCCAGGCACACCGAGCACTGCTCGGCGCCGTTCCCGGCCTCGAGATCGCCGTCGACACCGGACGCGTACGCGAACGTCGGCAGCGCGTCCACCGCGGCCTTCTCGAGCCCGGACAGGCTGGAAGCTCCCGGAGTCCGCCGTTCCGCGGTGCCGGTGGCCGTCGTCCCGCCGCGTCCGCACCAGCTCGCCGGCACGAGGTAGCCGGCGACGCCGAGGGCCAGCAGAAGCAGGCCGGCGAGCAAGAACGCCATCCACACGCTGCCGATGACGGCGAGCACGCAGAACAGGAACACCGACGCGAAGGACGCCGCGATGCCGTAGCAGGCGCGGCGGCCGCGGCCGCCGCCGCCGCCGCCCTCCTCCCCACCGCAGAGCGTCGCCGACAGCCTCGCGATCACGTTCGACATGATCGCCGCTCCCCGCTCGCCCTTGCTTGCTACCTTCGCTGCAGGCTCGCCGTCGCCGGTCAGGTGGTGCGTCTGCGCGGTGAAAGATATAGGAAGCCGCCGGCGTCCGAGGTCGTGAGCTTGAATGGCACCTCGGCGGCGGCGCCGGCGGCACACAAAACCGGTGGCTTTTTTGACGAGAAATGAATGTTTCCGGTCAAGTTTAACGCGCCCGCCATTGGCTAATTCTTGGCTTGGACAAAAACTGTAAAATATGAACTCAAAATGTCCGTTGACGGCCACGGTGGAAAGCTACGTCGGTCAATATGTGAGGTCAACAAGAGCGCAATGTTTATGACTGTCATGAGAATTTATAAAGTGCCCATAATTTCGAAAACGTTTTGTCAGTCTAGACAGAATTCAGCTAAATTGGGAAAAACTAAAGAACGGAATACCGTTTGGACGGGATCGTTAAATCTCACTTGTATGCGTGTAAGATCAAGGAGTGATCTACATGTTTTTGTGATAAACAAATTGGTGGTTTGCGAGTTAAATGTTTTTGTGAAAATTGATCGGGCGGTCAGACTGTAGGTATATGGGTGGTCAGACCTTTCAGATAACTGCGGTCAGATCGCAGGTATCTAGGCGGTCAGACCGGCAGGTCAGCCCCGAAAGTTTCAGCTTTCGGTTTTCTTTTCGGTTTCGTATTTGTTCTTCGTGAATTCGACTTCTAGTTGGTTTCTATACGTATGGGTACTGTTGTTTTACTAATCATGAGTCAAGTTGGAGTTAGCTTGGTCTTGGAATATGGTTTCTTTGTTTGATTTATGTATAGGTGATTTGATGCCTCGGGAGAGTATTGCCGGTGATCGATCGGGAGTCAACATGGAGATAAGGTGATGTCTGGCGGTCGAGATATCATGCGGGATACTTAGGCTAGAGTTCAATGCACGTGGTGGTGAAGATCCTATGTGGCATACGATGAAGATATTGTGTGCGTATGGGATATGGAAGTTGAGTTCGGATAGAGTCCGAATTTCAGAAGATTTGTTGTATTAAAGATAGAGATATGGTTAGTTACGGATAAGTATTGGTTTCCCACGAGATTGGGAGTTCTAATTCGTGCTAGATACGTGGGCCTTGCAAACCCACGTCGAGGTTATAAATACGTACCGAGGGGTACGCCCCCGGAGAGCTTTTTATGCCGTTTGAGAGAAAAAGTTAGGGTTTCGACTTTATTTCGATATTAGATCGAAAATTTTGGTTAGGAGTGCTTTCTATGCACTTTGTAAACACTGGTTGATCAATAAAAGTCGAGAGATTCAATCTACATCTTGAAGCTTTGTCGATCGACGTTTTTTCAGGTTCCCGACGGTCTAACCGCAGGTAGGCTGACGGTCTGACCGGCCACACAACGTCGGTCTGACCGAGGTTATGCGAGCGGTCTGACCGGCCACATAACGTCGGTCTGACTGGTGGTATATTCGCAGTGCGACTGGAGGCTTCGGTAAGGCTTTTGTGAAGGTAGTCTTTTATTTCCGCGAAAAGATTTGGGTTTTTGATCTAGCTACTATTCACCCCCCTCTGATAGGTGTTTTACTCTGTTACGATCCTTCGAGTGGTATCAGAGCCTCGTTTTCTTCTTTGCATTTTAACAGATCTAGAGATTTTTTTTTGATTGTAACCGATCTAGAGTTTTGTTGCCATGGCTCACAAATTCACAACGAAGCCTCATGTTTTTTATGGATTGGATTTTCCTTATTGGTGTGATAAGATGCAATCGTATATTATGGCTGAAGATTATGATGTTTGGCAAAAAGTTGCACAATCATATGTGATTCCTGAATAGATTAATACTCCTGCTTTGAAAACTGAGTTTAGCAACAATTGCAAAGTTTGTAATATTTTATTGAGGGGGATTTCTCGTTCAGATTTTTATCGTATTTCGCATCTTAAAACTGCTAATGAGATATGGAACGCTTTGAAAAACTTTTATCAAGGAAGAACTAACATAAAAGAACTTCATCGAGATCTTTTCAAAAAGGCTTATATCAAATTTGAGATGAAACCTTGAGAAGCTTTGGATGATTATCTTGCTAGGTTTAATAAAATTTTCAGTAATCTTAGATCTGTTGATTCTTCCTATGATGTTAATTATTCTCAATCTGAGATCTCTTGTCACTTTTTAAATGGTCTCAATATGTCTCTTTTGGGAGATGAAAGTTACTACCATTCAAGAATCTGCTGACTTGTCTACTTTGACTTTGGATTCTATTTACACAAAACTCAAAACACACGAGATGAATATCCTCTCTCGTAAAATTGATTCTAAATCCAGTGCTATGGTTTCTCCCTCAGCTTCTTTTGATGTTGGTGCTTCACCATCTAATTCTACCGCTCTTGCTTTAATTAATGCCATGTCCGATGAGCAACTCGAACAATTCGAGGAGGAGGATTTGGCTTTGGCTGCTAACAAGATTTGTCGAGCTATGAACAATGTCAGGTACAGGAGAAGAGGAGGACCAACTCGTTGCTTCGAGCGTGGTGCGCTTGATCACATCCGCTCGCATTGTCCTAAGCTCGGGAGAGGCAAGAAGGAACATAAAGGAAGATAATGATGGAGACAAGACCAAGGACGATAAGCCCAAATTCAAGAGCACATTCCAGGGAAGGAGGACCAAAGAGAACCTTAAGAAGATGTTGAATCAAGTCTACGCCGCTTTTGAGCCTCTAAGCGATGTAGATGGAGGGAGTGAAGATGAAGATAAAGCAAAAAACATCTCTGGTGTCTGCCTCATGTCGCGTGGTGAATTAGATTCAGAATATGATGACAATGAGGTGAGTTCTCTTGAAGAAGCGATTCATGTTTTGAGTGCAAAAAATAAGAAGTGTGAGAAGATGTATAAAAAACAAGAATTTATCATTGAATCTTTCTAGATTGAAATCTCTTATTCCAAATGATGATGATTGCAAAAAATTGTGAGGTTTTGATGCATGAAATTTCAGAAATTAGAGATGTCAATGTTTCACATGATTTGAAAACTAAATCTTCTGTTGCTCTTGGTTTTGCTTTGCTAACCCGCACTTGTGATGAGTTGTTTTTAACTAAAAAGATGTTGAAAAAATATCAAACTGCGTTTTATGCTAGTTCGATGTTTAACGTGCTTTGTGCTAAAAAGTTGAAACAACATCGTGATGTTTTAGATTGCTCAACATGCACAACAAATAAGATGAAGCTAAAATTTACTTTAACTCGTGTTGAGTACATGGAAGAAATTATGAAAACTAATGAAGTGACGTCTTGCCCCAAGTGTCGTAATAGCAAAAGTGTCAAGATTTATTGCAAAAACTGTGCTAATCTTGAAAAGGAGGTTTCTTATTTGAAAAGTTCTTTGAAAAGATTTTCCGATGGTAAGAAACAACTTAACATGATTTTGGATCAATCTAAAGTAACTAGCTGCAATAGGGGCGTTGGTTTCAAAACTTTGACAAAACCAAGTAATGAAAAAACTGTGTTTAAGTCTGCTGGCTTTATTTCCTCTCCTTCTGAAACACTGAAAGAAACAAAAACAAAAGTTCCAAAACCATCTATTTCTAAACAAAAATATAATTGCTCCTTCTGTGAAAAATATGGACATCTTGTTGGTTTTTGTTTCAAATTAGCTCGTAAGCAGAAAAGGGAGAGAGAAATTGCTTTTGCAAAATCTAAGCTACAAAAATCTGCTTTTTCTTCGAGGAAACAGGTCAGACCGCAGTGGGTTGCACGGTTAGACCGAGGACCGGTCAAACCGGCTACTGAGCCACAGTCAGACTAGAGGTACTGTAGGATCGAACAAGATCAAACAAACCTACCAGAGGGGGGTGAATGGTAGGGAAAAACAAAACCCAAAAATCTTTCGCGGAATAAAGGATTACCTCTGTCGAAGAAATTGACGAAGACTTGCTACCTTGATCACGTCGCTCCTGTGTCGCCGCTACCTTGATCGTGCCGCTCATGTACCGCCGAGCAGATCATCGAATCGCGCCACTCCTATGACGTCGATCGGATCGTCGGAATCCAAAAAATCACCAGTAGATGAAAGTCGAAAACATAGATTGAATGATCTTGACTTTATTGCATCAACTGGTATTTACAAAGTGCACCAACAACACTCCTATCAAAATCGTCGATCTAGAATCAACAACTAAGTCTCACAAAAGCACACCAGGGGCATACCCCTCGGTCTCTATTTATATCGAAAAGTCTATCACCAAATAGGAGTAGGACTCCTTATACTAATATGGTTCATCTCTTAGTTTTTCTAATCAAATCCAACATGCCAAAATCAGACACAGCCGTAGAAGTCTAAACGTGCTACAGTAGTCCGACTGCTACAGTACCCGCCGCGCTACAGTAATCCGGGTACTACAGTAATCCGATCCGGTTGCTACAGTATCGCGCGCTACAGTAATCCAGGTGCTACAGTACCGTGGTGCTACAGTATACGGCGCTGCTACAGTGTCCGAACCTGTAGCAAATTCCTTTCCTTTTCTCATCCAGTTTTCATCTGATTTACTTCCCGATTTTTCCGGCGCTTACACACATAACATGTGAAGCCCGTTACGATTCCATCCCACACGGTGTTGCTCCACCATGTGCCAACTCGTATTCAATATCGTCACTTGGCATTCTCGATCGTCCGGACCTAGGTCCTCCCTGAGCCTAGTCACGATCCCACCGCCATTGACCGATATTGACCTCAAGTCACCTGCACAACTAGAGACAAACCAACCGTTTCCGAGCACAGATATCGCAACCTGACTCACATTAGTTACACACACTCGCACCAACACCTTAATTTTTTCCAAACCAAATTCAATTTATAAACCAAATCGCAAGCCAATTGTTCATCAGAAAATATTAATCATGCTTATGATCTTACAGGTACAGAAGTGGTCAGACCAGCCCTCGGTCAGATCGGCTACTGCACCTCGGTCAGACCGGCCTAGCAGAGATTTTTCTAAAAATTCTCGAACTGTTTTTGCACGACGATATATGCCTATTGGATCTACTGGTCGTGTGTCTCAGTACTGGATTCCTAAATTTCTTTTATCTAACCCCAGTACTGAGGCTTCGACGTCCTCTCATGTGTATGCTTTGGTGGCAAGGAAGGAGAACGTGTGGATCGTGCATTTCGGTTGTTCGCATCACATAATCGGTGATAAAAATTGGTTTTCCTCCCTTAAACAGGCATCCAAGACTGAATCGATTATCTTTGTTGATGCTTCTACTAGTGCCTATGGTCAAGGTAAGTGACAAGTTTGAATTGAAAAATGTAGCTTTGGTTGATGATTTGAAGTATAATTTGCTTTCAGTTTCACAAATTGTTGATGAGAGTTTTGAGATTCATTTTAAGAAAACTGGAAGTAAAATATTTTATTCTTGTGGTGATTATGTGCTGAATATCTCTCGCTGTGGAAAAGTTTTTAAAGCCGACTTTGATAATCCTGTTTCAACTGTGATAACATGTCTTGTTGCTAAGTTTAGTAAGGATGTGATGTTTTAGCATCGTAGACTTGGACATGTTGGCTTTGATCATCTCACTAGGATAAGTGGTTTGGATCTTGTTCGTGGTTTGCCTAAAGTTAACAAGGATCCTGATTTGGTTTGTACACCGTTTCGTCATGCTAAGATGGTTGCTTCTTCACATGCCCCAATTGTTTCTGTGATGACTGATGCACCAGGACAACTGTTACACATGCACACTGTTGGTCCAGCTAGAGTGCAATCGGTCGGAGGAAAGTGGTATGTGTTAGTTATAGTTGACGATTTTTTTCGATATTCTTGGGTTTACTTTATGGCAACTAAGGATGAGGCATTTCAACACTTTCGTAGTTTGTATCTTCGATTGAATCTTGAACTTCCTGGTTCTTTGAATAGAATTCGAAGTGATAATGGTGGTGAATTAAAAATGCCTCTTTTGAACAATTTTGCAATGAAAAAGGTCTTGAACATGAATTTTCTTCTCCTCGTGTCACTCAACAAAATGGTGTTGTTGAAAGAAAAAATCGTTCTTTGGTTAAGATGGCTAGAACAATGCTTGATGAGTATCACACTCCAAGGAAATTTTAGGCTGAACCAGTTAACACTGCGTGTTATATTTCAAATAGGGTTTTCTTGAGATCTAAACTTGGAAAAACTACTTATGAACTTCGATTTGGTCGTGAACCCAAAGTTTCTCATTTGCGTGTTTTTGTTGCAAATGCTTTGTCTTGAAATCTGGAAACTTGGACAAATTTGAGGCACGCTCTACCGATGGATTGTTTCTTGGTTACCCCAGACATTCACGTGGCTATCGTGTACTTGTTTTGGGAACTAACAAAATCATTGAAAGCTGTGAAGTTACTTTTGATGAAGCTAGTCAAGATACTAGACTAGAAATTGCAGGTACAATGTCACAAATTCAAGGGGAGGATGGTCCTATTTTTGAAGACGAGAGCGACGACGACGACGAGGTCGGCTCGGCCGGTCAGACTGGGCGCCAAGCCGGCCAGACCGCCGACCCACCTCCGGTCAGACCGACACAGGAAGTGCGGTCCGACTGGCCACGGTCGTCGAGTTTTGGTTCTGTTGGGGCAAATCACAATGGTCCTCCAGAGGCTTCAACCTCGACCAGTGAGAGTACAGAACGTGAAATAACTTCAGAAGTCGCTGCTACTTTGCACATTCAACGACGACATCCGCCAGAACAAATCATTGGTAACAACTCATGATGTTTGTGCAAATTCTGCATTTGTTACTTCTTTTGAACCCAAAGATGTTACTCATGCATTAACTGATGAATCGTGGATTAACGCCATGCATGAAAAACTTGAAAATTTTGAAAGGAACAAAGTTTGGATTTTGGTTGAACCACCTTCTGGTCATAATATTATTGGAACCAAATGGGTTTTCAAAAATAAACAAAATGAGGATGGTTTGATTGTGAGAAACAAAGCCAGACTTGTTGCTCAAGGTTTTACCCAGGTGGAGGGTTTAGATTTTGATGAAACTTTTGCTCCTGTTGCTAGAATTGAAGCAATTAGACTTTTGTTAGCTTTTGCTGCTTCCAAAGATTTTAAACTTTATCATATGGATGTGAAAAGTGTCTTTCTAAATGGTTTTATACAGGAGAAAGTTTATGTCAAACAACCACTAGGTTTTGAAAATCCCGATTTTCCCAACCATGTTTTTAAATTGTCTAAAGCTTTGTATGGCTTGAAACAAGCACCTAGAGCATAGTATGATAGGCTTAAGAACTTTTTGCTTGCGAAAGATTTTCGAATGGGACAGGTTGACAAAACACTTTTTGTTCTTAAACATGGTGATAATCAACTTTTCGTTCAGATTTATGTTGATGATATTATCTTTGGTTGTTCATCTCACACCTTGGTTGTGAAGTTTGCTGAGGCTATGCGTAGGGAATTTGAGATGAGCATGATGGGTGAGTTATCGTACTTTTTGGGGTTGCAAATTAAACAAACACCTCAAGTTACGTTTGTGCATCAAACGAAGTATATTAAGGATCTTTTGAGACGATTCAAGATGGAGAATTGCAAGCCAATTTCAACACTAATTGGTACTACAACTGTGCTGGATCCTGATGAAGATGGGGAAGCAGTGGATCAAAAGCAGTATAGAAGTATGATTGGATCTTTGCTGTATCTAACTGCTTCTAGGCCAGACATACAATTTGCTGTCTGTTTGTGTGCACGCTTTCAATCTTCTTCTCGTGCTTCACATCGTCAAGCCGTCAAGCGAATAATGAGGTATTTGCAACTTACACTTGAGTTTGGCATTTGGTATTCTACATCATGTTCTATATGCTTGAGTGGATATTCCGATTCTGATTTTGCGGGGTGTAGAATTGATAGGAAAAGTACTAGTGGAACATGTTATTTTCTTGGTACTTCATTGATCGCATGGTCTTCTAGAAAATAGTCTAGCGTTGCTCAATCTACTGCTGAGTCAGAATATGTTGCTGCTGCTAGTTGTTGTTCATAGATTCTTTGGCTTTTATCAACTTTGAAAGATTATGGTCTTACTTTTGAGAAAGTATCTCTCTTTTGTGATAATACTAGTGCTATCAACATTGCTAAGAATCCTGTACAACACTCACGCACGAAACACATTGATATTCGTTTCACTTTTTGAGGGAGGTATCATGTCAAGAAGGGAGATGTTGAATTGATATTTTTTGATACAAAATTGCTACTTGCTGATATTTTTACTAAACCACTGGATTCTTCTCGCTTTGCCTTTCTTCGTGGAGAATTGAGAATAATTCATCCTTTTGGCATGGTTTGAGGGGGAGTTTTGCACCTCTTGGTTTTATCAAGCAAAATATGACAACAAGAAAAATTGACAAATAGAGCTTTGTTTTATACATATGGTATTTCATGTGCATGCTAGCAATACTATGAAGGTCTATTTGTCTCTAGCATAGCTCGTATGTATTCTAGTCTTTTTATGAAGCTTAAATATTGCTTTTAAGGGATATGATGCATGACACTTAAATTCTATACTTGAATTAAGAAATTATGTAATATTGATGCTAACATATGGTTTGATTAATAAATGCTTGTATATATACTTTATTGATTTGTTATTCCTCAAATAGCTTTTAAATTGCTCATTGTGCAAGAGAATAAAAAATATGAGAGAAAAGATGAATATCGAATCATTGGACAGTCTTGAAGACAAGGACGTATTCGATGTGAGAAAAAAATAGGTGCCAAATCCTTGGACAGTCTTGACGACAAGGACGTACCCGGAATAATTGAGAGAAAAATATGAGCAAAAAGGCTCAAACAAAAAAATTATTAAAAATTCTCTTGAAAATTTTGTGCTAAGGCTAATTTGAGAAAGAGTGATAAATGCAATAGGTATATATGTCTAGTGTTTATTCTTCAATCTATGTGCCTGTAACAGTGTTGCATTATAACTCGTTTGAAATCATGAATTATGATTGTTCAGTTGAACTTAATTGTAAAATCTTTGGTTCATGATTATACTTTAATCCATGCTTGCAATATTCTAGATGAGTTCATCTTCTTTTGATTGCAACACATGACTTGATATGCTATGTGTATGCTAAGCTCTTAAATATTAATGAATATAAATTCTACGCTTGATGAAATCATTGTCAAAAGGGGGAGAAGAATTTTGGAAGAGAGAAAGCATGTTTTTGGAAATTTGGAAATTTCTTTCTTTTCAAAAGTGAAAGATGTTTCTTTTAAATGCTTTTTGGAGTTGCTTCATAAAAATAACAAACAATTTTGAAGTGTTTGCCAATATGTTCATAAAGGGGGAGATTGTAAGATCAATGAGTGATCTACATGTTTTGGTGATGAATAAATTGGTGGTTTGCGAGTTAAATGTTTTTGTGCAGGTATATGGGCGGTCAGACTTTTTAGAGAACTGCGGTCAGACCGTAGGTGTCTGGGTGGTCAGACCGACAAGTCAGCCCTGAAAGTTTCAGCTTTCGGTTTTCTTTTCGGTTTCGGATTTGTCCTTCATGAATTTGACTTCTAGTTGGTTTCTGTACGTATGAGTACTGTTGTTTTACTAATCATGAGTCAAGTTGGAGATAGCCTAGTCTCGGAATATGATTTCTTTGTTTGATTCATGTGTAGGTAACTTGATGCCTCGGGAGAGTATTGTCGGTGATGGATCAGGAGTCAACTTGGAGATAAGGTGACGTCCGGCGGTCGAGATATCATGCGGGATACTTAGGCTAGAGTTCAATGCACGTGGTGGTGAAGATTCCATATGGCATACGATGGAGATATTGTGTGCGTATGGGATATGGAAGCTGAGTTTGGATAGAGTCCGGATTTGAGAAGATTTGTTGTATTAAAGATAGAGATATGGTTAGTTACAGATAAGGATTGGTTTCGCACGAGATTGGGAGTCCTAATTCGTGCTAGATATGTGGGCCTTGCAAATCCACGTCGAGGTTATAAATAGGTACCGAGGGGTACGCCCCCGGAGAGCTTTTTGTGCCGTTTGAGAGAAAAAGTTAGGGTTTCGACTCTATTTCGATATTAGATCGACAGTTTTGGTTATGAGTGCTTTCTATGCACTTTGTAAACACTGGTTAATCGATAAAAGTCGAGAGATTCAATCTATCGATAAAAGTCGAGAGATTCAATCTATATCTTGAAGCTTTGTCGATCGGCGTTTTTCCAGGTTCCCGATGGTCTAACCGCAGGTAGGCTGACGGTCTGATCGGCCACACAACGTCGGTCTGACTGAGGTTATGCGAGTGGTCTGACCGGCCACATAACGTCGGTCTGACCGGTGATACATTCGCAGTGCAACCGAAGGCTTTGGTAAGGCTTTTGTGAAGGTAATCTTTTATTTCCATGAAAAGATTTGGGGTTTTGATCTAGCTACCATTCACCCTTCTCTGATAGGTGTTTTACTCTGTTGCGATCCGTTTACTCTGTTGCGATCCTTCACACGCATGCCTTTGCAGCTTTGCTGCAGTGTGGTAGGGCAACACGCGGATGCGTGGACGTGATTTGTTTTAATCATCCCGTCCGTACAGGATAACGTCGGCTAGCGGTCCTCAGCTAAATTTTGTTGAGACGATTCAACCACAATTCAGTAGCTCTCCTTTCTGGTCTTCATGTAGTACTGAATTTCCAGCTTCAGATCGCACTCCGGATTGTAAAATTTGCTATCTGCTTCTTAATTACGATACTCCAACTCTCGCTTATAACAGCGCGTGAGGTTGTCTTCTCTGTTACTAGCGCCTACATGATGCGTTGATGCCGTGAGTTCATGACGCACAGACGCGTGAACAGGGGCAGAGCTACAGCGTTCCGAATAGGTATTTGGTGTAGAAAATTTTTTTAGTTAGAGTTAAATGGGTGCCAACGCTAGGCCGGTCGTCCCACGCTGACCAATGGGTAGTTCTGCTCCAGCCTTTATGTGGTGGTCTCTGCTCCGCCATCTCCATTGATATCGTAGCAACCACACATCAATTGCTCCGCTGTGTGGATTAGAGGATAATGCATACCTTGTCTAATTAGGTACAGTGGGAGCATAGTGAAGCTTGTCGATGGTGTAGTATACTACTACAAATATGATTTTCATCGATGTTCCCTCATAGATCTTAGGCGTATTTATAAATACATTATCTATAGAAATCATGGTAGACACTGTAGATCTAGCCCCGCACGAAAATTTATTTTTACCTATAGTTCCCTTACGAAATCTATTTGTAGATGGATCACTTAGGTCATACATAGTGTGAGGACATGACGAGTGGTCTCATTATACCACGTCCATCACTGTCTGCCATGTAGGAGAGGTGCGCGAGGACGAGTACCTTCGTTAGGGCTGACGCATCTTTCGTAAGACGCAAGTGGCCTTGGCAGAAACAATGCAGTGGTTTGGCAGGGCGTGCGCTAGGGAGGTCGTACCTCTGCCTTGTTGTGCTCCAACGTGGCCACACCGTCGTCGGCAGCGATATTTACACTGGCGACAGCTGCATCGATATGCACCACCCTAAGTCCTGGCGCCCACCGTGGCGCCGTTGCCCCATTCTACGTCGTTCTCGAGCGCCACCGTTGCTACCCGGATCTATGTCACCTCCACCTACTGATCTGCACCACTGATCAGTGCTACATCCGCCCCGATCTCCACCGCGTCTGGCCCAATCTCCGACAAGGAGGGACATTGACAAATGGATGGAAGGGATGAGGAAAAATAAGAGATAAAGAAATAATACTAGTCTTTGTATTTGTTTTGATTTTAGAGGGGCTAGACACAAAATACTGGACTTGATGTAAATTAAGAAAAAAACATAGGGGCTTAAAATGAGACATATCAAGGGCATATAAACATGAAGCTACAGCTAAAGTCACTCGCACTGTAAAACAATATTTCTTAGACAAGTGGTCTCCATCTAGGTGGCATTTAAAACCACTTAGTTGATGTTACTTTCACGGTAAATACCTTTAAAAAGAACATGCTACAAAAAATCATTTCCGTACGCACCGGCACTCACCTCTCACGGTCTCACCGGCCCGTCCTCATCTATCTTCTTATCATCCATTCCTCCTCACCCACTTATCCACCTCTGTCCTGGCCTATTTTGGGCTTAAGTTTTTGCTAGTACCAAAATCGAAATAAGTGTGTGAAAAGAGCCAATTTGTCAAACATACGGACAACAGTGATATGGTAAAAAAAAATCATTTGAATTTTCAAGAAGACTACACACTTCGATCAATCGTACAAACTCTAACTAATCAAGTAAATTTGACCGAAGTAATTAAGCACCGTACGTTTCTCTGTAACATGTTTTACAATACACGATCAATGTAATTAATGCCAACAGTGGGGAGGATTGGGAATTTGAGATCCCTCATCTGCAGTCGACTTCTCTCTTCTCTACAGCTGCCGTTGACACGTGGGCTAAGGAGATGCTGGGTCCACGTGTCACCGACCTGTATAGTCAACTGCAGAGGATCCGGTTCTCAGCAGGTAGGCTACACCGGTGGCAGGTTGTCGTCGGTCGACGGCTCCTCCTCCGCCGCGGCTTTCGCCACCGCCTTCGTCGGTGGCGGCGAGACCACGCACCGGCACGTCGGGCACGTCCGGTGCGAGTGCAGCCACATGTCGATGCACCCCACGTGGAACACGTGCCTGCACGCCGGCAGCCGCCGCACTGTCTCGCCGCCGCGCACGTCCTCCAGGCACACCGAGCACGCCACGCAGCTCCCGGCCGTGTCCGCCGCCGCCTTGCCGCCGCCGCTCTCGACCGGGCACTCGTACACGAACGCCGGCGGCGCGTTCGCCGTCGACGTCCGCTGCCGAGCGGCGCCGGGCGCAGCACTGGCACCTGCAGCCAGCTCCGCCTCCGCGCTCCCACTCCCGCTCCGGCTCCGGCTCCGGCTCCGGCGAACCCATCTCTTGGGAGCGAAGAAGCCGACGACACTGAGCACCAGCGCGGCCATGGCGGCGTAGGCGCACGCCTTCCAGACACTGACCGAAGCGGCGAGCACGCAGAACAAGAAGATAGACAGGCAGACTACGGCGATGCCGTAGAACACGCGGAAGCCGCCGTCGACGTCGCCGCCGTCGCCGGAGCTCGCCGTGGATGGCGGCCTCGGGTACAAGTTGAGCATGACGAATAGCGATCGAGAGACGAGTGCAAGATCGTATAAATACGCGCTACGCAAACCTAATGCTCGATCGATCTCGCGATTGCCACGACTAAACTTGATTAGCAATTTCTAATTTGCTTGCTAATTATGTTTTTAATTTACAGCTATAAATAGCGTGTAGCTACGTGGTATTGCACAAGGTTTTAGCGTGTTACGGCTGCCGTCATGGTCAATTTGGTAGCAACTAAATTAACCAGCGAAAATTTCAGATTTAGACTGAGCTGTACTAGGTTAGTTTTGTGTGGATTAATTTATGTAGATTGATGGCTACCCGGATGAATTAAGGATTAATCCTTCGTAATCACGGTTAACACATCCCTAATTGAAAGCTTCGGGAAACCCCCTGAAGTGTTTACTCGGCGGCATTCAGAACTTCAGATGAGATCTACGTAATCGGCACGGTATACTGTTTTATTTTCTCATCTAAATGGTGAAACTGTGTGAAGCTAACCACGTCCACTGTGGTGCACAATGGAATACTATGGCATGAAGAAAGTTAAAACTTTTATTTAGAGCATTTTGAGAAAGTTGGAATTTTATATGATTTTCAAACAAGATAATTCATCAAATCCTTCATTTTTTTCTTTAAAACATTATCCAAACCAAAAGGACCTTAGTTCTGGTTATATAAGATATGTCGAACCGCTCAAGTGACATATATTTTATTATGGGCCAATACTAATAGTTCTTCGTTACTTTGCTCTGAATTTTCGCTCGCCAACTCATTTGAAAATCACGGTTAGATTTGTTGTTGAAATCTAGGAGTGAATGGGCCATACTCTTCTACCCTATTGTTCTTGAGGCTTCGGGCTTGCTCCCTTGAGATGCGGTATGCATTAGCTATCACATCAACTGGTAAGGCACGTAATACCGAATCTTCCCCTGCGAGGTGACCCCGAAGGCATTAGCATTTGTCTTGATAGCAATATATTGGTATCCTTCACGCTGTGTTTTATTTAAAACAACATAATATTGTGGGATGACCAATAGTTGTCCTGGAGGAAGGACACCATCAAACACCATCTTTCCAAGGTTACTAATGACTTGAACTTGAGAACGCCCTTGAATAATATAGATCAAACTATGAGCATTAACATTCCAAAATGGTGTGAGAATAGCATTCTGCAGAGAGAAGTTGAGGACAACATTATATATTATGGTATAAACATAATTTTCAAGAAACTAAAAAAAAGGAAATGATTCTTTTATAAATACCTGATATAGGTTTACTCTGGTAGCACTCATTTGGATGACATTAAGGATTGGGAACTTCTGACCATCAAGAGTTGTCATCCTTCCAGCACGTGGAGTGTAAGAATCAGCAAGCTTAGGATTTTCAATGTTTAACCTTGGCTTGATTGTGCAAAAGTTCTCATCCAAACCATTCCATCGGGAAGATGTTTGTTGGTCTTGACTATATTGAACTTCTTGGTATTGAGCTTGCACTTGTTCTTGACGTTGTGTCAGAGTTGGTTTCAACAATTGTAGACCATTCTTTACATGTACGATCTCTCCTCTTTAGTCATTTTGGCTTTGTAGCCTCTTTGATGTTAATGTATTGATGCCTAAAGCCTTACTTAGTATCTCAACACTAAATCCGTTGAATATGTTTTGCCCAGAGTGTCGTTGAATTGATTGACTATATACTTGTTGAACCCTATTGTTACCCGCCAACAAGAATTCCTAAATTTTTTATCAATGAAGAAAAACATAATTTACAATGCAAACATATGAAAAATATAAAGCAATCACAAATCTGAAAGATACATTTGTTGAAAAAATAATTACCAGTTGCCTTGACTCAAGCTGATTAGCGTTATTGTTTATGTCATAAACATATATGGCAACAACAGGTGCATCACCATCATTGTAGAACCAATGTGCAACACCAGCAGGGAGTGCAACAACATCACCTTTCTTAAATTGATGAATTTTTTGGTGTTCGTCTCTAAACTTTTGGCTCTGACTTTGGTCTTAAGACGAAAATTGTTGGAATTATTGATGGCAAGTCGCAGGGCAACCAGGGAAGGTTAAACCCATAGAACCACTCCCTGAAATTATAATGTTCATATCAAGTGCATGAAACTTAAAATCATATTATTTGACAACAAAGATCTGCTAGTTCTATCGATAAAGTTTTGTACTACATTTGTTATTCATTCATTATACACACCTTGGATGATGTAGACCATGCCAGGAGTATTGGCGTATCGAGGTACAAGAAGACCACGTGGCTGAATGACGCGTCGTATAACAGATGTACCTGTACACTGGAACAATTCGTTCGCCTCATCAAAGTACTCGGTCACCCCAGCCTCTGACGTTACTTTTCGAAGGGGCTCAAATGCTTGTAGCCTATCAAATCTACACTTTTTAAAACTTCCTTGCCGAGGACTATGCCATGGGTTTGTGTTTGGATTAAATAGTTGGGCCATAGAGCCATGGTATAAAAGAAAAACATATAACTATAGGGAAAGCTGAGAAAAAATAGTAGTTGCCATAGCTATTTGTATATGCTAATGAAAATTTAAGCTAATTGATGTGAGTTCAAGGACAAATCAAACTAGTTTATATAGCAAAGAAAAAGTATGTAGGAGGCAGTGATAGAGTTTGTAGCATTTATAAACAGTATTTGATTTGTAGTGTTAAAACTTTATATTGGGAAAGGCAACTTTTCAAGACTGATTTATACATATTATGACTCAGCTACGACACATTTCTTGTGCTTTTGGAGTAATACAAATGCTTTGTGTCATTGCCTTGTCATATATTTGTCTTTCACTATAAAGTTTCTAGACCCTATAGGTTGAATTTTACTTCAAAATTACAAACTTGTAAAAATGTTGTCTTTATTTTGTGACACATCAAACTTTGATAAAATACACACTCCTTCAAAATAACAAACTTTTAGGTTTATTGTCATTTGTACACGACACACTACACTTGATATTTATTTATCTTAGGAAATTTCATCTAGCATCATATTTTGGTCGGTACAAAGTAATACTACAAGAATTATGCAATTCCTCAAAATACAAAGTATTGTGTTTAAATGTTCTAAAATTTACACTGCCATTAGGTCTTGCCATCTTGGGTTGTTTTTTTTTTCAATTTAAGGTTGAATTGTAAAATTTACACCGCGTTACCATACATTAATTATTATTCTCTAGATTAAACAGGTACTCCCTCTATTTTTTTATTTGAAGTTGTTAACTTTTAACTCTATGTTTGATCATTCTGTTTTATTTAATTTAAGAAAATATGCAAAACTATAAGTAATGCTCAAATTTTCTTAATAAACCAAATCATAAAAAATAATTAGTAATTATGTAACTTTTTAAATAGGATGGATGATACCCAAAAGTTAGTGATGTTAAATAAGAAAATAAGAAAAGATTGAAGAGTATATTACATGAGCATGGGCAAGCCAATCCGTTGTCTGTCTCATTTGCCATATACAATAACTTAACGTTCAGATATATGTAAAAATTTAGTCAGACATCTTCTGTCCTAGGGGTGCTGGGTAAGTGGACAGCAGCGTATCCCAGAAATGTCCCCCTTTAAACATGAATACAGTAAAAGGGATAAATTACCAATGGGCTCACAATCAAAGCCCAAGAGGCCTAGGTGGAAGAAAATTTCACAGGACATCAGTCCTTAGTTGGAAGGAATGACTTCGTTTTCAAACCACATGTGTCCACGATCACATCAAAAATTTGCTGGTAAGTGAGAAGGTGCCAAGGAGGACGAGTAGAATGAAATTAGCGAAACTTGCTTTAAGATTGGTACGTACAGGACACGTGTCGCTTGAAAAATAAATTCCTTCCTTCCAGCGAAGAACTGAAGTTGTATGAGATTTTCTTCCGCCCCAGCACATAACAGGCCACCGAATATACAACGTCGGGCCAATTTGGGAAAACTTTGAGAAGTAGTTGTTTAGCCAACTTCGGAGAATCTACATAAGCTCTGAAACCTAGCTTTTTCAGCTTTTAGTTTCTTAAAGCATCCCCAACAGCTTATCTAAATTTGGTTATCCATATCTTCATTTAGATGATCATCTAAAACACTTTCATCCTTTATATCCTTTTATACTCCAGCAGATCATCTATATATGACATTATCTATATCTATTTGCAAGATTAGAGACAGAACCTCTAAATATAGAGTTTCTCTCTCCTAATATGGATGACATCCAAAAATAAATAATGAGATAGATGTTCTGCTGGAGCTCAACTGTTACTTTTCATCCTCTATTTCTAGGATGAAGGATGGGATGGATGAACTGTTGGGGATGCTCTTAGTTCATTTTTCAGAATCCGTGACTACAGATTCTCAAATGGTGTGGATTGTTTGAGACAGCTTCTAGCAGAATCAGCTTTTGGGAAAAACTACAGCTAGAATAAGCTCCCTCAAACAAGCCCTTATGCTCATAGCGTGCGCAAGATTTGCCTTGATGCCAGGGCCAAGGTTATCGTGCCCACGCGATAATCACAATAATTGGGAGAAAGCAAGAAAAATTAAATATTTTTTAAAAAAATAAATTGTTTTTAGTTTAAATTTGATTACCACGGTTGCTTAACGTGATGGTAATCGTGGTTATTATAGTAACCATGCATGTAAGGTATGGGATAAAGGCACCTCCAATGCTAAGTGCTTGGGAAGGTGCTTAAAAGCAGCGTTAACTCAGCACTGTACTTAAGAATAGCACCGCATTGGAGGTGGCCTAGCACACAACAAACAGGTGGTTTTCTCACCTCTCTGGTGGTCAGGGGTATTAGGTCACCATTAAGGTTTGCAAAAGAATTTGACTATGAATTTGACTTCCAAAAATTTAAATTCAAAATCCATGGTAGGATGGTTTTATCATGGTTTTACCGCGGTTAACGTGGTGTGTTGAACAAATGAAAGATTGAAATAGGAAAAGGTTAAAATGACTAAAAGACTTAAGGTAAATTGCAAGTAAGTACCATAATATGCATGATACATGTTGGACAAATTAATTTCTAAATAGAAAATTTTGAGTTACGTCCGTTATTTTGCAAAATTTCTTTTATTCTTTTAGGTATTATTTATATTGTGTTTTGAGCTAGAATTTGAAGTGACGAACATTATTTTTGCGAAAATTCTCCACCGGAGGGCTCTACAAGTTGATAAAAAAATTAATTTTTCACTATTTATAATTGTTTTTAAATTCAGGCAAATTTCATCCTAATCTAACTACTGTGTCTATTACAGTAGTAACCGGTGGTTTCATGAACCCTAGTCACTGCTATTGGCGACTAGGAGTCAAGGAGCAACAACTCGCAAATTATTATTTTTAACCTTTTTACAATTTTACTGCGATATCTTCCTCTAAGTGGTATTTAAATTGAATCAACTAATAAGAGGAACATGGGCATTGTTTATTTCTTTAACAAAGCGCCAAAGTTTTCTGCGTCACATAGACCTCATGGTGATGGGGAATTCCAAAGCAAGAGTAATTGAATAGAGTACAAATGAATTGCAATTGATGTTGTTTTGTCCTACTTTTGATATATCAAGACTAAAATTGCGTTTATCTACAAGAATGCTTTGATTTAGTGAGGTTTGCGTGCGCACGTCACCTCGGACAAAAATCTGAATGTGCCACTTCGTTTATCCTTCGAGGTGGAAATGACAATAGCAATTAATACTATTGAATACACACATTCAAGCACTGAGTTCCTATACATTTTAATAGTAAAGTCAATTACTAACTATGAACACACTATAAAGCTAACATATATATAATATATTAGATATAAAGTTGACTTCACTATTTTTCTTCGTTTTAGGTTACAACGCGTTTTGACTTTGGTTAAGGTCAAACTATTCAAATTTGACTAAGTTTATATGAAAAATTAGTAATATTTATAACCCAAGATACACATATTATAAAAATATATTCAGTTATAGATTTAATAAAACTAATTTAGTGTTGTATATGTTACTATATTAGTCTATAAATTTGATTAAACCTAGAGTAGTTTGACTCTGACTAAAGTCAAAACAACTTATAACTTAAAACGGATACAATATCTCTTTCTTTCACTTACTTAGGGGTTGTTTAGTTTGCAAATTTTTTTGCAAAAACATCACATCAAGTTTTTTAATACACATTTGAAATACTAAACATAGTCTAATTACAAAACAAATTTCAGATTCCGCCTGGAAACCGCGAGACGAATCTTTTGAGTCTAATTAACCCATCATTAGTACATGTTGATTACTGTAGCACTTATGGCTAATCATGCACTAATTAGTCTTAAAAAATTCGTCTCGCGGTTTCTTACCTAACTATGCAATTAGTTTTTTGGTTTATCTATATTTAATACTTTATTTAGATGTCCAAAGATTTGATGTGATGTTTTTAGAGAAACTTTTTGGAAACTAAACAAGGCTCCTTTATGAGATTTAATGCTTCTTATTTTTTGAAGTACGTATAGCACTAGCTCCTGTATGAGATTTAATGCTTCTTATTTTTTCACTTATCTTGTTCTTTACATCTACTTGTAGTTAAATTATAGTCTTTATATCGTTATTTCTCTTAGGAGTAGCCTTTTGTTCTTGTCTCATTTATTTCGGGCAAACTATTCTCATTTGTTGCATCATCTGCCTATCTTGGATGAACTAATACTACTGATATTACATATTTTAATCACCTAATGCATAGTTGGTACGGCACGACATGGTATGCTAAAAGAATATTTGGTCGGCTGAAATATGCGTGCACCATAGATTTGATAAATTGTTTCAATCAGATCATCTTATACGGTGACTGCAAACTCATGCATAGATCCTAGAATACTAGATGGAGACTGAAATGCAAATGTGACATTTATTATATTCTTTTTGTGGCTTCAGGGCACTGTCAGCCAGCTCATCAAGAAAATTAATAAGCATGGTGTGTATTTATTGTAACTTCTTTCATTGTTTTAGCACTTAAAATTCGGATGGTAATGATAAGATATATATTCGTCATTGGATAAATTAAAATACTAGATCGATGTTATGAAATCGACAAGTATTTACAATTCGATCGTAACTGCATTAATTTCTCCACTATATACATTGCATCGGTATTTTCATTAGAATTATAATGTGGCGAGATCACAAATTCACAACGGCGGCAGCAACGACTCGTGTGTCACTGTCAGCTGTGGCCGCGTCCGGTCGCCGTAGCTCTTCGCCGCCGCGGCGACAGGTCGGAGCGGCACAGCGGGCATGTCGTGTGCGAGCGCAGCCACGCGTCGATGCATGCCGCGTGGTACAGGTGCCCGCACGCCGGCAGCCGCCTCACCGTCTCGCCGCCGCGGACGTCATCGAGGCACACCGAGCACGCCGGGGCGCCGCCGCTGCCGAGCGGGCGCTCGTACTCCGACGCCGGCAGCGCGTCGATCGCCGCGGCCGAGAGCCCGCACTCGGCGCCGCCTGCCGGCGTGGCCGCCGCGCCCACGCGCCTCCTCCAGCTCCCGGGCGCCGCCAACACTCGCCAGCCGACGGCGAGGAGCGCCGCGGCCATGGCGACGAACGCGCACGCCTTCCAGACGACGACGGACACGGCGACGACGCAGAACACGGCGACCATGCCGCCGCACGCGCCATCGAGCACCCCGTAGCCGCCGCTCCCGTCGTCGTTGTCCTCGTCGTCGACGACGACGCCGGTGCTCGCCGTGAGCCTCGAGTACAGGCTGACGAGCAGCATGGTCAGCACGTGGAGACAAGAGAGAGCAAGGCAAGAGTAGAATTAACGTTTTGGTTTAACGCAACCCACTCTTTGGCTGGTTTAAGTACTCCTTAATCACCATCAGGTTTACACTATGTCGCGCTTAATTACACATACTTAACGAAGTAATTAAATGCTTTCTGTTAATCGCACGGCGGATCAGTGTCACAAACCGCGTGTTCTGTGTGTGTGCTGCAATGGCGTGTTCGCGGTGCACGTGCCGTCGAGGCGCCGGCATGGCCACGACGTGTTTCCACTTTTCAGAAATTTTGTCCCTCACCATTACGTTGTTGCAACCGCTCACAAGTTAAATTTTAAATTTTAATTTTAGACTTCATTTTGTAACTTTCTATTATGGTTTATTTTTTAGTTTTTACTCTTAAGTCGTTATAGATATATGTGTAAAAGTTTTATACGCTACCGTGAGAAGGCAACATATTAATGAGAGGTGAGCGGCATAAACAGAGCATGAACCGAATACCAGCATTTGCAATTCCAAACAAAAATCCACAGCGAAACTGAAGATGAAAAATAGATAACAATGGACTGAATCTTATTTTGTACCCATAAATATTCCCACCCGCAAATAAAAGCACTCCAAAACTATATTGCCAAGCATCCACAACCACAAGAAGCTTAGTTAGGATGCATTATTATTTCACTCAAATACACTTCTCGTAAACCAAAACTCTTACATACCAATTAAAGAGAGGCTTTCAGCGAGGAACTGGTAACCCCGTCGGCTCTTCCGCGGAGAACGACGGGGAACGAGAGCGCCGATCTCGTCCGCCATGCTGCTCTTGAGCCGCCGGGCTTCGCCTCTCGAGACACGGTAAGCACCGGCGACGACGTCAACCGGCAAGCCACGCAGCACGGAGCTCTTTCCGGCGACGCGGCTCGCCGTGGAACCCCCTGGGCTCGTGTTGATCGCAACGTACTGGCACCCATTTTGCTCGGCTTTCTTGACGACGACGTGGTGTTGTGGTATGATCAGTAGTTGCCCCCGACGAAGAACGCCATTGAACACTGCTCTTCCTTGGTTGTTGGCCACCTGCACCCGTGCGCTCCCTTGGATCATGTACACTACGCTATGGCCGTGGATGTTCCAAAAGGGCGAGAGATGCAACAAGAGCGAAAAAGAGTGAGCTATGTCACTATGTCAACGATATCACATAGATTATAAATTTTGGACTAGAGAATATGAGAAGTTGTCAAACAGCACTATCGTTATCAATATTCGTATTACCTGATATAAGTTTACTCTTGCAGCACTCATTCCAGCCAGGTTCAGAATAGGGAACTTTTTGTTGTCGAGACGGGTTATCCTTTAGTCAGCATGGTTAGGGTTTTCAATGTTTGCCCTTGCTTTTATTGTGCAAAAATTCTCGTCCAATCCATTGTATCGTGCCCCTTCGTGATATTGGACCTGTTGGTATTGCTCTTGTTCTTGTTGCTGTGATAAAGTGGGTTTCAATAGTTTGAGGCCATGCTTCACTCGAATGATTTCTCCCCTCTGGTCATTCTGATTTTGGAGCCTTCTAGCAGTCTCGGTGCTTATTCCTAAAGCCTCGCTAAGCAACTCACTATTGAATCCATTGAATATATTATGTCCAGAGTCTTGCGAGATTGATCGTTCAAATATCTGTTGCCCCCTTTGGTTGTTGCCAGATAACAAAAACTCCTAAACATTTGAGTAAAAAATAAACACCATGATGTATTGCTAAAAGAAAGTTACTTTTGATACTATTTACAAATGAACCGATGCTATTTGAGAGAATAATGAATAAAAATTTCATACCTTATGCCTTGGTTCAAGCTGATTGGCATAACTTTTTATGTCATGAACATAGAGAACAACAATAGGTGTATCACGAGCATTGTAGAACCAATATGCAACACCAGCTGGAAGTAAAACGACATCCCCTTGTCTAAATTGGTGAATCTTTTGGTGCTCATCTATAAACTTCTGACCTTGATAGCTTTGTCTTTGCTCAAATAGTTGGAATTGTTGTTGGTGGGTTGCCAGATGACCAGGAAATGTCAATCCTACGTAACCATTCCCTATAATAAACACATGTATGTTAGTATAATAAAAGTGCAAGAATATGTCTCCTCTGAACTCCAGTACAAATTTGCTCCCCTCACAGGTGTTGTGTGAGAGGTATTAAACTCTACCCGTAAAGAGTGACAAAAAGTTTAAAGCCCCATAAATATTCTTGTGCCTTCACAAACCTTGGATTACATAGGCTACAACTAGAGTGCTGGAGTAGCGAGGCACCACAAGACCTTGTGGCTCCACCACGCGCCGAATGATAAACACACCAGCACATCGAAACTGCTCACTTGTCTCATCAAAGTACTATGTAGTTTCAGCTTCTGATCGTACCCTTCTTAGGGGTTCGAATGCTTGTAGCCTATCAAAATTACACTGCCTAGAAGATCCTTGTCAAGTTGCCATGCATCTACACTCTGGCTAAACAATTGGGCCAAGAGAAGGGCACATGAACAAAAAGATAATAGAAAGATAGTGGTTGTCATAGCTATTTGGAGAAGCTAAATTTTGATATTTCGACGGCATAGGTGTGGGTTTTATATATAGAAAAAAAAGTGACTTTGGGATCGAAGATGCTTATGAAATTTGTTAATATGTACACAAGGATAACATATAATGCGAGATTTATGGTCCAAAGAAGTCACTACATATAAGCTAGTTTCGTAGGATAGAGTTATACATAACAAAACAAAGGATGTTGTTGAAAACAATTCATATCATTATACTTTTGATGTGTGTCCTACATGCCTAATTTGTTGATGCTCCCATTAAATGCTCTTTTGCAACAACAAACTTGTTAGCTTCTAGCATATATTTTATATGTAGACTCTTAATTTCGTCCTTTATACTTTACAAAGTTTTACAAGCAAACAAAAGGTGATACGCTTGTTTGTTTCAACAATGGCATTCTGACCCTTTATTTAATCCATTTACTTAAGCTAGTTAGTTAAATTTTTATCGGTTCTTTGGAAACATGTCTTACTTTTGATACTTTTTCTTATTAGTTGACAAATATTTATGACTCATGTTTATCATGATCTACACAGTGTGGTCATATCTACAAACTTAATGAATCATCAAAATGTGTCCAAACCGCTAAAGCTGCTTTTTTTAATAGATAAAGTATGGACCAAGATAAAAGGAATCTGATTCTTCTGTTAGTTAGTTTACCATTAGAGTATCATTGTATTCATCTATAGTTCTATACCTTTTATTAGAGTTTCGGCGACTAAAGACAACATGATCATTAAGACTAACCATATTCGCTAATTGTGCCAGGAAAGTTCTGTTCTTGGTTATTTGAATGTGCTACAAAGATTGATCCATAAAGAGAATTAGTGTGCACTTTTACGAGTAAAGGAAAAAAAAATCAAGGACCCTCTGATTGCTAATTTGAGGCAAGAAATGCGTGGTGAATGATGCAGAAAATAGAAAAAAGTACGAATTATCCCCACGAACTTTCGCGGTCGGCCGAATTACCCCCTAAACCCAAAAACCAGACATTCTTTACCCTGAACTTTCAATACCGGACAAATTACCCCCCTCGACCCAATTCAAAGCGGTATTGTCATACGTGGCGTACACGTGGCAGCCTAGTCAGCATATTTTATTTTTTTAATGGTGGGGCCCACATGTCATACCCTCTCCCTCCCTCTCTCTCTCTCCCTATCCCTCCCTCCCTCTCTCTCAGGTGAACAGGGCGAGGACAACAGGTGCTCGGCAACTCGGCGCGGGCAACGGGCAAACGGCCGCGCCGCAATGACGACTTGCCACTCGGCGCCGCACGGGCGCGTGTGGGCGACGGGCAGATGGCCACGCTGCGACGACGACTCGGCGCCGCGCGGGCGACGACTTGGTAGCTCGGCGCCGCATGGGCGGGCGCGGGCGTGCGGGTGGTGAGCAACGACCGCGCCACGATGACGACTCGGCGGCTCGGTGACGCGCGGGCGGGCGCGGGCGTGCGGGTGACGGACGGACGACCGCGCTGTGACGACGAGGTGGCGAAGCGGAGGTGCCGCCGTCCGCCGTCCTCTCTCCCATGCGCCGCAGCGAGCGGGAGGGCGAGGGCGTCCGGACGGTGTGCGGGCGGTGTACGGACGGCCGGCGCCGCGCGGGGACGGCGTGCGAATGGCCGGCGTCGGGCTGGGGCGGGCCGAGGGGCGCGGGGACGGCGTGTGGGCCGGCCGGCGTCGCGTCGGGGTGGCGCGCCGATGGGCGTGGTGTGCGGACGCGCGGGGGTGGCAGGCCGACGGGTGCGGGGGCGGTGTGCGGATGGCGCGGGGGCGGCGCCGCGTGAGGATGGCGTGAGGATGGCCGGCGCCACGCTGGGGCGTGCCGACGGGGGCGGCGGGCATGGAGGCTGTGTACGTGCGGATGAGCGGCGCCGCGCTTGGGTGGCGTGCGGACGGCTCGGGGGCAGCGCGCGGGGATTGAACCCGCCATCGCCGCTGCCATGAGACCTTGCCCTGTCGTCGCCGCCGTCTTCACCGTCTTCCGCGCGCCACGCCGCCGCCTCCGCTATTTGCCGCCGCGCTGTCGCCGCGCCATCGCCGTCCGCCTCCCTCGCCTCTGCCTGTGCTCCAGCCAAATGAAAGGAAGAGAGGAAGCCTATGACAGGTGGGTCCACTGTTAAAAGGCTGACTGGATTGTCACGTGTACGCCACGTAGAACAAAACCGCTTTAAATTGTGTCGAGGAGGGTAATTTGGCCTGTGTTGAAAGTTTAGGGTAAAAGATGTCTGGTTTTCGGATTTAGGGGGTAATTTGGCTGACCGCGATAGTTCAGGGGGGTAATTCGTATTTTTTCCTGCAGAAAATAAATAGAATATGGCTTGCTCTATATTCACCGTACTTTGCAAAGAATGGAGTTGAGAACTGAGCGTTGCTCGGATGGCTAGCCGCGCAGGCGCGCGAGCAGCCTACGCGAGTTCGATACCTGCGATTGCAACTCACGTGTCTCACCTGGGAATTTTCTCCTCACATGCGTGCGCACCCTAAAATACTAAGCGTGTGATAGGGATGTGCTTGTGGTGTGAGTATTGTGTGTATTTGTGTGTGTCTAGTTGTACATTAAAAAAAGAACGAAGGGAGCAGCTCGATTAATTCTTACGAAGCCAGAAAGCTAGCTGTAGTCTCAAGAAAATTGGTAATACGAGATATCGGATCCTAATCCATTTAAATATAACTAATCTATCTGAATTGATAGTGATGTTATGGGCCTTTGATAAGGCATTGGGCCTTCATTAATTCGGCCTATTCATAAACGTGGAGTTCAATACGTTTTAGCCCAGCAAGCCCTACCCATGGGTTTAATTAATTCCCAGTTCATGATAAAACCATGCAGTTATTAAGTAGCTGAACGAAGCCTAGGGTATTTAGGGCTTGACCCCTTGGTTTGTCTCCTTAATCAATTCCTAGTAAAATCATTCAAAACCTTAGCCAAAATCTAAAGATTCAATAAATCCTTAATCAATTTCTAGTAAAATCATTCAAAAATTTGGCCCGTTATGGCTGGTGTTCTAGGCCGGTCCGCCATTCCTTTAAAATTATGTAAAATTACCATATAAATTTTAAAAACACAGTTAATCCTACATTAACTTAGTCCTGCTCTTTTAAATTTTTTTCCACCGCTAGTTCCACTGCTCTACCCTGTGGTTACATATGGTTAGCACGTACGGTTTTTGCATACAGCAAGACAAAGCCAAGAACCAGTTCCAGTTTTCTGGTTAAACCGTTACTTCGGCCGGGTTTTGTAAACTATACTCATATCTAAATTATTTTGCAATAAACTATGCACATATCCCTTTCTCTTCTACACGAACACGACTGAAAAACAAATTGATTATGTTGGCATGCACACACAGATATAATACTCGATCACTTTAGTGCCTACATATATAATTAATCCCCAAAATTGCTATGTCAAGGTGAAGCGATGAGATCATCGAAACTATATATATATATACGATATACTCAGTTTGCTTCATCGTTGAATGATTTCCACTATAGTATAAAAGATTGGAATACAAGGACAAAATGCATTGACTTTGAAGTGATCAATACTCTATTGATTACACACCTCAGCTCTCAAGAACCGATCGGAGTCGACGTCACATGTACACCCTCTCTCGTCCTTCCATTTCCACACCAAACACCATGAGGATTCAAATTTCATGTTTGAAAACCGATTCGCATGTAGCAAAAAATGGATAGATATGTTCCCTGTTTTAAAATATGAGACGTAATTTGTTTAGTTAGAACAAATGTTTGACAAATACATCACTCTATATTAAAATGCAACTTCTACGGCACAAGATTTATGCTATTAGATTTGTATTCAAAAGCATTTTTTATCGTGTAAAGATGATATTAGCAAAACAATTTTTTGTCAAAGTCTTATCGTATACTAACATAATAAAATATGTTCTATATTTTTGTGTTTTGAAATAGAGAGAGTTTAAACCGAAGACACGGCGCTATGCTCATCAGCATGCAATACATTCTCTACTTACATCTAAAGCATTGATATATTTGTACACACTAGTCAGCTAATTTTTTCTCGAACGCACAAAATAATTGCACATCAAAATATTTGACTAGTCAGCTAATTACTCGAAAGCATCAACACATTTGTAACACATCAAACGACTTAAACAGTTATACGGAGAAAACCTAGCTGATTAACACTCGCCCGTATCAAATTCATGTATTAATTTCAAATGAGAGAGTTTTTTATATTATTGACTTTGAATTTTGGGTTACACAGGAGGAGGCGGCTGGTCCTTGGGAGGAGGCTCCTTGACAGCAAGGGGCTCCACGGTGGCCCTGCAGAGAGGACACGTGGAGTGGGAGTGGAGCCACATGTCGATGCATGCCACGTGGAACAGGTGCCTGCAAGCCGGCAGCTGCCGCACCGCCTCCCCGTCCTGCACCAGGCTCAGGCACACCGCGCACTGCGCCCACCCGCCGCCGCGCCCGCTGCCGCTGCCGTCGCCGCGCCCACGTCCGCTGCCGCCGCCGCCGCTGCCGTTGTCGCCGCGGGCCTCGCCGGCGGCCCACTCTTCCCTGTGGTACACGAACGACGGCAGCGTGGCGACCGCGGAGGGGCTGAGCCCGCCGCCGCCGCCGAGGAAGAACGGCCCCCTGGCCGCCACGTAGACGACGGCGCCGCCACCGGCGCGGCGGCGGCGGCGGCCGCGGCAGCACAGGCACTCGCAGAGCACGATGGTGAGGATGGAGACGGCGGTGGCGAAGAAGCCGATGCCGAGGAGGACGAGCGTGTCGTGCGTGCTGTACCCGCCCTGGTCCGTTGAGTAGGGCAGCGAATTGGAGCTCGACGACAGCGACATGGCCGGCGACGCCCACCTTACTAGCTGCTTCAGCTTCTTCGAGATGTAGTATATCGCTTCAGCGAATTAGCTTCCTTCTCTGCAAGCTATATATCACCTGTGATTAATTCTTGGCGATGAGCTTGAATTACTTGGGCTCTTGGGCTTGGCCAACATATATACATGTACGCCATGCAAGTTGTGCTAATATTTTTAGATTAGGCGTTGAAACAAATGATGTGACTAATAAATACTCCGTATATATAACGGTATCAATTAGTTGTGGAATTGTACACTCTGCGGCGCATGAAGTTCGAGCTTTACTGCCCACGGTATTCAGAAACTTATTAAATCCAATTGATTAACGATCGAAATGGGATAGGCACACACTTGTGTTTAGTTCAAGAGAGACGACCAGTTAGAGTGTTGAATTAATATACGAGCATTAACCTATACGAAGATTATTTTTTTGAAAAATCATAAAAACCCACCTCATAAGATGACATGTGAGAAGGTACTTTAGTACCACGTTGCTTATTCTAGGAGACCTCCTTGTAAGAGAGATGATGTGTCCTACCTATTTGGATATTTATGGTGGAGAGAACCAGAGTAACACATACGTGCACGTGCATATATGAGATGCGCGTGAATGGTCCCCTAAAATTATGTCCTCATCCTTGCGTAATGTAGCTATCTTTTTTGCTATTTTGTTGTAATTCAGATGTGATTCGATTTAATTTGTCTGAATATCAGATAAGGTACACACGACTTATCCTATTCAGTTACGTGAGATAGACATAAGGCAGACGTCCTAATCATGCGACCTGTTACCTCTATATATACCGAGCCACCGCCTCGTCACATAACACAAAAATGAAAAAGCAATCTAGATTTTGGGTCCTCCTATGTTTTGTGCCATCGTTTGTAGTCTTCGTCCCGCTCGCCGACATGTACCGGTGATGGGAGAACAAGTCTTTGGAACCTTCGCCTTCAATGTCCTGCACCGGGAGAAGGGGGCAATAAGCTTTTTGGGTAGCGCATTGCGCAACTGCTCGCTGATCTTCCACGACAGCTCATCTACCTCTACGCTCGAGAGCTACTGCCGACGGCAACATTCGATACCGCGCGTCATCCTCTGGTATGTGTTGTTCGTCATCAACATGATCAACAACAAAATCAAAACACTCGATACATGTTCGCCATATCTTTTATACACGATATGTTCATGTTTTACTATCTAGTTTATAGTTTACATGTATAGATTATATGATCTTAGTATCATAATTTAGATGGTTACTGTCATGATCTATTTATGGAATAAATTAAATCATTATGTGCTTATATATTCAACAAGGAGGAGCAAAGTTTTATTGTTTGGATCATGGAAAAATATCATTATATTGAGTCGCTATTTTAATTAAACGAAAGGGAAAATAAACATCTTGTTTTTCATTTTTTTTAACTCCTGACGCTATTGTCACTACATGACTGTGTTAGTGTCAAGTAGTCCTAACGACTTCAGATAAACCTATTACAAAACTGCGAGTAAACCATACTAGTGGTAATGAAACTATCTCATGAAATTAAGAGGCACTGAACTATCATGAAAAGATTCTTAGACTATGTCGCATAGTAGGACGAGTTACAAGGCGCTCTCTACCCCTTATCCCAATTTATGCCCACCACCATCTCGTCAACATTGTCGATAAACAAGGGACGATGCCTCCACACACCTTCCTCCTCCCTTCCGTTCCCCTACCCTTTCCCGCCCACCTCACCTCCTTTCCTCTTCTATTTTTTTCCTGTCCCTCTATCTTCTCTAGATCTAAGGTTTCTTCACCTTTGCCAGTGGCTAGAGCACCAGGGCTCTAGGTGCTCTGACGACGCCTAGTTATATGCGTGGTGTCACTCCGTACATGACTTCTCTTTGGCTAGCCCAAATCGAGTTGTAGGGGCTCTATGTATGGTGCATTGGTGAATTGCGACGCCATAGTGTGGCTACAGCCAGCTTTTGTGTTGTTTTGAGCTAGTGGCTTCAGGCAATAGGTTGCTCATTCGGAGGCATTTGGGCGGTAGCGAGGCTCCAATGGGTGTGCAGCTATAGACAGAGTTCGTTGCTACAAGCGTGCTGTGATGTGTCACAATCATGCATGGCGGGGGTGAAAGATGCTCTGGTTGGGTGTGACTAGCAATGTAGAGTTTGAGGTACTGCGTTGGTAAAGGATCCATGAGCTTCGCAGCAATGACATATTGGAAGGTGATGCTCTTCGTGGTAAGTCGACACTTATGTGTCTGTTTGCGGTGCAGCAGCGCAATTAGGGCATGTTTAGTTCGGGCCTAAATTTGTCGAGCCGCATATTAGGCGCAACATAATTTTTTAGGTATGTGGTTGGTTCATGTCACAACTTTGGCTTACCATAGTTTCTTAGTAAGTACCGTTTCCCACAAGTCAAAATACTCGGTTTCTAGCCACAGTTTGCCTATCTTGTGATGCACATTTTCTTCATCCCACCTTCTATGGCTTGCTATACTTCACTAAAGTTAGGTGTGACACAAGTTTAGTCATAAATCACCAAACAAGCCCTTAACGGTGAAGCCTGTGTTATTAGAACTAGCAATACGGCTACAGGGCGAAAGCCTTATAGATAAAAGAGGCTCCAATGGGCTAAATATATTAATAATATACAGTATGATACAAGTGTACGATCCTCTTGGTCCATAACTAATGCCAAGTCAAATCAAGGGTCACGGTATAACGGTTTTTTGCCTCGGATATCAGAAGTTAGGTGTTTTTACGGTATCTTCTACTACCAAAGAAGTAGTGTAGTATATTTAGATCTAACCGTTAATTTTGAAGGGTATTCCGGATATTTTATTAAAGCATCGATATGGACTATTTTGATTAATGTAAATCTATTCTTGCCCATCCAGCAATTTGGCGATTCTGTCGTACTCTCAATCCCTCGAGCAAATTAGCCATGCATGCTGGTGGGAACGCTGCTTCTCACAGCACGCTGTTACTTATTCCCTTCGTATTTTTTAATATAATCGTTGACTTTTAGATACACATTTGATCATTTGTCTTATTAAACATTATATAATTATTAATTATTTTGTTATAGTATAATTTATTATTATAAAAACTTTAAGTATGCATAGTTTTGCATATTTGGATATAAATTTGAAATAAAATGAACAATCAAATGTACATTTAAAAGTCAACGATGTCATATAAAAAGTTATGGATAGCGTAGAACAAACATACCAATCCTAGATTTTACATACGAATCTAAATAACAAAAAATGTTGTTTAGTTTTTCAATTGATTCAGATCATATACTCCAAGAAAATAAAAATCATTGTCGAGTGTTTGTGTGCGTGCATATCCTTGTCGAGTGTACGCATGTGCAAAAGCAAGAAAATAAAAATCATTTCATGGCCATATATCGTCTATGCATGCATGCACGAGGAACTCGGACTATCCTGATTCCACTCCTACAAACTAGCAAGTAATCTTTCCAAAAACAAAAAAAAACAAAACAAATAACATCTCCCAAGCCATCTATTAAGAGCACTCCCACCTGCCGTCCAAGAATTACCTTAACAAAATACAATAAATCACTTCTTTGCCACGAACTTTATTTCCAATTTTGCACTTCCACTAATATACGACACATATATTTAGGTGCAGTATAAATGATTATGGTACGTTCAATCGAAACAAATGGATGGCACATATCCATTGAAAGGTACCTTAAAAAACTCCTTAGGATAAGCTCCAAGAAAAGATATACTCAGCAGTTCTAGTTAATTAGTAGTTAAAATATAACTATTGTTGTGAGGTACACCAAAGCATCATCCTAAAAAAAAGTACGTACATCAAAACAAAGCCTCTCTAATCCGAGACGTTTGATGATATGATCAACAATTAATATTCGACAAAGTGTGTTCGATCATGCACAAATCATCACTAATGCAGAAAAGCTTAGGTCAAATTCACTCCCCCACTCCGATCCGTTCGTGCGCATGCTGCTGCCAGCGTCGATATGGATAACTCGATCGTCAGTTTAGTTATATTAACCATAAACAAATGTGCACATATGCACGCGAAATCTTTGGCAGATCTAGCATCATGTCATGCTGCCACATTATTTAACGCAACCGTGTTCGATGTCTCTTCCTCCTGCTAGATAGTCGTCGCCACTACTCTACAGGATAATTAATTAATTAACGATGATAGTAAGTGCAGTGCGTCTTGCTAGATACTACCTCCGTCCAATAATAACTTTATTTTTTATTTTTCCATGCCCAACGTTCGATCATTCGTCTTATTTAAAAAATTTATAAAAAACTTAAAAAAATTAGTCACATATAAAGTAGTATTCATATTTTATCATCTAGTAACAATAAAAATATTAATCACAAAAAAATTTCAAATAAGATGAATGGTCAAACTTTGGACATGAAAATCGAAAAATAAGGTTATTATGGGACGGAGGTAGTAGGTTTCTCAACCACTGACAATCTGATGACATGCATGCAATATCTCAGTTAATATATATTAAATAACAAATGGATTATCATTCTGTTTCTGCTACTATAAACTTTGGTAAAACTTGGTTGGAGTGTCTTAGCCAGAAAGGCTAATTAGGGCACGTACAAAGGGCCCTCATTACTGTCTTTCATTACTGCATGCTTACTGACATGAAAGAGAGGGACGATAGGAGAGAGAAAATGAGTTGTTTTGCATGGAGTCAGCAAAACATCGACTCTTGACGCATAAAACAAGGAGATAACTAGAAAATTTGCTTTGAACGTGTGCTGGCTCTAATTAGAGACACCGAAATGCGAATGAGTAATTAATTAGTGTATAACTATGAAAAATCAGTTTGAGAGACTGTTTTTTTCTACTGGCTTAAGATAGAACTCATAATGAGCTCTGCCATTAAACATGCACTTATCCTCTTCCTGTAGTAATTCGTAGTGACTGTCTAACGACCGGTATAATTAACTAATTAACTACTCCCTCCATCCCTAAATGTTTGACACCGTTGACTTTTTTATACATGTTTGACCGTTCGTCTTATTTAAAAAATTTACTTAATTATGAATTATTTTTATATCATTTCGTGTATTGTTAAATATATTTTTATGCATATATATAACTTTACATATTTGACAAAAATTTTAAATAAGACGAATAGTCAAATACGTATAAAATAGTCAATAGCGTTAAACATTTATGACGGAGGTAGTATTAATTAAGGTTTATTGTCCTGAAAGAGCTGAGCCCACAGCTGGGCTCAGCACCATCGATCAGCCTGATCCTATGTACACAGTACAGATCGACAGCCCATGAAACTCGTGAAAGGAGCCCAAATTTGAGGACGTCAATTGAACAGAACAAATTGGGTGGATTCTCTCTAAAAGAAGGATCGGATTGATTCATGTGAAATTTGTATAACAAGTATGTGAAATTCCTGCTTTTCAAAGGTGGCCGGGATGTCAGTTTTGTTTAATTCCCGTATAGTAGCATTCTGCACAACTTTTGCTTTGACTATTACTTCAGTGTGCTTTTCCAAAAAAATTTTTTTATAAAAAGGATAGCTCCTGCTCAAAGTTCTTCCGACCAAATTTCCCCCAAAAACATACAATCAGATAATTTTGGCAGCTAGGGACATAGATTTAGGGATAACTGTCCTGGATTAGAAAAAAATCACATCTTATTTCAAAAATATCCCATATGTGATGTTTCTCATCTGCCCAGGTGACAGAAATTTCCACCTTAATTACAACCCAGCTGCTGTCCAGTGTCACTGTTATATATATTACATGACATACACGTGCCATCATCCAATGAGCGATTGACATGTGGCATGGTGAATCGGATAAGTCCATTGTAGTCTCTGTCAACCTGCTCCATGAACCTCAAGATTCCTCTCTCAAGTTGCTCTATCAATCTCAAAAATTCAATTGACCCCATGACGACGAATATATAACAATGACATTAGATATTTTTGCGTGATTGGTGTGCTGTGTGTGAAAATGTTATAGATATTTTGTTACAGGATGATGTTGAAATTATTGTATTGTTGGGTCCAAATCCAATATTTCATCATGAAAGCTAATTTCAATTCCGAAAAGATCTAGCGAATCCTAGTATAGATATATATTGGATATTTTTCTCCCTACATATTGGCAAGGCGCAATAACTCAAAATAATAATCATAAAGCATATTCTTTTTGTACGTCTAGTAGGCATATGGCGCAGAAAGTGGGCATATTGGCATTCCAGAGTATGTTCAAAATCTTAGATTTTGTATATTAGAAATTTGGAACTTTGGCAGTGTGTAATTAATCTCTTATTCCATCAGACTGCAAGGGCATGTAATATTAATATTCATCAAAAATATATATGAATCTATGACCATTTCACCTCATGGTCTTGCAATAATATAAAAGGCACTAAAAAAACACCCATTAGAAAGGACTTGAATAAAAATATTAAATCTTTCCCTTCAGAAAACAGTTTGTAGCTTCCTAGCTGCACTATTTTTTTCACATTAATAACTGGGTACTGCCAAATCACAACAGTGGACTAAATTATTGTTCCCAAAATAATTGTTCGGCTCTTTTCATTGACCAATGCGCCCAAATATTTAGTTCACTCCAATCTAATCCATATCATTATCACCATTAATATATCTTGCTATGATCCTGGCATGTATACAACTAGCCAAGAAGGAAATTAAAGCAGCAACCAAATATAAATAAACACATCAAAATTCAGCAAATTGAGAGATCAATGGCACTTTATATTTAAAGCAGTTTGTAATTACAAATTCGAAATCTTTTGAACTGTGCTCGAATTACACTAATCCTAGAAACACCTCGCCAAACCTGCGAAATCTGCGGGTGCTCAAACTTTGTCGTCGCCGGCGGCGGCGGCGGCAGCGCCGACGTCGCGCCGGCAGAGCGGGCACGTGGCGTGCGAGTACAGCCACACGTCGACGCACTCCACGTGGAAGAGGTGCTTGCACTCCGGCAGCCGCCGGACGGCCTCGCCGTCGCCCACCAGGCCGAGGCAGATCGCGCACTGCTCCCAGCCGCCGCCGCCGTTGGCGCCCCGCCGGTACGCGAACTTGGGGATCGCCGCGAGCGCGGACGGCGCCAGCCCGCGCATGCCTCCGCCGCCGCCGGGGCCTCCTCCAGCGAAGGACGCGCCCGTGGCCGCGGCGGGCCCCGCGCCGCCGCCACGGCCGGACGCGTAGCCCTGCAGGGCGACGGCGCGGCGGAAGCAGACGGCGACGGTGAAGACGATGATGGAGGAGGCGAAGGCGAGGCAGACGAGCACCACCGTGTCGCACACGCGGTAGCTGCCGCCGACGACGTCGGCCGCGGCGGCGCTGCTGGGATCGTGGGACGACGACGACATGGCCGGGGGTCAGGCGCCGCAGCGCGCGCGCGGCGTGGCCACAAGTAGTGGAGTGGGTGGTGGTGCCTAATAATTATTTAGTGGAGTAGTGCTATCTAGCTAGCGATTTATTGAGCTTAAACTGGCTAATTATTTGATTTAATGCTTGATTATTGCGATTTGATGGTTGCTGGAGAGATCATTTGGAGGAATTTAATCAAGGTAGGTGATTGTTCGGCGGCTAGTTGCAAACGAAAAGTAATTTACAAGTAAAATTTTTATATGTGTTTTTAGCGATCGATTGACTCTGGCCCAAAAATAAATTTTGGCAAGAAAATCTCAAAATCAACTCTAAATTTAATGTTTAAAATTTTAACTTATAAGAGAAGCGAAAAGATAAGGGTAAAGTTTTCAAGTGATGTTGGTATTGGAGTTGTTGAGCTGGTCCGTTTTTAAAAGGCCACTCTCTAGACTCCTTAAGAAAATTTCCAACTAAGATTTATATTATTTAGAAAAAATATTCAAATTTCACCTAGTTTAATAGCTCGGTTACCAATCAAACTAGTATTATGGAGGGGTATCTATAAATATAAGTGACCACTCGTATTTATGAACCATGTGCTAAATAGTTAGCTTTAAAACCGTGGGCGATGCCTGAACGATTTTGTGTGGATTACATGGGAAGAGATTCCCCTTTTTGAAAGAAACTTGACAAGATAATTCGTGATAGATGGCATTTGGGTCACATCCAACTACATGAACATCAGGAAAGTTAAACATTGGCCTAGGGGTGGCACGTGCATGGTGTCTAATCAAATAGAATCAAGAGACGATCGAAAAAGTTAAACAAGGTATTTATAAATAAAAAATTATGAATAAAAATTTTATATACTTGTTTTTAGTGATTTAAAAGTCAAGGGTGAAAATATATTAATGTAAAAAAATTCTAAAATCTACTCAAAATTTAAGATTGAAAATTTAAATTTTAGCTTATAAGTATAAGTAGAAGAAAAAAATGAGGCTGTTTGTGTTACAAATGGTGCTTTAAAGTATAGACCTTGAAACTAATAGAGTCAACAATAGCACGGGTTAAGGTAAAATGGTTTTCAACATGTCACTGCCCCAACACAACCACCACCATCAATAATGCAATAAACCCTGGTGCACTCAAAAGTGACAATAATTTAGGTTTTTTTTCTGCCATATATATATATATGATAAGAGGCACTAAGGTAGAATGGTCATCTCTAACACAATAGGTCGTTCTTATTTGGTATAACTATAACTTACGTCATGATTGTATAATTATGATATATCCTAACTTAATAATTAGTCATGTGTCACTATTACTGGGGTCCTACTTTCCTCGGGAGGAGACGTGTGGGAACTCGATGGTCGGGCTATTGCGGCAGGAGCCCGAACCCTGGGGGCTCCCGGGTCCTCGGCCTCCTGCGATCTTCTACACTTTCCCTCGAGGGAAAAGCGTCAATACTTGCAAAGAAGGCATACGTGAGGACACACGTGACCTCCTGACCCTGGGGGCTCAGCGCCTCCTAGAGGCCACATGCTGCCCCTCAACTAGCGGGGACACAATATACAAGGTCACTGGTCACTGCTAATGTGTGTTGAAGAAGATATGCCCTGCATCGACATCTATTACAAGATCATGTCTATTATAAATTCTTTATCATGCATGGGGGTTTATCTATCCTCTCTAAGGCCATGCTCATTATGAACACTTTATCACGAAAGGATTCATCCTTCGAAGGTCATGTCCATCATGAACTTTGGACTCACACCTTTGGAATGCTTGGAGGGGTGTTGCCTAAAGGAGCTGCTGAGGAGGTACGGTCTAGGTGTAGAACAGGCTCGGTCATGAGCCCTGTTCCCCTCTTTGGAAGCTCAAACCGCACCGAGCAAGAAGATTGTCGAGATGTATAAGATCTACATTTACCAGGCATTACGTGTTGGGCATGTTGGGACATATCGACGTCAGCCTTAGCCAGCTGGGAGAGTTCGGCGTGGAAGCGCCAGCGTGTCTTCATGCATGGGAGGCATGGTGGTCTCTGCCAATCCCTGCATGGCCACACCATCTTCTGGAGGAGGGCCAACGTGACATATCGGTGACCCTTGACAGGTGAGGGTCATGTCTTCTGGCACCAAGGCGGTGGACAAGACAACCCAGTGGATAGGAGTGCCTAGGGTTCCAAGCTATAAAAGGAGAAGAAGATCTATGTAGGAAGGAGGCGTAAAGGAAAATAAGAGCATGCTTTGTAAACACCATCTTTCTCTTTAGATAAGAAAGAAACCTGAGTAGAATATTACACCTCCAGATAAACTGAACTTATATAATTCCCTTGTGCATTCTTTCATTGGGGATGGGACTATGAAGTTCAGCCTTCCGTTGTCTCACCCTTGCTCCCTTAGTCTTCCCCAGGCTAAACCTTGGGTTCATTGGCTGGGGTCACTCGAGTAGCACATACTTGCGCCTTGATCCAGTAGCTCCTGGACAAATCTCAGCAGAGGACAGAGGTCTCAAATCATCTCCCCAGCTAAGGTCTCAAATCATCCCTGCTGTGGAGATTGCATCTCCCACAATTACTTATCTGATGTCAATATTAAATGTGGCTATTTAGGTTCCCTTTATTTGATGTAAAATATAGTAGTTTGATTGAATTCTAATTAATCACATATGATTTTTTATGTGATCTTATGAAATAAAAGATTGGATCCTATTGAATCTTATAATTCCTATAGAATGCCTCGTTCCATATAAGTTTTGGATGAAAGTTAGCATAGCATGTGACATTATGGAAAAGTTTTCTTTGAGTCTGCTTTTTTTTCTCTAGTTCATATATTTTTCTATGGTCTATTAAAACAGTCATTTCTATGTTTTTCATATGTATTTTAGTCCTATGTTTTACATATGCATTCTTGTCAAAATTCTATGTTTGTTTATATTTTGTCAATTCAACATTTCAAAGGATTCATGCGTGGCGTACCATATCCTATGCAATCATTCTAATCCTATAGACTATCAACAAGTTGAGTACATCATATTATCCGAACTGCGGTGTGGATGACATTTTTTTCTTTATTATCAACGCCAAGATATTGAACTTCCCTCCGTTCCAATAAATTTATCTTTATACGTTAAATGTAAACTATAAAGATGGAGTAGGCTTTTTTGTTTTTTCCCTTCTCATTGTGTAGGAACTCGCTTGGGAATGAGATAGGTACTTTTAGAGCAATTTTACAGGCGTTGAGTAGGTCTCGAACGGTATGAAAATTTTAGTGTAAAATTTGATACCTCCTAATATCTAAGATATCAAATTTTACATTAAAATTTTGGTACCTCCTGATACCTTCTAAAGAATCGTAAAATTACTCTTACTTTTGACATTAGAGCGAAAACATAGAAATAACATTTTGTTTCTATTTATTAATGAATTATGACCAAATGAATATGTATTTGATTATTTAGCACTGGAACAGATTTGCAACATGCCAAAATAACAGATTAATTACCTTAGCGGCATATGCAAATTGCTGATGTAAAATATTTGTGTTAAGTATTGTGTCTAAGCACGAGTGACTCCTTCCAATCTGCACCTGAGCAGCAGGCTGCAGCCAAGAAGCTCAATATCTTCAGTAGTCAATAGCATGACGTGTGTAAATTCTGGTTGCAACCAGCCGAACACTATTAAGAGCATCATGTTTCCAAGATATATAAAAAAAATGAAATGAGTTATCATCGTAATCATGCTTATTTAAAAATAAAACTGCGAGTAGACTAAGCTTAATTTCATCACACGCATGACTAGCTTACTTGCTCTGCTTTGATTCTTCCTCCCTGATGCCAGAGAAGCACATTTCCACCTCTGATCAGTAGTTTTCACTTTTCGGATTTCACCTTTGCCTCCTCCTTTTTCGAACAATGACATCTTTATTCTTTAGCACTGAATTATTTGGATGCAAGTAAGGTTCATGGTTAGGTAGGTAGCCAGATTGTATCAGAATTCAGAGTTTCAGAGACAATAGAAAAGCTGCAGCTGCTCGTGGGGTGTTCCTTGTGGATAGACATCAAGTTATTATCGGCTTGAATTGCGTTTTCGAGTCGCTCTTTTTTGCAGCTGTTTAGTAGCCAGCTTCTAAGAATTTGAAAAAGCTCCTAAATCCAGTTTCTCTAGATTCTGAATTCATACTTCATTTTCCAGAATTTATAACTATAGATTCTCAGAAGCTGTGTACCGTTTGAAGCAGCTTCTGACAGAAGCAGCTTCTAGTAGAAAAAACTGTAGTCGGGAGAAAGCTCCGCCAAACAGGCCCTTTGTGACCCGGCTGCTGACTCTAATTCCATTGTCGCTGTCGCCACCCCCAAATAATTCTCATCTGCTTCGTCACTCTTATGCAGCTACATGTGGTCGTTTTCAGCAAGAAGAAGAATCCAGAGGCGCCGTTGGAAGTTCTTCAAAACGACACAAGTAAACGAAAGGGTATAGTGATTAAAATAGACTAAGTATCCTAAGATCGTGAGTTTAAATCTTCATATATGTTAAGTTTATAACTTAAAAGGGTTTGTTGAAATTTTTGGATGTGCTAAGTTTTCAATTTAAAAATGTTACATATATCCGGTTGAATGCAGAGGCTAGGTAAAAATTACCTTCCCTAAAAAAAATTATTCATGTTTCTTTTTGTTTTAAAAAATGATTCAAGATTCTCACATGTATTAACAATATCATAACAAAAGCGATCTTTTTGATAGGATTAACTTTTGAACTTATATGGAAACGCTAGTGCACTTCGCTCCACATATCTCGCATTATCTACATATATGCTGCAAAATTGGTAGGAGCATGAATACCTAAAAGATAACTGAAAAGCTTAGGAGCATAAGTACCTAAAGGGGTGGTCATATCTTTTGGCGAATGGGGCCTTATATTATTTTTGATAAAGGAAGTTTGTATGGATTTGGGACGATTACATTGATGTCATAGGATCATCGATGTAATAGCTAATATGCACATAATCAACACACGCACTACATATACTTTCAAAATTATAAACCACTATCTACAACATAAACCATAATTGTTTTTTATAGTACTTAATATGGTATTGGCAGTAACATCTTTTAGAGCAAATTTGGTCTCTCCATTTTTTTTATAATGGATAACCTGGCCTTGACTTCAAAAAATATACAACCAATTATTATATAGTTTATAATTTGACATACCAGAAAATTTAATAGGTTTAAACATGAGATAGGAACAAGAGAAAATAGTAGGCACCACAAAAGACCCATCTTATTCAATTTTGATGCTAAATTTTTAACCAAATTGCCAAAAACTTGCATAGCCAAGTCTTCGACTTTCGGCAAGCAGCAAAAACTTGTCTTTTACTATATAATTTGGTGAGTAGTGAATAAATTAAACATGCATGTGTAGCTTCTCTATCCATACACAAACTCGTGCCAAATTTTCTCTCACAAAAACCCATGGCGAATTGTTTACTGATCAAGTGAATAGAAAGTAGTACTACATTATATATAATACTAGTAGAAATCGCACCACCTGCAATTTCCTGCCATGTTTCAAAATCTCAACTTCGCTTTCGCCACCTGGGCCAACTTACCATGAGCAATGATGATAATTAATGGCTAATTAATCTCAGCCACCTGTCCTCCAAAACCTGTGTGCTTTACTGCTTAAACCTTTGCCAGTTTGCAACTCCAACCCATGCGCCACAATCGAAGCTTCTCCATTCACACATAAAATTGAATTCGAAGTTTCTAGCAGCAAGCAGCAGCAGCTAATCCTACTGGCCTCACTCCACTCCCAATCCAAACCAAACCGCACCATTTTGTGGAAGCAAAAGCCAGTGTCCTGATAGTAGCACACCTAACCACAATTAATTAGAGCTAATCGCTTTGTTAATCATGATCGCTTACGTAATCAGGATCTTTATCTTCGGAAAGTATTTTAATCCCTCGAAGGATATCCCATCGTCTATTGTATGTTATCCAAATAATTATAAAAAAATTATAAAGATAGATTAATATAACATATATCACTGTACAGACATACAATTTCAAATATGACTTCTACACTCCATAACAAAAATAACAAATTGACTCTAAATAGCATATGTATACTCACAGTCATATTTATTATTTTTTCTATAGATTGTATAAGCCATATTTAGTGATTTATCTTATATTAGTTCACCTTTATAATTTTTTTAAAATTTTTAATAACTATTTAAATAGCATGTAATAAACGTGCGGACATCATGTAAAGGGGTTAAAATCCACCCCTTTATCTCTTCGTCCACTGTACAAAAGCATCCGAGATGATTGCTTCTCGGCCATTCCCCGCCACTAATCTCTCCTTCTCGCCCAAAATCCAATTTTTATTCTGTTCCGGACCGAAGCGAGGACGTACCGTTGCTTGGCTTGGAGTGGTGAGCGTGTGAGTGGCATGTCGACGGCGGCGGGGCCGGTGGCGGCGGCGGCGGTGGCTCAGCGTGGTGGGGGGTGCTGCAGCTCCGGCGTGACGCTGGAGCTCGTCGGGGCGTTCACGGCGGTGTGCCTGGTGCTGTACGGGGTGATACTGTACTTCAATTACCTGTACGTGCGGTGGAGCGGGCGCGACGGCGTGCACAGGACTGAGGGTGGCGGCGCCCCGGGGGCCGGGGCCGGGGCAGGCGGTGGCGCGGCGAGGAAGAGGGGCGGCGGAGGCGGGCTCGACAAGGCGGCGCTGGCGGCCATTCCGGTGTTCAGGTTCAAGGCGGCGGCGTGCGGGCACGACGCCGACGCGGAGTGCGCGGTGTGCCTGAGCGCCATGCAGGACGGCGACGCGGTGCGCGCGCTGCCCGGGTGCGGCCACGCGTTCCACGCCGGGTGCGTCGACGCCTGGCTCCGCGCCCACGGCACCTGCCCCGTCTGCCGCGCGCGCCCCGCCGTGCCGCCGCCGCGGCCGCCCCCGCCGGCGAAGAAGCCCGGCGCGAAGACAGCTGAGCCGGCCGCCGCCGCCGCCGGCCGGCAGCCGGACCTGGAGAGCCAGGTATAGCGTGCAGCCCGAGATTAGCGCCAGCTAATCAAGACAGTTAATTTAGTTCTGTACAAAGCTAGTTAGCTCCTCCTGCATGTTTCTTCTTCAAGTTCTTTCTTGCCTTCTTGGAACCAAAACCTCAAACAATAATTCAGCTGCTGCACTTGAGTAGTACATAATTTTGGTGTGAATCTGCTCCCATTGAGATGAACAATGTCCATGCACTATCACACTCTGTAAATCTAAATCCCCTTTTTGCTGTAAATTTATCCTCGTTTTCAACACAGTTTCAAGAGCACAAGTTGTAATACAGACAGGAAGCTTAAAAGATTGCATAATTGGGTAATTAACCAAATTATTACTTTGCAATGGTTGGATTTATCCTAGCTAGTAGATCAGGTGGATGGCTGAACTTGAACCGATGCCCGGTTGAAGGGGACATTGCATTGCCATTGGTTAGATGTATCTTTCAACACAACACCTTGATGCAAAGAGAGGCCACAGCGATGACACTGAGGCTTTACTGCATTATCACGGCATCAAAATGCTTCTTTCTTTAGGTTCTTTTCACTGAACTTGCGACAATATTTTGGACAACAGCGACAAAACTGCCTTTGTACCAACGACGTTCTTCCTTCACTGAATATAGATAAACAGAGAGAGGTACAGTATTCCCAACAAACAAGCTACCAAGATAGGATTGTGACGTGCAGATCTTTCTTCTGAGCTCAAGTTGGGTTGGCCCTTGTTGAGTAAACCTAAGCTCTTACTCCAGACGTGTGCTATAGGGGTACTGATCAAGCTACAGTTTTGTCTCTTCTTCGATTTCAGTCATCCGATAAAAAGTAAGGCACTTTTCTTGTTTGAATCTAGGAATTTTATGAGAAACACTTCCAACTGTGATAAGAGAATGGGGAAAAAAAAATCTCGGATTTGGAATAGATCGTAAGTGGTGGAGACACCAGAGACTCACCGCTACGGTTAAACGTTGAATGATTAAGCATTTAGGCCTCCTTTGGAATTGATAAATGTCACATGAATTTCACGGGATTTGAACTAGTTCTATGTGAAAATCATGTAGAATTTATATGGAATATAGGAACCTGTAGTCGATTTTTGATAGAGTAAATTATACTTTGAGCCACTTTCCATAGCCAAATTTTCACTTTGGAACACACTTAAACATATAATTTTCACCTTAAATTAGATAAATTTGTGGTTGTTACAATTTGGATAACCACAAATATTTCTTTTAATATATATTGATGATCTCAAACGCACTAGTTCATATACACCAATGAACTCGTCATCGAGATGCAATCTCTATATTTACCGGATGGGTGGGTAGACATGTCTAGAAATAATTGTTTAACGGTGCAAATTGTAAACATAGTAAACTTATCCTGTCTAGAGTGAAAAAAATAGATTTAATGGTGATAAAAAAAAACTTAGATAATACAAGGTAGCTCAAAGTGTAATTTACTCTCCTTTATTCTCATGCCACTTTGACGTTCTACAACTGCTAATTGATGCAACAACTCCAATGTTTACCATGTTTACGGATCAAGTAGACATTCCAAAAGTTAGCTTTAGAGCCAGAGAAACCAGTCCACACATATTCCATACCTAGGGCTAGATTGTCAATGTCTAGTGTACAAGTAAAAAGTAATCCATGGTGACCACTCTCACTTTGTGGACACTTGCTTTCATTCTTCTCACCACAAGTATTGTGCCAACGATCATACTAGACCGCCCATGTACCTTTCAACCCTATTTAACCCAACCATTAGACGACCTGTCATTGACACCCTTTTAACCTCCACTAGCATTTGGTAATTAATTTGGCTACCTCCATATGGAAGATTGATCAAAGCTAATCATTAATTACTATACGCCCGGTTGTTGACACCCATTTAGCATCCACTCACTCGTTTAATTGCTAACAGAAAGTTAAATTGGATGACAACCACAACATGAACATGTATTACTTCCTGCCTCCGTTTCATAATTTAATATTTTTGACTTTTTTAATTACAACGTTTGACTATTTATCTTATTTAAAAATTTAGTATAAATATAAAAAATAACAAGTTATGATTAAAATTCTTTTGATAATAAAGCAAGTAACATGCAAAATAAATGATACTTTCATAATTTTTTAAATAAGACAAATGGTTAAATATTGCAAATAAAAAGGTCAAACATCAACGTTATGAAACGAAGGGAGTACCAAATAACCAAGAGGGAAACTAATATTGAGCCAAGCCTATAGGATAGGCGACTATGAGTTGGGCCAGCCACATTGTAATCTACATGATGAAATAAATCTACTGTTTATCTTTATTGCTGATATATCTTTACTAAAAAAAAATACGAAGAGTTTCTATCTTCGTACGTCCCGCAGGTCATTTTCCGTAATTTTCATTCATTTACGCCGTCGTCCGTTGCTATACTCTTTCACCATTTGCTTCACTCATGTTTCTCTGCGCGCACGACTTTGTTTCAGATTGCTTGTATCACTCGCGTGGAGACCTGCCCTTAGAGAGTGTATTGGGTAACTCATATCTATGGATTTTTTTAAGGCATCTTTAAATGATCGTGAGTCGTTTATTGCATTGGATATAATAGATCTGATTTTGTTATACTACACTCTATACATGTAGTATAAATTCTATAAGGGTAAATTTAAACTAAAATCTATAACTTTACAATAAAATTGTGTGTCATATATAATTTTAAAATAGATAAATTGATAAATATATCTGACCAATGTTTGGAACAAAATATTTAATATACTTAAAAATACATAATTAAATATAAATTTATAAGTAAAAGGCACCACGTCTCATATCTACCCAATTTTACCCTACCATTTTTTTAAAGAAAATTATCCATACCAAAACTAAATGGGTATTACCCAATGGGTATGGATAACCAATAAGTAAGAGATGAGATATATGTGGATTCCACATATACAAATTGATCAAAATTTGTACAAAGTCGCGATGTATGGCTGAATTGTCAGTCCGTCTAATCCTGGATTATATGATTGTGAATTGCATATAGTTACTGCATGTGCATCCAATTGGCGATCAATACAACTGGCTTTTAGTAGTAGATGTTTTATTGAGACGAGATTTCTTCTTTACTTAAAAAATATTGGACTCACTGTAAGTTGCTTCAAGCTGTTTTTTATTATTTTGGATGATTCTTCTTTACTTCAGTTCAATGTTTTTTATGTTGTAAACGCACAGGTATTTTTGCTAGTTCTTTAAAATATAATTATTCTTAGATTGTTTAGCAGGGAATAAGGTATTGGAAAAAATATAGTGTCCTTTGAGAAAAGAGGAATGAATGGGGATGAGAGAGTAAGGATAAAATAAAAAGAATTTTGAATATGAAATAATTAATGACACTTTTTTAAATAGTAATTAAAATGCTTTGATTAGGATACAATATTTATATTTAAAATATATATATATAGAACAGAGGGAGTACATGGTGTAACATCTCAGAGTCTGGTCTACGTATAAGTCAAGTAAAATCCTTGCCAAACTTGACCTTCATATATAACCAGAAAAAAAAGAGAGAACTAACCTCATTGAAACGTAAACTATAACAATTGATTGCATTTGGTAAAATTCCTGATTCCGGCCCTTAGGTGGCGTTTGGATGGAACTCCCTGTCACATCGGATATTTAGACACTTATTATAAATACTAAACGTAGACTATTAATATTTGGAATGATTCGCGAGACGAATCTATTGAGCCTAATTAATCCATGATTAGCCTATGTGGTGCTATAGTAAACATGTATTAATTATGGATCAATTAGGCTTAAAAAATTTGTCACGCGAATGAACTCTCATTTATGTAATTAGTTTTTATAAGTAGTCTACGTTTAATAGTTATAATAAGTGTCCAAACCAACATGATATAGACTAAAAAGTTTTAGTCCCATATTAGCACCTCTCCTTCAGTTGTTGCTTGCTAGTACAATGCTAGCTGCTTATCCCTTGCTCATGTTGTGTCATGCTCGTGTTATACTTAGGTATTTAGATTGAGAAAATTTTTGGGAGAAGTGTCACGTCAAATGTTTGACCGGATGTCGAAAGGGGTTTCCGGATACGAATGAAAAAACGAATTACACGGCTAGCGTAGAAACCACGAGATGAATCTTTTGAGCCTAATTAATCCGTCATTAGCACATGTTGGTTACTGTAGCACTTATGGCTAATCATGGGCTAATTAGGCTCAAAAGATTCGTCTCAAGATTTCTTTCATAACTGTGCAATTAGTTTTTTGGTTCATCTATGTTTAATATTTTATTTAGGTGTCAAAAATTCGATGTGATGTTTTTGGAAAAAAAAATTTGAACTAAACAAGGCCTAATTCATAAGACCTCTCATAGTCCAAGCACCGGGGCCGATAGCTCTAGCAAAAAAAAAAAAACTAGGCTGAAGAACCTATAGGGCACGAGGCCTACAATGCATCCATGTCCTTAATCAGCTGCCGTAGTCATCAAGTCTCCCTCTCCCATGTGCAAATCTGACGAAGAAACTAGTCTTCCCTACAAGACTTGAGCATAGTCCCATAGTCTCATTGCTACAAGATTGAAATGATCAGCATACCCAACATAGGGGTTGTTTAGATGAGGTACATCAGATGTTTGGATACTAATTTGAAGTATTAAATATAGACTAATAAAAAAAACTAATTTCATAAATGAGTGGTAATTCGTGAGACGAATTTTTTAAACCTAATTAATCTATAATTAAAACATGTTTACTGTACCATCACATAGACTAATCATAGATTAATTAGGCTCAATATATTCGTCTCGCGAATTAGTCCATAATAGTTATAATAAACATCTAAACATTCGATAAGACAAGGGACTAACACCACCGTAGTCCCATCACTACAATTGTAGCAACCATATATCGACACCAGCACAGAGGGTACTACAATTGAAGTGGTCTAGTAGCCGCACGTAGAAGTGTCCATTGGCAGTTTGTTGCTTTTTTCCATTTTTTTTCTCTAGTATGTTCCATTTTTATCCCAATGCATCAGTATCGTAGAAAATTAGATGATCCGTCGATTTAAAAGTTTCGGGCGTATTTATTTTATCAGTACGAGAATTTGACCGACAATGGTTTTACTAGTACATCAGTTATGTCAATCATAATCATAAGAACATATTTTTGAACATGAATCTAGTGACCTTAATCTTATGTTGTGAATATTATATTAATAGTTGGACGATAGTTTTTTTGACGCGTTATAAATGAGGGGTTCTATATTAGTCTGTCTTATAGTTTTTGACACGTTACAAATGAGGGGTTCTATATTAGTCTGTTTTATTTATATGAATATTTTTTTAGAAATTCGTTCTGTTTTTAATATAAAATTAACACCGTCAACTTAACCGTTTGTTTTATTAAAAAAAATATGATTATCATTTATCTTATGGTGACTTGATTCATCATTAAAGCTACTTTTAACTCATTACTGTAAATTGAGAAAACATTTTGCTTGTACTCACACTCCTAGCGAAATTCATCCCAAAATTCAAAGTCATGTACACTTCAAACCTTCATGTTTTTCAACCGCCGCGGAAACTATGGAAATCACCGAATCAGCAATTCAGCATCACGTCACGTGTCGCCGCAAGCCCCCTCTTTTTTTTTTTTTTTGGCTCGAAACCTCGTAAATCGGGATCCGCGGGCCGAGAAATTTCGAAGCCTCCGCGCCAACACCAGCGCCCGCCTCGACCCCGTCCCCCCCCCCCCCCCCCCCCCCCAAAATGGAAAAATTTCCCCCTACCCTCGTCTTTCTCCCTCCTCGCCTCGCTCCATCAGCTCAAATTCCAAACGCCTCAGCTCGAAGCCCCACGCGCCCATGGAATTTTGGGCAAAGTTTAGCCACCCCCCAAATTTCGAAAAGCCCGGCTGGTTCATGAATCGTGCCGCCGCGCTCATCTCCCGTTTCGATCCATGTCAAATACCAGCGCCACCGCCCGCTCCTCCTCATCGTAATCCTCTCCACTTCCACCTCCACCTCCAGGTCGGATCGACCGGATGGCCGCTGTTCTTGGGCTGTGCGCCTGCAGCGACGACAAGGAGAACATGCCGCCGGCGCCGGCTCTGGCGGCGGCGGCGAGTTCTTGGCATGGCATCGCCGTCGTGAAGAACCAGAGGATGAAGAGGTCGGGCAGCGGCGTCGGCAAGCCGCGGCGTCGAGTGCCACTCCGCGACATCACCAATCTCCTGTGCCACGCTTCCCAGCAGCCTGCTCCACCGGCTCCGGGCTCCACGGCAGCGACGGTGCCGCTGGCGCCGTGGCGGGAGTGGCCGGTGGCTGCGCCGGACGCGCTCACGGCGGCGGCGAGGCGCTCGCTCAGGAAGGGGTTCAGATAGCGGCCGGCACGAGCTCGCCGACATCATTCTTTTCCTCTCCTTTTTTTTTCTTGTTCAATCTGGCGATTCATCCATTCAGATTGGCAGCGAGCAATTGCTGCTGTACGTAGTAGCAGTAGGAGTTCAGAAATCAGAACAAATCAAATAGAAATGGAAACAGATTTGATTCAGCTCGCAGTTCTTTTGCACTGCCACTACAGTGCTCCACAATCATGGTGGCCAGCCATCTTGCATGACAAATGTTCGATGGAAATATGTGCACGCCGGAATCCTCTTTTTCTTTCATCAGATCGCTGTGAATCTAAGTGTTTCTCCGGATCAGGATCAACTGCGTTCCATTTTGGTTTTCTGTGTGCAAGCTGCTTGGATGTATATGATTCATAAGCATCATCTGAAACTCAGATGGAATCTACTCAAACTTAGGTTCATCCGACCTGGGGTTTTATACTCGGGATGTGTTTTCTCCTGTTACTACCTCCGTCCTATAATAATTTTATTTTTTTTCGTGTCTAATATTTAACTATTTATCTTATTTAAAAGTTTATAAAAAACTTAAAAAATAGCCACGCATATAGCACTATTTATATTTTATCATGTAATAAAAATAAAAATATTATTCAAAAAAATTTCGAATAAAACGAAGAGTCAAAACATTGTATCAAAAAACAGGAAAATGATCTTATTTTGGGACGGAAATAGTAGATTATTTTTGGTTTTTATGTGCATACTACTTCCTACTGCTAAATGAATATTGTTTTAGTAAAAAATTATATATATAAATTCATTATCTCACCATTCTAGAATAGATTTTTAATTTTATAGCAATTAATTCATTATTTATACTATTAAATAACTATTAAAACATTAAATAATCTTTCATAGTCTTTCCTTGACTTGTTCTTTTTTTCCCTAGTCATTATGCATGTGTTTTTAAAATTGTAAAATCGTGTATTTTTTATAAAATGTTTTATATAAACTTTCATCATTTCACATTTCTAAAACATATTTTTTAACTTTATAATAACTAATATAATAACTAATTTCATTGTTGATATCACTAAATAGTTATCAAAAAAATAGATAATCTTTCATTTTCAGCTTATAAAAAACACACAGGTTTAATATACTATGGTTTTGACTTTATATACATATATAAAGTGTACAAACTGAGCTATTGGGCGTTCATAATAGGCTTCAAATCATCAAATGTTCTATATTTACATTGGCCCTAATCCCTTGCGATAGAAAATAATTCTCCATCCCTGCCTTTTGTAGGTGGGTCCCTGGCTCCGATAGGGGCAGGCCCCTACCATTACTTTATCCATCTTCGTCACTTCCATCAACAAAACATTTACCAACGAGCACAAAATATTAAAAGAATAATTTGATATAAAGAAAAGTCAAATACTACTTCCTTTTTCATGCCCTTTAGATTTACAATTGACCTTTTTTCTTATTCAACTTTTTTTGTGAAATATGCAAAAATATAAGTCTTTCTTAAAGTACATTTAATAAAAACAACTATAACATACCCAAAAGTGTATGTAAATTTTGCTGGTTGCATGAATATCATGGAAAATCTAATGGTTCTAATTATGTTAAAGTTACCTATGTAGTTACATTTAACTTACAATGTAGTTAATAATACTATATCTACATTTGACAAACTTTTGGGCAAAAATTTATCGATGGAGATAATAATTGATCTATTGAGAAATGACACACATTCTATGTTAATCTTAATTGATATTGTGAGGCAAAATGATCCGTACATATACTATAGGTTTAGCCGATATGACTTTTACGTATACTTTGTTGGTCAAAATATGCCATGTTAGGTTTAGCTATTGACAGACCAAAAATGTATTTTTGGCTTGTAACTAGGTGAACGGAAATCTATTCGGTCACACACTTAACAAGTTGAAATGAGGACCAATTTGAATAGGGATCCAAGTAGACTTCTTAATGGGCCTATGAGGCTAATACATGCCTACGTGGTTGGGACTCTTTAAAACCCTTAAGGTGTTATCCTCTCGTTTCGGTGCATGCTACCTAAATAATTATGAAAAAGTTGAAATTCTTTTAAGATAGATTAATGTGAGCAAATATACATGCCTATCACTATGCAAACATGCATGATCAAAATATAAGTTATACCAGCTACAAAAAAACAATGACTATGAATATGGGTATAGTAATGGGAGTCTAATTTAACCTATAGAGGCTGAATTTTCACATGCATGTTTGTGGAGTTACATATCACATATGAATCAATCTTGTCAATTTTTTTTCAATTCCCGATACTATTTCGATGATATGCAAAAACGATGGGAAATCCCCTCGAGGGATTAGATCCATTTCCCATTAGGGGCATGTGTGCATGCATAGGTCTATGTAGAATTGGCAATGGCGCCTCTGTTGGCCTATGTCAGAAGGCATGCAAGCATCCGTTTCATTCGATCACTCGAACACCGCCATGGCCAATGCGTTCTGCATTCTCCACCTCCGCCTTTTCCCTTCCAGTGCATGCAATTTCGATTTGAATATCTCATCCACTTGCGTCTCTATCTCTCCTTTTCCATTGCTTGTGTGCTATTGTTCTTGCTTAGATAAACCAACGAGGTGGCTCTAGGGCCCACAAAGAGAGCCGTAGGAGGTGAATTGAGACTCCAATGACTCTGTCACTATGGTCGATGCTTCTGGGCGTTTTGGACTTTGGAATCCAGCGGGATAGGCCTCAGGGGTTGTTTGCCCCATCAAGATGACGAGGTCAATGGAGATGAGGCTGTAGGCCTTCCCCTAGCGGCTATGGAGATGAGGTTGGCCAAAGCAGATGGCAAGTGCACCAAAGGCTGGGAGGGCATCCACAACGGTGAGGTGGAGCTGAAGGTAACGAAGTAGAGTGGCAATAACCCAACATCGTTTGCATCCTCTGTGTGCTTAAGCTCGCGCTCGTCATCGTCGCGTTCTCTGTATAGGCGATGACGATGTGGACATGGACGTGGAAGTGAGCCACAGTGTTCAAGCTATTGCGATCGCGACGTAGGTTGCCCTCAGTGCAGTCTCATTTGTGCCTGAGGAGGAAGGGGCTTCAGTGCGTCGTCCATGTCACGCCCAGAAATTCCTCACACGAATTTCCAAACTTAATTGTGTATTAAAATCCCTGTCCAAGACCAGTCAGGGTACACAAAAAGACAATGTTGATTACATAACCATCGTTCTTAGAAACAACTAAAAATAACACTTATTCTAGCGGAAATGCAGCGGAAAGAAAAGGTAGACTAGCTCCAGCGGGTACGGCTCCAGTCCACAGGCAAAGCTTCGACAGCAGACCAACTCACTCCTGAGAGACACCTCCATCGGACTCAACTTTTAGCTCTGAAGGGGGGAAAAGTTGGGCAAGGCTGAGTACAAACCACCGTACTCAACAAGTAACACGGACAAGAGGGTAATAAATGATGCATAGGGATTATCAAGGACAGGCTAGGGTTAGTTGTAGTAAAGCAGCAGTTAAATAAATAACAGAGATTAAAAAGAGTAAAGGTAATTGAATACAGTAAAGGGTTAGTAAATAACAATTGTAAAATACCACAACACTGTCCAACGTTACACCACGTTGCAACAGGCCCAACCACTACTCAACGTTACACCACGCTGCATTAGTCCCGAGTGAAACACCAGTTTGCTCAAGTTATTAAAGGTTCACTAATCACAGTGAAGCTGGGAGCTCGCCCGTAACCGTGGGCACGGCTATTCGAATAGATTATACTCTGATCAGAGGTGCACTACTGTACCCACAAGACACGACTCCACTACACTTGAACGTGCGCCGACATACCACCATGGTATACCGGAAAGGAGACCGTGATAGGACCCGTCACATAACCCTCCCTATTTAATCGTACCACACTTCAGGTTTCACCCCCTCCTTTACATCAAGTTGGGCAGTCCCCTCTTGTGCCTTGGTAGATCCGGAAGCAGCAGAGGCTTTCGTTACACCACGATTGCCCGTCCATACTCCATCACGCCTACCCTTGCCTCGGTACGTCAAATAGTTCGAAGTCATGCTTCAAATCCCATCTTACCCATTTCGGCATGTGGTTAGCACTTAATTACTTCCAGGGTTTCCCGTGAACCGGTCCTTAATTGCTATGGGTGCGACTCTCAAAACCATGCACCCACAGCCCACCATTATCAATATTTTAGTTGACATTAACCCGAACCGGGTGATGAATCAATATCTCAGCTATTCAGAACTAAGCATGATTATTAAATGTGATCCCATGAGCTACTGGTTCTAAGCACGGCTAAGCATTAACCTAGGCCTAACTCTAATCAAGTTACCCCTGGTCTAGTAATGAATAAAGTTGGATAAACAATAGCATAATAATAAGGTTTACCCGAAAAATAAATACAGTAAGTACTTTACTTAAAACAATGCATATTTAAATAAAGAAAGCAGGGAATTTGCAATAATGGGTTCAATATGATCAAAGATGAGTGCCACTTGCCTTGCTCTGGCCCCTAGGGAACTTCGGCGACGATCTCGAAGTAAACCGGCTCTTCGACGGGGTCCGAATCTAAGCGACAAAGCACAAAAATAAATAAAACAGGCACAAACTCTACTGAAACAGCAAAAGAAAGTATTTTTTATGGATTTTTGACAATTTTATGAATTTAATGAAATTTGAATGGACCTAAACGGAGACTAGATGAATTACTTATGAATTTTAGAAGTTTTCTGGGTTTTTTAGCTAAACAGAAAAGTCCTAAATCAATTATTGCGCAATTAATGGGGCTGCTGACGTCAGCGAGGAGAGAGGAGGCTGACGGCTGACAGGTGGGGGCCACCTGTCGGTGGGAGAGAGGGGAGAGGAGAGGCTGACAAGTGGGTCCCGCGGGAGGAGAGAGGGGGGAGGGGCGCGGGGCAACTGACGGGTGGGGCCCGCCCGTCAGCGAGGGGAGACAGAGAGGGGGAGGAGAGCGCGGCTCGGCCGATGGCGGCAGCGGCGACGCACGGCGGCGACGGCGCGACGGCGACAACCGGCGTCCAGTGACGGCGCGCGGCGCACGACCGAGACAGCGGCGCACGCGGCGCAGCCGGGCAAAGCGGCAGCGACGGACTAGCACGGCGGCGACGACCGGGCGACGAGCGCGGGTGCGGACGGGCGCGGGCGGCGGCGACTTGACGACGGCGTCGCGAAGGCGACGACGACAGTAGCGGGCGGCGGCGACGACGAGCTCCGCACACGTCCGGCGACGACGTGCAGCTCGGTGGCGGTCGGCCGGGAAGGGAAAGGGAGAGGGGAGGAGGAAGGAGGCGCTCACCAGCGGCGACGACCGTGCGGGTGAGTCGGCGAGGTCGAGGCGGAGGTGGTGACGCGGGTAGGCGTGGCCGATCAGCGACGGCAGCGGAGATCGATTGGTGACGGTGAGGAGGTCGGGCGCGGCGGGGACCGAGTGGCGAGAGGATGCGCGGGCGCTGGAGATGCTCACCGGCGACGACAGGGCGGCGACCAGTCGGCGACGGCGGAGCGGAGGTGGTGACGCGGCTGGACGGCGGCGAAGGGCGTCTGGCAGCGAGATCGAAAGGCGGCGGCGAGGAGCGGCAGCTGCGGGAGTTTCTGGCGGAGAGGGAAAAGGTGAGCGGTGGCGCGGCGGCGGTGAGGATTTATAGTGCAGGGAGGCCGGCTAGGGCGGGGCGGAGGTTGGAGACCGAGTCAGGTGCGGCGAGGACTCGGCGGCGACGGTTGCGGCGGTGGTTGCAGCGGCGGCACGGCGTCCGGCTCGGACGCGACCGGCGCGGGCATGGGCGAGCTGGCACGGTCGCTGATAGGTGGGCCCCACCTGTCAGTGGCACGCGGGAGGAGGGAGGCGGCACGGACTGGCGCGGGCGAGCGCGGGCGAGCGAGCTGGGCCGAGACGGCCCGGCCGGGAGGAGGCGCGCGCGTGCGCGGGAGAGGAGCGGAAGGCCGGCTTGGCTGGGGCAGCCGAGCGGGGAGAGGTGGGCCGGCTCGGCTGGGCCGGCCCGGGAAGGAGGAGAGGAAAAAGAAAAAGGAAAAAGAGAAGGGAAGGGAGGAAAATTGGACTTCGGCCCAATTTGAGAAGGAAGGGAAAAAGAAAGGAAAAAGTAGGGAAAAAGAAAGGAAAAAGGAAAACCCCACTTTTGCCGAGTTTTAAATTAATTTGTTTGGCCAAATTTTATACTTTTGTAATTTGAATTTAAATCCAGTTAATTGATTTGCGAACCTCGATTTAATTAAATTAGGTTCTTTTAGAGGGATTTTTCCTGAGTTAATTAAGCCAATTGTTATTTACGGATTTCTTTTTACGATTTAAGGCTTAGGACAAAACTCCGGGTGTGACAGTCCATCCACTACCTCATAGTCCCTTCCTCCTCCATAATTGCATCGGTGCTCTGTGACCCTTTCGCCATTGAATCCACATCACCAAAGAGAGAGGGAAGAGGAATGGCCTATCGTGGACGGATGGGGGTTTCGGCCGATGTTGGCATATGTGGAGAAGACGATAGTGGCGTCGAGAATCCAAGATGTGCAACACCACAATAGGCTCCTCGTCAAGTTGGTGGCTGCTCCACCACTGTCCATTCCACCCACTCTGTCATTGTCTCCACCGTCACAGCCCTTCCCAAGCAGCATGTCGCCAGCGTCCCATCCGACGAGGCGATAAACAACAACAAGTGGATAGTATGAGCGCTAATATGTGGGCCCCACATTTTTTTTTCTATTTTCCTTGTAACTTACATGTGGGTGTTGATGCCAAACCTTAGAAGATCGGCCTGAACCGAGACAATACAAGATTGAGGTTAGTGAAAATAGACTTAGACTATAACTAAGCAACTTTAACCAAGAATTAATGGTCCATGATGATCTACCAACCTAGATATCTAAGCTAAACGTATTTATTGGTAAACATTAGCATTGTTGAGGGCAATACTGATAGATCAGACCAAACCAAGTCAGTATAGGATTGATATCAACAATAGACAATTTAAACCAGAAATTTTGATGAGCTTAGTCATCCAGCCGATAGATCACATAGATGCATTACTGGTTAAAGCTCCAATAAAACGGTTCATACATGCACACTAGTTGATCTCATCTGACATTCATGAACAAACATATTTGATTGGACTGAACCCAGACATAATTAAGCTTATTGTAACCACCAATCAAAACAAAGCCGATAACACGTATGACCCGTGATTGGAAAACTAAAACTATTCTAAACATGTATGGCAATTTAGATATTTATAGAATGTGGAGTAAAATGATCGAATAGATTATTTAGAATATTGAACTTAGCCGATAAAGTCCTATCAAATCTAGCCGATGGGTTGACAAAACTGACTTATGCCATAAGAGTTTGAATTAATCAATGTAGCCTTACTCCGATAGCCCGTTCCTTCGAAGGGGCGTGTGGTCAAGTGCTGAGTTTTGTATTGATCTCAATCTATTTTATAGGGGCCAAGAGTGTACATATTTATACGCCCGCTTCTGGGCTAACCTTATCGAATACGTAGTAGAGTCTATCCTTAATTGCAAGTATCCATACAGATTCGGCATGTCTTATCAAATATTATCTATTCTACCATACAGATTCTCATAGCTGATCTCCTCTTGGACTTTGTCCTTAATACGACCTCTAAACCCTAGTCTGATTCAGACTCTATCAGTTGTTGCTTCCCTGCTATCCGATTACCTTTCTATTGATCAGTTTTGACTGGCTCAACTCTATGTATGATTCAACATTTATCTCTAACGAATGTTAATGCCAATTTCTGCTGTTAACAAGGGCTCTAAATATTGAACCGGTCGGTTTGACCAGGTCAAAGCGTCATGTCAGCCAAAACTAAACACATTGAATAGGTGTCTTAATATAATTCTTAATTTTTAAGCTCTAATTTGTCCCATTTTAATCTATGTAAAGAATGTTAATTAAACATGTGCAAATACAATAAATGCCTTTGAAGGATCACTGTAAAGTCTTTTCCCCAACAATTAGTCAAGAGAAAACAATGACTGATCTAAAGGTGTAAAATAGAAGAGTTCATGTGTGCAACTTCCCTAGTGTTGTTTAAAGTTTGATAGCCCAAGTACACATTTGTAGCTATATTTCTAGGAGAGATTTAATTAGTGAGGTGAACTGATTAATTTTCACTGACACACTTGTCTCTTGGGTGTGTATCAAATATTATGGAATATCCTTCTAAATCATAGCTACTACATTGCTAATTGCAACCTTCAGAGTCACAATGATGTGTTCAGTACAAGATACTCATATGTCGTCTACAAAATTGACATGATAGACCGTTTTTCTTTCATGTATAGGAGAAATTACTTGATTCTAGCCACATCCACTCTAGTTCATAATGAAATATCCATGGTAAGCAATAGACTAATGAAGAAAGTTGTAACCTTTATTAGTGCTGGTAAGGAATGGAATCACCACCAAATGTCATATACTTGTGGTGTTTTATTTTTCTATATGCTGATACAAGCTGTTAGTTACATCACTCCGAAGTCTCGCTTTCGGACTGATTCGAGAATCCTGGGTAGGATTGTTGTTGAGATCTAGGAGCGAATGCACCATGCTCTTCTCCCCTGTTGTTCTTGAGGCTTCTAGCTTGCTCCCTTGAGATGCGATACACATTAGCAATCACATCAACCGGCAGGGAACGGAATACCGAGTTTTTCCCTACAAGCTGGCTCACAAAGGCATTAGCATTTGTCTTGATTGCAATGTATCGGAATCCTTCACGTTGTGCTTTCTTCAAGACAACATAGTGTTGTGGAATGATCAACAGTTGTCCTGGGCGAAGTTCACCATCGAACACAGTCTTGCCAAAGTTACTAACAACTTGAACACGAGCGCGTCCTTGAATGGTATAGACCAAACTATGAGCATTGACATTCCAGAAAGGTGAGAGAATAGCATTCTGTATAAAGGAGTAGAAAGTAATGTCATTTATGCCGTAAATCAAATATTTCACGAAAATAATTAAAGAGAAGACATGTTCCTATAAAAAAATACCTGATACAAATTTACTCTCGTAGCACTCATTTGGACGAGGTTAAGGATGGGGAACTTCTGGCTATTGAGACTTGTGGTCCTTCCAGCACGTGGGTTGTATGTATCAGCACGACTAGGGTTTTCAATGTTCATCCTCGCCTTGATTGTGCAGAAGTTCTCGTCCAATCCATTCCACCGGGAAGATGTCTGTTGTTGTTCACTGTACTGAACTTCTTGGTATTGAGCTTGTGCCTGTTCTTGTTGTTGTGTCAAAGTGGGTTTCAAAAATTGAAGGCCGTTCTTTACATGTATAATTTCTCCACGTTGGTCATTTTGGCTCTGTAACCTCTTTGTTGTTACTGTACTGATGCCTAGAGCCTCACTTAGTATCTCAACACCGAATCCGCTGAATATGTTTTGCCTAGAGTGTTGCTCAGCTGAGCTACCATACACTTGTTGAGCTCTCATGTTGTTACCACCTAATAAGAACTCCTGAGTTTTTTGTCAATGAAAAACATAATGGTTAATAGTATGAATTGCAGCGTAAAGCACAAATTAAGCACAAATTCGATTGAAATAATTGTTAAAAAAGTTACCCTTTGCCTTGGTTCAAGCTGATTAGCACTGTTTCTTACATCATAAACATATACGGCAACAACAGGCGCATCACCATCGTTGTAGAACCAATGTGCAACACCAGCCGGGAGCGCAACAATATCTCCTTGTCTAAATTGATGGATCTTTTGGTGCTCATCTCTAAACTTTTGGCTCTGACTTTGTTCTTGAGGCAAAAATTGTTGGAACTGCTGCTGGTAAGTAGCAGGGCAACCGGGGAAGGTCAAACCGATAGAACCTCTCCCTAAAAATAGTAATGTTCACATAAGGTGCACAAAACATGAAAACATATCCATTTTGCCACGAAGATCATAATGGACAGAATTTTGTATTATATTTGTCATTATACAAACCTTGGATGATGTAGACCAAGCCAGGAGCATTGGTGTATCGAGGCACCAGAAGACCTTGAGGCTGAATGACACGTCTGATGACAAAAGTACCTGTGCACTGGAACAACTCATTCTTCTCGTCAAAGTACTCAGTCACACCAGCTTCTGACCTCACTTTCCGAAGAGGCTCAAATGGCTGTAATCTATCGAATCTACACTCTCTCGAACTCCCTTGCCGAGGGTTGTGCCATGGGTTTGTACTTGGATTAAATAGTTGGGCCATAGAACCATGACATAAGAGAAGAACACAAAAGTATGTAGAAAACCGAGAGAAAACTGTAGTTGCCATAGCTATTTTTAGATAGTAATGGAAACTTAAGCTAATTGATGTGAGTTCAAGGACAGATCAGACATGTTTATATAGCAAAGAAAATAATCTTAGAATGCGTAGTGATAGAGTTTGTTGCACGTATGGACAATACCTACCTTGTAGTGTCAAATAATACATAAGCATGGCAACTTTTCAATCAAGCTATACATATCATGACTCATCAATGACACATATCGTGTGCTTTTGAAGTAATACAAATGGAACTTGTTAAGAAATGTCTATCCATACTCTTGACGTGTGCCTTTGCCCTTATTAGTGTATTTGTTTTTGGGCCATAAAGTTTCTATACTAGATAAGTTTAGCCTAACTTTAAAATAACAAAATTGTAAGTGTGTTGTCATTTTTGCGTGGCATGCTATACTTAATTTGTTAGGTAATCCTTCAAACTAACTAATTTGTAGGTTTATTGTCATCTTTACATCGCACATGGCACCTTCTAAGTTGTCAGGTAATAAGTTTTTTTATTTTAATAACTTTACAACTTGCTTATGAAATCTTATTATTTATTTTGACCTTAGTGGCCGCTTATTGCCAAAACTGTTTTGGCTATATATATCTTTTTTTATGAAAATGGATTTTTGCACGACATGTATATTAATATCTTAATATGTCTCGTTGCCTTGCCAGCACATTTATTTTTTCACCATAAAGTTCCTAATGGTTAACAAAACTTGAAATTTTGTTGTTATTTTTATGTGTCATACTATACTTGAAAGTTAGATATTCCTTCAAAATAACGAATCTATATGTTTGGTTTAATGTTTAAATGGCACATCACACCTGATAAGTTACCCGTAATTTTGAAATAACAAACATACAACTTTGTTGTTGTTTTGTGTGGCATACTCTCTCTTACACCATGTAAATAAACCAGTCTGTGGAAGACAAGTAACTTTCATGTGCTAATGCTACGATATTTGGTAATATACGTGCACTACAAGTCACGAAAACATTTAGGCATATGCATCTTCAGAACAAGCATTTTAAACATGTAATGTACTCTAGTTGTCCCATATTGTAACATGTACTCTAGCAATAACATTTGAGACATCTCAGGCATATGGTGTTTGAATCAGTACTTGCAATGTGGTTTTTGAATATTTCCAGGGGAAAAATGCTTGGAGTACAAGGGAAGGAACAGGGTCCATAGCTCTGAACATTTTTGAAAATGCATGTACTTTAGGTCTCGATTCATGACCCAGAACATGGTCAATTGAAGAAAATAAAGGGGTGATTATTTGGCTTTTGTATGAAAAAGCCAAACGCTATATTTGCATATGAAATATAAGTTATGAATATAAAATTTATATATTTATTCCTAGTGATCTAAAAGTTAATGCTGAAAAATAAACTTCGGTGGAAAAACATCAAAATTAACTATAAATTTATGGTTAAAAATTCAAATTTTTGCTTATAAGCATAGGCAAAAGTAAAAGTGCATTTTGGTGTTGTTGATCTTCTCGCATTACATTAAGAAAAGTAAATTGTCACTGTATATAAAATGATATCCAAGAAGCAAATTCTAGGTATCCTACCCGAGACAAAGTTAGGCAGCCCCCTTTTTGGTAGAGAAGTTCCTGAATTTTGATGTGATTGGATTGGTACAACATTTTTTTTATGGGAGCTACTCTAACTTGCAAAAGTAAGACTATTCACGAGTTGCTAAGCTATCTTAAGATGCAATAAAGACCATTTACACTGACATCATACTTAAACATGGAATGTAAATCATCCAGAATTTTGACTAATGTACTCAAATATAGAAAGTACATAAAAAATTGAAGTGCATGCACATCTAGTTGGTATTTCCTGATAGAAAATTTTACCGACTAACAAAGAGCCAAAAAAGAACAAATCGAGTGAGGGTACAAAAAGATTTGGCATTTCAGTACTTCACGTTATTCCGTTAGAGACTATACATGAAGTTATACTTCATCTTAGAGTTATCTAAGCTTTGAAAAATTTTTACCAAAAAATTTCAAATTATCGTTAGGAATTCAGATGACACCATGATAGACCAAAAATGCCAATGCTACGAATGAAAATTTCCAAACTTATTTTTGCTAACAAAGCATTGATCATAAAATGCATTGTACCGGAAGAGGAATAAGCCATTAAGCATGGACCTTTAATTTGTGGGGGTAAATAAACCAAATATAACGTTGACAATAAACACATAGATGAGAAAATAATACCTTGTTTTCCATCATCAAGAAATATGTCAGGCTAATCACACATTTGCTGCTGGCATTGTTTGAGAATCAAAAATTACTATGGAATTGTTTGACAATCTGTAATTAATCAAGGAAAGGCAACAAAACAAAAAATTATCTTGCTGCTAGCATTTTGATTTTATTGCTAAATTAGAGAAACATAATAAATTGACCTGAAGTGAACTAATATTGCAATATGATCCAAAGGAGGCATTCAGTGTTATGTACCAAACGTAACGATTTTTTTGTTGTAAAATTTTTGTGAAAACAATCTAAATCCTTGCTACAATCTTAGTATGCTCCATGATTGTAGCTAGCTTACAAGGCTAAAATCTCGGACTATTCATACCAAGGCAAGTAATCAAGCAAATATATTAGTATATGCCATCTTTAACAGAACTACAAAAATTTTGTATGTACCACCTGGAGGGCACCAAAACCCCACACAAACAGTAGCATAGGGTCATTAGGAAAAAAAATCATTGAAGTAAACCTTCAAGCTAAAAATTGCATGTCACTATGCTCAGCTTCTCACTGCTTTTGCAATATTGTTCGCTAGTCTTTTGTAGCTAGCATAATAACTATGTATTCACTAGCTTATGGAACAAAATTCCATAAATTTCTCTATACCAGGAAACTTTTTTCACATAATCTACAATTAATAGTGATATGCCATCACCAAAGTATTCCTCACCACTTAATTTGTTGTACATGCCACTATTTGCAATGTCCTGCTGCACACATTGTGTTGGCTGTGCAATTGATATTGGGCATGATAGAACCTAAAGCAAGTCATTGTGTGATGGGGAATATAATTCCTAACAAAGGTAGAACCGAGTCCATAGCAAAACCAATTTGAGATTTCAGTTCAGCCCATCAAGTAAAATCAAATTCCAAGAGTTCATTTCAGTCCATCCAGCAAAATCAAATTCAGAGTTTGTTCCATTCACCAAAGCAAGTTCGATCTCAGATTTACTTCTCTTTGTTATCCATCCTTTTGTATACAGATAAAAGTAAACAATTACTTTGATCTTGAGGCCACAGGTTCACTGCATGGGAGGATTTCCAAGGAATTGACACATATACATCATAAACACATGAGTATATGCTAGATGAATCTTTTCTGATAGCACAGATAGAGTGGATTTGATCTAAGTACCTCAAATCCTCAACAGCAGTGCACAATAAAATCCTCAACGCCAGTTTGTGGCGTCAAGTATAGTGCTAGCGAGCGCGTGACAGATTGATAATCTGAATATATTTTTCTTGAAGTAAACTGAGAGGAAAATTGCAAATTATATTTAAATTTCATTCATTATTTCATTTCAATTATATGCATGATATTTGATCACGAGATTATTTTTTGTTTTCAACTCCACTAAAAACAACACGTGGCGCAGTAACGGCACAGGGGAAAAAAAAGGAAACACGCAGAATTGGAAACGAAGAGCAGTCAGACTGTGGGCCTTAGCGAGCCTGACATGTAGATGATGATGGGTTTCTGGGCTAGCTGAGTGCGGTGCAGACGCGCGATTTTAGGCCCAACAAAATCTATATGATAATCTGAATATTAACAGTCTTGAATCATCACCCGAAAGAGGTTTAAGTTCATAAACACCACCACGGGCATGTTCTGCAACGGCCTTAGCCGTACGTACAATGGTGTTTATTAGCTAACTCTCTCAATCGTCACGTAAGCAAGTTTGATGATGTAGAGAAAAGAGAGGGAAGGAGAGAGAAAAACGATTGTCATGACAACGGCTTAGAGTCGACTCTTAGCATTTATTAAAGGAAACTTTCTTGCAGGAGAGCGTATAAAAAGAAAACTATCTAATATAAAAATATCTTATTACATTAATGAAGAAACCACATCTGACTCTATCTTTATACGTATCATTATAAAATAGGCTTTTGTTGCTGACGTGGTTTGAGGGAGTCCACAATGGGCTCTACTATTGAACATGCCCTAAGATTATGGGCTCTATGTCAAGCCACATCAGCAAAAAAAATTTCTTATACAAAGAACAATCTCTCAAGCTGACTCTTCATAATTACAAACTAATTAATTTTTCATTCGCATTCCATCTGGTTAGCGCCTCTAACTAGAGGCAGCACACGTACAAAGCAGATGTTATGGTTATCTGCTCATTTTATGTACCAAGAGCCGATGTTTTGCTAACTCTATGAAAAACAATCGTTTTCTTTCTCATACCCTCTCTCTTTCACATCAGCAACCATGTAACGATAGAGACAGCAATCAGAGTCCTTTATACGTACCCTTATTGCGAGTATTTATGATTATTTTGCTTCTATGTTTACCATCCTGCAAAGGAAGTTTGATGGTATCCCAGGCTGATTCTTTCCATACAGCATCAATCACGCACAAGCACCTAGTAATAAATAACAGTGTGCACAAACGTGTTAAGTAAACCAAGACACAAACATATGAAAATCTATCTGAAAAGATAAACAATATAAATATGGCACGCTGAATATTGTGTATGCTGTGATCATAGCAGGTAGAAAGAATATAATCACAATATATGGATAAATACTTCCGAAGCTAATTATAAAAAGGGGCAATTGCATAACTGGCCTTATTTTGAAGCCCAATTGTGGATTTAGTCTTTTTTTTTTACAGATTTAGCCCCGCTTATCAAAATTAAAGCTCCCGTTTGGCCCTATCGTTAAATAACCGTGAATAGTGTAAATAGAAAAAAGAAAAAAAAGAAAAACATGTGAAATGACAACAATACCCCTCTCTACTCTAACCCTATCTTCACTCCTCTCCCTCCCGGTTAGAACTCAGAAGCTAGGGTTCTTCAGGCAGGCGGCGAGCAGCACGGGCGGTGGGCAAGCCAGGCGAGGGAGCGGCGCGGGCGGCGGCAAGGGCTCGTGCGGCCAGGGCCCGCGGCGATGGGCGCCCGCGGCCAGGCGCGCGGCGGCGCGATAGCCAGGGCCTGCGGCGGCGGGCGGGCGCGGCGGAGCGGCGGCCAGGGCCTGCAGCGTCGGGCGCGAGCATCTAGGGGCAAGATCACCGCGGGGGTGGAGACCTTGATGTTGTATGATGACGCCAATGGCGTATTCCACGACTACTACACGGAGATGGATGTCGAGGTGCCTGCACGTCTTCCTCCGCCGCCGGGTTTTCCTTCCCTTCTCGCTCCAGCGCTGGCCGGCCACGAGCCCGCTCGTCTTCCTCCACCGACCGGCTTCCCTCCCCTTCCCCTCCCAGCGCAAGCTAGCTGCGGAACCCCTGTACGCCGCCCCGTCGATGAGGGTCACGCGTCAATGGAGCAGTTGGTGTGGAGCGAGCAGCACGACGATGCTCCGGTCTCCAACAACTCCATGGTGTCGCGCCGGCAGCTGTGCGCACCCTACGACGACGACATCGACACCACCCTACGGGCCATGGAGAAGGACGCCGCGGAGCGCCCGTCACCGGAGTAATTTTGTAATTTTGTAAAAAAAAAAAAGAGACAAAACTATGTCAATTTTGTTTACCACAAATTTTTTAAATTTTGTTCAAACTTTAGTCGAATGTATTTTAAATCTTAGTCAAATTTTTCAAACTTCAGTCAAATAACAATATAAACCGACTCAAATCTGTTAAATACAAATTAAATATTACAAATATTTCTTAAAGTACACATATGTAAAAACATGGCCAAATATGCAAATAGTACTAACAAAACAGTGTCAAATGTGCAAGGGTAAAGACGTCCACTTTTTCTTCACAGAACACTGTTAACATGACTTAACGGAGTAGGGCCAAAAGTGAGCTTTAATTTTGAAAAGCGGGGCTAAATCTGTAAATTAAAAATACAGGACTAAATCCGTAATTGGACTCCAAAGTATACAATTGCCCCTTATAAAAATGTGGTAGAACAATACAAAACACGAAAGAAATCAAGTGCACACTTACATATGAAAAATTATACTTACTTGTGGCACAACTAGAATCCAAAATACCCCCTTACTTCTACTATTACAAACATACATATATGTGTGAAAAGGTACCTTCTAGGAGGAAGGGTATAATGTAGTAAAATTTAATCTAACCATATATTTTCCTAAGTATATTAAACATTTTATTTGAAACATCAATAAAATATATTTAGCAATTCATCTATTTTAATATTAAATATTATACACAAATTTATTGTAATGTTATATATTTTAGTTCTAATTTTGCTCGTATAAAATTTCTACTACACTCCTACCAACATAGTATAAGAAAATCAGATCCGTTGAATCCAAAGTAACAGATGGCTCGTAGTAATGGAAGAGTACCTTAAAAAATTACCTAATATTACAACATTTCAAGCATATATAATCAAAATATCTAATCATAAGATATTGAAGGTACATGAAAACTGAAAGGTACCATTTCATACTTATCGCTCTATCGGAGAGTGAATCCCCTTAGAGGGAAGCCGCGAGGCCCCCCTTTTGTTGGTTCGGTCAGGGAAGCGAGTGAGAACGATAAGAGTGGTCGGGCCCCTTGGGACGTGTGTGAACATAGCGATGTATTTGAGCCACCGATCGGCGTAATACCCTACTTGTGTGACTGGTTGCTTAGGGTGGAAGGGATTACACCCGGGCCAGGCTCAGTGGTGAATCGCACTGAGTCCGTGTGTTTTTTGTTGTCTGGGCGGAGTGGAGTCTTCTTCTAAGGCAAGGGTCTCCTTTTATACGTCAAGGGGCTCCCACACGCGCCTAGACTCGAGATCTCCAGGTAGGAAAGACACATAATCTAGAGCATTTAATGCCTATCTTAATCCGAGGTAGGCGGCGACAGGCCATGCCTTTTTGGGTACGATCCACGTCCCATCGTGACATGGGCGGAGTAGCCGGTGTCCTCACATTTAATGTTGAATCCTTTGGTCCCTTCGTATCCAATGGAGGGCAATGATGGGGCGACCTCGAGAACGATGTGCCCCTCTCTCCAGTGAAGCGGGGAGCCGAAGAATTGCTTCCATTAATGGCCAATGCGACGAAGCTGACATGAGTCCTATCCCCTACTGGGGTAGGCGCATGCTCCTGACATGCGATCAGTCTGCCATCGCGTCCGTCAATTCGGCAGTGACTTACCGTGCCCTTTCGCACGCCTCATTAAATGCAGCAGCATCTAGACGACATGGCGCATTTAAGGTGGGGAAAGAACATTGTGCGCTAGGTCTCTCAACTAGCATTCCTTCGTCATGCTAATCAAGGGCTTGAGTGGTCAGGGAGGCTTGACCACCCCCCCCCCTCTTTACGGGCTAGCCGCCCCTTGGCCGGGGGCCCGAGGCCTCTTGGGGCAAACCACGTGGATCTGGGGTGGCCTCCCTGGTGAAGGCCGTAGGTAGAGGCCAACATCCACGATGACTTTGATCGATCATCGAAAAGAACATGATAATATGTTGGACGGCATACTCCATTTGTGTAGCATACCCTGGATCTATTTCACCGACACACTCAATCAAACATAAAAGATATTTCTCTTCAAACAACACAAAAGATATCTACTTACAACCGTGAAGGATAGAATTGTACCTCTTACTCTCAAGTAATTCTCTGATCTTGTTAATGAGTTGCAGCTCGCCCCATGCTTCATTTAGGTTGGTGTACTTTTTCTCATCAAGTGGGACAGAGTATGTTCGTGAAAATCTTCTTCATATCAGGGTTAACAGATACCAAGACAAAAAAATGGCAGTCAAACTTTTCTTCGAGATCATGAAGCAATTGATTGGCAAGAGTTATCTTCCCTAGGACTCCAAAACAAACAATAGAAATCAGCTTCAGTTCTTGCAACAGTGAGCTGTCGTCATCCTGAGTCTTTTGGTGAGCTCACTCTTTGCCTTACCAACACTACTATATGAATGATTTTCCCCGTACGCCGATCCCTTTTATTTCCATGTAAGGCCGTAAGTGGCGCCATCTAGAAAAATAGGTGGACCGGCTCTAGACCGTCGCCTGCACAGGAAGATACATTATCTTGTGGAGTCCATGTAACCCAACCGCACGGGATAATAGATTATCTCGTGTGGTTTGGCTGTCCACATGAGAAAATGTTTATTTTCACAAACCCTAGTTGCAAAGCGACGGGACTCCCACGAGGAAAAATGCATTTTGACCGTATGGAAAAATTGTATCTGTAGCAGTGCAATGCAACGAGCTCTGTCATCTTTCTGTACATATATTCGCTAGGATCAAACAGCTGCCGGTGTTGGCACAGCAACAACTTCGGCTTCGTTTGGCTCATCCTTTTCTTAACACAGATTCCATCGTTTTTCGCACGCATATTTTTCGAACTGTTAAATGGTGTACTTTTTACAAAAAAAATTTATAGAAAAATTATTTTTCAAAATCATTTTAATCTATTTGACATTTTAAAAATTAATAATTAATTAATTATATACTAATCTATTACTAAGTTTTTCGCGCCGGATAACTAACGCACCTTTCCCTCCTCAAGAATGCGGAGAATGTATTTTTTGGGTCACTGTCAGTGTTATCAACAAAGCCGTCCATAGCGTCTTTACAAGATATCAAGGAGAATGAGAGCACCCAGAAAGACTGCAATAAAGAGAGCTGCAACACTTGGCATTGGTCATGAACCGTGAGGAAGACTGCAAATCGATTGTGAAGCACTCGGGTCTACTACAAAATATATGGATACCGGGTACCCTCATCAAAGGCATAACTTGCTATGAATAGGGAGTGGGCCAGATCTAGGATAGTTGAGATAGACTATGACCCAGATAACATATTTCCCTATATCCCGCGACGTGGAAGATAATCTCAATCAAACAAAATCATGTAAAGATAACAAAATTGTTCCATGTAAAATTAATCAAATGGGTTCTTCAAAAATAGTTAAAATCATTTGAGTTCATTTCACAGGCAAGTTATATAGTGTGTAGTTTTTTTTTAAAAAAAGGCTAATTACATGGGAAAACTATTCACACCAACATGTTTCATTGACTGGTTTATTTTACAGGGTGTAAGAGGGAATGTGCCACACAAAAATGCAAACAATATTTGCATGTTTGTTACTTCAAAAGAACAGGTAACATATCAAGCGTGATGTGCCATGTCGAAAAGATGACGCCAAACATAAAGATTAGTTATTTTCAATGAACCTCCAACTTATCAAGCGTAGTATATCACATAAAAAAGACAACAAAATTACAAGTTTGTTACTCTAAAGTTAGACTAAACATATAACCATTAGGAACTTTTTGGTGCAAAAAACAAATATACTAACAAGGCAAAGAGACATACTAAGATATGGATAGACATATCATGAAAAAAAAGATATACATAGCTAAAAACATTTTTTGCAATAAGCGGCCACTAAGGTCAAAATAAATAATTCGTAAGCAAGTTGTAAAGTTATTAAAATAAAAAAAACTTATTACCTGACAACTTAGAACGTGTCGTGTGCGATGTAAAGATGACAATAACAATAAACCTACAAATTTGTTAGTTTGAAGTATCACCTAACATATCAAGTATAGCATGCCACGCAAAAATGACAACACACTTACAATTTTGTTATTTTAAAGTTAGGCTAAACTTATCTAGTATAGAAACTTTATGGCCCAAAAACAAATACACTAATAAGGGCAAAGGCACATGTCAAGAGTATGGATAGACATTTCTTAACAAGGTCCATTTGCATTGCTGCAAAAGCACACGATATGTGTCACTGATGAGTCATGATATGTATAGCTTGATCTTGAAAAGTTGCCATGCTTATGTATTATTTTGACACTGCAAGGTAGGTATTGTCCATATGTGCAACAAACTCTATCACTACGCGTTCTAAGATTATTTTCTTTGCTATATAAACAAGCCTGATCTGTCCTTGAACTCACACCAATTAGCTTAAGTTTCCATTACTATCTAAAAATAGCTATGGCAACTATAGTTTTCTCTCGGTTTTCTATATACTTTTGTGTTCTTCTATTATGCCATGGCTCTATGGCCCAGCTATTTAATCCAAGTACAAACCCATGGCACAGCTCTCGGCAAGGAAGTTCGAGAGAGTGTAGATTCGATAGATTACAGGCATTTGAGCCTCTTCGGAAAGTGAGGTCAGAAGCCGGGGTGACCGAGTACTTTGACGAGAAGAATGAGCTGTTCCAGTGCACAGGTACTTTTGTCATCCGACGTGTCATTCAGCCTCAAGGTCTTCTGGTGCCTCGATACACTAATGCTCCTGGCTTGGTCTACATCATCCAAGGTTTGTATAATGATAAATATAATACAAAATTCTGTCCATTATGATCTTCGTGGCAAAATGAATATGTTTTCATGTTTTGTGCACCTTATGTGAACACTACTATTTTTAGGGAGAGGTTCTATCGGTTTGGCCTTCCCCGGTTGCCCTGCTACTTACCAGCAGCAATTCCAACAATTTTTGCCTCAAGAACAAACTCAGAGCCAAAAGTTTAGAGATGAGCACCAAAAGATCCATCAATTTAGGCAAGGAGATATTGTTGCGCTCCCGGCTGGTGTTGCACATTGGTTCTACAACGACGGTGATGCGCCTGTTGTTGCCGTATATGTTTATGATGTAAAAAACAGTGCTAATCAGCTTGAACCAAGGCAAAGGGTAACTTTTTTAACAATTATTTCAATCGAATTTGTGCTTAATTTGTGCTTTACGCTGCAATTCATACTATTAACCATTATGTTTTTCATGACAAAAAACTCAGGAGTTCTTATTAGGTGGTAACAACATGAGAGCTCAACAAGTGTATGGTAGCTCAGCTGAGCAACACTCTAGGCAAAACATATTCAGCGGATTCGGTGTTGAGATACTAAGTGAGGCTCTAGGCATTAGTACAGTAACAACAAAGAGGTTACAAAGCCAAAATGACCAACGTGGAGAGATTATACATGTAAAGAATGGCCTTCAATTTTTGAAACCCACTTTGACACAACAACAAGAACAGGCACAAGAACAGGCACAAGCTCAATACCAAGGAGTTCAGTATAGTGAACAACAACAGACATCTTCCCGGTGGAATGGATTGGACGAGAACTTCTGCACAATCAAGGCTAGGATGAACATTGAAAACCCTAGTCGTGCTGATACATACAACCCACGTGCCGGAAGGACCACAAGTCTAAATAGCCAGAAGTTCCCCATCCTTAACCTCGTCCAAATGAGTGCTACGAGAGTAAATTTGTATCAGGTATTTTTTTATAGGAACATGTCTTCTCTTTAATTATTTTGGTAAAAATTCTTTGATTTACGGCATATATGACATTACTTTCTACTCCTTTATACAGAATGCTATTCTCTCACCATTCTGGAATGTCAATGCTCATAGTTTGGTCTATACCATTCAAGGACGCGCTCGTGTTCAGGTTGTTAGTAACTTTGGCAAGACTGTGTTCGATGGTGAACTTCGCCTAGGACAACTTTTGATCATTCCACAACACTATGTTGTCTTGAAGAAAGCACAACGTGAAGGATTCCAATACATTGCAATCAAGACAAATGCTAGTGCCTTCGTGAGCCAGCTTGTAGGGAAAAACTCGGTATTTCGTTCCCTACCGGTTGATGTGATAGCTAATGTGTATCGCATCTCAAGGGACCAAGCCAGAAGCCTCAAGAACAACAGGGGAGAAGAGCATGGTGCCTTCGCTCCTAGATCTCAACAACAATCATACCCAGGATTCTCGAATGAGTCGGAAAGCGAGACTTCGGAGTAATGTAACTAACAGCTTGTTCAGCATAAAGAAAAATAAAACACCACAAGTATATGACATTTGGTGGTGATTCCATTCCTTACCAGTACTAATAAAGGTTACAACTTTCATCATTAGTCTACTATTTACCATGGATATTCCATTATGAACTAGAGTGGACGTGGCTATATTCAAGTAATTTCTCCTATACATGAAAAAAAAACGGCCTATCGTGTCAATTTTGTTGATGACATATGAGTATCTTCTACTTAACACATCATTGTGAATCCGAAGGTTGCAATTAGCAGCATTGGAGTTGTGATTTAGAATGATATTCCACAATATTTGATACACACTCAAGAGACAAGTATGTCAGTGATAAGTCAATCCGTTCACCTCACTAATTAAATATCTCCTAGAAATATAGCTAAAAATGTGTACTTGGGCCCTCAAACTTTGAACAACGTCGTGGAAGTTGCAGATTTGAACTCTTCTATTTTGCACTATTAGATCAGTCATTGTCTTCTCTTGACCAATTGCTGGGGATGAGACTTCATTGCGATCGTGCAAAGGCATTTATTGCATTTGCACATTTATTGCCTTTGCTCATGATTTTTAGACATTCATTATGTAGATTAAGATGGGACAAATTAGTGCTTAAAAAGAAATTAAGAATTGTATTAAGACTACCGATTCAATGGAAATATATGTTCAGTTTTTGCTGACATGATGATTTGACCTGGTCAAACCAAACCGTTCAATATTTAGAGCCTACTGTTAACGGCAAAAAATGGATTACTAGATTAATCATCATTGTGTAGCAATATTAAATAACCAAATGCATGCTCAAACTAAACCTAGAAGATCAGACTAAACCAAGGCAGTTTAGGTTTGAACATGATCAGGTATGAAATTAACATAAAATTGCACAATATTGATGATTAACTTCTAAACCAGCGTAACCTATCAATTTATTTGCTAAACTTAGTAGATCAGATGTGCTTTTGGGACCAGATCGGACCAAACCGAGATAGTATGTAATATGAGCCAATATAATTGTAGAATGTGTGATAGTCTATGAGCTTAACGAATAAACCGATAGATTACTCATGATAACGATAGCTAGAACTCCAGCGAAAGGACAATGCTGGCATTCAATGAGATTTATTGGACTTAACCGAGACAGAATCATATAAACCAAACCAGTATCGATAAATTAGACAATACGCAGGCATGAACCTTGATCGAGGATATACCACTGCTCCAAGCTAGAACGTAGATTGAAACAACAGCAAATCTTAGATAAACCGCCAAGCAAACTAGATAGAATATTGAATTGAACCGAGACAGTTATATCTAGTCGCCCAATGGGTTGATAACTACGAACTTACATTCCAAAGTTTACTAACCTCGCGCCGAGAGCTTACTCCTATTGAAATTTGTGGTGATGCACCGAAAGTTGTATTAATCATATGATTGTTGATAATCTACAAGCTACGGTAACAATATTTATACCCCTAAAACTAACTTGAGTCAAATACATATTCATATCTTATTAACTAACTTATTACACACGGATTCTATTTAAAATAAATACGTAAAACAAACTCTATTATTTATAAATATTGCTTTACACCAACTATACATCTTTCCCAAATCGATCTCTATTCTTCCCAGGCCCAATCAGGCTCATCTTCTAATCCGATTTGTTTTCTATCGGCTTGTCCGATTCTATCTCCAGCTGATTAGTCCGATTGCCGCAATTCCCGTCTGATTTGGTTATATCTTCCTGATTTTCCTTCTAGTCGCTGAATCCAAATTTTGTTGTTAACAAGTATTAAGCTTAAGGTTCACCGTAGCAATATTTTGGTGTTCATTATAATGTATAAAGATAGACTAGACTGATTTTTCCATTGCTTAACATTATTCTCATGCACATTGTGTATGCCCTTGTAGTCCTTATATTTTATATAGGTACATAAAAGGCAGGCTTAAAAATAATGTTCTTCTTGATAAAGGAGGAACTCTAATTTTTTATTTAACGTTATTAACTTTTAAGTCTACGTTTGACTATTTATTTTTAATAATATATGTAAGTATTAAATTAGTTGTTTTATCGTGCTTTTTTTATTAAAAGATACACTAACATACTTTATCAATTTATAAATTTATATAGAGTATTTTAAACAAAATAAATGATTAAAGGCGAGTTTAGTTCGTAAAAAGTTTTTCCAAAAAACATCACATCAAATCTTTGGACATCTAAATGGAGCATTAAATATAGATGAAAAACTAATTGCACTGTTAGGGAGAATCGTAAGACAAATCTTTTAAGCGTAATTAGTGCATAACTAATCATAAGTGCTACAATAACCCACATATACTAATGACTGATTAATCAGATTTAAAAGATTCGTCTCACGATTTTCATACGAGTTAAAATTTATTTTTTCATTCGTGTCAAAAACCATCTCCGATATCCGATAATCATCCAACGCACGGTTTGAAATTTTTATTTCCCGAACTAAACGCGCGCTGAACGTGATTCAAAAGTTGAAAACAAGAGTAAAGTCGAAGAGCCCCGGCGAGCTGCGACAAGACAGCCGACAAGCGTCGAGAAAGTGCTACAGTTGCAGAATGGCAGGGTGGTAAATACGGAGGAGATGGGAGGGCAAGAGACGGCGGTGGACGCTTTCCACGGCGGGCTGACACCACACCACACCACTCCGGCCGCGCACGGGTTGATCGCCGAAAAGAGCTTTTTTTCCTCCTCCTCCTCCTCCTCCTCGGTGATCTGCCTCGCTGGGGCATCTCTAAAAGCATCCGACGCCGCCGCCACCACCAGCAGCAGGATCGCCACCAACGAGCGACGACGAGGAGGAGGAGGAGCGATCGGCCCGAGGGGGGAGAAGACCGGAGGAGACGACGATGAAGAAGTGCCCGTCCGAGCTGGACTTCGAGGCGTTCTTCCACGGCGGGAGTGGGGAGGCCGCCGACGCCGACGAGCAGAAGCCCGCCGGGCACGCCGGCTCGCACCCGCTGTTCGGGATGTTCTCCGCCGCCGACCTCTCCGCCTTCGGCTTCGCCGACTCGGTGAGTGCTCTGCTGCTGCTGCTGCGGAGACTAGTGTTAATTCGCGCGGAGAGGCTAAAATCTATGTTTACTCCGTTGATATGAAGATTTTCTTTGGTGCTGGTAGTGATCATCAGCTCCATGTACCTTTCAAATCGAAAACCTCGTTCCAATTTTTGAAAGTGCCCTTTTTGTCATGTATATTTATGGCTACTTAGATGTAATTGTCTTGTCTGCAAACTATGTTTCGTATTTCAAGGGAATTTAAATAGCCGTATTTGAGGCCGTCATGAACTATAAGCATAGGGAAGATATTGAGAAAACTTTGTTCAGGTTAATAGGCTAACAGGAGAGTTTACCTTGTCATGACAGGGGTTAATTGGGTTGTTATTAAAATATTAAGAAATGATGACTAAATTTGTACGCAAGGAAGATAATTACGTACTCCATCCGCTTTTTTTAATTGACGCGGTTAACTTTTGCATCTTTGTTTGACCATTCGTCTTATTCGAAAAATGTATATAATTATTGATCGTTTTGTTATAATTTGATCTACTACTGGAATAACTTTAAATATAATTTGTAATTTTGCATATTTGCATAAAAATTTTAAGTAAGATAGAGAGTTAAACGTAGATCCAAAAATCAATGGTGTCAACTAAAAAATCGGAGAAAGTACTAATAAGTAATTAATCACTAGTATATTAACAAATGAAATACTTTTTTACATAAGGATGATGATTACATTCTGATTGGTACTGCTGATTAGTCATGTTAAGAATTGAAGTAATTTGTAGATAAGGAAGATGATGACATACTAATAAGCTAATCATTTGGTAAACAAACATGCAATTATAGGAGGTAGTAGCTCATACTACAAGCTATAGTTGCTTTTCTTAATCTGTACTTGATTCTTGATGTGCATGATTAATCACTTGACTAATTGTACTTTTGTTTTTGTCCAAACAGAGCACCATCACCGGGGGCATTCCCAACCACATATGGCCCCAGTCCCAGAGCCTCAACGCACGGCATCCTGCGGTCTCCACGACAATTGAGTCGCAGTCATCAATTTGTGGTATGACCTCACGCACGTCCTCTTCTAGAGATTTCATCGGTTACTCATACTTTGTAACGGTACATCAAATGCTTTTATAGATTCTATGAGGAGTAAACTTATATTCTAGAGATAACATGTATAAAGACTATTTTTTAGATGTTTTTTATTATCTAAAAAAAAGCTATTTTTTAACACTGAAAGATATAGAGTAGATGATAAAGAAAACAAGATAGGTGATAGGTTGCCATCGCTATTGCTTTCTTTTATAGTAGTATAGAATAACATTGCAATTTGCACACAAAAATACTCAGTGATCTATGTATGCGATGATTTGCTACTGTACTGTACAATTGGATTTTACCATACACGGAGATTCAAGCAATGGACATGCTGCACGTGCATTTACAGTACCAGTACTGTTACTGTGTTATACTCCCTCTTTTTCGCAATGTAAGTCTTTCTCGTATTGTCTAGATTCATATAGATGCTAATGAATCTATACACATATATCAAGTATATACATTTATCAATAAATAAATTTAGACAAAGTCAAAAGGACTTACAATATGAAACGAAGGTAGTATATAATGCATCAAAATTGGATTTGATGATGGGGCAGATGTTTAGATGTTTAGGCCATGTTTAGATGGCAAAAAATTTTGGAGAAAAGGTCATATCAAACATTTGACCGGATGTTGGAAGGAGTTTTCGGACGTAAATGAAAAAACGAATTTCACAGCTCGGTTAGCTCGGTTGGAAACCGAGACGAATTTTTTGAGCCTAATTAAGCCATCATTAGCACATGTTGGTTACTGTAGCATTTATGGCTAATCATGGAGTAATTAGGCTCAAAAGATTCGTCTCAAGATTTCTTCCATAACTGTCCAATTAGTTTTTTGTTTCTTCTATGTTTAATGCTTCATTTAAATGTCTAAAAATTCGATGGGACGTTTTTGCAGAAACTTTTTGGGAACTTGTTACAAGGTCTTAATTGTTCTTGCTCACCTCTGTTCATATTCTTTATCAGCAGCAGCAAGTCCCACATCAGCCACCAATCTGACTATGAAGGAGAGTCAAACTCTGGGAGGCACAAGTGGCTCGGATTCTGACAGCGAGTCGTTGTTCGATATAGAGGGAGGTCCATGCGAACAAAGCACAAACCCATTGGATGTGAAGAGAATGAGAAGGTATACCAAAGAACATGGCAATTTATTGCCAGCGTTTTGTCTACTCTCTGCTGCAGCTTTATAGCATTATAGTCGTATTCACAAGTAGGAACTGCATTTCAGAAGGAATGTCTGGCAAAGAACTTGCATGAAACAGTTTGTTGGTTTCAAAATTGTAGGATGGTGTCCAACAGGGAGTCTGCTCGGCGATCAAGGAAGAGAAAGCAAGCTCACTTAGCCGACCTCGAGTCACAGGTAAACGATATGGTGTATACTTGTGGAATTTTTGTCTATGTCAAACGGTAATATCCACCCACAGATTGAGATAAGATTTGCTCCGTTTCAACAAAAAGTAATAAAAAGTACCTCGAGGTACCAGTACCTCGTAATACCAAATCATTTCTGATCGTTGGATACTTGGATCTAACGGTGCATATCCTACTCAGCTAGATTTAATGATAGAAAATTATTTGATACCTTAAGCTACCGGTACCTCGAGTCGAGTTACTTTTTATTAGATCGGAATAAATGTCGATTGAGTAACACACTCTGTGCCAACTGGTACTGTGATTTTGAGTCCGAGTGACAAATGCCACTTCCAGTTCTTTCAGATTATTCAGATTTCAAGTCGTGTGCTTGTTTATCAGGTTGACCAGCTCCGGGGCGAAAACGCGTCGCTTTTCAAGCAATTGACAGATGCCAGCGGGCAGTTCACAACCGCGGTCACGGACAACAGGATCCTCAAATCAGACGTCGAGGCCCTCCGTGTCAAGGTGATGATCATTCATCTTTCTCATTGCAAATTGATCATCGATCACCATCGCCGTTGCTGCATTTCGGCCGGTTTTCTGAGCTCTGATGAAGCCATCCCGTTCCTACACAGGTGAAGATGGCGGAGGACATGGTGGCGCGGGGGGCGATGTCGTGCGGGCTCGGCCACCTCGGCGGGCTGTCGCCGGCGCTGAACGCCCGGCAGCGCTGCGTCCCGGACGTGCTCGCCGGGCTGGACTACGCCGGCGACGACCCCTTCACGGGGCTGTCCCCGCCGGACCAGGGCCAGATGCCAGGCGGCGAGGTGGTCGACGGCTGCTGGGGCTGGGACTCCCACTCCAACGGCGGCATGTCCAAGTGAACGAACGAACTACAACTGTCGGTGTCAATGTGCCATGCCATGTCAGCTCAGGCTCAGCCTCAGCCTCAGCCTCAGCTACGTATAAATGTGATGTCAAGTGAACGGACTTGAGTTTTTCAGAGTCCTTGTGTCGTGTCGTGTCGTCCTGTAATAGAACTGACGTAACTATATAATGCTACTATATATGCTAAGAGACTTGAACTACGAAGTATAAATGTTGTGCAATTTACTACTTTTTCTTTCTGATCTGATCATCTGATTGCAGTTTGCGTTTTGAATCCATGATCCATTGGTGAGAGCTTGGAGAATTCAGGTAAGTGACCAAATGGTTGCAAAGAATCCATGGTGAGTTTTACAGTGGGAAAGATCAGTTTTGAATGGTCTCTTCTTCTCTTCCCGCCATCTCTCTCGCGCGTTCCCTCTCTTCCATGTCCACCACCGGCTCCTCGTACGCGGCGGCGGCCGAGCTGCCGGCCTCCGCTCGCCGTGCTCGCCAGCGCCGCCGTTAGACGGAGGCAGATCTTCTTCTTTCCTTCCTCCTCGTTCCAGTCCTCCTCGCCGTCGCAATGGCGGCCACCTTGCCGGCCACCGCCTCGACGCTGACGGCCTCGACGGCGCCGGCCCAGCCGACGAGGAGGCGCGGCATGTCCTCGCTGTCCTTGACGCAGCTCCGGCCCAGCCCCAGAGCGCCGCCGCGCACGAGGAGTTTCACATCGGTGATCAGTTTTGTCGGGTATGTCTGGCAATCAACCACGTAATTTCCCCTGCCCAAAATAAGAGAATCAATTTTATATAAATAGCTTTTACTTTTACTATTAATCAAACGTTTAACATACGCACAATGCATAAGGGGATGAAGGGGAGGGGGAGTATGAGATTTTTGACTTACGTGTATGCTTTCAGATTATCATCCAACAACGTAACCAAATTTGATTGATGGGTTTAAAACTTTTAAACATTTGATCAGGCAGATCCATAATCTTTATGTTTTATCTATTTACTCTTTTGATGATTAAAATATGTGCAATAATTATGCACGCACATTTTTAGTTTGTTTTCTTTTCTTAATTTTTTTTGTCGAAATAGTCATTTATTTTGTAACGGGAGGAGTAATATATATCATCACCAAATTGCTCTTACTGCCGATTAAAACAAGTGCACGACGATGAACTCTTACAGTAGCATTTCCGTTGGAGGCTGGATCCCATTAATGACCTTGTTGAAAAACGTAGGTTCTATAGAATTTTCACATGAATTAGTTTAGTTCCCATGATTATCCTCTAAAATCCTACGTCTCCTTGGATTGATTTTGTATAGAGTGATTAGATTTGGCTCTGGTTTCTAAATTGGACTTTGACTTGGTTTTTATAATGTGCCGAATGAACTTTGCTGCTATAATTAAAAGCATACACGAATCTTCTTACGCAATAAAGGCCTCGTTTAGTTACTAAATTTTTTTTTCAAAAACGTCACATCAAATTTTTAGACATTTAAATAAAACATTAAACATAGATGAATCAAAAAACTAATTGCACAGTTATGAAAGAAATCTTAAGACGAATCTTTTAAGCCTACTTAGTCCATGATTAGTCATAAGTACTACAGTAACCAACATATGCTAATGACGGATTAATTAGGCTCAAAAGATTCGTCTCGCGGTTTCTAGGCTAGCCGTGAAATTCGTTTTTTCATTCGTGTCCGAAACCCCTTCCGACGTCCGGTCAAACGTTCGATGTGATGTTTTTACCAAAAAATTTTGGCAACTAAACACCACCAAAGTTAATCTTCGCCGGAAAAAGAACCACCTGAGTGTTCAGCATCGACCCCATAAAAACAAACCATTGGCATGCATTTTGTCCTCTTCATGACAAGTGAAAAAAAATGGCAAGAAAAGTTCCATGCTTTTCTTTTTTTTTTCTTCGGGCATTGACCTTTACCATTGTCAAACACTATGTCAATAAGAACACTTTCATTATTCCGGAGCTCCTGCTCCCTTGACGACGGTGATTTTATATCTATATTTAACCGATCATTTTATTAATTTTTTTTGCTAATAGGTATAATTATAAGGTATGTTTAAAGTATATTTAGTAGTAAATTAAATCATAAAAAATAATAATTATGGAAAGTGTTTGAATAAGACGAACGACTAAAAGTTAATGACATCATATTAAAAAAAGTTGGAGCGAATAATATATATGTGAAAAAGAAAAAGGAAAAGGCCAAACGGCCATAAATTGCATTATCCTGGCGCTGTGGATTAGTGGACTGTTTGGATAGGACCAGAAAATGACACCGTTCGTTTTAGATTTAGTTTATTAACGTATCTGGCCTGACTGAGTTTGAACCTTTCTTTTTGGTTTTTGAGACAGATCCAGGTTGAACCTGGAACTACGAAAATTCAAAAAATATCAAAAGATTTTTGTCTTTTCAATTACTAAAGACGTGTGTACACGTACACACAATATGATCATGCCCCTCTGTAAAATCTTTTTATCAAACCCTCCGTACAATCTTACGGGTTAAGTCAGCTTATAACTCTGCCAAAATGACGAAAATAATGTAATAAAAGAGAAAGTATACCTCCAATATATAAACTTATCATATTGAATCATTTTAGACCAAAACTATCCCATCTCCTTAGAATTGCAACCGAGGAGCCACCTCACATCTTCTCTCTTCCTTGTCTTTCTTTTACTTTTCTTTTACTTTCCTCCTTATGTGTCTTTTATCATGTTTTTTTTTCCTTCTCCTTCTCCTTCTCCTTTCTTTTTTCTCCCCGTGGGCTAGGCTAACACTAGTGGTAGAAAAAGCCGCCTCCTTGCACCCTATTTGTTGCTATGGCATAGCAGAGTGCATTGAGCAGATGCACTAAAGCTAGTGGGTGCGAGAGGATCAAGGTAAGCAGCATGTCAATGTTGAGGCCCTTCTCAACTCTAGATCCAAGACGGACGATAAATTAGAGCAGATTTAGAGTACATGCTAATGCGTCGTCCTAGATAGACACTGGCATTATGCTCTTTACCCTCATCCGTGGGATGCCAGAACCTATCATCACTAATTTGTATCACTCTTGTTGACCTCTACAATGTGATTACCATCTCTATGCTCTCTCACGACTGGTATCGGTAGGTTTTGAGAAATAAGTAGAGAAAAAATAGAAAAGAAAGAGAGAGAACAGGTGACAGAGTTATCACATTAGTGCCACTTACGATTCCGAGAGAGATGAGATAATTTTGTATCAAAACGATCAACTTTAATAAATTATGGAATTTAAATTTGCATTTTTAATATGTATAGACCTAGATAACATAACTTCATAAGTTTAAAAACCGATGGTGCACTCTACTCGTAAGTACTCATTTAGGGTTCTTTTTATAGCATCACAAGATAAATAAAAATGTACTACTCCGTTTCATAACGTAAGATGTTTAACTTTTTTATTTGTGGTGTTTGATCATTTGTCTTATTAAAAAATTATGAGAATATCATTTACTTTGCTTGTGACTTACTTTATTATAAAAAACTTTAAGCACGACTTATCATTTTTTATATTTTTACTAAATTTTTGAATAAGACGAATGGTCAAACATCTCGCGTTATGAAACGGAGGTAGTATTACATTAGGCCTGGCAGTATAGTACTCCTTATCACTTTTTGACGAAAATGAAATACCAGTACGTAGGTGACAAGTCAAGAAGCACTCCAGTTTGGGGAAAATATTCTAGACCCTCGAGGGATATCCTCTCGTCTATTGCATGCTATCTAAATAGTCATTAAAAATTTGAAAAAAATTATGAAGATAGATTAATATAAGATATATCACTACGCAAACATGCAAGTTCAAATATGACTTTTACAATCCACAACAAAAATAACAAATTAAACAATCATATTTGTTATTTTTATTGTAGATTGTAGAAGTCATATTTGAACTTGCATGTTTGCGTAGTGATATATCTTATATTAATCTGTCTTCATATTTTTTTAAAATTTTTTGATAACTATTTAGATAACATACAATAAACGAGAGATGTCCCTGGAGGGTTTAAAATCACTCCCCTCCAGTTTGGACTATAAATACATTCCTCTTAGCCAGCCTAACCTCTACATAAACCAGTATCAACACACCATTACTGATTACCAGTGGATCATCAGAGATACTATGAAGCTAACCACCCTCTTGTGCCTCTGCCTCCTCTTCCTCACCTCCTCATCGTCCGACGACGTCTCCGTCTCCAGCTCCAGCTCCGGCGACCGCTGCCCGCTACACCATCGTCGGCTCCAGGACACGGTTGCTGCCGCCGCCGTCGTCGTCGTCAGCCAACCACCTCCGCCGCCGTCAGCTGCGGCGAGGACAAGCGGCAGCACTGGCGGCGCCACCGCCGCCGTTGAAACAGCGTCGGTAGTGCTGCCGCGGCAGCGTGACGATGGCGAAGAGATCGATGAGACGAGGTACGAGCTGGGGTCCAAGAGGCTCAGCCCCGGGGGCCCCAACCCTCAGCATCACTGAGCTAGCTAGCTACCACTGATCAGTGTACGGTGGTAACGGTGCTCCAGTTCGTCGTCTTCTCCGATGAGTTCGCCGTCGACGAGGTCGATCGATCGGCCAGCCAGCAACAGCAGCATCTGCATATCGGACTCGCAAATAATCGAAAGCATATGATATATGAGTTTAATTATAGAGTGATCGATAGGCTTCTTCGATCTGTCGGCTACTTGGTTAATCACCCTCTCCCCTAAAGTGAGTTCCATCTGCTTAATTAATAAGCTCTTGATCTTTCAAAAAAATAATAAGTATGTATTTCGTGCCAGCTTTTGCTTCTCGTGCAATCTCCTAAATGCTGCTTAGATTCATAGAGGATAGACGAAAGAGCAGCACGGGGATCATCTGTGTATGCTAAGACCGAAGAATGCAAATATTCCAAAAAAAAACTGGGATCAAAGTGTTTAATTTAGAGCAACTTTACAGTATTTCAGAAGGTAACAGGATGTATCAAATCTTACACTAAATTTTTGGTACATCTTAACACCCGTAAAATTTCTCTTTTATTTAAGTTAGAGATGATACATAAACAAGTTTCTTAATGGTATGTTACGCTATATCTAAACCGTACTTATAATCATGTGTTGTTACAAATGTGGATGGATCGAGATTCAAACGAGGCTTCATGCGAAGGGAGTACTGCCCAATGAGGTGGGAGACAGTATTATTTGGATTCAACTGTAGCTCACCACCCTATCATTTCGCGTATATGTTTATGCTTATCCAGTTATCCGTAGAGTTATTAACGTGCAACTTAAAAAAATGTAGGTAAGACTTTTATATATACATGCATTCTTAATAACTTAAAAATAAATGGTAAAACAAACTACGATGAATAAGCCAAAAAAGACTCTAAAGTTAAAATTTAAAATTCAAATTTTAACTTAAGTATAGTGATACCTTGAGGGTGTACAGTTCCAGTATAAGCTTGTTTACCATCAATGATTGGCCAAGCAATGTCCTAGTTTGCCACCACTCTATGCTACTCCACCCAAAGATTACACTTGTTTCAAAATATTTTTTGGGGTTGCTTAATATTTTTTTACAAAATAAAAGGAAATATCTTGTTTTAGTAAGCTTCTCAGGTCTAGACCGGGCTGTGGCCTGTGGGCTTATACAAGGTTGTTGTTAGATGGGCCAGGCTAATTCAGGGCTCGTCCATGCTTTCGTTGTACTAATCCAATCCATAATCCCAATTATAGCTCTTAATCCAGCACAATCTCCTATACTTGGCAAGACCACCCTAATTCCCAATCTTTGTCGAATTTTGTTAACCGATGGAGAAATATACTTAGTTCGATCGGTTATAAAGTGTTCGTGAAAGATGGACAAAACTGAGTGTATGATAATTATTCAAGGGCACATATATATAATTAAATGTTAGAAAGTCAAAAGGTTTATTTTTTAAAAATGCTTTCTAAATGTTGATGATGATTTTTTTTTGCAGGGCCCTCGTAATAATTTTGTCACATATTAGCTCAAAAGAACATTAAAAACCTGCAACTTTCTGCAAGATATCTGGAAGGGATTGGAATGCTACACGGTAATTGCAGAGATAGACCAGATAACCGACTGGGAGCAACCGCTGCAGGACTGGTGGCGCGATAGAACGCACGCACTGCACCGACAAACAAAAATGCAAAGGACTCAAGAGCTTGCATATCCTTGTCTGCTGGGAGGTCTGGTGCGAAAGAAACCGCCGTGTGTTCCAAGGAGAAGAATTGCAATGTGTGCAACTAATCCGGAAGATAAAGGATGAGATACGGACTTGGGAGATTTGTGGATTTAGCGAGAATTACAACCTAACGTAGATGTAAAACGGGCGGGAGGCATTCCCTGAACTTTATTCGGTGGAATGCGGTGTCTAGTCTTCTAACCTCGGGCCGCTAGGCCTATTCTCCAGTCATCTGCGGGTGACCTTGTACATAATTCCACTCCTTCTTAATATATCCCCCGGATCTTACAGAAGTTTTCAAAACAAAAAAAAAGAACATGCATTTGCCCCTTAGGAAATTGAAACAGACCAACTGCCATCCATCATTTAAATTTATTAGTGTTTTTTTTTGAACCAACACGAATTCAGCTAAAACTTTATGATGTTATGGAGTCGCCAACTACCTTAACCTACATCCCAGATGGTTCAAGATCCAAACCGGCTAGTGGGGTTGATTCCTGTTGATTAGGGATAAAGCTCGTCTCACACGAGCGAAACGAGAGTTTTCAAGATAAACCGGGGTGGACAGAAAGCTCGTGCCTCGTTAGCTCGCTCGACTCGTGACAAACTCAACTCAGCTCGGCTCGACTCGTTTTATTTTTTTAACGAGCCGAGCTAGCGTTTTAGCTCGTTAGAGATAACGAGCCAGCTCGAGCTGGCTTGTGAGCTGCTCGCGAGTCTAACGAGCTGGACCAAAGACACACGATTCATCGGCGTTAATTAATTCCACTCCGAAATGCATGTGTTCAGTACTTCATATGTTTACTTTGTGATTTATTGGTTCAAACTTTAATATTTAGATACAATTTCATATGATATGCATGTTTAAAATGAAAATTTGCTTGTATAATTTTTTGAAAAATTATTTAGATTAACTTTTCATACATGGCTCACGAGCCTAACGAGCCAGCTCGAACTTTATAACGAGCCGAGCCGAGCTGGATTTTTAGCTCGTTACGATAACGAGCCAGCTTGTTATCTTAACGAGCTAGACCGAGCCGAGCTGGCTCGTTATCTTAACGAGCTAGACCAAGCCAAGCCGAACCGAGCTGGCTCGTTATCCGGCCCTACCTACAAGGGGGTAAACACTATTCTCGTGGACAACACAGATAGTTTACGAGATAAATCTACAAAGGGATTTACACTCTCGCGGTAAGGATGGATGGCTTACAGCGAGAGACGACAAAGATGAAGGAACTAAGTCTAAAACAAGGGCAAAACATACAGAACAATTCAATTGGATAAATTGGATTGATTATTCATTATGTTGTTGATTTTTTTCCAACCAAACTAATCTTAGCCTCTTATGAAGGGCTTGGCCTTGCCTTCGCATGGCCTTCTGCACATTCTACCAGGCCTCAAAATCCATTGCTATGTAGGAAACCTTGTACACGGTGAAAGAAACATGAAAAATGACTCAATTGGACTTGGTTTCAGAGTCTATCTATCAAACTGTCAAGACTATGTTAGTCGCATCACCACCATGACACACGGTGTGACCTATACCCTATAGGTGGTGATGTACACTAGGGTGTCTTGATCTTTCGATGAGATGATAGGTCAACTTAAAGGAGCGACGTTGGCGATCCAACTTCAATTGTCCAGAGATGTTTCGCATTAGCAATCGTTACACCAACTCTAAAGTTATTCGTGAACTCGACCGATGCACGATCAGCCCAACCACTAGAGTGTTTGTTCATGTAAGTAATCGAGAACAAATAAGAATAAGATGAACAAGAAACTCACATTGTGAAATAAGCTGTAGGATTAAATTAGTGAAAATATCAAAAGATATGGTTCTAAAATAAGCAAACTGACGATCTAGCTGATCACGAGATTACACGGCAAAGTAGCGAAGCTAAACTTTGATCTAAACAAAACCCAAATTGTTTTATGATGGGTAAGAGAAATATATAGATGAGAGGATGAGTTGGTTGTGCTATAACCCTAAGATACGTGCCTTAATGGACTCAACTTGATACATGGGCCTACGACAAAAACTGGTGACATAACACCAGTAGGTCCTGACATCTCGGTACTATTTTGGCAATTACGGTTGATTGGAGAGGAACCCGGAGGTGAAGCTGGATCAGCTTGAAAGTAGACTTTGATATATTTTCATTAAGTACACGCCCTAAACAAATCTAGATCAACTACTATGCTCATTTGATTCTGAGGTTGTACAGAAAGTCAAGGCAGAGATTGTTTTTCTTTATCTTGTCTTTTGTTCCTAACCACAATAACATTATCACAAGCACGTACAACCAAAAATCATGCTTATGCAATCTAATAACGCCTTCGCCTGATAATTCAGTGAGCAAGCACAAACATATATGATTGGTCATTGTAACACTAGCTCGGTGTTGGACTTAACATAGTTATATCATTGGTGGAGATGTCTTATCAAGTGGTCTAACCGACCTTATAAATAAATAAAAGGGAAAATTGCAAAGATGCCATTATAATTTTGCAAAATCGTAGATATGCCATCCTGGCATACGTATCGTTGACTCATGTGGACCCTACATGTCATTGAGATATCAGTGGCATATTTCTAACTTTGCAAAATTATAATGGCACGGTTGCAAATTTTTCTATAAAAAAGCTCAGGTATAACCAATTTGGAAAAATCTTGCCATATTTTCTTTCGATACCAAATTTAGGTGTTAATAATATTAAAATAAAATCCTTGATAATCACATTACCACTATGAACTACGAATTGTTTAATTTAAGTCTATACATGGCAGTGAAAAAGCAATAAGATCAAAAGATAACCCAGATTGTAAATATCCTAAGATCAAACATACCATGGCAAAGGTAGAAGACATCGAACAGACAATAACCAACGACCCATAGTGTGAAAAAGGTGTGAGCCAATGGTCAATGAATTGAAGTGAAATCTAGCTTATATAGACAGTGGCTAATAAATTAAAGTAACGACACTAAATGACGTCAAGAAGACGACGACCAACGAGAAGGTGGGCTAGACATGCAAGGACCAATGAGTTGGAGTGAAATCCAGCTTATACAAACAATAATAAAAGCATTGATAAATACTGATGAAAATAGCAGATTTAATAATATCTTAAATACATGTTTATTACAAATAAATCTCCTCCCATATATCTAGGCGAATAAAAGAAAAACTACGAGGTAAATAAGGCCATGTTTAGTTACTAAATTTTTTTCTATAAACATCACATCGAATCTTTGGACATCTAAATAAAACATTAAATATACATAAACATTAAAACTAATTACACAATTATGGGAGAAATCATGAGACGAATCTTTTGAGCCTAATCAGTACATGATTAGCCATAAGTGCTACAGTAACCAACACATGCTAATGATGGATTAATTAGACTCAATAGATTCGTCTCACGGTGTTCACGCGGAATTTAAAATTTATTTTATAATTAGACTATGTTTAATGTAACCGCACATGTCAAATGTGACATGTTCTCAAAAATTTTTGGGAAGTAAGCGCAGCCTAAGGCCATGTTTGTTTCAGCTAGGGATTATTGTAATCTGGATTATTAAGTCAGATTTCTGTAAGCTGGATTATTATAATCTAAAGTAAAAACGAATGATAAATATGAATAATTATTTTTAAGTATAGTAGGGTAGTAGGTCTGAAACTACCCAGTAATGTGAAAAAAGTATATTTAGATGAGCTTATTAGATTACAGTAATCTGGGTTTTAGATTATAATAATTTGTTATAATAATCTATCTATTTGTTACAACTTATTTCGAATAAGCCAGATTATACTAATCCTAAGCTGAATCAATAGGGCCTAAAACAGGTTGGAGGAGAGCAACGGCTGTCACGATGACGTCGCGGGCAATGCTTTTCCAGGTTCCGGGGGGTCGGTCGCTGCCGTGCCCGTGCATCCCATCCATTGGATTCCAACGGCCAGGATTACACGTGCGCCACCGCCTCCACCCCCTCTTTCCCCCTCCCACAGCAACAAAAAGAGAAAAAAAATCGCGCCCGACGCGACGCCGCCACCCACACCCCCGTCGCTCGCTCGCACCTCACCTCCACCGCCACCGCCATAGCCACAGCCACACTCGGAGGCGCCAATCCGAGTCGAGCCCCGGGGGTTCCGGCAGCCGTCTCGTCGAATCCGCCGCTGAGGCGGCCGCCGCCTCGATCCGGGCCTCGAGGGGGGGCCAGAGTTAGGGTTTTTTATTTATGCATGGCTTCGTCCCCTCCTGGCGGCAGCGCCGGCGGGGAGGAGCCCGCGGCGAGCCCTGCGCCGCTGGCCGCGGCGGAGGAGGCGCCTGAGGAGCCGGTGACGTCGCGGTGGGCGCCGGAGATTAGGGTGTACAGGCGGAAGCACCCGCGGAAAAACCCTAAACCCCCTCCGAACCCTAGCCCTAATTCCAGCCCCCTCGCGCAAACCCTAGCCTCGATTCGGAGGTCGATTCGCCGCCCGGAGGATGCGTCCCGGCCCGATCCGGCCGCCCCGGAGTCCTCTTCCCCTCGGCCGCGCGCCCCGGCGCCCGCCGCTGCCGCCTCCGACGGCGTCTCCGCGGGGCCTAACCGGGACGGCGGGGCCGTTCCCAACGGCCATGGAGACGGCCGGGCGGCGGCCGAAGAGAAGGCGCGGAAGCGCAGGGCACGGAGCGAGCTGCGGCGGCAGCTTGCGTCGGAGCTTGACCAGGTGCGTGGGCTTTCCAAGCGGCTGAAGGCGGCTGCTGAGGCCATGGCGGCCGAGTCTGCAGTGGCCCTTGCTTTGCCTGTGGTGGTGCCACCGCCTCAGCTGCCTGCTGGGTATGCGCACTCGCAGTTCACACTCGCCGATCCTGTGACGCCTATACCTAGTCAAGTTGCTGTTGCTCCGGTTCGCTCAGTGCTGCAGCGTGGGCCACTAACGGTGTCAGTGACTCACACAGAATCCTTCGAGAAGGAGAAGAGGACACCAAAGGCAAATCAGTTGTACCAAAATTCAGAGTTTTTGCTTGCAAAGGATAAGTTTCCACCTGCGGATTCACATGGTCGTAAAAAACCCAAGCATCACAAGAAGAAGCATCGTTCCTTTGCGTCTCATGGTGCTGGTTATGATGCTGAGCAGAGGCTATACTCTCATGCTTTTAAGAAATCTCTGTCACTGCTTTCTAGGCTAATGAAGCACAAATTTGGTTGGGTATTTAACAAGCCTGTAGATGCTGTTGCTCTTGGTTTGCATGATTATTTTGCTATTATTAAGCACCCAATGGATCTTGGCACGATAAAGACCCGTCTCACACATGGTCAGTACAGGAACCCAAGGGAGTTTGCTGATGATGTACGGCTAACGTTCCATAATGCCATGACATATAATCCCAAGGGGCAGGATGTGCACTTCATGGCCGAGCAGTTGGCAGGAATCTTTGAGGCACAATGGCCTGAAATTGAGGCTGAGGTTCAGTACCTTGCCTCATGTCCGCCGTTACCAAATAAGTTTCCGCCTCCACCAATTGACGTGCGCTTCCTTGAGCGATCGGATTCTGTTAAACACCATATGGCATTGGACTCCAAGTCAAGGCCAATGAGTCATACTCCCACATATAGTGCCAGGACTCCGTCAATGAAGAAACCGAAGGCAAAGGATCCGGATAAGAGAGATATGACAATAGATGAGAAGCGGAAACTTAGTAACAACCTTCAGAATTTGCCCCCGGAGAAGCTTGATGTTGTTGTGCAGATCATTAAGAACAAGAATCTGTCTGTTAGGCAGCATGACGATGAGATTGAGGTCGAGATAGATAGCATGGATACTGAGACGCTTTGGGAACTTGATAGATTCGTGGCCAACTACAAGAAGAACCTGAGCAAGCAAAAGAGGAAGGCTGAGCGTGCCATGCTTGCAAGACAGGATGCAGAGTTGCGTGCACAACATGTTGCACCACAACAACCAGTATGGGCCACTCAATCGTTCATATTCCTATTCTATAAGTAGTACTATAATTAATTGAATATTATGATTGGCACTGAAAGTTACAGTTTATTGGATTGCAGAGTCAAGAACCTAACATTGGTGTAAAATCTCCAAAGCAGAGTAAGATATATTTACTCTATTTTCTACTTCATCTTATCATACAAGTGAATTTTCAGGACCTGTGGAAGCTATAGTAAATTTACTTTTTCTTATGAGCAGATTTGACAGCAGATGAGCAATTAGCTACTTCTGTGCCAGAACAAAATGATAATAACGGGCAAAATGCAAGTAGGTCGAGCAGCTCTAGCAGTTCCAGCAGTGATTCAGGATCCTCCTCTAGTGGTAATGTTTCTTTCTGTCCTTGGCTTTGCTTGTCATATTTTGGCCTTCATGATATATCTGCTAGTTGTAGGTTTTTGCGTTAGAGTGTACTCAATTTATGTTCTTTTGGCAGACTCAGACAGTGATAGCTCCTCTTCAGATGGATCAGATGCCGCCAATTCATCTTGAAATGTAGGTAGGTTTTATTAAGTATTCTTCATGTTATTATAGTTATAGTTGTATCTGTTTCTCTATGATATATTTTTTGCACCTAATTAGTTAATTGAGAGTGCCTACTGTTAATTTATTTATGTCTCACAGTTCCTTCTAATGGCAGTTTCTTTCACCAATATTGCTGGTGTTTATTCAAATAAATCCATTTGTGTGCACATAGACACTTTTGTCTCTGTGAACCTAAATAGTTAAAAGTATTCTTCATACTATACTGTGTGAAATTTTATGCTTTTGCATGTCTCTATGTTCTAGGAAAAATTTAGAATGTTCTTACGTGGCATGCTAATGTGGATATGTTCGACTCATTAGCATGCGTACTATGCATATGCCATTTTAAAGCACAATTCATAAAATATGTCAATCTGAACTTGTTAATTACTCACTCTTAATTGACTATATATATAGATAAGTTGATTGACTTTAAGGCATAACCAGCCTATTGTGTAGAATCTGAGAAGGCATCTGTAAGCCAAACTGGATGATCTTATGAAAATACAGATCAACTGAATGGATGTAAACAAACCTTGTGAGATGCATACAACTTGAAACCTGAAAGTCGTCTTATTTTTGTTCTCTATAAACTCAGATAGTCAAGGATTCATGTGATAAGTCATAACTCATAAGATGGGATTAAAGGTGTTAAACAAGATTTGAAATTTGGAAGGGGTTATCAAGCTGACATGTTATGTATAGTATAGCCCAAGATTTAGAATTTGGAAAGCTGGAGAAATAAATTTTTTGTAGCTTGTTATGAAGGGATTAGTTCCAGTTTGTTATGTTTCCATATGTTTACACTTGGTTTCCTAAATGATATTTTTATATATTGGGTTTCCAAAAAGTTGCTCTCTATTAGTTGTTTGGATGGTTATATATGAGGGAGGGATCCTTATATTAATTGTAACAGAAAGATGCACTAAGAAAAGAAGTTTTAGATTTCTTTCTTCTTCTTCAAGGTTGCCTTAGAACCTTGTATCTACAGCAAGAGTATGCCTCCCAGTAGACAAATCAAGGGTTGTAGTCACTGCCCTATTCTGGTTTCTCAGGTCCTTACCCTCTTTCACATTACATGAGGTACTTGCGAGTTTATCTCCCAGGTTCAGTGCAAAGGTCAATAATATTTCAGGTAAATTTGTAAACTTGATTGTTTCTAGTGTGGTGAACTAAGAAGAAAAGCAATAGACTATCAGGTTGTGGACTAGAAGAAACTGGCCTCCAAATGGTGGTTAGGTATTGAATTCCATATGTAATATGGTTTCTAGAGGCATAGTATAAAATGTTAAACCAATCATTGGATTGGTTAGACTATTGGTTCGTCATTCTTACAGTGGCATTCTGACAGCCTGACCACAGAGGAACACGGTTGAACTGCTGTTCAAAGGCACTTTAAATATATGTCCTCCACCCAGAAATAACTGTATTAGCTTTTTACAGTCTCCAGCATTATAATTTGACCATTAATTTCTTTCATAATCCAAACTACAAAATTGACATCATATGGAAGTACTTTCAAATATGAATTTAATGGTATCATATACAAAATTATGGGTTAAACATTACACATGTTAATTTTTCTACTATCACATTATGTGCATAAGCCCGTGCTCTCTGCACAAATGACTCCCCACGACCTTCCTGCTATCATGCATGAAATTTTTGTTTTGCTTAGTGTACTCATTTTGCTAGACATGCCATGGTCATCTTGAACACCCTGTGTGGCATATTGTCAAAAACCTTATGGATGGAAATGGTGGCTACATCATTGGAGCTGGCATTTGGGGGGGGGGGGGGGGGGGGCACAGTTACAGCAGAAATGCAGCTTGCACAGCAAATCCATGGTTTTGGTGTGTCCTAGAGCAAACGTCATGATTCAAAGTGTTCCATATGCATGAGCGGTCTTAGCACACAATCAGACTGAGCACAACATGAGTTCGGTTAAGCCTCCTGTATGGTCTGACCTTTTCAACTATGGCACTGGGATTGAACAATATCTGTTTTTCTTTTTTATGATTTACTTTAGTAACTTGGGGGGTTTATCTCCTCTCCATCATGTGGACTATATTGTCATTTTCACTTGGTTGAATTTGCCAATTAGAAGAATGTTTACCAGGTAAAATAATAGAATCATGCCAGTTTAAAAAATTAGATAGTTGTGTCTAACAACCATAGTACATCCAAACATCCATAAGATGGTTACATAGGCTCCCGTTGTTTTGCTTCTGCTTATGTTATAAGTCAAATTTTAAATTTTAAAACTTAATTGTGGAGTTGATTTTGTGGTTTTTTCTTCATAGTTTATTTACAACACTTGCTTTTGAATTGCTAAGGACATGTATAAAAAGTTTTTCCCATAAATTACTTTTTGCGTACTAATAAGTTGTACGGCTTATTCTACCAATAAGCGAAACGATGGAAGCCATAGTAACTGGGAAAAGATATCTACAGCCATGCCTATCTCTTTAAGGATAGTACTTCTAAGTAATGATGCCTGCACCGAATTCATATTTACAGGGCAGTAATTTATCTTTAGAATATCCTTCAGTACTTCAGTTTTGTGGTAATCAAGGATTTACTTGCTGCTATAATGTATTTAGCATCTTGTTTGTTTCCTCTGGAATTTCTTTCTTGGCTTTGTAGTCATTCTTTTCCCTTGCTGTTCTTTTTAAGAAAGAGTACATTGAGGACATACCGACTGCTTGTGCTTTTATTTTATTATTAAATCGTGGTGTTATGCTAGAATGGGCATCTGAAGAGCTCCATTTCAGAGTTATATCTGTATTTATACATCAGTATTCTTCCATCAAGGAATTTTGCAAAGGATATATTGACACTAATTCTTTGCCTGATTGTTGGTAGACTTCCGACTGTTAGATTTGGTCTCAGGGCAAAAAAGTGTCAACATATTTAAAACCCTGATGTCTCATAGTTTGTCTTTCTCTTGCATATGGAGATTTTAAATCTCATCGTTGATTTCATTCCTGGTATGATTAGATGAGTTAGAGCATCTCCAAGAGACTAGGTATATGACTAGCTAAGCTAAATTTTAGCTATTATGTGAAAAAACAATCTCCAAGAGACTAGCTAGCTAACTTGGTAGGCTGCTGGAATGGCTAAGGGTGCGTTTGGTTGGTAGTCAAGGTGGAATAGGATATGACCATCCATAATTTTAGGGATATGGTGACCCAGATTTATGTTTGGTTGGATGGATGAGATGATCCAATGTTTTGTTTGGTTGGATGGATGAGGATGGATGGGATGGGCATATTTAATTACTGATAAATAATAATATTAATTAATCAACATAAATATTATCCTAATTAGTACAAATTAATAATGAAATATATCTATCATCACTAATTAACACTAATTTAAACTTGTTTATTACTAATTAATAACAAAACACACTAATTATCACTAAACAATCACTAATGAATACCGTTAATGAAGGGGGATGAGCTCATCCAGCCAATTTGGCCAGATACATCCATCCAACATCTTCATGGAATATTCCTCTTCTGGGTCACCCTATCCAGTTTCGTTCGTGAACCAAACACATCAAAAAAACTGGATGGCCATCTCCCATCTAGGGAAATCCAGCCAACCAAACACCCTAAATTTTTTCTCTCGATAGCCAAATCTGGCTAGTCTATCCCATCTCATCTCAATAGCCAAACCTAACTAGCCCACATGTCTGTTAGTATTTAGCTAGTGAAGAGGCTAGTCTGTTGGAGTGCACATCAATTTGGCTATGGAATCTTTTGACATGAATAGCTAAATTAGGATTTGGAGAGGTAAATTTTGGCTAGTCTCTTGGAGGTAAATTTTAGCAACCTGTTGAATTGGTGTCAAACACTGTTTGACTTTTGTGTCACCATTTTCAGAGCACTGGGGTTGGCTATTTGGTTTGGAATATTTACCCTAATCTTTCACATGTTCATAGATAAATGTGTTTGACTTTTGTGTCACCATTTTCAGAGCACTGGGGTTGGCTATTTGGTTTGGAATATTTACCCTAATCTTTCACATGTTCAGAGATAAATGTGTTTGACTTTTGTGTCACCATTTTCAGAGCACTGGGGTTGGCTATTTGGTTTGGAATATTTACCCTAATCTTTCACATGTTCATAGATAAATGTGTATTATGGAAGAATGAAACTGTGAAAAAATCAGATGGTTGATGCCTTTAGAATTAGACTCTGAATTCTTTGATTCTGTGGAAGTAATATTCTAGTCTGTGGAGCAGAATTGGAGTCACTTGTCAGAGCATAACAATCTTGGTCACAGTTGCCTTGTACATCTGACAGTGCAATTGACCACTGCATCTGTTTCTCTTTTACCTTCTATGGCAATGCTAGCGGTTCCATTAAAATATTGTTTTTAGCTATTAGCTGTTCCATGACCATCTGGTTAGCCGTCTGTAGCTGCTTTACTCTTTAGTTCCATAAGTGCTCTCCTATTTTCTAGTTGGTTCACTCGTAAGATTCACCTTCTCCTGAATTGCAGAATCAGTACTTTATCCAATGAAGAATAACTATCTAATTGTATTTGGCATGACAGTGCCTCAGCAAGACTCAAGACATGGCTATCTCCGTCTATCTAGGAATCTCCAAGTTGCAGCCAGGATGTCATTCAAAGGCAGGATTCTGTAAAGGCCTGCTGAGCCTGATACAAGTTCCATTCTGCTGCATCTGTGTACTTACGAGATTGTAGGTTAACTTTGTACACTAGTCATTTTCATTTGTTTGGCAGCAGAGTGCAGCTGTATTATATGCACCTTGGCATTATGGATACCCCCAGCTGAAGGCAAGTATTCACTAGGCTCAGATCCTGGAGTGCATCCAATAAGACAGGCATGCATTGCTGACGCTGCTCTTATCTGGCTAGGACTTCTGTAGTCTGTAGATTAGCCACAGCTGGAGCATTATTTATGTTTTGCTGCGTTGATTACTTGATTGCTGCAGTGAGTAGGAAGGTGATTGTCTAACAGTTTGGTGACTCCACTCCTCTTGAATACAGGTAATGTTCTGACTATTTAACCGCTCCACATCAAACGTGGCTTGTTGATGGTGTTGTAAAATTTAGCCAGATGAAGTCTGATGATTAACGTTGCTTAGTGCTGTCTTGTGTTGCCTGCGATCCGGTCGATGTCCTTTGTGATGATGGATGCTTACTCTGAATTGATCACATGTCAGATCGTTTTGTGAAGGAGTATTTCTTTTTTTTTTCTCCAACTTTTCCGTTGGGGCTGCCCCCCGTTAGCTTGTATGTTGTCTGTATCCTTGGACTTTATCCATTTAAGTTGGTATTCGTTTTGGCTGGAAGCTTGAAAGAAGGTGCTTGTCAGTTACAATATGTTCCTTATATACTCCCCTGCGAGGTGAACCGAATGTCTGTATGGTTTCTTGCTCTCTTCCTACTTTGTAGGACGGGTAAAGTGCACAACTAAATGGATGTTGATTTTATCGGTCTGTTTAAGCCTCTGTTTGCACTCTGAATTTATCAACGTTTTGTGCAACACAGTAGTTTTTTTTTCCAGCCTTTCCGGTGGGGTTGCGCCATGTGATTATAATGATTTGTTCTTTGTCGGTGCCATTGGCCCTTGGACATCATCCAATGAAGTTGGGTGTTCGTTTTTGGCTGGAAGCTTGGAAGAGGCTGTTTGTTAGTTATGATATGTTCCTTGTTTTCTTCACTATGAGCCTATGAGGTGAACCGAATGTCAGTCAGCTTTGGTTCCTTGCGCTCGTGTACTTTGTAGGAGTGCAAAAGTGCCAATCTGATTTGATACTTGTGTCAAGTAGAAGCATGGATGTACACAACTAGATGGGATGTTTGGACTTTGAAGCGAGACATATGCCTTTTTTTTCCTTCTCCCCTTCATTCTCTGTGAGAATGTGACTGTTTCATATATGAATGAACATTCTGCAGTCTCAAAAGAACAAAAAAAAAAGAAGAGGAGAACGAATGGCTGTAGTCCAATGCTCATTTTGGTCCACCCAAGCGTCTTCCTTTGCACAAATAATGGCCGAGCAGGTAGCCAGATACGTGCCAACCAACTCTGTGAGATGCTAGAGCGTCAGATGCGTTGGATTATGCGTGTGAAGAAAAAATAATTAGAGAACCCCCGTCTTGTCACTTTTATGGACTAGTATGCATTATGTGGTGTTGAATAATGCAAATACTGGAGTAAACTGAACCAGAATTATGGGCAGGCATAGCATATGTTCTATTTGAAAGCAACATAATAATAACAATACTTTTTACCTACCTCTACAGATATATATACTCAGAACCAAATGCTGCAACCCTGCAAACATAAAGTTTTAAGTGCAATTTGTTTTATGGTTAATCATATGTAGAATTGATGACCTTGAAGGATACATATTTCTTTCATTGCATCCTGGAGTGTTTACACAATTTTTTTATAAAAAAGAAAATTGTGTGCATGCACTGCTGTTGCTACACTTGATGTAGTATCTCGTTAATAATCTGTCACGTTTGTTCCGCCCCTTCGTATATTAAAAAAATCCACTCGTTTCATGCCTCAATCATTTGGTCACACCACCGCTATCAGGTTAGGTTTAGGAGTGGTTTTCTTTTAGGAAAAAGCTGCACATGCCAGTGCCATTAGAAAAATAGGTGCATTTTGCAACTACTTGACAACAATGTTTAGAGAGGAAACCACTCCCTTACGCAAATTTTTTTATGGTTAGACCAACTTTGCTCTGGAAGGTTTGGTGCTGTCTTCTGACTTCTCACCGAACCACAGGTTACATCCTCAGCAAAACTAAGAAGAAATTAGGAGGAAACATGGGATGATTATTTTAATTTCTTTTGAAATGTGGGGTGATTCAGGAGGCCATGTTATGGCACCGTGGTGGATAAGAAAGCAGTATTCTTATTAATCTAGAATTTCATAACCAACCAGATTTGCACTCTGACCTATTTGATGTAGTTTTTTCCTTTAATTTGTTTTAATCTACCAGCTAATCCTTTTGTTTGTTTTAAGAAAAGGAAAATTTGGTTCACTGGTTGGTAAAACGGCACATCGTTTCTTTTTCAGTTGGTGCTGTATCGCATTTAATTTGACTACCTTACGATTTTTTGTTCCTGTAGTCTTTTGTTCATCATCCATCTGCCTGGAGTATCTTCTAAGCTCTAACAGTCATGGACAGTGACACATTGTTAAATCTGCATTGGACAATGACAAAAGTATTTAGGTCCCATTTGGAACGTACGGGGAACATTTTGTTGGTCCTTGTTAAACCGAACTATTTTACAGGAAATTTGTATGAAAAGCCATGATTTTAATCCATATGAAAAATTGATTATTGTTAAAAACTGATCAAACGACCAAGCTAAACATAGATGCACACAAGTGTAAGAGAAAAGAAGGTATGGAAAGGGAAAAAAATGTTTCAAAGTGACTAGATATTAATCCATATGAAAAATTGATTATTGGAGCGAATTTTTCAAGATTTTCAAACGGCTTTGTGCTTTCAGGGATAGACGCCGTCTCCGCTGATCAGGCTTCGAAGATGCTTTAGGGGTAGGATTTACATGTGTGCGTTCTTAGGTGTGCGTGCATTATGAGCGTCTGCGTCGAGGACTAGAGCAATCAACGCACTGATCAATGGAAAATGACGGCCAAATCGAATGCTACCAAACTAGGCATGACTTTGTCTACCAAGTTCTATCTTGGCTGAACATAACCGGCAACACGTGCCATTTGGGCCAAAACTGGTGGCAAAAGTTGTACTGTTAATATGTGCTGAATTTGCATTCGGATTTGCTACGATAAAAGTTACCCCTCTCATGGTTACGCCTGTCCGTCAATTTAGACTTCGTTAGGTACTAATCCTTCCATTATATATTATAACTCTTTCTGATCTTATCTAAATTTATCTGTGTGCTAATAAATCTATACATATATACAAAACATATACATCGGTATATTGATGAATCTAGAAATCCAAAAAGTCTTATAACACGGAACGGAGGGAGTAGTTGTTATTAGAAATTTTAGCATGAATTGATTGATTACACTCAATCGATTATTAGAGTTAGGATACATGATATCACCGTAATTAAAAATATGAATGGGCACGTGAGACATAGTAGTTGGATAAAGCAATGGCGAAGATTAGTTTTATTCCTCGAACAAATTTATACCACTTATATAGTTATATATCGACACACACAACATAGCAACTATGTATAATGCTTGTTTACTTACAACACACCGTAAGTGTACCACTTCAATTTTGTTTATGTTTACTCTACCTATATGTACATATAGCATAGGGAACCAACTCCCTTGTATAAACTAAAACCATGTTAACATGACTCCTTTCTCCTCATTAAAAAAAACTGAAAACTCTTGTATTTGTGTTTATCTTATGTTTATACTTATTTGATAAAATTTAAATGGTGGGACTTGAATTTATAGTTAATTTTAAGATTATATCATAATTTTAAAAGTTTTGCATTTAAATCATTTTTAATGATTAATAAATGGTTTTACTTATGTTTACAGCAAACAGGGACAGAGCTATATTTGGGGGCCGGCGGGCTTCTTAGGGACCTAGTTTAGAAAAAAAATTAGCCATAGTTTATCAATTTTCACTGTACATGTATCGCTTGTAACCTAACTTAAGACATATGGTAGCAACATGAACTCAATTCAAAACAATAAAAAGTAAATGAGTGATACTTTGTTCCAGCTCCACTAAAAAACGAAGAGGCCAAAAGAATTACAGCTGAGCTCACCAAAAACCATAGCTTTTCACCACACGCCCACCTGCTCACAAGATACATCCAATTTGATCTAACACAGCCAAATTAAACAGCGCAAAAATTTGACTCCGACGTTTGCGTCGAAGCCTAGAGTCCAACCAAAAAATCCCCAAATACGACCGACCCCCCGAAGTCCAAACCAAGCGTGTGTACTCCAATTCCTCATTTCTCATCCTCACACGCCAGCCTGCCCACCAACCTTCCTCCTCGCTTCCTTCAATTACTCTCTCTTCTCCCCCTCCCTTCCCCTCCCCGACTAAACTAAACTAATCACCCCCCGCGAGAGCACGCAGCAGCAGCGGCGGCCGAGAGGGATAGCCAAGCCGCCGCGCCACCACCAACCCTCTCTCTCTCCTACAAGAAGAGAGCCCCCCCCCCCCCCCCACCCGGCCCCGGACAGCCAGCTAGCTACCCGTTTTGATCTGCTCCGCCGGTGTGGGTTGAGGAGGAGATGGGGGGAGTTTTACGGGGGGCGATGCTGCTGGTTCTTGCGGCGGCGGTTCTCCTTGCTGCCGGGGCGGCGGTGGAGGGGAAGGTGGTGGGGAAGGCCAAGGGGAAGTACAGGGCGCTCTTCAACTTCGGGGACTCGCTGGCCGACTCCGGGAACCTGCTCGCCAACGGCGTCGACTTCCGCCTCGCCACCGCGCAGCTCCCCTACGGCCAGACCTTCCCGGGCCACCCCACCGGGAGGTGCTCCGACGGCCGCCTCGTCGTCGACCACCTCGGTAGGTGGTTAATTTCTCCGCTAGGTTTTTTTTTCCCTTTTTTTTTTGGTTTGCTCATGGTTTGCTTTGGTTGGATGCAGCGGAAGAATTCGGCCTGCCGCTGCTGCCGCCGTCCAAGCTCAAGAACTCCAGCTTCGCCCACGGCGCCAACTTCGCCATCACCGGCGCCACCGCGCTCGACACGCCCTACTTCGAGGCCAAGGGGCTCGGCGCCGTCGTCTGGAACTCCGGCGCGCTCCTCACCCAAATCCAGTGGTTCCGTGATCTCAAGCCCTTCTTCTGCAACTCCACCAAGGGTAAATTGCATGCCCAAATCCCCCACCTTCACAGCTATAAGTGAACTTTTTTGGGGATTCTTTTTCCCCCGAGCGATAATTGAATCCTGCAATTGTATTTGATATTTTGCTTCTTTTCATATTTTGCAGCTGAATGCGACGAATTCTATGCGAATTCGCTGTTTGTCGTAGGTGAGTTTGGTGGCAACGATTACAATGCGCCCCTCTTTGCTGGGAAGGGCCTTGAGGAGGCCTACAAGTTCATGCCGGATGTCATCCAGGCTATCTCTGATGGCATTGAGGTAGATACTTCTTCGTTGCATCGCCTATTTGTTCTTTGTCATGTGGAATGTGATTTCAACTGTGCAACTGATTGTGTTTGGTGCAGCAATTGATTGCTGAGGGGGCAAGGGAGCTGATTGTACCAGGTGTGATGCCCACTGGGTGCTTTCCTGTGTACTTGAACATGCTCGATGAGCCGGCCGATGGGTATGGCTCCAAAAGCGGTTGTGTTCGTCGGTATAATACATTCTCATGGGTGCACAATGTACATCTCAAGCGGGCGCTTGAGAAGCTCCGTCCCAAGTACCCCAATGTGAGGATCATATATGGCGATTACTACACGCCTGTTATCCAGTTCATGCTCCAGCCTGAGAAGTTTGGTAAGTTTCATGAGCTTTTCATAGCTAGCTATCTAGCTCAGGAAGCATCCATTTGATCTTATCCGTTATTTAGCATCGGTACTATATTCTTTCTTGGTAAGAGTTCTGTTTTCATGTTCTTGCTGCTGTGATTTAGGCCTAGTTTAGTTTCTAAAAACATCACATCGAATCTTTGGACACCTAAATGGAGCACTAAACATAGATCAGTTACGGAGGAAATCGTTTGACGAATCTTTTGAATCTAATTAGTCCATGGTTAGCCATAAGTGCTACAGTACCCACATGTGCTAATGACGGATTAATTAGGCTCAAAAGATTCGTCTCGCGGTTTTCAGGCGAGCTATGAAATTTGTTTTTGTATTCGTGTCCGAAAACCCCTTCCGATATCCGGTCAAACGTCCAACGTAACATCCAAAATTTTCTTTTCGCGAACTAAACACGCCCTTACTTAAACAGATCAAGTCAACTGATATCTAGGGTCAACTTTTCCTCCTCCTGTCCTTGAAAGACACAACATATTATTTTTAGATAGTTCAGATCTAGGTTGCCTTAGGTCTCTAGTAGCACATTGCAGAATATTACAAATTACCATAACAATGGAGCACACTTTGTGATTTCAAACCAATCACAGTAGCTTCATCTATCTTCAGAGTAATTTGGAAGCAAAGTTACTAATGCCATGCTCATTAGCATCTTGGCACTAGTCTGTAAAGCAGTACTAGCTATCAGTTCTATTATTACTCTACTACTCTTTGTTCAAACCTTGCCCTTATGCTAATTGTCTTCTTGAGAGAGGGGGGCCATTGTGAACCACTATAATGAGATTCCACCCATAATATATAATGTGGGGCTAACAATTAGGATGATCTGGTTGTTATGCAAGCTACTTACACAGCAACCCAACTATTTTCTTCAGTCGGTTAAGCTATGTAAATAATATTTGCAACACAAGCCATACTTCACCTACTTTAGAATTACAGCTGTGGCAGTCTGGCTCCTCTTTGGTACAATCCGGTTCAATTTCAAAACTGCCACATTTTGTTCATCTCCATCATGTATGTTTCACCACTGGTCATTTTAAAACCTTTCACATGGCTTCTACTGGTTGCTATAATATCTTTCTATGGTTAGTTTAATGGAAAATATCACAAATAAATAAAGTGACATGTTTTCACTACCTAACCAATTAACCTTTTCCCCATCATTGGTGGATCACAACTTTCAACATGTCCTATTGCAGGGAGTACAAACATGTACAAATTGCTTGGTTAGCTGAGCTATCCTTTTTTGGTGATCCACTTCTGTTTTCATCTATTGCTTGCTTACCTTGCTGGCAATGCCCTTTTTTTATACTTTGTAGTTAGTACTTTTTAATTAGAGAGAGCATCAGGCATCAGCAGGTAGCGTTGGGAAATCTTCTATATAGTTTAATGGCCCTGTTGGGCATCACAGTTCAACGTCATTGTCATCTCTAGATCACATGTGTGGAGTTGCTAGAATTTCTATTTCATTGCTGGCCCACCTAATTCTGCTAATGGACACTGTGTTTCTGTCTTCTATTTCACGGGGCCCCATGTTTGTCTTAATCGTTTAAGAAAAATGATCCAGATGCATTATTATTTATAAAAATGGAAGATATCTTTATTTCAAGAACTAGTCCTTTGATTTGAACAACTGATGCAGGAGCCTAACATTTTCCACTTCTCAATTCAGGATTTTACAAGCAGCTCCCTAGGGCGTGCTGTGGGGCTCCTGGGTCTGTTGCGAAAGCTGCTTACAACTTCAATGTCACAGCCAAATGTGGTGAGCCTGGTGCAACTGCCTGTGATGATCCAACAACCCACTGGAGCTGGGATGGCATTCACTTGACAGAGGCGGCTTACGGTCACATTGCCAGAGGTTGGGTGTATGGCCCTTTCGCCGACCAACCGATCTTCCAATCTTCATGAGAAAGCCATTTCTTCTGTTGTAACTGTAGAGTGTATCACGATAGTGCACTGAAAATGGAGCAGGGAAAGTAGTTCTTCCATATGGTTCCAAGGTTGCATACATGTATATTTTCATTTGATTACATTCATTGCAGTCGGGTACAAAGGTGGGAATAGGGCTGTCAAAAAGCTTGATTTTGTTTATTTGTCAGGCGGTATAACTATAAAATGTAACAGACACATTATTGTGTAAATTGCCTCCGGGAAATATGATACAAATTGTCTTTTTGAGTATCTCCTGTTTCCCTGGTTTAAATCTGTCCCGTTCTTAACTGCCTCGTTTGTCTGAACATGTCATGCATTCTTGTAGAGAAACGAGCTGTCTAAAATTTGTTTTGTGCATGTTGCCTGCAAACAATTAACAGAATAATTTGCTTATGCTTCTAAGCTAAAATTTAAATTTTCTTGATTTTGAGATTTTTTCACTGAAGTTTATTTTTTAGCCTTGCTTTTAGATTGATAATAATACGAATATAAAATTTTTTATTCATATTTTCTTTAAATATGTCGTTTGCCAAATTGAAGTCTGAACATGGCGAGGTAACTGGAGAAGAATCCTGAATAAATAATTGGCAATGATGGATGGAGAATTCAGAACAGTGCATGCAGGTGGGAGTTGAAACTAATGAACTGATCTGAAGAATCTGTTTTATTTATTATTGCGTTGGTACGTTGGCTTGCCATGTGATTCGCACTTATTTTAGCAGCCCACGAACTGACGAACCCCAGTTCGTTTTTTTTTTAATCTCATTGTATCCCTACTTGTTTTGAAGTGTGAGCTGTCAATGAGAGATATCAGAACAGCTTGAGAAGCAGAGAAATTTCTTTCTTTTTTTTCTGTTTCTGGGAGATCAGAAAATAAAGAATTTTCCTTTGGTACTAGTGATTACTTGAGCAAGTACAGCAAGTTAAACTGAAGAAAATCCATGTTGCATTTGTACTTGTCAGGCTAAGGATTCGTGTAAACAGTGATGCAAAATAGCAAGCAGGAGGAAACAAAGGACAAACTTCAGATTCCAGAAGGGTTTTACACTTCTTCACATCTCGTGTTTCAGAACTGCACATGGTCGTACTATGTGCCCTAGTTACTTATTTACGATCTATCCAGAAGAACGCAATTTTTATACGGTGTGTAAGAACATCATGGACACTGTCGTCCTACTGCCCAACTGGTCCTCACTTGTGCTTTTTCTAGTGTACTCATGGCAATTGAAGAATATGATACGGAGTATTATTCTATTGGAACGACTGTACAAAGGACTCGTATAAACCTTTTCAAGCCAATTCGTATATTTATATTTATGTATGCTTAAAAACGGAGTCGTTCTTCCTCCCACTTTATACTAAGTTAACCACCACTGTAAAAAAACTGAGAAAAAAGTGGTTAAGAAATGATAAAACCAGCAAAAAAAACAAGTGTTATTAGTTAATAATACCAAGGATCCAAAATAACCATTGAAATTGTATGGGTTGACTTGTTGAAATACACGGATAGATTATCAAGTAAAGATGTAGGATGAGAAGTAATTCTTTCATGCTCCAATATAAAATTCGTAACGGCATAGTTAATCCCAACAACTATAAAACCGGATAGTCTGAGGCCTCCTTCAGTTTGAAAAAAATTTAGGAGAGATCATATCGATTTGTACAGTCACACATTTAAAACATTAAATGTAGTCTAATTATAAAACAAATTTCATATTTTATCTGAAAACCACGAGATGAATCTTTTGAGTCTAATTAATCTGTCATTTAGCACATGTGGCTACGTAGCACTTATGGCTAATCATGTACTAATTAGACTTAAAAGATTCGTCTCACGATTTCTCCATAACTGTTAATTAGTTTTAATGTTCATACATATTTAATGCTTTATTTAGATGTTCAAAGAATGGATGTGCCGTCTTTAGAAACAAATTTTGGAACTAAACAGCGCCAGATATGACAAACTCTTTTCGTAACAGTTTTCTCTTGTCATTCTACGGTTAAACTTTGTCTGGACAATAGCTCTTGGACCACGTTCTCACCCCCATAGTTTTTTTCATATTTATAAGTCAAAAGTTTTTAACTTTAAATTTAAAGCTGATTTTTGGGGTTTTTTAACCGTACTATTTTTCAGTCTTATCTTTTATCTTTTAGGTAGCTAAGAATATGTATAAAAAATTTCATTTATAAATTATTTTTTATTTACAAATATGTCATTTAGTTTCTCGTTAAAAAACATAAACAATCGTCTTTTCTGTCATTCTACTAAGGCCGTGTTCGTTTGAGAGTGGGTAAATTAACTTACCCCGGTACAGAAAACGTAGTAATAAATTAGTACATAATTAATTAATTATTAAAAAAATAAAATATATTAATAATGATTTTTAAAGTAACTTTTATATAGAAAATTTTTACAAAAAATACATCGTTTAGCAGTTTTGGAAATATGCACGTGAAAATCAAGAGAGACAAATTAACTTAGAGGGGGCAACGAACTGGCCTAAGGCATATAACTTTGGCCTTACATGAAGAAAAAAGGTTGCCATCTTTTGGCTTTTTGGTGGAAAAGACAAAAGACATTGTTAGGGAAATTGGCCAGATAACCGAGAAAACAGATTTAACGTGGAAACCCTTGCGGGAAAAAACCACGGGCGTCAACCGGCAATAACCACTATGAGGTGATGATTACAATAGCAGGAGAATACACCAGACCATCGCACCCTTCCCGTGCAGCTTACAAGGGATATATATAAAGGGAAATCAAGGAGTCCTAATAGGAAAAAACTGACAGAATCCTATTAGGAAACTAATCCTACTCCTACTCCAAGTAGGAAACGGTTAGGAGAAACCTAGTAGGAAACTAGTAATATAATCCAAATACATTACAGATAATAATTCGGATCATATCTCTAACAATCTCCACCTTGAGACGAATTCCCTTATAGCATAAAAATTGAAATCACCAGAAACCTCATGTAGATAAAATCACCTTGCGGCAAATAGTCTTTTGGACTATAGCAAGCACGAACCAAACTTAAGGACAACGAGAATCTCGCTTGTTTTGAACAGGAGCAGTGAGCCATACTTCAAACTCGCAATGGAAATAAAACCCTAAACCTGTTGGTATAAATTGGTGGAACCCAACAGAGATGCGAATCAAAACGAAGTACTTGAATCTCCTGATAAACCTCATGAAAAATTGGTCATGTGCTCATAACAGTTCCTCTGGAATCACGTGATCAAAACAAGAGCATTAAATAATACTTCAAAACTCGCCATAGGATCAAATCCTGAAATTATTGGTATAAATTGGGGGAACCCAACAGAACAGCGAAACGAAGTATTGAAATCTCCTGGGAAATTTGATTAAAGTGATAAACAAGAACAAAAATCTTCTCGGTGAATTGTTTTTCCCTTCCAAACACCAGTTTGTACCAGAAAACTCTCATAAGAACCTGCCATATGCTGAAACTGATCTTGCCGTCAAACTTCTTAATGTCTATTTTTGATAGACACGTTCGAGAAAAATTGCAAATCAAAATATGATAGGTTCCATGGAGAAAAAAAATCTTCGTGGTGTAGCCATCGTGTGCACGTAGAAAAATCAATGGAATATTGATCATCACCACCTTGGGAAACATGCGTGAGTTGGAGAGGAAGGCTTCAGCACTGCTGCTATGACGTGCAGAGGACGGGCTGCTGCTCATGTGCGGCCAATGCAGGACGAGAGGCGCGCAGTTGTTGCTGCGCTGTGCGTGAGGAGAAGCGACGATCGTTGCTGCTGTGCCGCAGCAGGAAACGCACGACGACGACGCGGCCGGACGAAACGACAGATATACCGCTGGCGAAAGACGCGACGATGAAAGCCGCAACCGGGGTAGATTGGATCGCACCCCCGCCGGGTAGATCAGATCTTCCAACCGATAGCTCTGATACCACTTGTTAGGGAAATTGGCCAGATAACCGAGAAAACAGATTTAACGTGGAAACCCTTGCGGGAAAAAACCACGGGCGCCAACCGGCAATAACCACTATGAGGTGATGATTACAACAGCAGGGGAATACACCGGGCCGTCGCACTCTTCCCGTGCAGCTTACAAGGAATATATATAAGGGGAAATCAAGGAGTCCTAATAGGAAAAAACTGACAGAATCATATTAGGAAACTAATCCTACTCCTATTCCAAGTAGGAAACGGTTAGGAGAAACCTAGTAGGAAACTAGTAATATAATCCAAATACATACAGATAATAATTCGGATCATATCTCTAACAGACATATTTACAAATAAAATAATTTGTGATAAAACTTTTATGTAAGTAAAGACCGCAAAGTAAATTACAATGAAAAAACTTTATAATCAACTCCACATTTAACGTTGAAAATTCAAATTTTAACTTATAATCATAAGCAAAAGTGAAAATATGAGGTGAAAGTAATTAAGATATAGGTGCCGTTGGTATTGCACTTGAGAGGTAGACAAGAATGAAATGGATCTACACAGGTGCTATAAACTACAACGAGTATAATATGTTTTGATTGGTTAAGTCATGGCCAATAAGCCATATCTAATAAACCAAATATAATTTACTCGAAAAACTCTTGTATTTATTTTATTCATAGTTCAAAGTCGATGTTAAAAAATAGACTAAGCTAAAAAAACCCTTAAAATTAAGTTTCAAAATTAATCCAAATTTTGGCTTCGGTATAATCTGACGAGTAGTAATTAACTAGCTTTGCACGTCTTTAATTCCGCTGTAAGTGGTAAGATGTGCCGTTGACCTGGATCGCAGCAGCATTGCTGCATCAACGTACGAGCAGCTGTGCACGTACAATACAGTACAGATCATGAGCCACAGACTCGAAGAAAGTCTCTACACAACGTGCGTTTAAGACACAGAAATTCAGAATGAGTTATTCGTACAATCCTGATCCGAAAATGACTATTGTATCAAATCGGGTAGGATGCATGTACGTGTGTGCATTTATGTTTATATGGGTGAGTATGCACACATGTATATGCGCATATATGATTGTATTATATATATATATATTTTAAATGTTTTCGGCATGCTTGTGAATTGCACAGTCAACTTCACAAAAATAGAGGACGTATCTATTCGATTCTACTGAAGCTATACTGAAGAAAATTGGAATCTGTAATATATTTTTTTTTGACTATGGATGCCTATTTGATACTGCAGTACTAAATGGGGAAAATATAAGGGGTGGTGCGTCCGGCTTATTCAGAATTTATAAATAAAAATAATTTATAGATAATTTTTTTATATACATGTTCATAATATCTAAAAGACAATGCTGTAAAATAAACTTTAAAAAAACCAATGGATAGGACTCATAATCCAGCAATTTGAAATATCAGAAGCGTTGTTACTGCTATAGTCCAAATCTTAACTCCCTTTTCTTGGATTTGGAGATGAAAGCCCAAGGCCCAATACCCTCTGTATAAAAACATGCACCAAATCCAAACCAATCTTAATCTCCAAGAATCATGAGAGATGAGGAGGATGGAATTAATCATCGGATCCATGCAAGTTATTTCTTCTTTTTCTACCTATTTAATTCCCACTGCTTAATCATGTTTATGATTATGATTGTTCATCTATATTCCCACTGCTTAATACTTTTCGATCATGGGTTCTGGCATAAGTGTCATGTGCGGTGTTGAAATTCAGGAAAAGATTACCCGGTCAGGTTTGTATCTGAAAATTTCGCTCATTAATCTCCCGAGTGTTAATGAATAATGACCATGATTAATACCTGAAACTGAATTTCAGATGAATTTGCAGGATTCAGAGTGTTCATCTTCTCTGCTTCCAATTGCTCGGGAGTATTATCTTCTGAAACTTAGCTACGTTTGATGCAGTTGATCATATTCTGCAAGTTAATTACTCCATGTTATTCGTTCGGTGCTCGTACTGGGAACGTGTATATGCAATCATACTATGGTTCTATAGCACAGCAATTAGCCAATTATCATCTTTGTTTTGCACAGAGATTTTCTCCCGTACGTACAGCATTTTGTACCTACCTGTACAAGTACCTTGCAGTACAGAACAAAATCCATCCGTCCATATTCAGAAGGGTAAGATTGGGAGAGATAAACCCATCGGATTCGAGGCCGACGCTTGCCTCTCCGCAGCGACCAAGCCACTATCAGCATTGTCGAACTTTTTCATACTTGTAACTTCTTGTGCAGTTTTTCGTACATCATAGACAGCACTTTCTGGATGGCACTAATACTTGATGAGTAATTTAGGCGGCTGTTCAAAACTTGAAATAATTATACTATATATCAGGTTCATGTCTCGTAGGTAATCAAGAACTAATTCTGTGACTAGTTCAGGTGGAGGCAGAGCCACCACGACCGCCGCCACCGCCTCGCTTTCGCCGGCAGGTGACTGATGACAGTGGAGCGCTGCTCGTCGTCGATGGGGTTCGTCGCCGGGACGACGGCCGGTCGTCGCAGGTGTAGGTGATCTCTAGCCGGGAGGGGTCATCGTCGGATTGCTGCAAATGCTTCCTCGCCTAGCAGCTAGATATAGATGGCCATATGGGCCACACGGCACGGCACGGCACGGGCACGTCAAAGCACGGCACGATAAGGAACAGGCACGATAGGCACGACTTGCCAACCGTGCCGTGCCGTGTCGCGTGCCGTGCTTACCAGCAAGCCCAGGCACGGCACAGAAAGGGTTTAAGCGTGCCGTGTCAGCACGTTTGGCCCGCCGTGCCGTGCCGGCTCAGGTACATACACAAATCAGCAATACAATCAATATTCACTCATTCAATACAGAAACCAGATTTGACAGACACAATCATAGAAATTATAGAAACCAGAATTCAGACTCAAACTAGAAACTAGTCAATACTTCAGAAGTCAAAATAATCAGAATTCAACTCAGCCAGATATGCAGTAAACCAAATAATAGAATAATCAGTTTATCAGGCTATCAGCCAAACCAGACAGTCCCAACTCAAGCAAATAACAAAATTATCACTTATCAGGCAATGGCACATGCACTCAACCATTCAAGTAGTCACAAACTCACATTCACAATCACAAGTCATAGGCAAACAACTACAAAATATATCAAATAGAGCTGTTTGTGCAATGGTTGCCTCATTACAAACCTATCTAGGTAAAAACTCACACCTCGTGAGAAAACCCTAGATAGGAAAAAAGAGTGTAGCCTAGCTCAAGTTTATAATTATCCATAAAATAGTTAAAATGTTTAAGTTATTACAGATCATTATTACAAGCTCATTCAGTCTCATTATCAAGAAATAATTCACTGAAGGAAACTTCAAGATCCTTGTTCTCGACGGTGTGTTGTTGCTTGTCATTAGCTACCTCCCAATCCTTCATACAAGAGATCATCTCCACCATATCCGAGGTCAAGCATCGTCGTCGATCCTCCAAAATCCTGCCAGAAAGACTAAAAGTAGACTCGGAAGAAATTGTTGAGGCAGGCACTGTTAGTTTATCTTTAGCTAAGAGAGCAAGAACTAGATATGTAAGCTTGTGGTCCTGCCACCAGTTCAATATATCAAAATCATCATCGTTGTACTGATTGACTGTGTCACTGTCAAGGTACGAAGACAGCTCAGTGGCACCAATATGTGAACCAGCACTTGCTGCCTGCAGCAAAGCAGCAGCAGAACCCCTCGTAGATACAGAGGGTGATGGAGACACAAGTCCAACACCAAGAGTTGCAGAACCAACACTTGAAGAATTTTCCCCAAAGACTATACCCCAGTTGGTCCTCCTCTTACCAGGACCAGATGGTGCAACAGGGGGCTTTTGCAATCTAACTGAACCAAACTTATCATTGTACTTTTCAAACATAGTATTGAGTTCAGCTCTAATTTGAGTTGAGTATGCAGAGTAATCGGTACCGTTTAGTGAAGATAAAACTCTGAGAACATTATGAAAACCTTTCATTTTACCTCTAGGGTCTAGGATAAATGCAAAGGCATACAATGCAGGTATGTTTCTCCAATACTTAAGAAATTTAGTCTTCATAGGAACAACAGAATGTCTAAGTAAATCATCATTCTCATATGCATGCAAATGTCGTGCTATTGAAAGAAGTTGATGAATCATAAGTGGAGATGTAGCATAATAAACACCAGAAATAACTATAGTAGCATCATAAAAACCTCAAGAAATTCTAGAATCTTTTCAGCAACATACCAATGTGACTCAGTTAGAAGTAAATTCTCATTAGGAGCTCTTGGGTAGTGACTGTCAATGAACACACCAAATGAGCTCCTATAAGGGACCAAATGCTTAAGCATAAGATAGGTAGAATTCCATCTAACATCCATGTCAAGACCAAACTTACGAGGCCGAACCCCCACAGCAATGCAATAACTTTTAAATCCAGCAATCCTCAAGTTAGAAGAGTTCAAGAAAGAGATGGCAGTCCTAAAAGCCTCAAGATAAGGCTTCAACCTTTTCAAACCAGACTTAACAATCAAGTTTATAATATGGCAAGCACATCGTTGATGCATAAACATGTTACCAATATAACCATTAATGCTAGGTGTCAGCTTATCCATAGCAGTAGTATTAGATGATGCATTGTCTAGGGTAACATAGAACACCTTATCCTTTAAACCATACTCATCTAGAACAAGAACACGTTCAGCAATGTTTTGGTTAGTGTGAGACTCATCAATGAGCCTAAGAGCAAGAAGCCTTTTTCTCTAAGCATCAATTAGAGTTAACAAAGTGAGCAACCACACTAATATAGTCCTCCTTAGCATTCCCAGACCAAATATCAGAAGTTATAGCAATAGAGGACACACTAGTCTGCAATACATTCATAAGCTTAGCACGACAAGTATTGAAAAGCTTAACAAAATCTCTAATGGTTGTTTGCCTAGAAACAACAGTAAATCTAGGATTATGTGCAGTTCTAATATAGTCTTGAAAAGCAACAGATGCACCAAAAGAAAGGGATAGATCAGTACGTGCAATTAGCTTACACATTTCAGTACGAGCAACATCAGGATCATACTCCCAATGACGAACAATGTCATCAGGGTTATATTGCAGAAGAGATCGATGCATGTTCTTACGACCAGCCTTAAGTTTGCAAGCTTTAGCATGTCTTCTAAGATGACCAATACCCCCAGTTGATTTAGCAGACAAAACAGTTTTGCAAATATGACACTTAGCATACTTTACCTCCATACCTTGCTCAATTCGCTTGATCTCTTCGAAGTCGTTCCACACCTCGGATCGACACATCCTGGTTCGCTTGCGGCCCGTGGATGATGACGCGACGGCTTCACCGGCGCCATCTGCTTCATCGGCACCGATGGCGCCACCAGCGCCAACACCCCCATCAGCACTGCTACCGAACACCTCGACGTCGTCCTCATCATCCCCCCGTTCCCCAACAACCTTAGCTCATCGTTGATGGTCATCAGGTCACCACCGTCCGACATGTCGAGGTCGGCCCTCCGGTTCCTCGACGGCGGCGTCGCACTCGCTAGGCACTCCGAGGAGCACCGGCCAACGACCTAGAAGAAATTAGAAAATTAGGGTTAGGGTTAGGAGGTCGAGACTCGAGAGCAGCGAGAAGGGGAGAGGGAGAGCTCACCTGCGATGTCGGAGCACCGGAGTTGCCGAGATTGGGGGGTACAAGAGCCGAATCGACAGCTTTGCTCACTCTAGCCGAGTGCCGACCAATGAGGCTGTGCGTGGCGGCGTCGTGTCGAGGTTCGGCGGCGACGGCCGACGAGTCACAGGAGGAGTCGGGCTACCGGAGCCGGCTAGAGATGATGAGGGAGCGGGAGGATGTGAGGGCTAGAGCCACTAGGCGGCAGCGGCGACACCGCGACGGGAAGAGAAAGCCGAGGAGAGGCGAGAGGAGAGGAGAGGCGAGACGGGGGACGAGGCCAGGGTTAGGGTTGCCGATTCGGCGCCCCCCCTTTTATACGGCAGCGGATGGCCTCTCCCCCTCTCCAACGGGCCGATCCAACGGGCCTCCTCCCCTCCCAGGCCAGCTGCCGCCAGCCCATCCGACCATTGAAGCGGGCCATGTCGGGCCGTCGGCTTTATCGGGCCGTGCTTGTGCTGGCCCAACGTGCTGGGGTTATGGCCCAAACACGGCACCCCACCTCGGGTCGGGCCGGCACGGGCACGAATTGTATTGGGCCGGGCTGTGCTTTACCGGGCCGTGCTCGTGCTTTTAATAAGGCCCGGCCCATATGGTCATCTATACAGCTAGATCACCGCCTCACTTCCACCGGCCGGGAACCGCCTCGCACTATCACCGCCACCTCGCTTCCGCCGGCCAGAACCTTCGCGACCGCCACCACCTCCCCATCGGTTGCCACTGCCTCAGACTGCCACGCCGGAAGATGTGCAAACATGACACTCCAAACATATGCTATTTGTAATTTTGATACTCGGAGTGGATGACATGTGGGTCCATCTGTATCTATGAAATATGAGTCCAGTGTCATTTTTACGAAACACACGATTGGCAGTGTCATTTTTACAATTTTCTGACCATGGCCACCGGCTCGCTTCCACGGTTCAGATCAGAGGGGAACCGTCGCTACGCATCAGATAGAGGGATTGAAAACCCAGGTCCCTCACCTAGCGAAAAATCAAAAATACCCTTCCACCCTTCTATGTGTTTCGGTACAGCAACATGGATAATTTTGTACCTAATTTCCCACCATCAGATTGAGTGGTACAAACTGTCCAAATTTGGTACCTACCTAAGTGAAATGTACCTGTAGGGAGAAAAGCTCGAAACGTAACGTTTTCACCTCTCTCACCTAGTAATCTCGTCGTCATATATTGATTTTATCACACATCAATTATACCCGAATTTCCGAAGAACTGACAGGTTTACTGCTGATATATCCTTTTCAGATGCTTATACCAGCAGATATTCTGCCTTCATTTAGTTAGGTACTGTAATTCATGCAGTGATCGTGTTAGGAGCACGTACGTTGCTTCCAAATTATGGTATTTTGAAACGCCATATTCATCATATTTAGGATGTAAATTTAATTTACAATCCTTATTTGTCGTGTATGAATGAACTTGTCGTTGCAACCTATGATTCACACTTTGTATATGCTGCCATCACGGATGAGAAAAATCGAGCTAATCAAAATAATATATTAATTAACAAACACTGAGCGACATACTGAGCCCCTCTTTATTTCGACTCATGTTTGTTTATTTCAGTTTAGAACTGTTTGTTCAGCTTAGAATTATTGTAATATGTATTATAAAAATGTAGTGTCCAAATTAGTTTATTTCAATAAGTTCCTTCAAGAATGTCTTTCTAGATGGTAATTACGCGCATTACTATCCCTAGTCTATTTTAGACTGTAATAATATAGCTTACGGTAAAGCTCCCTCCGTATGTAAATGTTACATGTTGGTTAGTTTAATTTTAAACTAACCAACGTCTAAAAAAATAGGAAAAAAATAGAAGGGAGTAATAGGTATTTGATTCATATGATTAAGATCACGATAACTTATATCGTGATTTCATCCTCTAGCCACCCTGTTATTTTATTGGGATTGATTTACTACTTAAATTTAAGTAGTACTCGCTCAATTTTTTTAATTAAGATGGATAATTAAACATATATTTAGAAAAAAAACGTCATCATCTATTGATAAATAGAAATACGGAGGAAGTACGATTTTAAAAGATGGTGGCTTGAAAACTGAAGCTAAGTTTCATACTCATTTCAAATAGCTACATATTGTAATATACACTACCATGGACTCGTGATACATACAAGAACATTATTCGAAACCAAGTTATAAACTCGTCACTAAATAAAGTACGTGGCAGGTCCAGTGTGCTTGTCATACTGAGGCGCGCTCACTCGAGCTTGCCCTTGTCTTCCTTGGCGACGGGGACGAGCTCCTCCTCGCCGGCGACGATCCCCTTCGTGTGCTGGGCTATCCCGTACACCGTCGCGCCCACCGCCTCCAGGACGTCGCCCACCATCGTCGTGCCGCCGCCTTCGCCGGCGCCGGCGCCGGCGGCCGTCTCCTGCATTTACAACTGAGCTGTCAGCTACGTATACAGCTGGGCAGGCAGGCGGTGTGTGTGGAGGAGCTTGTGGTCGTGCCATGCACGCGCCCGTACCTTCGCCTTCGCCGTCACGCCGCCGCGGCCGCCGGCGGCGTCTGATGCTCTGTTCTTTGCTTCCCCTGCTTTGTGCCCTGCCTGGCCGATCGTGTCCTTCGTCTTCTGCGCCATGGCTCCCGCTGCGTCTTTCACGGTGTCCTTGGTCTGCGCCGCCATGGCCCCGACCTTGTGCGCCATGCCTCCGGTGGTGTCCTTGGCCGTGTCCTTGGTTTGTGCTGCCATGTCGCGGGCCTTGTCCGCCGTCTCTTCGCCTGAGCGCTTCGCCTTGTCCGCCGTCTCCGCGCCGGACCGCTTCGTCTTCTCTGCCGTGTTGGAGCCCGGCTCCTCCGCGCTGTCGGCGGCGCGTGCGGTCGCCTCCTTGGCCTTCTCCTCAGCCACGGTGGCCGCGGCTTTCCCTTGCTCCGCCTTCTCCCTCGCGTACTCCGCCACCTTGTGCGCCGTGTCGGCGGTCACCTCCTTCGCCTTCTGCGCCACGGTCGCGCCGGTGGAGAGCGTCACGTCCTTGGCCTTCACGGCCGCCTGCTGCGTGTACCCGGCCGTAGTCTTGCCGGCGGCCACCGCGGTGTCCTTGGCCTTCTCCGCGGCCGTCTTGGCGTACTCCGCCGCCGTCTCGCCGGTGCTCAGCGCGACGTCCTTCGCCTTCTCGGTGGCTGTCTTGGTGTACTCGGCTGCCGTCCCGCCGGTGCTGACCGTGACGTCCTTGCCCTTCACCGCCGCCTGCTTCGCGTACTCGCCGGCCGTCTGGCCGGAGCTCAGCGTGACGTCCTTGGTCTTCCCCGCGGCCGTCTTGGCGCACTCCGCCGCCGTCTCGCCGGTGCTGTGCGCGACGTCCTTCGCCTTCGCCGCGGCCTGTTTGGCGTAGTCCGCGGCGGTCGCGCCGGTGCTGACCGTGACGTCCTTGCCCTTCACCGCCGCCTGCTTCGCGTACTCGCCGGCCGTCTGGCCGGAGCTCAGCGTGACGTCCTTGGTCTTCCCCGCGGCCGTCTTGGCGTACTCCGCCGCCGTCCCGCCGGTGCTGAGCGTGACGTCCTTCGCCTTCGCCGCGGCATGTTTGGCGTAGTCCGCCGCGGCCGCGCCGGCCTGCTTGCCCTCGCCGGGCATCTCGTCATGATCTCCTCCACGTTGCCTGCCGGTCTCCTCATGACTCGCCGCTTGTCCGTGGTCGCCTTCGCCCCCCTGATGCCTCGTCGCCGACGCCTTCGCTTCTTGATACGAGCCCGCCGGCGCGTGGGCAGCCGCTCCCTTGGCGCCGTGCGCAGCGCCGGCACTCTTCTCCCGGGCAGCGCTGCTGTTCTTTGACTCGCTCTGCTGCCGCCCCTCGTCGCGGTGCTTGCCGGTCACCTCCTCCTGGCCGGTCCCACGGCCGCCGCCGTGGCCCTCCTCCTCCTCGTGCTTCTTCCCGTGCGGCGGAGGCGGCTGCTTCTTCTTGCCCTCGACGCACGACACAACGGTGACCGCGCCGGCGCGATCCTGGTTAGCCTTGGCGTAGCGCTCCTCGGCGGCGCGGATGGCGTCCGCCGAGTTCTGCTGCGCCTGGGCGCGGTACTTGCCGATCTCCTCCAGCCCCGCCGCCCGCCGCTCTCCGCAGCCCCGCCCTTCCTCCTGCTTCCCCACCCCCTTCCTCGGCTGCTGCTGCTGCTGCTGCGACGCCATTGTATCGAGCAGTTAAGCTACGTCGACGACGCTGCTGCTACGTGATCCGACAGCGTCGCGGCGGGACGCTTAAAAATATTGTGCTTGAGCGGTTCGTGTCCACGCCGGGACGACACGTGTCCGCGCGAGCTGACACGTGGGGCGGGGTGGATAGGGGCGAGGAGGTGGGGGTTCGCCGGCGAGAGGTCGCGTCGCGGAGAGCCGCACGCGTGGACCGCCGCCGCCATTGCCCGGCGAATCGGTGCCGACGCGCCCACGACGCTGGGCTGAGCCAGCCCGGCCCACGTGCTGAGGCCCATGAAGCCCACTATCCCCACCGATCTATCTCCTCCTCGCCTCCGCCGCCGCTCCGTTTGGCCGCCATTGCTGCCGCGGCCTCAAACCCTAACCCTCGCGACGCGACGCCACGGATTTGTCTCCATCTCTCACCAGTGGCCACAATGGCGTCGCTGGCGCAGCCTTCGCGCCTCGTTCCACGTGGGGCGGCGCCTCTGATCGAGGGGGCGTCTGCCCAAGGTGCGTACACCTCGTCGCCGATGGAGGTATCCCTCTATGTGTGAGACTATAGAGTACATCTGTTAGGAGCGCATCTTTTGGTAGTTCTATGATAGCCGATTACGTGTGGATTTTTCGAAGCATCTGCTGCTTTCTGTTAACCCTTAACACTGCAGATTTGTTTTAGTTAAACAGAGGTGGTCGAATAAGCTGCGCAAACTGCCAAATATGTTTGCTAAATTTGTTAAATTGTGAAACAATAACCAGTTCATTCCAGTGGTTGTTTTCTTCTTTTTAAGGAATCAATTTACGTAGCACAATATTCATTTAGTTGCGTTTAATTTTTCTCTTATGTTCATGTATTCTTTTAATGGATGATTTGCTTATTTTCTAGATCTGTGTGACAGTCTTACAATGAATATCCGGTGGTGGAATAATTTTTCTGGATCTGTGCGACAGTAAAGGGAACGAACTGACCTAGCTTTTGGTTTTCTCCTGGTATGAAACGTAACATACAGCTAGTTTTGCTGACTTCTTTGGCTTTTTTGGTTTAGCATTGACCATGTGAGCTCTGTACATAAGTATAACTGGGTTCTGCCCTTGTGGAGCTGAAAGGCGCCTTAGAACTTTGTCTGATCGTTATTTCTAAGAAGTAAGAATCGGAAATTATTGAAGAAACATGAATAAATTAGTAATTAGTATCTGAATATCAAGGTTTGATTGAATTGTAGTTGCACATCAGGTTTACCTTACTATTCTAATATTCTAAGGAGAATTCCTACTTACTAAAATAAAACAAGCTTGGGCTCTTATGAAACTAGGTTTAGATTGAAGCCATTAATTGTAACTTTAAATTTTATTCTAACAGTTATTGTAAACTTTGAAGCAATTTAACTAAATATTGAATGACAATGGTTCACTGAACAGTTCATGTTTAAATATAGGGATAAATATTTGTGAAAAACTACTTGTAAGACATTGGTTATATTGTTTTGTTATATAAACCTATTTGTGGGGACACCAGGTGTGAGTATTCATGGTAGGTGTTAATCATGGGGCTACCCCTTGTTATCATTATCTGTAAGTTCTATTTTCTTGAGTTTATGCTAATATGAACGTGTTTCAAGCAAATGCATTAGAGATCAACTAGCCATTCACATATACTGGAAACATGCACGTTTAATTCAAAACAATCACAAGTCCTGTATTCACTCTCCAAGTAACCAACTTTCCTAATCTTATTCAGTTATTTGAGTAGAAGGGCAATACCAACAAAAAAAAAGGAGGTCCCACCGGGATTCGAACCCAGGTTGCCAGATTCAAAGTCTGGAGTGCTAACCTCTACACTATGGAACCAGATGTTGTATGTGCTCCCTTCCAGTGTACATTTCTGTCTTATATTCATAAACTCAGTTAATGGAAAGACAAAGTATCTTTATATCCTTTATTGTCTGTTTGTTTCCATCTGTTTGGTTTCAGTGAAACTGTGTTACTTTTTTATCATGCATCCAACTAGCATACATGCAGAATATGATATTTGCTAAAAGGTCTATTAATTTAAATGTTATGGTATATCCTTTATATCTTTTTTCTTCTTATGTATAATTTTTAGATTCACATTATTTTTGACAGTGAATGCTCTCCCAAGACATAACTATGATCTCTGATTTCTCTAACAATCATTTAATGGAAGCTTCAAAATTAAATCTTGAGTGAAGTTTGATTGTGCTGACGTATGCATGTGAACATAGTGATTATAACATATGTCAACCACAATGCAATAGTCAAATATAATGCACGAAATTTAACTTTGCATATAATCTTAGTTGAAATAATTGTGAACATGGAGCTGCCTTACAAGGTGAACACATGGCAACAAAATACTGTGGGTATGTTTCACACTTTCATGGCATTGTATAAGCCATAATATTTTATTTAAAACGTAACATGCAGTTGATGTTGCTGACTTCTTTGGCTTTTTTGGTTTAGCATTGACCATGTGAGCTCTATGGATAAGTATATTTGGGTTCTGCCCTTGTGGAGCTGAAAGGTGCCTTTAGAACTTTGTCTAATGGTTATTTCTAAGAAGTAAGAATTGAAAATTATTGATGAAACATGAATAAGTTAGTATCTGAATATATCAAGGTTTGATTGAATGTAGACATGTAGTTGCACATCAGGTTTGCCTTACCATTCTAATATTCTAGGGAGAATTCCTACTTACTAAAATAAAACAAGCTTAGGCTCTCATGAAACTAGGTTTAGATTGAAGCCATTAATTGTAACTTTAAATTTAAATTTATTATTCTAACAATTATTGTAAATTTTAATGCAACTTAACTAAATATTGAATGACAATGGTTCACTGAACAGCTCATGTTTTAATATAGGGATAAATATTTGTGAAATAACTACTTGTAAGACATTGGTTATATTATTTTGTTATATAAACCGATTTGTGGGGACACCAGGTGTGAGTATTCATGGCAGGTGTTAATCATGGGGCTACCTCTTGTTATCATCATCTCTAAGTGCTATTTTCTTGAGTTTATGCTAATATGAATGTGTTTCAAGCAACTGCTTATTTATAGTGTAGATGCATAATGCATTAGAGATCAACTAGCCATCCACATATACTGGAAACATGCACGTTTAATTCAAAACAACCACAAGTCCTGTATTGACTCTCCAAGTAGCTGACTTTCCTAATCTTATTTGAGTAGAAGGGCAACACCAACAAAAAAAAGGAGGTCCCACCGGGATTTGAACCCAGGTTGCCAGATTCAAAGTCTGGAGTGCTAACCTCTACACTATGGAACCAGATGTTGTATGTGCTCCCTTCCAGTGTACATTTCTGTCTTATATTCATAAACTCAGTTAAATGGAAAGACATTGTCTTTATCCTTTATTATCTGTTTGTTTCCATCTGTTTGTTTTCTGTGAAACTGTGTTACCTTTTGAGCATGCATCCAATTAGCATACATGCAGAATATGACATTTGCTCAAAGTTCTATTAATTTAAATGTTATGGTATATCCTGTATATCTTTTTTCTTCTTCTGTATAATTTTTAATTCAAATTATTTTTGACAGTGAATGCTCTCCAAGACATAACTCTGACCTCTGATTTCTCTAACAATCATTTAATGGAAGCTTCAAAATTAAATCTTGAATGAAGTTTGATTGTGCTGACGTATGCATGTGAACATAGTGATTATAACATATGTCAACCACAACACAATAGTCAAATATAATGCACGAAATTTAATTTTGCATGTAATCTTTGTTGAAATAATTGTGAACATGGAGCTGCCTTGTGAGGTGAGCACATGCCAAGAAAATACTGTGGGTATGTTTCACACTTTCATGACATTGTATGAGCCATAATATTTTGTTGGGTTTGTTGTCATATATAAAATATGCCCAAGGTACTTCCCTATATTTCCTCATTTTTTTTGTTTTATGTGCCCATAAAATTCTCAGAGCTGGTACTTATACATTCCATGAAATATTCTTGTCAAATACTATGCATTTAGTGTGCGCCATATCTTTTAGTCTGACATGGTATCTGAGCTTATCGATTATTTTCTCCTGTTCCCTATATCCCATTGTTACCTTCCACAACCACGAGTATAAAGCCTTCATTCACATCAATGAAAAATCTAGTGTCTAGCATTCGCACCTATATAGCACCTATGGTTTAGAAAGGGCATTTTCCAAGAGTAGAGTAGCCAGTACATATGTGTGTAGAATATTTTGATGCTTGATGATTGAGAGTCCTACGTATGTGGGTTTTGATGCTTGCAACAGTAGTGTTGTGTTGGAAGGTTTAATATTCGATGGTGAAGTTGCAGTGGCGAGAAGACCAATAAGCTCTGATACCATGTTAGATTGGTGATATGCCTCATCCTGATGATTGTTTTGATGGAATATAAACTGGAACATGTGTGTTGAGAAATTGCTCATGAAGCATGGTAGGCTTTGCCAATAGTGGATTTGTTACATTTGTGAACAGATTTGCTCTAATATTTATGGTTGTGCTCATTGCTATGCAACCAATCCAAATAGTTGCGCCTAGCACAAATATGATTTTTCATTAATGAAGTTAGGTCTCGATGATATTGCTAATAACAGTGATCAATTTGATACAGCAATTCTTGAAAATATTAAGTGATTCAGCCCATGGTGATGTATGTATGTATTTTTATCTGAACGTCGTTAATACAGTGTATATCAATATGTAAATGCTCATTAAGTCGAGTTCTTATTTACAGAAAATATATGTGGAATAACTTTTTGTAAATTCACCTTTACCTTGTTTCACTTTTTGTCATATGTTCATGTATTCTTGCAATGGCTGTTTTGCATATTTTCTGTATCCTGTGTCATAGTCTTACAATGAATGTCTAATGGAGCAAGACAGGAAGTAAAACGGATGAACTGACCTAGTTTATGGGGTCTCCTGGATATTCTCTGTAACCGGATGTTGTATGTGCTCCCATCATGTGCACATTTTTGTCTTACATTCCACAAACTCAGTAAATGGTAAGGAAACTTGTCTTTATCCTTTATTTATTTTTTATGTGTTTGTTCTGTTTGGTTTCAGTGAAACTATGTTCCTTTTTTAGCATGCATCCAATTAGCATACATGTAGTGATGTAGAATATGACATTTGTTAAAAAATTCCATTCATTTAAATATTATATGATGTATCTTTTTGGTTATTTTGTATAAATTTTAGGTGCATGTGATGGTTAACATTTCATGCTCTCAGACACATAATGCTGTCCTCTGATCTCTGTACTAGAAACTTAACAGAATCTTTGAAGTTAAATCTTGAGTGAAGTTGAATTGCACCGATGTTGGCATGTGTGAACAAAGTTATTTTAATATATGTCAAGTACAACCTTATAAGGTGAACACATGCTACAAATACTGTGGGTATGTTTCATTGCATTGTGTGAGCCCATAATATTTATGTTGGGTGTATTATCATCTATAGGAAATGCCCAATGTACTTCCCTATATTTCCTCTCTTTTTCTTTTCTGTGTGTGCTTTAAATTCTCAGAGCTGGTACTTACACATTCCACGGAAAAAAAATTCTCCAATATTATCTATGTTCTAAAATATAAGCATTTCTAGGTTGTTTTGCAGGTATTAAAAATAAGAAGAAAAGACTAAGATGCCCTGATAAGAGGATAGGTGTGGATAAAATTGGAAGAATTTTGAATTGAAAGTGATTGATGGGACAAGTAGCATTGTGAATAGTGCTAGAAATGCTTATATTTTGGTACCAGATTTAAATCCTAGAAATGATTATATTTTAGAACAGTGGAAGTACCATGCATTAGTGTGTGCCATATCTCTAGTCTCACATGTTATTTGAGCTTATTGAAAAGTTGCTCTTGCTCCCTTGATCACATTGTCTCCATCCACAAGCACGACTATAAAAGCCTCCATTCATGTCAATAGCAAATCTAGCGTCTAGTATCTAGCATCAACACGTAGGTAGGATCTATTGGTTAGGAAGGGTATTTGCCAAGAGTAATGAGCAACCACGACGTGGGAGTATAATATTTGGATGCCCGATGATCAAGAGTGCTAGGATGTGGGGGTTTGTAACTAAACATTGATTGACAAAGTTGCAGAAGGGGGGGAGACCAATAGGCTCTGATACCATGCGAGAATTGTGATATACCACATCCTAATGATTGTTTTTGATGGAATATAAACTATAATGTGCGTTGAGAATTTGCTCATGAGGCATAGTAGGCTTTGCCAATTACACATTTGTTACATTTGCTGACAAGTTCGTTGGAATATTTATGGTTCTGCTCATTGTCATGCAAGCAATGTAAATAGTTGTGCCTAGCACAAGTTATGACTTCGTCAATGAAGTTAGGTCTTGGTGGTATTGGTAATAACTAATGACATTGAACAGTTTGATACAATAATTCCTGCAAATAATACGTGATTCAACCCATGGGACAAAGAGGATAGATTAAAAATGATCTTATTTTGGGACGGAGGTAGTATGTCCTTTGAGGCCTTTACCATGCTTCATCCAAAATTTTAGTATTAAAGGAAAAATGTCTAGTTTGTTATTACCCATGCCTAATATTACCCATCATATTAAGGCACCTCACACTTGCATGATAATCATGAAAAGGGTGGCTGTCAATCGAAGTAGTCATTTACATATTATTTGACTTTCTTGGGCATATTTTTCCTCGGCTTTTGTGTGCATGCTTCCTGAACTGCTAAATGGTGCATTTTTGCAAAAAGTTTCTATAGAAAAGTTCATCATATCACATTTTCCTAAAGTAGATTGTCAACTTTGTAGTAGTTAATTCTGTCATTTATATCATTAATAGCCAACACAAAATCATATAATCTTTCATCAATAATCTTCAAAAGAACACAGCTTGCTGTTTAATGCAAATTATGGCTTTCATGAAAAGGCTGATGCACTGTTTTCATTCACAATTATAGACACCCACCACGGAGGTATACTCTTATGCTCATAACCTTTTCAAACAAATATGGCTAGATTACTGATATGTGTAGTGGATGCCAATCTACACAAAACAATACTACCTCCCAAATAAGGAGGTACCTGTTTTTACATCTTGTGTTTTTTTCTCCTGAATGTTAAGCTTCTAATTGCAGTTAACTTGCCAACCATACTGTCCCTCTATCCTTTTTTCTCAATCTGCAACCATGAGTATAGAGGCCTACATTCATGCTAGAAAAGTCATTAGCATCCAGCATGAAAACAGAACTATCATCTGTTAGCTGGAAAACAGTCTTGTTGATGTGGTTCTTGAGTTCATTTGCTGAGGACCCAAGAGTTATTGTTAGTAACAACTCATTTATTTGCAATGATTTGATGCTTGAAGACAGTGATATGTATGTGGGTTTTGATGATGGTGACAATAATGGTGTGATGGAAGGTTGGAGAAGTTGAGATCGTGAGAACATCAATAGGCTCTTGTACCATAAAAGTTGAGAGATATACCACATGTTGATGCATCGATTAACCAAGAACTTTGTGAGCAAACTCATTAGGAAAGATATGTTACTGTCTATGGGATCTTGTTGCTTCTGCACTCTCATGACTCATGAGTCACAAGTAAACCATTTAGTCTAATAACAACATATGAATAATGTATTGGCCCTGAAAGCAATTAACCATGCAGATCCCATTTGATGAATATGGCAATAAAAAAAGGTCCCACCGGGATTTGAACCCAGGTTGCCAGATTCAAAGTCTGGAGTGCTAACCACTACACTATGGAACCGGACAATGTATGTTGTCCCATGCTGATGACATTTGTCTTATATTTTGTAAATGCAGTAGAAGGCAGGGAAAGTGTCTTTATCTTTCTATCCTTTTTTTGTTTGTTTCCATTAGATTGGTTTAAGTGGCATTGTGTTCCTTTTTCAGCATGCATAATTAGACATTCTGGTGATACAATGCACGCTGTTTAAACCAGAATTTTTCAGCGTGCATTAGATTGAGGCTCAATTTAAATAGCGTGCATTAATTGCAGTTAACTAAAGGCTCCATTAGATTGGTTTAAGTGGCATTCTGGTGAAGCATTTTGGTACTTTGTATAACTGTTAATGCATGCTATTTTTTCCGTGCTCCAAGACAGAATGTCTACCTCTTGGTTATGCAATAATCATATAATGGGATTTTCAAAATTAAATTTTGAGAGTAGATTGATTGCACTGATGTATGGGCATTCAAATCTAATGGTATGAAATTAAAATTTAGATTTGATCTTAAGTTGATATAAGTGTGAACATGGTGCAGCCTAATGAGGTAACACAAGCCCGCATGTGGGCATTTCCCTTGTATAGCAGCTACTTTAGATATGGATGAATATTTTGTATACAACTGAATACTGTATACACACTCAAGGTTGTATTCTGACAAGTGAACATTGGTTACTTGTTCTGTTTGACATGGTGCTATGCTATCTCATTAAAATTTACTTGATATGTTGACGTATAAAGGAGCACTCTGTGACAGATTGCATGCTTTCTTCTGGTTGTGGGCAAGATAAGGCCACATGGTCAGTCCTTGCTGCTTCTGCAAACACACGAGAATTCTGAGTTGTTTATTGCTCAGACACACCCCGATAAAAGCATGAGCAACACTTAGGTAACTGCTTATCTGACCAGTTTCTCCATGCAACTGTTTAGATTTAGTGAAAAATATAATGTGGATGTCAACCATTAAGTCAAGCTAACTCACAGGCATGATAATCAAAAGTAAGGTAGCTATCTCAAAGTCATATTGCACATATCAATCCATTTGACTATTCTTGCAAGTTATGGTAGTCATGAAAAGGCTCATGTATTGTTTTCACTCAAATTTTGTAGACACCCATGAAGTTGATGCAGGCACTGTGTGGGCTCACAATCTTTTGGTGTGTATGCCGTCACATATAATAAATGCTCAATCAACATGCCTAAATTTCCTCATTTTTTGTTGTCTGTTCAAATTCAACTACTTCTATTTGTACAATGTGTTATGTTTTTCTTTCTTCTTTTGTGGTATTAAAGCTTACTGGCTAATGGCATTTTCCCTCTACCCTTTTTCTGCATCCACAATCATGAGTGTAATGGCCTCCATTCTTGTAAAAGAATGATAGGCATACATATTGTGGCACAAGGTAACTTTTCTCAATGTTCAGACCAATACAAGGTCCATCATTTGCCAGTAATTATAGTCAATGGACAATAAATAATGAAAGTAGTTGCTAATTAGTAATTCTTATCAATAAGCCTAATATAGAGTAATCCATATTCTGGCCTTTTGAATTGCTTCCCAGTTTTTCGTCGATTGTTATACCACAGTTATAACTTTAAGATTTTAAATGAGAACCATTAAAGGCCACTGAGCTCTTTTCTGGGCCTGTCTTGGTATCGCTATTTAAATTGAGCCTTTCTTTAGCTAAAAAAAAGATAAGTGTGATACAATGCTCAAGTTTATATTAATTTATGATCAAGTGACTCCCATTTACTATATATGATGAATGTGTATACAAATGAAGAGAGACATTATTTACATCTCATGTAGTTCCCTGTTCGATTGTTCCATAGCTAGCAGGTGAACACAAACATTCTTTTGATGGCAAGAAAAATTCTTAAACTCCTTTCATTGTTGAATTAACTTTTGACCATTTAGTGTTCTGATATTTACACTTCGTGTGCAGATACTTGTTCTTGTTTAGTTTTTCCTTTTCAATTTACCAGAAGCTCCTCACATCCCAAGGGGTTCTTTTCCTCTGGCTTTCAAACAAAGAATACAACAGAAGGATTAAAAAAAAATCACAACTACTGGTGTCCAGTTGTCTACCTTGCATTTTGAGAAGCAAAGAGCAGTAACATTAGTAATTTAGTATTGAAAGGTCACTCTGTGTCTCTGTCGGACATTTGGCTGGCAGTTCTCGTGTTATCTTTGTGTGACCTGGAGGAGCGAATATGACGCTTCACTGATGCAGCAGCCTCCACGGAGTTTTGAGCTTGTTGTTAGGGCACTACTATGAAGGGAGGTGGCGGCGTTTGGAAGTGGAACTGGCCACCTGAAATGGCATGCAAGGAGGCTTCTGAAAATTTCCTACGTGCTGATATATGCTTAGTGAACATTGCTGTGATGTATTAGTTGCTGTGATGTTCCAGTTCGCAACATTGCAGTGAAATTGGCCTGCTGAACGTTGCTGGTGCAGGACCTGGACAGTTGCCTGGTTGCATTGCCCTTGTATGCTGAAATGAGAAGATATCAGCAGGTCTTGTCAATCTATTGAAATTCTATTCAGTGGTGACTGCATAAGGAAGAACCAATCCTTTTTTTTGCACAAATTGATTCATTTTCTTCCGATGTGTTATTTCCTTGCTATAATTACTCTGCTGTTGTGGTTCGATGGCATGATTAAAGGTGCAGTGGTGAAAGCAGAAGCTCACCGGACCGATGTTTTTGGTCCTTGCCTATAGTGCACAAGCTCGTGTGTCCAGAAAAGCTTGTTGGTGCTTCGAGCCTCAGAGTCTGCACATTCTTTCTGTCTTGTTTTTTCCTGGTCAGAATTATTGGATTACTGCTACTCGTTCTATAGTACTTATCATTTTGGATAATTTATTGTTTTGGATAATTTATTTAGGGCAAGGCTAAGGCTAAATTTTAAAAACTTTAACTATAAATAACTTTTTAAAATATTTATTTTAGAAACATGGAGACTTAATGTATGAACTAATCTGGAAAGACACTTCGGGGATAGACACAAGTCTTTGCGGCATATCGTAGCCGCATCTAGCGGCGAGCGCCTCGTCGCCGCCATCTCCGGCTAACCTTTTGTTTTTCTTAGGCATTTTCCGGCAAACCTAATCGGAATTAGAAACGGCTTAACCCGCGCGCTACTCGTGTCCGAACAGGGGCGGAACAGAAGTTCAGAGAGTAGGGCTAAGCTTAGTATTATCTATTTTTAAGTTTGATATGATAATTTTATATAATATTAAAGGGATTATAGAACTAGGCCTCTAGTTATAGTTGTACTAGGCCTAGTTTTGCCATCATTATGAAGTTACGAGTTAATTTAAATTTTCAACCTTAAATTTAAAGATGATCTTGAGGATTTTTTATCAAAGTTTATTTATCAACATTAACTTTTAGATAGCTAAGAATATATATATAAAAGTTTTAATCACAGTTTTCATTTGCAAAATCACCCCAGAAAGCCAACACAACCGAAATTATTCAGCACTAGCCAACGCCTTGCCGTCGTCTCACGGTCATTACGGTGCCGCATACCCTCTCGATTTTACGGTGCCGCATACCCTCTCTCGATTTTATAAAAGTGCTCATGAGTTAAGACTGCATCAGAAATATTATACTCCATCACTTAAATGCTAATGAATCTGAACATAAGCAAAATGTATACGTGAATTTTCTAAATAATATAATAGCAAGATTAGAGAAAAATAATAGCAACTAGCAAGGTCAGGGGGTTCAGATGAACAATTCAATCTGTGTCAACAAATTGGCAATTCATTACGCAGTCTCCACAGGAACTATGACCAGAAAAATGCAGCCTGGCAACTATATCATGGTCACGCGCTAGCAGGGTTCAACAGGCTATTTTTCACTGGAATGTTTCCAACTAAAAGATGACAGACTTTTACATGGGCTCACTCAGCATATTCTTATCAATTTGGAGCAAATTTTAGAAGCTTCCTAAATGCCATCTCCTGTGGCCAGTTCCACACCAAGGCCCCTTGGAGTCATAGAATCAGAATCAGTAGTTGCCTATCATAACACCATGATCTGCAGCAGGCTGCTAAATCATCATCCTCGATTCTGCTCTTCATGGTTACTCGAAATTGATAGGCCGTGTGGTCAACAGAGTAACCTGTCACTACTTTCGTTTGTTGCTCTTTTTGCATCTCAAAATACAGGTAAACAGTATTGGTGAGTTTTGATCCTTCTGTTTTTTCACTTTTACCGTTTAAGGGCCAGAGGCGGCCTTGAACTCCTTGATGAAAAGGAGAAGTTCTCCCTGAAAAGAAAAACAGAATTTCAGGATGGAGTTCCAAGTATTAAATCACTGAACATGGATCAATAAATCAGAAGGTGAAGTGTTACATATCAGAGCACTGAAAGATAATAAAATAATGGCAAGAGTTACGGGAAACATGTCTTTTTTTTTTCTACGATAGAATTGTAATAAACCACATAATACTTTTCACTCAATTTTAAAATTTGCATTGATAAGATGGTCAAGTAGTTACCTAAGAAGCTTGAACAAGCTTTTGTTTGGGTGAAATTGTGCAGTAAACTGGGAATTCTCATGTCCCTGCAGACATGATGTATGCCTCCCTGTCCTCATATTGCCTACAACCAGAACAAAACGCAAAATGTGTCACAGAGCATTCTTTGAGATGAGATATCAAGTATTTCTGCGATAATAGTATATTGTGATGTAAAATTAGAACTAGTAGTAAATGTTGTCAGGTACAACCCTTACGTTGCATACCCACCGTATTTTGTGGGCATGTGTTCACCACATTAGGCTGAAAAATATTTCAACCTAAGATTAAACCCAAAATTTAATACATAGCATTAAATTTGATATAATCACTCTGTTCACAAACATACATCAGTGAAAGCAAACTCTCTCAAAAGTTGATATTATCTCTTAAGAGAGCATACACTGCTGAAAATTACATTTAATAACCACATACAGTACCAAAGAGTTGCACCAAAAAGATTTTCAATGAATGGAACTTTTCAACAAATGTTATATTCCACATGTATGCTAATTGGATGCATGCACAAAAAGGGAAACAATTTCACTGAAAACTGACAGAAACGAACATAAGAAAAAGGAAAAAAGAATATAGAAATAATTTCTTGCCTTTTGCTGATGGAATATAAGACAAATGCCATCAGCAAGGGACCACACACAACATCTGGTTCCATAGTGTAGTGGTTAGCACTCCAGACTTTGAATCTGGTAACCTGGGTTCGAATCCCGGTGGGACCTTTTTTTAGTATTACCATACTCAAACGGAACACGCATAATCAATTGCTTGCAGAGCCAACTCTCTTTCACCATGTTATTGTTCAATACAGTGCATCGATATGTGGCATATCTATCCACTTTCATCACATTAGAGCATTTTAATCATTTCACTGTCTCAAGTTCTCCAGCCTGCAACCTTTGGTGACAAACCTTTCATCACACCATTACCATCACCGGCATCAAAAATCACGAACTTGAACTCTTGGTCTACAAGAATCTAATCACTGAAAATATAAGTTGTAACTTGTCATTCTTTGGCTTTTCGCAAATTCCCTAGAGAGCCACATCAACAAAACTGTTTTCCATCTATGAGATGAGAAGTGTATTTTGATGCTAATAACATTTTTTTGCATGAATTTAGGCCTCTACACTCATTATTGCAGATGGAAGAAAAAAGGATAGACAGAACAAGAGCAACTAGCCACTCAAACCACTCTTGGTCATATTTCTTTTTATAAAGAAATAGAGAAAGCCATTAAAGAATTTACTCAACATTATTCATACACTAAGAAAGTTACATTTGGTGATGCCACTTTTGAGGGAAATTATGATTTCATTAGTATCATATTTTTTGCCACATGAATCCAGATGAAATTAACCCAAGTTTCAGAAGCACTGGCTCAGGTCCATTGTTCAATGCTACTCAGCAATTGTCCACTTCTGCTCAGCAGAAAATGAGATACTTATGGCAGAACAGGCCACCTAGGTACTCTTAAACTTGAAATAAAACTATCAAGATCTCAATTTACATAAAAGAGCAAAGCATCTATGGGTGAAATAAAAATAACTATACGATTTCACACTATATAAAGGTTAATCCAGGTCATTCGTCCATCGACAACCACTACACATCTCAGTAATCTAATCATATTTATCTGAAATATTTTTGGAAGTATTACCTGGATGGTTTTCTATGAACTGGCAATTCCACTTGTGCAGTAACAACTGGGAATTCTCACTTATCACCTTCTCTCTCCTACAACCAGAAGAAAGCATACATGTTTTAAATGAATGGGTGTTTTTTTAGCCAATGTCATATTCTACATGGATGCAAACTGGATGCATGCTGAAAAAGGAACATAATTCCATTCAAACCAAACAGATGCAAACAAACACATAAAAAAAAAGATAAAAAGCATAAAGACAATATTTTCCTGTCTTTTACTGTGTTTATGTGTTTAAGACAAAAATCTTATCTGAAAGGGACCACATACAACATCCGGTTCCATAGTGTAGTGGTTAGCACTCCAGACTTTGAATCTGGCAACCTGGGTTCGAATCCCGATGGGACCTTTTTTTGGTAATGCCATACTCTTCAAATGGGATATGCATAGTGAATTGCTTGCAGGGCCAATATATTTTTATTGAATCTTTAAGAAAATAACGGTTTTGTATACCATGTTCTTGTATAAACAGTGGGTCAACATGTGGCATATCTCTCCGCTTTCATGGTATCAGAGACTATTGATCTTCTCACTATCTCAACTTCTCCAACTTGTAACCTTTAGTGACAAACCTTCCATAATGCCATCAGCCATTACCATCACCAGCATTAAAAATCACACACACAGCACTCTTGGACTTCAAGCATATAATATTGTAAATATAAGGACTTAAGGAGTTGTCACTCATCACTGTTGGGCTCTTGGCAAACGTCCCAAAGAGCTGCATCAACAACACTGTTTTCAACTATGAGATAATAGTTGTATTTTGATCCTAGATGGTAGCAAAATGTTTGGCATGAATTTAGCCCTCTACATTCATGATTGCAAATGGAGGAAAAATGGATAGAGAGAGAGAACAAGAGGAACTAGCCAATAAACTCTAATACCATGAAAGCGGAAAATATGGCACACATTAACATATCGTATTCAATATAATATCCCATGGAATATATAAACAAGCAATCCAGAGTTTGCTGAGCAGAAAAACAAAAATGAGGAAAATAGGCATGTAATTTCAGTAACATACACAGCACATACAACAAAAGATTGTGATCCCACAAATTGCCTTGAGACAAATCTGATATATTAGTTTTTAAGGTTATATCTGAAAGTCTTTATTCATTACAAAAGGAATCATATGGTTGACAATCCAACTGCAAATTAGGGCCTTAAATTCAGGGGGGAAAAATTCAAGGTTGATTCTCACTTGTGCAGTAACAACTGGGAATTCTTATTTATTGTCTTCTCTCTCCTACAACCAGAAGAAAACGTGCATGCTTTAAATGAATAGGGTTTTTTAGCCAATTCCATATTCTACACGTATGCCAATTGGATGCATGCTGAAAAAGGAACACAATCCACTGAAACTAAACAGATGGAAACAAACACACAAGAAAAAAAGATAAAAATGGTACAGGGGCATTTTTCCTGCCTATGGAATGTGACCTAGAAATGTCAGCGGCAAGGGACTACAAATAACATCTGTTCCATAGTGTAGTGGTTAGCACTCCAGACTTTGAATCTGGCAACCTGGGTTCAAATCCCGGTGGAACCTTTTTTTTCATATTGCCATACTCCTCAAATGGGATGGACACAGGCAAATGTTTGTAGGGCCAAAATATGTTGCATGAGTTATTTTTTTTTGTTATTAACGTTTAGTTGTGAGTCATGACAAAGCACAAGAAACAAGAAGCATTTTTTTATAATTCAACATGCATGTTCAAGTATATGTGCACGACTAACTATGTTATCCATTTGAAGTAAACTACAAATAATATTTGCTGACAGCACCTGCATATTAGGATATAACTCAAGAAGGAAATAGCACTTACGAGTCACGTAGCAGGATAGCCTCATGTATAACAGATAAACCTCACACCCAAGTTCCCACAAATAGGTTTATAATTAAACAACACAAAATTGTTTTACAAATATTTATTCAACATATCTTTTCCATAAATTGAAACGTGAACTCTAGCTTAAAATGACAGGCACATCAATCGATTGTTAATTGCTTGATGTTCGAAAGAATCATTAGATCAAACTAATCATTATAATTTCAATGTTAGTTTAGCCGCTTGAAATATTGTTATACAGCAATTAATCACTTCAATCTAAACGCTAAATTCAATCTCAATTGATTTTAGTAAGTGGGAGCTATCTCATATTACTTATTGTAGTAAGGAGCAGTTGTTACATTCATTTGATCCTAGAATTTAACCTTGCTGTATGAGATCATTCACATACAAATTTTCATATGTTTGTCTATTTCTTACTTAGAAATAAATACCAGGCGATCTTACAACTTAAAAAATTCATGAAGCCTAGTAGCATCAAATGTGTAGCATAAGATGCGTGTGCTGATCCCTTAACTTGGATAGACTCGCGCATAGAGCTCCCACCAGAATGGCACAAATTGCTTAATCACAACTAATTACCGACACTATTGCAGGTATTAATCGAAAACAAAGCAGCACGCCCAAATTTACATGTGCAATTCCATAAAGCAACACTAAAAACAAACAAAATCAACCAAAAAAACAAAAAAGCCATCCTAACTGAAGAAAAGGGAACGCCCGATGCTAAGCACTTCTCCCATACGCGACAAGCGCACGTACGAACACCGATACCTGCCACGGCGAGGAGAAGCAGGGAGTACGTACGCTCCTGGCTAGGGCAGAACTGCCCCCCCCCCCTCCCCCCACCCACCGCCCCTCTCCCTCCAACCGGATGCGCCATTAGGAGGCGCAGATGCGGGGAGGCCGGAAGGCTCGGACGCCTGCATTCGCGGCCAAGGGCGAGAGGGGAGGAGGAACTCCATCGCCGCACCCGCGCGTGCTAGGGCTTGGACGCGGCGGCAATGGTGGTGCGGCCAGAGATGGGCGGCGGCGCGGAGGGGATCGGATCGGCTAGGGGTAAGGTAGGGCGCTTCATGGGCCCAGCATTTGGGCCGGTCCAGCTCGGCCCGGTTAGGAGGACGGCCTGCGTGGCCGCGTCCATATAGGAGTTTTTGTTTCCTTTTTTTTATTGTTTTTGTTGCGCTCTGCAGGTGAACTCGACGGAACCGCCGCCTCCGCCTCCGCCGCCGCGCTCGCACCTCCCGTAGTGGTGGGGAGGAAGAACGTGATCGGGATCTACATCTGGGTATGGCATCTTGGGATACTGGATTTCTCTTCTTTCTGATCTCGGTGTTCTTGGCGATTGATTTTATCCGGGATTCAAATTGCGATCCCTGTAGGACGAACCCTTGCTTTTTTTTGCTTTTTCTATATAATCAGGCCTCAGCCGGGTTGTTTGTGTGTTGAAAAATTGCTGGTGGCCAGGAATTGTTCGATTAGTACTCCTATTAATCAATCTATTGCTGCTGCTGCTGCTGCTAATATTGTTTGGTTTGCTATTCTTCATTAAGCGTCAGGTTAAATTACTTTTTGGCGATAATTGAGTTTGTATACTATTCCGTACTTCGTAGTTCTTACTATTGAGTTTATATCTGACCGAAATCTTGTTGGTGTATAGGATGGTAGATTGTCCTTTACTGATACTTTATCTGTTCCGTATTATGACTTTTTGAGTTTGCCTAGATTAATCCATGTATATGTTTTGTATACGTGTCTAGATTTATTAGTGCAAGTATAAATCTAGACAACGTCAGAAAGTCTCATATAATATAGAACGAAGGGAATATTTCTCAATGATGATCCTTAAAACCTACTACTCATTTTTATATCACAGTTCCATCTACATAGTTTAGATAACAGGAGGTAAACAAGGAAACCCACCAAAATTACGGAATTGATACTAATTTTTAGCCGTAGATATTGTATTAAAGCACTGTCCTATCTCCTAAGGAATAGAAGAATGAATGCACATGCTTCTCGAGCTCCTAAATGATGTGATTTTCATAAACAAACTGACGGTTATTTTTTTAGAAAACTATTTTAAATATATCGTTCAATTTTATACCGTTAATTTATTCACTTGTATGCTCAAATAGTTAACACAAAATCATCTAGCTTATATTGTAGGGCTTATATTGCTGAAGGACTTTTATGAATTAGTTTAATTATATGGTGGGTTGAAACTAACCGAAAGCTAGGTATAGGACAAAAACTTCTAAGGTCCTTGATGTAAAAAATCTAACTCTTGAATTAACCAGCTAGTGATATTTTTACAAATATTATTTATTTGGTGGGTGGAAAAGTAAAATTGCAGGGAAATCGCTGGAGATGGCAGCAGCTTTTCAATTTCCAGAAACCTCATGTTTTTTTTAATCTGATCAGTGCCTTTTATTCTTGACTGTTGCTCTGTCTTTTCTCTGATTTCTTCTTGTAGATATTTTGGATTTATCTTATAAGTTAAGCATGCTAACAAGCCAATTTGAGAAATATAGCTAGATATGACATATACTTCTACCGGGCCATGTACCTCTACATGGCCATTTTACTCTGGCTGTTGCATCTTCCTTGCGTGTGCGCTTCTGGTGTCCATAAGAACTTAACAAGTGGGTTGCATTGTGATCTTTCCATTCAAATACAGAACATAATTGTTTTTATTTAGCAGTAATATTCAGAGCAACTTATGGAAACAACATTTTCTTCAAATTATAAGTCATTGATTGAGAGTGCTGAAAACTGAATAACAATTTGCACACAATTACCCTTAATTTTGTTTACACGTTACCAAGCACTGCAGCAACCACTTTTCTCTTCACTGTTTATAATGCAGGGTGAACTGATTCCAATCAGGAGATGGAAACAATTCAGGAGCTAGAATCAAGAATTCAGCAGAAGTCAGAACCTGAGGTTGATGAGATGCCAGGATCCATGGATGATCAAAAGGCTGAGGAAATAAGCCAGGATACAGTCATGGAAAGTGATACTAAACCAGCAATGCAAACTGAGCTGGAAACAAGTCCAGGGGCTAACCCAAATCCTGCAGAAACAAACCATGACACAAATGAGGTAACTTATGGTGACCCAGGAACCACCACTGATCCAGGTGCTACTTACCGCTGTAAAAGATGCCGCACGCTCGTCGCTACAGAAGGGTACGTTGTTACCCACAAAGTTGGTTGTGGTCAGAAGAGTTTTGCGATGCGCAGAAAGTATGATCCAGATGAGGAGGAACCTGAATGCACCTGCCTCTTTGTGCAGCCCTTGAAGTGGATGCAACCCTGTGAGTTGCCTACCTTGAATGTTTCAATGTTCCTTTTTGTTGGTATTGTGTCTATGCCTGACATATTTTCGTGTAAAATGTGTTGCATTGCAGTCGTGGAAGGATATGTTTCGGGGAAGATCGCGTGCAGGAAATGCAACACCCGATTAGGAGAATTCCACTGGGCAGGAATGCAGTGCAGCTGCGGAGCCTGGGTCAATCCAGCTTTCAAGCTCGTCAACAGCAGGATTGATAAATGCGAGATGTAATTAGTCAAGCAACTCAACTTCGAATTAGTTAGCAGTGAAACAGTACGTCCTAGACTTTTTTTTTTAAAGTAGTACCTTCTAGACTTACTTAGGCACTCTGGCAGTAACCACGATCTGTTGTCCAAACGAAAAATCTTACAGAGTATCCGCAATATTCAGTGCTTTTATCAGTTGTCACAATTTTCTGTTTGTCTCTGAAAACCCTGCATTTCAAACGAGCTGGACACTGCGTTACGATTGCAAGTACTTCTGGAATGCAATTCGTTCGAGCCTATGGAAATAGGATGCTCTTCCCTGACGGTTCCTTATCTGAAGCATTGTTCGTTTTATCCAAATTTTGAGTGTAAATATGCAAAATTATAAGTAATGCTTAAGTGACTTCCATACAAAATCAAATCACACCAAATAATTAATAATTATGTATTTTAAAATAAGACATCAAATGAAAAAGTGGAAGAAGTAAGTATATATAGGTCTCGTTGAAATGAGTTATCTTGGTCCAAAACCGTCAAGTCCCCCCCCCCCCCCCCCAGACAGTCCAACGTGGCACCACATCCCCTCTTGGTTAACAGTCCGAAACGAAACAAGTGCATGCATCCAGGAGAGCAGGACTCAACCAAACATAAAAAACACGGTGCCATCTGCCCAAGGCCGAAAAGGCTAATACGCGTGCGGTCGCGTCGCGCGTGCCGGCCCAACCACGGCCCACCTGCTTTTTTTTCTTTTACTTTATAAATAGGGGTTTAAACTTTATAAATAAAGTTTACACGTATAAAATAAAGTTTTTCTATAATAAGTATATATCTATATTTTTTGTGTATATATAATATTTTGTATCTATGTAGATTTTTAACTGAAAAGTTTGTATATATGTGTATATGTATATAAAGTTTATATGTATAAAGTTTACATGTATAAAGATTTTTTATATTAAGTTTATATCTATATTTTTTATTTATAATTTTTTTTACTTTATGGCTATAAAGTTTGCATGTATAAATTTTTACTTTATGGATATAAAGTTTGCATGTATAAAGATTTTTCTATATTTAAGTTTATATCTATTAATTTTTATATAATTTTTATATGTATGTATGTGTGTATATATAAAGTTTGCATATACAAAGTTTGTGTGTATAAAGTTTACATATATATATATATACACACATGTATACAAAGTTCACACCAAAGAGGAAAAAAGCGATCCTCCTCCTTTGCATATACAAAGTTTATATGTATAAAGTTTACATGTATAAATTCGTGTGTATATATATATATATATGTGTATATGTATGTATACAAAGTTGACACGAAAGAGGAAAAAAGCGATCCACCCCCCCAAAGGCTGCCATGAATTTCATGAAAGCAATGCAATCTCAGGAGAGAGATGAAACTCAACATACGGTACCAATTCAAACTAAAAAGAATATGTATGTGCGTCTTCAACTCCAAATTAAATTACGTTTGCCCCAAGGCGAATACGATAGCAACTAGGAGTAAAACGTAGCACAGCGAGACACAAAAAAAATTTCCGAAAAAGAAAACAAAAAAATGAAACAATATACAGAGAGCATCGAGCCACCAAGAACTCTACGTTCGCGGGCTCGCGGCGACGTCGACGCAGGGCATCTCGGCGAGGCCGCGCGTCTCGCAGAGCATCTCGTCCACCCACGGCGCCGGTGGCGGCAAGGCTGTCCGCCGCCGCGCCGCCCCCACCGTCGCGCTCGCGCCGCCGTGGTATACTTCCCCGCCTCGCGGCCCATCAGCGCCGCCGCCGCCGGCTCCACCCCTCCACCCGTCGGCCCGGCACAGCCGAGGCCTCCGGAGCAGCGGCGCCTGCTGCGGCGGCGGATGCGGATGCGCGGCCGTGGCGTCGTTGCCGGTGAGGCGCTGCACGAGGGACTTGAACCCGGCGGCGTCGGAGGTCACGAACTGCGTCTCGATGAACGTCACCTTGACGCCGCCGCCGCCATTGCAACCCCTCTCCATGGACCCAATCCGATCGAGTAGCAAGTAATTCGCTTACTACTGCTTCCTGTCCCGATCAAGCCGCGAGCTTTTCGCCCTTTTTTTCGAGGGTAGCTCAAGGTTGGCTGCTGGTGACGAAATCTCTCGTCGCTGGGGGTATTATATACAGGCCGGCGGGGGCAGCGGCGGAGGTGAAGTGAAGAAGCATGCGAGAGCTTGGACGAGCACTGCGTCGATGACATGTGGGGTCCGCGCGGGTGGGTCCCACGTGGAGGTGAGACGGGAGGGGTGCGGGTTTCGCGGTGTTTGGGTGGATGGAGTATGTAGAAGTGACAAGTTGGGGTGGTTTGACCGGTCGTAGAGGCAGTGACGGACAACGGTCAACTTTTGGGAACGGTCAAGGCAGCGGGTCTCCTCCCTCGTGCGAGCAGGAAGAGAGGATAGGGTCCTCCTGGCCTCCAGTCTCCTGTGTCCTTTTCAAGTTTGTATTATTTGCGACTTCGGTGTGAGATAGGGAGTAATAACTGTTTTGCTTTTTAATAAACATAAGCGAAACCACTTATTAATAATTAAAAAATAATTTATGAGCAAAACTTATAGCGATTCAAATGTAAAAATTAAAAAAAAATTGTGATGACAAAACCCAAAATTATCTTATTTAAGTTTTACCATTCAAATTTTGCCTTGCAAGAGCATTTTCAATAGGCATCTAAAATTGATCCTAAAACCGAAATTTTGGGAATTCGACTAGAAATAATATCTCCAACAAGTTTTCAACTCAATTCTCATTTATTAGGAATGTCTAAAATCACATCTCTTGTATCCTAAATTTGGGGTAGCCATATGCGTCCCTAATACAAGTTATTTAGTTTTGGGATTTTCTTAAGGAATGTATAATTTTTATGCCCAATGTTTTTTGGATAGACCTAATATAAGAATTTGAGGAGTAAAATATTAGCATTAACTGGAGATGCTATAAGCATAAACATAAACTAAAAAAAAGATGGAATGGTTTTCCCCATACAAATTTGGATCATATCCATATGAGATGGTTTGTCACTTTATCCATACGAGATGTTTTCACTACTTTATGCCTTCGATGTATGTTATGATTAATTTATGAAATAAATTAAATCTACATGTACTTTGATTTTCAACAGCTTTATATAGTTTTTCATTCATCTTTGACCAGATTCAAATGTTTGTCTCAAATAAAGGAAGTTACATGTGGCCAGTAAGGTTTCACTTTTCATTTTATAAGACAAAATCGTGTACCAGTGATACCACAATTATTAGCTATAATCATGTGAAAAACACATAAATTTGAATTCAAATTTTGTAAATAAAATCATCACAGTTTTGGGTCACCCGTGCGGCAGGGAGCAATTATCACATAGTAGGTAGCAATTATCACCGTGGCTTGGTCCACACTATATGGGCAGATAATTGAGGTGGTTTTTGGCGATATCGATAATCACGTTTTCTATGAAAGAATACGTAATATTGCACGATTACATGATATACATCACAATCATGGTGATATATGAATATCTTGTATTTTTTTCAAAGTTTGTAAATTATCACGATATTTATCGAATCAAACCGTAGTTTATTGTTAAAGTGTCCTATGACTGATTATGGTCATTATTATCGCGATATTGCAAACCGTACTGCCCGCACGACTCTAGAATTTTTGATTCATCGGCTCTATATAATAAAATATTTCATTTTCACTATTTATACGGGAATTACATTGCCTGATCGCAACCAAACTTGCAGAACAGGGTACTACAAGGCATGTAACATTATACATAAAATTTCCAAAAGAAAATCAAAAAATATGCAGAGATCATCCAAAACGGAGGACACTGAGCTCATGGATGGATTAATCTCATCGCTGGTCGGCGCAGAACATCTCGGCGAGGTCGCCCATCTCGTAGAGCATCACGTACGTCCACCCACGGCGCCGGCCGCACCACTGCCCGTCGCTCCGGCCCCACCCCCACCGTCGCGCTCGCGCTCGCGCCGCCGTGATAGGCTTCTCCACCTCGCGGCCCACCAGCGCCGCCGGCTCCCATCCAGCCGTCGGCCCGGCACGTCCGGAGCGGCGGCGGCGGCGTCGTTGGCGGTGAGGCGCTGCACGAGGGAATCGAGCCCGGCGGCGTCGGAGGTGACGAACTGCGCCTCGATGAAGGTCACCTTGCCGCCGCCGCCATTGCAACCCCACTCCATGGAATCAACCGCGATGAGTTCAGCTCGTTGCTCTTTATGTCTCGATCAAAATCCGCGACCTTTTTCGCCTTTTTTCCCTCTTCTTGATTCGATCCGCGAAGAGCGAATCTTCCGTGCCGCAAGAACTGACATGTGGGGTCCATTTTGGGTTGGGCGAGTGGGGCCCATATGGAGGTGAGATGGGAGGGTGGGTAGAAGTAGAAGTAGAACGGGACAAGTTGAAGCGGTTTGACCGGTCGTACGCAGGCACGGCACTGGTCAGCTAATTAACGGTCAGCTTTTTTTTTTTTTGACGAAGAACGCACGCACCTAAATCCTATCCCGGCGCCTACCCCGAAAGCATGAGGCCGTTAGAAAATTCTGAAAAATTCGCTCCAACCAGAAGTCGAACCTAGAATTTTAGGTGCTACTAAGCCTTTGTAACCAGGCCCTTTCGCATTAACGGTCAGCTTTTGGGAACGGTCAAGGCTCACTCTCTTCTCTTCTACGCTGGCTCACTATCCCGTTAAAACTGTTCTCTGTTCGACGCTGGAAAAAGATATTCTAATAATGGATAACTCGGTTTTGACTTTAAAAAAAGTTATAGCCAATTATTACATAGTTTATAGTTTGATGCACCAGAAAATCTATAGGCTTAAACATGAGATAAAAAGATATAGGGACAATTTGGTTTAAGGCTAAATTTCGTCGGTTCTAACAGTATTCTTTAAATTTTTTGTTACCAAATTTTGGCAATGTCTTTAGCTACAAGTCAAATAAACTCTAAGAAACTTTGGTTTGGTGTACTTTGACCTCAAACCAAATATGATTTTTACCTTACTTAATATTAGTAATGACACATTTTGATATATGCATATTCTGATCTCAAACCAAATATACCCCGAGTTACTGAGTTTGACTCAACTACCGACTATCATCCAAACTTAAAATTTTGTTTATTAAAAATATTACGAAGTACTCCCTCCAATTTTTTTGTTTTTAACTAGCCAACGTCATAATTTAGCACATGGAGAGAGTACACCCTTTTAATTGTCTTTACAACAAAACATAACATAACATAACACATATGATCTGGTTATGCAGTCGTGAGTTTATAACTTCAACCACGAAAATTTAAATCATGTTACCCACAGATATCACTCATGTGTGAGTGGTCTTTAAATTAACAGTAAGGCTAGAAATGTGTGACTGATCTCCATCTCAAGTATGCGTTATAGCGTGTAATTGAGAAAGCATGATTGTGAGGTGTCTAGTGTTATATGATTGTGAGTCTTGTATAAAATTGCAAAAATAAAAAGAATTCATAAACAGGATCCGCAAAAAAACCTGTATATCTTGACCCATTATCACCTCTGCCTACCGTTTTTTTCTCAAATACCGTAAATTTTGTCACAAGAATAGAATTTTTTAGTATTTACATTCTTTTGCAAAAAAAGACGAGTGATTATAAAGTTTTAAATTTAATAGAGCTCAGTGTCAGTTATTTAAAAAATAGAGAGATTAAATTTGATATAGTACAACCATTTTTAGATAACTGATAGAAAGTTTGATATACAACCTTTGGTTATGTTTTCGTAGCCGCGATAGTATTTTGTGTACAAAGTTTCTAAAGGTAGAGTTGAAGTATACAATTGTCAACTCTCTATATACTTGATGATCGATATACATGTATACTAGCAGTTATTTTTTTATTAGTGCGAAAATTTTGTATCATCTGTCGCGAATTTTTTTTTTCAACCTCTCTCTTATAACAACAATGTTATACCGATACTTTCTCCAATTTTTTTTATTCAGCACATTTGACTTGACTTTTAAATTTATGTTTAACCATTTATCTTATTTAAACATTTTACATACTTATTAAATATTTTATTGTGATTTGATTTATTATTAAAGATATTTTAAACGTGTCTTATAGTTTTACATATTTGAACAAAATAATTTTGAATAAGACGAAATCAAAAAATAAACAGCTTTAAATTAAAAAACAGTGGAGGGAATATATGGCATGCGTCTGCGACTCCAAAAATACATTCCCCGATCGCACCAAAACGTTACAGCTTACAGGACAGGGTGTAACAGAGTAATTCAGAAAAAAAGGAAAAATAAAAAGAATGAAACAATCTGCAGGGAGCATCGATCACGGGGCGTTGATCAACAGGGGAAGCCACCGTAGCCGCCGCCGCCGTGGCACCGTCCTCCGCTCGCGCCGACGAGCATCTCGTCGAGGTCGCACGTCTCGTAGAGCAGCAGCATCTCATCCACCCACGGCGACGGCGGCACGGCCTCCCGCTGCGCCGCCGCGACCACCGTGGTCGCGCCGCCGGCTCCTCCCCTCCACCCGTCGGCGGCGGCCCGGCACGGCCGCGGCCTCTGGAGCGGCGGCGGATGGGCGGCGGCCGTGGCGTCGTTGCCGGTGAGGCGCTGCACGAGGGACTTGAACCCGGCGGCGTCGGACGTCACGAACTGCGTCTCGATGAACGTCACCTTGACGCCGCCGCCGCCGCCGCCATTGCAACCCCTCTCCATGGGAATCAATCAACCCGACAACCTCTCGAACCGATGAGATCAGCAGCCCTGCTCCACGTCCGTCTCGATCAAAAGCCGCGACGCGACACCTCTTCGCCTTCTTCTCCTCGATTCGATCAGCGAATCGCAGCTCAAGGTGGTGGCCGGTGAAGACGACGAAGCCTTCCCATGCTGGTGGCGCGCGGGGCGGCTTATATACAGAGCGGCGCAGTGAGGGGTCAACCTGTCAAGAACTGTTCCAAGGGCGGCAACAACGCAAGACCCACGCAGGGGAGCGCTACACTACGAAGATGACATGTGGGGCCCATGTTAGGTGGGACCCGCGTGGAGGTGAGATGGCAGGGAGGGTTCGCGGTTGGTGGGGTGGTTTGACTGGTCGTACACAGGTTGTGAAGCGAGGCGACGGTCAGCTTCTGGGAACGGTCAACGGGTCAAGGATCCGCTCACTCCCTCGTGCCGAAATTGGCCCTATCCCTGTATCATTTTCATGTCTGAGTTCTTGGCTACTTCGGTGTGATCCTAGTAGTAATACCTTCGTTTCTAAATATAAGTATTTTGCTTAGTTTAGTATCGATTGTCAACAGATATTTTTTAATCATTTCAGTAGGCAACTTCTTAATTTTGAATTGATTAGATTCTATTTGTAAATATTTGATTGACTTTGGAATCATTAAAATGATAGTTGTTATGTTTCGTTTAGTTTATTGCACAGCTGTTAAGTCGTTGATGAATGAAGTACGCGTCCAAAAAAGTTTGTAGGTTTATATATTTGTTTTAAACAGTTTAAAGCTAATGTTGAAAAGTAATAAAGTATATTTATAAAAAGTAATCTTAAGCAAATTTTTTACTTGCTGTATTAGCAAGACCTGAACAAACGAAGATGACGATAAAATCCCTGAAAAATTAATGTAAAATCTATTACAGAATTTCAATTTTTTTTTTGCTTTGGACAATAATTCGCAACGGAACCTAGCTCTAGTGAGTCTACGCATGTTAAGCTCATTCAGCTACTAATACAGGGACCAGATAATGCAATGTGATGCTTTTATTGTGTCATTTAAAAATATATTTCTCATATTATCGCAAATGGTTTATTCCATATCATTTTACCATCATGTGCTCCATATTATCGCTACATGGCATGTGCGTCGTATGCAAGGCAGCACATGCGTTGTATCGTTTAGTTTGTTCATCATGACCGAGTCTTCCACGTAAATGCATGCACTCCATCAAAACTTATGTTCAAATTACAAATTTTCACGAATGCCTTTCCAGTTTTCTTTTTATGATGAGTAAGACTGGTACTGCTACATACCCGTGTGTGCCGACTGCCGAGTAATGTTGATTTGGTTAACGTAGCAACCCATGTATTATTCTCTTCTTTTCAGAGAAGAGCACATTATTTGTAAATAATTTGAATATTAATGAGCTTTTTAGAATGAATAGTGCTACTAGTGCCCCAGAAGTTGGCAACACTGTTCTATATTGAATGATAATCTATCCGCCGCAAAATATCACTATATTTCTAGTTTAAGTGGGTGGTTGTTTGACTTTTTAAGGAAAAACGATAAATAACATATTTGCAAATAGAAAATAATTTGTGAATAAAATTTTATATACGTATTCTTAGCGATCTAAAAGACAATATTGAAAATAAACTACAATGAAAATCTCAAAATCTGCTCTAAATTCAAAGTTAAAAATATAAATTTTGGATAATAAACATAAACAGAAATAAAAGGATGGTGTTGTAAATTTAAGCCAATTAGATAATAAAATTTAGGAACACATGGAGTATCACCTGAGCAAATAACTAATACATCTAACCATCGATCTTTTGTCTCTCGGCTTATAAGATAGCTGGAGCCAAAAATTAAATTAAAAAAATAATTTTGAGCTTTTTCATCCTAATTTATTTTTCAGTATTGGATTTCGAGCTTTTTCATCCTAATCTATTTTTCAGTATTGGTTTTTAAATTCTATGAAAAAATATATAAAAGTTTTATTTATAAATTATTTTTTTGCTAGTTGTAGGCAAAACGATGGAGTTGAACTGGGCCAGGAAATAATATTCAAACCATAGATCATTCCCACCAGTCAAACCTTGCCAGCAAGCAGCTGCTGGTTCCGAGGAATCCTCCTGTCTACCCATGTCATCGCATCTTTTTGTTTTTTCATATGCTTATAAGCTAAAATTTAAATTTTAATATTAACATTAAAATTGGTTTTGGGTTTTTTCATCGAAATTTATTTTTTAGACTTGTTTTTAAGATTGCTAAGAATATGTATATAAATTTTTTCATACATTATTTTTCATTTGTAAATATGTCATTTGACTTTTTTAATGAAAAATCAAGATTTCTCTAAATTAGTACCAACAGCACAGTCAAATGCAAAGATTTATTGAGTGGTTTTTTATTGTTTTCTCCAGCTGCAACTCGCAAGCACTTGAAAGTGAGAGGGGGCAGTGTCACTATACTCCTTCCCGAGTGGAGAGCGACGGGTGCCCATGACAAACTCTACTTCGGAGAAATGAAGAAAGCTTGAAAATGTCACTTCTGTCTTTCTCATTGCGAGGCTACTAGCCTACTACCAGTGTTCAAATGATCATGATTGGGCTGCTGTAATGCATGTGCACAGAACCAGTTGTGTAGGAGTAATGTCTTTGGCTTGCCGTCTCAATAAGATCCGGCTCATCTAAGAGCAAGTTCAATAGTATATTCAACTCATAGCTTCAATTCATCTATAGTCAATCTAATAGTCAATTTATACAATAGTTACCTAAAAAAACATTAACACATGGTCCTACGTGTCATACACACATTTTGTCTTGGAGCCCGTGTACAGCTGGTTACAAATTAGTAGTCTACCTCTCTTCTCTCTCCCTTTTATCTCTTTAAAAAAATTTTATAGCTAGCTTATAGCCTGCTATTGTACCTGAACTAAGCGTGAGCCAAGAGGCCCAACTGACCAATGGAAATGATAGATATCACAGCGCAAAAGTTATCAATTTTGTTATTTTAACAGAATGTGTGACCTAGCTTGAAACCACTTCCAGGTCACAATTACTTATGTGACCATGGTATGTATGGATACAATTTGCTCACATAATATGTAAATATGTAGATGCATAGATCAAATCTTCTAAACAAATTATGTTCGGCCTCTTGAGACGGTGTTGAATTTAAGAGCAATTTTATAGTTTTTGAGAAGATACCAAGAGGTATCACTTTTTTTATGTAAATTTTGGTACCTCCTGATATCTTCTCAAGGACTAAAGATTACTCTAAATTTAAACATCCAACAAATTGTATATGATTCATTTTTTACCTATAAATACTTGACGCAAATCTCTCAGAGTTCTCTTTTGAATGATGTAGTCTCATCACCAAATTCCACCCAAACTGAACAAAGTGTCGCACCACATGTCTTGAATCTATGCGCTTATAACTATGCCTAGAACCCGACATAAATGGGACCTATGTTACGTGCACCCCAACCAAGTAGAGCACAACCTTAGGACCCACCGAGTCATCCTCCCACCTCTTTAAATCGTTAGGTACGAGTTTTAGGGTTTTGATAAATTAAAAGTTAGATACAATCATTTTGGTTGTGATTTTGCGTGTCGGCTAGACCATTTAGTTATTTGTTTGGAAACTTATTTTTATGAGTATAATTAGTTTAGCTTGTTGAACATGTTATTGCTATTTCCGGATTGCTTGTAGGAATATGTACCCTCATTATTGGAATGAAAGATCAAGAATGGTTTTTGGAGTTGGTGTGGTGATCGCTAAGACATATTTCCCTAGATGGTTGTAGTCTCATCAATTTGTTCTCTACCCAATCAACTTATGCATGCTCATCGAAAGGTTGGGACAACCGAGAACATATCAATTACCAATTAAATCACTATTGCTTGTGTGGGATCATTCCTTGATGTGAATTTTGTACTCTGGTGGCACGGTTTGTAGCAGAAGGAACCATTCGAGAGCGAGGCAAAGAGAGAAAAGTGCCTGCTTTTCCATCAACATATTTTACGAACTACAAAACAATATGTATTTTAAAAAGATTTCTATAGAAAATTTGTTTTAAAAATTATATTAATATAAAAAAATTCATACCTAGTTAATCATGTGCTAATGACCTATCTCATTTTGCGTATCTTATTCTTCCACTAGCGCATAATCGGCCAAAAAACCATTTTCACAAGTGTTTGGTCGCACCAATTTTGAAAGATGAGGGATGATTGTACCCAATTTTACGACTTAGAGCATTTCCAGTAGACACTCTGTCCCATCATCCATTCTAAAAATAGAGAGTGTAGAGAAAAATGTTGCTCAAGCAGATATTCTATCTAATCATTCAAAAATAGAGTATTATCCATATTGAAAAAAGAAACTCCAAATATGAATGTTCTATCTCCTTCATATTTCAACATCCAATCACAGGAGAAGAGAACAATAACAATATGAGAAAACTAGTTATAAAATATTAATAAAATATATGAATAATGTAATATAGATTTAATAAAATATATGAATGATATAATATGGATGTTCTTATACTCCAGATGACCATATGAGTCATAAAATTTGAAGACCCTTGTCAAAATCGAACTCGTACTACAGATGAGGGATTTGAAATACACTTTTTCTTTACTCCACTAGCAAGCTAGCGGATTACTGGGCCTGCAAAGCCCAAATATCGATGCTAGGCCCATACAGCCCACCGGCCTCTTTCTCTCTCTTACGCCTTATCTACGGAGACCTCTCCCCCCTCCACCCGCCTCTCGCTTTCTCCCTCGCAAAGTACGCGTCGGCGTCCGCGGCGGCGGCGGCAGCGGCAGGGGCGGAGCATCTCCGGTGGCCCACCGTCTCACCCGGTAACCTTGGATCTGTGCTCCTCTTCTTCTCCCTACCTCGCATGCGTATTCGTGTGCGCTCGCTCGTGCCATGTCTGCCGCAATCGAAAACCCTAGGTCCGCCTCCCCCGCCGCCGCCGCCGCGTAGATCCGCGCGGGATTTGGTGGTTCTCTTGTTGGAGATGCCTCGACGAGCAGGTTGACGAGATAGGGCGTGCTTCTTTTCTTTTCGCTCCGTGGCTGAAATGTTTTGGAATCTCAGATCTCTTCCTGCCATGGCAGGTTTCTAGGCTAGCGTTGTTGCTTCAGGGTTGTCGTGAGTTCGTCATATGCGTAGTAATTGCTTGGTTGGTACCGGAGTACCTGAGTTGTTGGGGGGTAATTGGTAGGTCAACTCAATCTGCTGGATCTTGGTGTTACATCGATATAGCCCTTTGTTTTGGTGCTGTGTTCTGTGCCATTGTCGTAATTGTTACATCCAAAGGATAAGGGAACAGTCATAGTTTAAAATTTGAGTTGCAATTCAAAATTTTGGAACAGTGTTTTAAACTCAAATATGTTGCCTTATGAATTGCGCAATGAACTTGCAATGTGCAAGCACCATCGGACTATCCAAATTTTAATGTGGTAGTTTTTCTTTTTGTTAAATGCTTTTTAACATGACCCCATGCTTGTGTTTGAGGACTGCTCCCCATGTACTTGAATTTACCTATGGTTTTTTGTTCCCTATATCTTTAAGTTATGATGTATATTACTATTATCAAAACCTATATCTGGCGATAGGCTCAGCAATTTTTCTTGTTTGGTTGCATACTTGCAATTGTCTTATTGCGGCCGTTCCTGCATTCATTTGTAAATTCAGACAGAACAATGAGGAGGTATAGCCCACCATATCGCAGTCCCCCAAGGAGGGGATATGGTGGCAGGGGAAGAAGTCCCCCTAGGAGGGGATATGGAGGTCGGAAGGAGCAGGGTTCTGGCAGTCTCTTGGTCCGCAACATTCCTTTAAGCTGCAGGTACTGGAACTGTATAACTGTAGCACCTATTTCCATTGTGATGACTATATTCTTCATGAAAGAAGCAGATATTCCATTTGACTTATTCAATTTGATTTGGTCTCTCAAATATGGTAGAGCGGAGGATCTTCGAGTTCCTTTTGAAAGGTTTGGACCCGTTCGAGATGTTTACCTGCCAAAGGATTATTACACCGGGTAAAGTGTTGTTAATGATTTTCTTACTCTATTTGAATTTTTCTTTGGCAATTGCTAAAAAAAGGAATGTTATACTATTAGGATAGTAAATGTAGACCGTCTGTATGTTTGTATTGTGACTGCAATAAACTTAGAAGCTTTTCTAAAGTTATGCACTAGACTGGAAATAAAATAATTGTTTCACAACGGAGGCTTGCCTTGTGAACATTTTCCAGATTCAGTGTGGTTTGAATTACATCAATCAGCTTTTCATTTAGCTCCGTTAAAATGCTTTAATCATTTTTAATCTGATGGTGTTTTTAGTAAATTTATTCTTATCACTGGACATGTAACAAACTAATGTGGGAATCCATATTTTATTTTCTTTTGCTGTCACTGGAGCATGTAATGTGCTTGTCCTTTCCCTGTGAGTTTTTTCCCTGAAATTATTCCCAGGGTCATATTGGATTGAAGTAAATACAATGTTGAAGAATGCCTTTTAATATTCCTAACAATTGATTTGTTTGGCAAGATAGAGTCTTGTCCGAATGAAGAAGTTCTTCTATGAAGACAAGATTTGATTCATTGAGAAAATTAATTTCATGAAGAGAAGATAAAAGAGTTGTACTGGGTGGTACATACGAAGATAAAAGGGAGTGAAGTTGATTTCAAGTACTATCTTGACTTTTCGCACATTCAGGAACATGAAGCAAATGCTTCTGTGAAGATGCTCTTTATGAGGATCACCGTACGTAGTGTTTTACAAGAAATTCAGATACTAGAGCCTGGACATCTAACTGCTTTTTGCATCACTTGCTTCCGTTTTGGTGGAAATGTTCGTAAGTTGTTGACTGTGCTCCACTGAGAATCATAGAGGGCAAATTGAGTTTTGAACTGTGATGGTAACATGACATACACACACTACACATGAACACTTTGCATCTTCTTATTTGTTAGTTTTTCCATCAAATTTCCCCAGGAAATTGTCTCATAAAGTCTACATATACAGGGAGCCGCGGGGTTTTGCATTTGTGGAGTTTGTTGACCCATATGATGCTTCTGAGGCCCAATATCACATGAATCGCCAGGTGTTTTTTGGTCGGGAGATAACTGTTGTTCTTGCTGCTGAGTCACGGAAAAGGCCAGAAGAGATGCGAAGTAGAGCTAGAGTCAGGTATTATTCCTGTTACTGCTTGAATGTGCGGCTGAACCTTCAGTTGTGTGCTTGTTTGCAATGACTTTGTGTGGTTGCTTTGCAGAGGTTACTCTGGCAATGAAGGTCGTCGTTCAGGGCATTATGGTATTTTCTCACATTACTCATCATTCATGATCCTATGCCTTTCTAAATGCACGTTTAGAATCTTGTATGCTCTGTAATTATGCTTGGAAAAATGTAATTCATGTGTCCCTATTGGTACGATATCTTCAGTTTTTGTTAACTTTCTCGTTCTGAAATGCAAGCTTGAATTTCTTTTGTTGGCACACTGAATTACTGATGACATCTATATGTTCTGACAGGGAGGTCTCGTTCACGTTCTCGCTCTCCCCGCTATCGTGGTCGTCCACGGTCAAGGTAGACCAATAATAATTTCTGTTTATGTTTTGTTGCTCCATGTGATTCCTAAGCCACTCAGCTTTATTCATGAGTCCTTGCTTATATGTTTTGTTATTTTTTAAAAGGTCGTACTCTCCTGCTCCAAGACGGCGAGAGGACTATTCCGCATCCCCAGAGAGAAAAGACACACATCGTGCAAAATCTCCTAGGCGTCAGCCAAAAGAACATGAAGAAGACAAGAAGCGGAGATCCTATTCTCCTGGTAGTAGGGATGGGGACCCACGTGATGCTGATAATGGTTTCGAGAAGTAAGTTTTGAGTGTTTCATATATATTTTTCTTTGCAATGCAAGGTCTGCTTTCTTTATATATTTTTATTTTTCACACTCCAATATGGTTGAAAGTAGCAGACAGTAGACTTTTAGCGTGTGATATTCTAGTAAAGATAAGAGTAGCTGTTGTGCATAAGGGGAAAGCATTCTAATCTAGTAATCTTTTGTGCATACTCATGTAGAGTCATTTTGGTCATATTGTGCGTTACTTGTGGGATATCTATAAACATACGTATACTGTTCTGGTCATACAATGAAAAGAGTATTTTTATGTTCACAGAAGGTCGCCCCCAGCTGACAGCGATGGATCCCCTCCGCATCGGAGGTCCCCTAGGCAATCCTCAGGATCGCCTCCAGGGTCCCGCTCCAGGTCTGCCGATGCGTCTCCTGCCAGGAGTGACTGACAGAAGTCACAGAACAACGCTCTGCACTGGGCTACAATCTCCTCTAGCTTGTTGGTCGGACTGAACCAGTAGTTCAAGTAAAAACCCCTCCGGGGCTTTGTCGTAAACCTGTAATGTTAGCATCTGTGGTGGTTTGGTATCGAGGACATGCTTGTCACCATTGTGTGTGCTTTCTTAAGTGCGGCCATGGTGGAGACTTCTTGATCGAGTCGTGTGTGCGGTGAAACCTTAGAATTGCTTTGTGGCATGATATTGTGTTGTTAACTTTACCATATCAATCTTATGTACTGTGCTCGTGGACAGTGTTGATGACTAAGCCATGTTCGACAACTCTTCTTTTCAACCTATGTTCTCCTGCATGATTCTGGAGTTACTAATTTTTTTTAAAAAATCATACCAGTTTATCTTTTAAGTTTTTGTAGCTAATAATTAATTAATTAAATACTAATACAAGTGTGGCCTTTGTTTGGTACTTCGTGCCCCCCCCCCTTTCCCCGGGACCCCAATCCCAATCGTGAAAACTTCCCTCTTCCCGTTTTCTGAAATCTAATTCTTGTTAGTTGGGGTTGTTGGAGATGAAACGGAAGCACAAACCTAGAAAGATACGTAGCATTTCTGTTTGATTCTCTAGCCATTTTGTCGGAAACTTCATTTCACTTCACTAGAATCCACGTATTTCAGCAGCTCTCTCTGAAAATCTGAGAGAAAGGGCCGACGATGTTGCTCTTGATCGATCTACCATCTATCATTCTTTGAGTGGACATCACCCAAAACTGTCATCTTTTGGAGTATCACTCTCCCCTGTATCGATCACTGCGTGCCTCACTTTAATTTGCATTCATTAAAGGGTTATTTTCCATGCATCGATCAAAACGAGAAGAACAGGATGTTGCTTTGTTCTCAAGATAATTACGTGAGCACAGATCAACGTTGTTAACGAGAAACAAAAAATAAACAGTGGATCGAAACCCTAGCTAGCTAGCTCTACAGTACATGTATATGGCGTAAGCAAGATCAAGGTGATCAATGAGCTCACAATATTGAAGAAAGAAAGACGTGGCCGTTGCTTCCCCCCAACGCACCGGTCCGTGTACCATATCGATCCCTGATATATATGGCTTTACTGATCATGTGGCCGCGAGATTCATCATCGTGCATGGATGTCAAATTAATTGTGTTGGTGTACATGGTGATAATCAGCATCCTACTTATCCAAACGTAGTATATATACAAGCTTTTTGGCCAGGATGTGATGTGCTATACAAGCTACAGTGCTATTTATACAACAAATTTCTCTTCCCCCCCCCCCCCCCCCTTATCTCCAGTTACATAAAGATCAGGTAATAGTCGTAGGGAGTGGTTGTATATCACCAGGGTGATTTCTTTCTTAAAATCACATGAATGTAATTGGAGTACTCCCTTCATATTGTATAGATGACGTCGTTGGGTTTTAATGTTTGCAAATATATTCTTAGCAATCTAAAAGCAAAGTCGGGAAAATAAACTATAATACAAAATTTCAAAATTAACTCTAAATTTAAGGTTAAATTCTAAATTTTGGCTTATAAACATAAATAGAAGTGAAAATACGAGGTTTTATGGCTTTTGCATGAGGCTTTTCCGTTTGAAAAAAAAAAGTGTGCCGTGCTTTTTTTAATTTTCTAATTACATTTGATTAAGAACACACACCATATAGCCGTGATAAGTGGTAACGCTATATAAGATATGCTAAGAAAAACAAGACCAACAATAAATCTCCTGGCCTCACTAAAATTATATTGAAAGATTTTTCTTCAAAAAAAGCTATGTGTTGAAAGCACATTCATGTCATCTTTACTAAATAACAAAAGTTACACAAGCAACTTTATCTTGAAATTGCGTAAAATAATATTCTCATATCATATATACGGACAGAATTTGTCAGACATCATTCCATGAAAGGTGCCGATCGAGCTGCAAAAAAGTTGTTGATCGCTGATGGCCCCCACAAAACCCCTTGCTTGCGACTAATGACTATTGACCGGCCACTGTCCTGGCTAGATCTTCACTTGACCCACCCATGCATGCACGAGTGGTTCCTAGCTAACAACCTAGTTAAACTGCTACCAGCACTATCATTTTTTGAGATTACAGTATAAGCGAACGACTTATTAATGATTAAAAATATTCTCTATATATATATATATATTCCTAGGATAAAAAAATAAACTACGATGAAAAAACTCCAAAATTAACTATAAATTTAAATTTAAAATTTAGTTTATAAGCAGGAATGAAAAGACGGTGGCCACGTATGGTCAAACTAAATGGCCGGCTTATATTAGCTGCTAGTTTGGTTATATCTACTAAACGATAATCGACGTACTCCCTTTGGTTACATAATATTTGTCATCTTGGATATGGCGAATGTTAAACTGTTAGAACTTTGACTATAATTAATTTTTAAAATATTTATTTAGAAGCATGCAAACTATATGTATATATTCACATTATGATATTTTTATATATATTATAATAGAAAATAGTGGTTAAAATTATTTTTTGAAGACCACGGTTTTGTGTAAAATAACAAGTAATATTAATATTGTGAAAGGAGGGAGTAGTTGTCTATATGTTCGTGCGAACAAATGGATGATGGGGGACACGGAACAATATAGAAATGTATGGGTCATCACTCGCACGAATGGTATGTGCAGTGCAGGGGGAGAGAATATGGGAAAGGGGAAGCTTGGCTCGATCCTAGCTATGAACTGTAATTTGTCTTTATGCATGCAAGTATGGATGCAACCTGCGTAAAAGGTTATTGTATAACTATATACGTAAGCTGTGTTATTTTGGACCAGATTATTTCTTGATTTTTATATAAATGTTTTTAAACTGCTAAAATCCATACAAAAGTTCATCATCTCAACTTTAGAAAATATTTTATAATTTTATACTAATTAATTTTATCGTTTATACTATTAAATAGTTATAAATAATTAAATAATCTTTTATTTTCATTTTTAATTGACCAAAAGAACACAACCACAGTGGCACAAACATGCCACACGTACAAGGACGGTTAATTAGAGAGACTGAGCTGAGAAAGAATAATTTGTTAGGGAAGGAACAATGGTAGCACCTTCAAATTCCTAATCTCTCACACACAAACGAAGAAGAAGGGTTGCTATATATATAAAGGTTTTGCAAATATCGCGCTGTTTTGTAACTTGAGAAGTGTGCTCACGATGAGTTTAGTGGCTAGTAGCAAAAAGAAAAAAAAAGACAAAGAAATACACAACGTTAGTTTCTTGTGGGGAATATTGTACATCCCAAATGGACATCATCCCCAATCCCTAGATCATATATACTGATCAGATGCATATATATACTCCGAAGTTAACCACCAAATATTACTGCAGAACAGCAGAGATCTAAGTTAAAGGGGCGGAACAGTATATTTGCAAACTAAATAAACTATGAGTAAAGTTTTTATATACTTATTCTTTACGATCTAAAAGCCAAATTAAAAAATAAACTTTGATAAAAAATTCTAAAATCAGCTTAAATTTAAGGTTAATAATTTAAATTTTAAATTATAAGTACAGATAGAAATGAAAAGATAGTACGTAATCAAGCTAGCTAGTCAAATGGTAGAGCAGTAGCATACACGAGAGATCTTATCAGGCTCCACACGTTTGACCAGCCGGGTGGTTGTATACATCGAATAGAGTGCACTAAGTTAGCGTGAGCATCCCTCTGCCCCTATTATTATTAACTGAAATTCTAGTAGTAGTAATTTAAAAAAAAAAGTTAACTAGAGTAGTAGCAGCAGTACAATGTATATCAATTATCACCAACGGATGAAAACAATGATGAAGCTAGTTCCTCTATATTGTTACCCCGGCACCGTTCGATCAATCTCATAACAAATCCACCACCACAAGAGCTATGTATAACTAGTAGTGACGTATCCAGTACTATTTTTACTTATGTTTATACTTATAAGTTAAAATTTGAAATTTTACCTTAAATTTAGAGTTAATTTTGGAGTTTTTTCATTAATATTTATTTTTCACCATTGACTTTTAGACCGTTACGAATAAGTATATAAAAATTTTATATATTCACAGATTATTTTTTATTTGCAAATATAATACTTGCCTCCTTTTATGAAAAAAAACCAAACAGTCTCTCCCTAGATACAAGTTACGGGTATATCAATATATTATTAATACCACAATAGTAATGTTGGATAAAAAATACAGCATTACTATGGACTTCTCCGTTCTTCGAACTTGTGCATCTCAAACCACCGAAACCCAATGCTGATGATGACCATGTAATGGATGATTGTTTGTTTATTCTATAAAAAACCAAACAACATATTTATAAATAAAAAATAATTTATAAAACTTTTATATACGTGTTTTTAGTGATTTAAAATATAAGGCTGAAAAATAAACCATGATGAAGAAAACCTAAACTACGCTCTAAATTTAAGGTTGAAAATTTAAATTTTAGCTTATAAACATAAGTAAAATTGAAAAGATGGAGCCAATATATGAATCCCAGTTTAGGAGGCTAGTCTGACAATCACTTATGTGTGGGTGAGTTATCAGTATTGCCAGGATGTAATTGAATCGACCGTTTATAAGTGTGAATACAAGATCCTCCAAGATCCTCCTGTGAGGCATATGATATCTCTTCCTCTCTATTCGGCCTCTCCTCATTTCCTCGCTAACCTGATTCTCTGCTTGGCACCACCTTGCGCTGGTCTCTTCCTGCCTGTCAATGGCACCTTGCAAAATTCTCCCTCTTTACTTCCCTTGTCGGTCTGCCATGAAAAATTTAACTTTTTATCACTTTTACGAGTGGTCAAAATAACTAACTGTCTATGACATATATGTCCTCGTGAGTCTATGACATGCGCATCCGGTGATAAATCTGTTATGAACATAAGAGTGACAAAAAGTTAAATGCCCCGTATGCCATGGTGGATGAGCTCCAGGACCATAGGATCTGGCCCATGCCTCCTCCACCATGGTAAAGAGTAGAGGAGAGGGCACATGAGAAATGTGAGAGTCTAAATTTTAATGTTGTAGATTAAGCAATATACTAATATTTATAAAATGCAAGTATATATATCTAAAAAACAGAAGCAAAAAGTTGCATTTAAAGCCTAAATATGTGAAAAGGAGAAGCTAAGAGTTATACATAAAATCCAAATATACTTGTAGGAAAAAAAACAATTGTATCTCTCTAGAAGTAGAATCTTATATACAAATCTAATTCCACATTAATATAAATCTAGCTTCATCTAAAATTGCACGGGGGTAATATCCCTTATAGAGAAGGGTATTTTTACCCGGCCTCTATATTCAACTGGATGCATGCAACCATTTTTTTTTAGTTCGGGAACTTAGCCCAAGTAGGGGACATAGGCCGTGTTTGGTAGAAGGGGGACGGGTTAGTTATCAGGCGCGGAAAACGTAATAATAGATTAGTAGATGATTAATTAATTATTAAAAAAAATATAAAATAGATTAATATGATTTTTAAAACAACTTTCATATAGAAAATTTTTGAAAAAATACATCGTTTAGTAGTTCGGGAAACGTACGCGTGGAAAACAAGAGAGTTAGATAACTTATCTGGGGTGGCCGAACGCGGCCTTAGCCCCTCAAATATCTAATCTAAAATTAATGCTCCTATAAAGATTTGAATACAGACATTAGTGCTACTCAGGTCACCGTGACCACTAAGCTATATGTCTGTCCTCTAATCAAGCAATTAATGAAATGAAAATAAATAACTAAACCTAAAACTAAGTTTTAATAGAAATGGTTTTTGACTTGGCTTTAATTCAAATTTGGCCCTGACGGTATGGGCAAGCGCAGGTGGTGAATAACTAATTATTAATTATTACGCACCTAATAGTATAGTGTGTATATATATCCCTGGAAGTCAGGGCCCGGCCGGGATAGAAGCCGCAGCTAGGTGATGAGCGCGCACGTGTGCACTGCCCGGCCCGCGCCACACCTCCCCGGACTTCCAGCTCTCCTGTCGCCTCCTCCATCGCCATCGCCGGCGACAAATCCATCCATCATCTCTCTCGCCCGGCCCCATATTTTCCTGATAATATATATTATTCCTACTATTTATTTCCCTCTTAATATTCCCTCCACGCAGCTTCAGTCTTATTGATTTTTACCATAAAATTTTAGTGAATGTTTCCGTTAGACCATCCTCAATGTAAGTTTTATGGACGCGATTAACTAGAGTGATATATCATCTATAAAATTTAAAACTAGGATAAAACACTCCTCTCTCAATGCATAGTTTCATCTATTGTTGTTTTCTAGGTTAAATATAAGAGGTAACAGTGTATAGAATGTTTTATCTTCATAAAACTTATTTTATCTCTCTTCATTAATACTTTACCACATCATCAAAAATATCTACATGACACCCGATTTATTATCCATAAAACTCCCATTGAGATTGGCCTAATGTTACCGGGGTAGCAAGGACTCGAGCCCACACCATTCTCACACTGGATCAGCTCCTGCCAGCCGGTGACGGTGAGATCCACCAATCTTTTCCGGTGGCCGGCCGGCGGCTGCATGGTCGATCGCTATCGCTGTCGTCTCGATGACGAGATGATCAATCTCAATCATGTATCACTTCTTCGTTGACCCCGTTAATTTCGTTTAGTTGTGTATCAGTGTATGCCAGCATGCATGGAACCAGCCAGCCGGCCGGCCGGTATGGAGCGACGGTGGTCGGTGGCACGTCGGCGCCGGCGATGGCATGTTGCCGCACAGCTAGCCGGAGCCCCGGCCGGAAATAGCTGGACTATGCGATATCCATGGCTAGTGGCAGCAGAATACATACGAACGTACTTATTACTGAACTATAGTGCTGAGATGATCAATGCTGATCATCATGCGTATGTGCAAGTTGGAGGCTCTTGGAGATGGTGCAGATCGACAATATTTTACGTACAGTAACAGTAGTCTAGCTAGCTTGATGAGCATTTCTACCCACACAAAGATAGATGAATCTACATTGCGATCGAGTAGGTAACTGCTTAATTAGTCAACGGCTTAACTCGCAAGCAAGCTTACGATTCAATGCTAGCTCGATCATCCAAGTGATAGCTCATCAAACCAAAATTTTTCCTGTTCTCATAGAGAATACTGTGTCCATTTGGATTTTTCTTCTGATCTAATGATCAATGTTTATTCAACTTTTCAATCTAATGTATTAGATAACTTCGTCCCGGATATATAATCCACGATAATTTTTATGGTGATCTAAAATACCATATTAATATCGAGACTGCTATTGTAAGGAAATTCTAAAATATTATGATACCACGTAGGTCCTTAGATAGATCTACTACATGTCCAAAATATTATGATACTAGCGGATACCTGCTAACACCAACAGATATCGGTTCATACCAAATATGTGGAGGAGCTAGGAGGTTGAACAAACACCCATCGAGTGGTTTGTCTTGTGAACTCTACCATGCTCCATATGATTGACGTAGTGTCCATTGGGTAGTTCTTCCACGATCACCATTAGTCGATTCTTGCATGGGAAATCTTCTCGTTGAAGGATGTCTCCTCTCCTCCTCTGGTGGGATGGACACACCTATGGCATGCAGGAGATATCCATCTCTCCAAAACTTGAATGCCACTATCCATGCTACGGCATGCCAATAGTGGTACTCATTAGGTTTTGCGGTATCTGTAGCCAGTCACAAGGGTTCAAATCCTAGTTTTGGTGCATTGGAGTTTTGATGCCTATGGCAATATTTAGGAACCAGGAAGTGTATGCACTCTCAGATTTATTGTAAATTAACTTTATGACATTTGAATTAGAGCAAACCCAAAGTAACTTATAAGAACATATACAATGACAATTATTAGCTGACCCTCTAAAAATTGCTATGTAAACAAATACAACGACATAGGGAAAAGAGAAGTGAGGAAAGAGAAAAATGGTTCTTATGCATGACAACGACTTAGAGTTGACTCTTAGCATTTATTTAAGAAAATTTTATTGCATGGGTAGATTAAAAGAAAAAAGATGAATAAAAATATATTTTATAGTATTAATAAATAAATCATATCTGACTCTAATTTTGTACATGTTCTTATAAAATGAGTTAGTGTTATTAATATGCATGGATAAGAAGATTTAATATTAGGCTCTATCTTTAAATATGTCCTAATATAAAATGGAGATTGCTATTGTAAGAAATCCTAAAAATATTACGATAACACGTGGGTACTTAGATTTATATCTACCGCATGTCCATATTGGCACAATACTCTATCGGTACCAGCGGATACCCGCTAGCACCAATGGTCCATACAAAATATACGGAGGGGGAGGTAGAACAAACACCCATCGGATGGTTTGTCTTATGAACTCTACCGTGGTCCATATAGTTGACGTTGTGTCCATTGGGCAGTTCTTCCACGACCACCATTAGTCAATTCTTGCACGGGAAATCTCATTGTAGAAGGATGTCTCCTTGTAGAAGGATGTCTCCTCTCTTTTGGTGGGGATGGACACACCTATGACATGTAGGAGATCCATCTCTCCAAAACATGAAGGACACTATCCTTGCTATTCCATGACATGCCAGCAGTGGCACTCATTAGGTTTTATGATACTGTAGCCAGTCACAAGGTTTCAAATCCCAGTTTTGGTGCATTGGGGTTTTGATGCCTATGGCAATATTTAGGAACTAGAAAGTGTCTCTTAGATTTTTATTGTAAATTAACTTAAAAGACATTTGACTTAGAATAAACCCAAAGTTATATAAGGACATGTACAATGATAATTATTAACTAGGTCTCTAAATTGGTACGTAAACAAATACGATGACATGGAGAAAAGAGAAGTGAGGAAAGATAAAAAATGGTTGTTATGCATGACAACGACTTAGAGTTGACTTTTAGCATCTATTTAAGAAAAAATTGTTGCATGGGTAGATTAAAAGAAAAAATATGAATAAAACTATATTTTGTAGTATTAATAAATAAACCATATCTGACTCTAATTTTGTGTATACGCTTATAAAATGAGTTAATGTTACTGACGTGGATGAGAGAAGATTTAATACTAGCCTCTATCTTTAAACATGTCCCAAGGGCAGTCCCAATCGTATATTAATGATGGTTTCTATCCTCATTAAATAGCTTGCCACATAAGTAAAATGGTGACATGACAAAGTAATTAATGATTTTCTCATGAAGAAACCAAGTCTTCTATTCATCCAATACACCAAGAAACCATGAATTCGTCATTAGGGAGAAACTACTAGTTTCTAGAGGACATATATCACGCTCACCATTGGGGAAATAATACAGAGTTAGGAGAGACAAAGAAAAAAACATTAATTATTCGAGGATACCTCCATTGTAGAAAATTACGGTAACCGTGTCAGTTTCTTCTATTGGATTGTCCTAATATAAAATAAAGGGAGTGGTATAAATACGGTGCATTTACTTATGCCAATTGTACATTAAAAAACGAGGTGTGGCATTTATCATTCAACAAATGATAAATTAAAAAGTCGGTTTTTAATTGTCAGATGACCCCATTTATTTCGCAAGAGAAGGTCAAATGTCAGGTTTGAATACAATTTAAGATCGTACCACACGCGCGCTAACCGCAATGTTTGAACTATCACAAGATCTCTACTTGGGATAAGTAAATTATTATGTGTGATAACCAATGCAAAAGTTGGATCACAATATATAATTAACAAATTACTAGTAGCTTATAGGAATAGATAATGAACAACATGTAGGGATTAGAAGAGAATAGAAATGGAATATGGAATAACAGAATGCACGGTTTAATTCCCTGACTCGCACACGGCTGGTCAAAGGATGATCTAAAGCTGTTTAGTTTGTTTATTAACTAAAACCATACACATGAATGGACCATCATATCATATCATATGGAACCTAACGTCTTCTCCTTTCAAGGAATAATCCAAACCTATTTAGCTAGCTCTGTCAGTGTCACGCTCAATAAAACAAATTAAGCTTCAAGAGAAAAAAATAATATATATTGCCACATAGTAATTAATGATCTCTAGAGAGAAGGCATGCATTGCAAAAGAGACATGCTAATTAGCAAGCACTACTATTTGCAGATGGAGACATGTCATTGCTCCTTATGAGGCCATTTTTGTGGCCTGTGCGTCCCCTGGTCCAAAGACAGGGCTCCTCCTTTCCTTTAGTCCTTCCAAAAACCGGCCATGACCAATGCAAACACACTGTCACTGACTGATCATGCAACAAATCATTATTCACAGCTAATCTCCATCACATCCATGCATGCCCATAGTACTAGTACTTTATATAACCCCAGGTCATGTCCTTTGGTGAGCATCTCAAATCAGATCATCCCAAGTTCCCAAACCCTAGCTGCTACCTCTGCTGGTCTCCCCCAACCTCCCCTTTATAACCCCAAACTGCATCTCCTCTCTCCAGTGTGTGCAACATCATCACCAATACACCAACACAAACCTAGCTTTCACTCCCATCTTGGCTGCTTCCAAGCTGAGCAAAACCACCAAGTAGCAAAGATCTCAGCTTTACTTCTGTGTGTGCCTTTCCAAGGTATATATAGATTTGCATATATATGCATGAATGCATGTTCTTTTGGAGAGAAACTTATGTATACAGGGACTAATTAAAGGCTAATCTTGTTACTACATTGAGTCCATGAGTTTGTGATAATGGTGGCTGTTGCTGTTTCTTGTAGAGGAGGAGGAGAAGAACAAAAGAATGCATCCTAATGGCGCGCCGCTGACCGTGCCTCCGGGCTTCCGGTTCCACCCGACCGACGAGGAGCTGCTGTACTACTACCTGAGGAAGAAGGTGGCCTACGAGGCCATTGATCTCGACGTCATCAGGGAGATTGATCTTAACAAGCTTGAGCCATGGGATCTCAAAGGTATGCTAATGATCGAACTGCTGCTACAAATCGATCGATGAGAAAAAAAATGCATTTTGATGCAAAAAGATTTGGATTTGGGTGGGTGTTGATGTGCATTGTTGCGTTGATGCATGGATGGATGCAGATCGGTGCAGTATTGGGACGGGGCCGCAGGACGAGTGGTACTTCTTCAGCCACAAGGACAAGAAGTACCCGACGGGGACGAGGACGAACCGGGCCACGGCGGCCGGGTTCTGGAAGGCGACCGGCCGGGACAAGGCCATCTTCCTCGGCGCCGGCGCTGGCAGGAGGATCGGCCTGAGGAAGACGCTGGTGTTCTACACCGGCAGGGCGCCGCACGGCAAGAAGACCGACTGGATCATGCACGAGTACCGCCTCGACGACGACAATGTCGACGTCCCCGTAAGCAACAGCAGCACCACCACCACTGCTAATCAATCAAGCTTAGTGTTGCGCTCGAAGGGATTAATGGAGGTTTTTGGAATGTCGGGACGCGTGCAGGAGGAAGGGTGGGTGGTGTGCAGGGTGTTCAAGAAGAAGAGCATCCATCACCAGAGGGGGGGCTTCGACGACCAGCCGGACGTGGCGGCGGCGGCCGAGGACGACGACGACCTCAGGTACCAGGTCCATGGCGCGGCGGCGTTCGCCATGTCGTCGCCGGAGGTCGACCAGAAGCACGCCCTCCAGCAGCAGCTCGCGCACGGCCACGGCGGCGGCTTCGTCCCGCCGGCGTTCGACCCCTCCATGCACCTGCCGCAGCTCGCCAGCGCCGACGCCACGCTGTGCGGCGTCGGCGTCGGCGGCCACGTCGCGTTCGCCTCCATGAACCCGCTCGAAGCCGTCGGCAGCGCCGGCGAGATGCTCATACTGAGCGGCGCCGACGGTGGCCGCTTCGGCGCCGGCGCCGACTGGTCGATCCTCGACAAGCTCCTCGCCTCGCACCAGAACCTCGACCAGCTCTTCCATGGCAAAGCTGCAGGATCGCATCATCATCATCATCATCATCAGCAGCAGCAGCAGCAGCAGCAGCAGCAGGTCGCCATGGACGCCGCCTCGTCGATGCAGCAGAGGTTGCCATTCCACCATTACCTCGGGCTGGAGGCTGCGGATCTTCTCAAGTTTGCTATGTAGAACTCAATGCAGTAGTAACTAATTTAGCTCCTGTGCTCTTAATTAAGCAGGCGAATTCTTGTATTTTTTTTGTCTAGTTTTGTCAAAAAGTTATTAGTATTAGTTTGATAAGATTAATCTCGGAGTTCTGTCCTGCTACTGCCTCTCGAAGCATGCGTGTGTGTGCAAGTCAAGCACTATCCTGAATTCCGTATGAACTTTTCTCAATGTTCAATCCATGTTTGTTAGTCTCAAATTACTGAGCTTGTCAGGTAGGTATGAACCGAACGGCAGGCACACCTTTTGGCGTTGCTGATACGTTTATTCTGGGTTTCATACGAGGAAGATGAGTGTAAGGACGATTTGACTCTCAAGGAAAACAAAAAAAAATTCAAATCTAATTCTAACTTTGTAAAGCAAATAGTAGTACTAGTAGGAATAGAGTGATTTAATTTAATGTCGACATGAGTTGGGACCGTGGCACAACTCCTGGGCGCTCTCATCAGCGTTTTGCGCTTGACCCAAACTAATATGAGCCCAACGTCAGCAACACCTCCGTTCTGGCCCAAATTGTTATAGTTTCTCCTGTCTGAAAAAGTTCATTTTACTTTCCTCAACCGTGGGTTAAATTCCGATCACCTCTGTCAACCGTAAAACTGGGTACGGAACACTCTCCATCCATCAGAACCAGTGTAAAGAGGATCCCTCGTTACTAAGTTGTATCGAGGGTGGTGGTGCATAAAGATGATAATGGGTAGATACCTAATGGATACCATCACCTTATACCCACCTCTACGAAATAAAATTTCACTCATTGGATTACCCATTTAAATTCATGGTATAATTTTTTCTCATACCCATACTCACGTGGATATTTTTTGCCCACAGGTAACCCACATCCAATTATTACCCACAATACAATAAAAATAACAATACAAGATCAATATCAATTGTAATCTTGTGCTATAATTTAGCAATAAACGATGAGTACCACAAAAGTAGTTGGCTAATAGTTTACCACATAATTAGAATTTTTTTTATGTTGGGCCGAATTTTTATGGGTAAATGTTATAATTTATTTTTATTTATTTTTAGTGGGTACCCATTGGATGATGGGTATGGATACTACCTACTCATACCCAAAACCAATTACCCATCGCGTATAAAAATTTCTCACTAAGGTATCCGTGAGTACAAAATCTAACCTATTTAGCCATTCTAATGGGGTAAATACCCGTCGGGTATCGGATAATGGGTCCCTGTTGCCACCTTTATTTGGTAGGGTTCCTAGCGCTGGGGCTGCCTCGTGAGTGGGAGGGTGGAGTGGGCTGGGGAAAGAAGGAGAAAGAAAGGGAAAGGAAAGAGAAAGGTGAGGACTGGATGGGTGCAGTTAAGGCGCATCCAGAGTTTAGATTTTATTAGTGCTCTGTCTGTACGAATCCTGATGCAGAGCCGACGGCTCAGATCTTAACGAAGGAAACTACCCGAGGTGCGACTCAGGGTAGCAAAACAATCTCTCTATATATACACACACGTCAGGAATTGCTAGGACGCATAAGCCAATTGATTGGTCTAGATGACTTATCAATGTTCAGACATGTGCATGCAAGTCGGATGGGCCTTTGGCAGCGTGACTGGACAAAGTGTGAGGCCCATTTTCTAGGGAGAAAAGCACCATACGTGACACGCACCAAATCTATAATAACTTGTCTTAATGACACGTGCATCATGCGAAACATGCTTACGTGCCTATCTTGTGTCGTGCGTGTAAGTGAGGAAAGCAAAGGAAATTACGGGAATCATTAATTGTCCAATTTTAGCCGTACAATACATTTTCCGTGTAAAATAACACAGACAAAATTTTGTAAGCCTCTATGTTGCCAACCGATTTGTCCAAGTAATAATTTGAATTCTATAAATTCCAATTTTGTGGGGGGAAATAAGAGAAGAAAGGAAAAAGTTTTTTTTTTGCATAATGCAATGGATTATGGTAATATATAACTATATAAGTTTTACGCATAAGGGCGCAAGTGCATCATAAGTGAGTCCAGCTTGTACGGCGCTGAGAAGAGAAAAATGAAATTTAAAATGGGACCAATTTCAATTTTTGGCCACAAAATTTTCCATGCGAAAATAATGCAATCAAAATTTTGTAAGCGGATAGGTTTTCTGTGAACCTATTTATCCAGGTAAATATTTGAATTCTATAAATTCTAATTTTGTGGAAAACATATGAGAGCAATAAAAATTATTAGGACTGGACCCGACCGAACAAACAATTTGGAATAGAATATCCGAAAGGAATGCCTAGTTCAATAAAAAGACCATATATACATTAGGGGGGAGCGCCGAGTATGCTACTCCCTCTATATTTTTATATATGACACCATTAACTTTTAGGATCACGTTTGACCATTCGTCTTATTTAAAATTTATGTTTAAATATGCAAAATTATAATGCATAATTAAAGTTCTTATAATAATAAATCATATTATAACAAAATAATTAATAATTATAAATTTTTTAAATAAGACGAATGGTCAAACATGAAACTAAAAGTCAACAGCGTCATATAACATATATTTAATAAATATAGAGGGAGTATATCTCAACCATGACGGAAGCAGGCCACCACCCCCACATCCTCCCCCTGATTCACCTCTTCTTTCCACGACCCCCTCCTGCAAGCACTAGGCGGCCCATGTGACACCTTGGCCGTGCAATGCAAGCGTTGTTAGTTTTCTGTGGACTAGAGGCGGTGGATTGGAAGTTGGGCTTGCCAGTGGATTGTAATCCAATCCAAATTCATTCTACTCTATTTCTTCGCTAATTAGTCTATCAAACCAACCCGCACCAATTATTTTTCATTGAGATCCAATCCAAACCAATCCAACTTTAATTTTAGCCCAACCCGTACCAACTCATTTGGTTAAAATGGATTCAACCCACTCTTGCAAAATGGATGCACCATTTGATATGTATAAACTCGGACCTAAAATTTTAAAATTCGCGTTCACACTATAAAAGTTTATCAAATTTGACTAAAATTTAGTGGAATGATCTGTTATATATAAAAGCAACTTTGTGTAAATTTTGGTCGATTTGTACATGTGGACCCCACGTATGTCTATTATCTTATCCATTAGCTATCCAATTAAAGAATCCATTTACCCTCCACGGGTTAAATCCATTTAGAACATAAAATAAGCTAACCAAATCTAGTCCATACCAATCCATTTGTCTCTATAACCCAATCCAATCCAGATCATTTGAAGTTATAGTCCATTTACACCCAACTAAACACAATCCAAATCAAAACCAACTCATTTAACCCATTTCCATCCAACCCATTAGCAGACCTACGTAGCGGCCCATGGGCTGCTTCTTATGTGGGCTGATAAATTGGGAGTTTGGAACCTTATGTGAAACCTAAAGGGTAAAGATGGTGAATGTTGCAGTTGCGTCATCATGTCATGAGGGCTTGCCGTTAGGGGCTCGAGGTGAGGCGGCAAGTGGTGGTCGATGGACTGGCTAAGGCCAAGGCCGGGGTGCAGCTGCCACCGCCCACTGGCTAGTACCACCCCATGACAGTGGTATATAAGAGGCAAGGCATCCATGAGGTTGGAGAAGGTGAGCAAGGCAATATGTAGGTTCAAGGAACAACTACAATTGGGGATTATTAGGTTTGGGAAATTGTATTATTCTTGATTTTTGGCTTTGAGAAGATGGATAAAGAAGGTAAGAGATACATCGACATCTCAAAGAGGTAGATTTGGGAATTTCAATTAGTTTGTTTGGAAGTTTTGGTTGCTCTATTTAGCACCTAATTGAATGATAGGAAAGTGTAATGGGCTAGATCTCCTAAAGTATCTAGACATAGTTAAAAACTTGTTATTAGTATCCCTTTATATTCCCTTTGTCTTTCTTTATTTTAATCTATCTCAAAAGTACAAATATTATTGCTCTTTGTTTGGCACAATGGCGGTGGCCGATTATTTATATATATATATATATGCTGCTCTCCTCTAGCTCTAGTGTTGAATCATCATTTTGTCAAGGTACTTTTCAATGATCTCTTCTATGTTTGCAAATGGATTGTGATCTTCATGTTAAATGTTGAATTGCTGATTATTACCCCACATTATCCTGTCATTGGGAGCACATTTTTGGTGCACTTATATTGTACTTAGCCATGCGTGACACCTTATTTTTAATTTGTCCTATGTGACTATGCATTTGAACTTGAAAAAGTCGGTTTGACCATGTATGGACTAAACAAAGGTATAATGCTTCTTCCCTCTCGCCCTCCTACTAACATTTCATCATCTTTCCAGATAAACAAACCTGGTAATGCATCTACTCCCTCCTTCCGTAAATATTTGACACGGTTGACTTATTGACACATGTTTGACTGTTCATTTTATTTATTTTTTTAAAAACATGTAAAGCTATATATATGCATAAAAGTATGTAACAATAAATGAAATTATATTAAAATAATTAATAATTATGTAATTTTTTTAATAAAACAAATAGTCAAACGTATATAGAAAAGTTAACAACGTCAAATATTTAGGGACGAAAGGAGTAATACTTAAGGCACTAATGACCCTGTTTGGAGGGCTTGTGGAAGTTATGGTCACTCCAAGAATTCTCCCAATCAGTCCATATATGCATTCTAGATTGTGATATTCCGAAAAGTTGTAGAATTTAGAAATGCCATATTTTTTCAAAATCTCGTCGGCTGCTTTTTCAGAATCTCAAGGTCCCTAAACAATGGACATGGAGAATTCTTGTGGAAATCCTCAAACTAAGTTATATATGTGATAGTTATTAAGATACAATTTTGCAAACTATTAAAATATACATTTTTTGAACCGATTAGTTCAGTGGTTAGTTGATTTATATGAATCTGGTGTGGAAATCCTATCTTTTTAGCCAATTCAGCATGGTTTTCATTGCAAATAAAAGGCACGCACAACTTTTAGGAGACCCACATTTCTTTTCTTTCTTCTAATACCATCTTCATCCATCAACTAAAGTTAAGTACTCCATCATTCCCTAAATATTTGACAGAGTTGACTTTTTGACACATGTTTAACTATTTATTTTATTTATTTTTTAGAAAATATGTAAAGCTATTTACATGCATAAAAGTGTATTTCACAATAAATAAAATGATATAACAATAATTAATAATTATGTAAATTTTTTAAATTAATAAGATGAATAGTCAAACATGTATAAAAAATTAACGTCGTTAAATATTTAGGGACGGATGGAGTATTAATTTTTGAGGAATTAAAGCTAAACACTATTGAACACACATATACCTTGTCAAATTTTGTAAAATCATCTTAGATTAATTTTATAGTACTTGAGAAGGTGACAGGAGGTACCTAGCTACTAGAAAATTTTACACTATTATTTCAATACATTACAGTACTACTCAATGACTCTTTCTTGGAAGAGAAGGCAAACATACTCTCTATTTTCATATCTGTACATCTAGTCAGCCCATTAATTTTAGGACACATGCATGCAGGTGGAATGGGCGTTTGGCTGAGTGACTAGGCTAAGTGTGAGGCCCATTTTCTAGAGAGAAAGGCATCACACGTGACATGGACAAAATTGATTGTAGCACGACACACATGCCACATAATAAGGACACAAGTTCATCGTGCAAAGCGTGCCTAGCTTGTGTGGAGCGCATAAGGGAGGAAAAAAATTACCACAATAAAAAAAGTTCCGATTTTAGCTATATAATAAAGTTTCCATGTAAAAATAATGCAGTGAAAGTTTTGTAAGCCTTTGTGATTGCCAATCAACTCGTCCAAGTAGTAATATGAATTCTATAAATTCCGATTTTGTGGGGATGAAAAGAGAACATAAAAAAGAGAAAACAGGAGTTCTTTGATGTTGCAATGGATTATGATAAATCTGTAAATTTTACGCACAAGGACGCAAGCACAACGCAAGTGTGTCCAGCTCATATGCATCCTCAAATCTGGTTCAACTAAAAGACCATGTATGCATTTACGTGAAGACCACTGACGAGGCCATGTGCGACACTTGCTATACCTCAACCATGACTCAATAACCCTACTACCCTGGCACCTCTTCTTCCTACGATGCCCTCATGCAAGCACTAGGCGGCCTTCATGAGTCATGACACCATGGTCATCACACCACGTGAGCGCCAAAATATTATTTCTCTATGGATCAGAGATGGTGGATTAGAGTTGGGCCGTGGCCCATGGCCCATGTGATACTTGTGGTTAGGTGAATTAGGATTCGGAACCATAGCTACAAGACACTAATTCAATATGAACTCGAAAGGTAGCGGCGGCTGGTGTTGCGTTTGTGTCAAAGGGCTCGCTCAAGGTAAGGGAGCGAGTGGTGGTTGGTGGGATAGTTAAGGCCAAGGCTAATGGACGACAACAACCCCTAGATGGTAGTCGCTAGTGACATAGTGTAAGCCAAGCACCAGGTGACATGCGGTAAGTAGGTGGCTCGGTGGGCTATGTGGAGCAGCCGTCACCGGCCATCACCACCCCCACAACGGTGCAACGAGGAGGCAAGGCATCGGTGGTGGCAGCACAGCAAGTAGGTTCAAGATACAATGACAATTGGGGATGTAGGGACTATTGGATTTGAGAATTTGTGTGATTCCCATTTTTGGGTTTGAGAAGATGAATAGAAAAAGGAAAGGAAAGATGATTTGGCTTATCAAAGAGGTAGATCTAATGATTTTGATTAGTCTATTTAGCATCTAATTGGATAATAGCCAAATGCAATTGCCTGGATCTCCTAAAGTATCCAGGCGCAATTAAAAATTTGTAATTGATAACTTTACACTCTGTTTTTCTTTTCTTTATGTTAATCTATCTCAAAAATACGAATACTAATGTATATCATTGATCTTTGTTTGACAAAATAACAGCGGCAAAATATTTATATATGTATGTTTCTCTCTTCTAGGTCCAGCATTGAATCTTCATTTTGCCAGGTACTTTCCGATCGATAATCTCTTCTATGTTTGCAAATGAATTGTGATTTTCATGTTAAATGCTAGCTTCTTATTACTACCTCGTATTGTCATGTCATTGATAGAACATTTTTATGTACTGAACTTAGCCACTCCTCTTTTTTATTTGTCCTCCGCCACGTTATGCATTTGACATAGAAAAAGCCGGTTAGACCATATATGTATTAAGAGCAATTTTACTATTTTTAGGAGCTACCGCTGTTTTCGACGTAAAATTTGATACCTCTTGATACTTTAGATACTATAAGGTACCAAATTTTATATAGAAAACAATGGTACCTCATCGTACCTGTTTAAGGATGAGAAAAAAACTCATGTATTAAACATAGGTACAATTGTTTCTTCCCTCTGACCTTCTCTGCTGCCATTTCACCATCTTTCTAGGTTAAGAAATCTGGCAATACATCTTTACTCAAGGCACTCTGGCTTGTGGAAGCTGAACTCAGTTCAAGAATCCTCCCAAACAGTTATTGGTATGCATGAGTTCACATTCTATTTTTCTTTCTTTATGTTAATCTCTCTCTAATATACAATAATACAAAGAATAATTTTATAGTCCTTGAGAAGTTACCATGAGGTACTACATCTTGGTACCTAGGTACTACGAGGTACCAAATTTTACACTAAAATTTTAGTATCTCTCAGTACCTACTCAATTACCGTAAAATTACTCTAATACAAATACTAATGTATATCGTTGATCTTTAGGACTCTAGATTGTGATATTACTAAAAGTCATAGTACTTAGAAATAAACCATTAACAAACAAGATTTTAGCGAATGCCATAATTTTTAAAAATCCTATTGGTCGCTTTTCAGAATCTTGAGCTCCCCAAACAAAGAGCACAGAGAATTCTTGCGGAACATTTTTTGAAATTGTGTGAGCGCAGGAAAAAAGTACTTAATTTGTGGCAATTCAACTTCCATACATCAAGTAACCAAATGACCTCCCAGTTTGAGCAAAATAACCAAATCACCTCCCCTAATTAAAAAAACCTATAAAAACTAAGTATAAATCACTGAAAACTCTAAAGACATGCACAAATTAAAGAAAACACCAACGACAATCAAGCGATGTCACGACCAATGTTGTACACATTAATCAACCCTCATGCATGCATGGTTCCACGAGGTCAATCAAACAACCTCACTCCAATTAAGCTAATTACAGGTAAACGAACGAGCGACGACATGCACTGTCTAGCAAAATTTAAAGCTGTTTTTGGCGAATTTTTCCAAAAGAGCGAACTAATTTGATCCAAAACGGAGGAAAAAAAAAACTAAGAGCGATGAATTTGAAGAGAACCATCACAAAAGCCAGCAACGACTTCTGGATGAGAGGTCTCTCCGGCCGGCCGCCACCTTTGCCATGATTTGCTCGATTGAGCTTACATCATGGCCGAGCTGCTGTCGATGAGGCCCTGCCATGGAGTTGCACCACCGGCAGCGCCAGCGCCGTTGCCGCCTCCAGCCGCGGCGGCGCTGTTCCAGCCGTAGCAGCCGTCCTTCATCATCGTGGCTGCAGTTGCACCGCCACTGCCGGCGTGCTGCTGCTCCTCCGCGCCACCGAGCTCCGACGGCGGCCACTGGCCTAGCCCCATCACGCCGCCTTCCTCGCCGCCTCCTCCCATCGCGTGGTTGATACCACCGGCGAACAAGCCCTGCATCTCATGCTGCATCAGAGATAGGCTACCAAATGGCGGCAGCGGCGGCGGCATCAGCATCCCGTTGCCGGCGGCGGTGACAGGCGCACCAGCGGCGTAGTAGCCGCCGCCGTTGCCTCCATCGAAAAGCGCTCCTCCTGCTGAGCCCACTCCTCTCAGCATGTCCATGAACGACGTCGTCGTCCCACCAGGAGCCACCGCCGGCAGGTTGCCGAACGGCCCGAAGGAGCCCAGGGAGAGGTGCTCGCCGGGGAGCTCGAACCCAGTCGACACGAACGTCGGGAGCACGTTGGGGAAGTCCGCGCACGGCGCCGGCATGGGCTCCGACTGCAGGAGCTTGCTGATCGCCGACGACAGCGGCGGCAGCACCGCCTGCATGCTGGGCGGCGGCGACACCGGCGCCTCCGGTGCTGCAGCCGCCACCGACGAGGAGGAGGAGGACGACGAGGAGCGCTTGCTCTTGCGGCAGCCGCCGCCGACGGGGACGTTGCGGAGGGAGCCACCCTTGGTCCAGTAGCGGCGGCACTCCCGGCAGAAGTAGCGCGGCTGCGCCATGCTGTAGTTGTTGTAGTAGCAGAACTTGGTGTGGATGGAGCTGCACCGCGGGCACTTCGGGTTGCTCTTCTTCATCAGCTCCGTCGCCGCTTTCGCCGCCTCGTCGTCGTGCCGCCGCTGCTGCTGCTGCTCAGCCAGCGCCGCCGCCGTCTTGGCCGCCTTCTCCTCCGCCACCACCTTTGATGATGCACCACCACTCGCCATTGATGACCTCCTGCAATTACCACAAATCAAAGTGTTAAGTCTATTTACAAATTACAACACAAAAGTTCATATGTATACAACACATATTTGTCAATAAAACACAATATATATGTGGGGTATCTTTGCTAGCTTTCAGGTTTGTGTGTACAACACATATTTCCAACTAGCCACAATGTCTGTGGTGTCTTTACTTTGAGGTTTGTGTGTATAAGACATGTTCCAATAAAACACAATATCTGGGACGTCTTTACTTTTAATGTTTGTGTGTACAACACATGTTTTAATAAAATAATACAATATTACATTGCACTTTTCTGCACAACACATATCTATATCAATCACCAAACACATTTCTATGTAGGTGCACACACATTACTACAGCCATACACACAAGAACGAGGAGAATACCAGCTAACCATTAATTCCAAGCTCTGCAAAATGATCAATTTGTGCTTAGTTCTACATCGTACTGAGTCATGCCTATCATGAGAACCAAGATGCCATTTCTATGGAGAGAGGAAGGCCAGTTAGTGGAAGATGTCATCCGGTGTATGCTATATACAAAGACTTTTTACAAAAATTACACCATTTATAAGCGGGCAAAATTTATTTGCAATGGGAATTTGAAAATCGCGGGCTTTGTTGATGCGTACTAATATTTCTTAGAAAAATTACAAGGCTGCCATCATAATTTTGCTAAATAGCACTGAAAGATTGTAGTGATTTGTTACTAGACGTCACGTGAATTAAAATAAAACTTCTAGACAGCAAAGGAGAGGGAAACCATATGCAAAATAAATAGTATGCCTTTTTCTGGCGAGTCACACCTAGGAACCAAGATGTCGTTTCTGTCAAGAGTGGATTGAGAGGGGGTGGGGGGGGGGGGGCATGTGATGGAGAGAGGCCGGGAAGACCAGTTGGGGGAGATGTCATCCGGCTATATGGTGGGCCCACGTACTTAATTGGTATATGCTTTGTATTTTTTCCTTAAAATATTTTTGTTGGAATGCATCACAAATCTCAATGTGATTGCGGACAACTGTGGTGACTTTTGTTGTCACAAGAGCTATCACAGTTGTTTGTAATTAAGCACATTGAGATTTGTGTCACATTCAAGTAACACTATTTTTGTACCACTCACCACATATGAGCCTTTGGTCGAAAAAAATAGGATGAATAATATTAGACCTAGTCCTGGAGAGTTTTTTTTTTCTATATATCTTTATGTGCTTTTATTATATAGTAGACTCTCAGTTTCTAGTAGTGCTTGTCGAAGGACTTAAACGTGGTTTACATTTTTAGAGGAAATTAATAAGTTTAATATGATACATAAGAAAGTAGGTATTAATTTGATTTTTTAAGCTTTCGGTCTACCCGTGATTCAAGGAAATATGTTACGTCTTATTTTCTTGGACCTTTTCATAACCGAAGCATGCATATGACCAAAACTGACGTGATAAGGGAATTCCTACAAAATACTTGTTTTGGAACTTGTTTTACTTTCAATCCATCCCAAGATTGAAGTTCTGAAAAGTCTATATGCAAGGAAGTGAAACATGTTCAAAAATAATCCCCTAGATTAATATTTGTTCATCCATGGACCCAAGATAGAATTCTCGTGTATTCGTGAGTGAATAGAATTATTTGGGGGACTTTTTCTTTCAAATTGTCTACTTATTCACCGTACGGGTCAAGGGATGGAGTTTCTTGTATGCAAACCCAGAGTATTTTGTCTATCCTCATGTGTTTCTATCATATAGCAGACTCTTAATTTCTAAGTGTGCTAGTTGAAGGACTTAAAACGTGGTTTACATTTTTAGAAGAAATTAATAAGTTTAATATGACACTAAAATAGGTATTAATATGATTTTTAAGCTTTATGTCGACCCACGATTCAAGGAAATATGTTACATCATATTTTCTTGGACTTTTTCATAACGGAAGCATCCGTACGACCAAAACTGACGTGATAAGGGAATTCCTACAAAGTACTTATTTTGGAACATGTTACTTTCAATCCAGCCCCAAGATTGAAGTTCTGAAAAGTCTATACATGAGGAAGCGAAACATGTTCCAAAAAAATCCCCTAGATTAATCTTTGTTAATCCATGAACCCAAGATAGAATTCTTGTGGATTTGTGCGTGAATAGAGATTAATTTGGGGGGTTTTTTCTTTCAAATTGCCTACTTATTCCGTAGAGTTTTCTAGAGTAAAGGCAATGTTGGATCATTTGTATGCAAACCCAAAGTTTTTTGTCTATCCTCATGTATTTTTATCATATAGTAGGCTCTTAGTTTCTAGGTGTTGTCGAAGGACTTAAACGTGTTTTATATTTTTAGAAGAAATTAATAAGTTTAACATGAAACATAGCAAAATATGTACTAATTTAATTTTTTAAGATGTCTGTATACCCGTGATTGATGAAACATGTTACGTCTTTTTTTTGGACTTCTTCAAAACCGAAGCATGCCGATGACCAAAACTGACGTAGTAAGGGAATTTCTACAAAGTTTTTATTTTGGAACATGTTTCACTTTCAGTCCAACCAAAGACAGAAGTTGTGAAAGTCGACACACGGAGAAGTGAAGCATGGTCCCAAAAAACTTCTAAAGTAATCTTTGTTCATCCATGAACCCAAGATGGGATTCTCGGGGAATTCATGGATGAACAAAGATTAATCGGGGGATTTTTTTTGTCAAATACCCTACTTATTCACCGTACGCGTCAAGAGATGGAGTTTTCTAGATTAAAGAGAAAATTGGATCATTTGGATGCAAATATTTATTTTGAAATTTTTTTAACTGTAAACGGAGCAAAGAAAGAAAATAATTTGATCATGGTATGTTTCTAAAGAGAGAAAACCAGATCCCCCCTAGAATGTTAGATAGGTAGCTGTAGATGATGGACTATGAATATTTGCACACATATCAAGATGTATAGCTATAGGAAGAACACCCCGTAAGTTTGTGTGGAGTACACAACAAATCAGTCGGATGAATCAAAACACACAAAAACCATACAATACTCCTGTATATAGTAGCTATTAGCAAACAGATCAAGATCTAAATACTCAACCAAACTCGAAGATTAACTACTTAAAAACATACATATAAACCGAAAGGAGAAAGAGCGAAGAAAGAGGGCAAAGACAAGCACATACCTGTTGGTGAGCGCGCGGCGAAGCAAACTCAATCAAAAGGTACGAAGGAGCGAAGAACCCCGAGATGAGAGAAACAAGAAGAAGAACAAGCAAGAAAAGCCAAGCAAAACGGTGGTGAAGACGAGGAGCAGGAGCAGGAGGAGGAGGAGGAGACGGAGGCTCCCTCCTTTAATACTTGTAGCCTGCAGAAGGAGGGGAGGGAGATCGTGCTCCAGAGAGATCAGTGCAAGCTATCGCGGACGATGGATGCATGGGGCATGTGATCGAGGTGCGTGAGGTGAGCTCTAGGCGCCAGAGAGAGAGGGAGAAGGGCCGGGATGAAAGAGATGAAAAATAGGTAGGTAGGCAGCCAGCCAGAGGCAAAACAACCTGACGCTGGTTTTCTGTGGAAACAGCCGGCCTGCACAGCACAGGGACGTCACCCCATCCATCCATCCATCCATCTCGAGAGCCAGGCAAGGCATGGCATGGACGGCTGCATGCGTCCATCCATCCACCAGATCATGGTGGCTTGCAAGTCTACTCTCTCACCCGCGCGCGGCCTCTAGCTGTAGGTAGCAACGGAAAGGAGAGAGATCGATTCATTCGGGACAAGAGCAACCAACGGCTTCCCGTGAAAGGTAGCTTCAGGCCTGCCTCGTCGACGGTCGACGCGGCCGTGACGCCGCTCCCGTCCGTCGCCATCGATGGAGATGAGATGATCTCCCCATGCATGCATGCCGTTTGCTTGCTGGCTTCAGCGAGCGAACTAACCCGGCTGTCAGCAAATGGGGCCCGCCCAGAAAACACGCATGGCCGGGCCGGGTTGCTGCTGGCCGCCCGCCATGGTCATCGTCGTCATATCATGCATGCATGCTTGCTTGGAATTTATGGCTGGATCTTCTTCACGCGTACGTCACTTGCATGGGTGCATGTTAATTCTTCTTCGCACAAGAAAACAACCCCCCTTCCCGGCCGCTAGCTTCTCCTTCGTCCTCCTCCGATCGATCGATCCTCGATCTCTCCCAGCAGCTGCAGGTGCGTGACAAGTGGATGGGGGCCGCCCATGGCGGCCATCGCGTGTATGCTGGGACTTTGTGCAGATTGCTTGCAGAGTTTGGGAGGTACAGCAACGTACGGGCCGGGTATTCCTATGGGCGTGTTAACTCTTCTTCTCTGCTGAATGAATTGCATGGGATGGTTATTCCAGGATACAAATGAATGAGTTATAAGAAATTTATAACTACAAAGTGATCTTTTTTTTTTTGAAAATCACACCGTTCTGAAGAGGGAAAAAATGTTAATGTTGTTGCTATAGGGATGTGAAAGTTTTGCTAAACGATTTTTGTGAATTTCTACTGGATGCCATACGCATTAAAACATAATATCATGTTAGCTACGAAGAGGTAATCATTACAAAACGAATCGTTTGTTCATATTCATCCTTCGAACGGAGTCACGCTTGTCATTGGAGCTGGTATGTTATTTCTACTGAAGGAGGGGACGCAGAGCACGGAGCATGTGACGTGATGAAGAGGCGCGGAGCACATGATGGAGAAGGAACGACGGTTGGTATATGATGGGCCCCATCAACATACTTAATTTTGTATGTGTTGAATTTTGTTTTTTAAATATTGTAACTTCAATGTGGCACAAATCCCAATGTGCTTATGAATCGTTCTAATAGCTTGTGCAATAATGGTTGCATGCCTTAGGCACAATTCTTTAGTGATGTTTTGATGGATTTTCAATGGGGCATGAAACTAAGGGTAGCTGTAAGTGGACGATTAGTTAAGTATTGCCTATTGCGAACTTGAAAAATATATTTATTTGTTTTAAGAAACTTTCTAGATGGATTTTTTTTAAAAATACACCTTCTAAAAAAGTGATCTCTCTTTTTTTTTTCAAATCACTCCGTTTTGAAGAGGGCAAAAATTAATGTTGTTGCTATAGGAATTTGAAAGTTTTGCTAAACGATAGCGAAAGATTTCAGTGATGTTCTACTAAATGCCACATGCATTAAAACATAATATCTTGTCAGCTACGAAGAGATAATCCATACAAAATGAATCATTTGTTCATACCCATCCTTCAAAAAGAGTCATGCTTATCATTTGAACAAATGTGTTGTTACTATTAAAAGAGGGGGACAGAGCACGGAGCACATGACGTGATGAAGAGGGTGCGGAGCATGTGACATGATGAGGAGAGGAATGGCGGTTGGTATATGATGGGCCCCACATACTTAATTTTATAAGATTTGAATTTTGTTTTTTAAAATAGTGTTACTTCAATGCGGCAGAAATCTCAATGTGCTTATGAACAATTCTGATAGCTTGTGTGAAAATAGGCGCGTGACTTAGGCATGATTCTTTAGTGATGTTTGAATGGATTTTGAATGGGACATGAAATTAAGGTTAGGCGTAAGTGAACGATTAGTTAAGTATTGCCTATTGCAAATTTAAAAAATATATTTATCTATTTTTAAGAAACTTTCTAGATAGAACCTTTTAACAATTTGAAAAACATGGTAACAGAAAACTAGGAAACATCCATCCTTTTATCTATAAATGAATGATTTAAATTTTGTTTTTCAAAATAGTGTTACTTCAATGCGGCACAAATCCCAATGTGCTTATAAACAGTTCTGATAGCTTGTGTGGAAACTGGTGTGTCACTTAGGCAAATTTCTTTTAGTGATGTTTGGATGGATTTTCAATGGGACATGAAACTGAGGTTAACTGTAGGTGGATGATTAGTTAAGTATCACCTATTGAGAACTTGAAAAATATATTTATTTGTTTTAAGAAACTTTCTAGATGTAATTTTTTAAATACACCTTTAAAAAAGTGAGCACTCTCTTTTTTTCCAAATCACACCGTTTTGTAGAGGGCAAAAATTAATATTGTTGCTATAGGAATTTGAAAGTTTTGCTTAACGATACCGAAAGATTTCGGTGATTTTCTACTGAATGCGACATGCGTTACAACATAATATCTTGCCAGCTATGAAGAGGTAATCCATACAAAATAAATCGTTTGTTCGTATCCATCCTTCAAATAGAGTCACGCTTATCATTGAAACAAATGTGTTGTTTCTATTGAAAGAGAGGGCGCGGAGCACGGAGCATGAAGCACGTGACGTGATGAAGAGGGCACAGAGCATGTGACGTGACGAGAAGAGGAACGGACGTTGGTATATGATGGGCCCCACATACTTAATTTTATATGATTTGAATTTTATTTTTTAAAATAGTGTTACTTCTATGTGGCACAAATCCCAATGTGCTTATGAATAGCTCTGATAGCTTGTGTAAAAACTGGTGCGTGACTTAGACACAGTTCTTTAGTGATGTTTGGATGTGTTTTCAATGGGACATGAAACTAAGGTTAACCATAAGTGGACAATTAGTTAAGTATTGCCTATTGCGAATTTGCAAAATATATTTACTTGTTTTTAAGGAACTTTCTAGATAGAACCTTTTAACAATTTGAAACATACTAACGAATAAACTAGGAAACATCCATCCTTTTATCTAGAAACAAATGATGCCCCCAAGATGTCGAAGAAGATGGAAGAACATATGTTTTGTATGACTTCTCGCCCATAAACCATCCGAATATTATATTTTAATGCATGTGGTGTCTAGTAGCAAGTTACTGCAATCTTTTAGTATTGTCTCGCAAAACCAAAATTTTAGAGTATCCATCAGCAAAGACCATAATTTTTGAATGTTTGTAGCAAATTTTGTTTTTGAAATGTTAGAAATACTCATCAATCCAATAATCTCCAAAGAAGAAGGAAGTGTCCCTAGAACCTAACTTAAGCAGATGCACTTCGGCAATTCAATGTAAAGATGATCATGGTTGATTTTACAAATATACTTTTTGGCTCGGAAAATAGTATTAATCCAACATCAGTATTTAATTTACTGTAGCAGAAAACAAAATCTGGTCCTTAATCTGTTTGGAAAAAAAATACAAATAATATCAGAGACCAGACCATAGCAAACGAAAACACCATACACCATCATCTTTTTTGGGGGAAATACGCTCATTTGTTCTGCTAGCAATTTTTGTTGAGTGTTTAGAATTTTATTTGATTTGCTTGCTAAAAAATTGAATATGTCGATCGACGTCAACGGTATGTACGTACACGTATATATACACATCGCGCATGCAAATCTGTATTGCTGCTGTTCAGGTTCGTACATGTGAAATTGCACACAATAAATAGTTGTGGTATAGTACACATGCATATACATTATACATACGTATGCATCTGTTACGACCGTTTGGTTGGCGTAGACTTGCATTACCTAGACAACACACGACTGATTTTCACCTAAAAAAACATATGATTGATTTAGTTTTTGTACATGCAAATTATACGTACTTCTCTATGAACTACAATTATATATAAGAGATACGAGGAAACAAGCTAGGCATGCAAATTATAATAATACTATTCAGAAATTACCCAAGGTTACAAATGATTGAATTAACAATTACCAAGGTTACAAATGATTGAATTAACTAATATAAAGGTAAAAAATATAAATTTTAAAACAATATTATAAGATCGAAATCCATGTATAGAAAGTTTTCGCAGATATAACACCATTTAGAAGTGACAAAAATTGCCATGGAAACTTGAAAGTTGATGTCTTTATTGATGGACACTCCAAAAGTACAATATTGCTAAAATAATATCAAAACATTACGGTGAAATCCTACTAAACGTGACATGCGTTAAAATATATGCTTATTGAGTCATGCTTAAAATATATTAGACAAGGGAAGCCAGCAAAATGATTGGCTTGTCCATTTCTCCTGTGTCGAATTGAGTCATGCTTATTGTGGAAACCCGATATGTCCTTTCCTATTGTTGATAGAAGGGGGAGGGGCGGGGGTGGAGCATGTGATGGAGAGAGGGGCCACTTGGTGGAGATCATCTGGTATATGCTATATGGTTGGCCTCACAAATTAAAGTCAAATATGTTTTATATATGTTTTTAAATACTATAACTTGAATGTATCACAAATAACAATGCACTTAGAGACAGTTTGTCCTTTCTTCTATGCTCAATTGAGTCACGTTTATCGCGGAAACCTGGTATGTCTTTCCTGATGAGAGAGGGGGGAGGGGGAGGGAAAGTGGACCATGTGATGGCGAGAGGGACCAGTTGGTGGAGATCATCCGATATATGCTATACAGTGGGTCTCACCGTTTGAGTTCGTATATTTAAAATGCTATAACTTGAATGTAGCACAAATCACAATGCCGTTAGAGACAGTTTGTCCTTTTCTCCTATGCTCAATTATGTCACGTTTATCGCGGAAACCCGGTATGTCTTTCCTGATGAGAGAGGGGGGAGGGGAGGGAAAGTGGACCATGTGATGGCGAGAGGGATTAGTTGGTGGAGATCATCCGATATATGCTATACAGTGGGCCCCACCGTTTGAGTTCGTATATTTAAAATGCTATAACTTGAATGTAGCACAAATCACAATGCTCTTACAGACAATTCTATTTGTTCCTGTAACAGCACATGCATGGGCCCGCTTGAACCGGTGCCGATTATACACACGCAAAACCAGGAATATGATTACCATATAATTAAACTTAAAAAGGAATTTATTTTCCTAAAACAATTTTCATATAGTTTTGACACGAAACATATTGTTTAGTAGTTTGAGAATGTGTTAATGGAAGTCGATGAGTAGCTAAACCAATTAAGCTGTTTAGGACATGACCTTAGACGATGTCGAAGAAGAGGGCAAAATAAATATTTTATGACTCTTACCTCTCAATTATCTGGATTTTATATTTTAATGGTTGCAGTGTCTTAGTAACAAATTACCACAATCTTCTGATGTAAGTTAGCAAAGGTACAATTGTAGAGTATGCATAACCAAAGACCCCAACTTTCGAGTATCATGTAACATATTTTAATCTTTAAAAGCTTATTAGTCAACCCATTTAGAATAGGGAAGTGTTGCTACTTAAGCAACCACTCTAGGGCTGTTCAATGTGAAGCTAAGGGTCGACTTTACATTACAAGGAACAGTTTGGCCAATAAACATATCATTCACCTAGCATACCATGAATTTTTTGTTTAAGAAAGATGACTAATGTCAAACCAAGTCCCTAAGAGGAAGCTATTGTACAGAGTGATCTCAATCCAGTAGAGAGCCCCTACAGTGGATCTCTGAAAGAAATTCATCAGGGCATGCATGTTTGGTTCATAAGCGTCGGCAAAACTACATAATTGTCAATTTTTTTTGGGTAAAATATGCTTATTTAACTTGCCCCTAATATTTTGTTGAGTGTCTGGGATCTAATTTGATTTCTTTGCCTAGCAAAAATTGATCACAAAAGCTAAAGAAACAGTATACCCTTCGAACGGGATAAACTGATACCTAGGCATCAGACCTATATCGTCTATCGTTCTAGAATGGTATATCGCTCCGTAGTCTCCTCGAAATTGATTTTTGTGCACATTTTTCATACACGTATACACACCGTCCATTGACGTCCGTAGTGGGCTGTCTGGTTTCGTTCAAGTGCAATTGCATAATAAATATGAAGTAGTTGTGATATCTACATGCATATACGTACGCATCCGTTACGTCTGTTGGGTTGGTGTAGATTTGCATTACGTGGGCACACACGATTGAGTTGGTTTCGACATTCAAATACACTTCTCTATGGACTGCAGATCGACACAACAGAGAAAAGGTCAATTTCGCATGCAAATTATACTTCTCTTATTTGGCTATTTCTAAAATAGGGAAATATTAGTAAAATCCATTGAATAAGTGAATCCGTATAAACCGGAGAAGTTTTGGAAAAAGCTAGCTCTCGGTATACCGTCCCTAGGGGGGTATTCTCTCGTGTACGCTGCACCATAGTTTGTGCAAGCGCACAAACATAGTTAATTAGTAGTATGTTAATTAATCACAACGGTGATTAATTTGGCAGGCAACAGACAACTAAAGTATCATCCTGATACTAATGTTTATTGTTGGTACTAGATATCAGTCATCACCAATAAAGTATTAACTGATACCATCCAATATCATTTGGTAACGGTTGGTTCCATATTTGATTATATTTGATACTGGTGAAATATCATGTTTGGTAATGAATCATTCCGTTTTGGAACGGAATACCATCCCAAAACTTTTTAAAATTCATAAAACATTACTTGACACAACTATAGGCATCAACTAAAGCTCAACTTCATTTTAGGAGGAACAGACGAGCCATCTCAAATGAAGTTGGCTTCGTACTTGTAATGTACGCCATACATCCCTAAATTTAAAATTTTCTAAGATTCAAGTTTTATACCATAATATAAGCATTCTGCACTGATTTTCATAATTTTAGTCATTCCGATAATTTCAGAGCTAATCAGATGGTTAGATAGAAAATCTAATCAATTCAAAATTATAAAATTAATCATTAAAATGGCTGAAAGAGAATCTTTTGACTTCTTAATCAATGCTCACCCTAGAAATGCTCATACTTTGAAACGGAGGTAGTAGTTCATTCTTATATCTCTCTCTAGTAATTTTCTTTTGAATTTAGAAAACATTTAGGTCAGTTTTCACTAAAACTTGTATTTTTTAGAGTAATATTCAGTGCAAACGAAACAAATGTATTTTTTTTTCTGATTACGGAAACTTGTTAATAAAATTAATATTGCTCAAATAGAACATACCTATCCCTCATCTTTTCGCTTTTGTTTATGCTTATATACCAAAATTTATATTTTTAACCTAAAATTTAACCTTAAATTTATAGTCAATTTTAAGACTTTCATCATAGTTTATTTTATAGCCTTTGATTTTAGATCGTCAAGAACATGTTATAAAAATTTTAGTTACAAAATAATTTCCATTTGTAAACATGCTATTACAATCACCCCTAGATAGTCTCACCAGATCCCTATGTTCGGTACCTTGTTGCATGAAGAACAAAAGACAAAAAATCTCTCTGCTTAGACATGGTAAAACATAAACCTTATTTAACTATGATTCACATTTTCTTACAAACCCCTTCCAATTTTTTTTATTTGACACTAGTAATTTTTGGTCTATGTTTGACTTAGTATAATTATTAATTTTTTTTGTTATGATTTGATTTATTACTTGAAAAATTGAAGAATGACTTGTAACTTTGCATATTTGCACAACATTCTTGAATAAGACGAACGGTCAACTATAAATCTAAAAGTCAATTACATCAAATAAAAAAACGAAAATCAGAGGGAGTACTCATTTTAAGTGATAACAAAACAAATTATCTGAAAATTTAATTAACGAAACTAACAAAACTATTATGTCTAGTTAGTAAACTGACAAACTTTTCGAGCATAGTTATATCTGAAGTTCTGAACATGTACACCCAGACAGTTTTACGTGACGTGAATTATAATAACAAAACTAACAAGTTTATTATTGTGTCTGGCCAGTAAACCTTTTCAAGTAAAAAAAATTCTGAACATGCACTCTTACCAAATTTCTTAGCATCAAACAAGTAAAATGAGTTCTGAACAAGTAAAACAAGTTTATTATTAGCATCAAACAGGGCTATGCATCAGGTTGATTAACACATACACTGGTAATTTCTATATGAAACAATTGAGGTTGGCATAGGAGCGTAGTAGAACAATCCTAACAACTATCTAATCCTATTCTGATAAAGCATAACATACAACTTATCAATAGTCACAGGCTCACATTAAGCATGACCGAGTAGCAATCTATCATAAACAACACCTAGATGAACTGAATCAGAAAAAAAAATTCTTTATAGTGAATGCAGGTAGATGTTCTATCTGTCCATTTATCAAAATAAAATTAGGAACTAGATGTAACAAACAATAGTCGGTAGTTCTGACTCTTGTACCCGTCATTCCAATATCAAATGGGATCAGTTTCTTCCCTGCTCAGCAAAAAAAATCACACAAATCGCATGGAGCCCATCAGCATTTGCACAGCGGCATAAAAAGCGTCGGCAAAGTGATCTAGACTAGATGCAAACTTGAAGTGCTAACTGCTGCAGGGAATAAACAATAAAACACCATATGAACAAACAGCTGCCATAAAAATCTAGAACGAACGGACTATAAAGGGACAGTGGCCAAAATATTCTTGTGCTGGAAACAGCCGAAAACTATGTTAAGCCTGCTGTTAGTTGCTTTGCTGGAAAATCCATGTAAGATAAGCGCTTGTTTTCACTACTGAAAACCATGTGTAATTCCATGCGACACTTTCAAATGCATTGTTTTATCACTAATGTGGCATCATGTAATAGCGAATAATTAGTATACATGCTGCTTGTTCTTATTTGTTTAGTCCTAGGGACAGGCGACCCCAGCCCAAAGCTTTTCATTCACCATGGACTAGTTAACAGAGTTTACAGTTCCACAAATACAAAGGATCTCCCAAAAAGAAAGAGACATTCGCTAGCAATACCCACATCTAGAATCAGACAACTCTAGCTAAGCTTGTACACGCGTTCAGGACCATCATGTTATCCCAACAAATCTCTTCATGCCAGAGCAAGGTAACTTCCTCATTAGAGAAGTATGGTAGAGGCTAACTGAACAATTTCTACCCATAACCTCATACGGTCATACCTCTATGACCTACACACCTAAAAGAACATGTGACATCTAGCCCATTTCTGAGGGTAGCAACATTACTATTTTTCTCAGATACTGTAGATATCCCAGAATTGGATGAGGTTATGAAAGGAAATTGCTCAGGTAGCCTCTATGGAGGATACTCTAGTTGATAACAGGATGGAACCAAAAAGATAACATGTCCTAATGGTTTTTCAGTATAAAAAAGACTTCAACACATGATTAGTCCATTATTGATTATATGTTTAGCACAACCATTGGATCGTATGAGAAATCATCTACTGGAGGTAATACAGTCCCTACGCAGCTTTCGAAAACACTCGACACCATTTATGGAGCAGAAGCTACCAAAAGTATTTGCAAAGTGTACCGGGCACAGCAACAGATCTCATCTAGATCTATTCTGGAATTGGAGTTTGTACGTTAAATTAATATATTTCATCAAAAATAGAAACAAAATTATTCGCTTACATGGGAACAAAATAGAAACCAAAGTAATAATACTGATTAGATATGCACATAATAACAGGATCTTTTTCTGTATCCACTTACATGGGAAGAAGATAGTTGTCCGTGGTGTCAAAAACGTAGGGACTATGTTTCTATGTATTCTCAAAACCAAAAACCATTGTATCAGTAATAGTAGGATTATAAACAATTGCTTACAGCGATGAAAATAGGCCATGCTTGTTTCAGCTAAAAATTATTGTAATCTGGATTATTGAGTCGGATTACTATAAGCTAGATTATTATAAGCTAAAGTAGAAGAAATGATAAAGGGGGATTATTATTTTAAAGTATTGAAGGGCAGTTGGTCTAAAACCACCCAATAATCTAAAATAAGCATCTTTGGATGAGCTTATCAGATTATAGTAATCCAGGCTCTAGATTACAATAATCTATAATAATAATAATCCATTTGTTTGTTTTAGCTTACTCTTAATAAGCCAGATTATAATAATCCCAAACTGAATCAAACAGGGCCATAATATAAAAAGGGGAAAACCTATTTTTAGTCCAACTATGATCACAGTCCATTCTCACATTAAACTATAAAACCAGTTATTGTTCACCCTTAACTTTCAAACCAAACCAAGAAAAAAAAGGTTACGTAAATAGAGACAAGCAATATTAATGTAGAAAGCATTAGGACAAATCATACTTTTAGAAGTGTGGCATGAACAATTTACGTATAATTCATCAATAATGGGTCAGATAAGGAAAGCAGCAGCAATGGAACTTTCCATATGATATATTAAGGTAGTTCAGCTGACCTTGTATATGCTGAGATTATTAGTGAAACCATCTTCCTGACCATCTACATCACGTGATAGAGGCAATCAGATCTGAGGAAAAAGGAAAAGGATCAGAGGGATAGCAATGGTAAAAAAGGCAGTCAGGACGAAACAACAAGTGTACCTTGTTCCATAGTCATGCATGGGCAGATGGGCAATACTTTGTAGTATCAAAGCACGCTCTGCAACATATCAATAGCTATTAGACTAATCATATCATGTAAAACTGCAATAAGATGACAAAGCATAGAAGCTGAACACTTTCCTTTCCAAAACAAAATTGTGTACAGCATTTTCGAAGAGTGATGTGACATCACATTTTCGATCTTAGGTGAACGATAAAGCCATGGACTGACCAGTTCATGCTCCGTGCCCTACCTTGATGATATTTCTGATCTTTCCCTGTCCTCCCACTTGCATGCTATTGCCGATATACACTATTCTCCTCCTCGCCATGCCCTTGCATATGAAAAGTGATTTGAAATTAAAAGCTTATGGCCCAGACCCACTAACTACATCTTATTTATAAGTATTGTGTTGACGAATGAAAGATTTTGAAAGCTTGTTCCTCGTACCAAAGAAATTGCAGAAGGGGTGGCATCTGCTACAGTTAGCTATACTAGAGCAGAGGCAACAATAAAATTTCTTTTTCCTCTTTCGAAACCAAGAGGCAACAACAGAATTAGCTGCCTATTTATTGAGCATATTAATACTGTTGTCAACATGAACATATATGTTACTAGCCCTAGAAACCTAAGGGTCGAGGAATCTTTCATCTCCCTGCGTTCCAGGCAAATGCAAGAATATAAAAAATATACTATCTACACAATAGAGGAGAGACCGAGAGAGCACTAGCTAGCAGGCTCTCACTGACATCAGCATGGTAAGGCATGGAGCCTCTTATCCTATCCATCACTCAACTATCAATCAGACCCACGACTAGTGGAGTTTCAGTCCATGATGGAATCCAAAAGAGAGAATTTATGATATGCCACAGACTTTAGTGTAATTATACGATTTGCCATTGACTTTGTCACATTCTACAATATACCATTAACTTTTGCTTAACTTCTAAGATTTACCATCGCCGTCCGATTAGCCTCTGTTAGTACTGTACAATTTTGTCCAAAAGACCAAAATACCTTTATGACAAAAACTTCCAAAATTTGGATCAAAATTCTGAAATATCATATTACAAACATAATGTTGTAAACATCTAAAATTTGGCCAAAAACTTAAAATCAGATATTTTAATTTTTATCCAAATTTTGAAAGTTTATGACCTAGGGGTATTCTGGTCATTTGGATGAAATTGTATAGTACTAACAGAGGCTAATAGGACGGCAATGTTAAATCGTAGAAGTTAAGGAAAAGTAGATGGCAAATCGTAGACCTATGGCAAACTCACGGGCATACAATGGGTTCTTTGAGTGCAAAAATATCTGCATATCGATAAGGTACACAAATATATTTGAGGTTCCATCAATTATTTGGAAAATTTTCTTGCAGGTATGCAATATGACAATATTATCCAGTACGAAACTCATCCACTGTTCCAAGAAAAAAAGGGGAAAATATCCCATAGCAAGAAACCTCATTAGTATAAAAGCTAATCCTGCATACACATGTGGTTTATAACCACAGAACTGCAAGCTAACTGTTTCATGTTTATTTGCACCTTAAGCTAAGCAAAACAGACCTAAACAATCTTGAGAACAGAGGTCACAAACTATTGCTGCCAATTTGTAGGCACGTTGCTAGACTCCTAACTCCTTGTAATCAATGTAGCAGCAACATAATTGCCACATAAGCTGAAATACACACCGCATTGCTACAACTATGAAAACCTGGATTATCAGAAAAAAAAAATGTATGAATTGGAAACAAAGTCTGTTGATCAAAGGAAACAAATGGAAGATATATGCATGCTAATGTTATGCACACCTGATCCAGAACCCAAAATAGCCAAGAAATTAAATGGAACCCAATGAACACAAAAACCATGATTACCTTGTCCGAAGAAATCATAAAGGTCAATTCACAGATTTTATTTGTCAACTATAGACTCCAGTCAGGTGGAACACATATTAAGGATTTAACAAAATAAATGAAAATAACAGCAAAGACATGCTGATCTTCTATGAACTCATTAAAGCCACATCTATCACCCTAAACTAATGACAATACTCATAACTCACAAAAGATCTCTTATGTCATATTCCTCTTGTACTGCTCTCTTCGATATCTCCCTCTGCATGAAACACAATCAGTAAATCACCAGGTGAAATAAGGAAGATACTGAATTGCTAATTTAATAGCACTCTTACAGCAATATTTTTCAGTACAACCGAATTTTTCTCACAGTTTATTTTAAAACATTCACTAAAATTTGGATATGAGATAAGCACAGATTCAGAACTAGCAAAGTTTTCTACAGTCTGTTAGACAACTAACCTTTATCTGTGTGGTAATGCTTCCAGCACCCTGGTTTAAGTTCCTGTCCATGGTTAATAAACAAAGCAGAATGGCACAGATTAAAAAACTGAAGAAATAAAGCTAGAATGCAAACCTTAAATTGTTTCACTTCCCAAGATACATCAGCCCAGGTTTTCGATTCTATGTTCTCCCATAATAAAGGAGCTTGAACAGTCTCCACATGCTGGATAAGCCTTAAGCTACCTATTATACCATATATATATTTGAGATAGAGAACACCCATGCTCTACATAAGATTATGTTCTCCCAGCATGTACAAAATCTTCGTATGGAAAAGACTATCCTTACTTGTAACAAAGGCCTCCTCCCAAAGGTTGCATTTGGACCATGATGGTGAAACCTCTCGGAATGGGATCCCAATATCATGACATACCCTGGCCCAAGCAAATTAAACTTCTGTTACAAGGCTTAAACATTTGGCATTATATCTAGTGCATAGGACCTCAGCCAGGATTCCAGTACAGATTGTTCCTACTGATGCAATCCTAAGCATGAAAACTTCAAGTTTATGTCACTGTACCTAGTATGCTAAGTAGAATGCAAATTGAGGGGAAGGAAATCTGATCTCAAGTATGGTCATATCAGGGAATGCGCAGAAGAGTCGCACATCTTTTCAATTTTCATTAAGATGAAGGGGGGGGGGGGGGGGGGGGAAATCTCAAACTAGACATGAGTTCATTCCAGCTATTTTATCAATAGCCTGATTTTTAATTCGCCATCTGGTCATTTTTTTAGAAGTGAAAATCGCAGTACATGGAATTAAGTAAGAAGAGGACATTTACTCCATCACTATCTGACGTATAATTCCAGGGAGAACTCCGTCACTCAGTGGAGCTGTTTGCACTTCAAACTTATTAGCCATCACTTGAACAGGTTCATTCAATTGATGCTCCTCCATCTGAAGAAACATGAAAACGAACAACTTTTACCACCTGCCATCCAAAACATAATTGAACCAACAAGGATGAAAACAAATAAGTGGAAAGCATGCCTTTTAGTTTGTCCTTTTATTTTATTTTGTTTACCCGTTGGTCGGATGGGCAAGAACCAGTGAACCACTAGGATGGGATTATTAGCTTGTATGAATTCCATTAAATATGAATACATCACATTACCCTTTGGAGTGAACGAATCAAAGAAAAACCATTGTTTTGGGGCTCACCCTGCGGCAGACAACGAAGAAATTAGTGATGCTGCCTTCAAGAATATGGTCTCCATCGTTGGTCAACAAGAGCTCCGTCACCCCGGGAGGCCTCATCTTCTCCATGCTCTTTCTCATCCTGCGTGACGTACAGAAAAAAATGCATCGAAATGACTTCAATGCTCGTATAGAAACACTACTGACATTTGGAAATACAAAAAAACACCTAAAATTCTCGCAAAAATTATACTAGCTTTTGACCTTTTACACGCACACGCACGCAGAGGCAATGAAAATTGCGCAATTTTTCCCTCTTCAAACTCAAGAGAGTTATGCAAAAGGAGAAGAGGAGCGGAGAAAAGCGACCTGGCCCAGGGCGCGTACTTGGCGGCGGCGGCGTCCCTTCCCCTGCCAGCGACGGCAAGCCTCGCCCCGGCCTCCCCGAAGACCGGAGGCACGTAGGCCCCCAGGTGCACGCACACCTCCAAGTCATCCGTGGCCGCAGAGGCCCTGAGCAACGCCGTGAGCGCCATTCCCTCCCCGGGCCGTCTCCGCCGCATCTCCTCGAGGGCGACCCGCACGGAGCGGTTGACGAGAGGCTCGATCCCAGCAAAAGAACCCTCGAACGGTTTTCCGGGTGGCCCGACAAGGCCGAGGAGATGAGGGTGGAGCCGGGCGAGGAGGCGCGCGGAGTCGGCGAGGCGGAGGAGGTGGCGGGGCCACCAGAGGAGGCGCCCCGCGGAGGAGGCGCGTGCGGTGGTGTAGGCGCCCGGAGTGGCCTCGAGGAAGGACGCCGCTGGAGGCGGCGCCCGGGGGGAGGTGACGCCGTTGGTGACGAGGACGGCGGCCGGCGGCGGCGGCGGCATCGCCGGAGTTGTTGCCGCTGGGTTGGACGATTTGGGTTGGTTCTTGCAAGAACGAGGAGAGCTATGTGGGCCTATTGGGCCTCTTATAAGATAATGATCCATCCATGGCCCAAAAAAGTGAGTACGGACTACTTAGAGGCCCATACCATTGCTTCCCGGGTCCGGATTCTGTGCATTACAACAGAGGAGAATCACTGTTCATGTAAGCGGAAGAAAAAAATCCATAAACAGTAATATAAATACTGTAGCAACAATACCTGGCGCTGTGTAGTCATTGTAGCAGTACTATAGCGATCGGATTTGATCCATCCATTTTCTGATCTAACGGTTAAAAATCGGTACAAATTCACGGTACTATTCACCTCTGCAGTAGGATCACATTCCTTGCTTCCCTGCTAAGCCGATCATAGGCCATAGCTTGTGGTATTTGTCAACGGTTTTCCTATAAATCACTCGAGTTATTTTTTTCCTTACATTCACCTAAATATAAATATATTATAATTATAGTGTAATTACAATGTAACTATTAGATCATTGCAATATAACTAGTATGTGATTCTAATGTAAATAGCATGTAATTACAATGTAACTACTACTAAGCTATGGGTATTATTTATTTATACGGGACTTATATTCTAATTATATTACTAGTTACATTTGTAACTAGTTAAATTGAAGTTACACTATAATTATACTAATTTACATTGTTTAAGAAAGAAATCACCCAGTAATATATAGCCACTCCCTTGTGAAAATAGTTCATTTTGTCTTATCATGTTGGACGAAAACGCCATTTAAATTGCTGAGTGTGATAAATTGACCCGATTTGAATGATTGAGAAAGTCCTCGCATCTAGTTTTACCATCTGAGGGATGTGAATCAGACTACAGCTGTAATTGAGCGATGCAAAATGGACATTTTCCTTGTTTTGTCTTCTCAGAGTAAAAAAAATGTTCTTTGTGTTGTTTTGAGTAGTTCCATCTAATGTTATATTTAGATCTATTTGTAAAATACTCCCTCCATGCATGAAAATAAAGGATTTTGTGGTCAGTTTGTCCATAAATATAGGGATTCTAGAGTCCCCTTCTACCGCTCAGCGAGTTTTCATTTACTACTTTCGTTTCGTATTGTAAGACTATCTAGTCTTGCCTAAATTCATCAATTGATGAACGTATATAATTTATATATATATATCTAGATTTATTAGGATCTATATGAATCTAATCGAGATCAGAAAGTCTTACATTATGAAATGGAGTGAGTAATTTTCAACCAATCTTATGTCTAAATACCCTCTCATTCCCAACTGTTCGTTATAGCTTTTTCCCTATATCCTTAATCTCTCAAAAAAACAAGAGTATTTTCTATTTATGCATAGTGTTATTTGGGATTAAATTTGAACGGTTCACTTACGAGGCTCTTAACATGGATTTTATGTACACCGTTTAGCAGCTCGTGAAGTGAGCGCACGAAAAAGAGAGGATATGGGTTAGAAAGAAGGGGCAAAGAACATGACTTATCATGTTGTGCCGGTTTGAGAGCACTCTAATGGATAATCTAGTTGGTCGCCGTCCAACTGCTAGATAACAGAAAACACAAACCCAACAAGATTTCTTGCGCAGCTAGACATTTCGAGAGGGGGGGGGGGGAGGGCTCGGGTGACTTTCCCCTACTGCTATGGTAAACTCTCCCAACCTCTTCCCTCTGGCCCACTTTCCCCCTCCAATACTGGCAGCTTGCTATTGACGAGATCGAGCAGGAAAGGGGCTCTCCGGCACCCCCTACTTCTATTAGTTAGCTTAATTATTTCCCTTTTGTCAGGATTTCCTGTAAATCAGACTTCTTCTGCTGTAGTAGTTGATCTCTCGTCGTGTCTTTGATCTCCGCTTAGCAGCTTCCCAAACGAAATGCGCTTGGCATGAATTTGGAGCCTCCAGCTGATGTTGGTGGTCACGCGTACTCTTCTAGATCTAATTGTTGTCGCCCCTACTCCATCTAGCACTAAAGGTCGTGACTTGTCCATATCACTCCACCCGACATCAGTGATCACACCTCCTTCTTTGGGGTCAGGGTACATACACAGTGTTGCACGCTAAGCGCTTCGTCTTACTATTGGAAGGAATGCTCTGGCACTATTTTCTCATCGATCGTTGAGGGCATGGCGGCGGTGGTGACTACCGGTGAGCTCACTCTTTCGCACCTAATGTTGGGGGTTGTAGGCAAGGTGAATCCGTTGACAAATTCGGTGTGGCAGCAACAGTATTAGAAGGGATTATGTAAGATCAAAAAGTTGATTTATAATTTTTGATGATGAACGGTTGACAGTTCGCAGTACTTTATTAATAAGTGTTTTGTGATCTGTTGACTGTGGCGGTCAAACCGTCAGTTGCCTGCTCAGTCTTGTGTTTTGAATATTTTTTTCAGTTTCAGATTTGTGCATCAAAGTATTTGACTTAGAGATAGTTTCTATACGTATGGGTACCATTGCTATACTAACGTGAGTTAAGTTGGATGAACTTATGCTCCGAATATGGTTCCTTTATTATTTGCATGTGCAAGTGTTTCTTGAGGCCTCAAGAGAGTATTGTTGGTGATTGATTGGAGTTGATAGGGAGTAGTCAGGGCCATCTCCAGGAATTGGAGGCCCGTGAGTGAAGTGCAAATGGAGACCCTAAAATACAAATGGAGCTAGGATACACGGCGACGTGGCAGATGTCGGAGCAATCACAGAGACATGATGGTTTATTTATCACCGACCAACATGGGCTAAAACATAGAAATCTGGGCCCTTATCATTTGTCTTTTTCATAAAAATCCAAATGATATAGTTACAAATAAAAAATAATTTGTGAATAAAATTTTTATATATGTGTTCTTAACAATCTAAAAGTAAGAGTGAAAAATAAACTACGATGAAAAGTGCCAAACTTTTGTAGACATGTTTTTAAGGTTGGAAATTTAAATTTTGACTGATAAACATAAACAAAAATAAAAAAATAAGACTAGCTAAAACCTCCTAATAGATTTTGGGGACCTTTAGTTTATGGGGGCCATGAGCGGTCGCCGCTCATGGCCCTGGACGGCCCTAGGAGTAGTCGACGTCCAAGGATTATGAGCATGCGAGATACTAAAGGCTAGAGGACAATGCACGTGGTAATGAAATTTTCATATGTCATACAAGAGTGATTGTGTGTGTATGGTAATAAAAAGTTGAATTTAGAAGGAAGTCTCGATTTGGGAAAATTGGATGCGTTAGAGACCGAGATTAGTTGTATTAAGTTAAGGAATGGTTTTCCATAGGATTGCGGGTCCTAATTTGTGTCAGATACGTGAGCTTTGAACAGCCACGTTGTGGGTATAAATAGATACCGAGGGGTATTCCTCCGGTATGCTTTTCGATGAGCTTTAGATGAGAGAAAATTACTTTAGCCTATATTTTGATTTCAGTTTAAAAGTTTTATGAGGAGTGCTATAGGTGTATATCTTCGAGTTTCAACGACTAGTGGATGCTTCTCAGGCCACGTTCGTTTGCCTCCCGTAAGTTAACTTATCCCCTCGTTTTTCGTACGCACATTTTCCGAACTGCTAAAAGGTGTATTTTTTGTAAAAATTTTCTATAGAAAAGTTGTTTTAAAAAATTATATTAATCTATTTTATATTTTTTAATAATTAATTAATCATGTATTAATCTATTGCTACGTTTTCCGTATCACGATAAGTTAACTTATCCCCTAAGCCGAACGCGGTCTCGATAGTTGCTTGTGTTTTCTGTAACATTATTGGCCTGATCGATCTAGCCCCGAGCCTCTACCTGTTGAAGTTGGGCTCCAAGCCTCCGGCATCGACGTTGGCAGTATATCACCGAGAGGGACCAAATTGCCTTTTAAATTTCTTCATAGGTCGTCTTCTGCCAAATGTTAAGCTTAACTGTAATTCGGTCCTTCTCAAGGACCATTTTTGCAAAACTACGTTCACCTAGGCCTGCTTATGGGCTGAAATCCGATGCAAATTTATCCCAGTCCACCTCTTCATCAAGTAGCCCACTATACCAATCCACTACATTTTCTCTCCTCCTGGACGCAAACAAAACCATCCGGCTTCAAATTTCAACCCAACCCACCTCAAACTATTACACAAAAACGGATTGAATCCGCTCCACCAAAATGGATTTGACCCATGGATTTACGACCCTGAGCAACAGTAGGCTTCGGCAACGTCAAAGGTTTGTTCCAGAATTCCAGAACCAGGGACAATTGGACAATCAAGATATGTACAGGCCATCGAATCCACCACTGCATATAAATCCAGGCCATCGAATATGAGTACACAGAGTACGTATTTGCAAACGTATTCTAGAATTCTAGCAGGTGCATGAATCAAAGACCAGTAGATAAACTAACGTATTCCAGAATCAAACATAGTACAATATAGCAGAGCATACTTGGCAAACAGCAAAGGTTGTGATGCTCTGTCATAATATATTTATGCAATTAGAGCATTTTTCTCATCCTGGGGAACCAAATTTTACATAGAAAACAGTGGTACCTTATGGTATCTTTTCAAGGATGGGAAAAATACTCATGCAATTAATATGAGTCTTGAGGCTTGGTGTTTCAAATAAGCAAATGTTCATTTAGTAATTGAAGTCCTACCTCTGACAAGTGTTAGCTTTCCATTGCAAATAAACCATAACTACCACAAGCTTAAAATTTGCTAGATGTGAGAGACATATGAGGGATGCATTGCACTAAATAAAATACACACATAAAAAAAACAACATTTGCACCGTATCCTCAGCATTCCCATGATCAGCAGGGAGCCAGTGACAAGATAAACACCATGGACTTGTTCAATTGCATCCAAAACAATCTGTTTCACAAGGCAAGTGATACACAACATGAGGATGTGAGGAAATGGATGTGTTTGCATAAGTTAATTTTCTTGTTTGTACTCACCTTTTAACGCCTTCGTCAGCAAAGTTGCCAGAGCAGTTTCCATTCCAAAGCAACGCGAAGTGCACAAACACAGATACATTTAATCTCTAGAACAGAACAGGATACATAAGATTAATTAGAAATGGCATGAGTAGATGCAAATACTATATTGACAGGATGAATTTGAAGAGCTGGTAAGCAAGCTATATTGCAGTAGCAGTGTCACGCATAACGGCCAAGATGGTTTGTGATCTCGGTCATCATCTGAGGGGTTGTCCTTGCCGACGCCGGCATGGCCAGGAAATCCCTCGCCATTCTTGCCACTGTCGGGTACCTGTGACAGTTCTCCTTCCACCACTTGAGAATGTCGAAATTCTCTTCCTCGAAAGGGACGGTCTTTTCTTGGAGGTAAGCGTCGAGTTCTGTTCCGCTTTCCTGTGAACTCCCATGATCCTCTTCGATCGTTGATTGATCAACAGTTTGTAATGTGCTCTCAGGCCTTTGCTGGGATGGAATGATGACCATTTCATTTTCATTGCCGTGATTGGTGTGCTCCCTTGCATCGGACTGATTGCTGTAGTCCAGAAAGAGCTGACGAACTGTTGATTGAACCTCAGAGATGCAATCTGGAGGTAGGGAAGCTTTCTTGAGAAGGCGTTTAACTTTAACAAGCTTGAATCTTGGGTCTAGAATAAGTGGTATGCTATGCGACAAATAACGCATCTGAAAATACAGGTCTAGATGTTTTTTTGTTCTTTGAAAAGCAGGTTGAGCATCATATTCCTCGTGATCGTCGATATCTTCACCATCGCTTTCATGAGTTAGGTCTTCATCAGAATCTGTATCATCAATTCGTTCGTCATCTGTATCTTTATCATCCTTCTTTCGAGATGCAATGTTATATCCTGAATCTATCTTTCTTTTCAGCTTCACAGTCTCTATAAGGGACAGATTTGAGGTTGGACAAGTAGAGGCAGAAACTGTTTCAATAGCATTGTATACTACGCCTAATGTTGTGCGAAATAGCTCGGTAGTATCTGTTTCATCGAATGTGTCTTCTCCTACTAAGCCAGCGATTTCTGCAGCTCCAGAAGAGCACTCCTCATGAAGAATTTGCAGCGCATAATAAAACGCATACCACCAGCTGTTGTATGTCCACGAGTGATTCAGCCGCAGACGAGAAGAAATATCCTTGCGTTTTTTCCTAGTCAAACATAACTTCACAAAGGCGAGAAGGCAGTGTTCTCCATATGGATTCCTATCATGAGAGTTGGTAAAGTCACCTGTTAGCGTCTGAGCAATGTCATTGAGCACCCAATAATGTAGGCTGGATATCATAGTCCTTGAGCAACTTTTGTTGGGTTTCAGAGAGATGCTTAAGATTATGTCTTGTACTGTCTCAAACGGGAAACATAACGATCGAAACATACAGCTGTAGAAACCTTAGACGAAAGACCCCATGAAGAAATAGTTCCCAGCACCTCATCCCGGCCTCTGAAGACGTTAGAGTAATCTTTGACGTCCACTATGTGATCATAGGGAGGCTCATCATCACCTGATGCATCCTTAAACACCAGTATCACTTTCCTATAGTGATTCCATATATTCATCGTCGATGAAATGGGCTGCCAAGAACACGACTTTCACCATGGCAGTTTTAGCTTCGCCATGTGACAAACTTACCAGCCCAGGCGTACGCCCGAGCGCGTCCTTGAGGCTGCTCTTTTCTCGGTCGAACAGTGAGTCGCACATCTTCCATCACCGAGGGAGGGAATCCATGCAGCGCGATCATCCTGACAAGCTGATCTTCAGCCGATTGCTGGCCGGAATCATTGGAGCTGGGTTTGGAGATCGTCGATGCGTTCTGCAAGCCGTGATCTGCCTGTTGCTTGGATGCAGCAGGCGAGTGGTGGTGTCTAGCACGAGTGGATCTGCGAGGGTGCCTGGCGAGGCAGGTCTCCTCGTAGTGCTTCTTGAGACGCGAGGTACCGTCCCAGGCTGGATCGGTGCACATCAGCGCCTTGCAGTACTTGCACTGTGCCTTTTGCTCGAAGTGATCCGAGTACTCCGAACGCCTGCGACGGCCTCTTGTCTCCGTCGGTTGCTCCTGGCTCTCCTCTTCCATCTCTCTTGTCTGTTATATTAGGCTCCATTTGAAAAGTATGGTAACGTAAGAACACACGGTAGATATTCAGGCATGCAGATTAATATTCTTCTCTCCATATTATTCTCCGCTGTTGCATTCATGTTTTCCGAATTGTTAACTGATACTATATGTTTAAAAAAAAGAATTCTATACCAAAGTTTATCATTTTATCAGATAAAATAGGTATTTAACTTCATAATAGTTAATTATAAACTATAACAATCATCAGCTAGGAAAAAAATACAGCCACAGCAGGAAGGAAGAAGGAACGCAGAGGGCTAGCAGGAAGAAGAAGAAGAGGGGCTGGGATAACTCACCAGCCGATGGTTTGATGGTGGATGTGCAGACGATCCGAAGCTGAGCTCGCAGCTTTCCGGGTTCTCGATCTGCTTGCCTTGTGCTGATTCTCCTCCCGGGTGCCTCTGCATTCCCTTCCTCTGGAACTTAGTCAAGATCTCAGGGCCAGAGCCCGTGCTCTCTGATTCCGAGCCCAAGTTTACACGGTTTAAAAAACAAGAGGTATGCTCCTACGGCCGTGTACTTTGACTTCTTTTGTTATCTTCTTTTCTCTGGACAACAAGAAAATTATTCTTGTATGTTATCTTCTTTTATCTGGACAAAAAGAAAATTGTTCTTGTACAAGCTTCCATCATATGTTGGACTCTTTGGCTTAGGCCCTGTTTAGTTCTAAAAAGTTTTCCCAGAAATATCACATCGAATTTTTGGACATCTAAATGGAGCATTAAATATTGATGAAAATAAAAACTAATTGCATAGTTATGGGAGAAATCATGAGAAGAATCTTTTGAACCTAATTAGTGCATGATTAATCATAAGTGCTATAGTAACCTACATGTGCTAATGACGGATTAATTAGGCTCAAAATATTCGTTTCGCAGTTTCTTGGCGGAATCTGCAATTTATTTTATAATTAGACTATGTTTAATACTTCAAATGTGTGTCCATATATCTGATGTGATGTTTTTAAAAAAAAAATTTGTGAACTAAAGAAGGCCTTACTAGAAATGATACTATTTTTGATAAGACATTGTTAAAATCTTATTTGCAGTGACTTTTCAAGACAACATATTGGCTTTGGGGTCAGACCCAACTACAAAGGCATGATGATGATATCAAGCTAATAAATAATGCATGCCATAAACTTGACTCAACAATTATGCATATATTTGCCAACTTCAGATAAAGATTCTCGAATAGAATTCAGTAATTAAGGGGTTGTTTTATCTCGTATTGGTGTCTTTTAGTTTGTACCATCTTTACATTATGCCAAAGTGTGTGGAGTTTGTTCATACGCACAATCTATAATAATTGATCGTAGCTCGTTGAGCAAAGGCCAGAATGTTATTCCATTATCAAAATAAGACATAAGCCACCAAACTAAGACAAACACGAAATAATCAGGGTTTTCTGAATAACTTCTAGCCAAATTTTGGTCAAATTCAAAATTGAAAATTGACACTTAGGTCAAATTTCTTGTAGATCTCACTTTCTAGGTTATTTGCAAAACAGTATCCTTAACCTTTGTCAAATTCAAAATTGAAACTTCGCCAAAATTTAATTATGATCTCGCTTATCTAGGACAACGAGGGCTATGGAAGTTTAAGCTTGGGCTGAAATAGGGTGTTACATGGGTTATTCATAGTCGGGCGTGTGGCCCATAATTTTAGTTCATGAAAGTGGGCTGAGCACACTATATTTTTTATATGACGCCATTGATTTTTAAGGTCCATGATTGACCATTCGTCTTATTCAAAAAAATTATATAATTATTAATTATTTTATTATAATATAATTTATTATTATAGAAACTTTAATTATGTATTATAATTTTGCATATTTGGATATAAATTTTGAATAAGACGAATTGTCAAATGTGATTACAAGAGTCAACGGTGTCATAAAATATAGAGGGAGTATATATTTTCTCTCGATGGATTTGAACTGTGCATTTTCCTCTTTCAGGGGTATAATGTGGAGAATTTTTTGTTTTCATATTTACTTTTAAATTTTTTTCAAAAATATAATTTTATTTTCGAAAATAGCAAATCTAACCCTGGACACGCATGGATTTTTTTTATTTTTTAAACTTTTAAATAAATAATTTTATTACTGAACCTTCAAGAAAAATATTTTCATCGTATGAATCTTTTGGTCACGCCACCAACATTAGCGTGAGAAAATATTTTCATTGTCTTGCCACGTGGCAAAATTGTCACGTCATGTCACGCCGACTAGACTGCGTCGCAGCGACGCAGCGTTGTCTTGCCATACCAGCAACACTGTCGTAGCCAAAAGATTTAATTTTGGAAACTTGCTAAAAAGGTTTCTTTAATAAAAAATTTTCGACACGCAGATGGCATGCGTGAAATATAAAAAGCCAACAGGCGTGTCCAGCGTAGAAAACGGCACCTGTTCCGCGCGCTCCTCGCCGACGTGAGGCGCTACCACGACAGAAAGTGGGGGAGGCGGAGGCCATGTTTCTACGACCGCTGCAGCAGCAACCCATTGTCCGTCCTCGGACTGGTGCTCCTCTTGCTGGCCTCCTTCGTCTTCTCCATGTTGCACGAATTAGTTGCTATCTACAACCTTATGCGTGCGTAGATGGGATTACATCAGTACTCCATCAACAAAATATTTCATTATCTAAAAGTACATAGATAGGAACGTACGATTCGTTTTGATTTATTCTATCGAGTAATTTTACGGTAATTGAGAAGGTATCAAAATTTTAGTGTAAAATTTTAGAGATTTGCTTCGATCCAACAAGAAGTATCTCGAGGTGCCGGTATCTCGAAATACCAAATCGTTTTTCACCATTGGATCTAGCTGAGTAAGATATACACTATTAGATCCAATGATCAGAAACGATTTGGTACCGCGAGATACCAATACCTCGAGGTACTTTTTGTTGCTTTTTGTTAGACTGAAGCAAATCTCAAAATTTTGGTACCTCTTGATAACTGGGCACTAGAAGGTACCAAATTTTACACTAAAATTTTAATATCTTTTAGTACCTACTTAAGAACTTTAAAATTGCTTCGTTCTAAAAGTACAACAGTAAAATTGTGACTACTGTGTATATTTCATTGAAATAAAATCTAAAGTTCTAGTAGCACCTAAACACACAACACTTATGTCCGCATAAACACATAAATTGTTCAGAAATGGCATCCGCCAGTATACAGAACATGACCATATGAATGACTCAATAGTAGTGATTTACAGGTAATGTTAGCTGACGCCTATAAACTACAGTCTTCCAGTTCTGCTCCAGCAGTAGGTTTTCTCTTCCTAGAACTTAGATCGGATGGATCCATGCCACAAGGATATGACGTGACATTGTGACGCCAACGGAACATGAACACCAAAGACTACTAGTAATACATTAATATGAACCAAAACAGGACTGACTATAGACAATTAGTTCATGACATAAGTGGATACATATAAAATTCAAATGACACAAAACTGGCAATTAATCAAGCTGCACAACATTCATGGCAATGGTTGCAGACTTGCAGTACATAAGCAGCAGTATCAAGCATAACGGCGAAGGTGGTTTGAGATCTGGGTCATTAGCTGAGGAGATGGTATGTCGGAGTCAGAAACTGCTACAGCCAGGACATCCCTTGCCATCCTTGCTACCGTTGGATACCTGCCACAATTCTCCTTCCACCACTTTAGGATATCAAAATCTTGTTGATCCATGGGCACCTTCTCGTCTTTCAAGTAGGCGTTGAGTTCATCGAAGCTTTCCGGTGGATTTGCATTGTTTTGTTCCAATCTTGGTTGAAGAAAGAGTTGCCAAGTGTTGTTATACACTTGCCGTGATGGATCAACATCCATTTGATTTGCATGATTAGTGTGCTCCATTTCATTTCTCTGTTCCCTTCCCTCTGTTTCAGTTCCCTGGTTCTTGTACTCCCTGAAGAGCTGATGCAAGTCTTTTCCTACCTTAGAAATCTTATCTAAGGTAGGAAAAGCATTCGTCGTGAATAATTTCCAACGCATGATAAAGTTTGTACCACCAACGTTTACTTCCACGGGTGATCCAGTTGCAGTGGTGAACAAATTTGCCTGTGTTTCTCCCGCAAACGTTCATCCCAATCAGCATCATTTATATTGTCTGTGATACTTTCAACTTTATAACCTATCGTATCACCTATAATATCACCAAAATTTGAAGCCCAAGCAAATGATATGTTGCTGGCGGATAGCAGCTTACTTTGTGTTGCATAGAGATGCGGAACAATACCATCATTGTACAATTCTTCTATGAATCGGGTCGTACTAAATAGTGATTGTGCAATACCACTAAGCTTAGTCTTAAGATTCCATTCCTCAATAGCTTTCGATAACGAATCGAACATAGAAGACCTGTAACCGTTGTAGGGTTGGATGCCGAACATCTTTTCAAATACTATCGCACAACTATCACCATATGATGGCTTGAACATCTTTATGACTCTGCTATGGAAATTCCAGTCATCATCAATGAAGTAGGCAGCCAAATACTCCATTTCCCCGTAGTCAGTGTCAGTTTCCCCAAATGATAAGCTTACCAACCCAGGCGTACGCACAAGAGCATCCTTCAGGCCGCTCATTTCATGGTCAAAGAGCTCATCGCACCTCTTCCTAGCATCGTCAGGCGACGGCATCTTGAAATCGGGCAGAGCATATGAACAAACCTTATGAACTGCTCGTCTTCCAGCAACGCTGATCTTCAGCAGCAGCAGCAGAATTCTTGAAGCTCGATCTCGGGAACGTCGGCGCGTCCTGCGAACTGTGAATCCCTGCTTGTGATGAGCCATGGCGTCCAGGACGCCCAGGCTTAGGATGCCTCACCGGGCAGGTCACTCTGTAGTGCCGGTTGAGACGCGAGGTGCCATTGCTGTAGCAGAGAAGCTCCCCGCAGTGCTTGCACTCCGCCTTCTGCTCACCCTTCTTCTCGAAGTGATCCCAACACGCTGACCGCCCCATGCTACGGACTTTTTCGTAGGTTGTCGATTTTTTGGTTGCTCCCCGCTATCTCACAATTTGAATGATGGACTCACTGCACGACAGGAATAGAAAAGATCGATGATCCTGACGAAAAGCAGGAGTTTCACATACTCAAATCGAAAACACAAGCGGTGAACATAGAGCAGATGCAGATATGGATGGTTGGAAAAAGGACCCACATCACTACTCGATCTCGTAGAAATAAGAGCGTTCACACTTTTGGGCTATAGCCTGAGCCTGAGCCTGAGCCCGAGCCCGAGCCCGAGACCGTGCTTCATGGTTATACTAGTACACGGAATCCACGTATTAGAAAAAAACAAAACATGAACTGGACTGACCATGACCCGTGGACCTGCCTAACTGGAGAAACCCTACGAAGCTCTATATTATTTTACCAGTATAATTTATTTGGATTGTCGGTTTATATATAGATATTTCGATTACTTTACTAACTATTATGGATAATATCAGTATTTATGATTTTATCAACTCTTCGTAAAATATTTTATCCTTTCATTATATCGCATCGATACCTAGCATATACTTAATGCCATAAGATTTATGGACTACACTATTGCGATAACAAATAAGAAAAATCTACTCGATGACATGCGATAGGTTTATGGAGAAGCGTGCAAGAGAAGTAAGTAATTCGCGAAAAGAAAATGTTTGGATATCACGTTAGACCTTTAACCGGACGTCGGAAGGGATTTTTGGACACGAATTAAAAAATAAATTTCATAACTCGCCTGAAAACCCGCGAGACGAATCTTTTAAGGCTAAATAATCCATCATTAGCATATATGGATTACTGCAACACTTATACACTTATGGTTAATCATGGACTAATTAGACTTAAAAGATTTGTTTCATAATTTTTCTCTAACTGTGTAATTAGTTTATCTATGTTTAATACTTTATTTAGGTGCCCAAAGATCGATGGGATGTTTTTAGAAAAAAATATTGAGAACTAACCGGGCCTAAGTGAATAGGTTAGCATGATAATCAACAAAAAAGAATCTGCGGTGCAGCGTGCGCCGCCACAGTACGTGGTGGGGTTGCACTGTCGCATGGTGGGGTGCGCGGCACCGTAGTGTGCCGCGGCATGCACATGTATATTTGTGTGATTTTCTACTTGACATGTGTATGCTTGCAAAAAAAGAAAATATACTTTTAATTTTTTTTTCTGCAATATTGCTTATATCTTCTGAGAGAGAGAGTTTTTCATTAGCCTAAGCAGATCAAGGAGGCCAAAATTTTAATTTCTCATGAGCCATTCTTGCAACCTTCGGCCCAAGAATAAACTCAGCTGGGCCTGAACCAGATCTGCCAGGCTTGCCTATGGGCCTGTTTGGTTTTGGTGCCTCGAGAGAGAAAGTTGCCTGGTCGGAGACAGAATTTTTTAAATTTTATTTAATAAATAATTTACAAAATCATATTTTCGTTTCCAAAATAGGATGGAAAGAAGACGTGCCAAGTGGGAAGAGATGTGATTATTTAATCACATGTAATACAACTTAGAAATTTATTTGAGAAAATATGCTCCACGAGGGTTTGACCTTTGATCTCTTTGATATAAGGGGTGACGATGACCACTAAACCATCCAAGAACTTGTGGTTAAATAATTGCATACGTTACACATATATGTATCAAACCGTAGTTCAACCATCCGGTTCATGGTTAGATCTTCCCGGGTGCACACATATTTTTCAATTTTCGGCAAGGGGCTAAACCGCAAAAATACCCGGCCATCGTCAGCGGCCGTCCCTGACAGCCTCCCACAGTCTGCCACGTCATCTTTCTGCCCTATAAGAGGACGGCGGAAGGTTACATTTGTAAATTTTGGAAATAAAAATCTAGTTTTGTAAATTATTTATTAAATAAAATAAAAAATATTCGTAGGAGACATGGCTATGACTAGTTATTAGCCTTGGGCACTGCGATCCAACCCCCGTGTGACAACTCCGGTTCCCACGTCACCGTTAATTATAACTGAGGGCATAGATGGAGAGGCTATCAGAGCAAATAGAAAATATGCATATAAATCTTTTTGGTTAGCTGGTTAAATGAGCAGATTGGAGAGTAGAATTTGGAGAGGATGTTAGTGATTCTCTTTGATGTAACATGTACTCCTTGTATTTTTAAATATATTATGTTATTAACTTTTGGATATGATGCCTGACCACATATCTTATTTAAAATTCTCTTTGTCAATATGCAAACATATATATCATGTTCAAAATATGTTTAATAATAAAACACGCCATAATAAAATAAATGATACTCCATCTTATTTTTTTTAATTTGATGACATTACTTTTTTTTATACGTTTGAACATTCATTTATTCAAACAAACTTATTATGTAAATATGCAAAAAAAATATAAACCATACTTAAAATTTGCTTGATGATAGAACAAATCATGTCAAAATAAATAATGATTAAATAATGTTTTTTTAATAAAACGTGTGGTTAAATACAGGTTAAAATGTCAAACGGCCGGTCCTCGAGTTCAAGCACCCTAGCAACGCAATACCAAAGAAAGACAAGCTAGGCACCACTGGCACTGGGCTTCTCGCATCGCCGACGACGTCCAACGAATGCAAATAAAGAACAAGCAGACGCCGCCGTTCCAAACTCCAAAGCGAGGAGTACTTGTATGTGCATGCGCAGAATTGAGCATCGGTCGGCTTTGTTCGAGAGGGGCGCCACTGATGGATCGATTCACACGATGTATCAGTGCATCACACGTCAGGTCCTCTTCTAGTATCCATGATCCATCCATGCATAGCTGTGTGAACTCAGTTCAATCGATCGCAATTACTTACTAGATGGAGTGTTTGGTTCATTCTGGGAACAGAATCAGGTTAGATGGATTGGATATTTGTTTGAGAGTGTGTAAAGAAATCATCAAATTAAAGTTGTATTCAACCGTTGCAACACACGGGGCAAGTTTAGGGATGGCAACGGGGCGGGTCGGGGCCGGGTTGGGCAAGAACGGCCCTGGCCCCGACCCCCGAATTCATTCCCTGTCCCCAGCCCCAAAAGCCAAACCGGGGCTAACTCCTCCCCCGTCCTCGACTCTGTCGGGTCCCCGTCCCCGAACAGGGCTCCGACGTCCTGCCAACAGTGTACACAGGGGGAGAAAAGTGAATACTCACCGTCGCCGGAGAGGGGGGCGAGGTCGCCGGCTACCGTTGCCGCCGGGTCTCCGCGCCACCGTTGCTGCTCGCACCACAGCGCCGACCTGCCACGGCCGCTGCCCGTGGCGCTGCCTTGAGGCCCTGCCGCTACCGTCGGGTCTCCGCGCTGCCGTCGCCGCTCGCACCACAGCGCCGACCCACTGCGGCCGCCTGTGAGGACGTCCCAAAGCCTAGGTGGTGCAATGCTCCGAGACATGTCAGCGCGAAATATCTGGATGGATGGGGTCTCAAATTAAACCCAAATAATTACGGTAACCATCCAACCTCATCGCAGACCCCGACATGTCTTGAAGAGGGCACTCCAAAGGCTCTAAGCCATCGGATATGAAATAGAAGACATAACCATTGGAATAGCCATGCCAGTCATCTACGTCATACGCCCGTCAACCACTCGATGGTGGCAACCAAAAGCGTACCCCAGAGACTCGATCTCAACAAAGGCATATTTCCTGGTTATCTCAACCATTTCAAACCCATCCTCATGTGGGACTAGTTGCCCAGGAATGCAACATAGTCTCACATAACTCATCTTAAGCACGATATCCAAATCATAAGTGGTTCTAAGCATAAAGCATAATAGTCTTAATAAGTTCTAAGTAATACTTGGCGACAAGCCATACATATTGGTTCATGCGGTAAGCGTGCTACCCAAAAGCCCATAGGCAAACCGGCTAGGGTAAATCCCTAGTTAGAACCATCCTGGAAATCACAAGCTGCATCAAACTCCTCATCCAAACAGTCAATACCTGCAGCAGGGTCTGAGCCAAAAACAAGTAAAAGAAAGCAAGAAATCAGTACAATAATCAAATTAATATACTGGCAAGTCGGTGACAACCCTAGCATGCTACATGTTGGCCATATTCAAGGATAAGCTGTGTATAGGTTAATTTGCATAAATGCCAGTTTTAGTTCACAACATTTTCTTAACGGAAATTTTTTTTTAACAATAGTATAGAGTTAGTAAAACTTGTAATGTAAATGAATAAATAACACGCGTCTACCTCTCAAGGTAGATCATCACCACTTACCATCATATCATCACCATTCACCGAATTTTACCCAAGTTCACCAATAAAACATTCCAACCATTTTCCAAGTTCACAAGACTTTATCAAAATCACAAACTATACTCATGACACTTCACCATGCCGCTCATGACCGTGAGCACGGCTAATCGATTAGTTTAGACTCTACAGAGTTTGTACAACTTTTAAGCCCACATGATATGGTTCGCTCTAGTTTGTCCGATACCCGTCGGTATCACCACATTCTACACATTGAGTGTGATCTAGAGGTCATAACAAAACCGTTACATTGTTTATTGTCTAGCCTTGCACCAGCCCGATGTGTGTTTTACCCACGCTACTAGCAAAGTAGCGCCACTAGGTAGCGGGCCCACGCTTTAACCTAGCGTCGTAAGGAACCCTACCCGGAATCTCTCACGAGGCACGGCACCGTTGTATTGGACAGACTATCCGCTCAAATCATCACATACCACAAGTCATTAATAAACTTCATCACAAACCATAGGAAGTTCCGATAAGTTACCAAAACCCGGTAACCCATACCCTTCGTCCTACCCAGATGCAAGGCTAAACTCTAAACAACTTAATAGGTTATGGCCAGCCCATACTTAGCACATGTGGTTTGTACTGTTTTCATTAGTTGGTGACATAGAGTGAGGTCCTTAATCGACCCGGGCGAACGCTCCCCCTATCGGTGCACATCTACTACCATATGTACACCACTCGCCGCCCAAGTCTAAAAACAAGTTTCCTCCGTTTTCTATTCACAATACTCACACATTTAAAATTCTGTCCAGCAGCATCAAAATAACCTTTTTCATATATAACATTTATCAAAATGAGTAATTTGTAAGACGGTAACCGAATATATAAGCATATAGCGGCAATATAAGCATAGCATAATCCCAAATAACACAATAATTGTATCCAAGAGTACCCTATGGTTACAACCAGCAAGGATTCAATATTTCAAGGTAGGTTATGCAGCAATTTGGTCATATCTAACATTCCCATATTTATAAAATTTCTTTTTCTAAAATTAATACTAGCTAACGTATGCATGTTTGCAATAGAATCATTTAGCCCATTAAAACATAGGATCAAAGTGGTCAAAGGAGGGGCTGACTTGCCTTCGTCCGCAAACACCTGAACCTGGTCTTCAACAAACTCACCCTCTTCTTCTTCGACGTATTGTTCCTCTATTCAAAATACGCGTATACGATAAATACAAAAATGCATAAAAACCAAAAATGCATGAAAATGCATGAGACTTATGCAGTGAGTGTGTGCTGGTCTCAGTTGCCCTCTAGTGAAGAATTTTTTATTTTATCACTTTGTTTTACAGAGATATGCATTTAATAATTAAAAAGGTTTAAAAAGGGCTAAGTTTTATTAAGCAATATTTTTGTACAGAAGTGAAGAAAATTACTTTTACAAAGTTACAGAGCATGATTTTAGAAAATTAACAGAAGTGGTTTCACAATTTTTAGAGCTATTTTCAATTTGTTATGGATTTAACAAGCTCTAGGAGACATTTAGGGAAAAACAAAAATAAAGGAAAAGTTTGTACAAAAAGTACCAATTTTTATATTTTTCTAAAATAGTTGACAGTTCCACGGATCTAACAAAACTGGTTTCACAATTTTCGGAGTTAAAATGAATTTTCTACAAAATTTTGAAGTTTTGCTTATTCTCAGCTAAAAAAATAGAAATCAGTTTTCAAAATTTAATTTCAGCCGGGCCCACATGTCAGTGAATGGCGTTTTCTGAAGTGAGGGGCGTTTTGCAGAAAGGCCCTTGTAAGATAGGAAATCAACCCGCACTCCCTTGCTACAGTAATATGTGTCTAGGCAGTTTTCGGATAGGACCCTAGCTTTAGTCGAATTCTCCGAAGGAGGTCCCTCGTCGGCTCAAACAAGGGGCAGCCATGGGTGAGTTGGATTTTCAGCTCGCCGGCGACGATCGGTGGCCTGAATCGATTCGAGCGCAAAAGAGAAAATGTAGAGGGGGTCCTTGCGCATCCGTGAGTGGTGGTGGTGAGGGAAATGGTGGTCCGTAGCCCATGGAACACGAGCAACAACAGTGGTATGTCTTGGTATGGCCATGCATGTGCTTGTAATGGCTTGGTTAGTGCATGCAAGGGCTTGTTTAGTGCAAAATAGTTAGTGCCAGAGATGTCTCAAGGTACTAGGGTGCTCACCAAGCGAAGAAACAGATGAAACGATGTCCACGGGAGCGGTGAAGACGTTGGCCGGCGGCGAGGTCGGTGACGCCCACCACGTGTTCGATAGATTGCTTCTTGGGCAAAAGAGGCACAGATGAGCTCGGCGTGATACGTAGATCACGTTCCATAGAAAGAAAGTGAGAGGGTCTCACCAGGGATGGAGAACGACGACGCCTAAGTTGCCGGTGCCGGGAAAGACGGCGAAGCTCCGAGTAACCTGGGCATGGATGCTTTTGCTCGGGCTTGGAACGTGATGGGGGGAGGATGTCCTTGCTACTGGCGCGCTGGCTTGAGAAATAAGCAAAAATAAAGTGGGGGAGTGAGAGAGAGAGGGGTGGCTAGTGAAATCATGGGGTTTCTTGGGCTCCCATTGGGCATGGAGGGTGGTGGAGGCTGTGAGGAGAGATTGAGAGGCTGCCATGTGGGTCCTAGGAGTGTGGAGCCCACTTACAAGTCATGGAAGGTTGTCTGCCAAGGATCTTTGGAGGGGATTGAAGGGAGATTTTGTGCAGCAACAAGCGTGTACTAGTGATCCTCTTGGTCGGGGGTGATGTTGAGAGTGAAAGGGCTGAAGTGGTTTTGGTTAGAAGTCTTTGGTTTAGGCTTAATAAAGGGATGAACATGGGTTGACAGCATGATTAGCAGCCGTTGACAGTGCAGTTAGTAGCTGATTCGATATTTGAAGGGAGAGAAGAAAGGGTTAAAGAGTGATCTATGGTGTGCCACTCCTCGTAGTGTTAGAGGAATGTTAGTAGAAGACTTTGGATGAAACCAAACTTCAAAAAGAGGTTTTGAAATAAATTTTACCAAGAGAGCAAGTTTGAATCTACTAAGCAGTTTTTCAGGATTTTCGAGAGATTAAAATAGATCAAAGAGATAGCAAACCTTAATGAAAAATTTTGAAACTTTGAGGGTTGATTTCTGACATACCAAGGTATTTTTCAGAATTTTTGTAGAATTTCTGGATGCACATAAATACCAAATTAATTATTTTTGTGACTCTAGGTCTATTATTGCATGTGATGATGAGATGATTAAGATCCAAAAACAATTAAAATCACTCCCAACCACATGATGCATTTAAGTTAAATTTAGTTCTCGGGTTTACTGGCTTGGGTATGTTACACCGCCACCCGTGGCGCCGCCTTGAGGTCCCGTCGCGCCGCTGTCGCTGCTCTGTTAACACCAAAATTTGGTAAATTTCCGTATTGGATTCGGGTAATGAAAGATGCAATTGCCTATAGATATTTTATCCGGAAGAGACCGAATTCAATAAGGAATCATGAAGACCAGGGCTTGGCGGCACAAATTTATCTATTAATTAGAGTTAGTTAGGATTTCTATTTCATCTCTAAGGGAGCTAGAGTCCAATCGGGACTTGTGTGTTAGAGATAGAATCTAAGTAAGAGTTTATTATTTATTTTTATCTATTAGGAGTTGTATGTCATATCCAACACGGCCTAGCCTCAACCCGACGGTATAAATATGTATGCCCGGGGTCATTGTTTTTTATCTACACCAATTAGATCAACTTCTTTCGGCGCATCGCCACCCTCTTATCCGAGGTTTTCAACTCTGGCGAAACTTAGCACCTGACGTGCGGCTGTATCGTCTCGATCTCCGACGGAGGGGTAAGTCCTACGTTTCGCCGGGCCACGGTAATCGTTTGGCTAGATTAGAACTGTCTCGGTTCGGTCTGATCTTCTAATCTAGTTGCACGATTGCTAGTTATCGTATCAGTTTTAACTTAGATCACCTTCGTGTTTTAAGTTGATCTGGTCGACCACTTTTGGCGATCTATGTTGGTTTGATATTCGCTATTTAACATATTCAATCTAGTACTGTTTCGGTTAGGTCTGATCTAGTCGATTGCGTTTGTCAGACGGTTTATATCAGATTGATATATTTTACTCATTGTTTTATCGGAGTACCAGCCGATAAGTCACCAGTCATTGGCTCATTGGTTTGATAGCAATCTAGATCTATTTAGTATCTATCCTGACATTGCTAGGTTTAATCTTAAACTGTCTTGATTTGGTCCGATCTTCTATGATTATCCTTAGCAATCTGGGCTAGGTATTTTATAGATCTTGGTTGTTTGTCCGCCGTCTATAGCCGATGATTTGAGCCGATCTACATGCTTATCATATTTACATCAATAGAGTAGCCGATTGCTTTATTGCATTATTTCTATACCAATCGGCTTGATTTAGTTAGATCAGCATTTATTTATGTTGCATAGGCTTGTGAGAATTACATGCAAATTGGTTTTAGCCGATCGTAGCACATGATTCATTGTTTATTCCAAGTAATTCGTCGGTTTGTTTATTAGCCTTATCGATCTTCACGTTTCCTATAATCATATCATGCTCGACTGCATACTGTCTTGGTTAAGTCCAATCTCTGCATGTCTAGTTCGACCTGGTTATAAAGGCTTGTCTGATCGACTAAGATTAATGAGTAACTTGACGGATTACGTTGGTCTAATATTTAATTTAAGTTTATTTCTATCAAGTTCCTAGTCGATCCAAGCTTTTTGTAGCCGATCGTTCATCCTATTGGCTAACAATTGCAGCATCAACATCCGATCGGCCGAATTATTAGTTACCTATCGGCTCGATAGCCGGTCGGCTTGTTTTACCGTTTTCTTATCAGTTGCAGGATCAAACTGATTGGCACATCCGCGCATTCTAAGATTTAGGTCATGCAGTGGAGCTGTCTAAGATTAACTTCCAGACCTTCATGTGTGACGCGTCAACGTTCACATTTTGACGTCAACACGCTCGCACCACAGTGCCGACCCGCCGCGGCCGCCCCTCCGCACCGCCGCAACCACAGCTGTCGCCACCCTGCCATGGCTGCCTCCCGCAGCGCCGCCGCAGCCGCAACAGCCGCGCCGCCGACGAGTCGGCCGCCGCCATGCGCGCTGTGAAAGAGGGAGAGGTCGAGAGGGCGAGCAGTGAGCTGAGAGAGAGGGCCAGGGATAGCTGGCTGTGGTTAGGGTTTGCTACTTTATGGGCTTTAGTGGGCTAGGCCTTATGCCTTCAATATTCTAGATTTAAAAGTCTAAACTACATTCTAGGTCCCCGTGGGTTCTCCGCGGGTACGAACCATTCCCCGCCCCTGCCCCCGCCCCCGACTAAAACCGGGGCCCCGACCCCAAATCCCCGCAGGGCCAGTTTGTCCACCGTCCCCGGCCCCGTGGTCAAATTGGCACCCCTAGGCAAGTTTGTAGTTAGATATCCAGCTGCCAATACAGATTTTAATGGGCTGGCTGGACATGAGCGGCCACCGGAAGGAACCGTTCCGGCCCAAATTAAATGGGCCGAACCTATGACACAGTATCGGTCCAGCCCAACCTCATCGGAACGCCGCGGCTCGCTGGAGCGCCGCCGCACCATGGGACACGACGGTGGTGTGGTGGACAACCATCGTGGGCAGGGGAGATAAGAGAAGACCGCAATTTTGGCCTCTTTTCGGACAGTTTTTTTTATTGTCAGTGCTGTATAATGATGCTCTTTATCTTTTCTAGTAAAATCGATGACCGAAAGTCCTTAAAAGGTTTTGGGGTGATGGTTTGGCTTGTTTAGGATAAAAGCTAAATGATATATTTATAAATAAAAAATAATTTATAAATAAAACTTTTATATATGTGTTCATAGTGATCTAAAGACTAAAAAATAAACTATGATAAAAAAACTTAAAAAATGTATTCTAAATTTATAGTTAAAAATTTAAATTTTGGCTTTTAAGCATAAATAGTAATGAAAGACTCGTTAGTGCAGCACAGAATATGGGCCCCTCTTCAAAGAAATTCTTTTGCGTTAATATCAAGGAAAAGTATTACTACCTTTTGCTTTCTGAGCTAGCTGAAGGAAAAGAAAAAAAGAAAACAAAAGCAGGGCTACTTCTCTACCGTGGAATAGGAACATTGCCGCTTGGCTTTTCTGTCACAGAACTTTCTGAATTGATGCGACCTAGCTTCTCCTGTCAGACTGAAATTGTTTGCACCAAACACGACTTAATTAACCTTCTATCAATGTTAATTAATTAGTAATTACTTGTTAATTCAATGAGACTACTTAGTCAAGGTGGTGACCAAAGCCACCCCTGTCAAACAGTACGTCAGATTAATTAGTCTTCTTCTTCTTCCTCTTGACGCTGATACTTGCTTCTGACGATTAATTCGTTGGCTGCATGAATACTTACTTGCATGGGTGACCAAAGTCCACATCGAAATTTCGCCTTCAATCCGGCATCGGTTTGACGAGCCGGCCCGCTACTCTGTCGGTGAAGAACAGGCAGTAAGTAGAAGCTTCATTTTTTTACTGTTTTGGACCTTTTTTCATCTGTGCAGTTAGAAAAGCTCACTCTTATGATTTGACAGTATTGTTAGTTAGAGTGGTTCAACTTTAGAACTTAAGAAAGAAAGCATTGACAAAAGCGAGCAAAGAGGAGGCTTGTTTTTTTTCTTGTGCCAAATAGTGTTGTATAAAGAAGAAAAAGTTCATGGAGTCTGGGGAACAGAGCAGCAAATAGAGTTGGAGATGACAGCTGTAGCAACGTAATAGCTCCAGAAATTAATTAGGACATGAGGAAAAAAAAATATAAATCCAGTTGCAATTAGAGAGCTAGAATTATCAAAAAAATGAGAAAGGAAGAAAACTGGGAAGAGCACAAGTAAAAAAGTACAAACACTGCAAGAGTAATTCTGCTTAATTCTCAGAAATACACTCTATATACAAAAAGAAAAGAAAAGAAAAAGGTAGTAAAAGATTAATTCAAAGCAGCAAAGTAGCAAACCTAGATTAATTATCCCTAGCTACAACTTCAAAGCAGCAAGTACCTCATAATTAACAAAGTACTCTAGCCATCAGGGCAAAAAAGTTAAACTAATTAAGCCACTGATCATCCCTTTCCTTGCATCCATGGCGGGCATCCATGGCTAACATGAAATCAACGAGCTCTAAGCATCATTAACAAGGTGATTTAGCTGCTGATGATGGAAGGAGGAGGTGCACATGGAGGCTCTCTCTGACAGTGAACAGGCCCAGGTGATTCAAGATCAGTAGTCGAAGCTGAAGGCGGTCAGCTCGGGGCCCTCGACGATGCTCTCCAGGCTGGGCCGCCACCCGTCGCCTCCGGCGGCGGAGAGCCCGTCGCGCTTGCGCGCCATCTCGTGGAGCACGTCCTCGAGGCGGCGGTCGCCGGCCTTGAGCTGCGCCATGAGCCACTCCAGCTCGGCCTTGGTCAGCACCATCTTCACCTTCAGCACCGACCCTGCCGAAGCCGCCGCAGCAGCTTCGTCTTCCTCCTCTCCACCGCCGCCTCCTCTCCTCCTGCTGCTACTCCTCATCGTGCCGTCTCCCACCGCCGCGCCGCCGCTCTGTAGGCAGTTGCCCATGGCCGGCCGGCGAGCTAAGCTCAAGATAACTAGCGTCTGGTTGGGCTCGCGCTAAGAATGAGGTGGTGGAGGAGTATATATTTAGCTTTTAGTCGTTGGGCTAGCTAACGATCGAAGAGAGAGTGAGCAGCATGTGGTGCGCGCCAATGGCGACCGGAGAGGAGAGGGCAATAATCCTCAGGAGTCGCTGTCTAGGGCACATGGGTGGGGACGATGCGTAGATAGGGCTGCTTTGGTGCATCCTCATCACATATACCTTTCTCTGGTTCTCTGCATGCCATGCACGCATGCTACTCAATTTGCTACTCCCTTATCATAAGATATTTCGTTTTTCAATATTATATATATATATATATATATATATAATACATATGGAAATGAAAAAGACAAGGTGCACCATCCATTTTATAATGTAATACTTTATAGTTTTTGCTATATTTATATAAATGCTAATAAATTTAGACACACGTATATAAGAGATATATATTGATCCGTGAATAAATATAAACAAAACTAGAAATTCTTACGATACAGACAAACGTAGCGAGTCATAGCTAGCCAGCTAGCTTCTAGGTGTGATGTGCTGCAAAAACCTTGGTGGATTTCACTCACGAGATGTATAGTAGTAGTGACATTAATTTCTATAAGACTTCTGTAAAATTGTTGTGTTGTAAGATGTGTACATCAGTGCCACATTCTATTGTGTATAAATGGGCTGAGGTTTGAAGATATTTTGAACCAATGAAATTGAAATGCTTGGACGACTCAAACTAGCCACTGGTATGAATCGGTACTCCGCGGGTAATTAACTTAGTACCGCTCTAATTCTAACTCAATGAACTATACTACAAATAAAACTAGTTAATTTGATTGAATCGATGCTGGCCACGAATAATCATGTATATTGTGGTGATGCTCTTTAGGAAGTTCGTGGAAAACGCTCGATGCATGCTAGCAAGGATGTGTTTCTTTTTCCCTCTTCCATTAAATAAAAAAACAAGAGATAAGTGATGAACAATGTAGCTAGCCTCAGTCAATCATCGGTCACACAAGCTCTTACAATACTATTGATTGCACAGAAACAGACATGCAAGTGTGTATGCATGCATGCTTCCAAGGCAATCGATCAACCAACGAAAGAGAGAACATTCACAAGATACAAAAAAACGGGAGCATCCTGGCTCGCGGCAGCAACAACACTCCAAAACAGAGACGCATCGAATCACGAGGCACCAGCTAGCTACACACGTACTCCTACCTACGCTACGCACAACCTTTTTCTGAGGACCTTCGCTGCACGTGAACTCGCAACGATCCATCATCGATCGATCGAATCGATTATGCACGACGAGGGCAAGATCAGGTACGCACCACCTCTATTGTATCTATCTAGATTTTTCTCACACAAGTTTATTTTTTACATTGGATTTTAAATTGCTATAAATAGGTATATAAAAGTTTTACCAATAAATTATATTATATTTATAAATATGTCGTTTAGCTTTATCCGTAAAAGCCAAAGAATCACCACTCGTCTCTGCGAAATCATATATAGGGCATGTTGGAAAAGTTTCTGCCCGTGTTGCAGTTTCTCATAATAATAAAATCGCTAAAGTCATGAACTCTATTAAACCATACTCAGCTTTTGAGAATATTCGGTCACATAATTCAAAAAATAAGTTAGAAGTTAGAAGCTTTTTTAGATTATAAAAAGTTAATTTTCTATCCGCTGTTTCTCAAAATTAATTTTTAAGCTAACTTGTACGGTGCTGTAGACGATCAACCGACCGGCACGTACGAGCACAAAGATTCCAATTCCATTCGTGTGTACATATGTATGTCAGCATATATGTGCATGCATGCGACCTTAAAAGCTGAGCTGGATGGATGCCTACTTACTGTACCTGCAAAAGGGCAGACAGCTATACCTAACATAAGGTTTTATATCTTTTCTTATATTTACATGCGTCCTAATAAATAAATATATATATATATATAAGCATCATTTTTTTTCTCTTTATGCTTATAAGCTAAAATTTAAATTTTTAATATTAAATTTAGAGTAGATTTTAGTTTTTTTAATTGTAGAAAAATATTTTAGCCAAAAGTTAATACGATGAAAATATTTTTTCGATGTTTAGTAATAAAATTATTTTATTAAAAATATTTAAACATAAAAAAATCTTCTAAATATTCATTATAAGGTGTGAGATTTATTTTAATAAAATTTCTTATCTATTATTCAAATGATCTACGATGAACACACAATCTATGGCCCCGTTCGGCAAAGCAGATAAGCTATCTAGTTTCCATTATTTTTTTATACGCATGTTTTCTAAACTGCTAAGCGGTATATTTTTTATAAAAAAATCTATAGAAAAATTGCTTTAAAATCAGATTAATCTATTTTATATTTTTAAAATTAATAATTAATGAAATCATGTACAAATATATTATTACGTTTTTTGCGCCACGTAACTAAATCTTACCTCCTTCCATACCGACGTGGCCTATGTCAAAGATGTTAAGCTCTATAATATCTGTAACTTTATAGTTCATTATTTTCTTTATTTGAAATCATTTAGAGAGTTAAATAAGTATTTTAAGTTCTGAACAGTTTAAATCAAAACAATGGTAGTGAATGTGTGTGTCGCGAGAAGTCTAATACCAATTATCAACAAAGACATAGGGTGTTTGCATAGAGTTATCACACATGAGTACTAATATTAACACACCAGCTATTCCTATCTTAAAAGCAAAACTACAGAAATGTATGCATGGATGTGCTTTTTCTGATTAATGCCAATTACATTTTCGTATTAGAGGTGTCTTATGATTCATATTTAGATCGATCTAACTTAAATGTTTGATTTCCCTAGATTTAGGACTTGTTTAGTTCCCAATTTTTTTCCCAAAAACATCACGTCGACTTTTGGACATCCAAATCTAGAAAGCTTAGAACCTTATATATAAACAAATGTATATGTGTCTAAATTTATTATTATCTATATGAATATAGGGGAAGCCAAAATATCTTATAACATGAAACATAGGTAATAAAACATTAAATATCTTATATATATATATAATTTTGAGAATTCAATGCACACAGAATTATAGTAGACATGGACATGGACATGTACTGTCCACACCAATATTAACTGCTTTTATATTAATCAGAAAGATATGACCATTGATTTAGTTGATTGTATTATGATGACCAGGTCCAAAAATATGATGGCGCCTGATTCATTTAATTTAGTTTCCTGCTGAAGTAGTGGTTTCATCAGGACAAACTAATGGATTTTCCTACCCATTTTACGTGGAGCTAGCTAGATTCTAAAAGCTATTTTGGATTTAGTACATATAACTAAAAACTTGTTTCAATACAAACATAATTGTTTTTTTATATAACAGGTTTTAAAAGTAAGGCTGGATTTGATATACCTATCTTATAACATCTGTTTTTCTCATAGATACAATTAATTGTATTAGGATTCAACCGAATCAATCATCGAATTCAATAGCCTGAAATACTATAATCCAAGCGTCGTCAAAATCTTTATTTTTCTATAATTATTAATATGGTAATTTTAAGGCCTCTAAAAAGCAATCTGAGGTATCTTTAGGTACAAACGCTTTTGAATAGCAAAATAGCAACCGTAAAATCCGGCAAGAAACTTTCTTTTGCCAGCCGTGGTTTAATTGGTCGATGGAAGAATCATGGATGATGAAACCTAGAAGACAATCACATGCAAAAACAGTGTCAGCATAGTCTTTTTGTTTGTTTTGTTATGCTTATAAGATAAAATTTAAATTTTTAACTTTAATTTTGTAGTTGATTTTGAGTTTTTTCATTATAAATTATTTTTCAGCCTTTGTTTTTTAATTCGTTAAGAAGACATATATAAAATAAATATTCCCAAACTTGTTTTCGTTTGTAAATATAACATTTTAGTTTTTTTTGGGAAAATGCCAAACAATAAGGACATGTTTCATACTTCTTCCTTTTTAAATATAGTTATTTGTGGATCTCGAGTTGAGATAGTAATGGTAAGTAACTTTAAATGAAAAGGTGTTATATTATAATAGTCTGTTGAATGCTGAATATATAGCCAGTAACATCATTTTTATATGATCTATGTTTTCGATTTATTTTTATTAATAATAAAATTTTAAAATAATTGACTTAACACCATTATAAAAGTAATTATATTTCCAAAACGACAGAGGCCGTGTTCGGCCAGAGAGTTAGATATCTAACTCCTCTCTTTTTGCGTGCGCACGTTTCCTGAACTGCTAAACGGTGTATTTTTTGTAAAAATTTTCTATAGGAAAGTAGTTTTAAAAAACCATATTAATCTATTTTATATTTTTTAATAATTAATAATTAATTAATCATATACTAATCTATTACTACGTTTTTCGTGCCGGATAACTAACTCATCTTCCACCCCAAACTAAAGCAGCCAGAGTATATCAGTATATACTCCTACAAGAGTAGCCTACGGCTAGCTAGAATCCTATAGCCTTTATTAATTAGAGCCTGAAACGATGTGTGGCTAGAGACGTGAGAGATGACGAAAAAGCCAAGCCATAGACGACTCAGGTCCTTGATTAGCAGCTGCAAACAAGCATAGCTTCTTCTCGTGATTAATTTAAATATGTGGATGTAAAGTGTGCCCCATTTCGTTTTTGTTGGGGGCTTCAAATCGGAAATTAAATAATGTCATTATCCGTTTTATTTTATTATCAACTTACGAACTTTGTTCCAAAATAAACGAATTTCTAAGTTTTTTGATAAAATATTTGACTCTTCGTCTTATTTGAATTTTTATGATTAATTTTTATATTACTATATGATAAAATATTAATAATATGACTAATTTTTTAAAAAAATTAATACATTTTAAAAATAAGATGAATGGTCAAACGTTCGACATAGGAAACTTAAAAATTCGTTTATTTTGGGACTGAGTTGTATTACTTACACGTACCAGATATATATTTCGTACGATTGGATATGGTTCAAAATTTTATTCGTTTGACTATGTACCTAACATATACTGTTAATTACTACAATTCCTATCCACACGAAGATCAAGATATAGATAGGGTACTTTATTTTTCCAAACAAATTGTTAATTCTTTTAACATTTATATGTTGAGAACATGAGTTCATGAGATTTCTTATCCGAATCTATAATACTTTTAAAAAAAATTTAATGGTGATGGTGAGTCTGCTACCACCGTAACCATTGATATGTTGATCATGAGATATATTATGTGATGTTAGTGTACTGGAGAGTGCCCTCCAAAACCAGCTCCCTATTTGTTTGAACTTTAAACTGGAGAGGAGCGTGGGACAGGATGAAGCTCTATGATTTCTATTGATACGTAGGCTCTTGTTATCTTCATTCAAGGGACATTTGAAGTTCTTGCTAATTATTAAGAAAATATATTGGAACGCACGAGTCCTCGGACAATTATATAAGAAAAAACTACTTACTGCTATTCGTTGAGAGAATACCAATTATAAAGAAGTATAATTACATCAAGCGGTGAAACAAGAGGGATAAATATATACTTCTAGTTCTTGCTGACCACACGACACGAAACTCACGTACGGGAATTATATGGACATAAAAAGTTTGAATCTAAATCTGATGAAAATGTATACGATAGCATACCAAAGCGTTATCTGCTCATATGTCATTTATTAGGGAACATGCATACAACAAAAAATATAATAAATTAATATGGTTATAACCATAACAAAGGATTGGTTAATCCATCCCTATTTTATGAGTTCATAATAATAAGTATATTGCACACTGAATAACACACAAAATGCATCCTATATTCAATACCTACATACTAGCTAGAGATACATCTAGATATTAATTTGTCTCTTAGTACGACTGAATGATATGTCATTCGACATTATCCTATACTCGGTAATGAATATGAAGGGAAATATGAGCCATGATGTGGAAACACGTACCGACCCAATTTTACCCATAATTAAATCTCATTGCCAACTCACATATAATCCTAGGGGAAATGCAAAATGTATTTTCAACAATAATGCTTCGTTGTACTCATTCCGTCGTTTAATAGATGACATCATTAATTTTTTAGCATATATTTAACTGTTTATCTTATTAAAATAACTTACACAATTATTATTTATTTTGTTGTTGCTGGATTTATTAATATATATTTTAATTATAACTTACCTTTTCATATTTTCAATAAAATTTTTGAATTAAATAAATGGACAAGATTAAAAAAATCAATAACATCGTTCACTAAAAATATAGTACGGAGGGAGTAGCTGTCAATATCACAGCGCGCATAATTTTTGGCAATTTTATTTTAAAATTAAACTCATTTCAATGAAAATCCTAACTTTTTTTAAAGAAAGATCCACTGTTTTCCACGTAAGAATCAGAGAGGAAAGTAGGAAGGACATTCAGAACTCCAGATGCACACGGCTCATGCATGTGCATGCAAATTTTTCACGAGCCTCTCGATCGTTGTGACGGTTACATATATGCGAGAACTAGTCAAATCGCTCTTTTGTATTTTTATAATTAATTAAGCTATTTTTTCTTTCCTGCTTTCTCTTTCGCACCAACGTACACAAGCAATTGACTCGTGTCGCCCTCACCATAATTTCAATTATTTTTGTCATCGAGTAGAACAGCTCACCTCTCTCTCTCACGACTTCAAGTGGCAAATTTGTCGTGGCTGCTTCGACGAAGGATGAATGAGTACTTGGACCCGGTTCAACACACCATTTACTCGTAATTTCGGAAAATAAAAATGGTGGTAATTAGCAGAAACTAGGTGGAAAATTAAATTCACTATAGAACGTTTTTTTATAATTCCACCAGTAAATGGTGAGATAAGCTAAGATGCGGATGTAATATAAAGCACATCAAGTCTTTTAAGTAACCATTTTCCTCTGTTTTTCTTGAGTAAGTTTTCATTTTGGGGACAAGAGGGATCTGGATTTTTTTTTTTTTGCGCGTCACTGTGTGCATGAGAGAGGAAACGACAGATAACCCTTAATGTAACAGCGACATTTGACTATTTATTTTTTTACCCAACCGATACATCTAATTAACCGGATGATTTTCAACCTTTCTGACGAGAACTTAGCCTCATAAAATTCAATTTAAAATTCGCTCATATAGAGATTTGAACTTACGGAAACGTAGTCCCTCAAACAAACAAATTTAAAATTCATCACTGCTATAAAGTTTTATGCTTAGAACGTTGGTCTGCTAATCGGGTCACTGCAATGGAGTATATGCCCTTTCTTATGAATTGGCGTATTACATACACATAGAATAATAAATTATTAAACACTAATAAAAATAACGGACCTTTGAATATTTACTATAGTCTGCTCTACTAGGCATAGTAATTTAATTTCTCAGTCGAATTAAGTTATATGCTGATAATGATACGTCAAAATGCATTTATTTGACTGAATCATCGTCCACACAAATATTGAGCGTGTCGAGCCATGCATCCACCTATTGTGCTTTTGGCAACTCTAGCGAGTACAGAATCTAAGTTGTTAAGTTAACTAGATGGGTACTTTACCATAATCAATTGTCGTTAATTAACCTTTGACTTGAGACTAATTTGCCAGCGTGATGAACGCACAGCTAGCGATACATCTTGCGCGGGCTTATGTATCCACTCCATCAAGGACCCAGCTAGCGTCCGTCAAATAGGATCTAAACATCTACTCTACCGTACTATCTCCATTTCATCGTATTACAAGATATTCTGGCTGTACTTGATAAATATAATGTTGTTTGTATATATGTTTAGCTAGATTCATTAACATTTATATAAATCTAGCAAATGTTAGAAAGTTCTATATTATGAAATAGAGGTGGTAAATGCTATGGATTAACTGCACAGACATACAAATTCCATTCTTTTCTGCTCCCTTCATTTTAAAGTATAAACTTTGTGATGATTTAAATCTTATACCACAATATAAATAGTTTTTGGTACTATTCACAGTATTTTATCAAACAACTTCACATTCAAAATTTTTCCTATCCTCCCATGTAGCTACATGATCCATTCCTTATTTATTAGGAGAGCTCAAAGTCTTTTCTTCTTAACCTCTCTTTATCAAACAACCTAAGTGCTTATATTTTAGAATGGAATGCTGATATTTTCGAATGGATGAAGTATACGTTAATCACACTACATTGTTACTGCTCAGCACCTATAGACGATCTATATCCGGGCTGCACATCGAGCTAGTATGTTAGGAATTGGTTAATGGGTCGGCCCATGTGAGGATTAATTCCTAGAAAATCACAAAAGCCTATCTTATGATAAATGGAAATTCCGGTGCAAGTTTTGGAAACTTATCGGATCTTTCCATGACCTTATGATAAATGGAAATTCCGGTGCAAGTTTTGGAAACTTATCGGATCTTTCCATGCATGAGAGTTCAGATATGATATGCGTATTGGATCTTTCCATACGTGCGAGTCCGAATATGATAGGCGTATCGGATCTTTCCATACGTGAAAGTCCGGATATGGTAGGCGTACTGATCACACGTCCTATATATACCGACCATCTGTCTCTCCGCAAACACACATAAAAACAATCTAGGGTTTGCCTTTTCATCTGTGTTGCGCCGCCACCGTCGTCTACTCCATCCCCTCCGCCGGCGTGCACCGGCGATCGGGAGAGGAGGTCTCCGGAACCGTCGCCCTCATGAAGTCGTGCACCGAGATAGGGCGAATAAGTTTTTTGGAAAGCGCTACGCGCGACTGCTCGCTGTTCGTCCATGACGGCTCATTTTCCTCATCGATCGGTTCGCCAATGTCAACATCCTACACCGCGAATCATCCGTGTTGTGCCCAATCCTCATAACAACCTGCGGTACAGGTTAATTATGTTTAATCTAGTTCTGCATATGTTTAATCTATTCATGTATAGCTCTTTCGTATATATTTTTAGATTAGATCTGTTCATGTTGGTTAATCCATGTATTGTCATGCTTTTCATTTTACAATGTCATGATTTATTTATGCGATCGATTAATCATTATGTGTTTATATTTTCAACATAGTAACTGTATTTTAATGGTGAGTTTAAGTGGAGGGGAAAGGAGAAGAGAAGATGCACAAAACGAGGTGAGACATTAGTGCGTGATTAATTAAGTTATTTCATACTTAAAAAGATTAATATAATTTTTAAAGCAACCTTCCATAGATTTTTTTTAAAAGTTTGGCCGTTTAGGAAGTATGCATGGAGAAAATGTGGGTCTTCCTCTTCTTATATCTCTCTCTAATGAAACCTAACTTGGCCTCATGTAAATTTCTTTACTCACCATACAAATGTTTAAGCAATACGGAAGAAAAAAATTATGAAGAAGATACATGGGTGCCTCCAACGTCTATCCCAAAATATAATTTAGGGAATTACTAACATTCATGTGATAGACATTTATGGTAGATTTCTATCAAATCCTCCACCATCTAATCTACGCTACGATTTGTGTTTGCCTCCATCTCATCTAGCTCTAACGAGATGGTAGCAACAACCCAACGATCTGATAAAGAACCAATAAACTAGGCTTTTGGGTTGAAAGAGGGGTGAGAGGGGGTTGTGGGGGAAGAAGAGGGGACAATTCCCCAGGCTAAGAGGTATGGCCATGGAAGATGGCATATTAGCAATGGATATAGTAGAACAAACAGGCAATGAGACAGTGGCGCTGCTAAAGCCATGTGGACGATAGCTAGGGATGGGCGATGTTGGTGGTGGGGGTGTCAAGATCCCAACCAATTAAGAGGTGCAGACGGCTCCGGTAGTGGGGAAAATGGTGGTGCGGGGATGCTCACCGTAACCAGGATTGGAGAGGAGAATGGGTGAGGGGGAGGGGCCGGCCGAGAGGCCTTGCCAGTGTTGTTGGCACCTGCAAGGGCAATCATCAATATGGTTGAGCCGTGGCAACTACGACAGAGGAGGTGAGTGGGCAAAATGTGCCTTCTGTGGGAGAAGCGGATGATAAAAGAAATGATAATGTTACTATCTACATGAATCTGAATTTAGATCCAACTGTCCAAAACTCGTACAAGGATATATGCAATTCTCTATGACATGTTGTATAGGCAAATGGGAAAAAAAACTACTCAAGCCATTCATCGTTATACAAGTATAAAAGGGAAGTCATAATTTGATTATGATATAATGGAAGGAAGGCCATTGTGCCTCGGTTAGAATACACAATCCTATGATTCACGCGTAGACTGAATGATTGCATACATCTATCCAATCTGCACATGTGTTCTTAAATTTTTGTTTTGCACGAATATCTAATCCTCTAGTTCTTTCAATATGGATTAAATAGATTATGGGAGAGTTTTTGTTCTGACCTTAGTTCCTAAACCTTATATGATGATTAAAAGTGGGATGGAGAGAGTAATACGGTGAAAACAATACCACTATGCGATGGATCACTATCTTTTCCTATACAAATTAATTGCAGCGAGCAATTTATTTGATACGTCTTTGTTGATCTCAATTAGTGGTGGAGTTGGTGTTGTGCCCAGCGTCTTGTCATGCGCCGGCGAGCCCAGGGAAGTGGCTGCCAATGGTCGCCAGACCCTGGATTTGTAAAAAACAAAAATATAAATGATGTAGCTCTTAAGGTAATTAATCTTATTATTTCTAATTCATTTTTAAATACTACTTGTTTTAGGATTTAAAATTTATTCACAATTAATGCTACTCCTTCTCCACTTACCTCCTCATATTATCCAATTGTAGTCTTCCTCGTCTAATTTCTTCATCTGCTTTTTCATCTCAACCAATCACATCACTTCCACGGCTCCAATTTTAATTTAAAAAAATAACATAAGCTGTATTATTTTGAGAGGGAGAGAGTAGTATTTATCTAAGTAAGTATTACTACGTACTCGGTAGGGAAGACTCACTAGAGAAGCTCCCATAGTAGTTAAAACGATTTGACCATTGACTAGATTAGTTGTATTATCATGATCATAAATCGGCATTTAACATAGCGGGCCGGGAACCCATCCGTAATGCATATTGTGGGAATTAAAATTTCAAATTTCAGAATTATCGAAACAAGAAAAAATTACGACTAAGATTAAAAGCTAGGTACAACTTAATTGTAAATTCTAGAATTATTAAATCATGAGAAGTCTCTTTAAATATTCTTAAAATTAATATCAATAACCATAGACAAGCCACGCACGAGTTACCAACTAATCTCCAATATATGTTAACTTCGTATATTTAAAATATGTTCCAAATATATAGCAACTTCTTCGCTTACTTCTTCTCATCTTAGCCTTACATCCGTATCATTTCCCCTCTTGCTTCCTTGTCGATAAATAATCATATCCATTTCATATTTAATTTCTCCTCTCACTATTTTACTAAAAAAACCTTACAAAAAGATTTGCTCCGGTCTAACAAAAAGTACCTCGAGGTACTGGTCATTTTTCACCATTGGATCTAGATGAGTAGGATGTGTACTATTACATCCAACGATTAGAAACGATTTAGTACCGCAAGGTACCGATACCTCGAGATACTTTTTGTTTGGAGCTTTATTCTCATCCTTCCTTTTATATCGCGAGGTAACAGTACCGTGAGGTACTAAAATCCTCACCCGTACTATCCACCTCACGATCAAGGTGATCACCTCACGATCAAGGTGATACTAATCCCGACTGTAGGTGATGATAGATCGAACGGTCACGATTGCATGGTACCACGAAGTACCAGCTTGGCATGGGGTGGATAGCACGAGTAAAATATTAGTACTTCATGGTACTAGTACCTCGCAACTACAAAACAAAGAAAGAAGGATAGGAGTAAATCTTTTTGTTAGACCAAAACAAATCTTCGTGTAAATGTTTAAATTTTAGGGCTGGAGACGGAGCAGTTCAAATAGCCGTAGCGAAGACAACCCTTAGACAAAGGGAAAAAACTATTCCTGATATCCAATCAGTCGGCACCAGATCCAAAAAATCCACAAGACAAACATGTCCCTCTCTACCTCTCAGTGAACCCGTTCCAATACGGCACGCACCTAACCTTCCAAGAACCAGGCCAATAGTACATTAGAACTTCAGACAAAACCACTCTGCAGTTTACCTGCATGGTTCAACACATGAAAATGCCTCACATACAACAAATTAACTTTCACACACACTACGTGCTCCAAGCAATACATCGCCCTCCATGAAACGTTCGTCTTCGGCGGCTCGTCGCAGCTGAAGATGACGAAGAAAAAAAAAGAAAAAAAGATAAGAAATTAATTCCCAGTAGGTCAGTAGGATGATTTGGATGGTTAGAAACCTGTCATGGTCAGGCCAGCACTGACACTGTAAACGTGCAAGCTAGCCGCTTCTTCCACAGTGGTGCAAGGCCGGAGGAGGACGACGACGACGACGATGACGACGAGTATGGCAATGGCAATGGCTTGTCGCGTAGCGGTGACCCGCCATTGCCGTGCATCTGCGCGGCTAGATTTCGGACAAGCGAGGCAGCAGTGCTCGCTCCCAAGCTGACATGGGGCTAGCATCAGGCTGATGCAACTTTCGCTCTGCCTGCCAAGATGTTGCCCCAAGTTGAGAGGACTGAAAATTATAGCCTAATCAGGTGTGTCATGATCGCTGATCATCATCATCCTAGAATAAAGAAATTCACAGGCATCTTCATATCTCATCAGCCTGCCATTAACCTAATGGGCACGAGTTAATTAAGTAACCCGAGAGGACGGACAGGGACGAGATGGTACGAATCGGCAGCAGCATCGTCTGCAATGGAAATATGGAATCACATGCTGCTGTTTCTGCTGCAGCTACAGGCCATGGATCAGCAAGGCAGGACTTTTTTCAATTATCATTAACTCCAACTTGGCAGGCCGACCATGAGAATTTGTTTAAGCTGGATGGCATAATTAAATACCAGGTTGTGTATGATCATTGCGTGATTTGAAGTCTGCAACTTGGCCTGCACTGCATATGAGATAGCATAGCATAGCTTAGCAGGTAAATTCAGAGGATGGCGTTTTCTGGTGCTACATTACAAGGAGGAAGACAAGCAGACATCTGAAACTTGGGCTCCACAGTAGCAACAGAACGAGACTGCAGTCTCTTGCAGATAACAAATGATGTATGCGTCTTGATTAATTCCCTTCCACCCATATGTTCATCATATCCCTTAGCCAAAGAGCTTAGTGTGCAGACAAGAACGGTAGCTAGGGCATCGCAATCTTCCTGATATCACAAAAACCACTGAATTGTCCTTCAGAAAGTGAAGAGAAAAAGAAATGGGGGAAAAGGAGCATGACTGGGAAATGAAATGCCTCACATCAGAAATGCTGATGGACAGAGTGAATAGAGTAAGGCCTTGTTGATAAACACTGGATTCATGTATGGTGGAATGCATCATCAACAAGCTAGTTTGGTGATTACTAGTTAAAGAGCCTTGCAAGAGAGATGACAAAATTCAGTAGTGCACATAGTAGATTCGTCTTTTAAGTATGATCTGATATAAAGTAAATGGGAAAACTATACAATGCTGATAGAGAAATAGGAGCTAACCACATCTTCTGAAGAATCCAAAAATCAACACAGTAAACAAAGTTGTTGTCACTTGTCAGTTGTCACCATTTATTCAACATGCATGACCACAGGTACCAACCTATAACAGATCGAGTGACACTTGTGTACTCACTGGGTATGTGTTATACAGATCTGGAAATGCACCATTGATTGTCTCACAGAAGGTACATTACTTAGAAGGAAACATGAAGCTGGCCTACATGTATCATGCATGAATGCATGATACAAATCATGCAGTACCTTCAAACAGATCAGTAACCGCACTGACGCAACAACGACGAAAGTATCTTTTCTCACTAGGTTGGATATTTATTTCTTTCTTAAATATTTATTAAAAGATTTGAAAATTTAACGAGAAAAGATTAATATGAGATATATTATTTCGTAAACATGCAAGTTTAAATTTGATTTCTATAAGTTGTAACAAAAATAACAAATTTAACCGTAAATGTGAGCGTATTAGTTTTGATTTAATTTTTTACAACTAATAGAAATCAAATTTAAACTTGCACGTTTCTGGAGTGATATATCTCATATTAATCTATCTTCTTAATTTTTGTTTAAATTATTTTGATAACTCTTTAGATGACACGTAAAAACGAGTAATATCTAACCGAGGGATGAAAATTCATATCCGCATCAATGCAATATCATGCTTCTCCCGTAGATGATACCAATACGAGTTAATATCATACTGTATTCATTTGTTTATTTTTCTCATATTATTTCTCGGTTTTTCTCACACGCATTTCAAACTACTAAACGAGTGTTTTTTTAAAAGGTTTCTATATATATAAGTTCATTATCTCACCGTTCTTAAGTATATTTTAAATTTTATATTAGTTAATTTCATAGTTCATACCTTCAAATAGCTATAAAAATTAGATAATCTTTCCTACGTAGAAAAAACACATAGATCACGCTTGCTTATGAGCTTATCCATCATCAAAGATACCAGATCTAATTTTCATAGTTCAACATTTCTGAAACGTTGCATTTATTCACCCTCTATCACAGCGTGCGTAAGTGAGTCAATATCCCCAACAGTCTGATACTGAAATGACCAAACCATCAGATTGCGATAATCGATAGCATCTACAGTTCATTTTTCTGCACATAACAAGAGCATAGCACTATAGCACAGACAATTCCAAGAAGCAACCAGATCTGCATAATTGATAGAAACGACACAAACTGTCATGCATGACGAAGAAGAGATTGCCTGATGGCTACACATGATACAGGAGGAAGCCAGTGATGTAGAACCAGCAGGTGGCACATCAATTACACCCTCATCTTTAAAAAAAAATTACACCTTATCTTTCCGTTTTTTCTTATATTTGTAAGCCAAAATTTATACTTTTAACCTTAAATTTAGAATTAATTTTAAGGTTTTTCATCAAAATTTATTTTTCTTTTAAATCGCTAAAAACACATATATAAAATTTTTATTCATAAATTAAATATGTCGTTTGGTTTTTCTAAAGAAAAAGCCAAACAATGAAGGCTTAGTCTGCAATCATTCTTTTTCTACAATTCAGCAATGCAAGGAAGTTGTTCTTTAGTCCATCTAGGCACTTAGCATGTCATTGAGAGTATAGCACACCTCACAGTAGTTATTATCGGTTGGCGCCGGTGGTTTTTCTCGTATGGGTTTTTCACGTTAAATCTGTTTCTCGGTTATACGTTAATTTTCTTAACAATGAGCATTGCAGCTCGTTAATACGTGATGAGATACGAACTTAACTGAGAATAGAGTTGGCCGATGGCGTGGGTGTATATCTGATATTTCTAGAGCACCCAAGTTTGAATCCTTCTCGAGATGAATTTGGGTGTCTATTTTGTTTTGATAGAAAGTCCATCTAGTTCCTCCTAGGTTGATTATTTATTAATATTGTTTTTCTGGAATTCGTGACCCCTTCCCCCGAATCCCAGTTTGATTTGTGATGTATAATGTGTCTAGCCAAGTCAAGATAAGAGAATGATTACTTATAATCAACTTCCATCAAACTCACATAGTTCAGATGGGAGAGGGAGCAAGATGCTAAATTTTCATGCCCAATTAATCAAAATCGGATCCAGGCAACCTTATTCAACTGCCTTCAGATAAGATCACTTCCAATAGATTGCAGGCCTTAACCACTCGGTTAGCTGCACAACAGAACGTGCTAACTGGAATATATATATTGGAAGTGATGATTATTTCAATAATTGTTGTTTGCAAATTGCAATGGTGACAATGCAGAGTGGCCATATCTAATCCTCCAAGGCTACCACTGCACTTGAACACTTACGGGTGCTTGGTTGGTTTTTTTCCATGAAAAATGTCAAACAATATATTTACAAATAAAAAATAATTTATGAATAAAATTTTTATATATGTATTCTTAACGATCTAAAAGTAGAGACTAGAAAATAACCATCAGTGAACCAAAAAAATCAACAATAAATTTAAGATTAAAACTTTAAATCTTAGTTTATAAGCATAAAACCAATCGAAAAGACGTGATTGACACTTCTTTGCTTCCCCACTTTTCTTGTGGAATTATCTGACACTAGTCCTACTCATCGGTCAATACTCAGTGACTTTGTTTACCTTAATTCATCGATGCAGCTGGTGCATGTTCCACTGTAAAGGCCTTGTTTAGTTCCTAAATTTTTTTTCAAAAACATCACATCAAATTTTGGACACCTAAATAAAGCATTAAACATAGATAAATCAAAAAGCTAATTGCACAATTACGAAAGAAATCTTGAGACGAATCTTTTGAGCCTAATTAGAAAGTGATTAGCCATAAGTGCTACAGTAACCAATATGTGCTAATGATGGATTAATTAGGCTCAAAAAATTCGTCTTGCAGTTTTCAACCGGAATCTGAAGTTTGTTTTATAATTAGACTATGTTTAATACTTCAAATATATATATAAAAACTTGATGTGATGTTTTTGCAAACTAAACACGACCTAAGCACTACTACCAAACAAGGTTTGTATCCAGCAGTACATTTAGTGACCAGTATAAGACTAAAAGGACAGAAGCACTGATATATTAAACAATACATGCTAGGCACTGTCAGATGTCCTAGCAATAGGCATGATCATACCAAAGTTCGGAGGATCATGGCATGATCAAACCAAAGTTTGGAGGATCATGGAAGAGTGGTTGGAAGAGATAACACTACTTATTTTTATTTTTTAATATTTTAATAAATAATTTTATTACTAAACCTCTAAAATAAATATTTTCACTATGTAAACTTTTCTGGCCACTTTATCTCTTCTGGTGTGACATAAAGGGATGTCACGCTAAGTTATAAGTTAAAAGGCATGGCAGGGTTGCCATGCCACCACCGGTGGTGTGACAGGAAGCGCTGTCACATGTCGTCAACTATTTAGCAGGGTAGTGTTGTCTTGTCACGTAAGACGGGATGGCGTGATCAAAAGGTCTAGATGGTTAAAATATTTATTTTAAAAATTTAGTAATAAAATTATTTATTAAAAGATTTAAAATAAAAAAATTACTGCAAAACACCTTAATTGTTCCTTCAATGCCTATTAGGTAATAGCCGCACACTAATAGGGCATTTCACAACCCTACCCTTTAGTGCTGAAGATTAAAAAAGGCACTGATGACTCCACATGAGTGGCGGTTTTACATGACCGATACTAATATGATAAGTGGATGTCTTATTTGAACCAGCCTCGTATACCTAACACCATCTTTTTTTTCTTTTTCAGTGGCTAATTGTGACACTCTAAAATTTTCAAATTAAAATTTAAATCATACGAAATGAATTATAAGAGCAAGTACAGTAGAATGAGGAGGATATATAAAATGAAAATTTTAAATTTAAATCATGTGAAATCAGTTATAAGCTATCTATAACTACGTGTGGGTGAGAGATAAAATAAAAAAATAAGGAATATTGGTTCTCATGCAAAAGCTCACTCTCCACATGCTCCCAATAAATACATTAATTATATAGGTGAGAAAAAGATATAGAAGAAAAATAGTGAAGCCAACTTTATAGCTCATATACTGTACATATTAGTTCCAATATGATATTGTAGGTAGCAATTTGTTCTACTATTAAACTCTCTATATCAAAGTTATCAACTCTATTATTTAATTAATTTTAGCTGTCTTGGAGGTAGACAATCATTGTAGAAGGATAAAAATGCTACTGAAACGAATCGATGGATGATTGGTAGGCCTATTTAAAACTCAGGCCGAGCCAGGCTTTGGGACGAGACTGGAAAAAGCCTAAGCAAAAAACCCAGGCCCAAGACCAAAAAATCCAACAAAAACAAAGCTCAGGCCTAGCCTGACTCCTGGGATTTCTCGGGTTGGGTTAGGCTTTTTAGGTTTTCTCATGCTTTTTTTAATAAATTTTGGGCTTTAATATAGAGGTGGTCAGAACTGCAGGAACACTAGTCTACACAGCTGGTCCACACAGTCTTGGTGATTTGGAAATAGGAAAAGCCTTCACAAAATTGTATGCTTTCATAAATAATTCTTTAGGACTTGTGAAGTGTCACTGCTTATCATTATAAGCCAAAATTTGAATTTTTAATTCTAAATTTAAAGTTAATATTAGGTTATTTTATCGTAGTTTGTTTTTCAGCCAATAATTTTAGATTGCTAAGAACACGTACATAAAAATTGTGCTCCCAAATTACTTTTTGTTCGCAAATATGACAGTAACCATTTGGATCTATTCTTGCAGCAATTTGTTTTATAGATCATTGCCTTGACTCTTAAGCAGGGTTTCTCTTATCGTGATCGTCGACTATCGTGATAATCGAGCATATCGCCGACAAACGATAACGGTTTCGGACGGTTTCCTCTGAAAAAAATGCCCAAATTCAAAAAAAATGAAAATTTTTGATGGAAAATTAAGGAGAAAAACAAGGTGATAAATATGTATTTATTGAGCTTAGGTGTGATGAAAATTTTCAAAAAAAACTCAACGGGTCACTCGTAACATTGAGAAAAGACGACTTGAGTTGAGTTAATCGGAGAAAAATAATAAATTTTTTTTGCACTATTCATCCGGCACAACTTGGCCAAATAGGGAGAACAACGCCCCCCTATACGCACGGCCGGTGAAATGATGCATAGTATCTCTCTCCCTTTCCCTTTTCGTTCGCAGGTAGCAGATCCGTCGCCTCCGGGCGTAGCAGCAGCGAAACCGCGTGGCATGGGGCGATAATCATGGCGGAGGAGCCGGCTATCGGCCCGGAGCGACCATGCGCTAAACCGACGTGGCAAATGGCGATAATCGCTACGGTAAGCCCATTTATCGCTTCGATTTGGGCGATTATCACAATTTTGGTTTGGGTCGTCGCATGACGTGATTAGGGCCGATAATTGTTGCGGCCCAAGAGATTATCGTCGATATATGGCATGACGTGATTGAGTACATGCCCAGTTGTACAAGAAGTGCAAACTACAGCATCATGGACCGGCCAGAGTTGGTGGGATTTCTTGCTCACCTCGTGTCACACGTAGAAATTTCTCACACGAATTTCTAAACTTAATTGTGTATTAAAATCCCTATCCAGAACTAGCCAGGGTAAAAAAAAGACAATGTTAATTACATAACCATCGTTCTTAGAAATAACTGAAAATAACACTTATTCTAACAAAATGCAGCGGAAAGAAAGGGTAGACTAGCTCTAGCGGGTACGGCTCCAGTTCACAGGCAAAGCTTCGACGGTAGACCAGCTCACTCCTGAGAGTCTCCTCCATCAGATTCAACTTCTAGCTCTGGAGGGGGGAAATAGGGCAAGGCCAAGTACAAACCACCGTACTCAACAAGCAACACGGAAAAGAGGGTAACAAATGATGCATAGGGATCATCAAGGGCAGGCTAGGGTTAGTTGTAATAAAGCAGCATTTAAATAAATAGCAGAGATTAAAATTGAATAAAGGTAATTAAATTAAAGAATAAGTAAATAACAGTCGTAAAATACCACAACACTGTCCAATGTTACACCACGCTGCGACAGACCCAACCACTACTCAACGTTACACCACGTTGCAGTAGTCCCAAGTGAAAGCCAGTTTACCCAAGTTATTAAAGGTTCACTAATCACAGTGAAGCTGGAAGTCCGCCCGTAACCGTGGGCACGGCTATTCGAATAGATTATACTCTGATCAGAGGTGTACTACTGTACCCACAAGACACGACTCCACTACACTTGAACATGCGCCGACATACCACCATGGCATACCGTAAAGGAGACCGTGATAGGACCCGTCACATAACCCTTCCTATTTAATCGCACCGCACTTCAGGTTTCACCCCCTCCTTTACACCAAGTCGGACAGTCCCCTCTTGTGCCTTGGTAGATCCGAAAGCAGCAGAGGCTTTCGTTATACCACGATTGCCCGTCCATACTCCATCACGTCCACCCTTGCCTTGGTACTTCAAATAGTTCAAAGTCATGCTTCAAATCCCACCTTACCCATTCGGCATGTGGTTAGTACTTAACTACTTCTAGGGTTTTCCGTGAACCGGTCCTTAATTGCCATGGGTGCGACTCTCAAAACCGTGCACCCACAACCCACCATCAGCAATATTTTAGTTGCCATTAACCCGAACCGGGCAATGAATCATTATTACAGATATTCAGAGCTAATCATGGTTATTAAATGATCCCATGAGCTACTTGATCTAAGCACGACTAAGCATTAACCTAGGCCTAACTCTAGTTAAGTTACCCTGGTCTAGCACGAATAAAGTTGGATAAACAACGGCATAATAATAAAGATTACCTGAAAAATAAATACAGTAATTACTTTAATTAAAACCATTCATATTTGAATAAATAAAGCAGCGAATTTGCAATAATAGGCTCAATATGATCAAAGATGAGTGCCACTTACCTTGCTCTGGTCCTTGGGGAACTTCGGCAACGATCTCGAAGTAAACCGGCTCTTCGGTGGTCCGAATCTAAGGGACAAAGCATAAAAATAAATAAAACAGACACAAACTCTACTGAAACAGTAAAAGAAAGTATTTTTAATGTATTCTTGACAATTTTATGAATTTAATGAAATTCGAATGGGCCTAAACGGAGAATAGATAAATTAGATATGAATTTTAGAAGTTTTCTGGGTTTTTAACCAAACAGAAAAGTCATAAATCAATTATTGCGCAATTAATGGGGCTGCTGATGTCAGCGGAGGAGAGAGGAGGCGCTGACGGGTAGGGACCATCTGTCGGTGAGAGGGAGAGGTGAGGGGAAGAGGCTGACGGGTGGGACCCGCCGGGAGGAGAGAGGAGAGGGGGTCGGCGTGTGGCTGACAGGCTGGGCCCGCACGGCAGAGAGAGGGAGCAGGGGAGCGGGAGAGGAGTTCGGCCGGGAGAGGGGAGACGGCGGTGGCGACGAGCCGGCGGCGACGGCGCGACTCGGCGGTGGTGACGACGCCGGACGCGGCGGCGACGACGCACCCGGTGGCGATGGCGCGGGACGATGGGCGTGGTGCACCGCGGCGACACGACGGGAACGCCGGGCGCTCGGGGAGGCGACAACGACGCGACGGGCGCGGCGGCGCGGCGACGCTCCGACGACGGCTGGGTCACGTCGGCGTTGACGAGGCGGGGGGTGATGGCGGGTGGAGAGGCGACGGCGGCGCCCGGAGCGCACACGCGCGCGGCAGCGGTCTTGGTGGCGGCGCGCGGAGAGGAAAAGGGAGGGGAAGAGGGGACGGTGAGGGGTTACCGGCGGCAGGAGTGGGCGCGGCGAACGGCGGTGGGAGTGGGTGCGGCTAATCGGCGACGGAGGGCGAGATTGCTCGGCGTCGGCGAGGAGGTCGGGCGCGGCGGCGGCTTGAGCAGATGGAGAAAAATAGCGGCGGCGTGCGGGAGAGTGGGATTTATAGGGGAAGGTGGCGCCGGCTAGGGCGGGCGGCCGTTAGGAGGAGTTCGGTTTGGTCACGGGCGAAGGAGGCGGCAGCAAACGCGACAGCGGTTGCGGGCGCGGCGGCGCGATGGAGTCGTACTCGGCCGGCGCAGGGAGGCAACGCAGACTTCGGCGCCGCGGGCGAGCGGGCACGGAAGCTGGGCCGAGGCGGCCCGAGAGGAAGAGGGGATGGGTCGGCTCGGCTGGCTGGCTGGGCTGGGCCGGCCTGAGGAGGAGGAGGGGAAAAAAGGAAAAAGAAAAAGAAGAAAAAGAGAGAGGGAGAAAAAAGGAAAAGGAAAAAGAAGAAGAAAGGAGGAAAGTTGGACTTCGGCCCAATTTGAGAAGGAAGAGAAAAAGAAAGAAAAAGGAGGGGAAAAGGAATGCCCTACTTTTGCCGAGTTTTAATTTAATTTGTTTGGCAAAATTTTATACTTCTTCAATTTAAGTTTAAATCTTGTTAATCGATTTGGACCCACGATTTAATTAAATTAATTTCTTTAAAGGGATTTTTCCTGAGTTAATTAAGCCAATTATTATTTACGAATTTCTTTTACGAATTTAGACTTGGGATAAAACTCTGGGTGTGACACCTCACAGGGCATTATACTAATGTCTACCGAAGAGTACGAAATGGCATATAATCAATGGATCACTTAGACTCTTTACTATGTTGTCGAATCTTATACATCTGTGTCACGGACTTTATGTTATGTGTGTGATTCACACTATGTTTCTATTATGGTTGTATACTTGACTATAGACGATAGACTTTATGTTATGGTTGTAAACTTTAACCTGTGGTCATTATGGACTTTATTAGATTGTTGATATGAGCATTAATCTATTGTGATACATGCTCATTTTATACCATGAATTGTGAATTTGTGATTGTTATCTTTGTTCTTAATTGGTAAATACTTCAACTATTAGCAAAGGTCGTGCTATTTTTTTTATTTTTACTCTATGACTCCTCAAATATTCTTTTTTTTTACATTCTCACCATCTTTTTTCCGAATTTTCCCCTTTAATTTTGATGCCTAACGGTATCTATACATTTAAGCTAAAATTATGCAATTATTGCTCATATCGTCACGGTTTTTAGCTGGAAACGTGTGATTATCGCGTCAAACCGTCATCTCCATATTATCACGATAATCATATGAAATCACGTGATATGAAGACAGAAACCATGATGATATTATTTGAATTTTTCAAATTTGAATTTGTGCAGTTTTTGAGCGATAATCGTGATAATCGCCGATTATCACGTCTCTGCCCATGAACGTTTTAGGTACCTCCACGATAAATGAAACCTGCTCTTAAGTACACTGGATCACAGTGCACAAATGCTTGTTGCCTATAAAAACATACCCAGGTAACATCCCACAAGTTCTATTTCGTAAAATGTTTGTCTCCAAATGTTGTTTCCTAAGTTAAAAAAATAGAGTTTACTTAGTGATTTTACTATATGAAAATAATTTTTTGCTACTATATAATTGGTCGTGCCACTCTACTAATGATTCATGTATCCTGAATTATTTGACAACTTAATTACAAAAATTATTCATGTACCAGTAGAAACAAAAGATATTCAGTATATGCCCCGGTATAAATGAAACCACGTTCTTTTGCAATACCGACGCAACTACGCAATGGCTGCGTTCGAACCGGCCGGTTGTAAAAGCTAATTAACCACATGAAAAACAATAAACGTAATTAGTATATGATTAATTAAGTATTACTTATTAAAAATTTGAAAAATGAATTTATTTGATCTTCTAAAACAATTTTTATATAGAAAATTTTTATACAAAATATACCATTTAGTAGTTTGAAAAACGTGCTAACGGAAAACGAGACGTTCTTTTATTTGAAACGAACGCACTCAATGGCTGACGAGAAGCTGATGAGATGGGCCGTCTGTGAAGTTGGGCTGGGACAAGAGTGGGCTGATGCCAGGTGGGCCCATAAGAGGATTCGGCCTTCTAGACTGAATTTGAGAGTTCTTAGGAAATTTCATGATTTGAAACTGAGCTCAGAGAAGGTTCAAATCAAAGTAGCACGGAAATTTCCAGAAAAAGAATCCAAGCTTTTGGGGGAATAATATTACCAATTCAAATTCTTGGAACTCCAAACTCGTCAACTCATAAGGCGGGGCCAAAATTTATATCTTGGAACTTATTTTTCAAATTAATTCTTGACTTTTAAACCACTAAGATAATTCCTATACTTTTTTTAATTTGTTCAGTCACCTGCCTCGGCACGTGACAAGAATCATACAACGGCGTGGATAAACTCACGCCCTAGGCTTTGCAAATCACACACAAGTGACACAACCTGGCTACTAAAATAAGCTGGCACAAGTTGCAAAAGTTTATGTTAGATACGTACAATATGCTGCAACCATCGAAAGGCCATCTCTTGTCAGGTACTCCGTAATAATCATCTCTACTTTATTAAGCCTCATCTCAACAGCTGAGAAGATGGATTACAAGTCTCTAAGTCTCATTGACGCGTTGGCCGTAACGCCCACTTCTTCGTGTAATTGCTATTATATCTAATAATAATAATACAAGACTAGATCCAGTCCAACGCTAGGGGTGAAGAAATGGTTTCTTGATCTGCCATGGTGTGTGACAGCGTGAGCAGGCAAACCCGATCTACGAAGCCGTAAGAATCTCGCTGTTCGGCATAATGGCCATCTTCAGAGGCTCAGCGGCAGCTTCCTCTGGTTGTTCCTGTAATGGCAGGCAATGGATCGAAGAACAAATGAGCCCAGGTATGGTACAATATAGGTTGGATGATTACAGACTTGATGTTTGTAGCGTCACAAGTAGTTTGTGGTTTATAATTTGAGAGGACAAGTATCATGGTGACAAAGATTGAACGATATCAGTACATTAGCAAATTTTAATCTCCTATCTCCATACAAACCATTAGGCCAATTATTGCCAGTACATTAGCAGATTTTAATCTCCTATCTTCCATACAAACCATTAGGCCAATTATTGCGTACATTATATGATGTCCAACATGAACAGAATATATTCTGCAACAGTAAGGAACAGTCTGGATATTCAAAAATAAACTAAGGAACAGTCTAGAAAAGATTTCTGATTGCATAGTCATGACTAAATAATTAGCAGCACTTTGTTCTGGTGGCACTGCCATGTAAAGCAATGGCCAACACATCTTCAGGAAAAGTTGATCATAAAAGAAAATGAATGTTGCTTTAAAAGTCTCTCCAAAATTTTACACACATCAAATACGTACAGAAGTGGAATCATCAGGATTTGAGGTAACTCACCCTTTCGGTAGTAGTACAATATGACTCTAGCTCTCTCCTTGCAAAGGTTGGAAGAACAAATGCAGCCTTATGCATCTGATCAACAGAAAAATTATTAACCAGTGCCCTTAAGTACTGTAGAAAGATTAATAGTACAAAAATATCAAACAACTAAATAGCAGTTCATTAGAAAAAAAAAAGGAACAGAGAAGGTATAGAAGTACTCCTTTGACACACAGCCTAAGGTTCATCATAGCAGATAAATCATAAATGTAATTCAGAAAATATAAAATTTCTTTATTAGGAAAACAATCTGCACACCATGACCAAAAAAAGGAACAAGTTATAAAAAAGAAGATTCTTAGGTAATTCTTTAGAAAGAACAAACCTCTGAATTATAAAATCTTATGTCCCTTCCTGCTTCCATAGCTCCTTTCAGTTTCTCAATGGGATTTTCAGGAGTCAGAAAGTTCACCGGTGGACCTTCTTTGGCACATAGCAGAAACCCAATCACACCACTGCAAACACAAGGGAGTACTTGTACGTTAAAAGTGCTCCAAACAAGCCAGCAGTTACCACTTAAAAGAACATTTTCTATATACCTGCTACATTTGTTCATCTTAATACTTCACATTCAACATATTAAACAAATGGGGCAATAGACTGGCAACTATCTAGTCAATCAGTTGGTTGCCCAACTGAATAAGTACTGCCAGTTTACTGATAATAGTATATTATTTAGAAACTAACCCAAATCAACTTGAGTAGAAGACTATATGGGGTTGACAACTAATTATTTTTAACTCTTTACATACCAAAATCAGTAATAGCTTAAAAAATACAACATTAACATTCCTAGGAGATACAAATTTTAATACAGAAAAATGACAGATGGAGCAAATGGAAAAGAATGTAAAACCTGGGATATGTCGGGACACTCGTCCAGGCATAGTGGACAGAACCCTTAAATGTCTCACGGCAGATTGAAAGCATGTCCTGGATCAAGTGTGTATGCAACCACATGCTCTCAGCCTGATTACAAAGAACACCACCTGGCCTCAAAGCTCTAGCGATCGTGTCAAAAAATGGCTTCTCCACAAGTTCCTGTGCAGGCCCTGCAACAAGCAATACAAAAACAGATTGTGTAATCATAGTATTATCAAACAGAAACACATACAAAATTTAAGGGAAGTTTTCAAGTCAAACACGACCAGAGCAGGTTTTTAGTCATACAATATATCTATTGCTATAGTAAGGTATGCTGTAAAAATCTATAAAAATCAGGAATAATTTCATGGAAATTAAAGAAGGGAAAAAAAATCTAGGGAACTGACATTCAATGACAACAATAAATAGTCACAGTTTCTTAGGCTTTATCATAAAGAACAGTAATGGTACAGCAGTGTAAACTCACCAATTGGATCTGATGAATCAACAATAATAGCATCATATGTCCCTTCAGGAGCATTCTTTAAGAACTCTACAGCTGGAAGAAAAAGAACAGCTATCAAACTTGCAAACCCAATAACTGAAAGATACATATAAATGCAAAATAGGAATTTTGAACGCTTATAAACATATCACATTGATTATCAACGTACCATCACCGACATGAAGCTGAACACGAGGATCTTTGAATCCAACAGATAAATCAGGGAAGAAATCTTTACAGACCTACACATTTATAATGCATTGCATATCAGCAAAAGTTCGTTAATCTGATGAAACATTTATACATAGATCACAGGACAACTATTACATCAATAACTAGCTGATCAATTTCACATATGTCAATTGACTCCACAGAAGCATGTCTACATATCTCCCGAAGGACGCCACCATCACCACCTCCAATAACCAAAACCTGCAATGTAGTAGAAGTTCCCAATAACATTAGTGACCACAGCAAAGATTTTATATGAAAAGTGAGGACCAAAACGAAGATTTTATATGAAAGTGAGGACTAAAGAAAATGCTTAATACATTGCAATGAAACATTCCCTGATTCAGTTTGGCGTTAAATCATATGAAAAGTCTATAATTCAATTATAATGGGAAAACATAAATGAGAATATTTACTTTCTTTGGGGACGGAATTGAGCAAAGTGGAAGGTGAGTAATCATTTCCTGGTATGCGCATTCATCCTTATCAGTCAATTGGACAATACCATCAAGGACAAGGACTTTCCCATATGTTGAAGACTGCATAAAAAATTACTAGGTCAGACAACACTACATACATAGTGGAACAGATAGTATTTTTTTTTTATTTTGGCTGTCAATAGGTAAAGGACACCTCAAAAACTAAAACTTCTTGATATGGTGATTTCCCCTGATACAAGATCTTCTCCACTTTCAATGAATGGGCCTCCCCTGTGTACAAAAATTAAAATCATGAGGGCGGTAAGGAAGGATTGGAGTTGTTCATGACTTCGTTTCTATATTTGATCAGATGGCAAAGGGACAACAACAGCGGAGAACAAGTATAGGTGAAAAATTCCAAAAACAGCACACCTGGGGTTAAACAACAGTATCCAGTCAGAACATGACAAGTCAAGTAATTTTTAATTTGCTAACATAAGCACAACCCTACATGCAGTTGTGCACACAGTAACCATCTATCAGAACAGGTTGAAGAGATGGAGATTACCTGGCCACATCGGGTTGTTGTAATACTGCACTTTGCTCGTTTTACCTTCACAATTAGCAACAAGCAAACTTCAGATAAAAGAAATCACGCAAAACAGGGCACGAGCACCTACCTATCTATCTATATATCATCATCAACAACAACAACAACAAGAATGGTTCGCGCCAAGTCGGGAGGGACGTACCGCCGCGCGAGCGGGGCTCGGTGAACCACCCGGACACCACCGTGGCGTGGCACTTGGCCTCGGATTCAGGCGCCGCGGCCCTGGCCTTGACGCAGCAAGGGGGCAGCGGTTTCCCGGCGGAGGCAGCGTCACCCCCACTCCCCTCTGTCCGCGGCGCCCCAGTCGAGCCATTTCCTGCGCCTCCACCCTCCATGGATCCTACTCCTCGAAGTTCCCAGCCTCTGCACCCCCAACCCCCAAACCCAAACCAATCAATCAGCCCACCGCAGCACACACAAGCAGGGGGACGGGTCGGGCGGGCTGACCTGGGGCGCGAGCGGTGGCGGTGGGGGTGGCGGGAGCGGCGAGGCGAGGCGGCGCGGGGAGAGGAGGCGCCGCCGCGAGGGCATAAATAGAGGAGAGCGCTCCGGTGGCGGTGGCTTCTCCGCGACTCTTCTGACTTCTCCCTCTCTCTCTCCCCTTCCTTTTTATTTCCATCTTTTTCTCATTCTTTTTTTTTCTTTATCTTTCCTACGCTGGGGATTTTTTTTCTCTGTCGCGAGATTACAGGTGGACACGTGGGCGGGCGATCTGCCGTTGGATTTGGGGGTGGATGGCTCGGATTCGAAGCTGGGGATTGTTTGTTGTGTCCGTGTGGTATTAGTAATGTGTACGTTTTGATTGATTGATAAATATGGTTTGAGGCGTGTCCAAGTGTGCCACATGGTGCCAAGAAACGACTGTACGACATGTGTACCATGTGTTCATATGCGAAATAGTAATGTCACACACAGTTGATAATAATAATAATATTTCATACGGTCAAACATAATGCATAATTCCATCAATGCGTCGTTCCACTAATGAATAGAATAAGAAGCACAGAACGAGCATGTATCAACTGTGCCACCACTAATTAAACACCAGCATCACAATTAACTACTAGAGTCAAATAATACAGAAAAACACCATGGGTTGGTACACCAGTGGTACTGTTCTAGGATTCGAGCGTGTTCTTCACAAGGCAGCAGCAGAACAGATCAAAAGTCAAGCATGGCGATCCATTCACAGATGAGATTAGGACAGCAATTAACGTAGAAAAAACATTAAAAAAAGATAAGAAAACGAGAGCGAATATATGCGACAACTGGAGCCCCATGGAACCACAGGACCCCTATTTGTTCACCAAAAAGCCTCTTTATTTTAGGGAATCTCCTTTTGGTAAGTTGGGTTCTCTACTGATCTTCCGTATTGGTTAGGGCATGTGTAACGTCGAAGCTAGCTAGTCCTTTTCTCTCTTTGGATCCGAGATGTAGCTGTTGCATAGTAAGGTCCTAGTTAAGCTACCAAATCTTTGTGCTACAGCCATGTTCAACATCCAGTTCGAAGCACGTAAAGAAAAAAAGAGAATTGCTACGGTATTTCATTCGGACCCGGTATACGTAAATAGAATGGAGAAAAACCGTATTCGAGCATCCGCCCACCTCCGCGCGTCGCCGCGTGCCATGGACCTTGGACAGAATACCGTTCTAAACTTCTATAGTTTTTTTTTAAAAAAAAAAGAGAGAGGGGAACTGTGCGTAAGAGAATTGCATCATCCATCTTTTTGCTTATATTATGGTTATAAGCCAAAATGGTTTATTAGGATGAAAATCAAATCCGGAGGAATTATTCACCTTTGTATTAAAAAGCTCTACTTCCAAACCAGATCAACCTTTTAATAAGAACGTCAACGTGTCGAGGTTATTCCCAAAGAACATCGGTGAGCTGTAGCCTGTGGCCCCGATTAGTTCTAAAAAGTTTTCCTAAAAACATCACATCAAATTTTTAGACACCTAAATAGAGCATTAAATATACATAAACATTAAAACTAATTACACAGTTATAGAGGAAATCATGAGACGAATCTTTTAAGACTAATTAGTATGTGATTAGCCGTAAGTGTTACAGTAACCAACCTGTGCTAATGGCAGATTAATTAGGCTCAAAAGATTCGACTCACAGTTTCTTGGCGGAATCTGTAATTTGTTTTATAATTAGACTATATTTAATACTTCAAATGTATGTCCGTATATTTGATGTGATGTTTTTTAAAAAGATTTTGCAAACTGAATGGCCTGTATTGACATTTCTTTGTCGAAAAGAAAGGTTCTTACGAAGTGTTGCCGTTTCAAAAGCTAGGAATAATGTGTGACGTGCAGTACCTCGAGGATTATAGTACACATATGGAAATTATCAACAGAATAACTCAGCTTTCTCTCAATATATATATAATTAGTATACATAACTAGCAATCGATTCCAATCTTCTTTCAAATATATTTTTATTTTTTTAAGTATTTTTAAGAAATAATTTTATTACTAAACCTACAGGGAAAATATTTTCACTGTATGAACTTTTTGGCCACGCTACCAACACTAGCGTGGCCAAAAGGTTTAATTTTGAAAAAATTCTGTCCGGTGGTTTAGTAATAAAATTACTTGCTAAAAATATTTATTTAATAAAAAAAATTCTCTTCTTTCCCCATAGTGGGTGGCATGAGCAACAGAGGTAGCGAGCTTCAGGATGGGTTTATCCTTTGATACAGATAACCTGGTTTCACTTCAATAATCAATTTAGATACAATCATAGTATCTAGAACACATACAAAGATATTTATTAGTCAACTCTTTCTATTCTCACACATACAAATATGATGACATGGTGAAAATAGAGAGGAAAAGAGAACATCTCAAAGTTAACTATTAGTATTTACCGAAGGAAATCTTGGTGCATGATGTACATAAACATGAAATGAGGGTAATAAAAAGAAACTATTTATTATATTGATTATGATAAAGATAAAAGAAGGGTACTAACAAATTTATTATATTATATTAATTAATAGATCATACATGACTCTATCTCCTTACATGCCCCTTATAAAACAAGTTCTTGATGTGAATAAAATAACTTTAAACATGTTGAATACCTTTAAACATGTTGTTGAAGGTAACCCAGTTTAACCTTTGATATAGATAGCTCGGTGCTAACTTGCCAACAGGTGAATGACAATTATTTTACATATATTGGATAAGTTTGATTTATGTAGGGTGAATAACATTATGTAATATACCTGCCAAATCAGACAAAATGCATAAAGTAGACAATGTTTTGTGGGACGTAGCTAGAGCACACTTTGCAGGATGAATTTGTATGCTTGTCAATCTCTCATTCTCTCTTGTGTGTGTGTTGTTGAAACGCAAGCCTGTCTGTTGAACGTGCAGATGACAGCAAAGAAATGCAATAACCAGAGCTGCCTAGAAGTGGCTAAATCTGAAGCAATACATAGCATTTTATCCAAAAAAGAGAGTTTAATTCTATCATACATTGCGCTCAAGGGAAAAAAAATGTCTGTCATACATATAACGTCCTTATGATCAGTTACATTTACAGAGTTTTCCATTTCAAGGATTCGCCAGCGGCAGGAGTACAAGAATACAATGTGGGAGTTCCATGTACAACACAGATATTACATGTATAGGTGAAGATCCAACGATAAATTGAATTATATTGTATAAATAAAAAGGCTTGAGACCAAATGGTCTATCTATGTACACGAATCCAATCATCATATACTGAATAATGGTAGATCAGTAGAGGAGCGACGAGAACTTTTACAGCTGAAGCATCAATGTCAGCGCATAGCACAGTATGGACAAATTACTGATCTTCAGCGAAAAAGTTTGGTTCTGCAGGCTTTTGTAATAATCTTACAGGCACTCTTTCCTGCAAGCGGGCCTTACGGGTGGCATTCCTCCGTAAGATACGCATCATGTTACCAGCAAAACGAGAAGCATATAGTGCCGCACCAAGACTGAGCGAACTAGAACCATCACTGACAATTGCCGCTTGCAACCTCTTCTCCTTCTCAAATAAAGAATCCTCCAGTTTCTTTCTGCAGTATCTATGCCAAGCTGCCTGGATAAAGCAAGCTGCCCAGGTTCTCCATTGCTGTGAGTAGAATCGAAATGTATGCTGCAGTTGTTTGCTGTGGAGTCTCCTAAATTGGGTGGCTACAAACTTCAGGTCATCAGCCCTCAAAGCAAAAGCTTCAACTTCAGACAGCGTCTTCACAGTCCTGGTTGAGCTGGGAAGGTTTGAAGCTGAAGTAGGGTCAAGAGCCCATGTGAGAAGCTCTTCACCACAAAAATCTCCACCTTTGAGAACATTGGAGTTGAAAAAGCCAGTTTGTCCACCATTTGTAGTCATACTCTCGAGATTGCCTCGCATGATGAAGAGCATTTCATTCACTGGGTCTCCTTCGTTAATGATGCAGCTGCCTTCTGTGTACAGTATGGGCTTTAGACGATCACACATGGCATCCAGGAGCTTCTCATCCATGTTTTCAAACATTGGAACCTGCAAACATGAGAAAAGGAATCAAGGGAATCAATTAACTAAAGGGATACAGTGATTATCAGCTAACTAGGTATCTACTATATATAAAGTTAAAGTGACCTCGATTGGAAAAGTATGTGATGTGTAGGCCTTCAAAAGTTCTGTACTTATTAGGATAATCAGTTGTGGCCATAATACTAGATAAACAGAAAAAAATGGTAGGGAAGGTTTCTGCAGTCAGCATTCTGTGTACTCATAAATTAACGATGAGTTATGAAAAGGGGGGTGCAGCCGTGCAGGGCAAGTATGTCTGGAAGGATAGAGAGTACAAGGCCTAAAACCAGTTTTGCATGCCAACTTTAAGCATTGGTATTGCCTTGAGCACAGCTAGAGAAAACTTGTTTCTCCATAGTTCTACCGATAGGGATCCAATGTTGAAGACATGAAGGTGATTCAATTCTGCTGTTTCAAGATTTTCTAGAAAGCCAATATGGTTTATTTAACTAGAAGCAGAATCGCAGAATGCCAGTCAGTGGTCTGTGATGTGAGGACATGTTCCGTATTACGTTCAAAACACACCAGCACCATTGGCTAAAGGAGCGGCGAAGCGGCGAACAGGTCATGAACAACAGGGTAATATCCTGGTTGCAAACTAACTCCTGGAAAAAAAATTATCTAAGAGGTAAGCTGGCAAATGAGCCTGACTTACAAGAAGTGCTCTTTCAGTCAATTGGTGCTGCCTTGACCTACAAATGTTCATTACTCCGTAATGCCTGATTGGCATCTCCCATTGTCTTCAGCAAATTAGAATGGATGGTCTAAATGGTAGGAATATGCTACTTAAGGGGTGTATACACACTAAGACCAACTCAAAACATACAGTCCATAGCACCAAATGTGGGCCTGTCCAAAATAGTACTTAGGTAAAATCTAATTGCATATAACATTCCAGGTTACTGGCTCAGACTTCAGGGACTGCAAGACTTACACTATGATCCAGAAAGAAAAGGTCTGGTTCAGAACCAAAAAAAAAACTAGCATCTGATAACATCAGTACAGAAGCAGCTGCTCAAAATATGTAAGCACCTTGAAATTAAAAACCAAATGCATTTTTTTTATTTAACAATCAAAGTAATGGTCCTTGGGAAATATATGGCATATGCATAGGATCTGTATGTGGCATGAAAAACAATCGTCAACATATGATTTGGCACGACATGCAGTTCATTCAATATGTATCATCCTAGAAGATACATGTTATTGCCAGATGTTGTCCCTTTTCACATACACCCAGATGGACTAAATATTAGGTTTCTTTCAAAGCATAGTAACAATATGTAAATGTATGAGAAAATACCCTCATGAGAAGCGACAGACAAAGATGACGCTTTATCTCTCTCCTAAGATTCTTAGGAAGATTTGTAAGAAGCCCCTCTTCATCAACCCCTCTTGTTTCTTGCCACCTATATTGTTCGTGACGCAGTATTCGGTCCTTGAGGTTCTCAGGAAGTAATCGATGTGCCATCCATTGCTCTGTGTCACGCCGTTTCACTCTCATTTCTTCTATACGCACAGAGGCAGATTGTAGATAGGTCTACAGAACTCCAAACAATAGAAAATTACAAAAGTAAAAAGCAAATGAACCACTTACGCATATTAGTTATCTAAATAATCAATATATATTTATCATCCTGATTACGCCTTAGATAACAAAGTAAGGGGGTGATTGTTGGCATATTTGTAAACAAAAATAATTTGTGAATAAAATTTTATATACATATTCTTAGCGATCAAAAAGTCAAGGCTGGAAAATAAACTTTGGTAAAAAACACTAAAATCAACTCCAAATTTAAGGTTAAAAATTCAAATTTGGACTTATAAACAGAAGCAGAAGTGAAAATATGGGGGGTGTAATTGTCCTTGCATGTAGCACATTGCGTTACAATAGGAGCCATTTCAATTTCTGAGGAAAATGGTAAATACAGAGAATATGGATTGGCTATAACTTATTAGTTGTGGGTCCTATTGAAAAGATAATTTAGTTATCTTTTAAAATCCTTGTTAATAAAGATCAAAAATAATGTTATTACACTATAGGTCCTCTAGGCTCTTGACTTCTGGGATTTGAATATCAATGAATGACTACTAAGAGAGATGTCATCCACTCATCTCTAGACAGTACAAGTTGCATATATAAAATAATAACTACTTCATACAACGATAAGTATAACAAAAATGAGAGAGTTACCATATTCCATACCTGCACATTACCAATGAGGAGTGCAAATAAAACTAGGCCTGATGTTGAGACAAAAACAGCAAATAAATTTTCCCATGTATCAGTGCTTGTTTTGAGGTTTTGACCAAGAGAACTGCAACAAATAAAAAAGCAAAAAACAATATTGAAGTCTGTGTTCTTTAGGGGAAAATGAAACAAAGGTTGTTTTCTACAGACCTCAGATTTTGCAGACCCCACCAAAAGCAATAGAATAATTTTTCAAAGAAACTCGACGATTGTGACACATTTTGAAGAGCTGGAAGATAAATTCCAAAATTTCGGTCTGGGTTGTCAGTTCCATTTGTTGGGCAATTTATTTGTAAGAAACTGTTGTTTCCAGATGAATTACTCCCACAAAATAATGATCCAAGATCACAGCCAGGCTGTCCGCTACATGCTTTTTTCCAACAGCTGTTTTCTCGTTGAATGGAAAGAAGGTACCAAAGAGCTCCAAGAACCTGCAAGGATTTAAAAATCATCAGTTAGTAATATCTTGACCATGGACAACAAAATAAGTGCAAACTGACAGGCCTCTTGTGAATAACTGAATGATGTACCACAGACAGGATATATTTTTCAATTACAGTATGTTTCTAAAGGTAATAAATGTTTTTTTTCCAGACATTCTGGGACATGCTTGTTCTTCTGACAAGTTATAAAGCAATAAAGTGACAATTAGAGATCTGATTTACAAATAATAGTAACTACCAACTTCACTCGATTTTTATTCAGACATCATGATCTCCAATATACATTAGCTGACATGCAAAGCAAGCTCTAACCCCAACACTACAGCCAGAAGGATCGCACCTGGTCATGCTATAGACCTTATAATATTACATGCTACCCCCTTTGTTTCATATTACATGCTACCCCCTTTGTTTCATATTATAAGTCATTTTGGTTTTGTCCTAAGTCAGCATCTTCAAGTTTGACCAAGTTTATAAAAAAATGTAGCAGCATCTACAACTCCAAATTAATTTAATTAAATCCACTATTGAATATATTTTTATAGTATATATTTTTTTTGCACTGGAAATGTTGATACATTTTCTATAAACATGATAAACCCAAAATGACTTATAATATGGAGTGGAGGGTACGGTTTCACGTATCAACCCCATGCAGCAACAATGCCACACAAAATTTAGACTAACTTAGGCTAAACAGTGTTACTAGGATGCTGACATGTGTCTGAGCCCAACTCGGATTCACGTCTGATTTTGCATGAAAGATACTTCTCAGAGTCCAACTCAAATTCTGAGTGTACAATTCGGCAAAACAAAAGGGACAAGAGTGCCTGGCTAAAATCAAACATAGGACATTGTGCCAATATGGTACAAACAATTCCTCAGAATGCTAAGTGTTTTTTTCTGGCATACGATCAGCTCATTCCCACGGACAGGGTGAAATAATTGTACCTATGCTGATTGAAGATTTGAAGATGTAAACTTTCAAGATCAGTTAACAGAACTCTCAGGAAAGTTGTTTGTCAAAATCTCACCATAAAATGCAGATAGACAAATATTATACAATATGCCTCCCTATGACAAAATACTTTGTTGTTTCCAACATGAGATACAGTAGTACATAGTTGTCTCAGAGAATATAGAGCCTATAATTCATGGCCATGAATCTTTGAGGAAAAAAATCCCCATATGACTTGTTTTTTTATCTTTGTTCATGTACAGCCAAATACTACATACTAAAGTTCATTCAGATAGAATCTTCTATAAGTCAAAAGCAAAGAACTATTGTCGAACAATAATCAATGGATTGTCGCCAAGAATGAAAATAAGGCAAAATACATGTATACCAAATGACTCAAATTAGCACAGCTCCTAATTAGTGAAAAGAAAACTTACATGACTAGCGAGCATATAAATTAAAAGGTTAAATGCAGCACCAGCCCACGCTGTCTCTGTAATTATACCAGCCGATCTGGTGATTTGGAGATACAGTGGTATTATTCTAATTAACCGAGGTACATACTGGCAAATAACAATAATCATTAATATATTTTTGGCCATCATAACTGAGGAACCTTGCAGACGAGGTAGCACTGCCAATACAAGCACCTGATAATGAAAAAAATATATATCGTCACTACTTAAACAAAATAGAACATCAGAAATGATAAATCAAGTCAATCACATAACAGTATAACAGTTGCACTTGAAGACGACAAAATAACGTCATACAATGCGTAGAACCCAATTTCCTCCTATCCTACTTGTTTAAAACATTATTGCATGCATGATCAAATCAAATATGTAGAAAATGTTCCATGCACAATAAAAACCAGCGACATCTTTGAAACCCTATATCTGTTGGTTTGTGTAATCCATTCAATTGGATCCCTCCACCTATGATAAAACGGCCACGGCCCATTTGGCCACTAGAAACCAAGTTCATACACAGTATGGTGGCACAATTGGTGGGTAGCCACAAACCAATCACAGATGCATGTCATTATGCACATGGAAAACTTATAATATGTGGAAGTATTTTTCAACCATTAATTTCCGTGGTAGTATATTTATAAGAACTGATAAACTTATATATGTGGAAGTATTTTTCAAGAAAAATCTGCACAAATTATCTTCATGTTACCAGCCTAAATATTTTAAAACATATTGATACTAAAGTTCCAAATTTGATTGCAATTAAATCCAAAGGTCTGAAATCGGATGTGGGTAGGATACACCAGAGACAAGTATTAATTATTTTCCAGGACAACAGTTCCTCCTGAACTGAAGTATCCAATATCGCTAAAGCCTAACAGCTATGTTTTACTGATTAAAATTGTTTTCCTCAAAATCATACATGAGTAAAGCAGTTCAAAAGTGAATGCACATTAATATAGTATACAAGGAACTTCCATGACCCTATCACCCTCACAAAATCTCCAGAATTGTGCTAAATACTAATAAAGCAGAAAAATAAGTAGTTGATTGTTTTAAGTAATACATCTAACAGGTTAATGAATTACTGGCATATGAAGTACCTGAGGGAGTGGCAGAACAGCTAAGAAATCTATCAGAAAATATGTTGATAGATACCGCTTTGCTATTGCAAAGGTGTCCTCAACCAAGACACCTCGACCAAATACTCTAGAAGAAGGAGCAATAAAGCCTGTCCTGAACTGAAATATTATATGGAGTAAATAGAATATATCTGTAAAAAAGCGCAGGACACTTGCTACAACTTCCAACTTTTTATCCAGATACAAGCAGATATTGTCACCATCGACCACCGGAATATAGAAGAATAATGGGTCCACAGAGACTGCAATAAGGCATGATATAACAAATATCTTGTTCCATCGCTGTAAGAATGGTCCTTGAGGATCAAGAACTCTTGTTTTGGACTTCTTTTCCTCAGAAGTCGGTTTGTTGAGGGTTTCAGAATGTGAAGAGTTCCCTAGGAATGAAAAGGCTCCTGCAGTTCTATCCATTAGCGAGTCAAATACATTATGCCTTCCTTCTGAAACTGTCTTGTCTGAACCAACAGAATGCTCTGATCTCCAGTCATTAAATCTACACATAAAGAAAATAACAGGTCAAAGTACTCCTTGGAATAATGTGCGATCTTCATTTGGCATCTATGTATATTAAAACATCTTTGCAGTGCAGTAGAATATGAAGTTTCTGTAAAACATAAAATGAAACAAATTCCTGGCCATGTATTTTCAATGAATTAGGATTTCTTGCAAACTGAGATGAAATAAATTTTTTTCTTTCAAGACACCAACACACTCTTGGATGTTGGTACAAGGAGAGACCAGAAGCTGACCTCACATATTTCTCCTCTCGGAAAGCCATCGATTCCACGAACCACCAGCATGCAAAACGAGGCCAGCAGGGCAGCAAAAAAGTAATCAAATCTTCAAATGTTGCATTGTAGTATCAACTCTCTGGTAATTACCAAACCATGAATTAGTAAGATCCCTCAAAATGCAAAGATAGCAAATAGCCATATACTATACATGGGACAAAAATTATGTAGGCCAAAGACCAAGCAAAGAAACATCAAGTTGAATAATGTGACATGTAGATAGATCAATCGCTTAAATGGGAAAACTCAGTTACAAGTGAAATGACAGTTTTGCAGCTTGTAGTAAGACATTAGACAACGGCAAAAGAAAAAGGTTATCCACCAACATAAGCAATGAGGCATAGATCGATTGGCGACGTCACCCTTTTCTGTGAATAGAAACAAGGGAGCCATTCCTGCTCAGCTTTAACAACTATCCAAAACATGATGGTATGTGACTTGTTGGGAAGAAACGGCCAAAACAAACAACTCTGGGGGCAGAGAACAGTAACGACATGAGAATCCGGTCCCCCTGAATCCTTCACGAATCACACTCTAGGCCACCACCAATCCCCCACAGGTAAATCGCGCGAAGACGACGAAAATCGTTTCCCCAAAAATCCTGAGCTGCGAGCCTAGCTTTCCACCCTACCAAAACCCGCCCCCAGAGCGACAGACAGCGACCGAAACCGTCCCGCTCGACGACGGCGACCAAACCGAAGCTCCGGGGGGAACGTACCTAGCGCCGCGGCGAGATCGCGGACGGCCGCAGGCGCGCGGCGGGGGAGAAGCGGAACGGATCTGAGCTATAGAGGCGAGCAGAAGCAGTAGAACGGGGGTGGGGCCGCCGCGGGGAGGAGAGAAAGCTTACCGGAGGCGAGGGAGGGGGGGGGCGCGGAGAGCTGGAGAGGGAACAGCGCCGGCGGGGCGGCGGAGGAGGAGGAAGAGCTATCGGGAAGCTGCTGCTGCCGCCGACGTCTACGGCTTCCGCTCGGAGAAGGCGGAGTTCCGCGCGGCTGCAGGATGCGGGGATGGCGTGGTGATCGCCGTACGCTGCAGGGAAGGGGGAGAGGAGGTGGAGGTGGACTCCAGTCCAGCTCGGCCAGAGAACAGCCAGCCAGACTGACGCGACACGCGCAAGCCCAGCCGCGTCCATACTCCAGCTGATCGGTTCTCCCCCGTCGCGGCTCGAGCCACCGCCCTCTGCGGCTCTGCCTCCAGCGGTCCAGCCGCGCGCGCCGGCGCTTGTTCTTTTGCCGACTGGGTAACTGTGCCTAAAAAGTAATATAAGATGTTTAATTTTTTTTTAACATTTGACTATTCATCTTATTTAAAAATTTAGTACCAATATAAAAAATAATAACTCATGCTTAAAGTTCTTTTGATAATAGAGTAAATCACAAGCAAAACAAATGATATTTTCATAATTTTTTAAATAAGACAAATGGTCAAACATTGCAAGAAAAAATCAAACATCTTACGTTAAGAAACAGAGGGAGCAGTAGTAAATTAATATATGATTAATTAATTATTAGTTATAAAATAGGTTCATGTGATTTTTTTAAATTACTTTTCTATATAATTTTTTAAAAAACATACCAGCTAGCAGTTCAGAGATACATGCTTTCGAAAAGAACACAATCGTCTAGACTGGACTATTGGAGCCGCTTCCAGCACGCGCCACCACCACAACATTCCAGTACTAGGATTTGGTTCAATGTAAAAGAAAAAAAACACCTATGTTATAAAACATAGAGTTTTTTCTCATTGTCAAGGGCAAACTCACGGCAGTATCTAGGTGACACTCGATATCCTCCTCTGTTTATCATAGCCACCGCTATAGGATGACCTAGACAGCTCCATCTGCACATGACGTCTTCTTTTTCTCATCCCCTACTCCTTATCGATGTTCTCGCTACATGGAGAGCTAGGCAGCTCTACCGATGTACAACATCTTACTCATTCCAAGCATTTGTCTGACAGTGACATCGTCGTCCTCCCAACTCCTCTCTAGCAATGGTGGTTGAAGGAGCGAGAGGAGCTCGTTGACCTATACTAGACCTTTGCCCAGTACCGTCATTGACACTACCTCCTTAATTGTCACATTTTCTCTAGAGGCAGGGACGGTGAGAAAAGAATGAGTAGATATGATTGGTTGCCATAGTGGCAATGACCCCAAAGGTTGGGATGGCTCCATGGTAGACTTGCAGTAAAGGGAGAGATCAGCATCCTCCTCCTCCCTACAATTGCCGCAAAGAAAATGATGAAAGGAGGGAAACGAAAATAAACTGAATGAAAGAAAAAGTAGACAGGACAGGTGAAAAGTAATAAAACATTTCCTCGTCTTCTATTGTCAATCGGTTTAGAGTTAGTGACGATGGCAAGCCAATTTCCATTTGTGTTGATGTCAAAAAGTGCTTGCTGATATATCACACACGAAAGCCTGGGAGTCACTTTTTAGGACGCTCCAGTGCAGGACATAAATCCTTAGAAACCAGACGTGCCAATCAGTTTGATCCTATAACTGACAAGATATAAAAAAGACAGGCAAACCGTTAAACCTAAAGACTCTAACGACCGAAAAGTCGATATCGCTTTAGGACCCTAGACGATAAGTTAAACAATCGGCTTTACAGGAACTTCCTGATATAACGAAAAATATACCTTATCGGCTAAATTATGAGTATGATAACCACTAAATAGTTCAACCAACTAATCTCTCTTGAAAGATCAGACTTAACCGAGACAGTTTCGAGATTAATCAGCCGATCGCACCGATTTAGTATTTAACGTACATGCAATCAGCAGTCGATATGGTGCAAAGTGAATCACATATGATAAAACTGGATTACTGGACTAATCATCAGCATAGAACAATAATAAATAACCGCATGCATGCTCACGTTAAACCTAAAAGATTGGACTAAACCTTCGTATTTAAACATAATCAAGCATGAAATCAACATAATATTGCGATACACTGAGAATTAACTATTAAACCAGTGTAATATATCAACCCATCTATTAAACTTAGTAGATCGGACAAGCTTCTACAGGCAGATCAAACCAGATTGACATAGATCAGACCAAACCGAGAAGGTATGTATTCTAGCACGATATAACTATAGAAAACATGAAGATCTATAAGCTTAACAAACAAGCTGATGAACTACTAAAGATGATGCTTGTCACACCCCGAGTTTCTATCGTAAGCCTAAATCCCTCAAAAATCATTTAATAATAATTGGCTTAATTTAACTCAGAAAAAACCTCTCCAAGGACTTAATTTAATTAAATTTAAGTTCATCAGAATATTCTAAAATATCTCGGGAACAGAGAAAACATTAACTGGATTTAAATTTGAATTACAGAGTATAAAATCTTACTCCAAAAATTAATTTAAAAAATTGGCAAAGTGGGGTTTTCCTCTTTTTCTCTTTTCCCCTCATTTTTCCTTTTTTTTTTTTCCAGAATTGGGCTGCAACCCAATTTTTCCCCTCATTCCTCTCTCCCTTCTCCTTTTCCTCTTCGGGCTGGCCTGCCGTGTCCGACCCACCACCTCCTCCTCCGCGCGCGCCATCGCCCTCCGACCGAGCCGCCTCGGCCCAGCTCGCGCCGCGCGCCCCTGAGTTCGCTCGGCCTCCCTCCTGTGGCATGCTGCTGACAGGTGGGGCTAATATGTCAGGCCCCCTTTCCCTCTCTGACTCGGTCGCCCGCGCCGCCAAATCCTAGTCGGATTTGTCTTTCCCCTATCATCGTCCCTTCCTAACTGGCGCCACACCCCCTATTTAACCCTCTCCTAGCCCGTCATCGCCGGTTTCTCCACCATCCCCGATTGCCGCCGCTCGGACCCCCACACCTGAACCCGCGCGTCGCCGTCGATTGTCGCCGCCGGTCACCATCATGCCGTGTGCCGCACCCACGCCGACTCGCTGTCGCCTTCAACAGTCGCCGGTGAGCAACTCCCCTTCTCCCCCTCCCTCTTTTTCCTCTTTGGTCACTGTGCCGACCCGTGCACCGCCGCCGCGCGTGCGCGCCGTCCGTTGCGGTCACCACTCCCTCCCGACGCCATCTCCTCTGCCTCGTCGCCGCTAATGCTCGAGCACACCCGCGCTCGCCGCGTGCCGTTGTTGCCGCGTTGGTCCGTTGCCGCCACTCCCCTTTGGTCGCGCCGTCGCCGCCGCTCGCCGATCGAGCCGTCGCCTCGTTGCGACTGTCTGTCGCCGCCGTCGCAGTCGCGTCGGCCAAGCTGAGCGCCGTCGACCGCTCCCCTCTCCCCTCCCCTGTTTTCTCCCACCAGCCGGCCACCTCTCTCCTCCCTAGCCAGGCTAGCTAGTCAGTCGCCCCATCGTCTCTGCACCCCGGGGCCCACCGGTCAGCCGCACCAACCCCCTCCTCTCTCTTCTCGAGGGACCCCCTCGTCAGTCCCTCGTCCCTCTCCCCTCTCACCGATAGGTGGCCCCCACCTGTCGGTGCCACCTCCCTCAATGGTTAGTCGAGTGGCTCGATGTTCCCTATCAACAGTCTCGAGCGGCAATACCAAGAGAGAACAAATCTAGGGCCTTCTTTATGCAGTTTGGAGAGGTAAAATTGTCTTTTTTTTAGCACTAAGTGGAGTGCATTTTAAAAAATCTAACAAAGATGTCATTTCACACAACTCGAACTCGTCATTGGTTGTTTGCTAATAGTATTTCTTGGATTATCTCTTTAGGGAAAGGCACTATGATACTCCCTTCGCTTATATTTGACTATTCGTCCTATTTAAAAATTTACAAAACTATTAATTATTTTGTTGTGGTTTGATTTATTAATCAATGCACTTTAAGCATAACTCATAATTTTATATACTTGCATGAAAATTTTGAATAAAACAAATGATCAAACATAGATTCAAAATTAACGGTTTAAGTAACAAATCGGATATAATATTACCTTATTTGACTTCTGCCTCCATTCTGGAATATAACTATCTCTAGAATAGGGCCAAGTCGAACATTTTAAATGTTAACGGTTAATGAAAAAAAATTTATAAAAGCTCGTTCACGTAGGAATACTGTTACTAGATTTACGATCGAGCAAACTACGATAACATTATCTCTTTTTATATAACCCAACATTATATATATATATATATTAAAACAGTATATCAAGACCGTTGCTATACTCTATATGCAAAGATAACTGTATTTTTGAACGAAGATAGTATTAAAAAAATGAAACAAGAGAAGTGCGTAGTTTTTATTTCATGTGTATTCAATTCAATATTCAATCTTATTCCACCCTAATGATAGCCAAAGCGGAGAGCATTAGTATATTTTTCAAAAAATAAAATAATACCACTACCTACTAATAGCCAAAAAAGAGAAGAAGAGGAAGAGGAAAATAATAAAAATTCCTAGAAACGGGGCGGCCATTTTGTAGCGGGCATGGCGCTGGCGCAGGGGGAATCTGGCGCTGGCTGGCAGCCACCCCTTCCCCCTTCCCCTTCCCCGCCTCCGCCGCTTCCTCCCCCACCGCCCCACGCCCCACCCCCCACCGCCATTATTAACCCGCTGGATCTCGCCTCGGGGGGAGCGGGACCGGACCTGCCCAGCCCAGCCATGAGATGGTATGCGCCGGTAGCCTGAGGGCTCTGCTGCTGCTGCGCCTGCGCGGGCGCCGCTTGCCCAGGGCGGTCCTGTGCTGCCGCGGCGGCGGCGGCGCGGTGGTTGGGGGTGCGCCCGTGCTGACGCCGGCCGCGTTTCTCCGCTGGCGCGGGCTCCGGGCGGCCGCGGCCTCCAGGATGATGCTTGATTCCTCCTCCGACTCCGCCGCGGGGCAGGTGCAGCCGCAGCGCCGCGCGGCGGGGGCCGTCGCGCACGCGCAGGACGGCGGCTACGCCAGCGGCGGGTGGGCGAGGTAATGCGCGTACTGGTTTTGATCATCAAAAGGGTAAAACTGGCCCCGTTTCATCTCTACCGTGGAATGGAACTGCACGGAATATTGCATTTCAATGTGGGCCTCTTTTGCACCCAGCCTCTGGTGGTAGCCAATAAGCGGAGGAAACCTGCTGTTAATGCATTGGTGGATTGGTTCTCTATGTTGTTATTCGCTGTGGTACAAATCTGTGAAATAGTTAATTTGTGAAAAGCTTATCATAAAAGATCAATGCTCTATAAGGTGGTAAATTGTGCGCAGTCCAATTCTTATTTCGTAAATAACAGACAATCGTTTTTGTGGCAATGTACCAATGTGCAGGGATTTTTTTTGTGTGTACATGCCAGGAGTATATACATATGGGATTTGTTAGGGACTGTTTGGTTTTAAGCACCAAGTTTACAAACCAAAGTTTGGCTATGGGCATGCTCATGCCTTTTAACTTCTACTTGGTTTGTAATCTAAATTTATGCGCCCCATCTATTTGGCAAAGCTAGATAATTAACTTACTGAACATTTGGGGGCAAAATTTTGATGGCAATATCGCTGATCAAAGTTTTGGTAACTTAGCCTCTCTCTCTCCTTGCAATATAAGTTACATATTGGTAAAGCTAAAACTTGACTTTGTAGTTACTCTTTTCTCTAGGAACACATTTAGTCATTGTTGCTAGATTTTATATGGACTTATAAATGATAGCTATAATTATAGAAGGCTAGTTTTGTATCATGCACAGCAAGTTCGAGGTGTCATGAACTCATGATGGCATAAAAAAAATTATTTGTCTTCATGAGTATGAGTTAAGGCTAAACTACATTGTAAAAAACTGTCAAAGAACATGCAAGCTTTTGAATGTACGATTCTAAGGATTTAAGCATAAGAGAGGTGACCCCATTTGACATATGAGCTTGATTTCAAGAAGTTATGCGTGGATTTTAAAGAGCTGAGAAACATGGTATTAGCCCAGAGTTATGTTCCTCTCTAAGGTTGCATCATCTTAGATGGAGAATGGGTGCATGAAGGAACTATTAAATATGATGAGAGTTGGCACTAGAGAGTTTGGATGGAACATGGAAGATAGAATAGTGCTATCAGATAGTTGTCAACTTTGGTTGTTCTCGATGAACTAGACTGTTTTCTTCTGGTATTTATGAAAAACAAAAACATTCAGCTCCTTACAACTTGGAATGCTGTAATTTCACAGGAATTTCATATTAGTGTAAGTAAAACAAATAGAATGTTATTTTATACAAACAAGCTTAATGAGTAGCTTGCGAACGGCTGGCTTGGTGTTGGCTGGTTAAGCTGGTCCTCTATTAATCGGAAGATTAATTCATCTGATGGACCCACTCGGGAAAAGCATTATTTTTACAATTCTGTGCTTAGTGCTTAATTTCTTGCACAATCATGATGGCCACTTGTTTTAGTTTTTCCTGTGCCCCATTTTTACTACCTTAACGTGCTATTTTTTTGTTCAACATGCAATTGTGACCAAATGTATCAGAGTTTACATTATTGATTTCTTTTGCTGGAATATAAAACAACTAATTTTTATCTTCAATGTTTAAATTTCTCTCGTTTCAAGAATCCCCTGTTCTCTTTTGACTCATTATTTGATGTGCTACCTGGTTAACGTAATGTCCAAAAAAAATTGTGACAGAGAAGACGGTAAACTGAAATGTGGATATTCAAGTTTTAGAGGGAAGAGATCCACCATGGAGGATTTCTATGATGTAAAGTTAACTGAAATCGATGGACAGGCTGTTAGCCTATTTGGTGTATTTGATGGTATGGTTTCCAATCTCTCCTTGTCTACTTTTGTGATTCCGTGCCCACCATGTTTTTCTTTTGAAGATTTGGTGCATTAGGTCATGGAGGATCACGGGCTGCTGAGTATTTGAAGGAAAATTTGTTCGAAAACCTTCTGAAGCACCCTGAGTTCCTGACGGATACAAAGCTTGCTATAAGTAAGTTTTCTCTTTGAATCTTACATTTCCAATTCTCTGTTCACCTTTTTTTAGGCCATGAATGATTATTGTCCTCACTTTTTAAAAAATTCAACACATTACAACAGGTCAAACATATCAGAAAACAGATACAGATTTCTTAGAATCAGAATCCAATGCATTAAGGGATGATGGCTCAACAGCTTCCACTGCAGTTTTGGTGGGTGACCATTTATATGTAGCAAATGTTGGTGATTCCCGTGCTGTTATTTCAAAAGCTGGTAAAGGTATGTAGCATGCTTGTTGGATATAGTTTTCATCTGAACCACCACTTGGATTGTTATCGCTGATACCTGCATAACGTTTCTAAGTTTGCCAGCATTGATGTTTTTATCAAAGAAGTTTGGTATCTGTGTATCACATTAAACCTCCTTTAGCCCTTCCATTATTAAATGACTAATTTATGTACCATAATTTAAGGCCAGTGACAAACAAGGTTTGTTTATTTTCTAGACATTCCTTAACTGATATCTATGTGGGATCTGAATTGGTGAGTTAATTACTGAACTCTTAAAGTTGAAAGAACTAACTTTACCTGCATGGTACTGTTTCTAATTTGCTTGAGCATGTTTGGTTCCCCTGCCTACCCTGGTTACCCTTGGTTCACTCTAAACGCAGTGCACAGGGGAGTTTGGTTTCAATAATTCCTAGTTTTCTATTCATATTTGTCTTCTCATCCATCCATTAACACCTAAACAAATTTACCCGTTTGTTTTCTAGCTATGGCACTGTCAGAAGATCACAAACCTAACAGGAGTGATGAGCGTAAGAGAATCGAAAATGCAGGAGGAGTTGTCATTTGGGCTGGTAAGCCTTTGATCTTCATTCCTTCTTGGATGCACTGGGCATAGTTTGCCTTTGTAAGCTCACACGGACAAGGCAGGTTGCAGAATACTTGTCCATTTGGTGCCTCCTGATACCCTTGAAGTTTTTGAATATGCTAGGTTCTTGAAGTCATACTTGGTTGTTTAGTGTGGCATTCTTACTTACCTCAAGACATGCCAATCTCTGTGTTTTTCTGTTTGATTTTTATTAATAAAAGTGAGTTTATTCCCAGGTACTTGGAGGGTAGGAGGTGTATTGGCAATGTCCCGTGCATTTGGCAATCGTCTGCTGAAGCCATTTGTGGTGGCAGAGCCTGAGATTCAGGTATCTTATATTCTCATTGCAGCTTAACCATGCAATGATTTGAATGCCTCATTGTAGTTCAAACCCAGTCTTGCATGGGCTTAGCATAATCTAGATAAAAATCAAATAGGTGTTTGTAGTTCAACATGTCTCTTTATGCGTCTCCTCTGCTGCATAATTCTGATCATGATCATATAGTTTGCTGTGAATCTTAATTACATATCTCATAATAAATCACAGGAAGAACATGTCAACGGAGAATTGGAATGCCTCGTTCTTGCTAGCGATGGACTTTGGGATGTTGTGGAAAATGAGGTAACCACCAAGCATATTATCTCACCCTGGAAACACTTCGAATTTCCCAATCATACTACTGTTGCCTATGTAACATTCAACAAGGCATCAGTTTATTGTCTTTTTGTCTCCTCTGTCTGATCTGGGATTACATTTTTAGTTTCTGCTAAATTCTTTGCTGCCATGTCTCATATTTGTGTTTGCAAGATATCATGAGCAAACTAATTGTTCTCCTACTGACCTGTCGATAATTCTGTTCTTAAAATAGGAAGCCGTTTCCCTTGCGAAAACAGAAGACTTGCCTGAGTCGGCAGCTAGGAAACTCACGGAAATCGCCTATTCTCGGGGCAGTGCTGATAACATCACATGCATCGTGGTGCAATTTCACCATGATTAAACTGGATAATAAGATGGGACTACAGCTGATGAAGATTGAAGGTTTTTCTACTTCAAGCTACATTCCAGCAATCCAACCCAACCGTGGGTTCCCCGGAGACGTTGCTCCTGTAGCAATTGCTAAGGATTGTTTCGTTGATTCTTTTCCTTGTCTAGGAATCCATTCTTGTTTTGAGAGGTGTGACGAACAGAAACTCTATAATTCCTTTTGAGTGTTATTACATACATTTTTAATTGGATCTGGATGGATACTAATAAATCAATTGCCTGTTATTATCGGCTGGACCTGTTAATGTTATATATCGTCTTGTTTGGCAGTAGTAGCACCATACTTGTATCGTTTTGCTTCGGCTACTGACGAGTTATTAAACATGGTAAAATTCGGTTTACGAGCATTGTTAAATTTGGCATGTGGCTCGTCTCTAACATTGCCCACGGAAATTAAGGAGCTGTTTGGATTGGGCTTTTACCTCATGTCATATCGGATGTTTGGACATTTATTATAAATATTAAACGTAGACTATTAATAAAACATATCTATAATCTTAGACTAATTCGTAGACTATTAAACCTAATTAATCCATGATTAGGTTTACAAAATTTGTCATGCGAATTAGCTTTCATTTCTGTAATTAATTTTATAATTAGTCTATGTTTAATATTTATAATAAATATTCAAACAACTAATATGATATGAACTGAAAAATTTAGTCCCATCTAACCAACTGGCTCACACGGCATTGGGTTAGGTTTTCCTACTGCCCGATGATTCAATGGCCTTGGATCGGCATGGCGTGCGCATGCATGGTGATGATTTTTTTTCCCTGTCAAGTACAGTCCAGTTCATGAATGGTCTGGCACTGTTGCACAGCATGCATGCATGCATGCAAAGATTGCAAGACCACCTCACCGCGTCATGATTAGGTTACTATCCGGTCAAGACGAGGTCTTACTAGCTCAATGTTTTAGTGATTAACTCCAAGAGAGCAGCCGTCAAATGCATCTGCAGTGTGTTGTACGTACGCTGTATTCCCGGTGGCTCTATGTTATCTGAATTTTCTCGTTTTTCATACGCACGATTTTCTTATTTTAATAGATAAATTGTTTTGTTAAAAGATCATATTGTAACTAAATTACTCATAGAATTAGAAAAAACCAATGACACAGACTTTGACATGCGTGTTTGTATTCCTGTATATTAAAAAAAAGTTACTTTGGAGAGCACTCCCTAATAAAATTACTCTAAGTATTACCACTAAAGAGTAATTTATTTACTCCGAATAAGAGTCGTTGGTAGTATGGCCGTGTAATTTTTTCTACCGTAGAGTAATTTGATTACTTTGGATATGACGAAGTAACCAGATGGGTAATTTTTTTTACTTACCGAATGGAACAATATTGCTTCGTTAACACCACATGGAAGGTCGAGTAATAGCTTTACTGTAAACTTGTTGGGTGAGAAAAAACAAGAAATTTGGAGGGGAACTCCTGGGGGTGTGATATATTATACTACCCCCATTTCATAATATAAGACTTTCTAGTCTTTCTTAAATTCATCAATTGATAAATGTATATAATTTATATATATATCTAAATTCATTAGTATCTATATGAATCTAGGCAATGCTAGAAAGTTTTACATTATGAGACGGAGGGATTAGCTATTACACGCGCTACGCATGAAATAGCGCTATCGTGTATGTATGTATGTATGTATATATGTATGTATGCATGCATGTATGGATCCCCTAATAGAGATTTTAGGCGTTCATCCTACCGTTGGTATTTAGGGGTCCTCGATGGTAATGGTTACCACGAAAAACCATGACAAATTTGCATTCTAAATTTTGGAATTTAATTAGAATTTTGAAATCCGCACTGTAATACGTAATACGCGGTTATCATGAGGTAAGCTGTGATAACCTGTACGTTACGGCAAAGCTAGAAACAAAAAAGAAAATCAAAACAAATTGTAGTAGAAGTTCTAAAAAAATATGATATATCTATACAAAAGTAATGTAATATTGCATGGATTTTTGTGGCATAACATTTGCTATATTTTTAAACTTAAAGAAAGTAGAAATTACATCACAAACCATTCTTGCTTTTACTTTTTTTTTCAATCTCAATGGAGCTCCAAAACATAAAGTAAACTTCATCATTTTTGCAAACTTTCTTCACTAGGTAAGAATAGAAACTAGGCATTAGTTATAGGAAAAATTTTAGATTTTTTTAATCTTTTTATTCAATATCAAACTCTATTGACGGTTATCCTTACCGAACCCAAACATGGTTACCGCGGTGAGGTGAACCCTATCTAGAATTGCCGAGTTATGCAACATGCAGTTTTTCTATTGTAGATGGTTTTAGTTTATCTTCATCTTTTTTGAATACTTTTATGTTTTGTTATGCAATAATTTATAAATTATGTTTCGACAGTTAACTTTTTTATGAATTGTAAGTTTATTTTTATGGGTAGTTGAATTAATTTTTATTCAACCATTTGTGTAAGAAAGAAGGTATTTTATTCGAATAAGTAATAATGGGAGATATGAGAATTATTGTACTGTCATTCAAGGAATGAAAAAATATAACTGAAATTTTTGAAAATTTTAGTTTCACGAAATCTATATACTCCCATAAAAATATTATGACGTGATCCGTGAAAATAATATTGATATATTTATCATGAAAAAAATACTCTTGTATACCTTTTTTTAAATAATTTTATGACAATACATAGTTAGAAAAGGTCGCAACTAATCACATGCATTGGAAATTGCGTTGATACCCAAAACATCAAATAAAATTTCCAAGATTCAGTGCAATTCATCTATTGTTTCTCCAAATTACCTTCCTTTGAAAGGAGGCATGCACATCCTGTGTGTCAAAGAAACAATATATATACCACTCTTACAGAGGTTGAGTAAAACTTTCAGTACAAAGTAAGAGCGAATATAAAGCAATGCTGCAATTGCGTAACCCTAGTTCATCTCATCCCCCACAAAGGTGCTCATCTTTTAGTGATCGAAAAGCCTGAAAACAACTACATATACACAACACAAGTCATGCTCTCAACCATGTCAATATCATCATCATCATCTATCTAGCTAGCCTTTTATATAACATTGAAAGGGGCCTACACACCGGCCGGGTTGAAACTTCAACACTGCTGTTCCAGCTACCAACCACTGTACCTCACACTGGGTGACATGAACATACATCTCCACAAGGCACAAGGTGATTAACTCAAGAATTGATCATCATTCTGTCCCATCATGCCTGTTTCTCTAGCCATCTTATATATAGAATGCTCTTTCACTGTCAGGCCATGTATCTCTCCATTGTACCCAAAAGAAAATAATTCTGGTGGCACCACCATTGTCATGAGTGAAGCAGGTTTTGTTTTGTTCTTTTGATAATTGGGTAGGTGCATCCTATGATGGCTGGTTTCTCTGGGACATGCCAAATCTGCTTGCTTGCCTAGTTGCCTTATTCATCTGTTTTGGCCATCAAACTGTTCAACGGTACTATCTCAAGCCACGTCAGCAGAAAAAACTTCTCATACAAAAGACAGTCTTTCAAATTAACTCTTCATATACAGGCTAATTATTTTCCTTCACATTTTATCTGATCAGCGTCTCTGAGATTAGAGTCAGCATATGTACAAAGCAAATTTTCTGGTTGTCTCTTTATTTTATGCGTCAAGAGTCGATGTTTTACTGACTCCATGCAAAACAACCACTTTTCTCTTTCCTATCTCCTCATTCTTTCACGTCAGCGAGCATACATCGGTAGAGTCGTTAATGAGAGCCCTTTGTACGTGGCCTTACGTGCATTACCAGCTCGAAGAATAGGTAAGGTTGCTCTTGACAAGAAAATAAATAGGTAAGGTGAAACTTTTGACTCTATTATATATATGTAATATCACACATTTTGTATCTATTACCATCAGAAAAATATATAATGGTACCATGTTATGTATATTTCGATACCATTTCTTAATTCAGCCTTTAAGATGGCGATCATCTTAGATGCAGAGTCGGGGATATAATAATATCCCTTGTTTAAACGGAGAACAAATCGATATTTGATAAGCACCCTCGTCTATTTGCTTTTGTTTATGCTTATAAGCCAAAATTAAAATTTCAAACTTAAATTTAAATAGATTTTAGAGTTTTTTTATCGTAGTTTATTTTTTAGCGTTAGATTCGATGTCGCTAAGATGTGGATATAAAGGTTTTATTCATATTTTTTGTTTACAAATATGCTATTTGACTTTTTCTAAAAAACCAAACAATTACCCCAAGATGTAAGGTTGTTACTAGATATATTAATTTATATGAATATAATTTCCCTGTTATTTCTACTTGGCAAAAGGCCCTGATTTGGTTTACCTCTTGTTAACATATCCGGCAGAACTCTTGTCGCCATCAAGTTTGGAAGGAAAGAAGTAAACCAAATAACATATTGATTAATACTCTTTAAGTACTAACATTGGTAATGGGATTCAAACTCGCCAATACAGTCAATTAGCTCGTTTCTATCTGCCGCAATTAAGCAAAAATAGTATACTGTTAAAGTGTTGTATGCACACGCAAAGTAGGGCACTACGAATTTGCCAAATCAACTTCCTCAAAGGAAGAAGTAAAGAAGCTGTATGCACACGCAAACTAGTGCGCTACGAATTTGCCAAATCAACTTCCACTAAGGAAGAAGTAAAGAACTCTCCCTAATTAATTAATTAAGATAGCACTCTAAATTAATTATAACCAATTGCAATTGGACACAAACTTTTTATATTATTCTGGACCTTCACCAGCTAACAGTGTAAGGCCCTATTCTTGGGTTGGGGTTGAGCAAGTAACCGGCGCGAAAAACATAGTAGTGAATTAACATATTAATTATTAAAAAAGTTAAAAAATGGATTGATATGATATTTTAAAAAACCCTTTTTATAAAAAATTTTCGTAAAAAATATACCGTTTAACCACCTGAGAAGCGTGTGTACGAAAAACGAGAGAATCTGTCTTGTTAAACCATATGTACAACCGCAGCCTAAGAGCAAGTTCAATAGTATAGTTAACTACTAGCTCTAATTCATCTATACCCAATCTAATAGTCAATTCATACAATAGTTACCTACAAAATATCAATATATGATCCCATATATCATACATATATTTTGTCTTGTTGCCCGTGTGCAACTGGCTACAAATTAGTAGCTCACCTATCTTCTCTCTCATCTTATCTCTTTAAAATATGCTTATAGCTGGCTTATAGCCTACTATTATACCTGCTCTATTTCATATTAATAAGAGTGCCGACACTGAAGTGCAAAGCAATGGCAAACCGGCTGCTAGACGGTTTGCCGATAACAACTATTACAGATTAATTAACTAAAATGGTCACTATAATAAATAAATTTTTCACACAGTGATGCCTCAACAATCCAGAGATAGGATCAGCTTGCTCTCAGGTAAAAAAAAAAGGAAAAAACATGGAAGAAAGGCATGCCATCATTTCATAATGTTATCTGTTGGCGATTAAGCATATATAAGCAGGGTCCTGATGGATGATTACTGGTTTTGCTTTTACCTTTTTTTTTTCTAAGTTTGTGTTCTACTCAGCAAGAGCCTTTTCGGCTACCACACGCAACAAAGCATTCATAGGTAGGGCCTCACCGGTCGGCGAAGAGTCACAAATTCCTTTTTCTTTTTGGGGTCTAGAGACAGACACGGTAATTAATTTCAAAAGACCTGAATTTTGTACTAATATATATATTTTAAAAATAATTTGAAGTGTTACACCTCCAGCAATCTCTGAACTTTTTTTTTATTAAAGGTACAACAAGAACACATACGCTTCACGCACATCCCCTCACTCCACACGCAGACATGCGTGTGCGCTATCTCATAATGTGAGATGCACAAATAGACGGTTATACTTAAAAATCAGTCGATTTATAATAAGCATGCATTGAGAAATAATTGAAATAAATATTTCTTTTTAAGGCTACACAATACTCTTAATTAAGTCTTAAGATAAACATTTCAAGGGCTCCATTAAAACTTATAGTTGGAAATATGCATGAATATAGTATCATGGTTGTGGAAATATAAGGAATAATTCAACAATAATTTATGAAATAATAGTCTAGTGGTACCAAAAAGAAACAGATCGAGTAGAGGATGGGATCCCATTCGGATGGGTTAAGTTATAAAGCAGATGATACCAATCAGTATCATCTGGTATCATTGGCGCCGAGCGGCGAGGCAGCATAGAGGGTGCGATGGAGTTTTCTCAAAATTCTTTAGGAATAACCCACCCTATGAGTATAATCTCGAAGGTTATGCAGAATTTTTCTAAGATTTGTTTGAATTCCTAGATGAACTAAAAAAAAATTTGCGTTCCAAAGGTAACCTTTTTTTTTTTCTTTTTGCTATTTTACTTGGTTACCAAGAAAGGCCAATCAATAGGTATATTATAGCGAAGTGCATGTGTGGCATGAGGTTCTATATATACTTCCCAACTCTTTGCTACTATATAGTAGCATTAGTTCATGAATACAATATAGATCTTTTCGACTTGTACCCTCTCTCAAAAAGGAAATAAAATAACACATTTTTCTGTCCTTTTCATCCAACTATATATGATGTAGATGAACCACATCATCATTTACGACCATGGTCATATACTTTTCTCCATCTCAAAATATAAATATTTTTAGATTAGCGCCAAGTCCAACGGCGGAGCTAAAATCAAATAAAGGGTGGTTCCACTCACTTACTTTTTAGTACTTTGAATTGGGTTTAAGCTGATGGGAGTGCCTGAATTTAAATTGAGAGGGATGCATATATGGTGAAAATAAATAAACTCTAACTAAATTTTTTTGAACCAGGTTACTAGCTAGAAACTTGCCCCTTCAAGAAGCTCCGCCCTAGTCAAGTCGCATTTTAAATCTCGACAATTAACAATAAAAAATTGATAACATAAGAATATGATATTATTAAATTTATCATTAAACATACCATCGTAACGGGCAACTCCCTTTTTATGTAAAATAACTTGTTTTTATACGTATTATTGATTAAAATAACATCTCTAGAACAGCATCAGGATCCAAAAGTAATTATATCTTAGAGGAGTAATGTCACACCCCGATTTTATATCCTAAGCCTAAATCCCTAAAAAAATCATTTAATAACAATTGGCTTAATTTAACTCAGGAAAAATCTCTCCTATGAATTAATTGAATTTAATTTAAGTTCGCAGAATATTCTAAAATATATCGGGAACCGAGAAAACATTAACTGGATTTAAATTTGAATTATAGAGTATAAAATCTTGCTCCAAAAATTAATTTAAAAATCAACAAAAGTGAGGTTTACCCCTCTTTTTTCTTTTCTTTTCTTTTCGAATTGGGTCGCGGCCCAATTCTTCCCCTCATTCCTCTCTGCCTTCTCCTCTTCCTCCTCGGGCCGGCCTGCTGCGCTTGGTCCGCCACCTCCTCGTCCCCTCCACGTGCACCACCGCCCTCCGAACTGGGCCACTTCAGCCCAGCTCGCCTTCCCCGTGCCCGAGTCCACCTCGCCTCCTCCCTCCTCCCGCGCCATTGACGGGTGGGCCCCACCCATCAGGCCCCTTTTCCTCTCTGACCTGGCCGCCCGCGCCGCCGGCTTTGCCCTCGATCACCGCTGCCAATTGCGTCGCCCGAATCCCAGTCGGATTCCCCTCTCCCCCTATCACTGCCCCTTCCTAACCGGCGCCAGCCCCCTTTATAACCCTCCTCCTCGCTCGCCATCGCTGGTTTCTCCACCGCTCCCGAACGCTGCCGCCGCTCGGACCCCCACACCCGAACTTGCGTGCCGCCGTCGAACATCGCCGACGGTCATCGTCACGCCATGTGCTACAGTCACGCCGACTCACTGCCGCCTTCCCCAACCACCGGTGAGCCGCCTCCCGCTCTCCTCCCTCCCTTTCCCCCTCTGGCCGTCGCCTGCTCATCATCATTTATGACCATGGTCATATTAGGTATACGACACCTAATCTGCTAATCATATACTTTCTCCATCTCAAAATATAAATATTTTTAGACTAGCACCAGTCCAACAACGGAGCTAGAATCAAATAAAGAGTGGTTCAACTCACTTTCTTTTTAATGCTTTGAACTAGATTTAAGGTACTGCGAGCGTTTGAATTTTAATTGAGACGGATGTATATACGGTGAAAATAGACAAACTCTAATTAAAATGATTTCTGAACTAGGTTTCTAGGAACTCCCCCCTTCAAGAAGCTCCGCCGCGCTGGCCAAATCACATTTTAAACCTCGACTATTAACAATAACAAATTGATAACATAAGAATATGATATTATTATATTTATATTAAACAAACCGTCATAATGAGAACATTCGTTTTATATAAAATAACTTATTTTTATACACATTATTGACTAAAATAACATCTCGAAAACAACATCAGGATCCAAAAGTAATTATATCTTAGAGGAGGACTGCTCAAGCTACTCAACTTCTCCAAAATGCGAAAAGGAAAAAAAATTGCAGGAGGAGGCTGAGAGCGAAATCCATCACCTTTAAGGGGGCCCGGTGCAAATCTCCCTCCCAGTCTCCGGCGTCGCCTCCCCATTGGCTCCGGCGCCGTCGATTCCGTACGGTGAACGGCAAGGCATGCAGCCACAAACACCACCGCTACCAGTATAGCTACTACTCCTGAGCCGCTTGCTTACTTAGCCGGAGCCAGACCAGTGATCGAGCTAGATCAGCCAAGCTAAGCTAAGCTCGTCGATGGTGGAGAAGACGGCGGCCATGGCCGGCGGCGCCGGGGAGGCCGGGCCGGCGGGCCTCGGGACGGAGGAGCAAGTGCGGCGGCGGTTCCACCGGCACGAGCCCGGCGGCGGGCAGTGCTCCTCCGCCGTCGCCATGCGCATCAAGGCGCCTGTCCACCTCGTAAGTCATAATCTCTCGCTACTTCCTCCATCTCTTTGATCGACACATCATTGTGCCATGTCTGTGAGACTGATGATTCTTGCATTGCTGGCCTTGTTGATTTCTTTGGGCCTCTCTTAATCAGTCTACTCTTCCCTGATGATGATACTGCATATCTGTGCAGAAAACATAAATACGTTTTTTGGAAGGGAAAAGTTTGCAGAATGTTCAGAAGAAATCGACCTAAAAGCTGGTTATTTTCCCCTTGTGATGAGTTTGCTGAATTTCTATGTTCTGATGTGCGAGGCAAATTATATAACACGTAATGCATTGAAACGAAACCTCCGTTTCAGAGTTCCTCTTCTTTCTAGCTAATTAATTAGCACACCAAATGGATCAAGTATGTGTCTATCTTCAGGCAAGGCATTCTGACTGGTATATATACACTATGTGGATATGTTCTTTGAATGCACCTTGAACAACAACAACAAAAATCCCAACCAAATATGTGAAATATGCGCGTCCTTCATTGTTCTTAAGTTTGATGAGCCTTTACATTTTTTTTTGGAAAAAGATATTTTTACCCGGCCTCTGTATCCAATCGGATATATGCAGATATTTTTTTTTAATTTAGGAACTTACCCAGTAGAGAACCTAGGCCACGTTCGCGGTGTGGTAAGGATGGAGTTAGTTAGCCGGCACAAAAAACGTAGTAATAAATTAATACATAATTAATTAATTATTAAAAATATAAAATAGATTAATATGATTTTTTAAAGTAACTTTACTATAGCAATTTTTTGTAAAAAATATACCGTTTAGCAGTTCGGGAAACGTGTGCGCGGAAAACTAGGAAATATGGGGTGAGAAGCTAGAGTGCCGAACACGGCCTTAGCCCCTCAAATACCCAATCTGAAATTCATGCTCGGTACTACTCAGGTCACTGCAACCACTAGGCTACATGCATGACTTTTCATTCAATTACAATAGTAAGAAGAAAATATATTTTATACAATAACCGGCCTAGAGGATGTCTGTCTGTTACCATCCTGTTGCTCCTTTTTCACACCATCATACTATGAAGGACAAAAAAAGGTGGTTAAATGAGTATCATTATAATCAAAGCATATTGAGAAGAGCATCACTAGAAGTAATTAGTAAGACAAGAATCCTACTTTTTTTCCTTTTTTGGCATGCTCCGATGTTCCTATTAATTGTAGGTCCAGGTACTTCCCTTTCATCTATAGTTGTACTTATATATTACAATATAATTAGTCTAACTTTGTTGGTCCCACTATTTTATTAAAAAGGCTTACAATTATAATTTGTTATTTACAATGTAACAAAGGTATTACTTTCAGTTCCAGCTTATGCACCAACTAGTAATGCATATAACCATATTAATGAACACCATCATTTAAACCTTGGTGGAGTTATCAGTTATTCATCCTGACCCATCACCACACCAGTGGTACTCTCCCTTGAAATTGATATATTACAAATGATTTTTCACTTAACCAATTCAGTAGTCTCAAGTCCTGGAATTGAAACAAAATATTAAGGACGATGAAGCACTTCTGCTGTAGGCTATGGTTCAAATCTTGGTGTTAGTAGTATTTAGGTATGCAGAAGAGTAGTAATTAAGCTTGTTCTATTAATGGATTTGTGCTTGATTTTTGTCTATTTAGCGTGCTTTTTAAAGGTGTGAATGTATGGACATTCACACTGGCGTATGTGAGTCTGCGTCTTCGAGAAAACCTTATGTCATATATACATTATAATGTAAAGGAACAATTTATTATTGTAAACTACACATGGACCAAATTTTATCAAAAACTACAAAACTGTATAATTTTACTTTACAATTATCAAGATCTGAAACCTGTGCAAATAACCTTGTACCAATCACAAGCGGAAGGATGACAAATAGAAATTACTAAATTTGAATGGATTTGATTCCCTGAAACATTACTAAATTTGAAGGGAAATAATTTGAATGTGCAAGCTTGAACTTTCAAACGACATTTTCTTAAACCCTGCTTCCAAGATCTCTTCCGATCCTCCGAACCGGTTAAATGGATCAGAGCCCATCTAATTCTCTAGTCAAGGCCTTCCATCTGCTATGCATACTGTGCATATTTTCTGAATCCATGTGATGAAGCAAAACAAATCTACAATGTTATGCAGTTTGTTTCAGCTGCTGCCATCTTAATTTGTGTATTTGAATAACAGAATCATTCGACAAATGTGTCAAGGACGCGTACCCCATTTTTTCGCTTCAATTATAAACCAAAATTTAAATTTTCAACCTTACATTAATTTGGAGTTGATTTTAGAGTTTTTCACCATAATTTATTTTCCAGCCTTGACTTTTAAATCATTGAGAATACATATAAAAATTTTTATTACCAAATTATTTTTGTTCCTAAATATACCGTTTGGTTTTTTCATCCCTTAGCTAAATCAGAAAGGACAGTCTGTGTTTTCACTTATTTCCACTTCATCGAATATGATTAGCTGTTCTACCTTTGATCAACCTCTCTTTCGTAAAACCAAGAAGAATAATTTGCATGAACCCACCAACTTATTTATAATGATAGTTTACATCATGATGTTTCCTTTTTTTTTTGGCAATTCTAATAGCATAAACTTTTCTGCGAGCATCTTTATAAGCAGATAATATAGAGGAAGTACAACATGAGAATCCTACTTCTGTTTTTCTTTTGATAAACGCATCTATGCTTCGAACACGACCTATAACTTAAAAAAGGGTGTGTCTATCTCTTTTTCACCCTCATATGTACGCTTCCATCTATATTTATAAGTCAAAATTAAATTGTTAATCTTAAATTTAAAGTTGATTTTAAGGTTTTTTCATCATAATTTATTTTTTAGATTTTGCTTTAAAATCGTTAAAAACACATATATAAAAATTTTGTTCATAAATTAGTTTTTATTTATAAATGTGTCATTTGACGTTTTTCCTTAAAAAGCCGAACGATCGATCGCCCCATTTATATATATATGTAATAACTATCACTTATTGTCTAATCAAGTGACCTCTTTCTAGCATTCTAGAAAGACAAGTCAAGCCAATATGGAATAACAGGAACATTAACAATTAAACACTATACAAAGTAGGCACGGGAATATTAACATGCAAAAATAGCACCAGCCATATATAGCACACATGCAAGAGTATATGCAGTGTTGGAACCTTAAAGCATCCTCAGTAGTACATCTATCCTATCATCTATTCTAAAAATAGAGAATGAAGATAAAAATTAAACTCTAGCAAAACATCCATCTTATCCTCTATTTTTAGATGTCATCCATATTAGGTGAGAGAAACTCTATATTTAGATGTTATCTCTTCATCCTTCAAAGAGACATGGAGGATGTTATATATAAATGATCTGCTGGAGTAAAAAAGATACGAAGAATAAAACTGTTTCAGATGATCATCCAAATAAAGATATGGATAATCAAATTTACATGATTTGCGGGAGATGCTCTAAGAGCTAATGTGTCACTGGCATGTCATGGAAGGCCTGGCCCAATTGGGCTCAGTGTGTGTCCCCCCTACCGAACTGTATGTTTTAACTCATAACAACAAATACAGCGTTCTAAAAACACAAATACAGCAACAATAAGTATCTTTATCTTTATAATTTTTTATATGCACTAATTAGAGAATCTACTAGAAGCCATCGTATTAATCGCAGGAATAAATGAGGCTAAAATTTTTTCATATAAATCGAAGAAGTTTGGAATTACCACATCAATGGAAGAAGAAAAGAATGAGTCCACGTAGACATATGATTTAACATATCCTAAATTCGGAGAAAAAATAAAGATAATTAAAAGATGAGTCTATATAACACAATATGAACTAACTAAACTCAAAACAAAAAAATAATACACTTAATGATTTGATTAAATACAAATTCCAAAGTAAAGAAAAATTTCACCATAAATTTAGGGGTAAAAAAATAAATACAATTAAAATAAGACTCCACATAGAACACATTGTGGACTAACTAAAATTTAGAATAAAATTATAAGTAAGTAACATGATTAAAAAAATTCCAAATTAAAACAAAACTTTCACTACAAGCTGCAAATATATAAAATTTAGAATAAAAAACAAAAAAAAAACATTGATTTAGGATTGAGAGTGAAAATAAGAGTCCATATAGAACACAATATGGACTAATTAATATGAAAATAAAAAATAGAATAGAATAATTAAATTTGATTACAATAAAATTCCAAAGTAAAATAAAACTTTCACTATAAAATCCAGAATAAAAAAAAAGAGAATTGAAAGAAGAGTCCATATAGCCACATGGGTTGATAACTAGTATACCTATGTAAATCCAGTAAGATATGTTCATCGAAGGGACAGTTGAATAAATTCTATCTCTATGCTTGGTAGAGCACGAGAGAATTTGCTCCCCGATATAATTGAATTTATTTATTTATTTTGCTTCGGTTCACTTGCAGGTTTGGTCCATAGTGAGGAGATTTGACGAGCCACAGATATTCCAGCCCTTCGTGCGCGGCTGCAGGATGCGAGGGAACAGTAGTAGTGTCGCCGTCGGTTGTGCGCGAGAGATCGACTTCAAGTCTGGTTTCCCCGCCACAAGTAGCGTAGAGAGGCTAGACATTTTGGACGACAAGGAGCGCATCTTCAGCGTCAGGATCATTGGAGGTGATCATAGGCTCAAGGTATGTATCTCCTTTTTTAATTTGGGTTAATTGTGTTCCAACGAAAACTAATTGCTACAAATTTAAGCAAGCTCACACCAGGCTGGTTTGATTTATCGTTGAAATTTTAACCCTACTAAACTTTGGCAGTGGAGAGGTAATTAAGATATGTTGATATAATGTGTGGGATACCTGTACCGGGGGTATCCGGAGACTATACAAATACATACGGTCAACGGGGCACCGCATAGGAAGGAGAGTATATCTGTTGTACGGTGTTGGCTAGGAGTCCGGTATGTACCGGATTGCACGCCGTGTACTTCGGACCCGGGCCATAACCGAATTAGGATAGATCTTAGTCTTACTGGATTTGGACTCTATCATATCTATAACCCTTTTCCCACTATATAAGGGGTACGGGGTGCCTCCCTTGAGAGCAACGGAAATCCATCTAAGGAATACAATCGCCAAGCAGGAGTAAGGTATTATCTCGCCACGTCGAGAGCCTGAACCTGTGTAAATCGTCTCCCTCTTTATCTTAACCATCGAATTCCGAGCTTGGTAGCCACCCTATAAGTTCATTGCCGACATCAAACATCGATAGTTGGCGCGCCAGGTAGGGGGTGCGCTATCTTTCTTTTTTCGTTCTAAAGCTTTTTTCATCGAAGTTCGATGGACTTCAACTCGAGCATCATGAAGAGGAAGTTCCCGCCGGGCTCGACCTTCAAGTTCGGCGGCATCAGGCTTCAGACCGACCAGTTCGGTGCGTTGTCATACACCGACTCAAGCTCCTCCGACTCCGACAAGGAAGTCTGAAGGTTCGAGCCTAGCAAAGAGGCATCGGGTCAGACTTAGATCCAATCTGAGTCACACGACACCGAGATGCTTTCCCCTAGCTCGGACCATAAGGCAAGTCAAGGTGCAACTCCGATGGAGGTGAAAATCAATCCCGAGGCCGCGCCGACTCCTCTGGTCAACGCATCCGAGTCTCGGAGCAGCACCGGGAGCTTCGTGCCGCCCCTAGAGATCTTTGCCGCTAGCAAGCCGGCGTCGCCTTCTTCTACAGCCAGGCGGCAAGAGGAGGAGGCGGCTCGACTAGCAGAAGAGCGCCGACTCGAGGAAGAAAAGGAACGACAAGAGCGGGAAGAAAAGGAACGACAAACAACGCATTCTCACGCCGCGCTACGGATCTAATCCCGCAAGATGCAGCGGAATCTCCTCCAGACCCAGGTCGATGGACACGGCGTCTTCAAGACGCCCCAACAGAACGTCCGTGCTGCTGCCGGCCTACTCGGCGACATCATCTAGCAGCTCCCACAGCCAGACCTTCATGTGGTGGAAACCATAAACAAGGTCAAAGCCATGGTGACAACTGCTGCAATCCAGCACTCCCTCCAGCACATGTCAGGTACCCCAGTCGCCCATTCGGAGGCCCAGTCGTCCAGATCTCCTAGGTCTCGGGCGAACGTCTCCCGACAGCCGACTGGCTCCAGGCCGCATAGAAAGCAGAGCGCGCCGACGCTCCCCTGACTCAGCGCGGAGGAGAGACTCCGTCGAGAGGCAACGCCGTATCGACGACGAGATTCACCGACTAGATCGGCAGTGCCAGGAGCTCAGGGCTGAGAAACGGCGCCTTAATCAGGAAGACTCTGCCGACCTCCACCGCAAGCTTGAACATCAACGCCACACCCGCCGAGAGGACCGTCGATACGACCGAGACAACCGAAGTCATAGCCAGGTATCTAAGCATCGGTCACCCGAGAGCTTAGATACCGATATGATAGATGGTGTCCCGGCCTTCACCAAAAACTTAACTCAGTTAACTTGGCCGACTGGTTTCAAGCCAACTGGCATCAAGAAATACGACGACTCCACCGACCCGAAAGCATGGCTCACAGTATACACCATGGCCATTCGGGCAGCAGGAGGTTACACCAAAGCTATGGCCAACTACCTACCGGTAGCCTTGGACGATTTAGCTGGACATTGGCTATCGGGGCTCCACAAACGATCCATCGACTCATGGGCAGAGCTTCACGACTGGTTCATCGCGAATTTCTAGGGCATGTACGAAAGGCCGAGGCCAAAGTACGACTTGTACCAAGTCCAACAAAGGAGAGGCGAATCCCTGCGGGCCTACATCAAACGGTTCTCAGAGGTCCACAATTCCATCCCCGACATAAAAGATGACGTGGTCATCGCTGCATTCCGAAAAGGGGTGTGCGACGAACCATTCATCGCAAAATTTACTAGGAAGGAGCCGAACACCGTCAAAGATCTTTTCGACATGGCTAACTCCTACGCACCGGCCGCCGATGCGGTGTCCACATCACGAGGAGATAAGCACGAAGAGAAAGGACAGCCATCGGGCAAAGGAAAGGAGAAGGAGCACAAGAAGGACTCAGACTCGTGGAAGCGCATGCCCGAGGAGCTGGTCACCATCACAGACCGACAACCAATCCAGCGCCCCAAGATGTCTGATTATGACAAAGTCATGAACAGCAAGTGCCCCTACCATTTGATGTCCTCTCACCTAGCCAAAGATTGCTTTGTGATGCGTCACTACGCAGAACAGTTAGCCAAAGGCCAGTCGGGAGCCGTCGGGCCAAGCAAGACGAAGCTCGCCGACAAGAAAGACGACGCCGACTTCCAAGATCCGCAAGCCGAGCTAAACCACATCTTTGGTGGACCGCTCGCATACGAGTCCAAGAGGAAGCATAAGCTCGCATCAAGGGAGATCAACACCACAACGGCGGATGTCCCCCAATACCTACGGTGGTCGGAGGTTCCGATCACTTTTGACTGCTCGGATCATCCTGACCGAGTGGCTCACCCGGGGCGGTACCCACTGGTGTTAGCCCCTGTCGTCAAAGGCGTCAAGCTAAAGCGCGTCCTCACTGACGGAGGGAACGCCCTCAACATCCTCTTCGCCAAGACACTCGACTACATGAAGATCCTGAGGACAGAGCTATGCCCAAGAAGTGCGCCCTTCCATGGGGTCATTCCCGGGCTATCGGCAACGCCACTTGGGCAAATCACTCTTCCGGTTACCTTTGGGACAAAAGACAACTACCGGACCGAGAACATTTGCTTTGAAGTCGCTGACTTCGAGACGGCGTACCATGCCATTATCGGTAGGCCCACGCTAGTGAAGTTCATGGCGGTCCCGCACTACACCTACCTCATGGTTAAGATGCCCGGACCACATGGCGTCATCACCCTGCGCAGCGACATCAAGCAGGCCTTCAGCTGCGAGGCGGAGAGCTGTGAAATTGCGCAACAGGCTGAAGAACAAGCCGACTGGGAGCAGATACGCGAAGCCTCAGCTCGCAAGATGGAGGATGATGATCTACCATCTAAAAAGGTGGCAAAGATCACCTCCAACGAGAAGAAGCAGATCGCCCTTGACCCCGCCGACCCGTCTAAATTTACTTTCATAGGAACTCAATTAGATTCCAAATAGGAACTTGCGCTCATCACTTTCCTCCAAAATAATAAAGATATTTTTGCTTGGAAACCGTCTGATATGCCGGGAGTTCAAAGGGAAGTGATTGAGCACTCCTTGAATGTAAAAGACGACACTAGGCCAGTTAAGCAGCGCCTTCGCCGCTTCGCACAAGACAGGAAAGACGCGATTAAGGAGGAGTTGACCAAACTGCTCGCGGCTGGCTTCATTATAGAAGTCAAATACCCCGACTGGTTGGCCAACCCCGTCTTGGTCAAAAAGAAGAACAATAAATGGCGAATGTGTGTGGATTACACGGACCTTAACAAGGCATGCCATAAGCATCCGTTTGGTCTACCGTGCATCGACCAAGTCATAGACTCGACGGCTGGCTGCGCATTACTCAGCTTTCTCGATTGCTACCCGGGCTACCATCAGATCAGCCTAAGACAGGCTGATCAGATGAAGACCTCCTTTATCACACCATTCGGCGCGTACTGCTATTTCACAATGTCGTTCGGTCTAAAAAAACGTAGGGGCAACCTACCAGCGGACCATCCGAGGTTGCCTCCACGACCAGATCTGGCGAAACGTGGAAGCATACGTCGATGATGTGGTTGTAAAGTCAAGGAAAAAGGATGACCTACTAGATGACCTAGAGGAAACCTTCAACAACCTCCGACGTTACAGGATGAAATTAAACCCTGAGAAGTGTGTGTTTGGCGTCCCCTCCGGCATGCTCCTTAGTTTTGTCGTGTCCCAACGAGGCATCGAGCCAAACCCGGAGAAAGTCTAAGCCATACTCAACATGAAGCCTCCCAGCGAGCTCCGACATGTCCAGAAATTGGCCGGATGCATGGCGGCCCTCAGCCGATTCGTATCCCGACTTGGCCTCCGAGGGATGCCCTTCTTCAAGCTACTGAAGTAGACCGACCACTTCACATGGACCCCGGAAGTGCAAGAAGCTTTTGAGGACTTCAAGAAATACTTGACCTCTCCTCCCGTGCTGGCTTCGCCTAGCCCAAACGAGCCGCTCCTGCTCTACGTCTCGGCCACAGAACAGGTCGTCAGCATGGTCCTCGTGGTCGAGCAGGAAGAAGACGGACACGCTCAGCTGGTGTAGCGACCGGTCTACTTCGTCAGCGAAGTACTTGGAGAATCCAAGTTAATGTACCCCTAGGTCCAAAAACTTCTCTACGGTGTCCTGATAACTGTAAGGAAGCTCGTTCATTACTTCCAAGCCCATCAGGTTTCAGTCATCACATCCAACCCACTCGGCGATATTATACACAACAAGGAGGTACAAGGCCGCATCGCGAAGTGGGCACTGGAGATGATGCCATACGACATCACCTTCAAGCCGCGCACCGCGATAAAGTCACAGGCACTTGCCGACTTTGTGGCCGAGTGGACCGATGTGCAACTGGAAACCACGCCAGAAGAGCTACCCCACTGGACAATGTACTTCGATGGCTCTTTACGTATGACGGGGGTCGGGGCCGGAGTAGTACTTATATCGCCCAACGGCGAAAAATTCAAGTACGTGCTCTAGATCCACTTCTCGGCATCGCACAACGTCGACGAGTATGAAGCACTACTTCACGGGCTACAGTTGGCTATATCCCTTGGGATTAGGCGACTGCTTGTTTGAGGAGATTCCCAGCTAGTTGTCAACCAGGTCATGAACAAGTGGACCTACGCTGACGAAAACATGCAAGCCTACCGATAGGAGGTGCGCAAACTCGAAAACAAGTTCGAGGGACTCGAGTTGGTTCACGTCTTGCGGCACAACAACGAAGCCACCGACGAATTAGCCAATCTCAGCTCAAAACGGCTACAGGTGCCAACTGACATATTCGTCGAACACAGTCGAGAAAAAAGATGAACCCAAACCAACCCCAAGTGAAGCAGAAGACGCGGGAGACAACGGCCAACCACCAAACTCCGACGATCGCACGGTCGTAGTCATCACTGACGACTGGAGAACTCCATTCATCAAGTTCCTCATAGAGGAAGTCCTCCCGATTGATAAGGCAGAAGCCGAACGTGTCAGCCGACGAAGCTACTGCTATATCGTGTCAGACAGAGAGCTCCTTTGGCGAAGCACGTCGGGCATCCTCATGCGCTGCGTGTTCCCTGACGAGGCAAATGAATACTCCAGTCGGTCCACTCGGGCCTCTGTGGCAACCACGCCTCAGCTAAGACGATAGTTGGAAAGGCCTACAGGCAAGGTTTCTTCTGGCCAACCGCCGTAACAGACGCGCAAGAGTTGGTTAGAAAGTGCGAAGGGTGCCAATTCTTCGCAAGGCAGACACACGTGCCGGCACAGGAACTGCAAACTATCCCGATCTCCTGGCCGTTCGCCGTCTGGGGACTCAACATTGTCGGGCCCTTCAAGCGGGCACCAGGAGGGTTCACCCACCTGTTCGTCGCCATTGACAAATTCACTAAGTGGATAGAAGCAAAACCGGTCGCCACAATCGACTCAGCGCATGCGAAAGACTTCATACAGAACATCATCTATCGCTTCGGCATCCCGAACCGTATCATTACGGACAACGGTAGGCAGTTCATTTCTGGAGTTTTCCAAGATTTTTGCGAGGAGCGTGGGATCAAGATCTGCTACGCCTCCGTAGCACACCCGAAGAGCAACGGGTAGGTTGAAAGAGCTAACGGCATGATCCTTCAAGGAATCAAAACCAGGGTCTTTGACCGACTACATCCCTTCGCCAGACGATGGGTGCAAGAGCTGCCGCCAGTGCTCTGGGCACTCCGCACCTTCGTTAGTCGGGCTATGGGACAATCGCCCTTCTTCCTTGTGTACGGAGCAGAGGCAGTCCTGCCCACGGAAATCGACCACGAATCATTTCGCATACACAATTACAACGAGTCCACGAAAAACACGGCTAGGGAAAACGACCTCAACATGCTGGAAGAAGCCAGGGACATCGCAACTATCCAGTCGGCGCGCTATCTGCAGGGACTCTGCTGATACCACAACAGGAATGTTCACGGTCGGGCGTTCCTAGTCAGCGACCTGGTCTTACACAAAGTATAGACCACAAAAGAATGACACAAGCTCTCCCCAATCTGGGAAGGGCCCTACGTTATAGCTGAGGTCACCCGGCCCGGCTCGTACCGACTAAGGATGGAAGACGGAAGGCTGCTAGAGAATTTATGGAACATTGAACAGCTACGTCCCTTTCACACATAGTCAATCTTTTGTAAATTTTTTCTTTTTACCCTTTGACTGCCCTCGCCGAGTGCCTCCCACTCGGAAGACCAGTCGGGGGCTACAATGTACTCTACCTTCGGGTTCCGTTTTAATAAAATCTACTGCCAATGAGCCCTTTAACTGTTGGTTAATCAAAGTCTGGATGCAGTAGCACATCCGCTCAGCCACACCTCGCTTCCCACCAAACCGAGTAACGCTACGCTAAGCTCCGCGCTGGCTAAGTCCGTTTGTGGGCTGCTGGGACAGGCACACGCGGAGAGGATAACTCGTCACGTGACAACGAAATACACCACAGCAGAAGACTCTAAAGCAAATAGATTAATTAAAGTCACATCACAACAGTTCGCCTAGAATACGGTTAACTACTACAAGTTCTACTTCTTTACAGGCCAAGGTCATCTGCGACTGACTCCGTAGCTTTCTGCGCCTCGTTGACGTACTTCATCACCGTCGCCTCGTTGCAGTCGGCAGTGAACCCGTCGCAGATAGCATCAACCTCTACCCGGGGATACATCGACTTTGCGATGGCCAGAGTGTGGCTAGATGCCAGCTTCGTCGTCTCTTGTAACTCGGCGTTGTAGGCCACAGACATCTTCTCCAGCTGCTGGACTACCCCGTCTATGCTGACAGAAGAGGGAGCCCTGTGCCAACAGTGGCGTCGCCCCAAGCACGTTAAGGGCGAGTTTGACGAGTCGGTCCCAAGCCAACCCGATCTCCTGGGCTCTGGCCTCGGTAGCCTGTGCTAGTGGCATACGAGTCAGGGATCGCCCGGAAGGGAGAAACGAAGGGAGGGGTAAAGAAAAACTTACCCACAGGCTCGATGACGGCGGCGTCCTTGGCCTTCTTGAGCCGAGTGCATTCAGCTTCCAGCACGGCCTTCGAAGCCGATATCTGGGAGCGCTCGGCCTCAAGCTCGGCCTTCGCCGCCAGCAGCTTGGAGCACTCGGCCTGCAGCCCGGTGTTCGCCTTCTTTAGCTCCTTCAAGGCCGGATCTTGATCTGGCAAAAAGGAAATCAGCTTCAGTTACGAAGAAAAGACGACAACCAGAGTGAGATCGTCGCACCTTTGATCCGGGCGTGACTCGATACTTTCTCCACGCGGAGATCGGCTATCTCACCTTGCAGACGGTTCTCCAAGGCCTTCTCACGTTCCAGGATCTCGCACGATCCTGACGCAGAGCATCTATATTCCCCAGCTGCGGGTCGATTGAGCGAAGGGCCTCCGACTTTGCCTTGGAGCGTGCCTCGATTCCCTAAACAACATGATGTGAGCTAACGAGATCGCATACTTAGGGCAACGGTTGAAGAACATACCTTCATTAGCTTGACCGACTTCTCGATATACCGCTCGATCTTGGCAATATCCTCCGAGTCATCCGACAGGTCAATCTTAACCTGCTCGGCGCGACCCTCTTGGGCCCTCGGAGGGAGCGCCACCGGGTTCGTCGCCACGACCAGTGGGGCGGGTGTCCCAGCACTCGGTCCCACGGCATCCGCGGCTGGGGGCACGGCGGGGGTGTTCGGCTCAGCGGTCGGCGCCGGGGACACAGTCGGGATGATCGCCAGGGTTGCTTTGACGGACTTCCCAACAATAGGGTCGGCGAGAAAAGTATGGCCCGAGCTCACGGCGGCCGCGACAAGGGCGGCCGACGGGCCTAGGGGCTGAACGTCTACAGAGGTGGCCAGCGCAGCCGGATCAAGGTCGCTCGACTTCCTGAAAAGGTCGGGGGATATGATTTCAGCAAGCATAGAATCACAACATAAAAGCTGAGTTACGTTACCTCGGTCCCGTCTTGAAGGCGGGTCTCCTCAAGCGCCTCGAGGGAGGTGGGCTCAGGGAGCGAGTGGAGGCTGCAACGTCCTTGACTTCCGGTGGCCCGGCAGGCTCTGCGTCGGGATCAAAAGCCAGTCGCTTGGCGGCTGGCTCATCAGCCGAAGCATCCGCCCCTCTCTTGAGCATGGGCGAGGCCCGGCTTGGGGGGTAGGACAAGAATTGATGGCGGTCCTGCAGACCAAAACATAAGTCAAAACATGACGAATCAAGAAAAACATCCGACAAGCAAAATACTTAGAAGAGGCGAGGGACTCACCGGAGAGGGAGCATTCCAAGCATGGAACGGCGAGGGGAAGCCGGCGGGGATAGCCGGAATGTTAGTGTTTGGGGCAAACAGCCGTCGAGCCCTAGCTTGGATGGCTTCCCACCGTAGCACCTCCGCAACTCCTGCGTCGGGTCCTCGCTCCCAGTATAATCGAAGGCGAACCGGACCTGGTCCTTCAAAGGCTAGATCCGACGCCGAATGAAATGTCAGGTCACCCAGACGCCGGTTAAGCCTACAGATTTCAAGTTCTCAACCAGGTTGAGCAACGAGTTCACCTGCGGCATTTCTTCGGTTGTCGGGAGTGACGACCAAGCTTCCCAAGCAACAGGAGCATGGCCAACAAAGGAAGGAAGGGAGTCGGCGAGGTTAGAACAATAAAACCACGCCGCATGCTAGCCCTTCAGAGAGGTCTTCATAGGCAGAGACATCCAATCTTTCTTGCACCCCTCGCGGAGCTGAATGCCGGCGCCGCCCACCACCGAGGGATGATTCCGGTTCAGTTAGGGCTTAACGGCGAACAAATGGTGGAAAAGGTTGAAGTGAGGGGGATACTAAGGAAGGTTTCGCAAGTGTATACAAACACTGCGATATGAAGAATGGAGTTGGGATTCAGATGATAAAGCTCGATTCCATAAAAATCCAATAAAGCCCGGAAGAATGAAGACACCGGAAGCCCAAAACCTCGCTCGAAAAATGGCTCGAATACGACTACTTCCCGCGAGTCGGGGGTGGGAAATTCCTCACCGTAAGCACCGCGGTACCCGGCTACCTCCTTGCTCTGGATCAAGCCTGCTGCAGAAAGGTCGGAGAGGTTCTGGTCGGAGACGATAGAGGACTGCCATGCGTGCAGAGGCAGCATCTTCCCTGAATCCACCGGGGAAGCCATCAGGGGCTTTCCTCGTGTGGCTGGAGGGGAAGCGTGGGTGCGGTGAGCGGAAGAGAGGCTAGAGCTCTGAGCGCGGAGGCTAGGGTTTCGGTGAGCGCGAGATTGCTGGAGCAAATTGGGGCTACAGTGGTTAGCGTGGCAGAGAAGAAGATGAACGGGCTGAGTAACGGGAAGCTTAAATGAGATGTTGCTGGGCCTAACGGCTATAAAATTCCGTTACCAGGCTAAGTATTGTTATGTTCCCTTGCGGACAGAGCGGGCCGAAATTTTTGGTGCTGGCGTAACGGATACCATACTGCGTTTTAAGGAACGTTATGAGTTTATAACAATAATATGGAATTCGTAATTTCGTTCAAATCGGGAATCGACGGAACGCCTATGTTATGGGCCCATGGCCGCACTCGGGCAGGCGTTAGTCAATATCGCCCATGGCACTTAATTGCGCTCTTTAGCCTGTGCCTAAACTTTGAGTAAACCCGAATTAACTTGGTATTAACTACTCGGCTGTAACGGTTGAGCCAGTCGGCGCAACCTATCCCATGGGCAGAACATAGCTAAGCGCTGTATGTCTGGGGAAACACGACACAAACTCACTTCCAAACCACTCGGGTCCGGAAGCACTTGAAATAGTGTAGCTTGAGTTGGTGAGCTCGAAAACTTCGAGAGGAAACCTTTTGGGTAACAGTCCATAGATGACTCTATGTTTATTGTTACGCATTTAAGCATAGAGTCGCGGGCTACACCTATTAGGTGCATCTTCTTCCATTCGGAGTCCTCCACAGCCTCTACAATCATCACAGAGTACTCGGGATCACTCGGGAAGCACTCGGGGAGCGCCTGAAAAGAACTCGGATAGTGTTAAGCATATAGCGCCAGAATACACCTACTGGTCAATGATCTGCACGGATGACCTACGCTACTATGGACGACTCCGGGGGCTGCTGTGGGATACCTGTACCGAGGGTATCCGCAGACTATACAAATACGTACTGTCAACGGGGTACCGAATAGAAAGGAGAGTATATCTATACGGTGTTGGCTAGGAGTCTGGTATGTACCGGATTGTACGCCGTGTACTTCAGACCCGGGCCGTAACCGAAGTAGGACAGATCTTAGCCTTACTAGATTAGGACTCTATCATATCTGTAACCCTTCCCCCACTATATAAGGGGTACGGGGTGCCCCATTGAGGGCAACGGAAATCCATCCGAGGAATACAATCGTCAAGCAGGAGTAAGGTATTATCTCGCCATGTCGAGAGTCTGAACCTGGATAAATCATCTCCCTCTTCATCTTAACCATCGAATTCCGAGCTTGGTAGCAACCCTATAAGTTTATTGCCGACATCAAACGTCGACATAATGTTTGTGAAAAGATTAATTAATGCGTGCGGACATCTAGCTCCTAGAAAGAGATATGTTGGTATAGTTGTTAGTACGTACATATTTAAGAAATGTTTTCTCCCATGTATCGGTGTGTTTGTATAGGTTAGGCCAGTCTAAGTGGGATGGTTTTAAAGAAATTTTAATATCATTAAATGATATGCCACGTAGACTTTTAATCTCATTAAATGATATGTCATATTGACAAAAATAATGATGTAGTATAGAATTTATGATGAGATAAATATGTTCAGTTTAATGAGGATGAAACTAGGTGTACACAATTATCAAGCTGCATTTAAACCTACACCTTCACTGAGAGTAATTCGTTTCATCTCTACATATTTTTTTTAACTTCTAATGGTCACTTGAATGCAACATTTATGTGATATCTTAACCTATAAAACCACGAAGTGAAATATTTTAGAATGAAAGCACATGTTTCATTCATCCACATAAATATATTTTAACGACATCACGGTAAAATCATGCACCGAGAATGGCCTTAGGCTGTGGTCGTTGCTAGCTGGCCAAATTAACAGATCTCCTGCATGCTTGCCTAATGATTTACTTGGAGATATATATACATAATTACATACATGCATGCAGAACTACTCGTCGGTGGTGACGGTGAACCCGGAGGTGATCGACGGGCAGGCGGCGGCGCTGGTGGTGGAGTCGTTCGTCGTCGACGTCCCCGAAGGGAACACCGCCGACGAGGCGCGCCACTTCGTCGAGTTCCTCATCCGCTGCAACCTCCGCTCGCTCGCGCTGGTTTCTCAACGCCTCCTGCTAGCTCTTCCCGATCAACGATCAAATTAACTGGATTCATTTCATTTCAGACGACGCGAGTTCGTCTGATATTTGTTCGGTTTCTTTTCTTTTTTTTGCCGTATTTATAGACGAATCAAATCAGAGTGATGTATCAGCTCCATGCATGCATGCGTTACCAAATATTTTCAGATCAGGTTAATTCGGTGAGGAAGTTTTAGCGACTTGCTATATAGCAAACTCCACCACAGCACAAATGTTGAAAATTTGTGTGATTTTTGAGTGCGGGGATCGTCAACGGCTCTGGCTCATAGTTAAAAAGAAAAAAAAGGGACTGGACCATCGGTTGAACCGGAGAAAACTTAACTGGAACCAGTGACCTGGGCAGCTCAATTATGTTTAAAGATAGTTATTCAGGGGTGGAGCTAGCCTGGTTTGTCGGGGTTAGACAAAATTTCTAAAGTCTCTACTAAAATATTATTTCAATTCATGATTCCATCTACTATGTAACGGAGATGACCCCGGTCTGTCGTCTTTGCAATCGAACTGATAAAAAACCGATGACCTAGTGGTAATTTTGTAAAATCCAACCAGTTTTTAATTTGTCCTATGATAATATGACATTATGAATTTATTATGTTACCACACTATATTTATTTTTTGATATTATGATGGATATGTAATAATAGATATACTGATTTATTTATGCATATTTTTCACCAATTTGTTATGGTTCTATATTAAAAGCAATACAATAATATTAATAAATAAAAACCAACAGCTCAATCGACGAACGGCTAACCCGATGGCTAGAGCGAATAGATCCCCTGTCTGACTTTCTATAGGATGGTCTGCTGCTACATTTTCAGAACTTTTTGAGAAATAATATTATTTTAATAGAAAATCGCAAATTTAGAGGCTATCCACGAAAAATGGCAAATTAGCTCCCGGTCGAACAGTGGGTGTTCAATAAGGCCCTGCCGACTACAGTTTGACAGGGCCCTATCGAACACTCACCGTTCGTCAAGGCCCACCGCCTGACACCGTGAGGCCTGTGCCGGTAGACAGGGCCCTCTCACCAGTTTGATAGGCTCCTGTACGTTCAGGGCCCGTCGAACTGCCCCTGTTCGAAAGGCTCCTGTTGAGGGCATGTCGAACTGCCCATGTTCGACAAGCCCTGTCGAACTCGCAACCCTCCGATCTCTTTCCTAATTGACTTCTACCGTTTAATAGGGGGCCTATCGAATTACAGTAGTTCGACAGGACGCTAATTTTATGATTTTCCGCAGGTGTCCTCTAATTTTATGATTTTCTATTAAGATAATATTATTTCTCAAAAAAGCTCACGTTTCACCGTGTCCACAGTTCCACGCAACTCGCCTGTCGCCTCCGATGTTGGAGTGTGCCATGTATGCAGGGACATAGTGGCCCTTGTGACCTTGTCAGAGTGAAAGAAAGTAATTAGCAATATATGCAGTCCAGCAATGCCGGTGGGATTAGTTTGGGTTTTGCGAGGCTATATATCCATCTTCTCTTCCTCGACGTACGTAGCTTTTCGGTAAATTAACCCGGCATGTCAGTATCGAATTTTCTTGTGAGAGAGAAGATTGGATCTTGATTAATTGCCGAATGGAATAGTTCTGGTGTTGTTTCAGGTCCTGTCAACCTAATCAACGTGCGTTTTGAGCGCGACACCAGCTGCTTCCCGCCATCCCGTGGATTAGGGCCAAACCGCAGCCTATACCGTAATAAACCTGGTCATGGCCGTCTACATAAATTAGAGGCCTGGAGCGAAATACAGATATATATCCTAAAATACAAATGGAGGTGACATATGTAAGGGCGCAGTGGCACAGACGGACGTCCGATCAATCGCTGAGACATGAAATGATGTTTCACAGGGCCGGCCCTGAGCTGGAGGTGCAGCCGCCCCGGGCCCCCAGATCCTAGAGCCCCTGCCTCTACCAGATCGATATATTCTGAAATTTTTTATATTTATCTATCATCTATTAACTAGATTTACCTTTATGCATTGAGAAAAAACTATTAGATGAAAATGATATTGGTGCCATTATCAATGACTTCACATCTAAGGCCAAAACAGTTCCCAAAAATTTTGGTGTTCACCCGTCACATCTAATCTTTCAACACATGTATAAATCATTAAATATAGTTTTAAAATAGCTAATTGCACGGTTTGAAAAAAATTACGAGACAAATCTTTTGGGCCTAATTAATCCATAATTAGTCATAACTGCTACAACAACTCGTATGTGCTAATGACGGATTAATTAGACAAAAATTTTGTCTCGTGGTTTTCTGACACCCTATGTAATTAGTTTTTAATTCATCGCCGAAACAGTCTTTCAACATCCGGTCAAATATCTGATGTGACACTCAACTGAAAAAAAAATCTTGAACTAAACATGCCCTAAAATTGCCAGAAGTTTTTATGATATCGTGTACCATGTTTTTGTATAAATATTATTTTTGAATGTAATTTAAATATTCATAGCAATAATTCACACACACCAGTATATATATATATATATATATATATATATATATATATATATATATATATATATATATATATATATATATATATATATATACCAAATCACTTCTAAAATTTGATTTATATGACTCACTAGATTCTTTGTATCAAAATCTTGTAGAACGTAAAAAATTTTCATTTTTGTAGAATCAAAATATATATATTGATTATTATCATGTAGTATGATAGGGATCTCTATGTTTACTTTCGCACTAGGCCCCTGAAAAGTCAGGGCCAGTACAAATATAAGTCCTTATTGTTTGGCTAAAAAAACCAAACAAGCTAGTTGCAAATGAAAAATATAATTTATTAATAAAACTTTTATACATGTGTTCTTAACAATTTAAAAACAGAGGCTAAAGAAATAAGCTATGATGAAGAACCCTAAACTTTTATGTATATGTTATTATGGTTGAAAACTTAAATTTTGATTTATAAGTATTAACAGAAGAGAAAAGATAATAGGATCCTTCCTCGTAGATTTCAGGGACCCTCCAGTTTTAGGGTCATGAGCGGTCGCTCCGACCGCTAATGTCCTTGGAAGATCGTGTAACTCAGTTATTTAGAATGGACCTCCACGTCCTTCGATGGCTCTAATATTATTTTGTTTGAAACTTCTTTACAAATGGAGGTAAAATTATGAATTAAGATGTTAAAATTCATTACAACAAATTTATGTTTTTTAAAACACATAATGACTATTTTAAATGACAAATCTAATTATGTGAAATGAAATCAAATACAGCTCAGGTTTTGAAAATTGAAACATTTAAAACTTCTTATTCTATGCCTTGAAATATACCGTATTTGATCCATACTTTTAAAATTTTCGTTTAGTTTCTAGTAAGTATGATCCTCAAAATTTAAATTCAGTAGCTTTGAGCGTTATTATTCAAATTTGAATAATATGAAAAGACATGTTATGAAATCTTTTACATTAGTTACTCACTTTTTATGCAATAGTATTTTTGTAGCCTGATTCTTTCCAAATTTATGATCTTATGCAAATAAAAAAAAATGCCATAGCTTAGTATTAGCTACATTGGAATTACATGCTAGATATAGTGTAATTACATACTAATTATATTGTAATTACACTATAACTATGCTATAATTATGTTAGTCTGATTTTAAGGAAAGAATCACTTGGCTGATTTACGACAAAACCACTGGATAAAATGTGTCTAACTAGATTCATGCGTGTTCTACTTTCGATCCATATGCCAAATTAAGTTCCAACCGATAATAGGCCGGATCTAGCCGTACATTGATGTTTGATGAGCCCAATGGATGGGGTTGAACTCTTCATGTTGCCTTTTCTATTTGCACTGGCACAGAAGAAGCTATTTGTGTGGCCGGTCCAACTCTCGTAAGTGTTGGGTATGGTCCCAGCACTAAAATAACATATTTAAAAATAAAAAAATAATTTAGGAATAAAACTCTATATATGTATTTTTAGCGATCTAAGTTAAGGCTGAAAAATAAAATACGATAAAAAATCTTAAAATCAACTCTAAAGTTATGGATGAAAATTTAAACTTTAATTTATAATCACAAGCACAAGCGAAAAGATGAGAAGATTTGTCCTTTGCCTCTGAAATAGTTGCCTTTGCGTCGATTTTCTCAAGAGCAACTATGGATATCTCATTCTCATGTGGTGTTGCTGAAAGTTTGCATAGTTTGTCAACTCCAATATTTCAATATACATGGGCCCCGGTATGGATTTTGTGGCGTCTCCATCAATACAGCTATGCAGCTCACCTAGTCTGAGATGGTCACGCTTTTTTGAGCTAATAAACCAAACGGTATATTTACAAATAAATATATTTATCAATAAAATTTTTATGTACGTATTTTAACGATCTATAATTAATAGTTAAAAATAAAAACTCTAAGTTAATATTAACATTTTAAATTTGTTGTTATAAGCATCATTATAAGCGAAAATTTCTCCACCGCTGTCGAGCTCCATGGTAACGTCATTGACGATGAAGGCCAAGAGGACTCAGATGACTTTTTATTATTCTTCTTAGGTCTTTTTTTAATGTTTGCGAAAAGTATATGGTCTTATATTTTTACTTTTACTTATACTTAAAACAAAAATTTAAATATTTATCTTTAAATTTATACTTCTTTTATCGTAGTTTATTTCTTAGTATTTTTTATTCGCTAAAAATTATATATAAAATTTTATTTACAAATTATTTTTCGTTTATATATGCCGTGACTATCATAGTTTAATTTGCCTATTCCCAGGGACTTCTTTGCAAAAGTAGATGTATCTTTTTTAAGTGTAAAGAGAGCTTTACTTAATGACGAATGAAGGATTATATTCCTGATCTAACAAGTCCTGGATTATTGCTGTAGCACACAACCTTCACTCCCCAGAAAATCTAGAACTCATGGCTAATTGAGCTGGAGCATGCACTATGCAAGCTACGCGATTGATTAGTCCCAGAGAAAAAAGAGATGCTATGTAGGATCATGATACACACCTCACAATGCGTTGCTTCAGGTGAGTCCCACAGAAAAATAAATTCTCCTTTACTTTTTCACCTTTCCCAATCTATGGGTCCAAAAAAAAAAAAGCTCTGCTTTACTTTTTCACCAATCCCACTTCCAGTCTGCGAGGTGCATGTAGGCCTGGTTGGATGAAAATGGGTTGGTTTTAATTTGGATTGTGTTTGGTTGGGTGTAAATGGATTGTAACTTTAAATGGTCTGGATTGGATTGGGTTACAGAGACAAATGGATTGATATGGACTGGATTTAATTAGGTTATTTTAGGTTCTAAATGGATTAAACCCGTGGAGGGTAAATGGATCCTATAAAATAATAGACATACGTGGGGTCCACATGTAAAAATCGATCAAAATTTGCATAAAATTGCTTTTATACATAACAGATCATCTCACTAAATTTCAGTCAAATTTGATAAACTTTTATAGTGTGAACGCGAGTTTTAAAATTTTAGGTTTGAGTTTATACATATCAAATGATGCATCTATTTTGCAAGAGTGGGTTGAGTTCATTTTAACCAAATAGATTGGTGCGGGTTTGGCTAAAATTAAAGTTGGATTAGTTGGGATTGGATGCCAATGAAGAATAATTGGTGCAGGTTGGTTTGGTAGACTAATTAGCAAAGAAATGGATTGAAACATATTTGGATTGGATTACTGGCAGGCTTAGGTGCATGCGAACTCATCCACTCTATTCTCTTTCTTTCTCCGACGCTCTCTTCTCTCTCTGTCCAGACTCCAGGCGGAGCTAGCGGTGGCGCGTCGGCGGTCCGGGCACGGCGGCGGACGCGTCCACGCGGCGGCGCGTCGGGGCGACGGAGCTCGCGGCGACGGTGTTCACCGGGCAGATATGGAGCGGCGGAGATCGGCGACGGGTGAGTCCCGGCGGTAGACGGCGGATCCTAGCGGCGGATGGCGAGTCCGGCCGGCGGTAGACGGTGGATCCCGGCGGCGGATGGCGAATACCAGCGGCGGAGCTCGACATCATGCGGATCCTGGCGGCGGAGCTCGGTGTTAGGCAGATCCCGGCGGCGGAGGGCGGTCCCGGTGGCGGAGCTTGCCGACGGCGAGTCCCGGCGGTCTGCAAGTCCGGCGGCGCACGGTAGAGGGCCCACGCGACGGAGTACGTGCGCTCTCTCTCTCGGTCTCAATTCCCTCTCTTGCTTTTTGACCCACATGAGCTATCCTTTTGGCTGGAGCACCCGTCCCCTCTGCAAGCTCCGTGAAGCTCAGCAAGGGTGCGGTCTGGCATCAATGCTCCGACGCGGTGAGCTAGAGCTCCTCACCGTGTTGGAGCACTGTGTGCCCTAACCTGTTCCCTTCTCTATCACAGGTACTTGCACACTCTGAAGGCACTCAGTACTTGCTGCTGCCCAGCCCAGGAGGTTCTTGACGAACAGTTCTGCAGCGAAGCTTGGGCCACCTCATCAACATTGTCAGTCTCCAAAATAATTTACCCCATCATTTCACTTCTGTTTTTTTCTTCTAAGTCAAAGTTTATTTTTTTATTTTAAATTTAGAGTTAATTTGATGTTTTTTTATCTAAGTTTATTTTATAGCCTTAACTTTTAGATCGCTAAGAATATATATAAAAGTTTTATTTACAAACTATATTTTTTATTTGTAAATATGTTGTTTGCCTTTTTTTTCCATAATCACCCCTTTAGGCCACCTTCAAACAATAGAGATAACATACTTATAAATAATAATTTCTTCAATGGTCTAGCTCTTAGCAAATAATTTCATAATATAATATAATGATCATACAATTCATTCTCACTTAACATTAAAATACGTGTAAGAGACTATCTCTTGATTAAGATTGATTAAGATAGCTTTTATTTCTTTTTTATTAAGAATTATATGGTATATCTTATATATATATAGCTTATAGATATTCTATTTTGAAGATGGCCATAGATAATCTTAGCTCGCATGAACTGCTACACGTACCACATGGACAAGTGACAAGTCCCTTGTAGTTCCCAACAGTGATATTTGCAGTCGCTTCGTCCAGTTTCTTCTCATAATCCAGCATCAACGTTCACCATCGCATATCCTTCAGGCTAAGCACACCAAAACTGGATGCATCCCAGTGTACTACCGCTATATAATTGGGCACTGTAATCACTCATTCATTACGCTTCTAAACTGTATTAAATAAATAAATACTACCCCATCCATTTCAAACTATAATTATTTATGAGATTTTAATATTTTACCAAAATATAGGCAATTTTAATACTCCTCACAATACTATTTGTCCTATCAATCACCACATATTTACAATTCTACCTATTTTACGACCATGTATTTTCTCACTCTTATTTATTCCTCATTTATTATGGCGTATCCTAACTTTTTTTTAACCTTAATCACTGCTGAACAATCTAAAAATACCTATGTCTTGGGGCAGAGCAAGTAGATGAGTTTGAGAGTGAGTGAGAACTCATCTTTTCACTTCTCTTTATACTTATAAGTTAATATTTAAAGTTTTAATCCTAAATTTAGAGTTGACTTATGTTTTTTTTCTCATAGTCTATTTTTCATCATTTGCTTTTTAGATGACCCAAAAACATGTATATAGTTCTTATTAATAAATTACTCTTTATTTACGAATATACCGTTTAGCTTTTTCGTCCTTTCACTAGTACAGAATCTTTCATCCGTGACGGGCTCTAACACGCCTGGAATAGTGAGCCGTCACGAATGAGTCATCTGTGACGGGCCGAAAAATCATCCGATTGAGATATAATCGCACGGATATGTTAGATGGACAAAAAAACTCAGGCCCATCCCGGATAACACCTATCAGTGATAGGCCGTAGTTTAAGCTCGATTGATATAACATTACATATCTCAATTAGGCACCAAGTTAGCGCCCGTCACGGATGACTTTTATCTCTGATTGAACTAGATTATAACCCGTCACGGATGACTCTCATCTCAGACGAATGACCTTCATCTCTGATGGGCCTAGATTATGGCCCGTCATGGATGACTATTTTTAAATATGACAACTTCAAACAATATTTTTAAATACTAAATGATTTTAAATGGAAAAATTATCAACAACAAAGTTATATAACTTACAAAGATTTACAACTTTTATTTAGGTCATTTTTCTATATAACGTTTTTTAAACAATTTGAATTTAAATTTGAAAATATGACAACTTCAAAACAACATTTTTAAATACAAAATGATTTCAACTAAAAAAGTCATCAACAACAAAGTTTTATAACTCATCAAGATCTATAACTTTTATTTTGGTCATTTTTATATAACTTTTTTTAAACAGTTTGAATTTGAATTTGAAAATATGACAACTTTAAACAATATTTTCAAATACTAAACGATTTCAACTAAAAAAGTCATCAACGACAAAGTTATAAACTTACCGAGATCTATAACTTTTATGTTTGTCATTTCTTCATTCGACAAAGTGTTAGTAAATTATTCATAAAATTGACATATATGCGTTATAGTTTACAAAACCAGACGAGAGAGATATGGATTTTGTGAACAATGTTACTATCACTTTGTCGGATAAAGAAATAACCAACATAAAAGTTATAGATTTTGATGAGTTATACATCTTTGTTGTGGATAATATTTTCAGTTGAAATTATTTAGTATTTTAAAATGTTGTTTGAAGTTCTCAAATTTTCAAGTTCAAATTCAAACATTTGTATAAAAATGAACAAAATAAAAATTATATATATTGATGAGTTATACAACTTTGTTGTTGATGACTTTTTTAGTTGAAATCATTTAGTATTTAAAAAATATTGTTCAAAAAATTCAATTTCAAATTGTTCAAAAAATATTATATAAGCAAAAAGATCAAAGTAAAATTTATAGATCTTGATGAGTTATACGTCTTTGTTGTTGATGATATTTTTAGTTGAAATCATTTAGTATTTTAAAATGTTGTTTGAAGTTGTCATATTTTTAAATTTAAATTCAAACTGTTCAAAAAAGTGTTGTATAGAAAATAAAAGTTTTATATATTGATGAGTTATACAACTTTGTTGTTGATGACTTTTTCAGTTCAAATTATTTAGTATTTGACAATATTGTTTGAATTATCATATTTTTAAATTCAAATTCAAATTTTTCAAAAAATGTTATATAGCAAAAAGACCAGAGTAAAATTTATACAAATGTGGTTGTGTTAGATATATTGATGGTTGTATTTGTGAATGAGTGTATATGAATTGGGGATGCTAGGATGTGACATTCTGGTCCAGAGGTTAATAGGATTAATAGAATAATTATACCAACAAATTACAATTTATTTTTTGGAAGCAATCTTCAAAGCAAAGGCACACAAATAATAAAATTTATTTTTTCGGATTATACTCATCTGTTACGGGTCATAATCAACGCTCGCCAGAGATAGGACTTATCCATGATGGGTCATAATTATGGTCCGTTAGAGATGAGAGTCATCTGTGACGGATTATAATGTAGGTCTGATTAAGATAAGTGTCATCCGTGACGATTTATAATGGATGCCCGATTGAGATATTTTTTCGCTTCACTGCTCTTTGCTCATTGATGGATGCCCTGCCAGATAATCCGTGAGAGATAACCGGTTTGATTTTGAGGTGAGTAAAAATCATCAGCAGCCAAAGCAAGCAGTGATCGGGGATCGAGCTGCAAGCTGCTGGGGCGGTGTGGCGCAAGTGCTGCATGCGCCGCCCAAAGAGGCCTATTGGAGCTCGTGCTGGAGCAACCACCACTTTTCATCACTTGCGCCTTCACTGTCACGCGTACGTACGATACCAAAACCCTTCGTCTTTCAGTGCTCGTCTCCATGCTGGAATTCCACCCAAATATGTACTGTCATCCAGTCCTATATGTTGTACCACTTGAGATTGAGAAGATATACTGTATTTGTACACATTTGTACTATCGTAATAATTAATCACATAGGAGCTTCATCACTAACGGTAGGAAAATATATTTTTTTTCTTTTTTTAATTTCTGATGAAAAAAATGAATCTAAAGAAGAGAATTGTAATTGTTGATAAAGAACACAGTCCCCTTCCAATCCGGACCAACAAAAAGTAAGTCGTTGTAGGCTGATCAAAGTCAACATCATAACACTCTAATTACCTATGTATATAATCCCCCTCCCTCGCAGGATAACTTTATTTTTCGTCTCTCGCACATACGTCAACATACAAGAAAAAGACTAGAATACACTCTATTTTAATTAGAATGAAATTGTTGTTGACATATTTTTTTCAAACTTCAATAAAATAATTGGTCAAAGATGAAATTATTTTCGAATAAACTCGAGGGAACAAAGATAATATTATTTCAGGACACAAGGAGTAGTTAGTTAGCATAAGTTAAAGGATAAATTTGTTATAGGGCGCTTGAAGTTTGTTGCTATAGGACATCCTAATGTCGTGTTTTGACTGGAGAGCACCATAAAAAGTTCGTAATTAGCCACTGGACTCCAGCGACATTATTTTATAGTTTCCGCTGGTTTTGGAGAGAGAAAACATAGATAAAATACCAAAATGCCCTTGTCTCTTTTACGTCGGAGACAGAGGAGGACGGCAAGAATAGACCCTCGGAGGAGAAGCTAAGAATGACAAGAAACGACTCCGCAGTAGGTGCACAACAAATGGATTCTTAATATGGCATCATCAGCGGACAAGGGCACTTTGGTACTTTGGTCATGTTTTCTCTTTTCAAAACTAGCCAAAATTATAAAATAATGTCACTGGAGTCCAGTCTAATTACTACTTTTTTGCAATACCCTTCGGCCGAAACACAATCAATCTTACGGTGTCCTCCAGCAAAGAGCGTAAACTTTTAAGTGCTTTGTAGCAATTTTTGCCTTATATGTACAAGCAAACTGTAATATTATGGAAACCCTTATTACGATCAACATGAATATATCATTTTCATATAAAAACTGCTCCCTCCATCCCTAAAAGAAGAGATGTGGTTTAACTACGTAAATATAGATCAACCTGATATTAAAATATTACTGTGCCCTTCATTAAGACAGAGAAAGCAACGATGACACTGCTGGTTGGATGACTAAAATTGTAGTAGTATCATAGAGTTCTATTGGATCCCACTCTGAAAATATAGTTTTTTAGAGACAAATTCTTGGGGGCAAACCTATTTTACGGATTTAGGGAAGGAAAGAGCATTTTAAGTGGTTTTGATAATCAAAGTTAACTCATGCTGACCACGGGCATTCGTACTACTGCAAAAAAAAAAAAAAAAAAAAAAAAAAACCTTTGAACAGGCACGCAAGCCAACACCCCTCAAACGTGGAGAGAACATAATTTTCATAGGCAGTCCTGCTAAGATTATGATATGTGAAAATTGATTTTTCACACGACGGCCTTGACCCAAGAACTCATGTTCTTTCATATATTTTTTTACAGATGGATGACCGTTTGTAAAAGTAAATGTAGGATTCTCGTCAACATTATAAAGTAGTGTCTAAACCGGCTGATTTTTTTTTATTTACCAAAGGGAGTACGTACTGCCAGATTAATAAACTTGAAATTCTTGAATGATATAATTTTTTTTTGAACGACAACCTTTTATCGATCTCTAGGCATAATATGTGTGCATGCCTTATCCGGAATACCGTACCTTATCATGTATATATCCGTCCGGCATGGGTCCCTGCTTATCTCGCATGGATGGTCTCACGAAGAGATAAGGGTACCGGCCAGCAGAGAGGAAAAAGAATTAATATTAGCACAAATTAATTAATGCATAGTACATTAGATTATCTTTTTTTTAAGACATTAGATTATCTTATCAGTCTGTACGTGATATATGCTTACCTAGCAACAGGATTAATTAGTACGAAGACACTACGTACAGGTACTGGATTAGTTTAATTACGTTGTCGATCAATGGTTCTCCAAGAAATTTGTTATGTATGTGTAACGGTCATGCTAATTGCTATATATGCCAATGTACGTACATGTGCCACTCGGAAAGACTGTCGTGCGGATGTAAATATGCCTCCTATAATACACGCTCATAGAAGTAAAAAAAAAAAAATCAATGCGAAATCTCGACACAGTAAAATCCTAGTCCAAGCTTATTGACCAATATTTGAACGTTGATAGGCGAAGTATACACTAAGGGCAGCTTAAGTGTTTATTCACCGGAATGAAGCTAAAGTCTGCCACGTACTAATAGCGCTAATTTATTCTTTTCTTTCTAATGTACTAGCACCATCCGGCAGGAACCACGAGTAATAAGGAAGTTCATTTCACTTATTCACCCCTCCCATCTATCCTCGCAGGCAGGTAGACCAGAAGCAGACAAATACTTTTCTAACTCTTAGCTTGGGTGTTAAATGTCACAACGGTGCCAAAAGGTTACTAACTTAGCACCATCCCTCCTACGTATAGCATCTTAGCTGGTTCTCTCTCTCCTCCTAACACCCTCTTAGAACTAACGCCGGAGTTGCCCTAAGGACCTCACCACCATACTACCGATGCTTCCCCGATACTATTTGTTTTAAATACATGAAATGTTATTTTTCATATGGTTACTGAAACTTCCCTTAAAACACATGTATAATTCTTCGAGCACTTGGAATGACCAATATTTAATGGGTAACCATGTGGCAATAACTTTGGTAACCACTGAGTAGGTTTGGGATTAGCCTGTATATATATCACTGAGCAATACTCTATCCATCTCACAAACAATCCACTTTTCAAGCAAAGAGACATTTGCATTAGAGTTTTGGAAATTACGAGATATTTGTATAGGAGTTTGAGAAAGTCTTGCACAAATATATTGGCATTTAAAAATCCTATGTGAATTTCTCTTTTTTTTTTGTCCATACATATGTGTGAGACATGTTAAAAATAAAGTCATTTGAGACAGAGGTAGTAGTTTACAGTCACAGTTAAGTCACAGTTAGTATACTTGTAAGACTTTTTTAGGTTTCAAACCCTAATTAACAAGGAAATAGCTTTTATGTGGTAGTGCTGAGGATAAAACAAATTAAATCTACAAATTAAAGTATATATTTTTATTATATTCCGGGGAAGATACAATCTCCACATGTTGCATGCTGACCCCTTTAATAATAATTGTAGCAATATATTCTTTTTGCAGTGCTTTGCATAGAATTTTGGGTGAAGGTGAAGTCCATTAATGAAACGTACGTGAGGGGATCATTTGCATGGTTGGCTCTACGACCAGTCTCAATGCAGAGTTTCATGGCATAGTTAGCAAGAGTATAAACTAGATAACCGGGCCAGATGATTGTAAACTAGGACATGGATGCTGCACCAATACAAAAGCTTTAGTCGATGACTCATTGCAAGGCTAGGACTTCAAAGCAAATTAAGCCTTCAAGGACAAGATGGCATCTAACACGTCGTCATTACCCGATAACTATAGATCTTGGGTTCCACCCTGAAGTCCCATGGAGCACCTTCACAACACCTTCAAGAGGAAAAACGATGCCACAAAGCATTGTCATCGTAGGGCTTTTGCCGACAGCTGTACATTATGCAGCACCAACACAATTATCGACAAGAATCAACAAAAGCAGAATCCAATAGCATAGGGTCATCGACAATCTTGGGCGTAGTCAATCTATGAGTGGTCAGCAATGGCCCATCTTTACCATGCTCCGCCAGGTGTGTCATCCACGCCGATCTCCACGAGCTTGAGGAAAAGAAGGCCTGCCTCTCCGCCACCATCCTTTCAGCCTCCAGTCGACAGCATGCTCGAGCTTCAAACGAGGGAGAGAGTTAGGAAGGGAGGGGGTGGGGGTGGTGGCGTTGCTGATGGACTTGTATGTTATCCTACCTGGTGACCATTCTATTCCTAGCCTAGGAGATAGCTCCACCGTTAAAATCCATACCTATTTTAAGTAACGGAACATCGCAATATAATAACAACTATTTCTAACAAGCTCAAAGTACTGAAAACATTTCCTTTTCTTGGGAGTCCTAGCTAGCTAGGTAGGACCTAGGATATACAACCATGGCTAGTTAGATCAGCCTTGAGGCAGGCAATGCAACGGGATGTTGCCTCAACTGAAGTGGATAAAGCTGCAGTAGGGTGGTTGCTACCTGAAATTGCCCAAGCAGATGCTAGCTTATTTCATAATGTAAAATGTTTGATTTTTTTATGGTAACGATTGACCATTCGTATTATTCAAAAATTTATTACAAATATAAAAAATAACAAGTCGTATTTAAAGTTCAAAGTAAGTCACAAGCAAAATAAATGATATTTCCATGATTTTTTAAATGAGACAAATGGTCAAATATTATGACAAAAAAAATCAAACATATTAACGGAGGGAGTAGCTACCTAGTGCAACAAATTAACCACATGTATGCATCCATGCATAACTATACATATGGACATTGTTGGATTTTCTGATGCATCACGGTCACATGCAAGCATGTCTGTCTGTTGCAACCGAGTGAGGATAAGTGAAAGTGGCTTCACAGGGCCCAGGGGACAAGATAAGCTTCTTAATTTGTACGTTTCTCACACAGCGTTTGATTCTATCTATTTCTAATAAACTTCATATGTTTGAACCAGGAATTGGTAGAATTTTTTTGGGGTGACTCATATCGACAAATTGAGTTGTACAAATATTCTTCCTTGATGGTTAAATTAATTATCACTTTGCACCAAGGGGTGTACAACTTAGCGAGTAGGCACCAACTAATTCTTAGTCGGTTGTCACAAAGAAGCTATTTTCTCCGTTTCACGTCGTAAGATTTTATATTATTTTTGCTAGATTTATGTGGATATTAATAAATCTAAACATACGTCCAAATAATTAATATATATTGATTTATAGATGAATATAGACCTATCCAAAACATCTTACATATGAAACATAAGGAGTAGTAAAAGAAAAAAAAAAGAAAATTATTCATCCTAAAATGTATTTCGTGGAACATTGATGAATGAAATTTGCTGACCATCCAAAAAGGATCCAGATTTTGCGGGCCAAACAATGGATCCAACATGATTAATACGTACTTCCCTCATCAAATATGTTGGAAAAGGGAATTTAAGTACTCCTTCCATCATGAAAATTTTAGTACACATGTATGTTGGTTAATTAATTGCCAAGTGAACTGCTGTTAATGACGATTATAACTAAGATGGTTTTGTTTTATGTGTGCATTAAGCATGATATATATAATTTCATCACGATCGATAGGGATGTGATGGAGATGTGAAATGATGTATAGCTAGTAACACTATTAATTACATCTTGAAAATGGCATCGTACTTGTGTTTTTGTCGTTACTTCCCTGACTCGTAAAAAACTGGCACTTTCTGTATGGCAAAAATGAAGATATTTATTCCCGCAATAAAACCATATTATGAAAACTTTATTGTACATATGGCAGGAATATTGCTTTCATCATCAACTGTACCATCCAGTGCAACCATTATATCCTTTTAAGAGGTCATTTTCCTTTAAAAATGCTTAGAGAATTAACTGATTTTATTTTTTAATAGTTATAATTTGTCTTTTAGAGAAAAATACCATCAAAAGTTCTACCAAAATTCAAGCTAATTAATTATTAAGAATCGACAAAGTCATAGTTTCAATTATTTTTATTAAGAACAGTGTATAAACATGATGCAAACCTTGTTTTAAACAAGAGAAAAAAAAATCAAACATGTCATTTTCAAGTATTGATGTAACTCCATGGTGAAGTTTTTGTCATTACCAATTGATGGGCGAAGATCATCATTGCAATTTTGCTAACTATGAATACATTATCGAGTGACATTTGACATGTCATACAATCATACGAGGTATATACATGTTCATAGTACGTCCTACCACGTGCATTTGTGCTTTCAAGCAAAGCTTTTACGCATATCAAATGTTTGTTTCCCCATTTTAATATATATCACTTAGGGTGGTTCTTTGCAACCACCATTAATGTTCTCAACATACTTGTTTTGGTGAGATTAAAGATGACTTCCATGTTAATATATATCTGTTCTCCTATTGTTACAACTACCCCTGTCCCCAAGAATAAGAGGGGGAGAAAAAAAAGGCTAAAGTTATTTTGGCTAGCATGGTTATTTTGTGGGAACCTCAAAGTTTGATTAACTAGAAAGTAATAAATTTATGTAGTAGTTATATACTCACTCCGTCCTATATTATAAGACACAACTACCACTAACACAAAGATAAAGAAATGATTATAATCACCTCCTCTCGTATAGATTACCTAGGTCTTAGGTGAATGCATGAGGTTGGATGTTTTTATGGTGAAAATTTTGAAATAAATCAAATTTAGAAAAAAGATATGCATTATTTAATACATGTTTGCATACACGTCTTATATTATAGGACAAAGAAAAAATAGTTATGTGTTATATTATAGGATGAAGAGAGTATATTCTACTCCCGCCGTTCCACTAATGAATCTAGAAACATATACAAAACATATACATTAATATATGGATAAATCCAGGCAAACTTAAAAAGTATTATAATATGGAATAGAAAGAATAACTTTTTTAAAAATACAATATATAAAATTACCACTTCTAGAATTTAGCACCAAGCTAGGCAACCGGTAACTAAGTTTTTCTTTTCTAGTGTGTTGCATTAGTTTTGAATTAATTTTCAAAAAAATTAAATTGCGTCTCATTTCTGGTTACATCTATAACAGAATAATCAATTCCAACCCTCTAGAAAAATTTCATTTACATGGTTGCATTTTATTTAGAAAATAGAGGGAGTCATTATCACTAAATTTACATGTGTTGAATTTGTATGAAGGTGTTGCTTTCGGATCAGACCTGCCATATTTGTCCCGAGTAGAAAATTACTAGTGGTAGTGGGGCCCACAAGAGTATGCTGCAGCCAATCAGGCTCCACCACGTCGGCGTCGCCCTTCCAGTGGCCATGGTATTGCTTTGCTTAGCTAGCTACACGCCAAAAATGGATTACTGTGTAAATGTAGCAGAAGATGAGGGGCATAACGATGAAATTAATTATATATATGTACTAATCAACTATCAGCAGTATAGAGCTATCCTGGCCTTGCGCTGGGCCCACCACTGACATGATTCGTTTTGCATTTCAACCACTTAATTAATTTGCATTTTAACCTTGGAGGGAAAATGATTTTCTGTATTTTTCGCAATTAATTTTAAGCCACTAGGTACTAAGTGTTGCTATCCAAAATTTGAGCAGTGAAACGTTCAATTTCAATGGCTAAGGGTCCATTTGAAACAAAGGAAAAGTATATAAATTTTAGAGAATTTGTATCCCATGGGAAGTGATTCTATGAGGTTGTTTGAAACAGAAGATTGAAACCTACCGATTCCTTTAAAATTCTCATGGAATAGGTTCTTAGAGCAATTCTAAAGGAAAATAAACATGATGATGTCTCCCTTCATGTTTTCTCATTCCTATTTTGTAGGTGTTTATCAAACAAATGCCAACTTTGAAACTTTATAGCATATCGACATTCCGTAGGAAACCAACGAACATAAATTATATTCCTACATTGTTCCTATTCATGTGTTTAATTCCACAACACTACATTTTCAAAGTGCGCTAAAAATTGTATGGCTATATTTGTTGTGAAATGTGTCACGGTAATATTGTAGATCACATTAATAAATAATTCGATTCTATTTGTATATAAAAAATAGAGGGAGCATACATATGGATAAGTTTCAGTGTATGTGTATTCTAAGCGTGTCTTCTATAAATCCCAAATACTCCCTGCAATCATTATTAAATGATGTTTAGGACATAAAAATATAACTATATTTAATTCAATCTCGTAGTTGTAAACGTCATATATTAAAAACTGGAGGTAGTATCTAGTTTGAGATGGGAAAAGGGAGGAGGGTGTTAGCAATAATACCAGTAAAAGATGTGTCCTGGAAGGAGAGAAGAGTGTTTAAATATGTTTGACCAATACCTTCACATAAAAATAAAGGTGAAAAGCTTGTATTTGTATAAATGGTATTGCACATGGTACCATGTGGTTAGAAGACAAAATTATTGAGAGTTGAAGTTTGAGTAGTTATATTCTGTAATGTTTACACTTCTATTTATTACATTTCCATGATGATATGTATATTGATAGAATGATGTTTCAGACAACTAATTAATCATGATGCAAATTTTAGCTGCATGCATAGAACACAAGACATGTATCTTTATGTTTTTGTATGCTTGATGTCATAATTGTCTAAGACAAGTCTTCAAATACGAAACATTGCTTTAAAATAATATTTTCCATAGCCAAAGTTTTTTTTTTGCACTAATCTAACTAGCTATTTGGATCTAAGCCTAACAACAATTTTGGGTAGAAATTTTAAAAGTTATTTTCTAATGCAAATTAATATTATTTTTAAATATCTTTCCAAAAAAGAAAGGAATTATTTATAAACTACACTTTCGCTAGAATCGTAACTTTTTGAAGCAATTTGCAATTATAAGTGAGTTGTATGAAACTAGATTTAAAGCAGTAGTTCTTTGATATCTTTGTGAAATTCACTCAAAATCTGTCCAACACCAAGCAGGAAATGGGTCAGTGCTTATTGTTTCCAAAATAATGTTCATAAGTAAAAATAAAATCTTGCTCAACTCAAGGTTTGCTGCAAAAGTCAGATCCATTCACAAGCAAAATGCTATGGTGTACGGTTTTTATTGTACGATTATCGTACTCGTACGATCACACAGATGGACAGATGATGTGAGGCACCAAAGCGTATGCTGTAATCGATCAGACGGCGTGAGGGAAGAAGCATGGTGGCTGCTGGACCGTTCTTTGTCGTACGATTTTTAATCGTAAAAGAATCGTAGGCATAGCAACCCTCTATGCACTTGTGCTAGTACTTCACTATGTTTATCCATTTATTTTGTATTTTGCTAGGAGATACTCCAGGATTTGTTATAGGCAAAATTTGCTATAGGGCATCGAGAAAACATGTAATTAGCCAGTGGACACCGTAAGATTACGAATTTATTGTAGGGCATCATAAAAATATGGTAATTAGCTGGTAGACAATTCGTCCATTATTTTATTAATTTTGGAGTAAAAATAACGAGATTGTCCTCGGTGGCCAACCTGTTATGCCGACCAGGTCCGGTCGAACCAGACCCAGTCGGTCTCGGCGCCGCACTATACTCAGACCCTAGCCTACATGGTGACTGAGCATACGGCGGTAGCAGCGACCTAGCTGCGGTGAGGGTGACGGCGAACCGACCACCGAGGGCAATCTCATCATTTTAAAAATTTTTGACTCCGAAATTAATAAAATAATGGCCGGAGTGTTTAACAGCTAATTATCACATTTTTGTGGTGCCCTACAGCAAAATCGTGATCTTCCAGTGTCCACTGGCTAATTACACGTTTTTTCGATGCCCTGTACAAAGTTTGCCGTTGTTATACGGACCGAAAAGCATGAAAAATGCTCGGTTTTTGGAAACCTCTAGGGACTGGTTTGTAAAACCGAGCAGTTTTAGAGTGTTTTACATAATATACCGGTAGTCATTGGTTTCTACCGGGTTTTGCTTAGTTTTTGGCAAACCAATAGGGGATGATTTTCACCTTAATACTATAAACTGAAGCTTTAAACAAAGTATTTCACCAGGAAAAGATTAATAAGCAGGATATAATAGGGAAGAAGAAATTCTAGATTTTTCTTATTTTATATATTCAAGTCAAATTGACCCAACCCAGTGGTTAATGAAGTTTTGAATCTTTTTTCTATTATCCTTTGAAAATTTGTGGGTTTATGCTTGGGCCATACAAGATAAAATTATCATTACTTGAAAGAAAAATTTTGACACGAAATCAAGTCCCCACTACTCCCCTCATTATATCTTTAGCAAAAGCCCGATTTAATTGCATCGTGACGTCCTATTAGTAAACCAATTTAGATCGATTTATCAGATTAGAATATTCTTAATAGGTGTAGAAATCATTTTCATTATCACTGTATAGCTTACATCTCCTGTAGGTGGTCCACGATGAGATAGAATCCATGTCTATAAGATATTTTGGCTTGATCATATCTGTTTTTCAATTTTTTTCTTAACTATTTTATGGTCATCAGAGGTGTTCACTAATAGTAGTTTCATACCACCAACAACATATACCATTTTAGTTCTAATTTATTAGTACTATGCATGCTGCTTTCTTCACTCCGGTTTCACCAACCATATTACCTTATTTTCAGTGAGCACGATTTCTGAATTGCTAAATAATGTATTTTTTATAAAAAGTTTTATAAGAAAGTTGCTTTTAAAGATTATATGAATCCATTTTATAAACTTTTTATAGCTAATAATTAATTAATTATATGCTTATACGCTAGTTATTAGTAATTACCTGTCAAAGAACGCGGCGGCATTTCATGGTACGTATCTCTAGAGGAAAATGGAAAGTGTTGAGCCCATAATTATGAAAAAGTAAACGTAAATAAATACGTGATCCCTTGTATCTACAGGGTTAACCGTGCATAGTAATCTCAGTAAAAGAAATCAAAGGTTAAATTGCACTTGCAAGTGTCACGCTGTAAAGTAACAGAGTCACAAAGTTATTCGAACGTGAGGGTTTATGCGTTTTATTACCTTTCATCAAGAAGAAAAACCAATAAAATTCGTGTACATATTATCGGCTCAAGGTCAAATTTGATCGATCCAATTATTTCATATATATGACGTACAATATATCTTGTATTACATATATTTTCATAAAAACTATAACTCTACAATTGTTATGTCGTCATGTTTATTTAGAGGTATTTAGAAGAGGGGTTCCGAGGTTTCTAGACAAAAATTCGAGCAACTACTCTACTCTAGTCTATCTCCGAAATATGAACTAACCTAAGTTATACTATCTAGCCACTTTTATTCTTTTAGAACTTTTCTAAAGGTAATTGGCTACTTTCATTCCAAGCTAGTATCATTTTTTTTGGGACATTAAGAAGAGAGAGATGAGTCCATGTCCACAGACACCAAACAAAACAAGTAAAAAAAAACAAAAGGCCAAAGAGATAACAATGTCATCATCTCTCATGTCATGGGGGCCACAAACCCATCAATTTCACAAGTCACAAGCCAATAATAATATCCAAAGAGAGAGAAAAAAAAGACAGAGAGAAGGACTAATTTGTAATTTCTAGAAACTTAGAGGGCTCTATATGCAATTGGCCAATCGAATAACAACCACCACACCTGAGCCCTGCGGCCTCACTGGCATCGAGGGGTCGTCGTCGTCGACGCACCAGCGAAGCGAAGCGAACCTCCACTCCTCTCCTCCTCCTCCTCGCCACTTGCGCGCGCGTCTCCGGCCGCGTCCATTGCTGCTGAGCCGAGCGAGGTCGCCGATCGAACGGTCGGTGGGGGTGGGGGTGGGGGTGGTGGTTCTTGAGGTGTCCGGGATGGTGGAGGCCGTGGGAGGAGGAGCCGCGGAGGCGGGGCGGCGATGGCGCCTGGCGGACGAGAGGTGCGACCTGCGCGCGGCGGAGACTGAGTACGTGCGGCGGTTCCACCGCCACGAGCCCTGCGACCACCAGTGCTCCTCCGCCGTCGCCAAGCACATCAAGGCGCCCGTCCACCTGGTGAGACGCAGCCATCTTATCTTCTTCATCGATTTCTTGATCTGTTTAGCCTCGCCGCTCACTTCTCCATCGGGAAAGACGCAGGCTTGGTTAGCTTAAATTTGGGCACGTAAAAAAAAAGCCTTAATTTGGTTGCTTTCTTCCTCTGCTTTTCCCTTCTTTTTTTTCCCCCTCTTGATATCGGCTAATTTCCTTCTGAATAATCGGCTAAATCGATCAAAAACAATTCTTTGTGTGGTTCTCTTGAGCTGCTCTTGGATTCGGCATACCTGCTTGCTTTCTGCTTCGTGGATTTTCTTTGCAAGAAGAATGGTAGCTGATGCATAGACGATTGAACGCGATGATAGATACAAAGGCACACGGATTTTTAATTATCTCCTTTTGTACCCTCGTCTCACGTGGGAAGATGCTTCCCCCACCTCGAGATCCCGGCTAATTTTGGTTTGTGTTTTCTTTTCATGTTCTTGCATTGGTTTCTAGCAATTCATTAACCTCTCTTGGTTGTACCTTTATTCTCTACTGCTAATAAGTAGGAGTGATACACAAAAGAAATGGTGGAGATACTCTTGAGTTGGATTCCCACTCCTTTGGATATCTTTTCTGTGGTTCTCAGAAGATCGGTTGAAATTTAGCTCCTTTTTTGGTTTCTGCAGAATCATGTGATGCCTGTGACACTGAGAGTTAATAAAAATGGTATTAAGTTTTCATTTTGAGTCACTTGCTGGCCGCAGTAATCAGCATATCCTTAAAGGATGCCTCATTCCGGTCCAAACAGTGTTTTTTTTTTCCAAGACAGATCATTGGCACTCTCTAGAGTCTAGCCTCTATTTCCCATTTAGTAGAATTGTGTGTCTCTGATTAAAAGAGCTGTCCTATTCTTCGATCTGTCTTTAATAAACTTTTGCACCATCCTTGCCGGTCTCGGTCTCTTCGGTTAGTTGTCAAAAAGTGTCACGTCGAACGATTGATCGCATGTCGGAAGGGATTTTTAGATATGAATGAAAAACGAATTTCACAGCTCGTCTAAAAACCACAGGATACGAATCTTTTGAGCCTAATTAATTCGTCATTAGGTGGGTTACTGTAGCATTTATGGCTAATCATGACTAATTAGGCTTAAGGAATTCGTCTCACGATTTTTCTATAACTGTGTAATTAGTTTTTATTTTTATCTATGTTTAATGCTCCATTCAAGTGTTTAAAGATTTGATGTTTTTTGAAATTTTTAGGTCTAATAATTTCTGTTTTTCTTTCAACTGTTTATTGACAAGACAGCCTGAACGATCTAGCACAGTTGGGATCTTTAGTACAACATTTAATATCAACTGCCCTGTTTGTTGAATGCTTATTCATTTCTGCAATTTTTTTGCCTCCAATGCACATTTTTTAAAGTCAACCAGACTGCAGCTAATTCAATTTTTGACAACCAACCTGCAGGTTTGGTCTCTGGTGAGGCGTTTCGATCAGCCACAGCTTTTCAAGCCCTTTGTCAGCCGGTGTGAAATGAAAGGGAACGTTGAGATTGGTAGTGTGAGGGAGGTTAATGTTAAGTCTGGGTTGCCTGCCACAAGAAGCACTGAGAGGTTGGAGCTGTTAGATGACAATGAGCACATACTCAGTGTCAGGTTTGTGGGAGGTGATCATAGGCTCAAGGTATGTTTCCATGTAGATTAACTGTTAATCTTGTAGTTACTTTTGCTGTTGCTTGACTGTGGATCAAACATATTAATAGCTGGGGCAATTAGACCATCCTTACATGTGATTATTGTGCTTTTTTTTTAACTTCTCTTTTTTGTTTAGAATTGCAACTTCCCTGATTTCTAAAGGAAGCAGTAGTCGTCTACTCATCTATGCTCTCCAGATTTCTAACCAAAAGCCACATAGTAATCTCTTACTGAACTTAGGATAGGTACTAAATATTTTTTTCAGCTAACTTCTTCATGAATTTTCAGATTTTATTGACTATTAGAGTATTCCTTATCCCTGCTTCTCCTGCTGCATTTTAAATGCCACGACGGTCCAGTTTAGCTATTGATTACTGGAACCTTATCTGGAATCGGTGCTGTTACTTGTGCTACATGACCTGTCATCTTAAACCATTTCACTAAGTTAGTGCCTTGCATAGTCAAACCGTATGCACATGACGGGTTGATTCCACTGATTAGAGTAAAGACTTTCTTGCTTTGAAAAAGGAAAGGGTTTTGCTGGATACAATGTTCCTGGAGTAGCAAACAGAGTACACTTGAAACAATAGACAGGTGTACTTTTGGCATCCTTTCTGCTTCTGCCTTGTTCTGTTGACACCAAGGAACATGCATCCGTATACGCATACAATGATGAGCTTAATCAGTAATTTTGTTAGCACTAGTAGAGTATTAGTAGTGCTCTAGTGCATGCCTCCACCCTGGCCATAATAATGGACCGTGGGGAGATATTTTCTGCTGGTCACTGCTCAGCCTGAATTTCCTGCTAACCTCTTGATGTGCCATTGTCATATCTTCAACGAACTTTTGTCGTCTAACCACAAAACAAGCTATTCGTTGTATTGTATTCCCTTGGCTACATGGACCAACAGCATGGCCCTGACTGGCAGTTCTTTGACCTTACCTGCCGAATTCGTTGCATGAGGATCTGTCACTGGTTTCAGAAAAGAAAAAAAAAAACATAGATGAGAAGAAAAAAAAAAAGAGGATCCGTCACTTGTTTTGGCATGGACTCATGGTCCATTATCCGTTTGCTTTGCTCATCGATGCTGGCAGCACAAAATGGGCTTAGTCACATGCACTGCATCTGGATAATGGAAAACACTTGTCTGAATCCAAGGGGGACAGATTATCTCTGCCTCTTGGTGTCATCCTAAGGACACTGACTTAGTGGTGACTTGTGAGCTGACCTAAATTGATCTTCTTGTCATTTTTTTTCTCCCCAGAATTACTCCTCCATTCTGACCGTCCACCCGGAGGTCATCGACGGCCGGCCGGGGACGCTGGTGATCGAGTCCTTCGTCGTCGACGTCCCAGAGGGTAACACCAAGGACGAGACATGCTACTTCGTGGAGGCCCTGCTGAAGTGCAACCTGAAGTCTCTTGCAGAGGTGTCTGAACGCCTGGTTGTCAAGGACCAAACCGAGCCCCTCGACCGGTGATCGTTTCAAAAGGTTTTCAAGAGCTGTGTTTTCTGTTGCATGCTTAAATTAGAATTGTGCAGAAGTTGCTATTCTCCAATGGAGCCCTTAGGTTCTTCTTCTTGCCTGGTTCATGAGAGACTTGTGAGAGAGAGTGGTGCTACTGCTGTGCTATGTCCAAACAAAAAAAAAATGGAAATATTGTGTCTCCTCTTTGAGCCTCTGTTGCTGTTCTTTTGCACCCTTAATTTGTATGTCACAGGGTACAAAAAAAATATATGTCTGGAATGCTACTGTGTTTAGTAGAGGTGAAGTAAAAAGATTATTAGGACCTTGAGGAGCTGTATGCCAGCCGATTCCAAGGATTGAAGGGCTCTCTGTACTTAGTTTTGCCTTTAGTTTAATTACTACTCTTGTGTAAATTTATTACTTTAGTTCCTACTGCCTTAGCTTGTCCCCTATGGCTAAGAGTTGGGGTCAAAAATATACTCCCTTCCTCCTATAATATAGTTACCTTGGAGTGTGCTGGGAGTGATTAAGGATTAGGGTGCAAAGTCAAAAAATGCTATTCATCATAGTGGATGGGTGTGGGGCCTATTTTGGTTTGGGGTTGTAGTGTTGACCACCAGGGATTGGAGAGGATGTTTTGGAACTGTTCCAAAATTTACCTTTTACATATTTTTGGTAGTTATACATGGAATGAATTTAAACTCTAAGTGACAATTGCAGGGTTGACTCTATTCTTAACACTAACCGCAACTTTGGCCTAATTTTCATTAAGGCAGTTGTACTTGGGACAAATTTCAACTCTAAGGGACAATTGCATGGTTTGACCCTATTCAGAACCCTAACTGTCACTTTGGCTCTATTTCTCATGTTTGCTTATTTGACCATCCTTTTCAAAAATGAAGTGGCCATCTAGCACTATTTTAACCACACCATTAGGAATAAATTTATTAAGTAATAGAAAATTAATTTATAAAAGTAGGATAATAGAAATGCCTCTTGATTTAGAATGGCTGACCTGTCTTGGCCTTGTGCCCTTGATTTAGAAGAGTCTTGAGTTGCTCTAGTGCAACGGGAGGAGCTTCAGTAGTTGGCGACCAAGCACGGAGCTGCCTCCACTTATGGCAGAGGAAGGAGCTTTAGTCGAAGACGCCGGCTGTGAAAGAGAGTGACATGAGTCACCGACTCCGGTGTGGAGGGAGGGGCAACAAGTGCAATCGGAGGGGCTTAAGTTGCTAGCGGACCTTTTCATTGGGTCTCTTCTGCCACAACCTCTGCTTGGCTACGTTCGCGCCGATCTGTACAGTGTCGATCTCCAACTCCCTTTTCTTTCACAATTTATAAAAAATAAATAAAATCTAAGTCAACTTTATCTAAAACCTATCAAATTTATCAAAACTCGTTAAATCTATGTCAAATTTGTTAAACAAGGGTCAAATCAGAAAGGGTATAAATGACATTCTTTTGACGAAGTTAACACCGCTATGTTTATTCCTGGAGTAGTGTCAAATCTGATATTTATTTTTGAAAAAGAGTGTTAAATGAACAAACTTGATAAAACAAGAACAAACAGGTAGTTAAGCTTCAAAATAGTGTGAAATGCGCAATTGCCTCAAACTCTAAAGATAGGATGGAGGGAGCAGTAACTCCTAAGCTTGATCAATTATTTTTAGCTCACTAAATTATAGGTAAGCAAATACTGCTACATCCGTTTTATATTATATTGTAAGACTTTCTAATCTTACCTAAATTCATCAATGGATAAATATATATAATTTATATATATGTCTAGATTCATTAGCATTCATATGAATTTAGTTAAAGCTATAAAGTCTTACATCATGAAACGAAATGAGTAGCTCTTATGCATCTTTTTCAATTATCCCTTTGTCAGTGGCGACAAATCTTAAGTGCTTGGCACAAAAGTCGCCTAGAAGTAATTAACTGCTACAGTGATTACTTGTAATGTGAAAGAGACAGGCGCGATGATAAACGATTAGCAATGCAAAAAAGCTCTCACTTCGAGCTTGACATTAATGAAATCCACAAGAAGTTGGGAAATGGTCGACATCAAGGTGAGAATTACACATGGCTCATCCGGATGTTCTTGTTTAATGTTTAATCATGGCCATCTCATGTGTGGTTTAGTGGTGTAATGCTCTTTACTGGTCATCTCAGTGAGAAGGAAACGTGATATCAAGCCTTTTGGTTATTTCTTTATGCAAGGTCAACTGCTATAAATTATTTTAAGAAGTGATTAATATAGGTAGGCTCTAGCCGATGATAGTTTTATTTACACTATTCCTTTACACATAAATTCTTGCATGACCGATAATCGGCTAGGTCCTGAAGCATCCATTGGTTCGATAGCCGATTGGCTGCTTTTGGTTTAACATTATTTTATCTGTCTTGTCAGGTGTAGAATCAAAATAACTAGCACGTCTAATTCCGATTGTTCCAAGACTAACGACCTGCACTGAAGCTAAGCAGATCAATATATTTGGTGTCAACAATCGCCACCATGTTCTATGAGTTCTACGAGCTCGTGTCGCCACTAGCCCGCCACTCTTTGGCACATGAGCTAGGGAGCGATGACAAGGGGGGCTGCTTCGACCCTTGCACAGCTGCATACGTCATTGGTGATTGTCCTGCCACCTGGATGCGTCGCTTGAGTAGAGCAAGTAGTACTTACAATGACCTAACTTACTTCTATCTGGTCATCGACTGTAGCTAGAATTAGTCGATGTTTTTTGGTCTGACCAGTTGATGCACAACTACTTCTCCGTTGTGCATGGCTTGGTTCACGCATGGGTAAATGTTCTTCTGCATTTTGTCTCTCTTGCATCTCTTGTCTAATCCTTGCCTCAACTTCGTCGATCTTCAAATTTAGTTCATGACTAAATTCCTCCCTAAGTTCCTCTCGGAGTTGTTGCTTCAGACGAAGCTCCTTGTCTTCTTTGCCAATCTTCCTCTTCTTGTATTGCTATACTTGGCAAGCCCAATCTTTCGAGGGACGGTCGACCCAAGTCCTCTTGTATGGCCTCGGTGCTCAGGATTACCTAGTGCGCGTGTTAGTATGTCACTGAGACTGCACGTCGCCTTGCGAAGAGTCTTGCTCCGCAATGACTACATAGAGTTTTAGTACAATTACTACATACTTTTTGAAAAATAACCCTTACCTATGAAAGAGATATCATTCGAGTACTCACAAGCTGGTCATATACTTTGGCATCTACAGTGCTTAGGAACGGAACTGCCTCCATCTGGATTCGATCTCCCATGCGCTCTTGCCCAATTCCTTGCACGTTCAACGAGGATGTCAGCAAATGGAGCTACAATGTTAGATTATCAGGTTGCCTCGTCCTCCCTGCGCCATTGCTCCATCCTCCCGATGTAGCCACCAGTTCCCAACCTATGGGGGTGTTCATTCCGTGCCTAAAACTGTCTATGTGCCTCACTAATGGCCTAGAACTCCGTTGTTGTCACGCCTAGAAATTTACACCAATTTCTCGGTCCAAGAATCAGCCCGAGTACACCCTACTAAAAGTTACTTTATTAGTATATTACTTATATGACACAAGACAATAATAATAAGAATATACTTTCAAATATAAATATGATAATATCAATTTTATGTCATGAAAATTATATTCTAACAAAGTAATATACGGTCAAATCTGTCCTAACAAAATAAAATAGCCCCTATATTTTGAAATTGATTAAGAAACAATGTATTAGCATCACAAGCATGTTCACGAAGACCAAAACCGATTACATATCCATCTTTCAATTGGAGCCCCTGATAACCCCGGCGCCGGAGTCGGGAATTTTGAGTCCTGCATTTCATCTGGGTAAAATTCACATAAAAAAAGCGGCCAAATAGGCACCACTTTCTTTATAATCTTACATGTTTTAACAATTCTAATTTATCAAAATTCAGAGTAAAATAAGTACACATATGTTATGTCGACAGATGGTCCAGCACATAATGACATGGATAATAAAATGATTGGAAAAAAAAAGGAAGGACTATGAACTATGGTATGCGTTCACCAATCTCTCGTGTGCTTGCTCTTCCCAAGTTTCTTTGGAGCAATGCAAAGCAAACAGAACGGAAAAAGGGCTCATCGATCACTCTCAGGAAGAATTCTGCAAAGTTCTCTACCATTGCATAAACCTTTGAAGGCCAGTGGAACTGCAGAAGCATGTAGATGCTACATACCATGAGATGGATCAGGAAAGGAACTAATTCTCTACACAAAATAGCAGTGTGCCGGTTTGAATTTGTATGCTGTCCAGAAGAAAAAAGGCTCATCTGTAAAAGAATTAAAATTTCTGTGTGTACTGAGAAGGTTTGTCATCTTTTCTCAGCCTGCAACCTCAACAGCCTCAGCTTCTCCGTCACTGTAGTCTGCCCAGGACTTTTGCTTTTCAGTCACGGCTGAACCATCTTCCTGGGTAATTGCACCACCTTCATCACCTTTAGAAGCAACAGTTTGCTCAGGCCCCACTTCGTCGTCTTTATTTTCCACATGGTTCTTGCCATCTGTGTCCGGTTTTTCACTCCCATTTTCAGTATCAATCCCGCTAGATGTATCATTTCCTTCAGGACTGGTCTGGCTAATTTCAGAAACTTGTGGGGATGCAGTTAAGGGTGACTCTATTATACTGTCTGAGGGGGAAGGAAGGCCATGCGGTGAAGCTTCAGTGCCACCTGGTGATGTTTGAGGTCCATTTGGAGAAGCTGGATTACCATTAGGACTCCGAGATTGACCTGGCACAAACTCAGCCGCGTTAGGGTTCATCACCCTAGGGGCAAATGCGTTTGCTTCTGTAAGGCCTTCACCACTTGGCAAAGCAGACTTGTTACGAGGGCCACGGTGACCTGATCTGTTGTAGCCTCCAGCCAACCGTGGACCATAAGGGACTCTTGCAGTTGCAGATTGGTGAGGGTGCTTACGCAGAGGGATGGACAACATTGGGGGTACATTGGCTGGCGATGGCAACAGTCCTCCATGTTCTCTGAAACCTGGAATGGCCATTGACCCGAAAGCCGGAACAGTGGAGGGATTGAATGGAGCAGCAGCAGCAGAAAGCTTACTGGCTGTCTCTTTGGCACCTGGTGAATCATTCTTTTCACTTTCAGATGGTGAAGATTTATCATTTTCGCCTCCACTAGACAGCTGGTCTTGAGCATCCTCTCCAGCATCTCTTTCATCGTCGTTGGAGGAAGAATCATTTGCCTCAGTCACCATTGATGCTACTTCGTTTGGGGCATTAGCTTCAGTTGGTGCTGTTAGTGATTGAGATGAAGATGATACATCCGAGCCAACAAGATCTCTGTTCTTAGCTACAGACGTCCCTACTAGATCTGAGGTCTTTTCAGGCTCTGTCTCTGATTGATTAAATCCAGATGAAACAATAGTTTGCTCATTATCAGGATTGGAAGATTTCCCTTCACCAGTTTCTTTCGATACTTGAGAAGTATTACCCTTTGGTGACACTTGTATAGCTCCATCTTTCTCTTTAGAAAGGTGACCATTACTTTCCTTTGGGGGCTTAGCACTATCAACATTTGCACCTGCATCAGTTGTATCTTTTTCCTCCGTATGTGCATCATTCAATGCTTTGACAAGAGTTCCTGGTGCAGCTATTGCTACTTCCTTGTATGATAATGCCTTCCTTACTGTTTGACTGGCAATAGGTGTTGAAGACAGGATCGCCTTGGCAGCTGCTGGGGTAGTTGCAGGGCTTGGAGAAACAGAGTTCGGATTGGATGAATTCTCCCCACTGTTTGATGATATAGCAGGGCTGCCTGGTTTGGAATTGAAGCTTGAACTCTTCACCAGTTTCTTTGCAGCTACAGCCTCATTAGGTGAAACTCGAGGGGAAGAGAAGTTAGAGGAAGCTCTTCCTTTGAATCTTGCATTTTCAGTACTGTTTAGTGCATTTGTACTGATCTTTGCCAGATTTGGCCTCCTTGAACTTCCGCCAGTTTTGCGGTTCCCTGTGGATCGTCCCTTTGGAACTGCTTCTTGCCACCCTTCATCTGACGTGTACTCTTCAGTAAAATCATCTTGAGGTATACCTATACGGCTTATGGTGTTAACTGATGTTTCTTCTTTTGATTTTTCGTGAACAAATGTTCCATTCTCTTTGGCTTCAGAACTTTCCTTCATAGGTAATGAATGGTCATTGTTAGGTGGTGGGCTCCTTTGATCTTCATCATCAACTACTTCAGATGGATTTTGCCCGGTACGGCCTTTGATCTATTATTCATAATGCGCATGTATGAGAACACCCATCAGAGAAATGTATAAATAAAAAGGTGCCATACAGTACCGGTTAAAGGTCTTAACATTGAACATACCTTCGCACGGGCTTGTTTCTTCTGCATTTCCTTAGCCTTGAGTTCATCATCTGGATTGATATAATCCAGAAGATCTGATACACTGACAAAAAGAATATAATATCAATACCTAAGCACAAGCAAAAGACAATCATCAAAAATAGATCAATCTCTAAACTCAAAGAAGTATATTCTTTTCCATTTTTACACTTCTGCACCCCCAGAATAAGTTGTAATCATGATAATATGACAGTGCCAAGCTTAGAGCAAGCTATGACATCTATTAAAATATCCATGTAGACACTTAGAGATGAGTATTATTTTTTTCCTCTTTTCTTAGATGAAGAACCTCTCCCATTTAGAAATGGCAACAGAGTAATAGAGATGAGTATTCACTCACAAATAAAACAAAGGTCAATCCTAACTTTTCCAGCCTCTTCAATGAAACTATGTGGCAAAGACAAGCAATCGTGTCATCTACCTCAGATGGCCTCTGCTTGCTATTGAAGCATCAGGCTTTGGAGTACCATTACGTGCTGCTTCCTGTTGCTCTAGTGCTTTGGACTCGAAGTATTCAAGCCAAGCAGCAGCATCCTGTAGAAAACAAGGTTATTAGATTTCCTTGTTGCAGTGAGAACAGAAAATCACTACTGACTGAAATTGATGGATAAGTGGAAGAACGCATCACCAGGAAGCATTTTTTGTCAGTTTACCTGTGTACGAAGATCTTCTGACCCAAGCTTTGCTTGAAGTATTCGTAAAGTAGTTTTTTCATGTTGGACACTCAAAGAGTATGCTTCCATTAAAGAAAGAGCAATAGCAATAGCATGGTAACTAGCAGCAGTCTGTCAATAAGAATATCGAGATATATCTGAGCTTTCATTCTCCAGTTTTGTTCAAATAATGAGGGAATGGTCCTCATAATGTCCAGCAAAGCGAGTGCACATCAAAACTCATGTGACCATGAATTAGAGTATTGTGTGTGTAAGACAGCAATTTAAAATAGGTGGGGTTGCAAACCTGTATGTGATCAGCACCAAGCAATCGTTTGTTGCATTTTAGAGCCTCATGAAGATAACGAAGTGCAACATGAACATTACCCAGCCCTTCTTCCATCATTGCCACATTAATGTAAGTTGCAGCAGTATTAGGATGAGAGGGTCCACATGTCAGGTGCAAAAGATATAGTGCACGATTCACATACCTGACACAGAAAACAGAATATAACATAGTTGAGGCTTCCAAAGAGAGTAGATAGAACAGACTTCATAGTTATATAAACAAACTAAATGGCACCCTAAGCATATAGCTTTTGTAAATGACAACAAGCACTTACTTTAACGCCAATTCTGTATGTTGCAGGCGATAATAGAAAACTGCAAGATCTCCATAGCTTTTCATCGTATCTGGATGATCAAGTCCAAGTTCTCTCTCATTGATATCCAAAGCCTTCTGTTGATAGATAGTTGCCTGGTAAAATAGAGCGTCAAAATTTATAGAGAGCCTGCCTTCAAAACACTGGATAATATATAATCTATGCTTACAAAAGTTAAACCTTCACTCAAAAAAATACTCCCTCTTTGATCAAAAAAAAAAAAAAACTCCCTCCCCTTCATATTGCAAGACTTTCTAGTCTTGTCTATATTCATCCATTGATTAATGCATATAGTTTATACATGTGACTAGCATCTATATGAATCTAAGCATGACTAGAAAGTTTTGCATTGTAAAATGGAGGGAGTATGAATTAACCACTCAAAAAGTGTATACCACTTGAAAAAAACCATATGATCATAATATTGTTGTTCAAAAATTGTTCTGCATCATTCCATTTATGGTACCAAAAGTTTTTCTAAATTTACAAAGCAACTTCATAAGCAATTAACATTATTTGCACAGAAGATAATTCTTGCATGATTTAAATTGAACAATATTACAGTTTACAGAACACTGTGAAAAACAACTGCTGGCTACTCCCTCCTTCCAAATATATAAGGGATTTTAAGGTATCGTCTGTCCTTAAATGTAAGATATTCTCTAGTATTACTTGTCTCACATATATCATTTTTCAGTCAAATTTTTCCCATCATACCCCTCAACTAGCCTCCTATCCCAGCCATCACTTATTTAATAAGGGGCATATTAGTCATTTCTTCTTATCCTTAATCTTTCTACATAGGGAAAGATCCCTTATATATTTGGACAGAGGGAGTAAAATCCCCAAAAAAAACTACCTGGTTGAAGTCACCAGTATGATAAAGAACTACCGCCAAAAGGCTGTATGCTCCTGCTGTCATTCTGTGATAAGGACCACAGACAGCAACAAGTTTTGCAAGAGCCTGCATAACCATATATAATCAATGGGATGTAGTGTTCAAGAAATCATCATGATGTGCCATGTACAAACACTAGGATTTTGTACCTTTGTGCCATAGTTAACAGCATCCTCAAGTTTTCCTTTGTCCAGGAAAGTTTTGGATGACTCCAACAGGGTTCGACCGTCTGCTGATGAGCACGCAACATGCTGGAGTAAAGACAACATGGTTAAAAATGTTAATAAACAGGAATTGTTTGGATCTCATTCAATTACAGAATCCAAAGAGTAAAGTTTACCTTGTAGATAGGAACAATGCTGATTATATCTGACCTTCTGAATGGATTTGGCATATCCATGTCATAATCTTTGGTAACTAGCTCAAGTCCTACCTAAATTCATGATTTTTCGTTGAAACCATCGCTCCAAAAGTGAAGTGGTGTAATCTATAATGTTAAAACCTCAAGGGAAAAAGAAGCAATATTAATACCTAAATTATTACCTTATGGCAGATACCACGGAGGATGGCATATTTTCTTAGATCAAGGCGATATTCATCTTTCCATATCCAGCCAAATCTCTTTACTAGAAAGACCTCCAGCCACCTTTGCCTGAGATTGTTATCCTCGTAGCACTTTCCGTCACTATTTTCTTCAGGAAACGGTCCCAACAAGATGTTCAGACATGATGCAACGGCCTCAGCCATGTCATTTATATCATCAACAGCTGCAATAACAGCCCGAAGTACATGCTTAAATGCTCGAACTACCATCTCATGTATACACAAGGATTGTATATGTGGGAGCTTGTCAGCAAGCTCAACCTGAAACATAGCAAAATAAAGTAGTATTTCAGTTGTCATGCTGATGTGAAATATATCTTATCCTTTTCAATGGAATGAAAATTCTATTTTTGGTGATTCAAAAACAAATCTAGGACTCAGCCCAACTATTAAGTATGTACCACTTGTCCCAGTGAGCGCATCTGAAGTCCCCTGGTGTGCATAAAATCTGTCAATGTCCTTCCATCAACAGGTGAAAGCTCAAGTGAACCAAAATCTGCTACCTGATAACACATAAAGGTGATGTAGTATTAATGTCTGTGTCTTACAAAGAACACATGTTTGATATTGATTCCCACATGAGTACAATACATTACCAATTTTGGCAGGGCAGTATCATCATAATATTTGTGTGCCATCTCAATTAATTCATCAGGTGACTGCATAGAAAGCATCCAATCATAAAGAATAATGTCACAGTGAAGAATGATAGGAGCATGTAGAATAACAATAGGTTCATATCATCAGACAACTAGTACATATTTTGTTGTGACATGTAGTTGTTTGGAGCGGGGACCAGTAATAAAGAGGTAATTTCTTGTAACAACATTTGAGAAATCTCCAAACAGACATGATCAGGGAATAACCTTCGCATGAAGTCCAGTTTCAGATTCCTTTAGTCTCTGGAAAGCTGCTTCCGGAAGCCATCTCTGCAGAATTGCCTCTTTATCCTCCTCTGTGCTTGAAGAGTTGACTGTTTGCGCATCATTTGTATTTGCCAGAGTGTTTTCTTTCAGGGATACACTTTTTCCACTCTTGTCATCTGTCTTCTTCTTGATCTCCTTCAGCTGACCAAACTGTTTCCCCAGACCTTTCACTGTAGGAACATCCTTAGTCTCCTCATTTTTCTTGTTGTCAGCTTTCTCAGAAGTTTGATTCTGTAGGTGCTGTACCCAGCAAGCTCCAAGCTCCCACCTAATTGGTCTTGTTTCTCTTGGAGTCTCACATTCAAGCTTCTGCAGACTATTTGTCATTATCTTGCGCACAAAATTTGCACTATAGTCACTCTCTTGAGGACTAGAACTTTGCAACCGCTGAACTCCACCAGATGGTTGAGTACATGGTTTATGAAGCAGCATCCTTAAGCTGAAAAGGGACAATGTGGTTATCATAGGTTTTACCCAAACAATAAAATGGTAACAACAGATAAAAATACAGAGAGAACAAATGAACTCGACCAAGATGAACAGAGGTAAAGTAAATTACATAGGGCTGGTTTGGGTAAATGCATGGTTAAGAATTATAAAGTTAACATAAGAAAATATCTGTGCATCTTGTCAAATTTCCGAGTACTAACCTATTGACATTGAGTGCATTGCTACCTCCTTCAGGCTGATCTTCAATGTCAATGCCATGCCCCACTAGAGAAACAGTTGTCAGTTGAGCATCTACTGGAACTTGAACAACAGCTGTGTATCCGCAATGCTTCACAACCACCACACCAAGGGTAGCAGTATCCTGTAAACTAATAGAATTACATCGACAATAAACAGGAAAATGGAAAAAAGTAATCTGCAACAACATGTATCAAAGAAGAAAGTCTTACATGTACTGTTGCACTCTCATCAGCAGTGATGCCTTTCAACAGATTTCTCTTAGCAAGCTCATCAGACAGCATTCCTGGAGCCTGACTTCCATCTAACTTGACATCTAACTTAGAACTTGCATCTGCTTTGTCCTTTGTGACTGTTATTTTCATATCTCCAATTTGTTGCGTGTGAAAATCTGGATTTGTGGTGTCATTTGGTGTTTCATGTGAACTCTTGTCAGGGACTGTTTTCTGAATAGCAGCAACAGCTTTAAGAACAGCAACATCTACAAACAAACTATGGAGTAGGAAAGCCTTCCTGTCTCGGATTTGCCTCTCCTCAGCTGTTTTGCAAGGCATTGCAGCCAGTATGGAAAATTCTTTTGCCCATGGCCTATGGTCATGTTTTCCATCTCTTCCCTGGCCACCACCATTGCCACCCCAAGTTTCATCTTCAGTTGGAAGGGGTGGGAACACCGATGGCAAATCAGCAACAGCAGGTGGAACCACCCAGGTGTTTGACCGGAATCCATAAGGAAGGTTTCCAAACTGCAATGTCAATAAAATGTGAGCTATGAATCTCTCAAATGCAATTTTGTGCTAATACATGAGAACATAGAAATGTAGGTACATTTTTAAAAAGTACATTAGTTTATTTCCACTTCCATGAACTCCATGGTTTCTGTGGAAAACAGGGTATATTTCTTCAAATGAATTGACCAACAAACCTAGAAAATTTTCTGTCCAGCCTAAAGTCCAGCTTTGGAATTAAACTTTTTAAATGGCCACATATACAAGCATGTCTGAAAAAAAAAATCAAGAAATCAAGCATTAGCAAGACCTCACCTTATTGTGCTCAACAAAAGCCTTCATAAGAGCCTTGTAAGCCTGAAAAAAATGCACACACATTTCCACAACAATGAGATACCATTCATTAAGAATCAAATCACAGAATCTTCAAGGTCGCACATACTCCATCAAATGCCCGGCTTGTCTGCTGCAAGAGCCCAACAAGGGAGTGACAGATGAGTGATCGCTTCCCTGCTGGATAGAATCCAGCTATGGAGGCCACGATGGTCACCGGCTTCCCGCTACAAACCCTTACCTTCACACAACGCCCAATTGCAGAAAACTTAGAGAACTACAGCTGCAAATGATCCCATGTTGCATCTTTTGACACTGGCCAGATTGATGGTTATGGCCGTGACATGACAAATTAATTATAATTTTCATTTTTTTTTCATATATATGAGTTGCAATCTAGTGAATATATAGTTAAATTAGCAAGAGATTTGAAACAATAATTTCCACGCCCTATATGTTTACTGTAATGCCACCGTATCAATCAAAACAAATTCAAAAATTGAGCTATTTTTCTTTGAAGCAAGCTCACATCGATCTGGAAGAAGTCATCATCCTTCTTGTCATCAACGAATGGGCGCGTCGACCTCCTAATATCTGCAACCAATCGCAATTTTCACTTAAAAACAGTGGAAAATAAACCAAAATATTCACCTAAACCAACTCATTTTCTGCTATTCCCAATGCGGCTTAAAAAGAAATCCCAAAAAATAATCAAAACAACGAAACCATCACTCACAATGGAGAGGCGAGGAGAGGTGGGAGAACGAGAAGAACTCGTAGAACTGGCCCAGCTTCGGCGGCGGGTACATGGGCTCCTCCCCACCCCCGCCGCCGCCGGAGCCGGGCGAGCCGGGGGCCTTGGCAGCGGCCTCGGGCGGGGGCGCCGCATCGGGCTTCTGCTGCTGCTGCTGCTCCGGAGCGCTCTTCCTCGGCCCGAACGCGGTGGTGCAGGCGACGACGTCCAGCAGGCGCCGCACGTGCGCGACGGCGAGCTCCTCCGTGTAGCTCTCTGCGCCCACCGGGAGACGGACACGGCGGAGCTGAGGTCAGCGACGCGCGAGACTCTAACTCCGAGTGGCCGACATGCGGGCCCCACGATACAGGGGCCCACGTGTCAGTGACCCTTCTCTGGCCGTTGCCTTTTTGCCTCGAGGATTTAAAGGGGTTTCTTACCCTCGACGATGCTGAGGTGGCAGGGCTTGAGGGAGGCGATCTCCACCGTGTCCTTGAGCTGGGCCCCACGAACCTGCGTCGCCGTCCACGCTTTCAGCCGCACGAATCTCGAGGCGGGTGTGAGCCCGTCGGGTCTATGGTTGGGCTGGGCCCAGTGTGGGCCTGGGACAACGTACCTCGTGGGACAGGGAGTAGTTGGTGAGGTGGCATGTGTCCACGTGGACGGCCAGGAGCTTCCGGACGTCGAGAATCCTGTCCGTTGATATGCCCTGGAGCACCACAGAACGCAAAATGAGACAGCGAGTTAGCACCTTGCATTTCTGCCCGGTTGCCTTTTAAACAAAATTTTGAGTATAACAGTCTTATGACCCTTTTTTTTGTTTAAAATTTGTATATATGTGAGCTAATGAGACGAACTACTAATGAATTTCAACTATCTATGACCCCCTTTGCGTTTGCGATGGAGGAATTTTGATGGAATTGGATAAGTTTCTGAGAAAACCATATCCAGTTCATATGTTTCGAAGGAGCCCTGCATTTTGACAAAAAGATGGGTAGCCAATCTGCAGCTGCTTAGTTCATACATGTTACAGTACAGTTTAACCGCAGCTTAGCATAAGAAATGAAAAAAAAACGCGTATTTAATTCATGGAATTCAAAATAAATAACTAAGGAGTTATAAAATAAAAAGAGAAAACAGGTAGGCCCTTTCGTAGAAGATAAAGTAAGTGAACCGAGAGAGTAACACGCAAGTACAATTAAGGCCATCGAAATCGAAAGGGAGAACCAAAAGGAGCAGTGCATATTCAGTCACAGTGGTCACTGCTAACTGAAGAGTGGTCCATATATATATTATAATTGAGACATAGAGATAATTAAGGGTGCGTTTAGTTGAGTTCAGAAGCTAAGCTCAGCTCACCTTGAGCGTCAGCTGCGTGTAGTCCGGCGTCTCGACGGTGACGTCCAGCACGGTGGGCAGAACTGCACCAGCATCAGTAAATTCCACACAAAACCAGTCAATTAATTAATTAACACTGAAACAACACACTCTTGCTGAAAATCAAGCAAGCAGTCTTCATTCAGTTCACTCTCTTTGTTTCATTCTTGCTCTCCATATAATGGAGAAACTTGTTTTTTTCACAAAAAAGTTTATACCAATTCGGACAGACTTAAACATATATATAGAGAGAGAGAATGAATTCAATGAATTCAAATTCAGATGGGGAGAATTGGAGCCAGTAGCTAGCTGCACCTTTCTCTTCCTTCTTCTTCTTCTCTCCCTTGGCCTTGTGAGGTTTGGCCTTCCCAGCCTTGGGCGCCATGGTTGATTCCCCCCCCCCCCCAAAGCTTAGCTTAGCTTAGCTAGTTAACTGCACCAATGAATGAATTGAATGAAACCTGGGCAATTCTTGTTCTTGTGACAGAACCAATTAAGACTCTGAAGCAGCAGCTCTACGTTGCCCTTGGCATTGCAGAAGAGCTGGGGATGATAGATAGATAGACAGATAGAGAGCGAGGAGAGGCAGTGGAGAGGGAGCTAGAGGGTGAGAGGTGATAAGAGGATAAGGGATATATATATACATATAGCTGCTTCTAGCTAGCTTTCAGTAGTAGCAGCAACTTCTACTGGCTCTGAACCTCAAGTACTGTTTTCTCTGCAGGAGGGAAGAATAGGACAAGGGTGAAGTGTTTGGTGAATTATTCTAGACCAGTAATATATTATGAAATTCCAGAGTTTTAATTTTGCGGGCTGTAATAGTGGTTTACGTGTGGGTCCCAGAATAATCGACCAATATGTGATATGCGGATAATTTACACTACACCTTTTCTTTTCACTTGTGCTTCTGTTTATAAGTTAAAATTTAAAATTATTAACCTTAAATTTGAAGCTGATCTTTAGATGTTTTTTCATCAAAGTTTATCTTTCATCATTGGCTTTAAGATTGTTAATAATATGTATATAAATTTTTAACTCACAGATTATTTTTCGTTTGTAAATGTTTCGTTTGTCTTTTTTCATGAAACACCCAAATATGCATTCACCCCTTAATAATGGGTTGGTTTTATTACATATTTTGCGTGGAGAACAAATTGTTCAAGCGAATATGAAACCCAGCACACGGTCTAAATGAAAATATATGAGCTGTTAAAAACTGTATCACAAGAAAAATTACTAGCACTAGTCTACTACAGTATTTAAGGGCTCTTGTGGAAGAACGTAGAAGGATCAAGGGTGTCAAAAACATATAAATAGGAAAAATGAGGGAATAGAACGACAACATGGTTCATTGATTTCATGAATGAATAAAAAAAACACATCGATCAAAGTTGGAGACGTACTATCATTTATAGAAAGGCAACGACTCGGAATAATAGGAAGAAAAGAACATAAGTTAAGATTTGATGCTTAATCATTTTGGTCCAAATTTCCTATAGATCAATTGGTTCATTGTTCGATTGGGATTTTCAAAAGGAATTTGTAGGCCAGGAAGAAGCAAAGGACCGGAGGACAATCTTTGCATATACGAATTCGCCCAAGTGAAGAGTGTCATTTTTTCGCTATGGTTATAAACTAAAATCCAAAATAGTTTTTTTTACATCATGATTTATTTTTTACATTGGATTTTAGGTTGCTATATATATAAAAACACATATATAAAATTTTCATTCATAAATGATTTTTATTTATAAATATACGGTTTGACTTTTTGTCTAAATAATCTAAATAATCACCCCTACACCTCTGAGCAGCGTTGATTGATGCATGGGTGGTGTAGATGATACTGCAGTTATGGTATTTGGCATGAGTGTATTTTTAAAAGTAGAGTTTATTATCGACTCTTTTCTAATCCATATAAGTAATAAGAGTTTATTTTATAATTTATAATGATATGTATAATGGTAGAGTTAGACGTGATTTCTTCATTATGTAATAAAATATTTTTTATACGCTAGTTTTCTTTTTATACACCACCATGTAATAAATAATTAAGGTGTGGTTTGCGAAAAAAAACACCGTGTTTATTTTAGGTAATAAAACAAGCAGCATTCTAGTGTTGCGCGCGTGTGCTAGGTAGGTGGCGGTGAGTAATTAAGGTTTGGAAGGACGCAAGCAGAAATTTGGAGAGGAAAAAAAAAGAAATTAAAAAAGAAAGAAAGAAACCAACGGCCAGGAGAGGCCGCGCCCTCATCTCATCTTCCCCATCGGATCCAAGACTGCCTGTGGCGCAGCCATGTCATCTGCGGCCCCCCACGCAACGCTATCTATGAAATCCGGTAGCTGCCCCCACAAATGCCCTAGGCATTTCGCTGCCGGTCGTCCTCTCGTCGGCGCGTCGCGTCGCGTCCACCCGTTCGGCTCCTCGCCGCCGCGCCCCCCTGCCCCGCACGTAGGTGTAAGTACCATGTGCATGTACATATATGTTCAGCAAAAGGTTATTTTTCGACTCCCTTGGTTATTGACCGAGTTTGATTTTTATTGAAATAGGATGTAAATACCTCTCGGCTATCAATTGCAGATTAGCTATAACTCTCGTCGTTCTTAAAAAAAACTTAAATCTCTTGTCAGTTTTGTCCTACATGGCACTGAATTCAAGCAAAAATCATTTTTTTATCCTACCTAAGGTCTGGTTAGTTGTTAAAAAATAAGTAATTTAAAATAGTGGGATCTACCTATCTGTTAAGGAGACAAAAATATGATCCACTTATCTCCTTGTAGATGATATAAGGTTCGTCCATTGTCAAAGTATACACAAGATTATAGCAAGTAGGGTGACATGTGGATTTTTATACAGGTTTAAGTTCTCTGATGGTAGGTAATATCTTACTACTATTTATATATATGTATTCAACAAGGACCACGTAGAGTACAAGATGGAGCAATCTACTCTTCTAGCCTCTACAACTACATTGTAACATTCTAAGCAACCAAATCGAAGTCATTGACTAACATTAACATGACTCCTCAGATATTGACTCAACGGCGTTTATGTTTGTCTTGGCTATCAGGTCTTCTACCCCTCAATTGCCTCCTTATCCAAGTATATTTAGTGAGACAAGTATGGATAATATTCAAGTAATTTTGGTAGGAGTGGAGTAGGCGAACTTTGTATTTGTTTCCTTATCATACACTCTTTCCTTACCTCATTACGATTTGATACATATGTAAGGGATTTCCTTTTGTATTGAACTTAGTATGTAGTACACTAACACCCTCCCATCCCCTCTCTCCCTCCTTCTCCTCCTTCCCCTCTTTCCACCTCGTATTGCCATCTGACGGTGATTGTGGCTGCATCCCCTTTTCGTAGTGGAGCAAAGGCGGATGTGTATCATACCAGTAAGCTTGACCCCAACGACTGCAATGGATGGGGGGCTAAATGGCTCCGACGATGAGGAGGGGGGATGGAGGACTAAATGGCTCCAACGATGAGGAGGATGGGGATGGGTCAGCTCAATCTCAACGTTTGCGGTGGTGGACCATAGATGAATAGAGATGGGAGAGCTTGACCCCAATGGCTGCAACTGTAGGATGCAGGGGGATGAGCCCGAGGACAAAGAGAAGAGGTTTGTGCACCACCCGACACCTACATCTAACATCATGTTGCCACCTCCTCTGTAAGTTGCCTTCTCCTCAAGCTCCAACATCACCAAGACCTAGCACAAAGAGAGTCATGATGTTATCATCCATAATTGGCTCCTCGGAGCAAACTATGTCCTAGATAGCAGTGCGGTCACATAGCTCATGCATGTTACAACGACCACCGCTGCTTGCAAAACTCGTCCCTTACTCTGTTTGGGGTGTTGGATTATTGTTGGCATCATGGCCCCTAACCAATTCCGCCTAGCATTGTTGGCTTCGAAGCACCCAGTCATCCCCCCAAGGTGTGGATAACAAGCCATCTCATCTCGTTATTGTTAATGACCTAAAGGCTCGATTAACAAGCTAACTCGTTAAGCTTGTTAGGCTCGTTAGCTAGATACATCTCATTTAAATAATCTCCTAATTATAAATATATCATTTTACCATATATTAACATAAGAATAGATACTAACTAACAAAGAACTCACTGAATACAATAGTTTGGATGTAATTATAAGACTAAGTAGCGAGTACTAGTTAATAAGTTCTAAATATGTAAAAGAAGTTATATAACGATCTAAACAAGCATCCCGCGAAGCTGGCTCATTAAGCTCACAAGCTAAAAGCCTACCTCAGCTCGACTCATTAAGACTGAGTTCAAATTAATCTAAGGCCGCGTTCGGCGTTGCCTACAAGTTAACTAACCTTCCCTCGTTTTTCACGCGCACGTTTCTCGAACTACTAAACGGTGTATTTTTTGCAAAAAATTTCTATAGGAAAGTTGTTTTAAAATCATATTAATTTATTTTATATTTTTTAATAATTAATAATTAATTAATCATGTACTAATCTATTACTCCGTTTTCCGTGCCAGCCCATAAGTTAACTTATCCCCCATCCGAACGGGGCTTAAGTCAAGCGTGATACGAACTAATTCATGGCATAAACTTTGAGTTTTTTTTCCACCCCTAGTCGCCCGCTACCTGCTCAACCTACCACCATCACACCTTGAAACCGACGCACAGGAGCGCCCAAGCTAGTAAGAACCATCACCACCTTGCACCTGTACGCCATGTGCTCAAGCTCGAAGAGGAGAGGAGGTGGTGGCCCGGATGGAGCTCGAGCTAACCCTAGTGACATGCAGAATCGACACGAATAAACCAGCCTACCCACGTGATTGTAGTGTCACGTATGTCGAAACCGCTGTCCAAAACCGTCAGTAGAATTAAGTTGACCTAATATTCATAGTTAGGAGTCTTTGTATCTAGTTTTATGGTTAGAGGATATGAATCAAATTCAACCAATCATCGATGAAGTTAACATGGACTTTTCATATATATTTAAGGGTAATTTATGTTTTTGGACATCTTTTATTATCCAAGTTTCTCTTTAGGCCACCATTAAACTTATATTTTTACTTCGAACTAGATAAATTTATCACTGATGTAATTCACCTCAAATAAATATCTTTAGCAATGTCTAGCCTCGATTTCGATAAATATACAGACTAACATATATATGGGAGTTGGCGAGTACATCGAAGCCGATGTGTTTCAGGTCGTTGATGTGTACTGAAAAATTATTTAGTATTTCTAAACTATAACAAAAGAACATTTATCCTATTTAAAGTAAAAAAAATAGGTTTATGGGTGATCCAAAGCAAAGCATAGGTAATAAAATAGGATGCAAACCATAATTTACTACTGTGCTTGTGTTCTTTCTCAAGCGGAATAAGTTCACTTGACGTCCCTCAACTTTACATCGAATCTACGAGACATCCCTAAGCCCCAATACCAGGAATCTTCGCCCCTAAACTATATAAAACCGTGCAATTTTAGTCCCATAATAGTATGTATTCCTGGTTTCGCCGACATGGCATCCTAGTCAGCAAAAATAATTTTAAAAAGATATGTGGAGCCAACATGTCAGCCTCACTTCCTATTCTCCTCTTCTCTTCCAAAAAGGCAGCGTCGACGTGCCCGTCCGAGCTCGCCGCTGGAGTTCTACTACCTCGACGCACCCGGGGGCGCAGTCGAGCATCATCTCTCGAGCGCACCTGTCGCAGTCGTCCCGCAGCGCCCACGCCGCCGACGACCGCGGCGCAAACCTGTGGAGGCATGAGCACGCCAATAGGCTGTTGGTGTCAACGATGAACTGCACTGCACGTCGTGCCGGGGCTCGGAACGCCACGCCTTGGTCGGCCCGTTCAAGATGAACACCTCCTGGTCGCCGAAGGTGTCCATGACCACGATCACCGGGCTCAGCGACGGGTCGGAGGGGACGAGGGGCTCTTCCACGCCGTCAGCATCTTGTTCTCAGGGCCGGCCCTGAGGCAGCTCCGTCGGGGCGACCGGGCCTGAGCCCCTAGGGAAATAGGGCCCCCAGCCATATATGTGTGTGTATATAGATAGATATAAATATAATCAATTAAACATAGTCATATTTGGCCAATTAATAAGTATGGCCCAGTGTGATCCATCATCCATGTATTGTTCTGGCCGCAGAACGTGAATCGTCGTCGCCTCGGCCTCGTCAGTCATTCTAACGCGTGATGTTCCCCAGGCAATTCTATTCGTTCTCTGCTAGTTTCTTCCCAAGACGAGCGCCGATGACACCGCCCCTGCCGCCTCCTCCCTTGAAGTGCCATGCCGGCAGGATTAATGGAGGGAACTCATCCAATTTTATCCATCTCGAGCAACTTGTCTGCAGTTTGCAACGATCTACACCAAATCAGCTCCTGTTGCCCGTTGCATCCATGGTATGCAGATGCAGCATACTCTCCTCTGTCCTCTCTGATTTCTTTCTTTAATTTCCTGTTGAATCCTTAAATACCAATCCATGCCTGGGTTGAGCGCCTCAGCCCCAGCCCCTGACTTGCAGTGCTAGTTCCTTCAAATTCGTTTTCCCCTCTGCTAAAGTTTTCATTCAGTTTCAGTCATTCAGATTGCAGTCATTCAGATTAGCTCATTTGTGATTGTCTGTAGTCTTCAGTGATTCGGTATGCTGCTCCATTGGTACAATTTCTTGGCTACAAGCCTATAATATATTGCATATGTAGAACTATGTGATTTATGTTATTTTGCAAAGGTTCTAAATACTACGTGATATATTTTCAGGTGTTCTTTTTTCAGAGAACAGAGTTTGAGGACTGAGGTAATTCATGCTTCAATAACACAGTTTCAGATAATCGGATTTTGATCATTTGCACATCAAAGGTACTACTGTTGGCCTGGTGTTTCTAAAATGTCATCTAGGATTAGGAAGTATTCATCTGGAAGTGAAAAAAGAAAGAAAAAAAAAGAAACATGTAGGTGAGTTTATACAAATATCGTTAGGCATTTGGATTGACAATTATGACTTATAATTTTTCTCTATAATATAATCGATGTTGTCAAATTGGGTTCAACGGTATAATGGAAAGATTTTTGTATGTTTGAGAGGGCCTCCATCTTTGTTTTGCCCCTAGGCCCCCTAAATGTGAGGACCGGCACTGCTTGTTCTTCCCGACGGCGAAGTCCACCCCGATCCTCAGCCCTCTCCGGCCCCAACAATGACGACGCGGACGACGAAATCGAACATGTCGAGGAAGCGGCGGTAGGAGAGTAGACGAAGCGCTCGCCGCTGCGCTGGGCGAGGCCAGCGACGAAGTGGTCGACTGGTCGTTGAGGCCAAGGTTGAGGACGGTGTCCGTCATGCTCGGCATGGAGACGGCGGCGCCGGAGCCCCCGCCCCGCTTATTAAGTGAGTCATTATTTGACTTATTAAGTGATTTAATTCTCTGTAAGCTGCAATTACATAACCAAAACATTATGACTATTTATCGGATATTGGCATGCATGCATGCAGCGTAGCAACATATAGTATACATATAAACAACTTTAGTTTAGACAATCAATTCATGACTTTGAAGGTAGCTAGGCAGAGTTGAGTACCATGGCAAGCAGGCATGGCGCTGTCTAATTAATTCCAGTTGTAATTCTCCTATTTGATCTTTGTCATTTGCCCTCGCTCGCTCGGCTCCGCCATAGGCCGCCAGCCCCGCTCACCCGGCTCTGCCGCCAACCCGCCCGCCGACCGCGGCTCCGGGCGCAGGAGTTCGCCGCCGCCTTGCGCTCCCCTGCAGCTCGCCGACCGCGCGCCACTCGTTCGTAGCCACCCGTGCCGCGAGCTACCTGCACGGGAGAGGAGAGATGAAGAAGAGAGAGAAGAGGAAGGGAGAGAATGGAGAGAAAAGAAGGAAGTGGAAAAAAAAGAAAGAGGGAGTTTGACATATGACTTCCCATATTTATTTTTATTTTCTCCTTGCTTACTAGATGTCATGTCAGTAAACCATCCATATATACTGTTATTGGACCAAATCTGTACGATTTTGACAACTCGAGTGGCTAAGATTTCTAGTATTAGACCTTAGGGATGTCTAGCAGACTCGACGTAAAGTTGATGAACGGCGGGCGAACTTATTCCTTCTCAAGCAGATGCGTGAATGGGCCGGGCCAATCAAGTGAGGAGGAGAGGGAGACGGGCCTTTATTTATGGGCCTACAGATTTTGTTGGGCGTAAAATCACCCGTCTGCCCAGAACCCATCTAGCCCAGAAACCCATCAACATCTACATGTCAGGCTCGCTAAGGCCCACAGTCTAACTGCTTTTCGTTTTCAATTCTGCGTGTTTCATTTTTTTTTTCCCCTGAGCCGTTACTGCGCCTGTGTTGTTTTTAGTTGAGTTGAAAACAAAAAAATAATCTCGTGATCAAGTGTCATGCATATAATTGAAATAAAATAATGAATGAAATAGTTGAGTTGAAAGTTTCGGATATGGAGTTGGAACTTTTGAATCTGGAGTGCAACGTTTCAAAATTTGGAGTTAAAAGTTTCAATTTGGAACTCTAAGTTTAAAAAATGTTTGAGTAGATATTTCACTCGAATATTCAAATTTGATGTTTCAAACTTTTTGTACAAGTATAAGGTGAAAATCTACATACCTATATACACATGTCGCCATTCAATGAAATTCAGAAAAAAAGTTCACTTTACTCTTCCTGAGCTATTTCATTGGAGCACTTAATCGGCTAAGCCATTTTTTGGCTTATTTTACGCACCCGAACTATTAAAAATGGTTTATTTTACTCTGTAATACTATTTTTATTATTTGTTTCTCTCTATATTACTCATAGTTTTCACCGAAATTTTGTTAGAATAATAGATATCTTACAGTTTACGTCTCGGCAATCTTTTAGAATTTTCGAACTATTTATATAGGTTGGAAACACCTTAGAGTGATTTAAACATTAATATATTAAAGTTCAAGCAAATAGTCATGAAAATATTGAAAATATTTTTAAAATTTGATAACGGTGTCATTCTGCGGTCCTATTAGCAATAGCAATGAAGAGAAGTGTTACGAAGCATTGGAAGTGAACTATTTTCAATAATTTACGGTGTAAAATGAGCTTAAATACGAGTTAAGTGGTCTAATCAGTTAGTTAGTTTGAAGAGTAAAATGAACTTTTTTTTTCCATAAACTAATCACCTAACCAATCCGATCATTTTGGTTAATACTAATCCGCTTAACTACCTCCTCCGGTTTGGGCCGTGCACGTGCACGTTCCCCATCTCCCTGACATGGCATTCGCCACATGCCTGCGAGCGCTCCCAGCGCCTCGCCACCGAATATTTTTTATTCATATGTTTGTCTTCTAAAAGATTCACGAAAGCATATTCTCATTTCAACTTACCGTATAATTAATTTTGTCCAAATGAACAGAATGCCTCTGGAATAAAACTTCTAAAATTTATGCAAAAAAATCCAAAATATCAAATGTAAACATCCAAATTTTGATTAAAAAAACTTAAAATATGCTATTGCGGAATTTGTGTCAAAATTCTAGAAGTTTTTATCTTAAGTGTATTTTGTTATTATAACAAAATTGCACGGTACTATCTAAGAGTGATGTATCATAGAAGTTAAGAAAAAGACAATCGTAAACTATAGAACGTGACAAAGTTAGTAGCATATTATTCATCGGTGGCAAACTCAGTCCCACAGTAAATTATCCTTTTTTATCTGAACAAATATTCCATATAATTAACATTGTTTGCAGATTAAAATAGGCACTAATAATTAATAGCACCAATAATATTTTAACCTCACTGTTAGCATATAACATGTACTAGCTAGATGGCAAGAATTGTCTGTGATCTATAAATTGAGTATTAACAAAAATGGTATATAGTTTCATTGAAATCAGAAAGTACATTCGGCGTTTCATATTAAAATCTTAAGCCCAAGTGCCCAACTAGACCAATGAAATTGCTGCTCTAACAATGTGCATGCAACCACGTAAAAAGGCATCAAGGAAGAAACTTTGCACAATGATAAAATGAAATCTTCAAAAAATGCCATCTAAGACAGTTAATTAGCTCATACAATCAGCATTCAGCATGCTAAACTCTAATGAAAGCTCGGTTCATATGAATGATAGGAGGTTTAGGAAACGATGAGGAACAAGAGATAGGGTGGCAGGTGGATCAACAGAGTCGGATGCCACACACTGAGTATATGAATATAATGTCCATGGAGGTTAATTCAACGGAATTTCTGGCGGCCATGGCCTCCAGAATCCGTATGTACAACAGGTACTTAGGTGATGCGAGGGATGATTAGTGCTCGCAATAGCATGATTATGACAATGACAATTGGCGATAATTTATCAGCCATACCGTCAGGGCATGATAACGATAAAAATGTGGTTTGGTCCAAAAAATATTGTGACAATTCACAATTTTTGAAAACTTTTGGACAAAAGTCCACAAAAAAAACACGATGATATATCGTGATAAACGTGACATGTGTCGTGATAATTATGACGTATCACACAGTTTTCATATAAAACCAGGATTATCAATTTTAGAAAAGCCACCGCGATTTACCACGTGGTTTGACCCCAAAACCAGGATGATTTTATTCAAAGATTTAAATTTAATTTTATGTTATTTTCACGTGATTATTGAGATTATTGTCGATAATGGTGGTTTCGCTGGTGTGTGGTTTCGACTTATGGATAAGTGAAACCTGTGGGATAGTGTGGCGAAACACAGTCTCATCGAGAGGTGCATTTAGGGGAATAATTAACTTTCTGACACTCTTGCATTTGATCATAGCAGATTTACCACTGGACCCACATATCATAGACACATGAGGACCCACGTGTCAAAGACAACGAGTGATAAATTTGTTATCATCTATTTTTAAGAGTGGCAAAAAGCTAAATGCCCGCATGCCGGTAATGTCCGACCATACTGAAAAATTACAGCAAGCATGCATTGAGGTGAGCTGTTTGTAGTGGCGTCCACATCTGGAAGTTATTTTTCTTAGCGTCCTTCCTGTGTAGCTGAATAACAGCAAACAATTACTATTAATTTAATTTAACTGTTATTGATTATTACAAATAAGAAAATTGGGACAAGAGAGGCTGACAGTCTTTTGAAGAGTTGTTTTCTTTATACACAATGCCATATGGGCAACGTTGGCATAAAAAGCTCCTTTTGCGGTCATGCTTTTAATTGATCAATGGATATGCGTTACCTTGTCATAAAACTTAATACTACTACCTCTGATTCGACGGCACTCACTTTTAGAAACCGTTTGTCTTATTCAAAAATCTTATTTAAATATATAAATTATAGATCATGCTTAAATTTCTACCATGATAAATCAAACCATTATAAAATAAATAATAAATCAAATCAAATCAGTGCAAAACAATTAAATAATCAAATAATCTTTTCGAATAAAATGAATGGCCAAACATAGACCTAAAAGTTAATGATACCAGATAAAAAAATACGGAGAGAGAGTATCATATTATAGATATGTTATCTTTCTCTTGAGGACGTGAAATAATCCACATGTATTTATCTGATGAAAACCGGAAAATCCACATATATAAGCGCTGACTTGTGATAATAGTAACGATTTTTTTTGGAAAAATCATGCATGGGACGGGGGCCATGGACCACATGCAACGCCCCTCCTGCAAATGGACCAACTTTCCTTTGTCCATCTCTCCTATTAGAGATGATAATGGAGACCCGTGACCCAAGATCCGATGGGTATTTACTCTATTAGGGTACAGGTATAGGCTAAATACATTACCCGTGGGTAAGTAAATGGGTAAATACCTTCACCCAATAAATACACGTGTATAAGAACGTTCCTATGTTACACATACCCGTTTACATATTACCATCCCTATCTCCTACCTTGGACCCCCACAGCAACAGCAGTGCTCACACACTGCACGCAGCAACAACAGCAACACAAGCAGCAGCAGCAAAGCCATGGCTGCCATGGGCCTAGCGATCGATCACATGCATGCACGGCTGCCAACCAAATCCGGCTAGGTATATAGCCAGGCTGTGATCGAAATTGAGATGCATCAGCAAAAGGCTGTAGATGGATGATGGGTGTATGGATACTAGTGAATTTCAGCTTGTAATTAAGCCTACCTCTGAATTCATTTTATAATACGACACTGTCAGCTGGTATACCTACCTTTAGTTATGTCATCTAGCTTATGTAATATTAGTTATATTGTTAATGATGTTTAGAAATCCATAATGACTTACTGTCAACTACTGCATCTCTACTTAGTAGCTTGTGCTTAGCACCTAGAGCCATTAGGACACACATGAATATGATTATTAGTTGACTCGCTATTGTCACGTAACCAAATATGATGATATAACTAGGGAAAGAGAAATAAAATGGTTGTTATGCAAAAAACGGCTTAGAGTAGACTTTTAGCATTTATTAAGAAAAATTGTGATATGGGGTAGATAAAAAAAGAAGAGTAAAAGATATTTTATTGTATTAATAAAAAATCATAGCTTAATCTACTTCTGTACATACACTAATAAAATGAGTTAGTGTCCTCGTGTGGATGAGAAAATAGTGTATTCTAAAGTCTACCATTCCCCTTATATTAGGCCATCACAAATCAAATAGATGCATGGCATAATCGAATTGGCATAAGACAAAGTATAGGTCTACCTTATCCGTCAGATTCCAACCAAATTGCGGCCACCTAAGCATCTTCCATACCTCGAAGAGATGATGAAAGAATTATCTCGATTTTTACTATTATTTATCCTCACTTTCATTTTTACACAATTTGTCTTTTTATTTCCCCCCATTTTTTCATCATTTCCTTTTGTTATCGGTTTTATACTTTCCGGTTCCTTGGTCCCTTTCCTGGTATATTTCTTTTCATAAAAAGAATATATTTATTTTTTGGAGCTAGAGCTTAACCAAATGGCTTAGGTTCATAGAAAATATAGAGTGGAGAGGCCTAATATAATATAAAAAATAAAATAAAAGGGTGAAGTGTTTAGGTAGCTCTACTCCACAATTCGCATACACGAGTAAAGCTCAACTAAACAAACGGTTAACCAAAATGTATACGTACCATCTTTCTATAAACGCTTAGTTATTGATACAACTTTTTCGAACGAATATAATGGATACACTATGTAAGCACAATTTAATACTACAATAATCAAGTAGACTTAACCAGCTACTCCTTCTATCCCAAAATATTAACATTTCTAGAAATTAAATTTATATTCTAATATAAGCATTTTTTTTGGCGATTCTCATATTTTAACTATTTCACTGTATGGAGAGCCAACCAGCTGACGCGTACGCGTAGAAAGGAAATCTAATCCCAATTCAAAATTCAAAAAATAATCATCAAAGTGACTAAGAGTAAAGAAATTAATACTATGGAGACATTAATAAGGCCGCGTTCGGGGATGTGGTGGAAGTTAACTTATCTGGCGTGGAAAACATAGCTATAGATTAGTACATAATTAATTAATTATTAATTATTAAAAATATAAAATAAATTAATACGATTTTTTAAAACAACTTTTCTATAAAATTGTTTTAAAAAAATACGCAGTTCGGGAAGCGTGCGCGTGGAAAACGAGAGAGAGTTAGTTAACTTAGGGCATTCCCAACCCAATGACTAGGATGGTGTCTATAGTATTAAATAAGTTGTCACATAGGATGAAAAATGATGTGGCAAGTGAATAAACGAGGAAAGGGAATGAAACCATGTCTTGCATGAGACATGGTGTTTACACAACATCCAAGATATCATGGGAGATAAGTAGCATTAAATTTAACTGTGGAATAGTGATGTTTGCATTGGAAGAGTAGTGTTTAGTACTAGTTTCTTGACGATGAAAAATTTATAGAAACCATATCTAGTGTTATGGGTTGGAAATGCCTTTACGCGTCACGCCGAACGTGGCCCAAGTATTCTCCCGTCTAAATACGTACGTACCCAGCCTAGAAAAGGCACTGTGGACGCTCAGCAGGTGATGCGATGGTGAGTGTGCAAAAGCATGAACATGCAGGCGCAGCCTCACAAGAAGGTAGAGTGAGTGAGAGTAGGCATTGGCTCCTCTGCTGCTGGTCCCTCCTTGTTGATACACATTGTTTGACGTCTCGTCCATTAACGCGATAAAAACCGCACGCAGCAGTGAGTCGCCCCACCTCCATCGGTCTCTTCCCCGATGATCCGTGAACCCTCTGTTTCGACAAACACAATTACCATTTTACTTTTTTCCCCCTTTTATAAATACTTTATGTTTGCATTTGAATCGATCTTAAGGGTAGAAGGGGGTTACGTAGGAGTATGTTACTATTTAAAATATATATATAATTATTAATTATTTTGTTATGATTTGTTTTTATTATTATAGAAACTTCAAGCTGCTTTATAATTTTGTATATTAGAATAAAAAATTTAAATAAGATGAATAATTAAACATAGATTTAAAAGTTAATAGTGTCATAAAAGAACCAAAGGGATATAAGTTTAATTGTTTTGAGGAAACTTTTTTTCCATCTCATGTACGTACACACCAATGCACATATGCACACCCGTGAGTATGCACTTTAATCAATTACATCTACATATATACGCATGTGTAATATTTATGGACATTAATATTTAAATCTTAATAAGTAGAGTCATACAGTAACGATTCTACTCATATCTCTACGATATTTTCCCTATTTGGAGTAAATTAAAGGTAAAATTTACTATAGGGCACTCAAATTTTGCGCTCTTTGTCAGAGGACACCGCAAGATTGTGTTTCAGTTGAAGGGCACCGCAAAAAGTGGTAATTAGCCACTGGACACCGATGACATTATTTTATAACTTTTGATGGTTTTGGAGAGAGAAAATATGATCAAAGTAGTAAAATGCCCATGACATAGTGGTGCCGGATCGAAAAGAGCAGCTCCTCCTCACTGCCCCCTGCCTCCACCGTATAGATCCCGCCTAGCCTCCTCAACTCTTCTTCCAAGAGCTCATTCTTGTCGTCTTCCTCCGTCTCCATCATGAAAGAGATAGGGCATTTTGGTACTTTTAACATGTTTTCTCTCTCCAAAACTAATGAAAACTATAAAATAATATCGTCGATGTCCATTGGCTAATTACCACTTTTTTACAGTATCTTCTGGCCAAAACACGGTCTTACGGTGTTTTATAGCAAAGAACATAAACTTTTAGTGCCCTCTAGCAAATTTGTCCTAAATTAAATGAACATAGGGAAGCATTATTATATATATATGTGGGAGGTACATACGTCATTTCATCCCTCCCGTTCAAATTCGACGAAATGACAAGTACATACATATGAGTATGCTTAGCTTTATACTACCTACGTTTTATAATATATTATATTGTAGAAGACTTTATGATCTTTCTAAATTTAGATAAATACTGGTAAATCTAAATATATACATAAAATATTTACATTGATCCATCAATAAATCTAAATAAGACAAAAAAAATTTAAATAATATAAAACGGTTGGAGTATATTTATTAAGCTCATGGATTACCGAGGGCTTCAGTTGTATGTGTAGTGTGTGCATAAACGAGAGTGATGTATGTACATAGTTGTGTGCATATGCGCATCTTCAATGTAATTGCAAAAGATAAGTGAATGCGAGACTTTCAATTAAAGGCAAGCCTATTTGTTCTTTTCACGTGATACACTTTTAAAATGTGCCTATACAGACAAGTCTTAGTAGGTAACATGCATGTTGTTTTTTTTTTTAAAAAAAAAGAAAGATTTACAATTGTGGCACTAGAAAATTGGGTGAAAAACAATCTGATAGTGAACTTAAATATTATTCTCTTCAGTTCAATAATTCTTATCACTTTAGACAACGACTGTGTCTTCAAAATATATCTTTAAATGTGGTTATATTTTTAATACATATATATACGTACATATGTGTGTGTGAAAGCACTTTATATTTCACCTATACATATTGTCCTGTGTTTCTAAAATAAATATTTTTAAAAGCTATTAATAATTAAATTTTTAATAGTTTGGCTTCACCATTATTCAAAAGGACAAACTGGACAAAGTACGTTTGTATTTCAACGTAGCAATTCTGTCATCGTAACAGCCGGCTGAATTTAAGTTGTACTCCGTACACGCAGGGAGTGCATTTAGTAACCCCTGTATATATATACTTGTAATACATTCTACCTCCGTTCCTAAATGTTTGATGTCATTGACTTTTTTATATAAGTTTGACTATTCATCTTATTCAATTTTTTATAAAATATGTAAAGATATATATATATATGCATAAAAGTATACTTAACAATAAATAAAATGATATAAAAATAATTAGTAATTATGTAAATTTTTTGAATAAGACGAATGATCAAACGTGCATTAAGAAATCAACAGCATTAAACATTTAGGGATAGAGGGAGGGAGTATATAATAGCAGCAGGAGTACGTACATGCTTGGGCGCACGTAGAGATCTTTTAATTTGGTCCATGCCCGCCATGCTGATAAAGCATGTTTCTCTTCTACCTTTAATTGCTCTCGATCCCAATGGCTCTAATTATGTGCCGCAACGAGAAAGCATTGGATCGATGCAATGAAAGTATGAAACACGAGAGAAAAGATGATAAAAAAGAGAAGCAAAAGAAGGGCCCTTGCCTCTGCCGTATCTGGTAGATCAAGCACATGAGAAGTTAAATTTAATCCTACATGTTTACGTAACTTATCAATTTGTTTAATTTTTTATAAGCATGGTGTGCAGCAACGAGACTTCTCCTCGAAGATTTAAAAAGAGTTTTCACATGACTGTCAAGTTAAACAAGACCTTTTGTATTGCATCTTAGGGCATCTGCCTTTGACGTGGAAATTTCATGGTGCCTTAGAAAATATCTTGATATATTATATTTTTAGTGTAAAATTTTGTTACAGTACTTAAAGTTGATAGTACTTATAGGTATCTTTTCAACGATGATAATTGTTCTTTAAAGTAAAATCTTTTTCACTATTTCCAAAACAGTACTTTAAGGTATAACAATATTTTTCAATACAAAAGTTTAGTAACCGAAGGTATATTTTTAGTATCTCAGTTCTCAAGGTACTTAGAAAGTCTTTAAAATAATAAAAGGAAGAAAATTAGCTTGTTGGCTTGTTAACAGCATGGGAGAAAACTGAGATTTTCCATTCTGACACTCCAAGTTGAGAATTGCGAGATGGAGCACCCAATATATGCGGTGTGCGCCACAGCACATCACATCAGTGCGCAAGATCTGAATAAAAGCTGCACACACTTTGCACTGCACTGAACACCAAAAACACTGGCCGGCCCTCTTCACATGACATTCTCCATTTCCGCTGCTCTTCTTAAGATTCAGAGTCACAGAGCTGAGCCACCCCCACCCTCATCCTCTGGACTCATCTGCTTGGCTCTCTCCTCACACCACCCTTGGATTCTTGCACTTGGACCTTCCCTTCCCTTCCTCTCTTCAACCTCACTCTCTTCCACTTCCTACCATTTCATTGTGAAGCTTAGATTTTGGTCACCTTTCTCTCATAGGGATCACACGCACACACACACAGAGGAGCAAAAAAGCTCTTCTTGGAGCTCTCTACTTGGCCTCTCCTTGGCTGCAGCAAATTTTGTTTCTTTGGTTATGGCGGCGCCGCGTGGCGGCGGCGTGGGGGTGGTCGTTGTGATGGTGGTGGTGGTGGCGGCGATGTCGGCGGCGTTGGTGCGTTGTGGCGAGGAGACGTGCGCCGGCGCGGTGCCGGCGAGGCCCCGGCCGGAGGTGGTGTCCATCGCCGAGTTCGGCGGCGTGGGCGACGGCCGGACGGTGAACACGTGGGCGTTCCACAAGGCGGTGTACCGCATCCAGCACCAGCGGCGGCGCGGCGGCACCACGCTGCTCGTGCCGGCGGGGACGTGGCTCACCGGCAGCTTCAACCTCACCAGCCACATGACGCTCTTCCTCGCCAGGGGAGCCGTCCTCAAGGCCACGCAGGTAAATTCTCGCCTCGCCGCCGCCGCCGCCATTGTTCATTTTCCTTCTTCTCCAAATGTACCGAAAAGCTCACGAGGTTCTTCACGGCGGCGGCGACCTCGACGTCGCCGTCGACGTGTGCGTGTGCATGCAGGACACGAAGAGCTGGCCGCTGGTGGAGCCGCTGCCGTCGTACGGGAGGGGGAGGGAGCTGCCCGGCGCGAGGTACGCCAGCTTCATCCACGGCGACGGCCTCCGCGACGTCGTCATTACAGGTGAAGCTCCGGCTGCAATGCATGCATGCTCTGCCTAGCAACTTTGCTACTGTATGCTTGTGATGGTCTCAACCCCAAGCAACTTTGGTCTGAATTATTCAAAGGAGACATCCTGCAAAAAGAATTTCGCCGCACAGTGAGAGAAAAGTTAGTTGCAGGACAGCATGGGAGTGAGTGAGTGAGTGAGTGACAAAAGAAAGCCTATTTTGTTGCTCACATGCACGCTTGTAAACAAAAAGTAATTGACCGAAAAGATAATAGACCTAGTTAACACAACTTTAGATAGATAGTATAGTATAGTAAGAGATTTTGTCCATCCTGATTAAAATATGTACTGTTTCATAGAGGTTTTGTCAGATTGTTCAGAGAGGTGTAGGCCATTACTGATATAGAATCTAAGCATACCTTGGTGGGTGTCACGGTGGACGACCTGCTGTCGGAACAAGTTGAATATTGTTCATGTTCCATTATCTAGTGGATGTTTGTGCATGTCAGGAACAGGAAAATGGAACAGTTAACTGATCTGATTCTGTACCACTTCAGTACAGTTTACAGCACTTTTGTTAAGTTTGATTTGATGTATACCTGATTTAAGCCAGCATTGTTGTTGCACAAGCGGCCAGGCTTAGTACTCTCACTGGCATTTGACTAGTTGTGCTCCAGCTTTCCTGCAAAATAATTCATTAGTTAAATTGATGCAACACCATGGTTCATTAACATCTCGGATTGATGTTTTTTTTTTTAAAAAAAAGGTGAAAAGGGAGTCATTGATGGCCAAGGTGAAGTGTGGTGGAACATGTGGAGGCGAAGGACTCTTCAGCACACCAGGCCCAACCTAGTGGAATTCATGCATTCCAGTGGCATCCACATTTCCAACATTGTTCTCAAGAATTCGCCTTTCTGGAACATCCACCCTGTATATTGCGAGTAAGCACACGCTTGAGAGATGAAGCCATCTTATTCTTCCTGCGAAATGTGTTGCTAAATATTTCCTGCAAAATGTGTTGCTAAATATTTCTTCCAGAGCAATATTGGAAGGGAAAAAAAATTCAGCACAGTGCATTATGGAATATTGACCAGAAGCTATAAAGCATTTTCTCATCCCTATATTCTTGCTTTTGCTTATGTTTATAAGCTAAAATTTGATGTTTAAACCTTAAATTTAGAGTCGATTTGGGATTTTTTTTATTATAGTTTTTTTCAGTCTTAGCTTTTAGTTCGCTAAGAATATGTGTACCTAAATGTTTTTATATCTAAATTATTTTCCGTTTACAAATGTGTTGTTTGACTTTTTACTTAAAAAGCGAAAAGATAACCATGGAATTCATGGCAACAAAGTTCTATTCAATATTCAGTCTCAAATATATGGCCATTTATGCTGAATTACTAATCTAGTTTATCCTCTACATCCAGCAATGTGGTCATAACCAACACGATGATCCTGGCACCACATGACTCACCAAACACTGATGGAGTTGATCCCGGTTAATTTGCTCTCCATATATCCATTAATTTGACTGTCTTAATTTAATGTCATTTGCCCTATGCCTAAATTACACAAGGAGTAAAATGCTAGCAACAAGACTGAATAATTTTGGTGCAGATTCCAGCACCAACGTATGCATCGAGGACTCGTACATATCAACCGGCGACGACCTCGTCGCCGTCAAGAGCGGCTGGGACGAGTACGGCATCGCCTACGGCCGCCCGAGCTCGGGCATCACCGTGCGGCGCGTCACGGGCTCGTCGCCGTTCAGCGGCGTCGCCATCGGCAGCGAGGCGTCCGGGGGCGTCAGCGACGTGCTCGTCCAGGACTGCACCATCTTCGACAGCGGCTTCGGCGTCCAGATCAAGACCAACGCCGGCAGGGGCGGCTACATCCGCAACGTCACCGTCGACAACGTGCGCCTGCGCGGCGTCCGCCACGGCCTGCGCATCGCCGGGGACGTCGGCGACCACCCCGACGCGCACTTCAACCAGCTCGCGCTGCCCACCGTTGACGCCGTCACCATCCGGAACGTGTGGGGCGTCGGCGTGCAGCAGCCGGGGTCGCTCGAGGGGATCAGGGACGCGCCGTTCACCAGGATATGCCTCTCCAACGTGAAGCTCTATGGGTGGCGGAGCGCCGGCGCCGGCGCCTCCGCCTGGAAGTGCAGGGACGTCCACGGCGCGGCGCTCGGGGTGCAGCCATGGCCGTGCGCCGAGCTCACGACCAGCCTCTCCACAGGGTTCTGCAGCTAGGAAAATGTTGAGCCTTTGAATTCTTTAGGTTTAAATTCACTTGTCTGCATGATCATCTCTAGCTGTGTTAATTTGAGATGGTTTGATCCATGTCTTAGGCTACTTAATTATGCTAATCTATGGAGGATCGAGTGCTTAATTAGGTGTCTTTTGTTATTTTGTTTAGAGAAAAGTTTGGTTTTGTATGTTTTCAATCTGAGTGCAGATATGTTCTAATCTGAGTAATAGATTTCAGCTTGTGTGAGATTCATATCAGATTCTCTCTAATGCATGAGGCAGAGCTCCTGCCCTTTTCGCTCAACATAAGATTGAGGAGTTGTGATCAAATGAGTGTCGAATATGAGCATTATTGTCATGTTTAATTTTCTCGGTTAGCTGCCGTTTAGACAATTTTTCGAGCGCCATCTGTGGCAGCTCAATGAATGGAGTAGGCTCTCTGCAAGTGCGATTGTCTACTCAATCAGATTAATACACAAGTAGAATCTAGGAACAGCTAACCTACGAGATAATTCTGGGCGTGTATCAACGGCTTTTTTTACTACAAATTTTAGTACAAAATTCTAATACTTTGAGGTATATTATATCCTAAGATATTTAAATTTTTAAGCTTTTTTATCTAGGTATTTTTATCATTCTTAAAAAATATCCTAAGACACTAAAAATTAAGATACCAAAAATTTAAAATGGAGCCGGGCAGCGTGAACTATCGCGATCAGATCTCGCAGATGCAGGCGGCGACGGCGGCTGGGTGGGCCGGTGGGGACGTCGCCGCTGGCGGGCAATGGGTGGGCCCCCAAGATGGCTAGGTGGGCTCGTGGGCCGAGCCGTTAGGCTGCCTATCTGACTCTGATCCATTTGATTATGGTTTCCTTTTCTTACACAAAACATTATTGGCTTTGATTATGGTCTACTTGTTTATAACCTAGATTAAATAATATGAAACAAACAAAATAATAACTATTATTGTGATAGATTTTTTTCTACTAGTTTTCAGTCAGAGTATCGTAATCTAGAATATTATGATCAATTATTATAATCCACAGTCTAGATTACCGTAATCTAATAAGCTACTGCGTTGGTTCCATTTTATCGAGTGACTTTGAATACTTTATCATAATTACCTATATTTCTGACCATTACATATTTTAGCTATAATAGTTCAGCTAATAGTAATATAGCTCAATAATCTAGATTATAATAATCCTAAATGCAAACAAACGTGACCTAATTAAGCTAGCTAGAGTATAGTCCATAATATATTGCGACACTATTACATCAATTATGTAAAAAGAACTCAAGTATAATAACATTTCGACATAATCTTAGTTCTCCAGATGACATGATCTATGTTTGTTCAGTCTGGAGCTACTGGTTGTTCCCTTGTCAAACCCAAATTACGCACGCAGTGACGTACTACGATTCAAAACAAATGTTCTTCCAAAGTTTTAAAAAATATCCATCGAATTGAATTTTCTGTAGATAGAATATTGGAAAAAAAAAACTGACCTTACCATCGGCTAAGCAAGCAATGCACGCATTTTCTACTATTGTGCTCTCCATCAGCTTTCAGTGATGTGTCTGATTATTACTTCAAACTACTCTAATATAGTGGCAGTTGCAATCAAATGTTATTGGAAGGAGGTTAATTTAATTAAACAATCCTTCCATGTAGGGCGTCGTTGACCCAGATCGTGCATCCCTCTAGCTGTGCCTGCCCAACGTACGCTAACGCTCTTGTGTGCGGAGAAATTTCGCTTCAAATTTATATTTTATCTTCAAAAATTAATCATGGTACTAGCATTCATTAAAATGTGGATTTGAATTTGATTTACGTGCGACAACATGTACATATACGTAGAGGAGGTCAATTTTGTGCAGTTGCCCCAGCTTGCAGTCAAGAGGAAATTAATTAACCGAGCATAAGAACCTAAGAACTAGCTGAGATATCTGTAAATCCTGGCGACCGCCTGAATCAACTTTGCCCGTGCTAGCTGCATACAACTTTCCAAAGAAATTTAACAAAATGACAATGAAGAAAAAACGATGGATAGTTTCGTTAGGGATAAAAACTGCATTTCTTACTCCCATTCCAATTTCTTGTAACTAATTATATTTGGTTAGAATATATGCCGCAGAACAATCTTGATCTGATCTTAAGTGGTAACGCGAGTTCCCATAATTCCTCTCGCTATTATATAGTAGTATTGATCAAGACTGTACAAACGGAATGAACAGAAAAATACCGTATTTGACGTAAATTACACCTAAAGAGAAGTAGTAGCTAGAGAACAATTTATTAGCATTCGTAACACAAGATCCGGTCGATCGATCGATCATAGTACACAACACACAACAGAGTTCACGGACGGAATGGATCGTACAATAGCGTCGTAGAAACTGTAGAATACATGTACGTGTATACGTACAGCATCAGTAGATGAACATGATCATGAGCTCGATCGACACGTGCATACAAACGCACGAACAAGTGGACGATGGTGATGTGGTCAGAGCAAGAAGAAGCAGTTGCATGCTAGAACCGGTTCACGAAATCCTTGACCCACCTCATCACGCCGCCCTTCTCCTCCTCCTCCTCCTCCTCCGCACGGTGGTGGTGGTGGTGGAAGCGGCCGCCGTGGTGGTGCATCGTCGCCCTGGCCCCCTTCGTGAGCGCCTTCCTGACCCATCGCCTCGCCATCTCCTCCAGCTCATCGTCGTCGTCGTCGTCCTTGTCGTGGTGGTGGTGGTGGATGCGCTTGCCGATCCCCTTCTCGGACTTCTCGTCGTCGTCGTCGTCGTCGTCCTTGTGGTGGTGGTGGTGGTGGATGCGCTTGCCGATCCCCTTCTCGGACTTCTCGTCGTCGTCGTCCTTGTCGTGGTGGTGGTGGTGGTGGTGGATGCGCTTGCTGATCCCCTTCTCGGACTTCTCGTCCTCATCGACGTCGTCGTCGTGGCCATGGATAGCCGTCGTCGGCATCTGGACCAACTGATCCTCGGCGGCGACGGCGGCTGCATCCTCGCGCGAGCGGTCCGGATCTGGCTCCGCGACGGGGAGCGCTAACTCCTCCTCCCCGCGCTCCTCGCCGTGGGTCGCCGGCTCGATCTCGACGGGCACCTCGGCCGCCACCAGCTGCTTCTCCAGCAGCTGGCCCTGGTCCGCGTCGTCGGCCGGGCTCACCTTCCCGGAGCTCCCCGCCGGCAAGACGTGGCTCTGGAGGCGCGACAACACCTCCTCACCGGCGGCAGCATCGGCGTCGGGGAGGACGGCGAGCGCCTGGGTGGGCTCCCCGCGGCAGAGGGCGAGGAGGAGGGGGAGGAGGAGGAGGAGGGCAAGGCGGGCCATGGCGGGCGAGCGAGGGAGGCGTGTTCTGACTTCTGAGGGAAAGCGATGACCGGGGGAGGCACAATTTGTAGGGAGGGCACCCGCAGGTGGGACCCACCGAGTTTTTGTTTAGGGCCCCTACAGTGCGGGGCATTTGCCGTCACCGTCAGTGGCTTTACGGCACCTACAAAAAAAGATTAAAAAAACTTTAAGTTAAGTCGATCTTACTTATCCTACAGGTGACTTCTCCTCCTATCTCTTTTCCTCGTTCGGCTGGAGAGGGATTGACTAGTTATCCGGGTGGAAAAGTAGTAATAGCTAGTATATGATTAATTAATTAATTATTAATTATTAAAAAAATATAAAATACATTATTATGATTTTTTAAAACAACTCTCCTATAGAAAATTAAATTTTCCCAAAAAATACGTTGTTTGCAGGTTGAAAAACGTGCGTGTAAAAAATAAGAAAGATTAGATAACTATGTCGACTGTTCTTTTCCTCCCTCCCCCTCCTCGTCGAGTCCGAGCAACGGCGAAGCGAGGCCGAATGGTGACGGAGCGAGTCCCGGTGGCAGTGGCTCGACCAAGCGGCCTTCAGATCTAGGCGACGGCAGAGCGAGCGGGCGACCGTCCATCGAAGTAAGGCCGGACATGGCTAGGGGTGTAAGTGGGTAAGCCCGCCAGCGAGTAACCCGATGGTCTACCCGTTTAATTGACCTATAAATGGGTTGGTGGGTCGGTCCACTTACACCCTTAGATGCGACGGCCTAGCGGATGGAGCACGGGGTTTCAGCGAGGCGACGACGGATGACCACGGCATGAGTCAGCCTCTCTCACCTCACTCTTCCTCCATCCTCGGCCAGGCCACGCCCTCTGCCCCAACGTGCCATAGTCATGGCCTCTCTGACAGCACTGATGAAGAATGCGGTTCCTACATAGGAAGCTAAGAGCTTTGTGAGGACGCAGTGCTCGCTGAGCTGGAGATGTTGCGCCGACGTGGAAGATGAAACCACTTGACACCTCAGCGCAATGTGACTGTGAGGTTGCAAGTCAAATGGGTTAGTATATGAATTATTAAGTAACCGACACCGAAAAAAATATTGGCAGATTAATATATAAATAATTAATTTTAACTTAAAAAATGTAAAAAATAGATTGATATAAATTTTAAGATCAACTCACATATATAAAACTTTTATAAATAATATACTGTTTAACCGTTCAGAAAGTGTTAGCATGAAAAACGAGGAAATATGATTTAATTATTTGGACGAAAGAACAGGGCCATAGAGCGCTAGCTTCGTTGCTCTTGGCAATTAACTCCCATAATTAAATCTGTTGTAGCCGTATAAGCGATCGGTGAGAAAGCGATTCCGTGATCAGAGACTAGCACTTTTCCTTTTCTTTTGTTTATGTTTATAAGCTAAAATTTAAATTTTTTAATTTTAAAATTAAATATAATTTTGGAGTTATTTAATTAAAGCTTATTTTTAGTGTTTCTTTAATATCACTAAAACACACATATATATTTTTCTCAAAATATTTTTGGTTTGTAAATATGTCATTTGACTTTTTTATTTTATATGAGAGAGTACTTTAACTAAGACGGTGCTATTTGGAGATGAAAAATGCTCTTATTTTTTGTTACTGCTACTTAATGGTATAACTGATAAAATTAATTACTATAAAGTTTAAAGTTTATTTTAGAAAAGTAATATGATAAAATTATAAAACTTTTTCAAAAAATACACCGTTTAGCAGTTTAGTAAACATCCACCTAAGAGGCAATGAAAAAAATAAGAATAATGTGTCAGAGAACAATGTCTAAGGTGCTGGCAAATGCACTGGCTGTTCATAAACTCATGTAGGACGCATTCTTTACCCCCACTTCATAGCCTATGTTCTCTCCTTTTCTGGAATCATATTTGCAAACTGCTAAACGAATGTTCTTGGCAAAAAAATCTATAAGAAAGTGTCTTTAAAAATCATATGAATCTATTTTTAAGTCTTTTATAGCTAATAATTAATTACTTATATGCTAATGCGTTGCTACGTTTTGTTCTGGTTACTAACAAAAAATATGCTGTCTTAGTTTTTATTTTTATTTGTTAGATAACACGCTGTCGTAGTTCATTTCTTCCCTACTCCTCGATATCTCCATCACATATTGTATTTGTTTTGGTTCTACGTAGATTTATCTTATGTATAGATCAACGAATAATATATTTTATATATATTCAGATTTATTATTATTCACGTTAATTTAGAAGAAAATAAAACATCTAATAATATAAAATAAATATAAAATAAAGGTAATAATTCATAATCTCATTTCTTCAGTGTGAAGGAACGTTGGCAAACGCACTAGCTGTTCATTTAGATTAATTAGTAAAAAAGGTTGGAAGGACCGAACCGAATGGTCGGCGAGTCGGTCCATAGATGAATGAGCCCTGGTCGCCCTGGACTTGATCTTCTATGCAGTGACATCAGTTAACAAATGAACGTGAGGAGGAGATCGATAGATAATCAAATCCAGATATCGAAGTTTATGTAAAAAAAGTTGTTTAACTAAGCTGAGTTCATTAAGCTTAAGCACTAAGAGTAGGTATAATAAGCCTGCATCATCATCAAGCTATAAAGATTACAACCTTTAATTTATAGCGAAGTGGGTAAGAGAAGGTTAAAAGAAAGAAAATTAGGCTACTAATATCTAGGCTACCCACTCATCCCAAGATGGAAAAACGACTAACTGCATTACAATCGATAGCATCTTATCATACTTATTTAGAAAATTGTGTGTGACATTCTTTTTATTATAGAATAATATACTTCCTCTAGTTCATAATAGTACTTACAACTTTAGACAAGGACATGGTATTAAAAATTTTCATCACTTTCTACAATATATGAAAATATTAATAAACCTATAAAGCCTAGAAATTGCTTTTTCTGCAACGGAGGAAGTATAATTTTACTGAAAAAGTATTGCAAGCTTAATTCGATACATATAGTCGTTGTGCTTCTAAAGTACTATTCGCAGCGAAAGTTAGAAAAAAATTGATATTAGACTTGTTCAATACTTACTACAATTTATTGTATTATGAAATCAAACAGAGTAACTATTGATATTGATTATAGATGATATGATAATTTTTACAGCTAATTATTAACTATATTGTTTGAACATTTTTTTATCAAAGCATATATAGACTCCTAGCGTCATGTGACCATGAGCATGTTCTTATATGCAATCCAATCCAACCAACCAAACCTACCTGGACTTCGGTACCAGTGTGCTTCCGCGCCACTTTCTAACGTTATCTAAATTTATATGGATACTAATAAATATATTATATATACTTTAATAAATAAATAAATCTAGATATGCCTAAAATATCTTATATCATAAAACAAATGCACTAGTAACTATTAGCATTTAGCAATAGGTTTTACCCAAGCTGATGCTGCCAGATAACGTACGTAGCTAGCCTGCCTGATTAGCTACCAGCTAACCCGATCGCAAAACCACATTACATTAACCGATGCACGCATACAGTTAATTAGTCATAGGGGTGAACGGTGATCGTTTGAAATTTTTATGAAAATTGTCAAATAGTATATTTGCAAAGTAAAAATAATATAATATGTGAACGTAACGGCGACCTAAAAGTCAAGGCTCGAAGATAAACTTTGATGAAAAACTCTAAAATTAATTATAAAGTTAAGATAAAAAATTTAAATTTTAGCTAATAAGCATAAACATAAGTGAAACGGGATAACCATGTTATCCGGCGCGTGGGTCCAACATGGGACGCTGTTTTTTAGTTGGCCCATGATTTATCCCCTGTTCCCATTGCGACCGGTTTACGGCCCAGGTTAATTAATGTTTGGGCTCAAAGCGGCTTTCTTAGAACGTCGAAGGACGTTAATTACATCAATGTTCCACCATTTAACGCCCATTTTTCTAGCTTAAATCCTTTTTATTCATTTTGCACCATGACATGATCGACATCGATTAAAATCACTCCAGATGATACACACAATGCTAGACTACAGCACTGCATAGCTTGTAGATTGGACCATGCATCATCATTCGATCCGTGCGTCCATCTAGCTACGCGGTGGTGACGGCGATCTTCATGCCTTCGCTGCAGTGGTCGCCGACGCCGCAGATGAAGAAGGCCTCGCCGCCGGCGAGCTCGACCCGGTCGTCGCCGGAGCTGCGCACCTTGGAGGGCCCGGTCACCTTGCACCCGTCGTACCCGGCCCGGTCCACCTCCACCACGTTGTGAATCTTCCCGTCGTACTTGAACACTGCATTAATTATATTTATATATATGATGAATATCGATCAAACTGGATTCGAACACAAAGATCACTAATTTCATCCATTAGCAAAAGTTAATTAGTTGGGTCATCATTTCATTTCGCATGCAGCTCACCGAGCACGTCGCCGGGCCGGATGCGCTTGCCGTTCTCCCAGCCGGCGACGCCGAAGGTCCATCCCTTGTCGTCGCCGACCGTCCACTCGTTGCCGTGGACGACGGCGGCGGGGACGGCGATGGCGGCCGCGCAGCAGAGGGCCAACACGGTGGCGCTTCGCCGTGCCATTTGATGCCAATCAGTTAGTGCCGACGGACGTAGGCTCACAAGATCGAGATAGACTGACTATCAATTTGCGCTTAATTTGTATTTGTTTGTGGCTGGCTTAAGGGGGCAACCACCCTTTTTATAGCTAAACTAGCATGTACATTTATTGCTGTATACCTTAATTATTAGTGATGTCACTTGAGCTGGATATTGATATGCATGAATATTGAAATAAATGGTGGGATATCCAGATGTTAAAACTGGGGATATGCAGCACTAATAGCTCCATATCGAAAATTCGTATTTTGGTTCAAGGGAAAGCATGACAATAATATGAAATTAGTCTAACAATCAAAGAATAGTCCACTAAACACTACTCAACCATACACTAACTAAAAATTACTGTATGTCTATGTCATAACCGTACACTAATCACATACTACTAATCGAAAAATAAACTACTTGCTTTCGTGGCTCCATGGTGTTGGTGTGATATTTCTGCAAATTCGAGGAAAAATAGTATACTTAAGAGTAAGCCATAGGTCCACTAATCAAATATCGACCTCGATGCGTTAGAAAAGTTCGTTCAAAACGCAAGCTAGACTGCCGAAAAGGCTCACATGGTCAAGAGACACACAAACATGTATCTGAAGAAAACGTCTGCAAATTTTCAAACATTCTATGCATTTCAATATTTCATTCAAGTGGGTAGTGACCATTTCAGATGATACATTTTGAAGCCTCTGCTCCCAGCACCAGTTTCAGATGATACGTTTGGAAGCCTCTGCTTCTAATACCAATTATTAAAGAGAATGTTCCAAGTATTCATGGAACGGAATGCTGCAGAAGTAGTGTGTATGACACAGTATGACACGCCCTCCTAGAGAGAGCAGCCGTCTAATTGGGATCTGCGACTAACCCCAAAATATAGTTAGAAGAATGAGTATAAGCACAAGAACAATACTACTATTTCTGCGTCGACAACAATAGTAGAGTATTATTCTTCATGCCTTTCACTTCACAACGTTTGGATCACTTGGAATCTACAACTGACTGGTTCCCAGTAGCTGAGTTGTCATCCTTCAAGGAGTTTCTCAGATATTGTGAGTCTTTGTACTTCGCATATACAGGTAAATCTAAGGCCTTCTCTGCTATTCTTGCATCCTCATGAATCCTTTCTATCAAGCTCTCAAGTGAAGGGAAGTTGGCCTAGGTATTTACATAATGTGGCGAGTCAGGAACAGACATTATTAACATATAATGTACACTATAAAATAGTGTCGGGTCCAAAAATACCTCGGGTCGTATGTACCCAACAATAACAAGGCGTAGCTCCTCTCCATAAAAGTCTTCACCAAAGTCGTGAAGCAACCATGGTTCCTGCGACAAATGTCTTTTAGAATAAAATAATATACTAAACATGGAAGGAGATGTATTGAGAAACACTCACAATGGTCTTCTCCGTGTTATCAAAATAAGGGTTCCAGCCAATGCTCATGACCATCTTATATATACCTCGCGTTGAAAGTCCAGCCCAGCCAAAGTATACCCCTGATGTATGCTCTGATAGTATGTCAGAAAAATTTTCTGCAGGTAAGTTGGCTGCAAGGAAAATATACAGTTATCAGTGCTCGCAATGAAAATTGGGCAAGCTAACATCGAAAAATATGGACTCCTACAGTACTTTGACATTGTCCAGTTAATAAACAATGCAACTTATACACTATGAGAAAAATCATTCATATGAATCATATAATGCAAAGCTGCAAAATTACTGCTCTTTGAAACCAGATCTCATAAATTTAGCTATACTTATATGCCCTATCATATGTCCATACCTGTTGGTATTCCTAATACTTTAGAACCACGGCCAAATCCTTTTATCACAGGTCCTCCTATAAACCATGGTTCAATCGGTAAGGTATCATCAATCCCTGCACAGAGAATTTGTCAATGGAGAAGTTAAAGATGTCTATAATTTTCTAACAGAAAATAGTCCCAAGAGTTAGAGCATACAATCACCAAATGGTGGCAACCCCCAATTTTCAGGCTTTACATCAAGGAGGGAATTGATCACCTCATCAGCTGAACTGAATTCAGCAGTCCTTTTGGGTACTGATGGTACAGCTATGACATGCATTCCTGCAGCTTTTCCAGCCATAACACCTGGCCTAATATAACCAATAACTCCCGGTATTAAAGATAAAGTTGTGAATAGAAAACTGCATGCCACAGTCAAATCTTAGAACATCACCGTATTGTTTAAGAACAGATCAAGATACAATGTAAACAACATAGTCATGCCATGCACAGTTGCACACAGGAGAAGCAGATTAAAAGGGGAAAAGACTTACAAGGAATCCTCAATAACTAGACAGTTTGGAGGATTAGTGTTCATTCTTTTTGCAGCTTTCAAGAATCTTGAATATCAGCAACCCCAGGAGGTTTTGGAATATCAGAACACAAGCAGATCAAAGGTAACAAAATGAGATGAGATCAGTAAAACAGATCCATAAAGTACCACTAACAAAAATAATACTCCCTCCATTTCAGGTATTTCGGCTTTCTCTAGATTCATATAGATACTAATGAACCCAAACATATATATAAATCATATACATTGGTTAATGGATGAATCTAGAGAAAACCAAAACATATAACCTGAAACGGAGGTAATACTAAATAGCACACTGCCTTACATATCTGGGGACGGCTTCCCCTTCTCTACTTCATCACCGCCAACAATTGCAGAGAATGACTCTTTCCATCCTACACATGGTAAGAGTACAATACTGATATATGATATATCTTTCCACAAAATCAAATAAAATATATACAAATTCAGGATATTCTTTTTAACCTCAAGTAGGAGAAGGCTACCTTGATGGCAGGAAATTTTGGCTTCAATGTTTGATCTTGGTGAGTTGGAAGCCAAAGCAGCTGGTACCCCATTACTCTTCAAATGTTTTATCAACCGGTTAGCTCCAGGAAGAGCTTTTATGTTGCACCACCTGTAATATAAAATTGATTGACATATCTTCCTTTTCAATACGGTCATCTTTGCAAGTTAGAGCGTGACAAAATGATTATTGAACAGTAATGGCAATCTTTCCAAAACTTTCGCTTAAAATAAAGCATAGCGAGCTTTGCTAATGCTTTTTTTTCTAGTCAATGGAAAATTCTTGTCTATATCTAGTAAAGTACTTAGCTGCACTATATGAAAGTTGAGCATTAAATTTAAATTGCAGTGAACGATATTAATGAACCAGATACTATATGTAATTCTGTTATTTAGTTACAACATATACTGAATTTCCTCCACAGTAACTTGCAAAGTGTAATTTGTCATTATTTCAAATACAAGCTAGATAAAAACAAACACTTCAGATTGGCATTGACATGGTTCCATGACATACTAGATTTTTTTTGTACTATATTGTACCAATACTGCAGCCAAATTGAAATACATGCTAATAAAATATAGAGAAATGTGTAATGCCAACCTACTAATGGCATTTCATATTGTTACCAAACACATCAGAGCATGGTGTGCTGCTGTTCAAACACAAAAACATAGGCACGCCAAAGGAAGATATGATTTAAGACTCTTTGTGAAAACATTTGGGAGAAATCATTGAGAAAGTGGTATATGAAGGGTAAATCAAAATTTAAAATATTACAGTAACAACTGATTGGCAAAAATCTTAACTACTGGGTAAAGCCAATACTGTTCCCTTAAAAAAACTGACTGGCAAACTACACATACATGGCTGCTTAAATATTAAAATATCTAATAAACCTCACTATGTGAAAGTAACCATAAAAGAGAAATGTATGAAGATTCTCCAGTTGGGTAGCATGGCAATATGCAATCTGTGAAATGCAGGCGGTATATGAGTGTAAGAAGATTCGGTGACATTACTGCTCATTGAACATTGGAGTAAGCATTGAGAGAAATTCTTCTGTTGAGTAAGGGAGTCCATAATCTTCTAAAACAACAGCTGCTGCTTCATACGGCGTCTTTCCAACTAATTTATGAGCTTTCTTGCTATCCCACTTTTTCCCATTTTTAACTAAAAATGGTTTCAGCACTTGACTTACAACACAATCTGCCAGATGGTTACAACCAAGAGAAACAAATATAAATTTGAGACAACTCAACCAAGCAAAGGTTAATGACACATGCAAGCAAATTTTGCAACTTTTTAATCACCTGTGTTTAAGAGGGTACCATCCAAATCAAGAATGACATGGGAAATAAGCCGAGTAATGGGCTTGGGAGCTGCCATTTGCAAAGATGGAAGACCTTATTGAAGCAAGAGACAAGCTATATGGGAAGACCAACCTGACAAAAAGCCAAATCTTCAGGCCAACACGACATTGATGAGATCATGAGAAGATGTACCCATAGAAGAAAAATTATGTAAGTGGCTCATATAGCTGCTTTAACATAAAAGGTGAGCCCAGTAATGTTTTCAAGAATGGATATCATATTTTCAATTAATTACAGGTTACGTTTCGAAACAAACAAACAGATGTTCGTATAACTAAATTAGTAAAAAATTAGAACAAAAATCAAGGTTTTCGAGCTCTCGTGGAAAATGACTACTGTTTATAGAATATCATTCAGGAGGACCAGGACACAGCTAAAAGCAGCATCTTTGCTGGCTAAGCGAAGAACCTAGCCAGGGCAGATACGGGGAAAATAACCGATTAAGCTCATCAACAACTGCGCAATGCAGGTGTGGAGCAGGCAAGATAAGCCATCGATTTCAGTTCCACCGGGGCCAAATTTGCACATCACGATCCAACTGAACCAACCGAACAAACACGAATCGCTTGAGCAAAAAGCGACGGTTCCTGAGCAACGCACCTGCCTGCCCCGAACCGGCGGCCGCGACGAGACGCCGGCGGCAGGAACCGGGAAGGCGAAAGAGGGAACCCTTCCTTCTCGCCGAACCAAGAATCCACGGACAGGCGCGCCGGACCGAGGACCGGGCGGGCGGAGAGATCCGCGTGCGGGGGGACGCGCCCGAGAGTCCCCTCGATCGATCCGCGCCGCCGCGGGAGCTGGCGGCGGTGGGGGTCGGGCGGGAGGACGGGTCGGCTCTGGCGATTGGGGGTTCCGCCATGGCAGAGCGAGCGAAGCTTTTAGCTGCGGCGGGTGGGGGGAGGAGAGGCAGGCGGGCATACGGGCTAACGGTTTTCCAAATCCGGATCTGGATCCGCTTTGCGGTTGGGGCCCGCTAGTCAGTCTGCAGTAGCGCGCTTGCCGCAGTGGATAAGGTGGGGCCGGCTGCGGCCCAGGAGAGGGGTTGGTTTGGGCTGGCTGGGCTGGGCTGGGCTGGTTTTGGGCCCGGCTGCAAAGTCGATTTTTTTTTTGGGTCTCTGCTGGGATGAAAAAATTATTTAGGAAGTTGTCAACCAATCGATTTGGTTTTTAGTCCGGACTCCGGAGCATGAGCACAACGTTGTAACACGTGAAGAAGAAATTAATGGCTAAAAAGTTTGTTTGCCTGCTTTTCTAGTTATTCTTTACTGCGATAATAGCCATTTAATTCAGTTTGTCACGAACGGTAACCGTGGCAAATCATATTTAGGATTAAATTTACGGTGCCAAATCTCATGGAAACTATAACTTTTGTAAAAACAAAACTAGCATAGTGAGTTGCAGTGTTCACGGGTTCATACTCGTCATGTTGATCATACCGATGACTACTTACTGATGTCATTGTGTAATATCATTTTAGTTGTAAATACATAAAGGGTGTTAGTATTGTAGCGTGAACAAGGACATGGATCCAAACAGCATCTCCATTAGAAAATCAACTATTTGAATACTCAATGGTCAATCCATAGGAAGAACCACTTGATGCACTACCGAGGTTGCACTAGCCACCTCCACATCAATCTTGGAACACCATCGTGGAATTTTTTGACAATTAATATTATTTTAATGGAAAATTGTACAAGCAGAGGTCATCCAGGGAAATCGCAAATTTAGGGGTCTATCGAATGGTGGGCGTTCGATTGGGACCTATCGAACGGAAGGAGTTTGACAGGGCCCACCACCCGTTCGACTGTTGAGCCAGCCGGGCCTGTCGAACTTTGGAAGTTAGTCAGGCCCCCCTGTTGAACTGCAACGCTAGCGATTTAGTCCGATCTCGTCCCCAGTCGACTGCTGGCCGTTCGATTGGGGTCCTATCGAACTACAGGACCCTAAATTTGTGATTTTTCACGATTGCTCTCTAATTTTACGATTTTTGATTAAAATAATGTTAATTCTTAAAAAAAATTCCACCATCACGAGTATCTTTGGTTGGGAGCTATTGTCTCTTACAAGCCTATTATTTAAGCCTATTATTTGTTGATGGGTTAATAGTTATCATATTTTTTGTACGGTTATTTGACAATCAACCTTGTACACTACGGTTCATTTGACCTATTTACTCTAATGACATGTAACTTACTACATAATTTAGGTTTCCATATATTATACTACATGTATGATCCATGTATGATCATGTGTGGTATAGTTGATCTACCGACGATCATTCAAATTAATACACTGTAAAGCCTGAGGCGCGCCCAGGTTTTCAAGATTGGATATTCAAAATAGGAAGAAGGGATAGAAAAGAATTTCTTTTACAACCATAAACCTAATATTCGGTGTATATAATACCACATAGTTCTAAACTAATAGTTGTATAATATATAGTACATATAACATAACACTGAGCATAGTTTCATGTATTCATAGAATTGAGCATAAATTGAAATTGATTAACACGTGGTCCGTGGAACTAATAAACTACCTATTGACAATGGTTCAGCACTTGAAATATATAGAGGATAAAAAAAAAAAGGCAAGATGACAAGAAATCTTAGAATTCAGAGAAGTCATTTCCAGCTGCAACTAACTCTCATTCGAAGAAGGATCCAGATTGGGGCAGCAGTTTTTTTTTTCCCTCCCCCAAAAATCCCCTCAAATAATCAACTCAGGCGCTCAGGCTCAGCTCGCCTTCCGGTGCCGGGCGGGCCGGCCACGGGGCCAGGACGCTGGACGCGCCGCCCGCCCGGGAAAGAGAGGGGAGGAGGAAGAGGAGGGAGAAGTGTGGGAGGCAGAGAGACGCACCTGCAGAGGAAGCCGGCGGGCAACGCGCATGCCTTGCCCTTCGATTCGAGGTAGCTCTGCTTTCCGCGCCGGATATGAGTGTGATATGATATCTACGAGGGCATTTTAGTGTATATTTTCTTATTTGGTGTTAAGTATAGATATGTCATGAGATATTAGCTAGGTCAAATATGGTCTAACGTTTAGACTCATGTAGTTTAGACGACCCACTAGATAAAAAGTTGTTATTCTTCTCACCTTTATCCACCATGCAACATTAAATATTTAGCTAAAATATTTTTTAATCTTAGCACTAGTTATCTAAATAAGCAATAGGTGCTTAGAAAATTTAGCTTAGCACCCTTTCTTCAATATATACCATCCATCCCATACATTTCTCTTATCTATACATCTTCTTAGTCTATATATTGGGGCTGCTCTAATAACTATTTATATACTACGTATATGTATATACCTATTACGCAACTCGTGACCGTATCAGATTCGTAGCCCAATGGATAGGACGTTGGCCAGCATGTCCGAAGCGAGTGACTTTTGTTGTTGAAAATTTTATAACCAGAAAATTGTCACCTAAATATATTCTAAAAATAAACTATTATTGTTGTGATTTTAGGGTATATTATTTTTGATTTTAGGTAAAAAGAAAAGCCCAAACATGTGTTTTGTCCAATGTATCAATGATGTTGCAGTTAATAAAGAAAATACTGCTTCTTCGGTTTTATGTTGTGAGGATTTATGGTCTAGAGTTTTTAATAGATTTATATATATATATATATATATATATTAGTATCCATATTAATCTAAGCGTATTAGATTGTGAAATAGACTGATTAGTTCAGATTAGTTGTATGGCAATTCTCATTGTGACTTGTTGACACAAAACTAATTAATTACAAATTTTGTGTAAATATGCGAAATACAAGTTATAATTAAAATTTATATAGTACAAAATATAATAATTATGTAAGTTTTTAATAAGACAAATAGTTAATTGCGAGCTAAATATTAATGATATTATTTATTGAAATACATATGAAATATATATTTTTATCAGACTTGACTCTATATTAAATTATGTACACATGAAACGTATATATGCTTTAATATAATTTTAAATTAAATTATTCTTTTTAATCCCGTCGCGAAGCATGGGCACTATGCTAGTTAAAACTGATATGTGAAAACCGAGGAGAAAGAGGTAGCGTCCTGGTTCCATGCAGACCGCTCCGCCCCAGATATGGAGAAGATATTTCTAAAAACTCTATTAAAACACTATTCTGAGCCAATCCATTTGCTATACTATACAATGGAATTGGATCCGACGATATATTTAGCTTGCTCCGCCTCTGATCGAGCGTCTTTGCTAGAACACAAGCATACTCTAGAAGAACCAGCGTCCTCGTCACGAGGAGGACGCTAGATCGGTGGTGACCCACTAGACGTGAGTGTGCCCGGCCGCCGGCTTGAGCCCACTGCCGTCTGCCGCTGCCCGGGCCGGATCTGTCCTTCACGCCCTGAGTTTCATTCTAGCCAAAAACTAATTAAATAATACATTGTTTAATCAAGTTCATGAGAAAAATAGTGTGTAAGTTAATTTAATTTAATTGTTTAAATTATTTAAATTTAAATTTAAATTTTAGTGAATAAAATTTGTTTAAATAAATTTAATAAAAATAGGTAAAATTGGAGACATAATCGTTTTCTTTTTCCCTTCTTTTCCTTCTCTCTTGTTTTCCTTTCCTTTTTTACCCTTTTTGTTTCTTCTTTTCCTCCCTTTTCCTTTTTTCTTCCTCCTCCCAGCCGAGCCGAGCAGAGCGCCGGCCCACTCCCCTCTGGCCCACCCCTTCTTTCCGTCTCCTTCACCCAGTGGCCCATTTCCTCTATCTTCCCCTTTGGCCTCCTCCCCCTCTCTTCCACATGGGCGGAGCCACGGCCCAACCCGCGCTCGAAATCCACCCCGCCTCCCCTCTCTCCTCGGTCGCCGATAGGTGGACCACACCTGTTGTCGGGATCGTCTCCATCCTCCGCTCATGTGCCCGCGTTTGCCGCTGTCCAGCATGTCACGCCGTCCGCCTGTGCGTTGCACCATTGCCTCACCACCGCGTCGCTCGCCGCTCGCTGGTCGCAGCCGGCCACGTCCGCGCCGCGTGCCCACACTGCCGTGCCGAGCCGCCACCTTGTCGTGGCTGACGCCTCGCATCTGCCTCGCGCACGCCTCCGTCGTGTGCGCAACCACTGCAAACAACGCCTGTGCCCCGCCACCCGCCACCCACCACCCGTCACCTGCAACCGTCGCCACCAATCCCGCACCATAACCGTCGGTTGCGCCCTGCACCCGTCATGCCACAATGCTTGCTTCCGACGTTCGTGTCGTCTGCACCTGCCGACCCCGCTTTCTCCGCGTCGCCACCACCGCCCTCACCCCCAATAAACCCTCCCTCCTGTCAGCCGCCGCCGCTGAGCGTCGTCTTCGCCCCTGCCTTGACCTCGCCGAGCCGCCACCATTGTCGTCATCGCCGGTAAGCTCCTCTCCCCATCCTCCCCTCTCTCGCGTCGTCGCGCCGATCCTCTCCCTCCGCCCGCGTCATCGCCTCTAGCCACTCACCGCTAGCTGTCGCCATAGCCAAGCGCCGTCGCGAGCCTTGCGTCGCCGTGTCACCGCGGTCGTGCTCTGCCGCCGCCGCGTGCTCGTGGCCATGAGTTGCCACTGTGCCGCGCCGCCACTCCTTGCCGCCGTCGTGCTAGCGCACGTCGCCGCCTAGGGCTGGAACACACTGACCAGTGGCCCAACGTGTCAGCAACCTCTCTCCTCCCATGCTGACATTAGTGCCTCCATTTATGGCGCAATAAATCGTTTAGGCTTTTCTGTTAGCTTTAAAAATGCAATTAATTTCTAAAATTCATAACTAATTCATATAGTCTCTGTTTTAGCCCATTCAAATTTTATTTAATCTAGAAAAATGCCAAGAATCCATTAAAAATAGTTTCTTTATCTTTTTTTAGTAGTTTTATAGATTGTTTTCACTTGTTTACCTTGTTTGTCGTATGTTTTGAGCCTGCCGAAGTGTCATTTCTTCTCGAGATTGTCGCCGAAGTTTCTCGTGGACCAGGGAAAGGCAAGTGGCACCTCATCCTTGAACATGTTGATCCCATGATTATAAATTCTCTGTTTTAAGTTCAAAGATGCATTATTTTATGCAAATTTTACTATATTTATTTATCTACTGGGCATTTATCTTTTATTTGTCCGTTGATTACCATTGATTATTATTGTCATCCTACGGTTAATTTAATTAGAAATATGCTTAGGTATTGCTTAGTCGTGCTTAGTTCAACTTGCTCATGGTTATAATTTCATTAATGTTATACTTTAATAGTTCTTGTTGATGATTAATTACCCGGTGAGGGATAATGATAACTAAAATATTACTTATGGTGGGCTGCGGGTGCATGGTTTCGAGAGTTGCGTCCGTGGCAATTAAGGATCGGTTCTCGGGAAATCCTAGAAGTCTTACATGTATTAACCACAAGCCAAAGTGTACAATGGTGAGACCGGTAGTCTAGCTTATCCCTATTCGACGTACCTAGGTAAGGGTGGGTGTGATGGAGTATAGATGGATCCCGCGACGGTCTATGTTACTTCTGGATTCACCTAGGCACAAGAAGGGGCTACCCGACTTGTTGTAAAGGAGGGGGCAAAACCTGATGTGTAGAGTTAGGTGAAAGGTCTTATCAAGGTTTTCTTACTAAGGTATCGTACTGATACGTTGGGGCATTGTAACATGCTGTGGGAGCCATGTCTTGTGGATAGAGTTGTACACCCCTATCAGAGTAAAACAATTTGAATAGCCGTGCCCGCGGTTATAGGGCGAACTGACAGATTCGCTGGAATTAGTAGAGCCTTTAATAACCTGATGAATTTGAAAATGGTTTGACCCTACCGGAATGTGGTGTAACGTTAGGCAGTAGTTTGGGTCTGTCGCAATGTGGTGTAAACGTTGGATAGAGGGTTGACCCTATCGCTACGTGGTGTAACGTTGGACAACGGTTTGGGCTTATTGCAACGTGGTATAACGTTGGACAGTGGATGATTATTTTAAATATTTACTTTATGTATATTCATTCTATTTTATCTATTCTTTTGCTAAATACTACCGCTTTATACAAACTAACCCTAGCCTCTCCTTCATACCAATTGCATTCATTATTCTTCTCTCCTGAGTTTTACTTGTTGAGTACCATGGTTTGTACTCAACCCTGCTTAATTTCCCCACCAGAGCAGGTGACAGAGCCTGAGTCAGAAGGTGCTAGTTCGCAAGTGTGAAGGTCCGTCCTATTGTCCAGAATGCCTATGGTGCGGAGCCATCTTCGCCCGCTGAAGATTAGATAGTTGGAGTTTGTTTATTCTTCCATTGTTTTTAGATAAAAAATTGTTTTATTTGTTTTTAAGTCATGGAACCGTGTATTCGATTTATCATAGTGTGTACTCGGGATGATTTTTAGACCGAGATTTAATACATGTTATTGTTTGGAAATTGGTGTAAATTTATGGGCGTGACGACAACCCCTTGCCGCCAGCCGCCAGCCCTGAGCCGGCCGCGAGCTCCATCCGCTGTCATCCGTCGCCACCCCGGTTGGATCAACTGCTGCTGCCGACGGGGATGAGGGGGAGGGGTAAGATTTGAGGGAGGTTGTCGGTGGGGTGGGGTGGATTGAATATTTATTTCATATAATAAGGTTCAACCTGTAAATTTTTGGACTTCTAAATAACATAAAAAATATATAAGGACAAAAATAGAAAATATCAAGGGATGTCATATAAAAATATAAGACATGTATGAAGACACTTACCCTATAGAAGAATTTTTTTCGACGAGTGGTCCCGTCCTAGTTGGCAACCAAGACCACTCATATGGGTGACTTGCATTGTAAGAGGCCTTAAGGCATTCACTCTACGCCGATGTGGCGAGTATCCCCAACCCGCCACATCGGCCACAGTGCGCATGGGCCCAGATTTCCATCGCCCCGCAGAAGCCACCGGATCTTGGCAAAGATGCGTGTGGCTCCACCTCGCGCTCGGCGGACGCATGCCCTAGCTACACACTATGGAACTTGTGGCTTCAATGAGTGCTTCGGAGGGAGGCACGTCGCTGGTGGAGGAGCAGGGAGGACAGTGCCAGTGGAAGAGGAAGAGGACGGTGTCGCTGGCAAATGAAGGAGTGACGGTGGCCGCCCTAAGCTCGACCACTCCATCATCCCCCACTTCCACCGCCCTGAGCCCCCCCCCGGTGGCCGCCCCGGCTGCCTCCGTCGCCCGTGGCCTCTGACCTAAGCTTCGTCCGCCTCGGCCGCTCGATTCCCGCTAGCACCTGTGGCATAGATCCGTGCGGAGGGAGGGGGCGAAGGGAACTAGGAGCCCTGTTGGTGCTTTCAGTCGTCGATTCGCGCCGATTGAGCCCTGGCGACTCCCGCTCGGTGAGGAAAGATGAGAGAGACAGAGAGGGTGGGAAAGGCAGAGAGAGCTGAAAAAAATACCGTGGGTCCCACTTGAAGTAGCCTGTACCGTATAGGTGTCTTTTGAAGTGGTTTCGTCTACGTGGCATATGAGGGTGTATCCCGACCCCACTGTGAATGCCCTTATAACATACACAATGCTCCTACGTGGCGAGTGGCTTCGACTCACCACGTAGTAGACTAGGTTCTAGCTTGGCTCGGTCAACAGGTCTGCAGAGGTTCTCGTGGCTTGCAGAGGCGACAAGATCAGCATCGAGCTTTTGGTCCAGGCTGAGCCGATCGGGCTCTGTCTTCACCCGCGTTGGCTGGCTGTGTGGCTTCAGCCTGAGCCGAGTAGGCGTGTAGGACAGTCCGTAGGCAAAATCCCCTCTTTCGCCCCCTTCGCAGCGTGGCGAAATCTGGGTGTGGACGCTGGTGCGCTACCTCCCAAAACCCTCATCTTTGCGCGGCGGTGGAAAGCACAGGGGAGCGGTGCGGATTGGAGCAGGTACAATAGCAGACTATAAGCCAGCTATAAACATATTTTAAGGAAATAAGAGATGAGAGAGAAGGGAGTGGGCTACAGATTTGTAGCCAGCTGCATCACATACTCTAAGACATAATGTGTGTATGACATATGGGATATTATAATATATGTTTTGTAGATTACTATTGTCACACCCGGAGTTTTGTCCTAAGACTAAGTTCGTAAAAGAAATCCGTAAATAACAATTGACTTAATTAACTCAGGAAAAATCCCTCTAAAAGAACTTAATTTAATTAAATCGAGGTTCGCAAATCGATTAATTGGATTTAAACTCAAATTGCAGAAGTATAAAATGTGGCCAAACAAATTAATTTAAAATTTGGCAAAAGTGGGACTTTCCTTTTTCCCTCCTTTTTTCTTTCTTTTTCCCTTCCTTCTCAAATTGGGCCGAAGTACAATTTTCCTCCCCTTCCTTTTCTTTTTCCTTTTTCTTTTTCCTCTCCTCCTTCCCGAGCCAGCCCACCTCTCCCTCCAGGCCGGCCCAGCCAAGCCGGTCTCTTCCCGCGCGCCTTTCCCCCCCCCCTCCGCCTGGGCCGCCGCCGCCGGCCCAGCTTGCGCGCCCGCACTCGCCCGCGAAGTCCGCCGCCGCCTCCCTCCGCCTTTGCGCCGCTGACAAGCGGGGCCCACCTGTCAGCGACCACGCCCGCGTCGCGCCGGCCGAGTCCGAGTCCGCCGCGTCGCCGCCCCGTGCCCGCAACCGCCGCCGCCGCAACGGCTGCCGCCGAGTCCGCCGCGTCGCCGACTCGGTCTCCACCTGCCGCCCTGCCCTAGCCGGCCTCCCCGCGCTATAAATCCCCACCGTCGGTGCACCGTCGCCCACTTTTCCCTCTCCACCCGAAGTTCTCGCCGCCGCCGCGCTGTCCTCCTCCGCCACCGATCGATCTCGCGTCTCACCGTTGGTCGCCACCGCGGAGCGCCGTCACCACCTCCGTCCCGCCGTCGTCGGCTGGTTGCCGCCCCTGTCGTCGCCGGTGGACATCCCCAGCGCCAGCGCATCCTCTCGCCACCCGATCGCCACCGCGCCCAACCTCACCACCGCCACCCCCGATCCCATCGCCCGGTCGTCGCCGCCGCGCCGTCGGACGTCGCCACCTGTCCTGCCTCCTTGCCGACTCACCCGCACCGTCGCAGCCGCTGGTGAGCGCCTCCTTCCTCCTCCCCTCCCTCTTTTCCTTCCCGGCTGACCGCCACCGAGCCGCACGCCGTCGCCAGACGTGTGCGGTGCTCGTCGTCGTCGCCGCCCGTCGCTGTCATCGTCGCCTTCGCGACGCCGTCGTCAAGCCGCCGCCACCCGCGCCCGTACGCGCCCGTGCTCGTCGCCCGGTCGTCGTCGCCGCGCCAGTCCGTCGCCGCCGCTTTGCCCGGCTGCGCCACGTGCCGTCGCCGGACGCCGGTCGTCGCCGTCGCCGCTGTGCCGCGCGCCGTCGCCATGCGGCACCGCTGTCGCCGCCCGCCGGTTGCCGCCGTCGGCCGAGCCGATTTACCCGCTCCCCTGTTCTCTCTCTCTGACCGACGGGCCCCACCTGTCGGCCACCCCTCCTCCTCCTTTCCCCGCTCCCCCTCTCACTGCCAGGCGGGCCCAGGTCATCCGCCGCCGCCGCGCCCTTCCTCTCTCTCTTCCCCGGGACCCACCTGTCAGCCCCTCATCCTCCCCTCTCCCTCACCGACAGCTGGACCCCACCCGTCAGCGGCTCCTCTCTCCTCGCTGACGTCAGCAGCCTCATTAATTGCGCAATAATTGATTTAGGACTTTTCTGTTTAGTCTAAAAACCCAGAAAACTTCTAAAATTCATAAGTAATTCATCTAGTCTCCGTTTAGGTCCATTCAAATTTCATAAAATTCATAAAATTGACAAGAATCCATTAAAAATACTTTCTTTTGCTGTTTCAGTAGAGTTTGTGCCTGTTTTATTTATTTTTGTGCTTTTTCGCTTAGATTCGGACCCCGCCGAAGAGCCGGTTTACTTCAAGATCGTCGCCGAAGTTCCCCAGGGGCCAGAGCAAGGCAAGTGGCACTCATCTTTGATCATATTGAACCCATCATTGCAAATTCCCTGCTTCATTTATTCAAATATGCATTGTTTTAATTAAAGTATTTACTGTATTTATTTTCCGGGTAAACCTTATTATTATGCCGTTGATTATCCAACTTTATTCATGATGGACCAGGGTTAACTTGATTAGAGTTAGGCCTAGGTTAATGCTTAGCCGTGCTTAGAACAAGTAGCTCATGGGATCACATTTAATCATGCTTAGTTATGAATAGCTGTAATATTGGTTCATTACCCGGTTCGGGTTAATGTCAACTAAAATATTGATAATGGTGGGCTGTGGGTGCATGGTTTTGAGAGTCGCACCTATGGAAATTAAGGACCGGTTCACGGGAAACCCTGGAAGTAATTAAGTGCTAACCACATGCCGAAATGGGTAAGGTGGGATTTGAAGCATGGCTTCGAACTATTTGACGTACCAAGGCAAGGGTAGGCGTGATGGAGTATGGATGGGCAATCGTGGTGTAACGAAAGCCTCTGCTGCTTCCGGATCTACCAAGGCACAAGAGGGGACTGCCCGACTTGGTGTAAAGGAGGGGATGAAACCTGAAGTGCGGTGCGATTAAATATGGAGGGTTACGCACGCATCCTGGTCTCTTCTTCCACGTGGCATCCTCGATGGCCTACGAGAGCAGCGAGGAGCAAACTACTTGGTAGTAGGTACACGCTCACATAGGGGTGGAAATGGGGCGGGTCAGGGCTAGGTTGGGCAAGAATGACCCTGGCCCCGGCCCCGAAAGCGAGTTCGGGGCGAAACCCAAACCCGGCCCCGATGGATCCCTGACCCGAACGGGGCCCCGACGTCCCCGACAAATAGTCCACAGATAGAGAAGACGAGCGAGTAGCGACTCACTGCCGTCGGAGAGGGATGAAGATGCTGACCGTCACGCCGCCCCGCCACCGCACAGACGAGCCCGGTTACAGCGATGCCCCACCGCCGCGCTGATCCACCACCCCGCCGCCGAGAAGCCGCCCCACCGACGCGCAGACTCACCACCATGCAGATCCGACTGTCGCACTGCCGCGCTACCGCGGAGACAACCTGGTTCACCACGCGGCCCCACCGTCGCGCTGATCCGCCACCCCACCGGTGCGCAGATCCGCCGCTGAGCAGCCATGCCAGTCTTGCGCGCTGCCTCCGATGCGCAGATCTGTCGCCCCGCCGTTTGAGCAGCCTCACCGGTCCGGCTCGCCGCCCCGTCACGAGCCTCGTCGCCGAGCCGCCGCCAGAATGAGAAACCAAGAAAGAGATGAGAGTTCGAGAGACAGAGATGAGAGTTGACTAGAGAGAGTGAGGGAGAGAAAGAGAAATCATGTTTTAGTTGGGATTTTAGTTTTGGGGCCTTCAAATTATAGTCTAGTTCACGTCCTCGTGCCCGCGGGGAATATGCGGGAATAAACTCTCACCCGCCCCGTCCCCATCCCCGAGTCCCCACGGGGCCCAATTACCCCTGCCCTTGCCCCTGTCCTCACGGAGGAAATTGCCACCCCTACCCTCACACAGCCTACGCTTTGAAATCGGTCAGATCCGGATGAGAAGCTTGCTAGCTACGTTGGAATGGGTGAGAAGCAAGAAAGATGAGCAGCAAAAAAAGAGAGAGGAGAGAGAGTGAGAGCAAGCAGTGTCAGGCCAAAAAAACTCAAATCGACCGACCGCCTCCTTCAGGGAACCGCTCGGCTTTAATACGAGGAATTTGCCATTTTAGTCACTAAGCTGGGCTCTATAACAGAAAAGCTCGCGGATCCGTGTTCAATTTAACAAAGCCGACTAATTTAGTGGTAAAAATAGCAAATTCATCCTTTAATACCCCTCCGTCTCAAGGTAAATTAGTAAAATAACCTATCCAACATATTGAATGAGGATACTAGCATTATGGGCGGGGCTTAGTGGCTACAAGTGATACCTTCAATTTTTTTGGGCCGTATCCACAACCACACTACATTGTTTACAGAGTGGTTGCAACTGAGGCCTGTTTGGATTCAGGGAATTTTTTAGTCTTTTGTCATATCGGATGTTTGGACGTTAATTAGGAGTATTAAATATAGACTGAAAACAAAATTAATTACATAAATAAATGTTATTTCATTAGACAAATTTTTTAAGCCTAATCAAACCACGATTAGCAAATATTTACTATAGCATCGCTAAGAATACATATATAAAATTTCTGTTTATAAATTATTTTATTTACAAATATATCATTTAACTTTTCCACGTAAAATCGAATAATCATCCCACACGGTACGAAGCAGAGAAATCAACGCGTGTTGGACGAGTTCTGCGCTCAGGTGTCCAAAAATAGCGTCAGCTAGCATCCGCCATTTCTGCATCGTCATCCTGTGCTCCACACATACGCACCGTTGCTCGGAGAACGCAAAAGCCACTGCGCGCTACGTGCTAACAAAGAGGGAAAGAGAGAGCGCGCATCAGCAGCACCGCGGCAATGGCTCGCCGCACCCTCACCGTCGCCGTTGCGGCGATCCTGCTTCTCGCCGGCGTCGCGTCGTTGTCCCTGCCGCGTCTCGCGTCCGCCGCGGAGGCACCCGCAGCTGGCCCCGCGGTCGCCGCCGCCGCCGACGAGGAGGCCGGCTTTATCGTCGGCTACGCGACCGAACCGTGGGAGGCGAGGGCCCCCGCGGGGGCCCCTAACGCCGCCGCCGTCGCCGACGGCGATGGAATGGCCCCCGCCGAGGCCGCCTGACCGCCGCCGGCGGAGACACCCGGCGGTCGGCAAGGACGGCCGGCACGGCAACACGTACGGTCCTGAATGCTGGCCGGCTGTAAGTTGAAAAAAAAAGGCGAAAATTAGACCGTCCAATTTCTAGCGATGGCTATAAACTTATCGCGAAATGGTCACGTAGTGTAATTACATGAGGATTATAATGGTGATCTATAGCATGCAACCTACTTCTTTCGTTTGACGATGTAAAACTTAACTTTCTAAACACTTTCGTTTGATAATGTAAAACTTAACTTTTTAGCATTGTCTATATTAATATGAATGTAAGAGCAGGAGTAGGACGGCTAGGGTTGAAGTCCTACTACTGATCCTAAATATGCATTGAAATTCTATTTTAAAACTTCAAAAACTAGAAGATAAAAGCAAAATTATATAAATTCAACTAATTGAGCTCTATGTTTAAAAATTTCTAGATCCGCCACTGTATAAATGTTAATGAATTTACGTATAGTCAGTATATATAAACATTTATTAAAGTATATATAAACATTTATTAATTGATGAATTTAGACAAAGTTATAAAATCTTATCATATGAAACGGGAGGCAATAGCTCCCAAGTGAAACAATGATCATCGATGACTGTTCTTCAAAACTTTCTCTATTTAACAGTATAATAGACAGATGTAAATATAGTATAATTATAGTGTAAATTTTAGTATAATTATAGTGTAAATTTTATATAACGTTAGCGCAACTTTTATGTAACTTTCATGTAATTTTGAATTATTAGATTTGATACTAGATTCATAAAAATAGGGCAATTTTTATGTAACTTTCACGTAATTTTGGATTATTAGATTTGATACTAGATTCACGAAAATAGGAAAGGGAGAAATCATATTGCACATATGGGTGAGAGAATTCGAACCTGTATAAGGAGGTGAACGAAAAATATTTTATGAATAAAATTGTTATATATATATGTTCTTAGCGATTGAAGAATAAATTACGATGAAAATGCTCCGAAATCAACGCGGTTGCCATGGCGATTTTCATTTCTGGACACTGAAACATTTCTGGACTGCAGATTATGTTATTCGGAGGGTTAGAATTCCTGCGTGGATACAGGTAATTCTGTGTAGAAACAGATAAATTTCATCCCAAAAAAAAACAAGAACAAAAACGAGAGCACATCTTTTTCCTGCCATATGGTCTGGTCAGTCCCCCCGACGGATCAGCACATCTACTGGGCTGCCACGGCGATTTTCATGCCGTTCTGACAGTGCCCCGGGAAGCTGCAGATGAAGAAGGCCTTGCCGGCGGCGAGGGTGATCTTGTCGTTGCCGGAGGCGTAGGTCGTGTCGCCGGCGGCGGCGGTGCAGCCGTCGTACCCGGCTTGGTCCACCTGCACCACGTTGTGCATCGCCGGGTCGTAGTGGAAAACTGCAGGCATCGAGATCAAAACAAGATTAGTCTCGTTCTTGATTACTTCATAAATTACTGAGCTAATGAATACATATCGCTAGCGACACTCACCGAGCACATCGCCGGCCGAGAAGGCCTTGCCGTTCTCCCAGCCGGCGACGCCGAAGGACCACCCGTTGCCGTCGCCGACGGTCCACTCCGTCGCGCCGGCGACGAGGACCTCGGTGCAGCAGACGGCCAGCGCCAGCGCAACGACGACGGCGACGCAGACGCTTCCTGCCCGTGCCATTGTATTGTATCGTATCGCAGCTGCTTAATTAAGCTGGATTCTTTTCTTCCTCTTTTTTCTGGTCTTGTGATGTGTTTGTTGCTGGGTTGGAGATGTGGATGCATGCTCTCCTTTTTATAGTTGCGGGTCGATTTTGTACTTGGTAATGTGTTCGAGTAAAATGGGAATTATATCAAGATGTAGTATATCTGAAGATTTGTTAAGCGGGAATGGATGGCAACTAATTTCATTTATTTGATATCCCCGTGGATTAATGGGATGAGATTCAGATAGGTATAGAGAGATCCCAAATATAACTTCTACACTTGACAAATATAGATGACAACCTTTGTGACTTTCTATCTGACAGATTCAGCAAAATCTTCGGTTCAGATATCCGGTGATGGAGCTATATGCTACGGCCATAATAAAGAAGAATGAGTGACATATTCAGCAAAATCTTTTGAATTTTCTCTTTACAGCCTATTTGAGATTCTACTAAAAAAAAATCAAAACCTGCACCATTTCTGGTCAGATCCTGGATTTCGGAAATTTTCATCGTTTTCAGATAATAAAAGTGCATCCAGTCTTATGTACCAACGAAATCACACAATTATTTGATTTTGAACCTTGATAGGTGGATTCAGAAATTTGCAGGACTAATGTGACCAGAAATTTGTATGTTTGCTTGGGTTTTACTATTATAGTTGAGATTTGTTCCAGTACAACAAAAATATTACAGTTGAGATTTGTTTTAGTCCAACAAAAAATACTTTAAGATACCAGTAACTTGTGGTACCAAATTATTTCTGATCATTAGATCTAGCACGTTCTACTCAGCTAGATACCAAGTTCTGATCGTTGGATCTAGCACGTTCTACTCAGCTACATACCAAGTTGTTTCTGATCATTGGATCTAACAGTGTACATTCTATTCAGCTAGATCCAATGGTGATAAACGATTTGGTACATTAAGATACCGGTATCTCGAGGTACTTTTTGTTGGATCGGAGAAAAACTCTTTCACAGTTTACACAACCTGAAACCTGCTTTTGCAAAGAACACCAACAATGAACAACCTTCATGACACACATAGGCTGATGCTGATTTTATTGGCTAAATATATGCAGGACAGCAAAAGTCTTATTACACCATTATTATGTATATTTCCAACGTAATTCACAGGCACACATCCAAACATTGTACAGTACGTGACAGTTGCAAATACGAAATTACAGAGTGGCAATGTGGCAGTGTACCTGCCCTACCTACCTGAACGATGCCATGGCACATTGTTTGATCACCTTCCATATTCTCATCGTCATGACAATGCAGTGCAGCAGCTAGCTCGCCGGTGCGCCGCTCACGACGGCCTCTTTGTAGGACCCTGCCGGAGGCGGCGGTATCTGGCCGGACGCCGGAGCCCTCAGCGGCGGCGCTGCCAGGTTCCTCCCCCGTCCCTCCTCAAGGATGAGGGGCACCTTGCCCTCCCTCTCCCTGCTCAACCGCTCCTGCGCTCCGCCGCGCAGCTTCTCCAGGCCCCGGCCGTCCATCTGCTGCATCTTGAACACCTTGAGGAGGTTCAGCAACCCTCCGGCGAGGAACAGGAGGCTCCCGGCGAGGCAGAACCATCCCCAGCTCTTCCCCTGCATCCACAGCAGAGTGCTGTTAATCACAAGACTTGATGTGTTTTCCTATAGATATATTTATGTATCAATGTATATATTTTATACATGTATCTAAAATCATTACGTATGAACCTAGTTAAAAATATAGTCTTATAATATGAAACAGATGGAATAACGTAGTAACAGCATGCATGTCATGTGTTTAGCTCTGAATTCTGATCAGGCTGGAGTGTGATCCACTGGAACATCCAAAATTAAGTCCAGAGTTTGAGCAGCAATTTACCAGTAGCTCTGAGCTGTAGGATGACTGGCTGTGGATGCCATTCCAGTTGACGATGCCGCCGATCAAGAACAGCGTGCTCCCCAGAAGTAAGGGCGTTTGGACACACTTCTGGAGGATCTGGACGTGCCCGTTGGCTCGCTCGTAGACCTGGCAGATGTTGTGTACGGATCCGAGTAACCACAGCGCCGGCCCGGCAACGAGCAAGTTCAAACCATGCTTCTCTAGGTTGTGCCGGTACCCTCTAGTCATCTGGAAAAGAACATTTCTCTTTAGTGTTCTGAGTTAAAGAATTATCACCAAATTTGATTAGCTAGCAAGATTTTCTTTTAGGTGATGATAATGGTTTAGGCCTCTGCCGACAGGCAGACGGCCAATAAATCACATAGGATATCTTAAGAGAAAAGAAAATTATGATGGGATAAGTCCCAGCTCTTCTGAAAAGATGACTAGCTGAATTAAATGTTAATATAAATTGGATGATTAGCTCGCAAGAATTTTTGCATTGGCCTTTACTGTTGGACTTTACAATTTTAAGAAAACGGATTCTGTAACCTCTGCATAACCATATGTTACTTTTACATAATTGATGAGGAATTTAACTGACGCTCAACCACCGTACCAGCAACTCTAAGGTTTGCAATATTTATGCTAGCTAGACCACGGTAAAATTTGTCTGACACTTTAACAAGTGATTACAAATTAATTTGCATTCTGTTTCTACTTGTCTTTCTTTTTTTTTCTTGGAAAGGATTCATCATTTAATCAGTGATCTGTTACTCATGAGAAACAAATTCAACTTGGCAGAGAAATCTGAAATTCCTGTATTCCAAAAGGGTTTACAAGATTTTCACAGCAATTAAATCATCCCATACAAATTCCAAATAAAATACCTCCATTAGAAAAGAGGTCTTGGGATAGGATGACTATACGTATACGTATATGGTACTTCTCCTTGAAGTTGAAGGATGTGTTCTTTCCATGATAAAGATAAAAGATTATTTGATTTCCTATAGTCATTTAATGGTACAAATGGTGAATTAACTATTAAAAGTTAAAAAATCTAAAGTGTTAAGATGACGGACTTTTATATAGATACGTTTTTTAAAAAGTTAGTTTAGAAAACACTGCATAAAATCGAGAAAAAACTGTGTAAAACAACACAACCAAATGTAACCATTATTTTGTTTTTGATGTGTTTTCAGTTTTGAAAAATATATTTGTGAAATCTTTTCACCACCACTTTGCCTTTTTAAATGTTTCAGCTGTACTCAATACTAAACCATTAGACAAATAGCAACACTACTGCGGCACTTAATGAACAGAGGGAATTAGTATTAACCTGAATCTCGAAGAAGGTGAGCGCGACCAAGGTGAGCACGGTGCCGGCGATGTGGACGGCGGGGACGGCGAGCTCAACGAGCGCGAACTGGCTGTCGGCGCCGGCGGCCAGGCCGAGGCTGTAGTCGACGCCGGCGGCGTGCGCCAGGAGGTCGTGCGCGTTGACGAGCAGCAGGACGAGGAGGCCGAGCGCCGCCGCCGCGAGGCCCGACCGGCTGGTGGCGGTCCACGTGGAGAGCTGCCCCACGAAGCCGCCGACGAGGAGCACCGCCGCGAAGACGTACGCCCCGGCGTTGATGTACTCCCACCGCCCCCGCGCCGCCCGTTCCCGGCCGCCGCCGCCGCCCAGGCTGTACGCCCGGCACTCCCGCGCCGTCGCCAGCTTCACCATCTCTTAAGCCTTCTTAGCTACTATACCAAAGCGTTTGGACGACAGACAGACACCTCTATCGATCGCGACCACGCATGCGACGGCGGGGGCGGGAGCGGAGGAGAAGAAGAAGAAGAAGAAGAGGGCGCCGCGCCGCGCAGGTGGTTGCTCGCCGACATGGGTAGGTAGGTCGGGGCCGGCGGGGCACGGCGCGCGCGACGTGGCGGCGTGCATGCGGCGCCATGTCGAGAGGAGGCTGCGAGAGGTGGCGCTACGTGTTTGGGCACATGGGAGTGTGTGTGAGCTCTTCTTTCTGGAGACGGTGCGCGTGGCCGGTCAAAGTCAAACCACTTACGACGTGGATCGAGCCCATTCCCTTAGACGGGCCGAGAATTTGGGCCAAGTAACGGAGGCCCATGCGTGGCCCAACAACCACCGGCCATGGCACGATCTCTTTTAATTTTATTTTATATATAATTTATAAAATTATATTTTTATTATCAAAATTTACAAATCTAAACTACTGCCACCCTCCCTCCTAGAGGGTGGAAAGGTAAGGTGGCAAACGACGGATAGGGAGCCTGAGATGAGCGATGACCATACAGTGACAATTTTGCATTTGGTCCGGCAAGAGGCAAATTCCAAAATTGCCACTCACGTTCGGAACCTTTTTTAAACCACGGTATGATATATATATATAATTATTTAATTATAAGTATTATCTTATCTCAGTGATCATCGTCACTTTCTTCTATCCCGAAGGCTAGTGGTCGAATCCTCGTAGTCTGTCACGTCACCTTTTCGTCCTCTAAGAGAGAGGGGCAAGAGGTTAGATTTGTAAATTTTGAAAACTTTTATAAAATATTTATTAAAAAAATTAAAAAAAATTGCCATGGCATGGCAGTCGCCGGCGGCCGGCGAACGTACACGTACTACACACCGGCGCGCGCCACCGTACCGGTGGTAGCCGTCGCGGTCGCGTACTACACAACTCAACAACAACACAGGACAGGAGACAATTGAATTCCAGCCGCTCGCTTCTGACGTCTCATCTCCTCGCCCACGTGGCGGCCTCCCATTGGGCGGGCCTACTCCCAGCTCACCCGCTTTCCTCATCCCCCGCGCCGCCGCCCCCACCGCCTCCCGCGCCACAAGCTTCGCCGCCTCCGCCTCCGCCTCGCAGCCCACGCCGTGGGTGGCCGCACCGTTATGCCATGATGGCCGTCACCATCGTATCCTCCTCCGCCGCGCCGCCACCGCGCGCGCGCGGCACCCGGAGGCCAGCGACCAGCCACGCGCCTCGCGTCCTCCGCGGCGGGGGCCGCGGCCTCGCCCTCGCAGGCGCGCTCGGCCTCCTCGCGAATGGCGCCGCGCTCGCCGCGCCGCTTTCCTACGAGGAGACGCTGCGGCTGTCGACGGACTCCGGCGGCGGCGGTGGAGGGGGCGAGTTCGCGCTCCCGGACCTCGGCCTCGGCGGGTTGGTCGACTTCGTGACGCAGAACCCGCTCGTGGCCGCGGCGGGGGTCGCCGCGGTGGCGCTGCCGCTGGTCCTCGCTCAGGTGCTGGGCGGCGCCTCCAAGCCGTACGGCGTCGTGTCGGCGGCCGCCGCGTACCGGACGCTGCTCGAGGAGCCCGGCGCGCAGCTCGTCGACATCAGGCCGCCCGGCGACGCCCGGGAGACCGGCTCGCCGAACCTCCGGGAGGCGAAGAAGAAGGCGGTGGCCGTGCCGTACGACGGGGAGGACAAGAACGGCTTCCTCAAGAAGCTCTCGCTGAGGTTCAAGGACCCCGAGAACACCACATTGGTCATCCTTGACAAGTGAGCACCTCCATTCTTTCTCCTGAATTGCAATGTGGTTAAATTCATTCTTAATCTCTCGTGTTTATCAATTCAGTGCAGTCCAAGTTCATGTCAGGAAAAAGAACCTTTTGTTAAAAAAAAAATTCTCTGCCAAGGAAAACACCCTAGCAATGTTCATAGTTCACCAATTTTTTTCATCCGAAGAAGAATGAGCGATTTCTATCACAACAAAATGGAGTAATTAGTAAAAAAATCGATATTAATTATTCCATCAACTCTACATGATTCAGTTGATTAGTTCATTTCTCCTCATGAACATTTATTTAGCTGCATGTCTTGGGAACCAGGTTTGATGGGAATTCCGAGCTTGTTGCTGAGCTTGTCACAGCCAATGGTTACAAAGCTGCTTTTGCGGTGAAGGATGGTGCAGAGGGACGTCGAGGATGGCTGGTATTTGTTCTTTACACGGCTTGTTCTTGCTGCGAGCTGACATTTACATCCACTCAAACAAAATGTCACCATTGGCTAGTGTTCCACTGCAGAGCACTGATCTTCCCTGGGCAACTCCTACGAAGGGATTCAGCCTAAGTGATCTAGTTGGGGTGAGTTATCAATATTACCCTTTTGAATTGAATGTGTCCACTTTGTTTGATTATAATTCCTTTGTATTCTAAGGTCTCAATGCAAATTTATCATCGATTTTGAATTTCTATACAGTATGTTTTGTTGAATTCTGACTATGCTGTGTAAAATTCCAGGATGGCGCAGATGGTTTGCCTGTCACCCTTGGGCTAGCTGCAGCTACTGGTTTGGGAATACTCGCCTATACAGAGGTTACTCAACTTGGGAGTTTTCCTATGTTTTGAGGAGTTTCTTCTGTGTTCTTACGGATCATGTAATATCTATTCTGTAGATAGAGACTGTGCTGCAGTTTTTGGGTTCAGCTGCCATTGTCCAGCTAGTGGCAAGCAAACTCATATATGCTGAGGTGGGTCCCAACTTGTGCTCTTCTGAATGGAATTCAGAGATATGAACAATTTTCATTCCTTTTCAATGACAAGCTCTTACACTCACTTGTGCTCCTCACAGGACCGAAAGAAAACCCTTAAACAGATCGATGAGTTCTTTAACAAAAAGGTTGCTCCAAAGGAGCTTGTTGATGAAATAAAGGTAGCCATCTGCTGTATCAAGTATTCGTTTTTTGTTTCAATTTTGTTTTTAATACCACTAAGTGATATGACTCGCTCCAATTGGATACTTATTATCGTTTTGGACAACGACTCGGTCTTCTAAATCTATCTTTGACTGTGGTTTTCTATTAAGATATATACAAAAAATAAATAAATGTTTGTTTTTATGAAAGTACTATTTATAACTATTGTCCTAGTGTTTTCAAACTAAATATTTTAAAAATTATTAATAGTCAAAGTATTAAAAGTTTGACTACATGCTTGTCTGAAACGATAAGAATTATGAAACTGGAGGGAGTACTTAATAGGGTTAAGTTCATTTCCAGAATGTTTAGTCACGCAGAAAGCCTATTATTGAAAGTAAAAGCATCAAGACCAAAATTGTACTAAGCCTGCCTGTCCATTGAATTTGTCCCTTCTGACAAACGAATCAAAACCTAGTTAAAATGTCAGATTTGCGGATCCGGTAACCTCCGTTGCCAACTGTTTACAATATTGTGTGATTGACTGATTGGATTGTGAGCAAGATGGATAAGGTGCAAATGGATATGCCATTGGATATATTCAGCTGGTTTTCCTGATGGAATTTGCAGTTTGCATTGCAAGACTCTGATGCCCTTTTTTCTGAACTTGGAAAACTCACATTGTTCACATAGTAAATACTACTCATTACAGGGTTTTATTCTGTAAAATGTTTAATACCCTCTCGTAATCTGCAGGAAATCGGTCAAGCTCTGCTGCCTTCTAGTAATACCAAGAGCCAACCAGCGACAGCAGTCGCTGCTCCAGCTGCTGCCACAGCTACTGCTGCACCACCGGCAGCACCAGCAGAAGCTGCTCCAGCTGCTGCCTCAGCTACTGCTGCACCACCGGCAGCACCGGCAGATGAAGCCAGCACAGAGGCAGCTCCTGCAGCACCAACATCTCTTTCACCATATCCAAATGTAAGTCTACACATGATACTCACTTCTGTTCTCCTTTCACCTGATAAACCATTCCGTGAATAATGTTCAACACTCTGCGTCTGCAATTCCATGCAGTATCCGGATCTCAAACCACCATCCTCCCCTTCGCCGCTTGCACCAGCTGGGGCAGCTAAAATTGAATCACAGGCTGAGAGCACAGCAACCGAATCTCCAGCAGCAGTCAACTCAACACCAGTATCAGAAGCGCCTCCTGCAGCTCCTAGACCTCTTTCGCCTTATCCGAATGTAAGCTACACTTCTCAAAGCTTGGTCGCAATATGAACATAAGGTGCAAGACCATGCCATTCTCATCAATCAAACCCACATTTGTGAATTCTATTGCAGTATCCAGACCTCAAACCGCCATCATCGCCTTCACCATCAGCGCCATAGGAATGATGAGTGGCTGAGGACGAGTTCACGGTTGATCTCGACGGCATCTGTACAAGATATCACCAAGCCTAGAGGAAATGGAATCGAGTTGTTCATATGATACCAGCATCTCAAGGAAGAGTGTTTGTTGTGTATCACAAATGTAGTAGTCCTTAGCACATTGGGGGCAAGTTTTCTAAGTACGTCTGTGGGGGTATGGTGTATCCAGTGATGTGTTCTAATTTTCACTTTGTTTTCATCTTTTTGCACCTGTAAATGTGGAATCGCTAGCACTAAATAGTTCCATGCCCTGTGCTATTCTTGACATGCTTTGCGTGTAAATCACTTTCACATGGATGAAAGAACATGAGTTGGAAATGCTGGATAGACTACAGTTGTGAAGCAAAAGTATGTCCAAATATGCTCATTAATTTTTTTTCTATATCCAGTGACACCTGTCTGTTTTTCAAGGATTCCAGTGCAGGTTGTACCATCTTTTCTAGTCTTTAATCTTTATAAGAGAAAATTCACGGTTAAGAAAGTACCACTTGGTACCAATTTTATAAGTAAAAATTTTGGTACCCAAAGAATATCAAATTTTGCACTAGTGCTAACTTTCTGTACATCTTAAGGACTAGCTGACTTGTACATAACATTGCAAACAGAGTCTACTAGGCCCTCATAAGAATGGGCCACAACTCCAGCTCATCCAATGAATAGGCCACAAATTCAGACTTAAACACCAGCCCATGTTCACGTATATGGGCCATCATTTTTGGCCCATCTGGAGAAGTCTTGAGATAGGCATCCCGTCCTACCCTTGGGCCCAAAATTTCAAACAAAATTTTGGCCTGCAAACAAATTGCAGCCCATCGAGACGAGGCCCTACGCATTTCGCTTTGATAGCTCTTTAGTATAAAGTCGCAATGGAATTCTGAAACCAACATTTGAATTAGTCTAGTCGATCTGCTAATAACATTACGTTCAGGTCAATAGTAATTAGAATCCGGAGCATTCAAAAGAAGAATTAGAAAGTTTTACTATGAAGCGTGAAACTGGACCAGAAAAAGAAAGTTTAACGATTACATTTATTATAATAAATGAACCTCTGCGTACTTGCTTCATTGGTAGTAGGCATGCCAATTTCCCCGAGGGGATTCTGGGCTAGGGCCTCAGTTTTAGTCGGGACGGGTCGGGGAGGGTTTACACCCACGATTGGTAGAAACTACCAAGCTGGAAAAAAGAGTATATGTGGTTCATCAACTATGGTGATGAGTATTCCTACGGTCCATATGGGAGGTATTGGAAAAAGACACCCGCGCCGCTCACCCCCGGGGCGGCACGGGCGGCGACGCCCGCCGGCCACAAGCCCCGTCCTCCTCCCTCTAGCCTCGCCGCCGCTCGAGCGGCGCCAGGACGGCAGCGGTGTGGCCTTCTTCTTTTTCTTCTTCACTCGTGCTCTCCGTCGGGGTGTGTTGGGGCCGAGCGGAGGCGGACGTGGCGGCGTGGGCACCGGCGGCCAGGGCCGACATCGCGAGGGTTGGATCTGGCGCCCCTGCGCCCAGATCCGTGGAGCAACCGCGAGGGCGGCGAGGGCCGATCGGCGGAGCGAGGCGTCGCGCGTGCGGCCGTGGAGGGGGCGTGCGGCAGGGCGGCGGCAAGCGACTGCGACGACAACCGGTGAAGGGACTGCGAGGGCAGCGCTGGCTGGCCGCATCAGCTTCGTCGTCTTTGGCCGTGCGGCAGGGTGGCGCCGCGGCGGCTTGGTCGGCCGCGGAAGTGGCCGGCGTGCCAGATCTGGATATCCTACGGCCAGTCGGCGACCTGGTAGCGGTGGTTTGACAGCGGCAGGCTCGGCGGCGTGAAGATGGCTAGACGGCGACTTTCGTTGGCTTGGAGCTGGAATGGCACAGGCTTTCACGACGGTCCGTCCTCCGCGCTGCCGGTTGTGCTCTCTCCCTCTCTCGGATTCCCCCTGCCTTCTATGGCCGGACCTTGCTCAGGTCACGGGGAACTTTCGATAGCGGGTTGGTGCTCCATCTTGCGCAAGGAGATGGCAGATGATTGTTGGCATTTCGAGGAAAGCCACACGCCCGTCCATTGCCGTAGAGTTGGTTGAGGTCGGATTGCTTGCGAGGTGATTTAGATTGTTATTTTGGCGCCATTGTGAAATGCTTTTGTGGGTGTTGTAGTGGCATTGGCGAAAGCCTTGTCGTGCTATTGGCCGACTCGACAACGGTGACATCCGTGGGTGTCGTTTCCCTTCTTGGAAGCGTTGTCTTGGCGTTCTCTGTAATGCCCACAATTCCCTAGGTGAAAATCTTGTTCCGACCTTTGGACAAGTGGTGGCGGCGTTCCGCGTCGTATCCTTCTTGGGGGCGTTGCTTCGGTGAAGCTACTTGTGCTTTGACGGCCATTAACGATCTAATTCAGTTCTATAGCCTTCCCGCCTAGTGGTTCATCAAGGCCTTCGTCTTCTTGGAACCGCTTCGTTCTTGTGGTGGGCAACTTGTTTCTCGGTGTTTTTGCTCAATGAAGTTGGAGCCGCTCACTGATGAGGTATGGTGATGCTTGGCAACGATGACATGGTGCAATTCTTCATTTGGGGTTTGGTGCTGGCCATGTGAAGAAAGTAGCTCTTTGGTGACTTGGCTGATGTCTGTTCTAGGTTGTTGTAGCTGCTTTTCGCTTTGTTGGCATGCTGGCAACAATATCATGATGGTTGGGAAGTCGGCGCTGCTGGTCGCTTGGGCGGCTAACTCGGCAATGATAACACCTCTTTTGCGATGCTGGAGTTGTCCGTGTCGTCTTGTGTCTAGTTTGGTTGCGTCGTCCTCTGTCGGGCTCCGCCGTTGTGGTGTTAGATCTCGTGCCTTAAACATGGAGGTTTTTAGCTGGTTTTCCTTAATTAACTATGCATTGTAAGGTTTTCGGGCCTGGTTTTCTTATAAACTGGGCCAATTCTCTTCTTCTTAATATAAAAGCGGAACAAGTTCCGTCTCGGTTTCAAAACAAATATGGGAGGTATTATAATAAATGAACCTCTGATACTGTCTTGATTTGTAAATAGCAGTATAACTAAATTAGCAAGCTCACTAGATAATACTCTCCGTGTTGCTGCGAAATGACTACGTACATCTAAACGACTTTGAAAAGAGATATGGAAGCTAGCTAAATAAAAAGAAGGGATGAAAAAGATTTAAAGGACTTGCTCTTCACTAACATGACCTGGGATTTCAATAGTCTTCCAAGTGCATGAACGTAGTACAATTACCACAATAAAATGCATGTGAATACAAAACAATTAAAGGCCATTAACTCTTAGTCTCACGTCAGCTGAGACCACACCTCCTAGCCCTCAAACGGATAATCCAATGGTCAAGAATTTTATGGTGGATTGGTGGAGTGGCTCATATTATTAACCTTTTTCGTTTCAACTATATGAGTATAAATTAGTGGCGAAAAGAGAACTATATGTGTGGTTGATCGATCAAGGTGGTGTACCCAATCTCAAGGACAGTAAAAGAACCTAGAATCATTAAATATGTGGAAAAAACACAAATATACAGAGCAAAAGCTTTATTAGAAAAAAAGAATGAGATACCCATTCGAATTCGGCTAGTACGTTACTACTCCCTTGATCTATGTTTTTTTCATATGATGTCATTGTATTTTATACATGAGAAAATCTAACAAATGTCATTGATAAACACTTAATTCTAAGAAATACCATCGACGAGTATGAGTTCTAAGAAATGCTATCGTACAAACGAATTTGTCTAAGAAATATCATCGTCGTTAGGGTTTCGTCAAGTTTTTTCCGTTAAGTGCTATAGCATGAACAGTGCTTTTAACGGCGGAAATGGATAGAACCCTAACGGCGATAACATTTCTTAGAAAATTCGTTTGTATGATGGCATTTCTTAGAACTCACATTCGTTAATGGTATTTCTTAGACTTAACGTTTAGACTTATACGTTTGTTAATGGTATTTTTTAGATTTTCTCTTTATATATATGTAAAATACAATAAAGGACAAGACAACCCTACATTCTATAAAGTTAAAGATCGACAAGAGACAAACTAACATTTTAAAACCGGCATAAGCTTCTGCTAGACTGCCAATAAATGGAAATGCAACAGACATAGTTGCCAATGATGTATACCTAACGAGAAACTACAATATCTTCATAATATATATTTCCTATTTGCACTTATTTATTTTTTTTTCTTACAAATTATTAATGTACTTTGAAGGATCTAAACTAATACCAAACCTAGCTTCTTATTGTTATATTAAAGTTTTTATAGCCAAAAGAAGTGCATAGCAATACCCTTTTAATTAGTTTAATTGACATAATTCTATTCGCTTTGCTCTTTTTTATTGTCTAATTTATACGTCTCTTCGCTGGTCATAAAATTATTTATGGCTTCAAAGTATATATTGTACTCCCTTCATTTTAGAATATTTGGTGTTTTAGTTTGTCCACAGTTAAACTTAATAAAATTTTACTATGTTTGAAGAAAAATACAACAACATTTCTAACACCTAGAACAATATGTTAAAAAAGTATTCAACGATGGATTTAATAAAATTAATTTAGTGCTGTCAGCGTTGCTACAATTTTCTAGCTATAAACTTGGTCAAACCTTTTCAAGTTTGACCTAGCCATTTAGAGCAAAACCAAAACACCTTCTCTATTAATTCATATTTGAATACGTTTTTGTTTATTTTCTACTTCTTATATATATATATATATATATATATATATATATATATATATATATATATATATATATATATATATATATATATATATATATATATATATATATATATATATATATATATCATTCTTCGAAGTTTAGTATAGATCGTGTGGTCTGGACCTATATCTCATATGGAACTCGTTATCATCAGTCTAATCCATCACATAATTAATTATATCGATTTTATCTCGTCACAGATTACTGCTTGGGATCCAAACATAAATCACCTACACAAAAATAATAGAATGGATTGATTTGGCACGCACGAAATGGAATGTAATATCATCAGCATGAATGCAAACAATGCCAGAAAGCAGATCAAGATATATGACAAACAAACGACCATTCGTATCTAGCTACAGATATATAGAAACAGTTCATCCGATCCATTCATGCTTGCTCCAGCTAGTAGCTAGCTAGCAAGCAAGCAAGCTAGGTTAACCTCTCGGAGCATCAATGCAGCTTGCATTGCGCATATATATATATATATATATATATATATATATATAGCTCCAATGCAACACTGCAACTGATCTGCAAAGTAAGCTGTAGCTAATTAACAAGCTTAATGGCTTCTCTCATCGCTAACTAGCTAGCTAGCTTGCCCCTGCAAAATGTGCAAATTAATCCAGGCAATTAACTAGCTAGCTAGGCACGTACGTGCATGGACTTGCGCGCGCGTGCATGCACGTACGCACGCACGCAGCTACGTACACACACAGCTACTACTCCAGCTATGGCTGCCAGTCACTGCATTGTACGTACGTACGCATATATATGTAAGTACGTCACAAGAAGGTTTGCTGAATTTCTTGCACCAGCTCCTCTGCGCTCAGCTCGCATTCGATCCCAATCTGTATATAATCACAAACAAATCAAGGAAGCCATGGTCAATTTCAATAGCCAAATTCACACAGCTCATACAGTCATATATATTAATTAATACATTCATATGCATATATGCTTAATACACACCATTATTCCCATGCATGACAATTTAATTAATTATTATATATCCGTTGCCATGTAAGAGGGCTAATTACTTGGGAGAGTATATATTACTCGTTCTACGGCTACCTACCTAGCTGCAGCTTTTACTATTGCATAGTGCATACATGTATATTATTCCCAGCTCGTGGTGCTCGACTGCTCATGCATAGTTTTCACCAACAGCAGCGACATACATCCCGGCCGTATATGCATGTATTCGTATTAATTATACCCTTCTGGCTCTGGTAGTTTCTCGACCTCTTTCAGAGACAATATATATATATACACACACACAAGTGCCATTTCCAATAAATACTCATCAGGCCTCTGCTTAATTAAATCTCTGTGTACGTACGCTTGAGTACTGCACACACTCACTGTGTCACTGTGTATCTGAGCTATATATACATGCATAAGAAATGTCTCAGTAGAACTTAGGCTACGCACACTACTACATGCAGATACGTGTGCCTGCATTTATGAAACCAATGGAATAATGGAAGGTTTCCTTTTAAACATGCAGCGTAGTGCGTAGAGAGATATGTGTGAGCGGGAATTACGGGCCAAACACGCAGAATCCATGCAGGACATGAACAGTTGATGGTTGATTGGGCTTAATTAATGCAAGCCTGCATGCATGCTTAGTTTCAGTGATCAGTGGTTCTGTAGCACTGTAGTGTACTCTTGCTAACATGAAATGAACATGTCCTAACAAGTACTGTTCTGATGTATCGAATCGACCGATCGATCACCTACCTGAGGTGAAACCCCTCTCTTGATCCTGCTCGATCATTATATATGTTAATCAAACTCTCGTGTCTCGTGTATTATCGCATGTGTTTTGAGTGTATCGATCTCAAGACCGATTTAGTGCAGCCAGACAGTTAATGGAGATTGATCTCTTCATTAATTTTGTGTGCGTACCTTGATGGTGAAGGAGAGGACGGTGGTGTCGTCGACGGTGCTGATGCTGACGTGGAGAATCTCGAGCGAGAGGCTCTCCAGGGCGGCGATGATCTTGAGCGCCTGGCCCGGCGCGCGGTGCGACACCGTCTTCAGCACCAGGTTCGGCCCGGCGAACTCCACCTTCACGCCGGGGACGAGGACGCCGCCGTCGGCGATGGCGGGGGCGCCCAGGAACGGCGCCCTGCCGCGGGCGGCGAGCTCGGTGACGAGGCTGTCGAGGATGGGCAGGAACGGCGGCAGCGGCGCCGGCAGCTGCGGCGAGAGCTCGTGTGTCGTCGTCGTAGACGAGGACGAAGTGGGCGTCATGGCCGGAGACATGCTGTAAGCCGCCGAGGACGATGACGTCGCGGCGGCCGGGTGCGGCGGGCGGACTCCACCGCCGCCAGCTGCTGGATGCTTGTACGGGCTGCCCGGCGTCGGCGTCCGGGGGCTTATCGGCACGGCAAGCCGCGGGCTGATCGGAGGCGTTGACTTCATCATGAGCGCGGCCGCCGCCGCCGCCGGTGGCGGCGGAGGCCGCGGGCTGAGCACCTGGTCGGCGTAGGCCTTCCTGTTCTTCTTGGCCTCCAGCGAGCGCAGCACTTGCTGCAGCTCCTTGATGTAATCCACCACTCCTCCTATGATTGACGCTTGGTCTCCCTGCGACCACAAGAATACAACAATGCACACTATCCATGTTAACCAACAGTACACTTACATCCTTATTAATGCTCTTGAAGTAATTAAACTCCAATATAAGCCATTTCATCAATGAATTGCTTTACTTGTGAAGTGTATAGCACTATAGATTCCCTGATCGAAATGATGAGAGAGTACTAAGGAGTAGTACTAACTATGGGTAGCTAGGGCACTAGAAGTGGAGTGGTTGATTGCTAGTAGTCCTGTGCGCATGTACATGGAACACAATCATGCAACTGTTGCAGCACACCACCAGGAAAAGCGAAGCGGCCGGACGACATGGATGCTACAGCTCCAGATGCATGCATATCATCAAAGATCCAGGAGCCATATATCTAGATGCAATGGCAATGCAACAACACTAATTAACTATGACTATGGTGCAAGAGCTAATTAAGCTTAATTGGTAGCTAATGTATGTGTAGTGGACAGAGAGAGTTAGATGGTAACAGCTAATGTTAAAATCAGTTACCCTCTTGACGTAGAAGCATGGCATGAGCGAGCGCAGCACGGCGAGGTGCTCGTTCATCTGCTTCCTCCGGTTGCGCTCCACCGTGATGTGCGACATCTTCGCCGCGCCACCCTCGTTCTCCCATGCCGCCGCCGGCGGCGCCGCCAGAGACGACGTCGCAGACGACGACCCCTTTTGCCTCTTCTGAGCTGGAGGACCGCCGCCGCCGCCTTTCTCCTCGTCACGGCCCTCCCTCCGCCGGCCGTTTGCGGCGGTCCTTGCACCACCTGCGCCGGCGCCGGCCGCACCCTGGTCATCGACACCTCCGGCAGCAGCAGCAGCGCCGCCGCCGCCGCCGCCGCCTGCTCCACTGATGCACTCCTCCCACGTCTCGAGGATGCGGAACAGGTCGGCGTCCGCGACGTGCCGTACTTCGCGGTCGTCGGAGAAGAGCTCGCACAGGCCGCCGTCCGCCATTGATCTACCGATCGATCGATGGGCTGATCAATCTCCCAACACCAAGCTAAACTAACCTAACCTAAGCTCAGAGCTAACCCAGATAGCTAGCTTTCTTCCTCCTCTCGCGCGTGTCTAAATTTGGGTAGGCTGCGATCCCGGAGGAGGGAGGTAGTGAGGTGTTGGAGGGAATGTTTGCGAAAATGAGGAATCTTTTGCGCCTTTTAAGCTACCCTAGCTAGCTAGCTCGAGGGTACGCTAAATTTTATTAGATTGATGAGTAGAGAGAGATGAGAGAGGGGGAGATCGAGTAGACCGTTGTCCATGTGTTGCATAGTAGTCATGTTTTGGGAGGCAAGTACAATAAATGCGAGAGGGAAAAGACGGCTCGAGGGTGTTTTGCTTGAGCTGTGATACGCATGATGATCCATGGCCATGGCCATGCTATAGCTGCTTCCATCGATCTAGCTACTAGTATTGATCTCTTGTATGGGGCCTAGATGTCTCAACTGTTGCGTGGTGAATACATTGACATTTATTCACTGTGCCTGCCAACTCCGTGAGAGAGAGCAATCGAATGGGGATTGTGTGTTACCTAAATATAGGATACGTGTTCGTCTATTCGTTATCTAATCTATTCTTTTGTTATATGCTACTCCATTCTATTTTTGTTTGATGTTGGTTAGTTCGTCGTATATTTGCACATAGATGGAATACTTATTTTTTATGGCTCAATATATATTATTGCTTCAAGATCTCCGTATAGCTGTAATCTAGCATATTTCTCTTGTTGCCCCGAAAAGCATGTCCACAACCCCATCGACATATCTAGGATGAGTCATGTTGGGCTTACCTTTACGACTAAACATCTTATTTCGGCCAGGCTATCAGTGACATCTATTTTAAATCCAGAGCCTCTGCGAACCCCCTAGTAGTCAGTCTTGCACTCTATAGTGAATACCCGATACTAATGACTACTCATTAGTTCCGGTTCATATTAAAAACCGACACTAATGAGACTAAGTAGTCATTAGTTCTGGGTTTATTGGTGAGCCAATTCTGATACATCCAAAACCAGAGCAAGAAACACAGGAGACACCTGAGCCAACCACTTATCTCTGGCGAGATACTGATACATCCAACATTTTTCCCTTATCTCTTTCTTCTGTCTCTCTGCCCTTATCATCGGTCCTAGTTCATTGGTATTTGTTGATGGGTCGTGTTCGACCTGATGAACTGTTGGTGATTTCATATATATATGTATATATTGTTGATATTGATCTTTTCGATGTGGCCTATTTGTTCGTGTTGTTTGGGGATGGATGCATTGCGTATTGATTGGGGATCTCATGGTATGGTTGCATTCAATTTTGATTGGGATCTCAGGGGTATGGATGGATGGATGAACACTCAAAGAACCAGCTCGCCTCTTGGGTACAATCGAACGGTGCAAAGAACCCTCAACCCTAATAATTTATCTCATCGGTGATAAAATAATAGTGTCGGGTACTGTTCTAGCACCGACAAAGCCTTCCTAACCAGCACTGATAAGCTTTCTAAACTAGTGTTAGTGGCCACCTCCTTTCCTACTGTCTCCATTTCTCGTCTTTAAATCTACCTGGTCGAGCCCTTCGCGTGAAAAAAATGTTCCTCGATCCATCCTTGCTCCCACCCTCACAAACCAATTCCCTAATCCAGTCACATTGTCAATGCAGGCACAGTTAGGGAATTGTAAGGCGCTATATATAACGTATTGGTGTAGCATCCAATCAACTAAGATTTTGTTTTACAAACCAAAGTAGTTACTACTCTCTCTAGTAAAAATATGTGACGTTTAGGACAAGATTTTTCAATAAAACTTGTAAAATTTGATCCAATCGTCAATAGTCTCACAAATGTTTAGTCTGAAAATGGTATACATAAATTTGCATTAAAAATATGGTCACAAATCACAATATCATAAACTAATTACATTGTACTCTACATATTAAACCTAACATAAAAGTGACAGGTAGTCGAAATTACAGAATCATGAGGAACTTTAGTCCAATTAACGCGCGCACGTAGGTAGCGTCACGTCGTCACGCCGATCGAGGGGGGCTCCAGCTCACCTACGTACCCCGCCGATTGGAACGTACGGACGTTGGCGCGCAAATGCACATGGCGACTGCTGAATCGACATGCATGCATGCAGGGGTCGCACTGCCGGCGACGCCGATCCCGAAAGACGACCGAGCAATATGCATGCTGCAGCAGCGACGTGTACGTCCCCATATTTACGTTCATGTTTATAAACTAATACCCTGTTTCGTAATATAAGATTTTTGATTTTTTATTGTAAAATTTAACCATTCGTCTTATTTAAATATTATTACAAATATGAAAATGACAAGTTGTGTTTACAGTTTTTTATAATAAATTAAGTCACAAGAAAAAAATCAAACATGTTACGTTATGAAATGGAGGGAGTAAAATTTATTTTTTTCCAACTCATATAGTCATATTTAGAGTTGATTTTATGTGTTTTTTTCACAAGGTTAACTTTTAGATTGCTTACAACACGCATATAAATTCTTTATTCATAATATTTTATTATAAATATAACGTAAATAAATTTATTTTTCAGTTTTTGAATATAATGTTTGGCGCGACTGTCATCTCCTTACTAGCGTGTGAAACATGCACCTTGATCCATGGGTAGCTCTTCATCCATTTTAAAACATGAACGCTCTTATATTAATTAATGTATAAACCTTATATCGTGGAGCATTAATTGAATTCTAAAATTAATCCTTATATTTTTGGAATGCAAAGAGTGGCCACCATTTTGTACACATACATGTAGGGTAAACCGTGACCGAACCCCACACACACACACATATATGTGTGTGTGTGTGTGTCATTTGGAGATACTCAAGTTTTGAGTTCACTGTGGGTTTTTCTCCCATATATAGAGAAGGCCAGGTTCTATAGTTTCTTGGGTCCTAGATAAACTTGGAACTATATATGGACCTTTTAGGCTAATTATTTTTATGTAAAATATATTTCATAACCATTAACCATGTAAATTGGCAGTAATTAGTTGCAAGAGAATTTAATCACAATGTGGTCTTATAACTCGCGATCGATGAATAATGTTCATACTACAATAGAAGAAAAATAAAAAACCACAAAATAAACTACATTGCTATCTTATCTTGTTTCCGATGTTTTCATTTGTCATCAACCGACAAATATTCGACAATCTAACACCTAACCATTTGGCATTTTCTTCCCGGTTTTGGACGAGCTAGCTCCCGCCACACCACTGATGTTCCCATCTTCGGTGTCTCATGCTGTCAAATCCAGTATGATTCTTCAAAGCCCTACCAAATGGTCTGAAATTTATAAGATCTACTCCCGTATCGTCTGTCAAAAAACAGTTAGCAACTCCAATAGATTTTAGATATTATCTATATCAATGAGTGTACGTAAGCACACGATTTTTTTGTTTGTTGCAGTATCTTTTTTCTTACTTTTCAAACTTGCATCCGCAGCACTGCATGCATGGTTGCAGCTGCTATAGCTTGTTGCTGATCGATCTCATCAGATCAGGTACAAAGTTACAGTACCGTGACGTTTACTACATATAGCCAAAGGTACAGTGAGCGGCTTAATTAACTTGCCAACAGGGGGCGCCCTGCTGCCTGCTGCAAATCTCGGCTGACTTAATATTTTACAGTTGCCCAGCTGCCTCGTAGCGTTAATTTCCAACCGTTAAGTTTACATAAATTTTGATCATCCATATTACTATTTGAATGACCATTTAAAATATATTTTCGTTTTTAAATCAGTTATCACTCTAACAGAACATCAATATTACATGCATCCTACATATATATTTTATTAATATTTATAACCACCTTAATTATCTCATGTTATTCTTACTCTCTCTTCTTCTGAGATTAGATGTTAAGATATCGAGTGAGTAGAGAGAAACTCTTTCTAATATAGATGGTGCTTTATTTTTAGATGATAGGATGGAGTATCCGCTGCAACAATTTTTTCTCTCGATCACATACTCTACTTTTAAAGAATAGAGGATGAGATGAAGTATTTAGAAGAAATTCTCTAAACTCCCTAATCCTCCTTAGAGCAGTATGCAGTAGAATCATCCTAGCTAAACACGGATCACATCTCATATATACAGCTAGCTATATTATATAGCGTGTCGATCACATTGTTAAGGTACATATCAAATTTAATGTTTAACGGTCCATGCATATATATGCGTATTCCGACCAGTGCAATTTAGTACACTTTCTGATCAACTGATCTGATGGTCGACTCTGCATGCAATCGCAGTGTCCTCTCACTCTGCCATCGCCCTCTGATATTATGCTGCATGTACGTATTACGTACGTATAGTACTACGTAGCTACTACGTGATAGCGATATTAGTTAATGGAGACGTACATGCCATGCACTGGCCGCCCGCATACCACGGTATACGCATGATTACTTAATTATTAGTGTACCTACCTTCCTTTCTTATTGGATGTTTAGGATTCCCTATTTTTGATATTGTAATTTTAAAAGTAAATCCCAATAAAATAAAATTAAACAAGCTTTAACAAACACGTTGCAGAAATACTAATATTTAGCATTGAGTTTGCCACAAGACCGTAGATTAATTAAAATGTAATATATTACATATTTAACACCAACTTTAACACAAAACTAAATCATTTATAAATTCACGCTACTAAAATCCCCCAATAGATGACGGTCCTATATATATTGATTCCTGAACATAAAAAAATAAAACATAAAAACTGGCACCATTATATTATAAGTATCGGTTTTTAAAAAAAAATCAAAAGGAGGGGTATCGATGCCTCTTGTGGGATGCCGGTTGCAAAACCGGCAAGGATGGGTGGTTACCACCTAGCACCCAAAGGGGATCTACAATAGTGTCAATAGAACAACCGTCGAAGAAATCTAAACTCAAAAATCTGCAGTTTGGTACAACATTATTACTAAATTTAAATGTATCTGTAGTATCACAAAATTTACTCGAATTTTGCTCATATATGAATGTAACTACACGAAAGTGTATATTTTATTATAAAAATACCATTTTTCACATATAGATTCTTGATATATATACACTTTAATTAATTTCGATACATTAGGGATTTTAAGATCTTGAAATTAACTGCTCACAATGCAAAAAAAAAATCATCATCTACTGTTTGAAAATGAAGTACATGCAGTAGTTAACACTGCACCAGTATAGTAGTATATATATACGTGTACGTAGTACGTCTGCATACACATATGGATAACCAGCTTTTTGCAGAGAAACAAGTATAGCCGCCCAAAGTAAGCATATACTATAGTTGCTAGCTGCAGCTAGCACATGTTGCCTTGGCATTTATGTTCAAGTATGTATCCATATTTGCGTGCTAGCTTGTTATATGGAGTAGTAAACGATGCAGATGCAGTTAATCGTTGCATGTACGTAGCATGTACCGTATGTCCTGGAAGGCTGCATCCTGCAGGCAAAACTTGAAACTTTTTAGGCGTGCAACCGATGCATCGATCGATGGAGACTGGAGATCGAGAAAGCTGTACGTGTACAATCTAGGTTATTTAGCGTGGTCACTCGCCTCATGTGTGCATAGTTTTATATACTAATATATGAACCATCTATATCTAGCTTCCATATGTACTGTTCACTTAGAGTAGCTGGCTAGCTAGACGTAGATTAATGCATTTCCTTGTAGGAAAATAAGCATGTTTAGATGAATAATAGTACTGTATAACTTTGGAACTTTCTGAAATATAGCCTTCTGTAGACTGCGCATGAAGAAAACCCACATGATTAGGACTAGGATCTGCAGCGAGTTGATGCTTAATACTCTGAAGTAATAAAGAGAAAAAAAAAGATGGGAAAAAGAATGTAGCCTTACAAAGCAGTGGCGCATCAAGGATTGTAAGTTTGTTTAATCCAATTTATATACTTTTTTGAATGACGTAAATAAACACTATCAAATATATATACACACATTTCAACTACAAAATTGATAAAAAAATCAGAATCACATATTATTAAGGTAGTTTTTCCCTTTTTTTCTCTTCATAGAAGTTATTTTTATTTTTTTACACAAATATGTAGCTGATATTTTGATATTTTTGTTGTCCCGGTCCACTGGGACCACCTCTATGGGCATTGTGCACCAACATATTTTGTTCTTTAATAAAAATGTTTCTTATAATATATAGCCTTAGCTAAGTAGGGACTGTCACATATGTAACATCTGAATAACAATTAGAACGTACTAGTGATCTATAGGTTGGTCATTAAACCATCGTGGAATGATAAAAGAGATTACAAGATAGGGTGTATAAATTATAGCTTAGATCTGACCTGTTATTTTTTATAATATATATATATATATATATATATATATATAGCTCTTCAGCAAAATAATTAATTTATATGACTATATATATGTCTGTCTATCGAGTGTTCTGCATGTGTTAGTATCGATCTACAGATTTATTTTTTTCCAGAATTTGTACTCCTGCCATGAATATTAATTAAATATCCTCATGTGGTTAATACTTAAGTTTGGAACTAGTAATTAGTTTTAGATAGAACCAATATAGTGCCAGAATATACATGAAATAAATTAAGACAATGGAGGAGAGGCACTTATTAAATATCACTGGCACAATCATAAATGGGAATAACCTACAGTAAGTGCACGGTAAGAGGATGACTGTGATTCTTCATGCCCTCCCAATCGTCGAGCAGACTGCTTTGTAACAAGGCTGCTAATATTGCAGCTATGTGTACGGCTATGTTTAATTCATAATTATGAAAGTGATGAATTAATTAAAGTAGAATTGGTCTATCTTGTAAGTGTCAGGTGTACTTGACCGCATGTGATCATGAACATTCTTTTGCCCTGCCACAAAAGGCTGCATGTGCTAAGAGTCAAGTCGTTAGCATAAATATGTGAAATCTTTCATCTCCTTTCTTGCTAGCATTCGTTTTGCCCACGGATAAAGCTGCAATCTAATGCAATAAACTGCTATTGGCTAACAAGATGAGTCCAACAAGTAAAACACAGATGCAAGATCAGAAGGGAAGATCGAATAAATGGACAAAGTGAACACCCATCTCCTTTCACATGTCTCTTTGTGTGTGTCTCTTGTAGAAATTAAGCATGCGTGGTTATAAAGTGTTTATCCAGCTTCACTTATATGTCTTCATGTGTATGTCTCTTTGTAAACAAGTGGATGTACGTAAAGTGCTTGTCTAAATCGTTGTGTGTCTTCTTGCGTATGTCTCATATCAGTTAGTTTCTTTTGGACCACTATATGTGTGCATTGAAGCTGCTAATCAGTGCAATAATTAATATGAGCGTGCAGTAGTGTGACATGTTATAAGGAATGCCCAGAGCTGGACGAGAATTGAATTGGCAGCTAATTAAAAGTTGCGTGGATTAATTTTCACCTGAACTTATCTCATTCCTTAATAATGTATGCAATAAACTGCAAAACTTGACAAAAGGAAGCGACAAGAGTGCAACAGATCAAAGACATAAATAGGTAAAGGAGGTGCACATGCAATTAATCACTTGTTTAAATTTTGAATATATATCCATCATGATCGCGCGTGCATATTCATCCAATAAAAAAGATTAAGCATTCTGATGCTATATTGCTTCACATGTATACTAATTTGTCTAGGAAGAAAGATCAATTTCAAAACTATCGCATGCATCGTACACACACTATACAGTGTTTTGTACGGTATGATAGGGTAAAAGTGTTGCATTGACTAAGAAGTTAGGAAGAGCTTGGGAGACAATGCATGTCAGGTTGGCCTGGTGATAAACAGACTTGATTTTATGAGAAATTCTTGATGCTGGTATATATTTGTAGTATATAACCTACAAAATCACATAGGTTCATCTAACTCCATGAATGCTAAATTAAATGGATAGGGCTTAAACATTTAGCAATACATTTTAAATGATAGCCATAAAAAATAAATAAAATCAACATGTGGAATTAACTAGTTCTCCTAGTCTTAGGCGGTGATTGTTTGGCTTATTAAGGAAAAAGCCGAACGACATATTTGCAAACGAAAAATAATTTGTTAATAAAATTTTTATATCTATATTTTAGAGCCAATGCTGAAAAATAAACTTTGATAAAAAACACCAAATTTAACTTCAAATTTGATATTAAAAAAAATTAAAGTTTGATATAGACATATAAACATAAGTAGAAGCGAAAAGATGGGGCGTTAACCTATTTAATTGAATTACGATGCGTGCAGCATGTTTTCATTAGAAATTTACTATGTACATGGATTAATTAGTCCCTAGCCATGGAAAAATGAACAAAGCAATTAAAGGAGAGAATGCATACATTGTAGCTAGCTAGCTAATTAAGTATAAGGTCTGTCAGTACGTATACATGCCATAGCGGACGCAAACAAACGCATGCGGACAAGCCTTGTGACACAGAAATGCATGTGCAAATAATATGCATGCATGCACCACACTGCACTGACTGAAACAGGAGGCCGTCGGCCATGCTTGCTTGCTTAATGTTCAGTAGCATTCAGCTCGATCATTCATGCATTTCCCTGCATATATGCATAGATCGATTGGGGTACCTACACGACAGTACTGTACTAAATGGTACTAGTACTAACATTCAGACATTCAGTGATCTCCACCTGTAATCTTAGATGGAGTCGTGTGTATATATCCCATACAGTATACATGATATATATGTCACGGTCATTCATTCATATATGTGATGGTGTTTTTTTTTTCCATTTCATGATGAGATCGATCAGCCGTATTCACAGGAACACAAGAGCAGTTTGTTGAAATTTTGTAATTCTCAAATAAATCTGGTGGTATATTTGCGTACTGCTCTTTGTTTTTGCTACTTGCTCATTGGTTAATTTCTCTCTGTCCCGGTCCCTTCTATGGGAGTAGCTAGTTAGTTGGAGACTTGGAGTAGCTAGCTAGTATATATGATCTGTTTCTCTCTCTATCTCTCTCTCTCTCTCTCTCTCTCTCTCTCTCTCTCTCTCTCTCTCTCTTCACAAGGGTTGGATTTTATTAATGGGAGGAGGAGAATGAATGATACAAGACACGGAGAAGTCATGGCATAGTTAAGTAACACATAAATATGCTGCTGCAGGCCCCTATTAAGAGGATCATGCATATAGTAGCATCCATCAGCACACATACATGCAATGCAATGCAATGCAACCTGGCCCCTGATCTCTTTCTGATCTCTTCCTCATCCCCTGCTTGGCCATGCATGCATTTACTTCCCCTAGCTAGCTCCTCGATCCGGCCATTTAATCTCCTTCAACCACCTATCATCTCTCTCTCTTCCATCTTCCAGCTGCATGCAGAGCTGCTGCTACTGCTACTGCTAGCAGCTGTCTGTGCTGTGACCACACCCCCCCTCTTGAAGAAACTGTAGTTGCAGCTGCTGGTAAACATATGAATACCTCCCTAGCTAGGGCTGGGAGCTCCAGCCACCATGAATACATGTAGTAGTATGCCACTGTAGTACCATTGCATTGCAGTGTGATTGCATGTAACCAGGACGTACAGGGGGAGGACTGGAGGAGAGGCCGGGAGGGAGGGAGGGAGGGAGGCAGGCAGAGAGGGCGGCAGACTGTGCTGGGCGGCCGGCCGGCCTGAGAGACCTGACGTCGTCGGAGGGGAAGATGAAAGATCCGTCAGGCGAAGAAGAGAACAACAATTAGACGACAAGGGAGGCTCCTGTGTTCGCGCCGGTGACCACGGAACAGAATTGCAGGGCCGGCCGGGCCGGGGCCAAAAACAATTATTTGCATGCATGCATGCATATGTGTCTCTATGTGTATATATCGCAGCTGAGCTGAGCTGCCTGGGGGCCATCCCCTTGTTGCTTGCGAGCTCCAAGTCTCAACAATGGAGTAGTGTTTGCCTGCTGCCTGCCCTAGTGTCAGAACGGCTCTAGATTTCAATCCAACTCCCGGGCGGCTTGCATCCTGCTAGCTAATTAAGCGAGCTGCTTCGTTATTTAATTTCATTAATTAATTCCCCTTTATTTTTTTTATTTTTTTAGAGACCTACATTGTGTTCACAAAACGCAGAGATAAAGTGTGTTGCTGTTCTAGCTGCTCCATGCTTGCATAGTCACCAAGATTGTAACTTTTCTTAATTAAAATGATAGAGCAATGAAGTTCTTCTTTTATTGCAGAATTTGCACGCCAATTAATTAATCAAATCAAAACATCCCGATCGATCGATCGAGCGTGTCGAAATTGAATTTTCTGGGAACATCGATCTGCAGTGCAGGCCAATGAAATGCATTTCTGAGGCATACATCAATGCGCTGTGGCCGTTCGATCGATTGAATTGGTGTGTGGTTAATTAAATGAAAGTAGATCCAATGCAATTCAATTCAAGTTGGCATTATGTGCCTAGTATACTCCACAATTAAACTGCATGCATTAAGTCAGATTGATGATGTGCTATGGAAATTAAATGCCAGTGTGGAACATTCTCCTCCAAATACTCCCCACTTGCCATCCGTCCATCCATCAAATTCTACGTGAATATGAACGTATGTGGCGCGTAGCCATCCCTGTATATAAGTGTAAATACATACATATATACATACATATATATCAAAATTCACCCATTGATCAATTTATGTTGTTTGTATATGTGTATAGATTTATTAGCATCCATATAAATCTAAGCAAAACTATAAAATCTTATATTAATTGTGAAACAGAGAGAGTAGTAGGCATATCGTGTCTAGATGGACTAACAAGTTGTTAAAAAATGAATTTCATTGCTAGAATCGTCCAAGGCCCTGTTCTTTTGTTATTATTGATTATGGATTATCGTAGACAAACTTAATTTCTAAGCTTCTAGTGATGTGTTTCATTGAACTATTTTCTATATAAAAAAAGTTCTTTGTCTTGTCTTTTTATGGTAAACTTTCAACTTTGCAGTAATTAATTCAGATATATACATGTAAGTAGCTATCATAAAATAAGATAATCCAGATAATCTAAAAATCTCATAATACCACCTGGGAATAAAGGTTACGTACTGATAAGGGAAACCATCTCCTGAAGGTATTTTTTGCACCTATTAGGTGTAATATCATGCACATAGGTGTATGCATGTAACTTAAATAGTTATAAGAAGTCAAAAAAAATTCCAGATAGACTATGATATTACAAGTCTCTACACAAAAATGTAAGTCTAAACTCAATCTATACATCAAGAAACAAAAATAAAAAATCTTATATTTGTTGTGCGGGTACAATTCATTATCCAGTTTTATTATTTATGTTTCTCTATTTATATGTTTGTGCATAGACTAAAAACATCCCCAGTGGTATTACTAATTATTTCGAAATTTACTATAACTATTTAGACCGCATGCAAACTATGGGTGATATTGCACCTAGGTGTAAAAAATCCTTGTCCAAGTCATCCCATATGGTTAGACAAGACATCTCTATGACATTTGCTCCCCAAACAAAAAATCGATCCCTATTGAAAAATTACAACCCCTCCATAGGTTTTTAATTAACGTGGTCACGCCTCCTGATTAAATCACGTCACATGATTTTTCACACGATAATTAAGGGTGTGCAGCCAATAGGAATGCAATTTGTAACTCTATATATTTTGTACAATCATGTGTGACACGAGGGCCAAGAAAATAACACTTCCTGTAACAGAGCTTCTGCATCATACTTATGTATATAAATGTCATGACCAGTATGAAATCAATGTACAACAGTATATAGAGTACAGAAGGTGAAGGTTGTCGTGTGTGCTTTGTGTGCGTGTACATGTGTGTGGGTGGGTGGGGGGGGGGGGGGGGGGTTAGAGACTTCCAACAAAAATTTCTCCCGAAATAACTACATCAGGCGACTATCTCGATATGAGATGATATTCAAACAGTTATTTATATGCAAATCCAACAGTTGGGGCATGGTTTTGTCCAGTTGAAGGGAACTCTTCGACAATGACATGCATGTGTCTTCTTTTCCAACGATATTTGTAGGCATCTACAGTATAAATTAGGTCACCTGGCTGTAGGGGTGGTAATGGCCCCAATCATTTTGCCTAGAAAATTTAAGGGCCGGGTCTAAAATAGGTTAAAAATAAAATTGTATAGAATTTTGAACTAAAAATTTTTTAAGAACTAAATAGGGTTGTGAAAGAACCCATGGGTCTTGGCTCATTCCCACCCCTACCTAGGTGCATGGATGTGAAACTTCGACCTATCAACAAGGACGGTGCGCCCATGGCTTTATTATTATTATTATTATTATTATTATTATTATTATTATTATTATTATTATTATTATTATTATTATTATTACTACTACTACTACTACTACTACTACTACTATTATTATTATTATTATTATGTGTGTGTAACATGTATATACTTCCATTCCATATTATAACATGTTTAGCCATACTAGATTTTTTTTATGCATCAATGAATGTTTTATACATGTCCAAATTCAATATCATCCATATAAATCTAGTGAGTGCTTGAAAATAATATAATCTAGAACAGGGGTAATAGTATATATAATATATTGTCTTATTGTGGCCATTTGGAATTTTATTTACTTCTCTCATTAATTTCTAGTAAGGTTAAGATTTGGTGTATTGTTTGCTATTTATTATTCTATCTCTCTAGTACTAATAATCCTAAAGAAGCCTATCTATAATCACTCTCATCTTTTCGCTTATATATACTTATGTATTCATAAATTATTTATCATTTGCAAATAATATGTCGTTTTGCTTATTCCTCTGATAAGCCAAAAGATGGGCGCGAATGAGTTTAAGTTGTATTAAAGTATACACCATTTAATTTTTTTTAACCTAGACAGGTCATCATTGCACAATATGTAAACATCATTCGCATTTCTTTCACGGCATAGACAATTAAGTTAGCGGGAGTGCAACTACTTTCACCAATCAAAAGTTAATGTTGTTTTGGACTTTTCAAAGTCAACAAGGTGCACGTACGTTTCACTACTTATATTTTTTTTATGAATATGTAAAAGATGCAGAAGATGTGATATTACGATATCATTCTTGCTGTATCAAAATGTTGGTTTTATATACCTATGGAATATATTTTAAACAATGGTTATGATCAAAATTAACTTGCGGTAATTGAACAGATCCCATAATGGCACTACTCTTTGTGACTAGACGTAGGCTGCCGCGTTCTGCGAGGGGAAAGGAGGGTTAGTTATCTGGCACGAAAACATAGTAATAGAATAATACATGATTAATTAATTATTAGTTATAAAAAATATAAAATAGATAAATATGAATTATTTAAAGCAACTTTCCTATATAAAATTTTCAAAAAAACACCCTGTTTAATAGTTTAGAAAGCATGCGCACGAAAAATAAGTGGATATGGTAAAGTGTTGGAGGTGCCGAACATGGCCGTAGTCATGAATGTTGCAAAGACATGATGACATATAGGGCTGGGGTGAAACAAATTATAATATCATTAAGTCGATTGCAAGCTACTACTAACTTATATTTTGGAAAATCAAACTTGAGGACCTATATATATATATATAGTCTAGTGGGGTCCAAAAACATATCAAATCATCTCTAAATTTTGATTTATATGGCTCACTAGATTCTTCGTATCAAAATCTGGTACCACGCAAAAAATTTTCATTTTTGAAGTTTTTTAAGTATTTTTTTGAGATTTTTAAAAGTGATACATAACACATTGATTATTTTATTAATATAGTACGGTCACTTTTAAAAATCTCAAAAAAATACTTAAAAAACTCCAAAAATGAAATTTTTTTGCGTGGTACCAGATTTTGATACGAAGAATCTAGTGAGCCATATAAATCAAAATTTAGAGATGATTTGATATGTTTTTGGACCCCGACTCACGGAGGAGCCCGTGAGTTGCAACTCACCGTGTGTGTGTATATATATATATATATATATATACACACACACACACACACACATTTGAAAAGGGCATTTCCCGTAGGGATGGATGGGGAAATTAATTGTGTTAGTGCAAGGCAATTTATACAAGATAATCAGACATGAATGCATACAGGTGTACTGTTTGAGATAGCTAGCTCTCCCACAAATTAAACAGTCCCATGCATGCATATATGAAAATATGGCGGCTAGCTAGCGCTGAAGCTTCATTGAAGGAGCAAATTAAATGGCAGCACGAAAGAGGCATGCATGGATGCAAGGAGAGGTGAAAGTTGGGATGAATAGCGAGATGGAATTACTCCTTGGAGGGCCTGCACGAAAGAGCCTTCCTGGTGGTTGTTTAGATGAGGCTAAACTCATGTCACGTTGGAGGTTTGGACACTAATTTGAAGTATTAAATATAAACTAATAAAAAACTAATTTCATAAATGAGAGTTAATCCACGAGCGAATTTTTTAAGCCTAATTAATCCATAATTAGAGCATGTTTACTGTAGCATCACATAGGCTAATCATAGATTAGTTAGGCTCAATAGAATCATCTCATGAATTAGTCCAAGATTATGGGTAGGTTTTATTAATAGTATATGTTTACTATTTATAATAAGTGTCCAAACATTTGAAGGGAATTTTATCCCCTTGTCACAAACACCCCCCTAGTTCTCTCCATCCCAGCACCAGCATCCACGACCTCAACCTCAGCCTCAAATTGGCTCTCATGCATCAGTGCGTACGTACGTACGTACTGCGAATTGAATGGCCGGACAGGAACAAATTAAATTGAAAGCTAGCAAGTGGTAGTAGAAGAGAGAAGAGAGAAATGTTAATTGAAGGCTCGATCGATCGATCAATCTGATGCAGTAAATTGATGAGACTGGATTGATCGATCGATCGCCAACAAGTGCACACGCATAGTGAGATCTGGTTGCAACGTTGGTGAATTGTAGAGAGAGAGAGAGAGAGAGAGAGAGAGAGAGAGAGAGATTTCAGCTGGGAACTTGTGCATTCCTCTCCCTACTGCGTACTGAAGGTCTCTCTGAAGCTAATCGATCCACTGGTGTCTGGCCGTGCATATGCATTATTGCATGCGATGTGCCTTCACTGGGATGTCGGCTGCAGCGGCGGCTGACAGATCGAGAGGCCAAGTAAAGGTTCTGCTTCTGCTTCTGCATGCATGGGATCGATATCGATTTGCAAGCTACTCCTACATACATAGCTGATGCATGCATGTTTTCAGAGCTTTCTCGATCAGGCAGCCTTTTTTTGAATGGCTGGGCCTGGCTAACGATCCATTAAGTTATTAGATCAGTCTTAATGCATACTTTTATATCATAGTTACTAAGACCGTAAACTAGTTAACCAAGCCATATGAGTTTTATGGGGATGAAACTTCTCTCTCATCTTATAAAACTAAACTATCCTGTCAAGTCAGCAATTTTATTGATGTCGAACCCTATTTAATGTGCATGACACCCTCATAAAATATACATTGAGACTGACCTTAGGCTGTGAGCTAGTTCCCCATGCGCTAGCTAGCTCTGCGAGATCATGTAGGTCACCAAAAATAAGTTGGGATATATTCGGTGCATGCAGTAGGTATGGCGCCCATGAAGGTACTTGTGGAGCATGGAAATTGCATCGAAGCTTAGGTATGGCCGCATGCAGTTTGTTTTGGTTCGTCGTCTGCATGTTGCTCCAGCGAAATTGTTGCCATGAATGATACATTCGCTTCATATTTTAACAGACGACGATGTTGATTTTATTACGTTTGATGGTTGGTTTTATTCAGTACTTTTATATAATTATGATTTATTTTGATTGTGATTGAATTTATAAATATAATTTAAGTATAACCTATATTTTTTCATATTTTTTGAATTAGACGAACGGTCAAACGTGTAAAAAAATAAACAGCGTCATTTGTTAAAATATGAATGGTGTAGATGAGGGACCAGATCCAATATTTTACCTCAGTTTTATTTATGTGGAAAATTTTAATTATATGGAATCTAATACATTGGAACTATGGAGTAGAAAACAATCCCCCTATCACAATCTATAGATCAAGCTTATATCGATTCCGTCCCTGAAATAAAAAAAAAGGTTGGTATGTATGTACTATTCTACCTCCTAAAATGGTGTGGAACGAACTACAAACCGTTCTGGTCTAAAGAGTATTCAATTCCGTTCAAATTCTAGCTCGTATTAACCGGAATCGACATAAGTGTTCCTTCTATCAAATCTGGCTTATAGTTAATTTATTTGTATTGTTTTATTATACCCCTTCTCTCATTACTATACCTTCGTTACTATAAAATTTATAATTTAGCATTTGTAGTTTAAATATTTGTCATGTTCCTCTGCCTTCATCATCGATCTCGATCGACTTGTGTTTCTAGCAGGACGGAAATAACTATTTTTAGTTTTTTCTTTACATTTACAATTTCCATTCATGTTATTTTTAATTACGTTATGGTTCTCCAGCGTTAATCACTCCAGTTTAGTGTTCTACCTCCGAGCAAGATTATTTTTTTAAGTAAATTGTTGTTGATAATATTGTGCATGTTTTATATTTTTATGTTTTTCATACATTAAGTATTTTTTTTATTTTAAATTTATGTTGATTAATGTGAGAGTTCATCCAGTTGTTGCTCTATCTGTTCCAAAATATAAGTATTTATATAATTTTACTTTTTTCCACAATATAAGTATTTCTGGTAATATTCACCACACTACTTGTCATATCAATCTAAGTTTCATTCAAAATTCTTCTCATTTTATTAAGACACACTATAGTTTTTTCTTAACCATATTTTCTGATAATCAACCCAAAAATGCTTACACTTTAGAACAAGTAAGGTAGTTGACAAGGAAGCCTCCAATATTAGGGATACCCGTATAAAGAATGCATCATATAGTGCATTTCCCATATCACTCATCGGGAATAGGTACTTACGTCAGCCTCAACATATATACTGTGTCATGTATAGGAATTTTGATTACAGCGTCGTAATGTATAAAATCAACAGATTTACTCTGTATAATACAACCATTTTGGTGAACTGGGCTGATTGTAGAAAAGATGCTCTGGGACTTTGAGCTGTCTTGTTCAATTGTTGTCTGGGCCCTAAGATCAAAGCCTACCCAAGACAATTCCCCCTTCTGCCTTTTGCTTTGCTCCAACAAATTGAGGCCCATCTTGAAGTAGCCCAGTGAGATCACTCGTTTTACCTTTTTCTTTTCTCCATGAAATCTTTGTTAATTTGTTCTTTTGCGTGACTCGATTGGTTCTTTTTCTTCTGGATTAGCTTTAATTTTACTGAAGGCAACACGTAGTGTAGGATACGGTTTATTATATTTGGGTTTAATTTATAGTTAGGTGTTTCGCCACTGTTTCAAAATTTAAATATTTCTAAAATTCAAATATTACTATCTCTGTCTTAAAAATAAATTTGTTTTTTATTCATCCCATACATAATAATATAAAAAATACTAGAGTACCCGTACTTTATTAAATCCCAATGCAACTATTTTCGTATGTATCTACTGCCAATACAATTATTCTCTATTGTCACCGACACGGCGAGAGCGCTGGCTACTGGCCCGTGTCAGGGGAGAGGGAAGAAAAGGATAATGTTGATTGTGTGCACGAATCTCAAAGCAGATTGAATGGTTCAAACTTCCCATGCTGTGGAGTGGGATTATCTACCACATGTAGTCGGTACCAATTAAAAAAAATAGAATTAATTTGCCAAACAATAATTGTACGATGAATTAATTTCTGGTACCAGCTTGTACGTACTTGTGAAACACTTGTCTATTATTCCTCTGGCTAGCTTAAAGAGTTAAAGCGCATACAGTACTGTATACATGAAAAAAGATTTGTCAACGTCGTACAATCACCCTCAAAACTAGCTTTTGCTAACATGTATATGCCCATAATTAAACTACTCCAAAAATAGCGCCATCCAATAGATGATCAATTAATGCATGCAGGGCGTCAAACACATGACTGCAGGTTACTTTAATTTCCTCTTGCAAGTATCGTACGTGTTGGTCCAGAAAAGAAGATTTATGTTACCCCTTATGTCACTGCACATGTAATCCATCGTAGTATTAAGATTCATCCTAATTAACGTACGGCCTCAAGAACCCTAGCTAGGTCATCTTCAACAGACCACACTGATCCTTAGCCTTGCGATTAAGCTAACCTAGCTCCTCACATTAAATACCTCCACGTTAATTCACAGCTTCTTCATGCGGAGCCCTCGCGTTGCATGCATCCTCCTCCACCCACCTGTAAAGCTTCATGCGGATCTCCCTCTCATGGCCGCCGGCCCTTATCCTAATCTCTCTCTAAGCTTGTGGCTAAGCACAAATAAGCTTGTTGCTATGAACGTATATAAAAACACTGCCCTAAACAAATAGCTAGGATTAAGCAAGGACTAAACGTACACTCGATCTATCGAGCTCACAATCTCCTAGCTCGTTAGCTACTGTAACCGTACGTACGTAGACATGTCGCAGCTCCCGACGCCGCTGGCCGGCGCCGGCGCCGTCGCCGTCGCGGACGGCGGAAGGAAGAAGCGGGCGGGGCTCCCGAAGCTGCTGCACAAGTTCTTCTTCAAGGTTCTCCGGCTGAGGCCCGCGGCGGCGTCCGCCGCCGAGCAGGGCGCCGCCGCGTTCGGGGCCTACTACGGGTACCGGATGGTGGACGAGTGCTACTACTACAGCTACGGCGGCGCCGGGCCGGCGTCGTGGGCCGGCGTGCTCTCCTCCATCCCGGAGGAGGAGAGCTCCGACGAGGGCGCGCCGCCCGACGCCGCCGTCGCTCTCCGGAAGGTGCACTCCGACTCCGAGCAGTTCGTCGCCGCCGAGGCCGCCGTCGTGCACCTGCAGGTCGTCTTGTAAATCACGGCGGCGCAGCTGAGCTTTGCTCGCTGCCGTCCGATCAGAGATCGACGCTTTGGATGAGATCATTGGCAAGGTTTTTTTTGGACACGCTACCAACGATCATCTCCTCCATATTATGCATCATCCCTCACACATCTCAAAGTTGATCGGATGGCTCCAGAGGATATCAGTTCATACCAAGCATCAGAAGAGCGTCCGGATCGATCTGCAGACTGCATCTACCAAGATCAAAGTTTAATCTTTTTCATCAGTTATCGACGAGATTTTAATTTGTGCAGCATAGATATATGTATAGATCATGATAGCAGAAAACTCTGTACTATGACACATAGAAAACAGGAAAACTCTTTTAAATCCTTTAGATACGTCATCTCATTTTCTTTTGCATTGCATGCATCTAACTGATAATCAAAAACAAAAAAATTAACAAGGAATTAATGTGTGACCACACATGACAGATCAAATTTGGATACTATAAATTACAAGAAAAAGATATAAATATGATATTAATCAGATTTTAATTTGGTTTATGTTACAATTAATAAAGGTCAAATTTGAACATAACTGTTTCTGAAGTAACATGTCACACATAATCTATCTTGTCAACTTTTCTAATAATGACATAGAGAAATAGGACATACATACTTCCGATTAGAATATCACCTCATCTTTCCGTCTCTGCTTATTTTTATAAGCCAAAATTTATATTTTTAATCTTAAACATTAAAATTAATTTTAGGATTGTTTTTACCGAAGTTTATTTTCTAGGCTTGGCTTTTAGATCGCTAAGAATATGTACATAAGTTTTATTTCATAAATTATTTTTTGTTGCGAATATATCGTTTGGTTTTTCCATGAAAAATCCAAACAACCACCTTATATAATTTCTACAAAATAAGTCCATTATATTAGCTCTGTACCATAATAACTGTAGCTATATAATTTATATTTAAACTACCGAGCTGAAATTATTATAGGACTAGAGATAGTGATTCTTAAAAGGAGGCAGTCACTCACGGGTAACATTGTGTCATTGTGTGCATGCATGGGTGCTGTCATTTTTTGGCAGCAGTAAAAGTTGCTTTCTTGTTGACATCACCAGTGATGTGGTTTTTGAACTTCTCATGGATGTACAGTATACTACTGGCCAGTGTACATTGGATGTATTTCACCTTGGTCACATGCTCATCCGTAATTTTTCTCCAATAGTCCCCGTATTCATGCGAGAGGAACAGTAAATCAATCAATGTTATAAACAGTGCTTAAATATTGTAGTATCAGTACACCTAAAATGTTATTCACTCATGTCCTACATCCGTTCCAAAATAAGATCATTATTCGGTTTTTTGATACAATGTTTTGACTCTTTATCTTATTTAAATTTTTTTATTAATATTTTTATTCTTATTAGATGATAAAACATAAATAGTACTTTATGCGTGACTAATTTTTTTAAGTTTTTAAACAAATTTCTCATATAAGACGAATGGTCAAATGTTGGACACGGAAGAACGTAAATAAAGTTATTATAAGACAGAGGAAGTATCAAATACTATAGCATTAAATTTTATTTATCCGTTTTGATCCAACGAAACGACATATATCAAATAAGCATTACTATGGCCCCTACACTAGCATGATCCTCCTACGGGGGATCTCATTCCCCGTGGGTGTGTGTGTGGCTCCTACTACCCTGCAGGAGCTGCAACATATTTGCTTGCTAGTATCCCAAAACAAGCCTTTTTCATGGAAAAGGGTGCTTTTTTATTTACCTTTTGTTTTTAAATTATCAATTAATAGCTCAAGTTGAGTATTCCTGCATTTCACTTTCTTTATTAGTTATTTTCACATGATGTGTAATTGTTTATGTGCCCAAAGTGGATCCAATTAATTGCCAGCTGACAAGTGGACGACGGAGGAGGTCAACTAATTAGGATTTTAATCAAGTGAAATTTAATTTGGAAGTAAAAGCGGAAAGTGGCCAATATTTTGTACCGTCCTCCAAAAATCAAAACCTAGTTAAAACTTAATTTGCTTATATTTTCTAGTTAGTTATTTTTTTAGTCAAACATTACAAAAATGAAAAAAATTCATTACATGCCCCTAAAACTTTCCTCAATCCCTTGTGTACCCTGAATTTTACCTCATCCCTTGTATACCCTTGAGATTTTATTTTGATACCCTCTACCATTTTTGTTAGTTGACCATTAGTTAACCGTTATATATTTTAAAATGACTATATTACCCCTCCTATACACATGTGCTACCTACTCTATACATTTTCATGCGCAAAGAATAACTTATACTAAAATAAAAGGACATAATCAGTTAATGCTAAACTTAAAAAATAACACTTATCTTTTAGAAAAATATTTTTTAAAAAAATATGATTAAATCCACACATTAATTTTAAATATTTTTTTTAGTTTGTGATGAAATAATTTCGTCCCCTTTGTTTTTTTAAAATTAATCTTTTTTCACTGCATATTAGTTGAAAATAATTTTCAAATTCGATGAGAAGCTTGATTTGTTTCAAATAAATATTTTTAAATTGTTAATGAAATTATGTTTTATTTTTTAAAAAATATTTAGTAATTTATCTCTTATTGTTATTCACAACCCAAATAATTTACACATCAAACATTTCTAGCTTTTAGAAATTACAGGGTATACAGGAATTGGCCCTACAAAAATCCCCCCCATTATATTTTTCTAGCGTTACATTTTTTTTGGCAACGGTAAGAATTGGTTGTTGCCAAGTTTTTTTTTTGTGCAAGAATGATCAAATTAAAGCCTTCGTTTCGTTTGATAAATTCAATTAAGTCAAATAATTTCGCTGTCATTTTTTCTCTACAAACCAAATGTAGGACTAATATTTTGGCAGTACGTATTGCAATTTATTTGTCTTGCATGGTTGAGTTTTGGTACAAACCAACATACCCGTTATGCCTATTATTTTTTGTTTGATTTTAGCCTGCAATTTTGAAACCTCATATCTGCACAAAAACCATCCAATTTGTGGACTGGAGCGCTGTGAGGATTTAGTAAATTCGGCCTTCTTCGGATTAGGCTGGATCTCAGACAATCCATGTATACGGGCCATGATTTTAGTTCAAAGTATCGATCCATAAACAACGGCCCATATCCTTGCTCGAATTGTGGACCTCGACGGGCCGAAGTTTTAGTTAGATTTCGAGATGGGCCGTCCATTATATCCCAAATTAGGCTTTGCTTCTTGTCACAAAGCAAGCATTTTTATGAGTGCAGTTGGTTTACCTTTCGTTTTTTATGTTTTTATCCAGTAATTAGTTTCACATGATTTCAGTAGTAGTTAAACTTCAAACTTCTTCCATATTTCACATTCTCCAGTGTTATTTTAAATGCTTTATCCAGTAGTTAGTTTCACATGATGTGTAGTTGTTGTATACATGATGTGGATTCATCATCTTGGCTATGGTGGGCTGGAAGTTTTCATGTATATCAACGGCTCATTTGATATGGGCCACACACGGTCCTTCAAATTTAAATTTCCAGTCTGGCTGACAGGTTGGGAAGGCTCTATTTGAGTCATTTGGAAAGATTAGCAACAGTAGAATTTATCTCAAAATATGGGTCAGAAATCACGTTAAGATAAGTGTCCGAACACAAAAAGCAAACAAATCTTGGCAACAGCCACGCAAATTCTGATACCAAATGCTTTGAATAAGCTGAAATTTCTCAAGCTTACTGAGCTAAATTTGAATGTCTTAAACTAAACCCACAACCAAACCAAACGCATCATCAACACGTACTGCACTCCCCATAGGATTCAGAGAAGAGAATCCTCTCGTTAGCGTTAGGGCCAACATCGCCGGCCATGACGCCGCTTACGACGAAGCCGACGAGGAGGCACAGGGGGAGGCGCCGCCGCCGCCGGCGTGCGCCTTGGTGTACTCCTCCATCTCGCTCTTGTACGCCGCCATGACCTCCGCGGCCCTGCCGTTCCACGCCTGCCTCTCCGCCTCGCCCATCTCCTTCCACTTCACCGCGACCAGCGCGTTCAGCGTGGAGCTGGCCACGCCGGGGCGCTCCTCGGCGAGCTGCCTCCTCGCCTCCCTGCTGAACAGCAGGAACGACGACGCCGGCTTCTTGGGCCGGTTCGGGTCCGCCGCCGCGGCGCCGCCGGCGCCCTTCTTCTTCCTCTGCCGCTGCTCCTTGGTCTTCTTGATGATGTTGTCCGCCTTCTCCTTCTTCTTCAGCAGCTGCAGCGCCTCCTGCTTCATGACCTCCTTCTGCTCCTCCTCCTCCTTCTCCTGGCTCGCCGCCTCCTCCTCCTTCCTCTGCCTGTACGCCTCCATCTGCTTCTGGTACTCCTCCTTCTGCTTCCGCGCCGCCTCCTCGTACGGCGCCTTCTCCGCCTCCGTCATGCCCTTCCACTCCTCTCCGGTGATCCTGCCGATCTGCAAGACCGAGCACCACCACAGCTCAGCATCAGACAACCTGCGAAGGTGGCACGAGCATCCAAGAACACAGGATGGGAGCTCGAGACAGCCACTAGCTAACCTCAGGGACGTTCTTCTTCTCGGCGATGAGCGCGGCGCGGCGCTCCTGGGAGTAGACGAAGTAGGCGGACATGGGGTGCTTCGGCTTGGAGGGGTCCTTGTCCTTCTTCTTTCCCTTGTTCTTCGCCTTCTTGTCGCCGTTGTCGGCGGCGGCCTCCTGCCGGAACCGGACGTACTGCTCGAGCAGCTCCTTGGCGGTCCTCTGCATCTGCTCCTCCTCGAGCAGCTTCATCGCCTCGGCCTCGCGCTTCTCCTGCCCGACCACCTGCAGGTACGCCTCCTTCTCCACCCGGTACCTCTCCTCGTACGGCTGCTTCTCCTCCGCGCCCAGCGCCTTCCACTTGGTGCCCAGAGCGTTGGACACCTCCTTGAAGTCGGCCTCCGGGTTCGTCCTCTTGATCTGAAACAATCAGTGCAGGGTGAGCAATTCATCAAACACCTGACGAGCTATAAAAAAAGAAGCCGGGAGATGGTGCGTGCGTTTCCGTTTGGGGTTCGTACCTCGTTCCACTGATCCTTGCACCAGAGGGCGTACGCCGGGCAGGGCTTTTTCCTCTCATGGCCGGCCTTGCCCTTGCCCTTCTTCTTCTTGGCCTTACCGTCTCCTTCCTCGATTAATGACTTGACAAGAGGAATGCTCTGCAGAGACAACCAGATCAGAATCATCAGACCAATTCACCAACATGGCAACAAATGGTAAGTTGAGAAGGCAGCAGAGAGAGCATACCACGGTGGGCTTGAACTCCTTGGCGCGCTGGATCTTCTTGAGCTCGGCCTGGAGGCGGCCCTGCTCCTCCTCCTTCCGGCGGATGACCTCGTCCCGCTCCCGCACCATCTCCTCGGCCTTCTCCTTCTCCAGCCGCAGCTTCTCCAGCATCCCCTGCAGCTCCGACACCTCATCCACCACCGCCGCCGCCGCCGCCGCCTTCCCCTTGCCCTTCGAAGACGCCCTCTTCGCCTTCTGCGGCGGCGGCGAGAGGATCCCCGCGGCCGAGCCGGCCTTCCCGGCGGAGATGTTGGCGTCGTTGTCCAGCACCGCCGTCAGCGCCTTCCGGCCCCGCCCGCTCTTCCTACTTCCCGCTCCCGACGCCACCGCCACCGTCGCCGTCGCCGTCGCCATGGATGGAATCTGGCCGAGAGAGACGGGTGAGGGTTTCGATGCTGAGAGCGGAATCGGAGGCGGCGATGGTCGGTGATCTGATTCGCGGGGGCGCTTTTATAGAGGTCAAGGTGCGGGGAGTGGAGGCGGCAGCAACGGTCCGATTTTTTGGAGATTTGAAACCGGCGGATGGTGACGTCAGCGCAACGGCTAGTTGGAGGAGTCACTGGCGAGTGGGACCCAGGCGAGGTCCGCGACCGTTGCGAGGTGGGGCCTGGTTGTCAGAGGCAGGCTGCCCGAGGGCGAAGTTCACACGGGGGCCCACGATGGACGGCTGTGATTGAGGCGGGAGGCAGCGGGGAAGCCGGAAGGGGAAGCAAATCGACGGCTGAGATGCTACGTGTCCGTTCGTATGAACTGGGCCGAAAATAAATGATCACTCGGGAGTTGGCCGAATGGCCCAGTGGGCTGCAAGTTGACAGGCCCAGGGCCTAGGGGTGAATAGGCTGGTGCTGTTTGTGGACTTAGGCCGGTTCGATAGGAGGGCATAAATTGGCATGAAAAACATAGTAATAAATTAGTACATAATTAATTAATTATTAATTATTAAAAAATATAAAATAGAATAATATTTTTAAAACAATTTTTCTATAGAAAATTATTGAAAAAAACACTGTTTAACAGTTCAGAAAATATACGCGTGAAAAACGAAAGGGACTTAGCTGCCGAGCGCAGCCTTAGGGCCCACTTGAAAGTGATGGTAAGTAATGGATGATATATTACTCTTATTGCATCCATTTCAAAACATAAATTTTCTATAATTAAAATTGTGTACCATAATATAAGTATTTTTAACTGATTCACCTGATTTCAATTATTCCAATGATTACAAAACCTTAGAAAACAATCTAATCAATTTAAAATTTAAAAATTGAATGACGAATTGGCTAAAAGAGAATCTTTGACATCCTTTTTAGTGTATGCTCACTAACTTAAAATTGCTTATATTTTGCTTATATTTTGAAATTTTGCTTATATTTTGAAACAAAGGTAGTCTCTTTATGAGAATTAGTTAAGATTCTCTCTGGTTTTTAGCTCTTGCACCAAGGTTTTTCTAGAGCTAGGTACCTCTGCCTTCAAATTATTCCTAAAAAACAAGCATAGGTAGACAGAATCAGATTGTTATATCTCTGCCAATGATAGATTCAGATTGTTATAGTGATCCATTTTCTACATATTTTACATCAAAACAAAAGTTTAAGTCGCCTCAATTTAATCTATAAACTACTCCTTTAGCAAAAATCCAGTAGTCGGAGCAATAATAAATAGGTTAGTTAGCTCCATAACTTTTTGCAGATAATGAACTCCATTATTTTTTTTTCTATGACATAACCATTCCAAGCATAGGTGGACAGAACCTGGCCAAATTTAACTGGTCAAAAGCCATAGCATGAACTGGTTTCAGAGCACAAAATAAGCTTCACATTGCAAAATTTCCATTAGATAGTTTTTCAGGCAAGCAGCAGTCACAGATTATACATCTCAGAGCACACAAATAGACAGAACGGGCAAACAGCAATCAACAAGCATGCAATTGCACACAGCAAGTAGGTGCAGAGAAGAACCGGAACAAACATCCAAAATGGCTGAACATCCAACTCCAGTGTGGCGAAGAATCAGGACTGCGAGAGGCAGCAGCTTTGGCCCCTGCATTCTCAGTGGATGATCCTCGGGACTCTCATGCCGAATCCGCGCTTCATTTTCTCGACACTGTGTTCGTAAATCAGTTGTAAGTAAAACTTCAAGACAAGCAGATGGTAGGTTCAATTGATCACTTCAATGAAATAATAATTAGCCCAAGGCAAGGTAAGCAGTGACCTTATGTGATAGATGGTTATCTTTTGGCTGTTTGGAGGAAGAAGCGAAATAGCATATTTGCAACGAAAAATAGTTTATGAATAACACTTTTATAAACTGGTTATTTGACTAGATTCTACATATGGTTTAAGAACTTTCACCAACAAGCATTTAAATGGGAAGTGGCATGTGTCACTTTGTCTGCTACCACATTTTCAAAGTTATATTTCTATCCATACTAGCAGCATGAGTTCACTTTCCATATTTTTTTAGGCCCTCTCATCTCTAAGTTACACTATTGCAGATAAGCTAATGACATAAGAGAAAATATGCTATTACACAATAGATTTTCAAGGGTAATGGCATTATTTGATGCTGTAAGTTACTTACGTTGGTGCGAGTTTGCCGAGACAATAAAGCTCCTCACCAGAGACTTCATCTGACACTTTACCAGACATCTCAACTCTGTAAGATCTACCAGGAGAATCTGGGAGTCCTCTACCCACAAGTAAATCCAAATCCTTCTGGTGAAGTTCTCTCCCATTAACAAATACACCTGTATTTCCAGCAGCACATTTCTTGGGCATAGGGTAATTAAGTTCTGGAATATATGGCTGCAGCATAGGCATTCAGTCAAAAACTTTATCAAAACATGCAAGGGTAAGACAAACATCTCAACTGCACTGTAATTTCTCTTACCGGTATCATGCCAAGGCAAGACTGTCCCATTACACCCCAGAAACCAGCACGGTAGTCATACCTAAACAATCAGACAGAGAAACAAAATGTCAAATGCCAATGGTACTGACGGTTATATATTCTATAATGCAACAAAATTACAATATATCTAAACTGGCTTGGAGACCAACAAAAGTTGCAGGCTTACCAGTATTCACCAGGATAGATTGGTCCAGCTATCTTCTCAGCCTTCCTGACGGCCCGATCAGAGATTGGATAGCCATTAATAAACACCTTTGCTCTGCCATTGCCCATTCCGTTGTTAATTTTGAAACTCTTCTTTATGAGATTGGTGAAAAATGAATCACCCGTTTTTGCAGCCCGAGGGTGATCGACAGATTGTGCCACATCACCTGGATCTTGCATGTAGTCAGGATCATCATACTCATCATCTGACAAGTCCATTATGCTCACTACAGAGACATCTTTTACAGTGTGCTGCTTGAAGCTTTCTGTCAATACAGCCTTCTCATGTTCAGATCGGGTACTTCTGCTTCCTTTCCCTGATCCATCAACTACCTTCTCGGTTGGTGAATATCCAAAATGATCCCGAAGATGTAAACTTGGAACACGGGTAGCCACATCAGCTTCAGGATGAAGGTCCCTGGACCCAGGGGTGTCCCTCTGCGAATTAGATCTTGCAGGGGTATTCTCATCTTCAGAAATGCTACAGGATGATGATATGCCTTGCATTTTTTCGGCTTCACTTGAATTCGAGGGTAGGTCTTGAGAACCATGACTTGCCGCGGAAAAACTATAAAGTGGAAGCACCCTCTCTTGTGAAGCAGCATTTGCATTGCTTCCTTGGCCATCATTGGTACTACTTTTGCTGCCAGCAGAAATGTGTGAAATAGGTGAAGGTGCTGAAACATCAAGCCTGCTTCCATCAAGCTTGACCACAAGTGCATGTGAGCATGATCCGCAACGTAATTTGTACTCATCCTTCCCTGGCAAGGGGGATTTCTTAGGAAGTTGCAGCACTTCATAGCAGTTATAGCATATGGTGAATGGGGCACCACATGCAATCGGTTCACAAGTCTGTGCAGGTTTTTTACTCAGAGTGGCCCTCATGTGATTGCGTGGCATTGAAGCATGAACTCTTGAATTGTAGTTATGTGTACCAAACATTGCAGGACCATCAACAGGGTAAACTCTAGGATTATTCATAATATATGGTGCCCTGCGATTGTTGAAACCCAGAGGAGGCCCCTGAACAGGTAAGAACTCACGGTGGTAGCAGTGTAGACAAGAACAGGCAGGCTGATGGTAGAAGCCATCATGGTGGTAAGAAATCAGGGGGTCAGGATCATACTGTCCATAGAAATAATTATCAAAATTTCTCCATGGATATGTGCCAAGAGGATAGCTTGGAGCCCCCATGTGTGTCATTGGCTCCCCGTACCCATGAAGATCTTGCTGAGTAGGTCCTGGAGCATAAGATTGTGGAATGCAGGGAACATGCCCATTCAAGGCTGGTGACTGCTGAGAACCACTACGCTGCAACTGAGGCGAACCATGTCGTAACCGACTCAACCGAGGATTGTGTGAGGCTGATGCATCAGCCACTTTGTCTGTAGGAGTACTTCCACTTGGCTTATTGGTGATCTCACAGGATTTCTGAACTTGATCCCTCAACTCATCAAGCATCCGTAATAGATCAGCACGGTCTTTTTCAAGACCATTGACTCTGTTTAGGCCATCCAAATTTCTCGTATCAGATTGCTCACCATTGGTATGTCTGAATCTTGACTTCATATGGTAGTCAGACGGGCCTTCTGCAGGATATGAATTCATAGGAATGGTGTCAACAACAGATCTTGGGGATCTGTCTCTGGCTCTCACTCCATGTTTTGCTTCTCCTTTTTCCTCATTGCGAATGCGCCGATACTTGGCCTCCCGAATTTCTCTGCTGTCATCTCTAAGTGAAGCTTCAAGCTTCAAGGCATTTGGCTCTTTTGGAATTTGGCTATCATCACAACCATATCCAGACTCGCTGTGCATAGCTGCCATTCTGTCAAGAACCTGTCTCTCTTCTGCTTTAGCTTCTCCATTTTTGGCTTCTGCTTCTTGGGCAACCTCACAAGTATCTTTCGATGCAGCTCCTTTGTTATCAGGTGAACTCTCTAGCACTTCAAGGTACTTCACATGCCCACCAGATTTCTCTGAGGAATTCTCAGATGCCGAGTTCTTCTTGGCTGCAATATGGACCATAAATGCAGTAAAATGTTATTTGGAGTATTAAAATCGATCTAAAATTTGACTAAGCATGCAAATGCAATATTTAAAAAACTAAAAAAAAGAGCGAAAAATTTAAGTGCACTAATTCTGTAGACTATCTGGACAAAAACAGAGACTTTAAGCTCGCACATTGACACTTGAAAATGCAGCTGCATACCTAATATTGGTGCCAACTAATACAACATGAAAACTGGATGAATAAATAGCAACAAGTTAACTGGTCAAAATAATTACTACTTCAGTTTTATTTCTTATTTTAGAAGGGTTTATATCTAACTCGAACAAAAACTAAATATTCGGGCCAAGGAAATTCAACATACTTCAGCGTTTGAATATTTTACAACCACGACTTCCCAGTTTGATTTGTTAAATTTCACCACAAACGAAACAAACAAATAAGCTCACTGGCGTCAGCAGAGGAAAAAGATGCATTCTCCAGTAATCAAATCACCATGTTTATCCAGGGTAGAATAAAGCCCTCTTTTAGAGTCTAACAGAATTTCCTAATAACCTTTTTCTTGCAGCAACTAACCAAACACAAACCATTTCTTTTCAACATTACCAAACATTAGTAACCAGTTGGGGGCTTATAAGTCAAGGCACATGTCCCACAATGAGCAGTCTCGTATGTACTGGACTGGACTGACGCACCAAAAAAAAAAAGAATAAATTCACCCTCCACAAGATCTGAAGGCTCAGGCAAATTGAGGTTTGAAGTCACGGTCCGAAAATAAACAATGAAACGTAGCAATACAAAGCTACTAATACTACCAAACATGCTCTTGTACATGCATCGATTGTGTAAAAACAATGCTGATCAAATCAAGCACACAGCAAGGGAAAACATAGTGTAATGCAAACCAACCCAAGCCAATAGGAGCGACCAAAACTGCCGAAATGGTTCAAGCCAAAGAAGACACGTTAAAAAATTGGAATCTTTACAGGGTGGAAGCAAACAAAATGAGTCTCAAAATCCGCGTACTCAACAAAGCAAGAAACCCATGGCAAAGAACCCATTTTCACAAGCTTCGTTCATCCAAAAAAACCTACAGTTTTTTTTTAATCAAATGAGCAGTTCACCACTACTTTCTTGTGACTGCACATTAATCGGAGGAGAAAAATGTGAAGAGCAGAGGGGAAAAAAGACCTTGGATTTCCTTTTAAAAATCCAATTTTTCTATAAAATCAACAGCTAATCACTACTAGTCCAACACAAAAGTATTTTCTTGTGATTGCGAATTCAGACGAGCAGAGAAACAAACCCAAACCAGCAGAAAGAAATAAGGAGGAACTCAATGCCGGAGAAGGGTACAGTTAGGTGCAACGTGCAAGAGCAGAGAGAGAACCAAAAAAAAGAGGACCTTGGAGAGTGGCGCCGCATCCGCCGCAGACGTAGACGGAGTAGTTGGGGAGCTCCGGCAAAAACTTCTCGCACTTGGGGCACCGCACCACCCGTATCTGCTGCCGCTGCCCCGCCGCCGCCGCCGCCGCGCTCGCGCCGCCCAACCCCTCCTCCTCCCCCTCCATCTCCCGCCAATGCCACCCCTCCCCTCCCTCCAACCTCCTCCTCCTCCTCCCCGCACCTCACAGTTCACACCCAACCAACCAAGAACGCCGACCAGCACAGGCAGCGGCGGCGGCGGCGGCGCCTATCTGACGCGCTCCTCGAGCTGCTGCTGCTACTGCGCTAGCACCACAAATATGAACCGGAGAAATGGAGCAGCTCCCGCGCGGTGGTCGCTAGCTGTAGCTGGGCCACGCACATATGCAACGCAAAGCTTCTCTTCTCTTCTCTCCGTCACCTCGCCTTGCCTTGATTCTTGGGTGTTTCGCCGCCTTTTGTCTTTGCCCCTCCCTCTCTCTCTCTCACACACACACACACAATGGGTCACTGTCGCAAGCAAGCGAGAGAAAGGAGCAAAGGGAGGTTGGGAAAAATTAAAGATGGAGGAGCTGCTGCTGCTGCAGAGGAAGAATTAAAAAAGGGTGAGCTTACGAGGGAGGAGGAGGAGGATCAGCAGCAGCTCAACCACACGGTACTTGTCAGCTCACCAAGACTAGTCCGGCTTCCGGACGGACTCTTTGCTTGTTTCTTTCTTCTTCGCGGTAGCTAGGCTATGCTCGGCACTCGGCAGCACGGCGCCATATGCATTATGCGTGTTGATGTCGTTGCGTTCTTTGGTCCAAAGATGGTCGTCTACCTGTCGTCATCCATGGACCAAAGTATAACACTGTGATCGAAGGGTCCTGATTAAATGTTTAAAATTTTTAATTTCATCAATTAAATTCAGTCTCTGTTATTGGATGATAATCTAAAAGCACGTATACAAGTTAAAAATCCCATACACGTCCTCTCCATCCAATCACTCATGTGTTGTGCGTGTGTTTAGAAAAAATACAAACGTTTGATTAATAACAAATGTGTTATGCGTGTGTTTAGAAAAAATATAAACGTTTAATCAATAACAAAAGTGATGAATACTCGATCCGCTTCTCCTATTGTGCCCCATTTTATTCTTCAATCATCGCTCATTACTAAGAGACCTGGTAGTTTTTTTAGCTTTTACTATTAAATAATCTAAAAAATGTTTTTATTTTAAAACGGACGTAGTATTCCATAATTGTAAATATTTATAAACAGAGTAGCTTATCACTATCAGCTGCTGTCAAAATTTGAACATGTAGCTATAGGTTGTGTAACACACAACTGGTTTGTCTAAAATTTACTCTAGTTTATTGTTAGCACGCTTCGTATATTGCTAAGCGATGTGTTTTTTTAAAAAAATCTTTATGAATTGATTTAAAAATCATATTAATTTTAAATCATATTAATTTTTTTCAAACGATGGCTAACTCTTAATCAATCATTCGCTAATGAGATATGTTTTCTGCGGTTTCCTTCCCGCTCTCAAACTCGACCTTAATTTAGAGTTGAGTTTATAGTTATTTTGTCATGGTCTATTTTTGAGCTATGACTTTTAAACTACTAACACAGAAATTTTGTTGTTGGCGCAAAAATACAAAATTAAAAAAAATCGTGTTTGAAATGAGCCCTAAATTTTGAAGCCTAAATTAGTAAATCTGTAGCATGTACGGCGTACCCAAAACCATCATATACACGGAACCAAATTAAACTGTGTTGGGTGTCAACAACATATGCATTTTAGAACTACGGACATAATAATGATTAGCAACGTACGTACATTGTACACATACATATACATGATGTGCTTCATTTCTCTCATACTGCGATGTTTAGATCTATTTTCATCAGCCAACAATATCAGCATTGTGCTATAAATACTACTCACCCCTTCCAAAATATAACCATAGTGTGTTTTTTAGGTATTACTTGTCACATTAGTAACTCTGTATTCAAAATTCTTCCAATTTTATTAAGAAATATTATAAGCCTTTTCTAAATTAGTCCGTACTAAACAATATAAAAATACATATATTTTAGAACAAAAGTAATAGTAAGTAGGAGATGATTGTCCAAATAACATATTTACCAACAAAAAATAATTTATGAATATAAATTTTATATATGTATTCTTAGCAATCTAAAAAGCAAGGCTGGAAAATTAACTTCAATAAAAAAACCTCTAAAATCAACTCTAAATTTAAGGTTAAAAAAATTAAATTTTAACTTATAAACATAAGTTTATAAGCAGAAGCGAAAAGAAGTTAGTGTGGGAAATCTTAGTAGAGTTATGGGGTGTGTATATTTACCGCCGAAAATAAAAGATGATAGATTATCTGATTTTTATGATAATTATTTAACTATATAAATAATGAAATTAGTTATTACATAGTAAAATTTTATTTTACACATCCTTACGATAAACTTCTGTAGAAACTTTTAAAATTATATACTTTTTACTAATTAAGAAAATGTACGTATAAATTTAAGAAAAAAAAGTAAGAAATTATACATATGGGAAATTGGGAAGTAAAACAGCCATGATGGACTGATCGATGGAGGAGGAAGAGGTTGGTGAAACGGCGGTGGCTTGCATTGGGTGCAATTAAGGCGGCCATTTAAGGAAGGGGGCTGGCTGTACACGGGACAAATTTAAAGAGGGAATTAAAAGGGTAAAACTTTGGCGTGGCAGCGTCGTTGCAAATGGACGGCCGGATCGTCATCGGTCGATGAGATCGATGGCAGTGGGTACGCGGCCGCACGCCCGCGCCACGTCGTTTTGGTAGTAATGGGCGGGAGTCGTTTCGCGGATGACTCGTGCCTGGCTTTAATAATTTAAGTAAATAAACTAGATTTTATTTTTTAATAAAAATAAACTTAATTATATTTAATAAAATTAAAACCGACCACAGAATAACCACAGGCTGACGGTGTTTACAAGCCATGCACCAAACAGGGATAATCAATGCGATACCTCCTGCTTTGTGATATTTCTTTCGTCCTAAAATATAGCTGACTAATACCGGATTAACATGCGTATCTTTTTTCTTATGCTTATATTTATAAGCTAAAATTTGAATTTAACCTTAAATTTAGAGTTGGTTATGAGGTTTCACCAAAACTTATTTTTCAAACTTGCCTTTTATATCGCAAACAATACGTATATAAAACTTTTATTTATAAATTATTTTTCATTTATAAATATATCAAATTTTTTCCATAAAACATCCGAACAATCATCTCCTAAGAGCATCTTTAAAAAAATGGCTAAATTTTGACTTTCTAAAACTAAATTTAGTCATTCATGTCTTGTTTAGTAACTCTAAATCTAATGTACACTTCAACAGACTATCCATCCTCACTCTCTAAATTTGACAAGAAGGAGGATGACTGATGGGTCCTACCACATGGGACCGATAGATAGGAATCTTACTAGTAGAAGAATGACTTGTTAGATTTGACTATTGAGAAATCATATTTAACTATTTAAATGATATGACAAGACAATAATGGGTAGTCTGTTCGAGGATAACTTTTGTACAAAATTAATAAAATTTAGTATGGCATATGAGATGAGTAGCCTCGTGGACATGCCCTAGCATACTAGGATACACCAATTACTGTTACACTAAAATCTAGTAGTAGGTAGCTACATTTTAGCACTTAAGTGAGTAGTTTTTGCATGGTACCTTTGAAATACTCACTTTCTATAAATACTACTTCCCCGTTATAAAATAAATTAACCCTATAATCAATTTAAAATAAATTAGTACACAATAAAATAAACTACATGTTCCTATTTATTTACTTTTTGGTGATGAAAATATGTGAAATAATTGTCCATGCACGTGCTTACTCTAGTTTCTTTCTGTTTGAGTTCCAAATTAGTTACTTATTTTAGGATAAAATTTTGATCAAATAATCACTTATTTTGGAATGGAATGGAAGGAGTATATATAATGGATTGAGTATCAGAAGCTAAATTTATCCAGGTATATAAGGGACTCTGAGAAACTACTTTTTCGATCAATCCAACTGTTATATTAGGCGTCTTTAAAACATCCGAAGATTTTGGATTTGTTTTGATCATCCGATTTTTAGGATAGCTATTTTTAGTATATAAATAAATAAAAAGTTGAAGATGTGCTATGGAAATATTAGAACTTTTACATACAACTTCTTTTTGCCGGAAGTGTTCGTAAAAAATCCGGGGGTTGAGGAAGAAAACATTGCCGTATTACTTTCCGATAGATGAATAGTAAAACAACTAGGGGAATCAAAGGAATTTCATTCTAATATTAAAATCCTCCAAACAAGCTACTCCCGGTGTTCTTTTTTTACTTGACACATACAAATTTTGACTAGTTGTCCCTTTTTTTAAAAAAAAAGAAAATTGTACATATGTGCAAAGACATCATATTATGAAAGTATTTTGTATGCTAAATATATCTATACAATTTGCATTAGACAAAATATCATATTAAAAGTTTTTATTGGGCAAAGATAAAACTAGATAGGTCACCAGCATCGATTAATAAGGGAACGGATGGAGCTAGTATATTTTGGCAATTTACATTTTAGTATTATTTCCGTAAGTCGGAGAGTTTGGCATGAATTTTAGCTAGAAAACAAACAAACGACTAAATATTGGCATTAATATTTCGTTTTGTTTGGTTGAGTTTGGTCAGAAACCAAACAGAGGCCTGCCCTACAAATCACATAACAATTCGTATTAATTGTTCTCTCCTATAGCTAGGGAATCAATTGGGAAGAAATGAGGTGCTCCAATTAGGTGGTTGCTTATCCTACCTAGTATTAATTATTGGCTTATCTTGGACTACTCAATTTTAAGTTTTTATTTCACTAATTTAGGTGGTTGCTTGATGATGGCCATTTCATGAAGCAAATTGCACGCTGCTTTGGAAACGACATGCATGATAACACTATGGATTGCTAAAATATATGATAGCATATAATTTCCATTTGGTTAATTGCCATGTGACAAGATGATGAGGTTGTGTAATTGTACCCTCTAGGTTATCATGAACCGAAATCTAGATTAGATATCGATGTTAATGCACTCGCATTAAGGCCTAGTTATGTTCCTCTATGGTGGGTACGCAGCTAAACTCTTACACGCCTTGCAATACATTTTAAAAGCAGCATTTTAGCTTTATAATAATTAGTTTATTTAGGGACGGAACGAGCAAAAAGTCACACATGTTAGGAAACGACAATCAAATAAACGATGAACACAACAGATCAATCAAGACACGTGATTTAATATGAAAAACCCTCCTAAAACACGAGAGAAAAAACCACAAGCGTCAGCCAACAAAATATCTTCACTATTTCGAGACGAGGTTACAACGCCGCATGGCCCAAGCCTCCCGGCGATGGGCCTTCGCTTTGTTCCATCGAAATCGGCCTTTCTATGGAATTTAAATCATAACTCAACAACACATAGAGCTAGCTCAAATCTATTACCTTATCTAATTCTTTAAGAATATGTTTAACTTTTTCTTTTTGAAATTTGTGTGGAATACGTACGTACCAAGTTTGGATCCCGGGCCTAGCTACCCGCCTGGTTCTCCCTGAGTTGAGCTATTTATACCCCTCGAATGATTATTAGAAATTAAGTCAAGTATAATTCACAAATCCATCGGATTATTTCAGATAAAAAGAGAACGGGTGAGGGCCTAATTAAGGGTTTAGCTAGATCTACCGAATGATTACATATGGTGCTTGATCTGGATGGAGACATGTGTGGACTCTAAGCATTGAGCACACGTATGCATACGAACCTGCATGCCCAACAGATACTCTATCTTCAGAACGAACTATTGTCTTCGGCTATCACTTTCGCTATAAATATGTTTTGAACACTATGAAACTGTTTTCATTTGTAAAAACAGTTTACCTTAACTAATTGCCTTTGGCCGCGTTCGCCCGTATACCTAAGTTAACTTAGCTCCCTTATTTTTTACACGTACACTTCCTGAACTGCTAAATGGTATATTTTTGGTAAAAAATTTTCTATAGAAAAGTTGTTTTAAAAAAATCATATTAATTTTTTTAATAATTAATAATTATTTTCCGCGCCAGACAAGTTAACTTATCGTCTCCCTTTAAGTGTACGTAACGTACAAAACCGTGCACGCACCGAATCGATCGGGCATGGTGGGTGATCTTGTTAGGTAATTAAGGTAGCTCCAAGATCAATCGATCGATGATCGACGGAGATAGAACAAAACGTAGAGAGGTGCATCCTATTTATTTTTTAGTGTTTTGAGCTGAGTTTAGACAACTATGTGTATATAAGGTTAGATTAAAAGAGATGCATATAAGATAAAAATATATTAACTCTAACTAGAAAATATTCTGGACTGGACGACCGGAAACGGCATAACCACAGTTGCTTCGCCCGACGATGGACCATGGATGCGTGCACAAGGCCGGGACAGCTTGTGCCCGGAGAAGGCAGCACGGCATGCAGATCTATCTAGCTGCTGCGTGCATATACATATATACGATCGACGACATGCATGTTTCAGCCAAAATCATCATCTTAATTATCATTCCCTCCTGTCCTGAACTGAACACGCTGCTGCAGCTTTAATTATTGGACTCATGTACGTACGTACTCATGCGTATATACACACATGTTCATGCTCGATCCGATCCAGATGATCATATATCGCGATCGAATGGTCCTACAGCGTTGCCACACCAATATAAGTTTGTTTTGCCACGTACCTAACACAGACAAACGGTATGGATCGCAAGATAAATTGTAGTGAAGTTTAGTTCTAAAATTTTAAAAAAAATCTTATGTTTGATTCTTTTTCTTCTTCTTTTATTGATAAAGAAAATTCCAGTATTCCTCTGTTTCAAGATATTTATTGTATCGAGTCACCAACAAGAGAGGGGATAGGTAAAGGAAATTTACCTCATCTGTTTTTATAAGGTGTGAATTCGAATATACTATGCTTAAGAACCATTGTAATATTATTGGTAATGTAATCTCTATCTTGTATTCACTCCGTTTCACACGTAAGAGTTTTTAACCTTGCCTAAATTTATAGGGACGCTAATAAAATATATATATATATATATATATATATATATATATATATATATATATATATATATATATGCGCATCAATTGATGAATTTAGACAAGACTAAAAAGTCTTACAATATGAAACAGAGATAGTAGTTGGTTAAAGCTAGCCCAAATATTATAGCCCTGTAAATGTATATGGAAGTTATACCACTTGAAAAGGTAGAGGACCACTCAAGCAAGATGGTAACTCGTTTTGGTTAACTACAATGATTTGTGAACATTTGCCACGATTCAAGTTAGCCAAATTTTAACAAGTTAGATATGTATTTGATTTGTGCCATACTTCTAACGAGATTCCCTTTTCAATATATAAGGTCCACATTTATCAATTTACAATTATTAATCAAACTTTTGGCCACACTTATTTTAGCAAAAAGTATGTAAATGGTTGATGATTTATGACTCTTGCCGAAATATAAGTTGTATGAAGCATGGTACATGCCAAAATTTTGACAATGGCCCAATTTTACCCTTGTTAAAAGTTTGGTGAGGTTTGCATTGTCATTGATCCAAACAAACCCCGATCGCTTGGCCTACGGACAACAGAAAATAATACTTCCTCTATCCCTAAATGTTTGACGCCGTTAACTTTTTTATATACGTTTGACTATTCATCTTATTTAAAAATTTTACATAATTATTAATTAATTTTATATCATTTTATTTATTGTTAACTATACTTTTATGCTTATATATAGCTTTACATATTTGACAAAAAAAATTGAATAAAACGAATAATCAAACGTGTATAAAAAAGTCAATGACGTCATACATTTAGGACGGAGGTGGTATATGGGTAAAATGTTTATATATGTCCTTAATAATTTAAAAGTCAATGCTACAAAATAGGTTTTGCATAAAAATAAATTAAGATGAAAAAACCGTAAAATCAACTCTAAAATTAAAATATAAAATATAACTGTTGGCAGCGGCTTATGAACAAAAAGACAAATGATATGCCATGTCCCTAAATCCAGCTAAATGTCCAGCAAATTAAATCACGTAGCAACCTTTTTTTTTTCTGAAATGTGGAATAATGAGCAATCACGCTGCCACAGTGCCACTTGGATAGTTGTGTCTTGTGTGAACCACTAACTCTATGTCTAATGTAGGTGCAGCTGCTGGTGATGAACATTGTGTTTAGCCTTGTGGCGCCAACGACCGCGACAATTGACCATCTTAATTACCCTTTGAATTGTTTGGTTTGCTACCCTGCCAAAAGTTAGTAATGCCATATCATGGGAGCTTTTTTCAATGCCAATAAATTAGCAAATAACAAAACAAATACCAAATTACTATTCAAAATATCAATATTTTGATAAGGCAAGTTTTGGCTTCAAACCAAACATGCCATAAGAATACCATTTTTTAAGAATGCCCACAGTCAAAATGTTCCCTAGCTGGACTCCTAAAAACATACCAGACAGAAAGGAAAAAAATAATGAAAGCAAAAAAGAGAGAAAAGATACTAGTCTAAGAAGAAAACAAGAAAGAAGTGAAAATGGAGGTCCAACGGCAGAAAAAAAAATTAAAGCTAAGAAAAGAGAAAAGGAGATGATGAAATAATAAAAGGGGATTGATCGGTTGGGACCGATCGATGCGACCCGTTTTCCCCTTTTTCATTCTTTTTTTCGTGCTAGCCCAGCAAAGCAAAGGAAGGAAAAAGAAGACGCGTAGCAGCATGCAGAGGTTGACCGGCAGCCACCCAGCTCAGATTGTTGCACTGTTACCGTCTCAAAATATTATTATTTCTAACCATTAAATTTATCATGAACAATATCTAAAATATCTCATTTGAACCAAAGAATTTTTTGAGAAATTTAATAGATCAAAATCCTATGTTCCTATAACACTTTGGAACGAAGGATAGAGTTCTATGGTTCGGCTAGTTATCTAACCACCATCGTTTTCCTACGCACGTTTCCCAAACGGCTAAACTATGTATTTTTTACAAAAATTTTCTAGAAAGATCTTTTTAAAAAAATCATATTAATATATTTTATATTTTATAATTAATAATTAATTACTCGTGTACTAATATATTACCGTGTTTAATTTCTGCACCGGATAACTAATCCTCCCCACCCCTACTACCGAACCCGGCCTATGGATACCATGAAATTCATAAGAAATAACATGATGTATGTTCAGCCTTATAAAATCTCCTTTTACACTTGTATTTTTTTTCATTTGGGTCTATTCAAACGATTATTTATTTATCTTTTATGTGTTTGTACAATGATCATTATACACTTGTATTATTTTTAGAGTTAACTATTAGCATTTATAAAATAAGAGTAATAAAAAAATATTATGTTGTATTAACGAAGAATTTATATCAGACACTATCTTTACATATATCCTTCTAATATAAATTAATATTGCTGACGTGCACAGGGTAAGAGTCATACAACACTCTACCATGCAGTACCCGGCGGAAGCGGATCGTCTGACTTTGGCTGGGCAACGTCAGAGGGACGTCGGACGTCGCTCCATCGTCCGTTCGGCATCTCACGGCGACGCTGCTTCCTTCGTTTCGTTCGGCGGTGAGGACAATTTTGGATTTTTTTTTTCCTCCCTTCAAATGGATGGTCGTCAGTATACTGTAGCTGTACTATTGGTTAGCATGCACATGCCCATTGGTTAGTAGCATGCATGTACAGTTCAAGACCGGGCGATATATACATCTAACATCTAAATTAATCAAAGTATAAACAATCAATATACTATACAACAAATTGATCCAGTGACTTCATATGTTTGTTGAGTTGAATAGAAGCTCTTTGACTTTCTCCCAACTTTAAATTTAGAAAGGGATTTTATATGATCAAATTATTGTTTTGTGTATTTTTAGTGAATTTGTTGGGATTTTAAGTGAATTGCCAAACGACATATTTATAAAAGTAAAATAATTTATAAATACAAATTTTATGTACATGTTCGTAGCAATCTAAAAACCAATGATAGAAAATACACTACAATGAAAAAACTCCGAAACCTACTCCAAATTTAAGATTTAAAATCAATTTTTGACTCATTAGCATAAAGATAAGCAAAAAATTGATATTGTAAATTTAGAACTACTATAATACATACAATTGGTTAGCTATTCAAATGTTGCATCGATAGACATAAAGTTAAGGAGGAATTCAATTCCACAACGTTATCTGAACAAATGGACCAGCAAAAACTGGATACCAATTAAGTTGGTATTTTGCAATTATGAATACATAAAACAATAATTAAGCTGAATGGGCCGTCCTCGTTGCCGAGCAAAACGAAGGAAGCAGCATCGCCGTGGGATGCCGAACGGACGATGGCGCGACGTTCGACGTCCCCCCAGCCAAAGTCAGACGATCCGCTTCCGTACCCGGCCCCTTTCATCTCAAAGAAAGGAATCTTATTTCGGAACGAAGTTTACTGTGTCTTTAGTTAGGATGAAAACAACCTTCCTGCGTTAAGCATTTGCATGCATTCGTTCCAACCGATTTTCATGTGATTTGTAATTTTTTTTTGTTTTGCATGTAGTTTGGGATTTGTAAACCTAATTCTTTAAACATCGTACGTTGGCATGGTGACCAACCAAGAGAGAAGCGAAGGGGACGGCCATGGCCATGGCATCGCGTTTGTTTTCTTTCTCTCCATGCCATGCCGTCGCACAGAAAAGGAGATAGGAGTAGTACTAGTAGCGTACGAATCCTAGGTGGATCTGGGCTCTTTATTCTTGGTCCTCCTCATTGTCATGCATCGTCTTTTCTCCCTCCGTCTCCAAAGACGAGACCAAAGCAGATGTAGCATCATCATGCCTGGGGGCCAGACTGCTGCATACTCGAACCGCCTAATGCCCTAATCAACCATGGTTAGAGCATCCCCAAGCTCATCTATCTCATCATTTATCCTGAAAATAGAGAATAAGACTATAAATTAAGCTCTAACAGAACGGTCATCATATCATCTATTTTTGGATGTCATCCATATTAGGAGAGAAAACCTTCCTATTTAAATCATTCCCAACAGCTTATCTAAATTTGGTCATCAATATCTTTATTTGGATGATCATCTAAACTAGTTTCATCATTCATATCTTTTTGTACTCCACTAGATTATCCATATATAACATCCTCTATATAGAGAGATCATCTAAATATAAAGATTTTCTCTCTTAATATAGATGTCATCTAAAAATAGATGATAGGATAGCTGTTCTGTTGGAGCTTAATTTGTAGTCTTCATCCTCTATTTTCAGGATAGAGGATGAGATAGATGAGCTGTTGGAGATGTTCTTAGATGATCTCTCTATTCTCCAAAAAGATATAGAGGATGTCATATATAGATGATCTGGTAGAGTACAAAGAGATATTAAGGATTAAACTGTTTTAGATGATCCAAATTAAGATATGGATTATTAAATTTAGATGGACTGTTAGGATGCTCTTAACCACCTAATGAGAGCATCAGCTTCGTGATTAATTAGTTGGACTATATACTTGGATTGGATATGCCGGCCTCTCGATCGATCCAGCATTCAAGCTAGTAGCTCGTGCATAGGGTTCTCAAAACCTCCGGTAACCACCCAAACCGCTGAGACATGGTGGTGGTTACCGGTGGTTTGGTTTATATAAATTTTAATTGAATTTATTTTTTAAAAAATATGAAAAAAGCATACGGACTGGTAATACATATGGATTTGTAAAGCAGTTTGGTGATGAAATTTTGTGAAAACAAGGTTACTACGATCATATTGGAAATAATAAATGTCTGAGGTGGAACTAATGTAAATCATAAAAATAAACTTTGTTAATTTATTTGTATGTGATGTTTCATAAGTTGAATGCATTATTTTGGAATATTATTAGTAGGTTAATTTGAAGTAATTGATAGCATTTGCTGGCACTATAACATCTCTGCTATTTGATATTTGATATTGTATTATGTACTTGTATGAATTTTAAATATCAATTTTATTGTGTATTGATTTCTCAATTATGAATTGTCATTTATAATTATTCGAATCGTAAACTTTTAGCAAAGGCTGTGCTACATTTTTATATTTACCAACTAATGTTTCCTTCATGTACCAAATATACCACAATAGTTATTTCTTATCTTTTCAATTTTTTAAATATTTTAGGATGTTTTTAATTTATATTTCCTCAAACTCAACTACAGCACGGTTTCATGAAGAAAACCACGGGAGCTACGGAGACCGTGGTGTTTGAATTTAAACTGTTTTGAACGTAAATTATCATGTTTTTACGGTTTCCACGAATATCGCATGGAAAGCGTGTGGCCACTGGTGACACTAATGATAAGTACACGGTTTGAGAAACCTCCTTGGGCATATATATAGGTATAGAGTGAGGCTGGTTTCTTGTCAACAATGGTGGACATGCATGGTGGATAACTGGACATTGGATGCGTTCGAAACTGCAGGTTGAAGTTGGGCTAATCAGCGTACGTAAAATAAGAAACAAATAGTGAATGATTAATTGAGTATTAGCTATTGCAAACTTGAAAATGGATTAATCTAATTTCATAAAGAATCTTTTTTATAGTTTTTTTACATAAAAGCATACCGCTTAATTGGTTGGAAAACGTGCATATGGAAAAGGAGTTGAAAATTTGCCTCAATTGTCACTTGCTAACACACCACTTACATACATGAAGATGAATTAAGAAGCCTACGGGTGATTATTTGGTTTTTCAAAGAAAAAAAAGTTAAATGACATATTTATAAAACATAATTTATGAATAAAAGTGGTATAAACATGTTCTTAATGATCTAAAAGGCAAGACTGAAAAATAAAGTACGATAAAAAATCAAAAAATACTCGAAATTTAAAGTTGAAAAATTTAAATTTGATACATAAGCATAAACAGAAGTAAAAAGATGGGGCAATATATCTACATGATCTAAACTCCCATCTTCTCGCTTCTGTTCATGCCTATAAGCCAAAATTTGAATTCAACCTTAAATTTGAAGTTGATTTTAAGTTTTTTCACCAAAGTTTATTTTTATTGCTAAAAATATAAAACACACACATATATACATATGTTATTTTTCGTTTACAAAAATATATTGTTTGACCTCTTATATATTAAAAAAGAGAAACAACCACACCCCGACTCGTCAACAAGGCAGAGGCAGCCATATGTGGGTCTGCAGGCGTGAAGACGTGTAGTAGCACGAATATGTTCTTTGGTTCAGAAATATTTTCTAATTTTCATGATAAATAATAAAACTAACTCCTATAATACTGAAAATCTTCTTTAAATATGTGAGAAGATCAACTCCGGTATAAAAACATTTTAAAAAAACTCACGACACGACAGTTCAAAACAGAAAAAAAAATTCTAATAGAACAATTGAGAAATGGTTAAATTGATCCGTGCCATCGTAACTATACATATTCAAATAAATGTTATTATAATTCGTCTGTTTATAGTTGTGCCACTTAAATTTTACAAAATTAAAACCATGACATCATCGTCATGTCAACTTGCACGTAAGACCCACCTGTTCGATTTATCTTACTTCTTTCACCCTTGCTTTCGCTCCTGCCAAAGCACCAACACGACGGCGCCGTTGGCGCGACGGCCATCATAGGAGGGCAGAAGCCAAACGGGTCATGGCTAGGAGCTTGTCAGCCGTGAGGAACAACAGTGAGTAGGCGCCGGCGAGGCGCTCGCAAAGGGCATGAGAGAGAGGTGGTGATGAGGTGCTAAAGGCATTCACACACTGTGATTATGTGGCGTTTGGCCTCACCATGGCACGATGGAGAGAGGAGGAGAGTTTTTACTTTTTGCAAGCTCCGCCAAGCCCCTGCACCTCCGTCTCGGTCATAGCAAGCGAGAGGCATGCATTAATTGCAAGCGCTCGCTGCCCCGGCATGGTCCCTGGGGAGAGAGAAGAGCTCGGCGTGGTTCCAGGGGAGAGAGAGGAGCTGCACTTCTGCCGCTGTCGTTGCCTCACACTCCGCCGCGGCTGTCGTCGTCGCCCCATGCTCCGCCAGATCCGACTCGAGGGAGGGAGAGGCCGGTGCGGGAGATGAGCGCCGGTGGGCAGGGAGAGAGAGACGTAGAGCAGCGGGGGAAACCACGAGACAGGCGCCGGCGTCATCGTCGTGGCCGCTGAATCCACGCAGGCGGCATCGTTGTCGTGAGACCGCCGTCATCGTGGTCGTCACGGGGACCGACAGGGAGGGAGGGAGGGAGGGAGAGCAGCAGAGAGAGAGCACCGAGGGAGAGAGAGGATGGTGGGCCCATTTAAAGCTGACGTGGATTCCACTTTATATGCCTTTCACTGTGATATAAGGGCACCACCAATATATATTATATTTTCTTAGTAATGTATTATTCTTGACACATCATAAGATTCTAAGTTAGGTAATATCCAATGTTTAAACCTATACTATTGGAAAAATAACTTCCAATAACTTATTGACACTAATTTGTTACAACGAAAAATAATTCGTGGCAATATATTATACTATCGCAATGATATTTTTTCTGTGGCAAATAACTATATTTTATTTCAATGATTTATAATTGTTGTTTTATTCAATATTTTTGTTGCGATAAGAAATGAGCTATCGCCACAAAAAAACATTACTATTGCAAAAAACATGTTCTATCGCCACAATTTTAATTTATGTGGCAATTTGTATTGTACATGTTACTTTTCACTACTTTCTATTGCCACGATTAACAAATTCATTGCAACCAAAAATTTATCATCTCATAATTTAAATTATTATTTTCATATGGATATGGATTAGGATACATTTTGTATGAAATTTAAAGCTCTACAACTTAAATTTTTCATTTGAAATCTTTTAAATACTCAAATTCATGATTCAAATCTCAGATAGGAAAGCTCAAATAGAATGATATGCATTTTTAAAATACGTAGGTGAGTTGGTAAAGGATAGCGTGCGTGAGAGAAAGATCTTGGGTTCGAATCCTATCCATGACAAAATATTAAAGGAAAATCGTTGGGTTCGAATCCAATCCATGACAAAATATTAAATATTTATTTTGGTACATAGAACTAGTGCTACACATGTAGTGGTGGCAATAGTTATCTATTGCAACAATGTGGAGTGTTGCAATATATTTTTTTGCCACATCCATTTTATGACAATATCAAAATTTGTTACAACTAAATAAAAATCATTACAAAAACCTATTACTACATTATTTATTACCACGACTAGCAACGATTTTAAAATTGTGGCAACATATACCAATTGCCACGATTTTAGGATTAATACTAAGATTTTTTTCATGACGATAAATTATTTTTCTAGTAGTGTCATACTAAGATGGGTCTCACTATATTAGAAAAATGATATCTTCCTCAACTTTTTTCAACATGAGCCAACGAGCCAACCAAATGCTCAACTAAAATTATTTTTTAACCTTATATTAACACCAAAATTTGGGAATCGTGAAGACCAAGGCTTGGCGGCGTAATTTTATCCAGTAGTTAGAGTTAGTTAGGATTTTATCTCTAGCAGATTAGAGTCCGATTGGGACTTGTTTGTTTTCTTTTATCTATTAGAAATCGTGTCGTGTTAGAGATAGAGTTTGTTATTTCTTTTTATCTGTTAGGAGTCGTGTCCTACACGGATTACTATCAACCCGATGGTATAAATATGTGTGCCCCAGGTTATTGTAAATCATCTACTTCAATCAATAGATCAATTACTCTCGGCGCATCGCCATCCTCCTAACCGAGGTTTCAACCCCGGCAGAACTTGGCACCTGACATGGGGCTGCATCATCTCGATCTCCGACGAAGGGGTAAGTCTTACGTTCCACCGGGCCACAGTAATCGTTCGGCTGATTATAGATGTCTCAAGTCGGTCTGATATTCTAATCTAGTTGCGCAATTGTTAGTTATCGTATCAGTTTCAACTTATATCACTTTCGTGTTTTGAGTTGATCTGGTCAACCACTTTGAGCGATCTATGTTGGTTTGATATTCAATATTTGACATATTCAATCTAGTACTGTCTCGGTTAGCTCCGATCTAGTAGATTACGTTTGTCAGATGGTTTATATCAGATTGATTTATTTTACTCATTGTTTTATCGGAGTACCAGCCGATAAGTTACTAGTCATCGGATCATTGGCTTGATAGCAATCTAGATCTATTTATATCTATCCTAACATTACTAGGTTTAATCTTGAACTGTCTCAGTTGGGTCCGATCTTCTATGATTATTCTTAGCAATCTGTGCTAGATATTTTATAAATCTTGGTTGTTGGTCCGCCGTCTATAGCCGGTGATTTTTGCCGATCTACCTGCTTATCATATTTACATCAATAGAGTAGCTGATTGCCTTACTGTGTAATTTTCATACCAATCGGCTTGATTTATTTAGATCGGTGGTTATTTATATTGTATCGGCTTATGAGAATTACATGCAAATTGGGTTTAACCGATCGTAACATATGATTCATTGTTTATTCCAAGTAATTCGTTGGTTTATTTATTAGTCTTATCGATCTTCATGTTTTCTATAATCATATCGTGTTGGACTACATATTGTCTTGGTTAAGTCCAATCTCTATACGTCTAGTTGTTACAGGGGCTCGTCCGATTGACTGAAATTAATAATTAACTTAGTGGGTTACGTTGGTATGATATTTAATTTAATTCTATTTCTATTGAGTTTCTAGCAGATCCAAGCTTTTTATAGCCGTTCGTTTACCCTATCGGCTAACCGCTGCAGCATCAACATCTGATCGGCTGGATATTTATTCACTTATCGGCTCAATAGCCGATCGGCTTGCTTTACTGTTTATCTTGCCAGTTGTAGGATCAAACTAACTGGCACGCCCGCACATCATGGTAAGAATTTAGGCCCTGCACTGGAGCTGTCTAAGATTGACTTTCAAGCCTTCGTGTGTGACACGTCAGATCACATTTTTAACGTGAACACCTTAGCACTAGTTGTTAAAATAAGCAACAAATGATTACAATTTCTAGCTTAACACCTATGCTCCAATGTATAGCATCTCTTCCTCTATTTTCTTTTTCCTCTATACACCTCTTGGCAAAGCTGCCCTAAGTGATTTCTAGAGGTGTTACCCCACTACGAATGGTCTAAAGATGGAACCCCGCGCGACCCCTTGTAGCTGACGAGGTTGCCGTTGTGCGCCACGGTGAGCTGCACGATCCGGTACCCGGCGAGGAACCGCTGCACGTTGCGCAGCGAGGCCGCGGCGTCGGCGCCCGTGGAATACCGCACGTGACCGATGTCTGCCTGCCTGGCCGGGGAGCTTGCCGAGACGCGAGAGGTCGCCGAACACGTCCCCGACGAGCCTCAGCCTCCTGGGTGCTCGATCCTCCCGGGTACTACCTCCTCCTCAAATAAGATTATATTTTACTTTTTAGATACAATATTTTGACTCTTTATCTTATTTAATTTTTTTTAATCAATATACGTGAGAGTTTTTTAAGTTTGTACAAATTTTTTAAATAAGATGAATGTGTCAAAGCATTAGGCTCAAAAATCAAAAAATAACATTATTATGGAACAAAAGTAGTAAAAGAAAGGGTAATTGGGTGAATGACGGAGGATGAATTTGACGAGTGAGTCTCTCATCTGGAAAAAGTTCATGAAAAACGTGACGATATGATATTATAGCTCTAGTTTTATAAAATTTGAGTAACATATCTATAAAGAAATAAATTGTAACTCGATGGCTATAGCTGGCTGCAGAGAACAGAACACATCATGCTACCTCTGCAGCTTTAAGGCCTTATTTAGGCCTTGTTTAGTTCCCAAATTTTTTTTTAAAAAACATCACATCGAATCTTTGAACATCTAAATAAAGTACTAAACATAAATGAACCAAAAAACTAATTGCATAGTTACGGAAAAAATTCTAAGACGAATCTTGAGCCTGATTAGTCCATGATTAGCCATAAGTGCTATAGTAACCAACATGTGCTAATAACGGATTAATTAGGCTCAAAAGATTCGTCTCGCGGTTTCTAGGTTAGCCGTGAAATTCGTTTTTTCATTCGTGTCAAAAACCCCTTCCGACATCCGGTCAAACATTTGACGTGACACTTCTCCCAAAAATTTTCTCAATCTAAACACCCCTTAGATTGCAAAAACTTTTTGCGAAAACATCTCATCGAATTTTTCGACACACATTTAAAGTATTAAACGTAGTCTAATTATAAAATAAATTTTAGATTCCGCCTGGAAACCGTAAGACGAATCTTTTGAGTCTAATTAATCCATCATTAGCACATGTTGGTTACTATAGAACCTATGGCTAATCACGTCCTAATTAGGCCCAAAAGATTCGTCTCACGATTTCTTCTATAATTGTGTAATTAGTTTTATTGTTTATATATATTTAATGTTTTATTTAGGTGTCCAAAAGATTCGATGTGAGTTTTTTAGGAAAAGTTTTTGTAACTGTTTAGACCAAAGAGGGTGTTTGTTTCTAGGGGCTAGTCACATCGGATGTTTGGACACTTATTAAAAATAGTAAACGTAGTCTACTAATAAAACACATCCATAATCTTAGGCTACTTCGTGAGACGAATCTAATGAGCCTAATTAATCCATGATTAGTGTATGTGATGCTATAACAAACATTTGCTAATTATGGATTAATTAGGCTAAAAAAATTCGTCTCACGGATTAGCTCTCATTTATAAATTAGTTTTTTATTAGTCTATATTTAATACTTTAAATTAATGTCCAAAACATGGAGCTAAAAAGTTTAGCCGATCTAATAAACAACCCATGAGTACTCATACCAATACCATAGAGATAGGCCAAGGGCTTACGTGGTTACGTCTAATCGTGCATGCTTTGCTTCTGCGTACTGTACTCCATAATGCAGGAGGCTCGATCGGCTACTGTTTCACGCCAAATTTATTACTTCTATGCTTATCCCTTCAATTCATCTGCATGCATGCCACTTCCTTCGATCAATCCATCCATCACGATTTCCTCTGCTGACAAGATCGATCATATAAATATTATATGATTTAAATATATAATATTTAAATCATATAAATATATTGAGAGTATATGAGATAAATTTCAAATGCTAAAGGCCCCGTTTAGTTCATAAAAACTTTTCGCAAAAACATTCCATCGAATTTTTAAACATCTAAATAAAGTATTAAATATACATGAATATTAAAACTAATTATGCAGTTATGCGGGAAATCATAAGACGAATCTTTTAAGCCTAATTAGAACGTGATTAGCTATAAGTGCTACAGTAATCAACATGTACTAATGAAAGATTAACTAGACTCAAAGAATTCGTCTCGGTTTCCAGATGATATCTAAAATTTGTTTTATAATTAGAATATGTTTAATACTTCAAATAGGTGTCCAACAACTTGATTTGATGTTTTTAAAAAAAACTTTTTTAAACTAAACGGGACCTAAAGTCAAAAGAGCATATGAAATTGTACGCCGATGCTGAGGCCCTATGTCCTTTGCAAAGAGGAAGGAAGGAAGGTTACCTCAAACCATACCTCAAAGAGGAGAGGAGAGGGTACTATCACTGGCTGTCCATGTTACACTATCCATAGCATCCCAACACCAAAAGCAAAAGCTGGAGATATCACGGACATATATGCATACATCCATCCATGATCTGATATAAATCTCATCATTCTATCACAAAAGCTAAAGAGGGTGCAGCACTGTTGATAGCTGATGATTGAACCGAAGGAGCTACTAGCCATGCACATATAATTGTGACAGTATCATTGCAGTCATGGGACACCAGAGATTATTGTTTCCTTGTCACTGTACATATAAAACAGCAATCCAAGTGCTATATAAATATAAGGTTTCTTATTCAAACATTGTTATATCCATACTCCTATAAAAAAGAGTAGCGGTGGTGGTGGCAGTGAACCATCTACACTCACTACAGTTTTACAATTTAGCCATTAAATTTCTTGATATTAAAAACCAATTAAATATCATATAAATTAAAATATCTACATATAAATTAAAATTAAGGTGATTAATTCATATAAGAAAATTTGATAACACATCATAAAATCTTCAGCAAAGCACGTGTATTTAACTAGTAATATAAATATTTCTAATATCATATTAATTAATTCTCGTCCGAATCTTTATTATCTTGCCCTTATCAATCCTTTCATCCTCGTTCATTAAGTGACAATGAAATATTTTTTAAATATTAATCCCAACTTAAACAACCTTAAAAATGCTAATTTACCTATCTTTGCTCTTTCTCTACTGTGTGTGTGTTTGTTTTCTTGATGAGCCCAAGGGACAGACAGGACATGGTGGTGAGATGGGAGGATGAGATGATTCAGGGCACCACAGAAGGGCAGGCAGCACAGTGAGTCCCTACATACACATATCACATATGCTGTTTTATCAGTCGCCTCAGCAGCTCACCTAGGTTATCTGGATTTGCTTGGGGGCAGGCATGCATACCAGAGGGGGGCCTCCTCCTCACCTGCATCCTGCATGCATGCAAAAAGCAGGTTTTTGATTCCAGTTGGATTGAACTGATGGAACTGATGCTATCATGACCATTTCTTCTCTTTACAAACATATATTTCTATGCATTTATCTTTTATGTATGGATGGATTGAAATTCCTATGGCTAAGAGCATATTTACTTGTCATACTAAATTTTAATAATTTTATACAAAAATTGTCTTTCAAAAGACTACTCATTTGACTTATCATACTATTTAAATGGCTAAACATGGCTCATCAATGGCCAAATCTAGCAAATCATACTCTTATTAACAAGATTGCTATCAATGGGTCTCACGTGTACGAGGACACACCAGTGATCCTCCTCATTGCCAAATTTGAAGAGTGGGGATGGATAAACTGTTGGAGTGCATATCAGATTTAGAGTTACCAAATCTAACATTAATGTCTAAATTTATATTTAGAGAGTCAAAATTTAGTCATTCTCTTGGAGATGCTCAGTTGCCACGGTAACAGACGTATGTCCTATTATTTTTCTCATCATCCATAATGGATTTTCATGGGTCTAACCAAAAGCTAAACTCACCGTTCTGTAAGCTACTAAACAAAAGCTAAAACCATCAAGGGATGAGCATGTATGACTAGTATGTATTTTCCTGTGAAAAAAGGAGAAGAAATCAAGATGAAACATCCATGCAGGCTTCAGCCCCATCATCTCCCCTATCTTTTGCTGACCCAGGTGGCTGGCAAAAAAAATGCGATGGCCATGGCAATCACGCAACGAATCCGCCTAAAGAGAAGGGGGAAAAGACTCAAAAGAGCTGGGGAGGAAACAGCAGCTCAACAAAGCCAGACATGCACCTTTCATTCAATCTTTTGTGTGTGTGTGTGTGACTGTGCTGTGCAAGTGTATGGGCAGCAGGATAATTGCCTCACTGACACTGCACATTCCTGCATACAGGACCCAAGAAAAAGAGCTCTAATGATAGTGTTAGTGGCTGATTGATTCCTTCATGGCCCTCACACCTCACACCTGACTCCTGAGTTGTGTGTGTATATATATATACTCCATACAATCTCACAATCAAGTTTTTATTAATTGCTACACTGAAAGCATGTAGCTACAGTATGATCTTCATGGCCCTCACACCTCACAGTTGAAATATAAATGTACCTTAGCTTAGCGGGTGATCGTTAACAAAACCAAACTTTATATTTGTAAATAAAGAATAATTTATGAATAAATTTTTTATATATGTGTTGTTAGTGATATAAAAACAAAAACTAGAAAATAAACTACGATAAAAAACCCTAAAATAAAGTTTAAATCTAAAGTAAAGAATTCAAATTTTGACCTATAATTAGAGCAAGTTCAATAGTATAGCCAACTTCTGGCTCCAATTCATCTATAGTCAATCTAATAGCCAATCCATACAATAGTTAGCTACAAAACATCAATACATAGTCCCACATGTTATACACACATTTTGTATTGAAGCCCGTGTGCAACTGACTATTAATTAATAGCGCACTTCTCTTCTCTCTTTTCTCTTATCTCTTTAAAATATGCTTATAACTGACGTATAGCCTACTATTGTACCTTCTCTTATAATCATAAGCAAAAAGCTAGATGAGGAGGCTAGTCTTCTGGGCCGCGTTCGTCCAACCAGCTAAGAGCAAGTACAATAGTAGACTATAAATTGACTAAATGCTTATGTGAAGGAGAGAGGGGATGAGATGAGAGAGTGTAAACGGGTTGTAAGCTTGTAGCCAACTCGGGCACAAGAACCAAGAAACCCTGTAAAAGTGACATGTGGGTCATTCATTAATGATGAAGAGATAACTACTATATGGGTGTGCTAAGAGAAGGCTACAAAAAGTCTTATGGCCAGCTTGTTGGGTATATTATTAGCCTGGCTCTAAGTTAACTTACCCCTCTCGTTTTCCGTACGCATGCTTCCCGAACTGCTAAACGGTGTATTTTTTATAAAAAATTTCTAGAAAAGTTGTTTTAAAAAATCATATTAATATATTATATTTTTAATAATTAATAATTAATTAATCATGTACTAATCTATTATTACGTTTTCTATCCCGAGAAAGTTAACTTATCTCCTCCCCTCAAGAACGCGGTCTTAGTTGTCTTGGTCTGAACTTTTTTGACTTACTTTTGCTCCTTCGTTTTAATGTTTGAAGTCTATTAGGTACTCTTGTTTGTAACGTTTAGATGGCCATATCTACTTAGGCTCTGTTGAGAGGCATTTGAAATAGCAAATGATAAATGGTAAAAGTTTTGGTGACAAAAGTTTTGGCATTATATTTTGCAAGTTGGTGTTTAGAGGCACATAAAAGTTGTCTTTTTTTGGCAAACACGTCCTATGCACTTTTTGGTGAAATTTGCTACTCTAGACTGTCAAATGCCAAATACAAAGTTGTCATTTTCTTATTCCAGTATTTAGATATATTTTGTCAAAAAGTGCTTCAAAATAACAAAACTTTTACCATTTTAAAGGATCTAAACAGGACCTTATATCTAAGGCCGGATTTTTATCCTTTATTAAAAAAACTCTAAGCTTGTAGCTACAGTATGATTTCGGTAGGTATTTGACAACCTGAAAACACATAAAATTTGTACTGTGATCGTTTCCCCTACGGTTAAGACGTCACACTTATGATTTATGAACAATGCTTTGATAGGAGTGAAGTATTTAGCTATTTAAAAGTAAATACTAAAAAAATAAATTGTATTAAGTGCAGAATTACATGGTTGCACTTGTCTTGTGGGACTGACAGTAATAAAAAAACTTCAAAATCACCTAAATTAACTTTGCAAATTTAAAATTTGACGGTGGCTTATAAACTGAAAGTCAAATAACGTGAGTGTTAATTTGCACTGTAATTAAGCGCGGAAGAACTGTCCTGTGTCTTCTCCTTTTTCTTTTCTAAAGAAAAGAGAAAAGTTCTGGCACTGAAACCAGGCTTGCAATAGTAGGTTTCACCAAATCACCACAGTCTAATAACAGCTTGGTAATTGTCATTTTGTCTCATCTCATTGTTTTAAACGCCAAGTACGGTAAATCAATCAGCAGCTCAGCACCAAAAAGAAGTAAAAGAAGAGCTACTAACACCACACTAAGCTGGTTGCTGAACAAAAGGAAAAGGACACAAACCATCTTTTTTCTCTTTAATTATGAGCTAAAGATTATACATGCATGTCTCATGCAAAAGTTTAAGCTAGGTTTTAGACCCTAAAGCAAACAATGCTCCAGCCAAGCTGTACAAATTTTTGCCATCACTTCAGCACTAGCAAAACACATGTCCTTCATATCGAAAATGCTCACCACACTGTTCACCAAAGCCAGCATATTTATGGTTCATACTGTTCACCGGCAGCATCTGCACGGGCATGCAATTAAATCATAAGGACCGGACCAGCTGTACCAGTGACACGTAATTAGTGGCTATTTGGATTTAAGTTTTTCCTTGTGATATCACTTGTTTGGACGTTAATTAGGAGTATTAAATATAGACCGATAACAAAATTAATTGCATAAATAAATATTATTTCATTAGATAAATTTTTTAAGCCTAATTAAGCTACAATTAGCAAATATTTACTGTAGCATCATATTCGCTAATCATGGACTAATTAGGCTCAATAGATTCATCTCGCAAAATAGTCCAGAGTATGAAGTGGGTTTTATATATAATAGTCTATATTTAATACTTCCAATTAGTGTTTAAATATTCGACGTGACAGGTACTTAAAAAAGTCCCTGGGATCCAAACAAGGTCTTAATCCAGTCTCCCTGCCTAGTTTCACTATACAGTTTCTAGAGCAGCCAACTCGATGAAATGATGTATAAAACAACTAATTATAGTTTAACGTTTCATTGTATCATTTCCAAAGCTAAATAAAACATTTAATTACAATTCAAAGTTTGATTACATGCAGTCAGTGTTTGATTACATAAAACGCCTCAAGTCCCTCAATACAAGTTTCATTGCGTTACCGAAAACTTGTTAATGGTGCCCAAACGTTTCATGGCCAAGAAATAAATTTTCTCTCTCTTCTCATAGTTTCATATAAATATTCTCTTTTATACCGACGTGTCATCTAATTAATGTGTATGACACCTCTTAGAAACCCTCCTTAACACTGACCTTAGCTTCCTCTGTTTTAAAGTAGTTCCGTTTATTCCATTTTTTTAGAGAAAGGAAAGTTAAAAGTAAAAGATGACCGTGATGGGTTAAAAAAAGAAAGCATGCGAAGAAATTACGTAAATAAGATTGTGATTATTTGAGATGGTGAGGTAAGGGAAGAAGCAGTAGCATTATTTTGTGTACAAGAATTCATAAAAGAACTAGCGCACGTTTTTCTCCCCTTCTAAACTACATTTGGAAAAGACAACACCTCCGTCTTTTTGCTTTTGTTTATGCTTATAAATAAAAATTTAAATTTTTAACCTTAAATTGGAGTTAATTTTGATGTTTTTCACCGAAGTTTATTTTTTATCCATGGTTTTTATATCATTAAAAATATGTATATAAAAGTTTTGTTCATATTTTTTGCTTACAGATTAACCGTTTGTCTTTTTATGAGAAAGCCAAACAATCACTCTGAAATGTTTATTGGGATAAAGCCAAACAATCACTCTCTGAAATGTTTATTCGATGGGATAAACGGCAAAAAAGTTTTATACACATTCAAAATGATCTATATTTAGGTAAATGCTACCTCCGGTCTAAAAAATTTTTCTGAATTTTATCTTTCAGCCTTGACTTTTAGATTGTTAAGAATACATCTATAAATGTTTTATTTGTAAATATGATTTGATTTTTTTAAGAAAAAAATTAACTCTAATGTCAACTTAAAAAAAATAAACTGAGGGGTGCCACCTGACTCGGTACAATCCCCATGGATGAACCGAAGGAGGAGCTTCATCACAAGATATGTAGGGAGGTGTGTGAGAGCGACTGGTGAGATGGAGATGGTGATGACTGCCGGGCAATTCATGCACAAGAACCGATGCATGACACTGTCGTTCCTACACAGAAACACCATTGTTTACTGCTTGCTAGCAGCAATAAAAATATGTTTACAGCTTTAGCTTTTTGTGCATGCCCTTTTGGACTTTAGCTTTAAACCTTTGATCTGGCCCGCTTTAAAGGCATTGTTTAGACTGTTTTGGATTCGAAAGCTGCCATGGAGATAAGCAGCAGCAGCAGCAGAAGTAGGAGTAGGAGTAGCATGGGGGTGCCTCAGCCTCACTGACTGAACTGAACTGTTGAGTTTCCTGCAAACACCCTTGGGACAGTTGGGCTCTCTCATCTCAAGCAACAGTAATCTTGGTGTGTCTGTAGTTTGCAATGGCAATCAATGTGCAGGGAAGAAATTAATGGGAGGGAGCATACCCCTGTGTCATCTTGTGTGTGTCCATCTCCTTGGTATGTGCAGGGTTCCATGGCCAAGGTTTGGAAGCTTGCAGGGAAGGGGATAATGTGGCTACTAGTAGTTCATGGCTTGAGCCTTCTTGTCCCTTGTGGTGTCCTGATTCAGTAGCAAACAGAAACAGGAGTGTGTGTGTGTGTGATAGGGTGTGTAAGCTTGTCTGGTTTTCTTTGGGCTTGTGTGTGAATTATAGCCATGTCTCTCTGCAAATGCTTGCATGGTGTTCAGGAACAGTAGGACACTGCATTATTGATCAACACAGGTAGCTGAACAACAGAACAAGAGGATTCAGGAACTTGTCGTCATTGAAACTGACTACAACAGTACTGTAAACAATTTTCTTTCATTTTCCAAGAGGATTCAAGGACTTGTCAGTATGAAACATGCATACAGGAGCCTATGCATGCAGAGGGGGCAACAGCATGAAGCATAGTGATGGCGAAGGTATCTCCAAGACTATGATGCTTGTGCAAGAACAGGCGAGGAATCTTGGACCCAAGAAATTCACATGATCCCAGATGACAAAATTTTGAGCGGCTCATGTATTCCATCGACTCGAATCATATCATCGCAAGAACTTGCTTGAAGAAGCCCAATGGAAAAAACACAAAGATAGGCATCAAATCGACCAGGACTCACAGAGGAGAGTACAGAATAGTGTGATGAATCCTAAGAAAAATGGACAATGTTTTGTACTCCTACATAGGAGAAGTACAGTGCATTTCAGAGGACTGAACAATTTGATGCACATGCACAGTTGCAAAATTACCTCTGTTTTTTCTAGTCCTTCCTCGATTCAAATAGATGTTAATAAATCTAGACATATGTATAAAACATATATGTTGATGATTTGATATATGGATGAATCTTAGCAATGCGGAAACATCTTAAGGAGTACCCATTTTGAGTTGTATTCTCTGTGGCATTTCAGAAGTTTGGGCCTTGATCCAGATTACTTGGGCCGTTATCTGGGCCTTTCTGAACATTTGGGGCCCATAAAGCTTTGGCACTTCAATTGCTGAGATACTGCTATATTGGTCACAAGAGGCAAGCCTGTCTGAAAAGGGAAAACTCACTGAAACCTTGAAGCAAAAGTGAAAACTCAAGGCTACTTTCTTCCATGGAGCAGAGAAAACATCCATTTCTCCTGTGGCAACCTCCATCTACTCATGAAAGCTACTCTTACTTGATTTCTGCCCATGTGAGTCCTCAAATTTTTTTTATTTTTTAAATATTTTTAATAAATAATTTTATTATTAAACCTTGGAAGAAAATATTTACACCGGATGAACATTTTGGCCACGCCATTGTTAGTAGCGTGGCAAGACAACGCTGCCACGCAACGTGGTTGGCATGGCAAAACAATGCTGCCACGTCATCGACAATAGCGTGGTAAGCCTACCATGCCAAAAATTTTGCGTGACAGTATTGTTTTGCCACGTCAATATTGATAGCGTGGCCAAAAGGTTCATCCGGTAGAAATATTTTCTCCCGTGGTTTAATAATAAAATTATTTATTAAAAATATTCAAAAAATAAAAAATTTGTGTCCTCACGTGAACATGGTTTCATAATAACTTTGTTCAGACAAACATAAAACAATCTAGAAGATGGGCAATTAATGGGGATTCACCGGGAGAAGCAAGTTGATCAAGAAGAAATAAGTAACAAGTGGGCACATTTTCAGGAATCATGGAAAGCACCCTCGTATTTTTGTTTCTGCTTATGTTTGTAAGTCAAAATTTAAATTTTCAATTTTAAATTAGGAGTTGATTTTGGATTTGTTTCATCGTATTTTATTTTTCAGTCTTAACTCTTGGGTCGCTAAGGACATGTTTATAAAAGTTTTATCCATAATTATTTATTTGTAAATATATCGTCTGGCTTCTGGAACAACCCCCCCCCCCCCTCCCCCAAGTGTTTTGGTAGCAGGAACACACACACGTTTTTCCTCTGTTTCAGAAGCAAGCACCAATGCAAAGTTTGTCATTATTGCCTCTAAAACTCTGGAGAAAATCTGCTAATTGAACACCCCAAGTAACTGCCAATCATCATTATTATTGATGACTACTACCAGAGCAAATTGTCTACATGTGGGCTTCCTTCCTTCCGTTTTTGCAGGACAAGCAAGCAAAGTGGCAACTGAAGAAAAATCATGCTGCATGAAAAATAATTTCAAATCAGGAACCGTACATAATAAAAGAGAAATTTCTGGCCTTTGCATCATAGAATTCACACGATCATACAATGATGCAGATACATAACACATCATTTTAGGTGTGTTAATGGTTATATTCTGGATTTCAAACAAATGTAGTATAATTATTATTAGCATTATCCTAGATAGGAGAAGTACATTGCATTTCAAGGAAAGAGAAATAAGTGACAAGCGGGGCACATTTTCAGGAATCATGGAAGATAGCACGCACGTCTTTTCACTTTTGCTCATGTTTATAAGATAAAATTTAAATTTTTAATATTAAATTTAGAGTTAATTTTAAAATTTTTTTATCGTAGTTTATTTTTCAATATTATCTTTTAGATAAATAAAAACACATACAAAAATTTTATACACAAATCACTTTTCGTTTATAAATATATGCCCCCTCTCCCCTCTCAGGGTTTCGTTTATAATAGGAGCACACACGTTTTTCCTCTGTTTGACAAGCAAACACCAATGAAATGGTTGCCTCTGGAGAAAATCTACTAAGAACAAGGCTAATAATATAGCTAACAAGCTGGCTATAAGACTTCTTATAGTCTTCTCTTAGCCTACCCATATAGTAGTTAGCTCTTCATCATTAATACAGGACCCACATGTCACTCTCACAAAGTTTCTTGGTTCTTGTGTCCGAGTTGGTTACAAACTTACAGCCCGCTTACACTTTCTCTCATCCGTTCTCTCCTCCACATAAGCATTTAGCCAGCTATTATACTTGCTCTAATTGAACACCCCAATTAACTGTCAATCATCATTACTATTGATGACTACTACCAGAACAAATTGTCTACGTGGTGAGAGTTATTGCAATTTGTTGCTGATTGCCTTTGTGTTTTGACTCTTATTCTCCTTGTGTAGACATGTGAGCTTCCTTCCTTCCGTTTTTTCAGGGAGAAGCAAGCAAAGTGGCAACTTAAGAAAAATCATGGTGAAGGACAAAAAAAATCAAATCAGGAATCGTGCATGATAAAAGCGAAATTTCTGACCTTTGCATCATAGAATTCACACGATCATACAATGATGCAAATGCATAACGCATCATTATAGGTGTCTAAAAGGTTATATTCTGGACTTAAACAAATGTACTGTAATTGTTATTAGCATTACCTAATGGACAATTGCAAATTTGTTACTGATTTAAAACGTTATTATAAAACTGTCTAGAAAATTATAAAAATATCACCAGAACTGTTATTTGAGTGACATCCTTGTAATTTAGAAAAAAAAACCAGTGACAAATTTGCAAAAACCAAACTATTAAGTTCACTACATTTTCATAAATTATTACTTTTTAAATAATTAATAAGTTTTACCTTATTTTGCATGTATGGACATTGCATTGGTCCAAATTAAAGGCAACTAACTGAAGGTACGTTGGTATGATTGAAATGCTACGGTTTCTCATGAGTTTTCTGTGAACATCAGTAGCGTGTGTATCTTACCAAGCAACCAATTCACACAAACCATGCCTATACTTTCTGTTTTTTTGTTTTTTGGTCAAGATCAGCTCGAACAAAACAAACACGTCCTAATTAAACATTTGCGTTTTCGGCAATTTAATAGCCTCTGCTGGAATGATTGTTGAAACAAACAGAAACTGAATCTTGGCAGCAGCAGCAGCAGGAGGAGGCGTTGGTAGCTGTCGTCTTCTCCAATCAAACTCCTGATTTCCCTCTCACGTCTGCTGCTAGAACCTTAATTGGACACAAGAACCAATCATTCAATGCATCCATCCCTCCTACTTGTCCCTTGCATTCTTCATAGACTTCATTAATAATACTTTTTTTTCATTTGTATATACGTGTCCTCAAACATATGGTCCTCTATTAATAGCCCATCAATAATTCAGCTCGATTATGCGAGCGTCACTTGATCTAGACCGTTTATTTTGATACATCCGGTCACACGGTAACCAACACTTGTTTGGTTACTGTACATGTGACCACTTACGATCTCAACCATTGATTTATGACACAAAATCGTATATTGTCAGTTTTATCTTTTTTTCTTTTGCTTGTGCTTATAAGTTATAAGACAATATTTTAATTTTTTATCTTAAATTTAGAGTTGATTTTGAGATTTTTTTATCATAGTTTATTTTATGGCATTTGCTTTTAGGTTGTTAAGAACATGGAAATATAAAAATTTTATTCTGAAATTAATTTTTGTTTGCAAATAGTATGCCGTTTGGCTTTGTCGAACAAAAAGCCAAATAATGTGGGCGTAGATCAACAACCATTCGGTATATTTTGGCTCCTTTGCTTCTCCTATAAATACTCCTGCAGGCATGAGAAACCTCTTGCAACCATAAGCAATTAAGAGACACCAAGAGATCATAATCTTAGGCAGATCTCCTAGCTGCAAGCAAGATTAATTAGCTGTGCATATCGGCCATGGGATCCTTGGGTCCAAGCGTGGTGAGAAGCCTGCAGCAGCACAAGGCAGCTCCGGCGAGCAAGCCGGCGGCCGCCGGTGAGAGCCAGCAGCAGCAGCAGCAGCAGCGCGGCGGGTCGTCGTCGTCGTTCCGGATGCCGGTGCACTACCCGCGGTACAAGAAGGCGGAGTACGAGGCGATGGCGGAGTGGCGCGTGGACTGCCTGCTCCGGGAGTACGGCCTCCCCGTCCCCGCCGACGGCGACCTCGACGCCAAGAGGCGCTTCGCCATGGGCGCCTTCCTCTGGCCCGACCAGTACTAGGCTACTAGCTACATCCATCCATCAGCTACGCATCCTGCAGCTAAGCTAGCTTCCTTCTGCTCATCGACGCTGCACACTAGCTTAGCTCCATTACATGTACAGGGCAGTGGACGCGAGACGGTCGATCCCAACCGTCCGTTTTGCATCCGACGTCCAACAGTTGCCCCGGACCTGAGTGTGCGTTCGACGAAGTACATCTCGTATTCTCGTATTGTGTCGCAAATACAGTTTTAGTGCTATATATTATTGTATAGATTCATGCATCTACATATCATGTATGCTATAAAATTATAATGCAAATATGTTTTATACGTAACTACCATCCATGTTAAGTTACATGTGCGAAAGATTAGTTTTGGCGGCCAGACAAGATTCACTTGATTTTTTTTTTCGAGGCCAATATTTACCTACATGGTTTTTTTAGATGAATCCGATATAAATTTTTAAAAAGCAAAATATTAGTATTATCTTCGAGATAATCTAAGTTAATGGTCGTATATAGTTTGCGTTGCCAAGTGTGATCGCCATCTGCGGTACCTATGAAATTGCTGCATTCCAAACCCCATTTGATTTGATTTATCCGTCCCTGTTACGCTCTCTGTCTCTTTGTCTCCATCCCTCTCTCGTAGCAAACTGATGATCACACTTATACAATTTAATTGTACACGCATTTAATTGCTCACTGAAGTTTCTTAATTGCGTACCAAGGCATGATAATGTAGCTATCATGAAGAATATTCCTGTGTTATTTAGAATGTTCCGGTAACATATAGAAATTAGGGAACACATAACTGGTGGTACTCTATTCGTAAAAAAGACCTCGTCTTTTCGCTCATGCTTATATTTATGAGTCAAAATTTAAATTTTTAATCTTAAATTTAGAGTTGATTTTGTGGATTTTTATAGTATTTTATTTTTTAGCCTTTGCTTTTAAATCGCTAGAACATGTATAGAAAATTTTATTTACAAATTATTTTTTATTTGTAAATATGTCATTTTCTTATTCCTTAAATAAACTAAAAGATATGCACCTAAGAATATAAGAAATTTTATAGTCGGACTTGGTATTAAAGAGTTGGTGGAATTAAATAAGAGAAATGTTATGATTGGTTAAGAAGAAAGTTTTAGAAAGCCTTCGGCCACATTCGGCTATATGGTAAGTTACCTAGATTCCCTTGTTTTCTATGCGCACGCTTCTCGAACTGCTAAACAGTGTTTTTTTGCAAAAAAAGTTTCTATAGGAAAGTTGCTTAAAAAAAATCATATTGGTCTATTTCATATTTCTTTAATAATTAATAATTAATTAATCATGTACTAATCTATTGATATGTTTTCCGCGTCGGGTAAGTTAACTTATCTCCCTCGCTGCCGAATGCGGCCTTAGTGGTGGAAATTTACAGTTGGTTGAAAGCAGAATGTAGCTATTAAATCTGCTATATTTCATAACAAATTTTAAGCATTCTGCGTTTTTTAATGAAGATGAAATATAAAAATATTTGATATTTTATAGCTATTTTATAGTATAAACGATTGAATTAAGTAATTAACTACAACAAAGTTGAAACACAAATCTAATTTAGAAATATAAAATGATCAACTTCTATATTTTTAATGAAAAATACACTATTTTATAGTTTGGAAAGTGTGCATGTAAATGGCAATAAATAATCTAAAAAAGAACTCAACCTAGATATTGCTATATTTTAAGTTGGAGAGATTACTATTATTACTTAATAGGTTAATGTTCACATTTTCGCGGAGACCTCTGAAATCGTGACCAACATAGCATGATTATCGCACGATTGTCATGGTTTTTTTAGCGGTTTTTAATGGTTAATCACAATAATAATTATGGTTATCACAATAATCACGATTTTCGTAGCGGTAATGGAGGAGATTTTGCAAACCCGGTTCCCACCTACAGTAATTCCAAATCCTACATAGGGTTGGACTTGCGTGTCCATCTCCTCTATCAGTAGTGAAAGAATGAATGATAGCTCCTGATTAATTAAAAAAAAAGAAACTATTCAAGAGACTTCTTAGAAATTATTTCAAGAAGCTAGACATTTACCCAACCATCGCAAGAAATGATACACAATCCACAGATCAAATTTTTGGCAGAATTTCCTGCATGGATGATGATGCATGCATGCTGCTGTAACATTTGTCCTCCAAACAGTATAGAATTAAAAAAAAAAAGAGGAGAGAGCGAGAGAGTTGCATGATGTAACGTTTTACTCCAAATTGTTCAGAAGCCAAATCAATTTGTTATTTCTGCTTCTTTTTTCCAATCAGATAGCCTACGTCGCACTGATGAAGACAGCAAAAAACGCATCATCGTAATACAAGTTGGCTCACGAAGATGTGGCGAGCCAGCAGCGTGTAGCAGAGCTAATCACAACAATAATTAATTGTTTCTTGTAGTATTTGATGACGCGTGTCAGCGTGGTCGAATTCAATCCTGCGATGACCAGGTCAGGAGCTTTGAGATCATCAGAACCCAGTCCAATCATTCAGAAGCATTATTGGCAGACAGACAATGTTCTTATCATCACTGTTCCTGAACAATCTGTTTCAGATGACCAGATGTTTAGGGAAACAAACTGGCAATCTTTTTCGAATCGGAGAAGCCGAGATGAGTTTCAGATGACATGCAAGTGCATCTGAAAACTGAAACATTGTGCAGAGATGACCTGAATTTTCAAAATGAATGATCTTCAGGTCGGAGAATAAGAACACACGCGTATCCAGGCCTCCAAATAATCTGAATATGCAGGACATATTTTTGTTGCAGGAAAGGCAGATAACTTTTGAGATTTCTTTGTTTAATATCAGAATATCGAATGGGAGGTCAGCAAACGCTGTGCGCAGCGGTAGCAAGAACATGAAAGAGTTTCAAAGATGTTACATAGATTTACTGAACGCATGACAGATTCTGAACTGATAAATGGGGTGACCACAAAGTTTACAAGGTGTGAGATCCACACTCGAGCATCTAATATGTAACATTCCCCTCCTTTATTTATCTCACACAGGCGATTATTACAGTGAACACAGATCAATATATCACAAGTTCACAACATTACTAACAAATCATGACACAACAGTTCACACAATCTCACACAAAATAGCTTTCACAGCCCAGGATAAGAAGAGAAGACACTTGCCAGATAGATGGTCCAGAGCATAGCATATGCATACTGAAATGGAGAGCAAAAGGCGATTTTAAGGGCTCTACAGCCAACTGTGATGAGCAGAGGTGCCAGTCGCCATGCCATTGGTGGATTTTCGGTTGCGAGGTGCAGAGCTACTAGCCTCGGCTTGATTGGTGGGTTGCATTCCCAGGCTCATGCCATTTGCAAACATTGACAGAAGGATGTTGCCACCGTGCACCCGACCCTCAGGAGCTGGGGCTGCCACACGACGAGGAGGAGCCTCCACAGAATGAGAGAAAATGCTGTGCCTGGTTGTTTCGGTGCCCAATGGTCGATCGCCCTGAGAAAGCTCATCGCTGACAACGCTGAAACCGCCATGGACACGAGTTTCATCCAGCTGCGGATTGTGATAAATGCACAGGCCTTTCTTGCCTCTAGCCAGACGCTCACAGGGGGGATCACCGGCTCCATGGTTAGATCCTTCATGACCCCACAAGCAACGTTTGCCACCTCCATGTGCCTTGCAAAAGTTTGTGCTTCCCTGTGCACTCTTATCACAACCAGAAGATTGGCATCTCTTGCCCCCACCATGGCCAACACAGCGATCCGTACGGCCTCTTGCACTCTTTGTGCATCCTTCTACCACACACCTCTTCCCACCTCCATGGGCAACACAACAAAGGGTTCCACCGTGCACGCTCTTTGTACAACCGTCAGCTGAACAGCGTTTGCCTCCTCCATGTCCTTTGCAGAATGGTGTACTTCCCTCGGCACCCTTTGTACAATCAGGGTGTGTGCATCTTTTCCCACCACCATGAGCCTTGCAGAAGTTAGTACTGCCTTGAGCTCCTTTTCCGCAATCAACATGCTGACAGCGGCGCCCACCTCCATGAGCAATGCACAACCCTGAGCGCCCTTCTGCACTCTTTTTACAGCCTTCATACTGACACCTTTTTCCACCACCATGTTTAATACAACGACCAGATTTCCCTCTTGCTGCTCTTTTGCATCCATCATGGCTACAACGACGGCCACCGCCGTGAGCTATGCAGAAATCAGTACGACCTTCAGCACTCTTGGTGCATCCAAGGTAGTCGCACCGCCTCCCCCCTCCATGAGCCTTACAGAATATAGTCTTGCCCTCAGCTCCCTTGCCACAACCATCTTTCTGGCACCTTCTACCCCCGCCGTGCGCGATGCAATGACCTGAAGAACCTCTGGCTCCTTTCATACATCCTGGGTATGTACAATTTTTTGTGTTACTACTGATACGCTGCTGTGGACGAGCAATACCGGAAGTACAGGCTACTGGACTTTTTGGCAGTTGAAGCACTGTTGACATTGGTGCTGGACCTTGTGTCTGGTTAGAGCTACCTGGGAAAACTTCCCTTGGAGATAAATCAGTCACCTTCGCAGTCTTATTGAGGAAAGAAAGTACCTGACAACCAGATGGTCGACGGGCAGATGTAGATCCTTCATCAACTGTTGGCACTAATTCCATATAGTATGGCTGCAGACTTGGGCTATCATATTCAGTCGCTGCAGTGAAGTCTGCACCAGTAATAGCAGACTGGGATGATAAAGACAGCTCAAGATTTAAACCAACATTACCAAAAGCCTTCCTAGAATCACAGGCCCTCTTATCAAGCCTGGAAGTACCTTCATTTCCCAGCGTAAAATGATTCAAATCCAGATCAATAGAAGATCCATCATCACTACCCTTAGCAGAAGATATGGTGCAGCCAGTACCCATGCTTTGCTTGCTAGATTCCGAGCTTGATGAGTTGCCCAGACCTAGTGACAAGCCATCAAATTTTCTCTTGGTCCCTCTAGCCAGGTTGTAAGAATTGCACTGAGCTAGCACATCAATTTGACTAGAAGCTGTTGGATGGCTGACTGTGGACATGACAGGGAACTTGCTCAGGTACGCATTTGGATTTGAGAAATTTATAAATGCTGACCGCCCAAGCCTGGGGTCCATTGCTAAAGAATTCCTCAGCAGACAAAACGCAGCCAATTTTATGGTAAAGTACCAAAGGCCCTCACTTCCGGATTAAATAATGGTTAACAAAGCTAAAAAGTTAGAAATCCTAGGGTAATGCAGCTCGTTGTATCTTTGCAACCTCCACTGACAAAACCTGAAGTATCTCTACGATCCATTTTCCAGTGCTCTAGGTATATTTATGGTGTTTGTTCACAAAGCAGTAACAACTCTATGCTTAAGAATAACCAAGCACCAAGGCTTTCATTTGTCCAAGAGAGATGTTCTGCAGACAATAAAAGGATGACTATATGATCAACCATCAATGTTCATGAGAAGACAACTCATACACAAAAATTAGAGGACAAATAAAACATACAAAGAAAATTAGGTTACTGACTTTCCACATGTGCTATACACATGACAAGATATGAAAGTTCAAATGTAGCAGGATAGCATTACATGCCTACCATTCATTTGTGAAGTGTTTGTTTGTGTGCCTTTCTGTTGTACTCTAAAAATAAATAAGTACTCCAAAAGTTGGCCTCAAATTCAGGGAAGAAAACACAATCCAAAGCTTACTGTATAGCAAGCGTACTAACAGAATACAGGAATTTCAGTTGAATAAAAAAAAGAGACAAATCCAGAGTAAAATTCCACCAATTGACAAAAATTGCCCGGATTCTGAGTTACGGCAACATAGCTGGCCAATCCCATAGATAATTGCTGAATAATGCGCTTAAAAATGAACTATTAATTCCTTAGGATAGGAGGAATTTGAAGCCTCTGATCATTACCAGTACATCAAAAGTAATGGTCCACTTATGCTTGAAGCAGATAACCAAAAAATTCAGCGACTGTGCCCTGCAAACTGAAAATAGAAACCAATATTAGCAACTGATCAACATGGAACATGACTACTTAAGCCACCAAACAGAGTTGTAGCATCCATATTCCATAACCAACATTCATCCAATGACCCACCTGGCCACCCAACAGTAATTATTCAGTCAAACCCACCCTGTTATGTCTTATGGCCTAACTAGCAATAGTATAGTAACAGGTAGGGGAATCTACCACTTTATATACCAGAAAATATTCTCTGGAACACTGCTAGTCATCTGTAAAAGCAATCATTCTATCACTGAAATCAGGGAAAATAGATTAGAATTTTGTTACCCAACATTCCTGTATTCCAAAAAAGTAGAAAAGTTTGCGACAGCTCAAATATAAAGAAGCAAAAAACTTTCAGGAAGACAGTGACAGAACATATATTCTGCTACAGAAATGTGTACTGAAAAATTCCAATCATGCATATCGAAGCTTACAGCTTTATATAAGGAACAAGAATATTAGCAACCCCTGATAAATTCAGGAGGATAAAAAGTAGCAAACATATGCCATCGAAGGATCAATAAGGCTGCAGTTTTTTACTGCATAGATACCATCATATAAAACTTCATGTCTAAGCAAGCAATTTGAACTCGGTTTCCTTCTTAGTGGATACCTCAAATGAAAAAAAGAATTGTACAAATTACTTAAACATCTTTGTGCATCTTTCAAAACCAAGGAGCAAGACCATGATTCTGTGGTAATTGAATTATATATGCTCAGTTAATGTGCTAATCATTATCACCTTGAAAATTTTGAAAAAGAGGGAGGATGATTTCAAGATTCAGTGAAAACAACTGTAATTTATATGACCAACCTACCAGTCTACCATCCCTTTAAACGCCAGAATCTTCCTATTCCTCTGTCGAAAGCATCTTCCAAAAGAGAAAAAAAGCTGTAATTTGAGTAATCAGGACCGTATCTCAACATCTACACTGTAAAGCTCTTTCATGAGCTGAAAGCAATCAAGGTAAAGATAGGATCTACTTTCGCACAGCATACGAGTTCGAAATCTTTTTTTTCTTTTTTTTTTTTTGCGGGGGCATACGAGTTCGAAATCGATCCAAGAATATGAGTTCACTACTACAATAACAAACTCAACATCTACTCCACTTTTTGTGCATAACCCACAAAATCTATAGGGTGATTCATCAGCTGGATCCGGGCACCTCCTACACCAAGTCTCAAAACCACCAAAGATCTCCTTTCTATTAGCCCAGAACGGCTCGCGAAATACTTCCAAAACGAATAAAACTGAATTCACTAAGCACAAAATCTCAGCGTGTAATCGCCCCCTCAAGAACTCCCCAATTTGTCTCGCGCGCATCCCATCGTCCAAGAATTAATTACAGCTAGGCGCTTCTCGAAAAATTCTCCCCCGTAGAACAACGATGAATTTCGCAAAGACCCTCATAACGAATTCGCTAAAGCAACCAACCTTAAGTATTCCCAACGAATCAGCACACGGAGCACCAGCGAACGCGGCACACAAAAAAAAAATAAAACTTTCACACCCCCCCTCCGGAGAACGGAACCGGAGCCGGAAGGCTTAATCCGCGGCCTCCCCGGAGATTAAATAGGACGGAGGCGCACGCCGCGACAGCGAAGAAAGGAGAAAAAAAAACAGAGAGGGGGAGAGAAAAGAGGGAAATTTCTGCGGGAGGAGGCAACAAGAAATCGGGGGCAGGGCGAGGCGACGGGGGAAACGATGACGCACCTCGGGAGGGACGGAAGGAGATTCCGATGATGCGGCGACGGAGCGCGCGCGGGGGCCGGCCTCGGGGACGCAGGTGGGGTGGTGAGAGCGGGGGGAAAGCGATGCCGGGATGAGGAGAAATGGAGCCGAGAGGAGGAGGAAGACGAGGAGGGGAGGGAGGGTGCCTGCTGCTAATTATGGCTTCCTACGAGGGCTTTATTAGAAAAAAACGCCATTTTTACTTTTATTTTTATCTTTGTGGAACAAAATGTCATTTTTGGCTCTTCGATGTGGCGATGTATTAAACTACTCCCCTCCCTCCCTAGCTTTCTCGGTGCTACTGGTTTTACGGGCGGTGGGACCCATGCCTGACGTGGCAGCGTTGGTCGGATCCCTTGGGCTCTCCTCCTCCTCGCAATGCCAGATCTTTCGTCGTGAGATTCTCTTTTAATTAGTACTATATTTCCGTCGGAAGTTTATACATTAATTAGTACTACTAATAATAAAACTAATTGTATAAATAAAGACTATTTTATTAAATAAATTTTTTAAGCATAATTAATTCACAATTAGTAAATATTTACTGTAGCATCACAATCGCTAATCATAGACTAATTAGGCTCAATAGATTCGTCTTACGAAATAGTCTAGAGTATATGGTGTGTTTTATTAATAGTCTATATTTAATACTTGTAATTAGTGTCAAAATATTGGACGTGACAGCGACTACAAACCAACGCCAAACCTCAACACAACAAGTTCAAAATAACTTTTTTTACTTTATACTGCCTCCTAATTTTACTTTTTAATTTCTCTGTCCAACGTTTTAATCATTCGTCTTATTTAAAAAATTTATAAAAAAAACTTAAAAAATTAGTCACCCATAGAGTACTATTCATGTTTTATTAATCTAGCAATAATAAAATATTAATTATAAAAAAATTTAAATAAAACAAAGAGTCAAAACATTGTATCCAAAACTAAAAAATAAACTTATTTCAGGACGAAGGCAGCAAGTAGTTAATTCAACATTTATGCTCTCAAATAGGTATCACGGATACTTTTTTGAATATTCCATCTCAGTTATCTTAATACCACCTAACTGTGAAGTCCTAAAATAAATCTGAGGTATAGAAGGTTGTCCGTATTGCATTTCCAATATCTAGTACATGTATTTGTGAAAAAAAAGTAATTTTTAAATAAATGTAGTATATAATTGTTCTTAGTGATATAAAAGTAAGGCTGAAAATAAACTACGATAAAAAAAATAAAATACATGAGTTTATCTTCTACATATAAGTATCAAGGTAAGGATGAACATGGCTCATCTCACGTGAGTGTAACTTATTACTAGCTCTAGTCCAATTAAATTTATATTTATATTTATCATCTTTAAAATAGAACTTACATTATTCAGTTAGTACAGAGCCGATTATAAATTGCTCGTGAGTCGATCTACATTTATAAGTCCTATGTCCAGTGATAGTTCCACTATAAGCCGATTAACACGATCGGCAGAACTTTGGACGAAGAAAAAAGAAAAAAAATGGTTAACACACTTTTTAGAGGAAACTTAAAATAAAAACACACTTTAGACGTACGTTACAAAGCTTATTTCTTCTCTCCCTTGAGAAAGAACGGCAACGAAAGAGCACAAAAATCAAGCTGTGTGAGAATGGGGTTTTTTCCTCATTTGATTGGAGAAGATATAGGGGATGTTTACCCATGTCATATTGGATGTTTGGATATTGTAAATATTAAATATATACTAATTATAAAACTGATTAAAAAATAAGAGCTAATTTGCATGATAAACTTTTAAGCCTAATTAATTCATAATTAGAGCATGTTTACTGTAGCATCACATAGGCTAATGATGGATTAATTAGGCTCAATAGATTTGTCTCATGAATTAGTCCAAGATTATGAATGCGTTTTATTAATAGTCTATGTTTATTATTTATAATAAGTATCCAAACATTCGATCCCTTTTCCCAGACACTCCCATAAACTGCAACTGAAGTGGCCAATATCTATACTCCTATAAAAAGGAGTAGGGGTGGTGGCCACATACTCTCACTATAGTTTTATAATTTAGCTTTTAAATTTCTTGATATTAAAAGCCAGTTAAATATAAATTGATATCTACATATAAATTTAAATTACTATTTCATATTAAAAACTTAATAACACGTCATAAAATTCGTAGCAAAATATGGGTATTTAATTGTTAGTTATAAAAATAAGAAAGGAAAAGGTGACCAACATTGCGACAGATGCAGTCTCGCACCGTGAGTAGATTCCACGTAGAGCAGGAAAACGACCGTCTGTTCGGGATCTCGATCGAGGTGGAGTGATGAGTATATTCTATCCTGACTCCGACATAAATATGTGTCCACTTTGCCCCTTGCTTTCTGCGTCTTTTTTGTGTTAATTATTAATCTTGTTTCACAGCAAGTCCAATCGTATAATTTACATTTTAACTATTGAGTGATAATACGATCCTATTTTTTAGCTTTTGTTTATACTTATAAACCAACATTTAAACTTTTAGCTTTAAATTTAAAGCTAATTTTAAGATTTTTATTGTAGCTTATTTTTCAATCTTGGCTTTTAGATCGATATGAACACATATATAAACGTTTCATTTATAAATTATATTACTTTTGCAAATACACGGTTTGGTTTTTAAGCAGGGCTGGCTAACGGAGATTATTCCATTGCTCTCCGGTGGATCAGAGCATTTGTGCCAATTTGAGCAGGTTTTCCCCTTATTCTCACAGGGATTTTTTATTGAACACTATAATTTTATTTTAAAAAATAGACCAGGCAGATCGCCGCTTTGGTAAAATTTAGTGATCTGAGATGGATTGGACGTGATTGATTTGGCATACCAGCCCCTGACTTTGGGCATGTTATGTTTGGGAGCTTCTCCTAGCCGTAATTTTTTCTAAAAACTGTACTAAACGGTCCACGGCTTATGAAAATATGTAGTTATAGATTTTAAAAAATAAACTAAAAATTCAAAAAATAGTTCTAAATTCTCAGAAGCTAACTATCAAATAGCTACTTTTTATAATCTAAAAACTTCCCCAAACATACCCTTTGCCTACCTCATTGAGGCATGAGTCGCCACGGTAATGAGCAACAACTGCCACTAGGGTATTCGACTATGCGAGTCCTATATTTTGGATACTAATCTACCGTCTTTTTACTTCTGGTTATATTTGAATTTATAATATTACATTTAGAGTAGAGTTTGAGGTTTTTTATCGTACTTTATTTTCAACCTTGGGTTTTAGGTCGTTATAAAAAATTTTTATTAACAAGTTATTTTAATTTGCAAATATATTGTTTAGCTTTTCCTCTTTAGCTAAAAAGCTAAAGAATCATCCCCTAAGGTATGCTTTGTTTGGTCATAAATGTTTAATGTTAAGGACTAGTTTTCGTTAAACTTTGAATTTGACGCGAAGGGATATTTGCTATCATAATAAATAAGTGTATTGTTTACTAACTGCATAATTTATTGGGCTAACCTCATGTCTTTTTTTTAATGTGATGTGTTCTTGTACGTTTTTTTTACTAGGTTGTACAACGACCCCTTGACACAGGTAGGTCTAAAAAAATAACTTAGCATTTTTTAACTACTCCCTCTGTTTCGTAGTGTAAGTTTTTTAGCATTGTCTAGATTTATATGAATGCTAATTAATCTAGACACATATATAAATTATATAAATTCATCGATAAATGAATTTAGGCAAAGCTAGAAAGACTTACAAAATGAAACGGAGCTATTAGTTACTATTCAACCATAACTATCAAAACTAACCGATCGTTAAAAAAAGCAGAAGAACTGCCAATTATATTTTATAAGAAGGAGTAAAAATCCTAAGCGAGTTACCGAGAAAAAAAAAACTCATGGCCGGAGCATCTCATGGCACTCGAGCAGCTTACCAATTTACATCACAGAGCCCGAAACGAGACAATACAGTTGAGTTTGCCAGAAGATAACATTAAGGTTCTAAGTTTGCCTTAAAAAAACGTTTTATAGTCAACAAAGAAATAATATACACTACACGGCTTAAAAGTCCAAGATTGTCTTCTCGACTTTGCTGGATACTCCATATCCTATAGCTTGTAAAATCAACGTTTCTTCCTACAATGCACACGTACATCTGTATCTTTTCGCTTCCTTTTAAGTTTATAAGTTAAAATTTAATTTTTTAAATTTAAATTTAAAGATAATTTTAGGTTTTTATCATTAAAGTTTATTTTCAAGTATTGACTTATAAGTCGCTAACGGTTTACTCATATATTATTTTTTATTTATAAATAGACAAACAATCACATCATAAGAGTATCGTTCATTTTCATTTTGAAAGGGGGAGTAGATGACAAAAGCATAAACAATCTAAGAAATCAACCATATATATCGGCGGATGAACCTGCCCGGAACGACGGCCGGCGACAACTTACGTCTAGATGCAATGAACCGGCCAGGGCCCCTCGATCACCTACAAGTGCAGGCATTGGTCACTTCGCACTCAATTCATGAGCATTGCCCACGCTGATTACACATGATCTAGAGCCTGTTGGTTCCTCGGGACCTTTTTTAACTATGTCACGTCGAATATTTGGACACTAATTAGAACTATTAAATATAGACTATTAATAAAACTCATTTCATACTCTGAACTATTTCGCGAGACGAATTTATTGAGTCTAATTAGTCCATGATTAGCGAATGTGATGCTACAGTAAACATTTGCTAATCGTGGCTTAATTAGGTTTAAAAAATTTGTCTAATGAAATAGCATTTATTTATGCAATTAGTTTTATTATCAGTCTATATTTAATACTCCTAATTAACGTCCAAACATCCGATGTGACAAGTGACTATAAAAAAGTCCCTGGATCCAAACAGACCCTTAGGTGGTGTTTAGTTGTGGAAAAAAAAAGTTAGGTGTTATATTAGACGTTTGACTAAATATCGGAAGACGTATTCAGACACGGATAAGAAACGAATTTCACGGCTCGCATGGAAACCGTAAGATGAATCTTTTCGGTCCAATTAATCTGTTATTAGCACATGTGGTGACTAACTATGAACTAATTAGGCTTAAAAAACTCGTCTCACAATTTCTCTCATAAATGTATAATTAGTATTTTGATTCTTATATATTTAATGCTCTAGTTATGTGTCTAAATATTTGATGCGATGTTTTCAGAAAAAATTAGAAACTAAACAGGCCTTAAAACAAACCTAGCTTTTGGAAAACACGTAGCCAGTAAGATAAAAAAAAAAAAGAGCATCAAACGAATACTTTGTCCTTTGTCCATTTCTGAGATGAACCCGGTAGTACTCCGTACAAAACTTTCCAGTTTTTTAATTCGTACATTAATAAATATATATATTAAGATTTATTACTATTTATATAAATATAGATAAATCTAAAAATTCTTATATCGCGAAAAGAATTATAGTGCTGTCATATCCCTCCTAATCAACGTATTAGTAAAATGAAAAAAAAAAACATAGTGCGATCTTAGGTGGACTATTCCTCTACTTAAAAAAAAAAGAAAAAAATGGACTGTTTGAGAGATCACAGTGTTGGTAATTAAACTGTTTGTTTTTCGAACACGCGAAAAGATTTGTTACATTATTTTTCATTTCATGCATGCTTATTTGGTGCCAACTTAGAGCCAAAGTTTGTTGTCCACGTCATCTCCGACTTATAATTAATCGATTGGTTGATTAATTAATTACAGCTATCTTTGAAAAGTGCGAGCATCATCATGTTAATGTCAGCTATCTTTGAAAAGTGCTCGGAAGTTAGGAGAACACAAAAAAAAAACCCAACGATGACATTTTTAAATACTCTCCGGTATTGTTGAACAAGCAATCGATTCTTACAATGGCACGGAAAGGGACGGCCGGATTCTTTTCGATGAGTTTACTGACTCATGTTGTTCGTTTTCCATAAGTACCATTCCTAAACTGCTACATAACTTTTTTTTAATAAAGTATAGAAAAGTTGTTTTAAAAAAATCATACCATTTATTTTTATTTATTTTTATAGTTACAATTAATTAATCATCTACTAATTTACCCGTTACGCCTCCCACGCCAGTTACTAACCACGTATAAAGAACGTGGTGCACTACTAATTTAGTGATGTTTTATTGTTTCGGAAGAAAGTGCTTAAAAAAGAGGTGTTACCTCCGGTTTAATGTTACGATGTTCTCTAAATTTATATAAATACTAACAAATCTAAAACATATCTAATGAGTATATTTTAATAAAAACAATATATCATCAGTCAGGGGTGAGGACCTGGCACGATAGGTTCGGGAATAAAATCGTTCATGCGGGGATTCAGGGTTGAGGCCCCGCTTTTTTCGGGGATGGGAACATGGGCAATATTTCTTTGTAGGGATCTTCACAGGGCTCCATAATAAAAAAAAATGGCTCATATCTGATACAAAGGCTACTGGGCCTTTGGTCCATATGAATAATAAACCCTAGTTTTAGTAGTGCTCATTACTCTTTCTCAAACTCAGCTCACAACTCTGTCCCCATCTGCCGACTGCCTGCCTCCTCCGTTCGCCTCACGCATGCCTCTTGCCTCCTCCCTCTGCTCTCTGCCGCCCTTCGCCCTCTACCTCGACACCCGATGCTGCCACTCACCATCACTGATGGCCTTCGCCCACCGCTGACGAGCTCGATGTCACTATCGTCCGCCATCTGCCTGTCGCTACCGCTGTCCATCCTTCGCCTGACGCCGCTGTTGAGGAAGGACGTCGTTGACCACATGCCTTTGGAGTTTGGACACGTACACCTTTGGGCAAAACAGGGCCGAAGCCGAGGGCGTTCTAGTCATTCTTGGCCCCATCCCGCCCCGTCATCAACCCTATACGCCATATTAAATACTTCTTTTGTAAACATGAACATCTTAAAATACGTGCAGTCAAATATCAAAATCTTAAATCACAACGATATTAATATTTTTTTATAAAAAATAGATTATTTTTTTACTTTTAATAAATATATAACTATGGAAAATAATAATAAGACATGTGTACTAGAGAGTGTGTGTCTGTCTAATTATAAAAGGATGGAGGTGGTGCTTTAGAAGAACAAATGCACCGTAAAAAAATCTCAATAATTTAAAATTCACCATACATTCTAAAATATATATAAGTATTTCTTGGATTCAAATTGTATATCATAATATAAGCATTTTCATACCCATTGTCATGATTTCGATCATTCCAATAATTTCAGGATCAATCAAATATTTAAAAAATCTAATCAATTTAAAATTAAAAAGTCACCATGAGAGTGAATAAAAGAAATCTTTTGATACTTATGTTTTGGAATAAATGTTTTGTCTATACTGAACAATCTAGTAATACTTATGTTTTGGAATAAATGTTATTCATTATAATAAGCTGAATGGTGAATGTTGTATTGTTTTTTTTCCTCCAATTTGCTATGTCTAGATTTATCCATAAATCAATATGCTCTGTCATTTGAAAATAATTTAATCTTTTACTCATCCTACACATAGCAAAATTAAAGAAAACTAGATTATCCAATCTCAATACGATTCAATCCTACTTAACTATTTTCAAAGAATTTATTCTCTATTTTTACTGGCTTTAGTGCAATGATGGTATCAAAGGTGAATTTATTTTGAGACAAGAAAGAGTGGTAAAAAATAATCTTATTTTAGGACGAATATAATATATATTTTATATATCTGTATAAAATTATTGGCATCTATATATATTTGGATTAGTTAAATACAACAGGGAATAGAGCGTAGAATATAATTTGACAGTACCAAACACCGATGTTACTTCCTCCTCTCTATTGTAGCACATTATATAGTACTAGGACCACGTTTGTCATACGTTATCTTATACCGCGTGAAAAACATAATAATAAATTAGTACATGATTATTTAATTATTAACCATAAAAATTATAAAATAGATTAATATAATTTTAAAAACATATTTTTATTAAAGAAAACATTGTTTAATCATTTAGAAAGTATACATGTGGAAAAGGAGGAAATCTTATATTGGAGGGGGAAGAAGAACGCGGGCTACCTGTAAAACAAAACGACGCTGGTAGCTATTGGACGCAGGTCGGCGTCGATGATGGCGACGCAGCAGGGGCCACACCGGATCCCGGGACGAAAGATCTGCCCTTGCGAGGAGGAGGAGAGGGAGCCCCCCCCCAAAGGATCCGACCCACGCTGCCAGCATGCGTGGGTCCCACCGCCCGTAAAACCACTGGCACCGAGAAAGCGACCGACCCCCTTCGTGTGGGGCCCACGAGTCAGCGACTCCATTCTCTGGGGGTGGAAATCCGCGTCACGCGTGGCGATGCGGCGGCGGATAGACACTGAACGCGTGGGGCCGGACGGCTTGGGTGGCCCGCATGTCAGAAGGACAAGGGTGCATGTTTCGGTGGGTGTGGTGTGGGGAGGAGGGCCGGCATGCAGGGGTGGTGCGCCGCCGCCCGCCGCGTGCGCGGGCTCCGTTTGATTCTTCCGAGCCGCGTCAAGTCGTTTTGTGCGAATGTTTCAGATAGGCCCCTCCAGATTGCAGGATTTTCGACTTCGTCTGTGGATCTTAGAGTATAATAGCAGACTATCGGCTAACTATAAACTTACGTGGAGCAGGTATAAAATATAAAATAAATATGTTTGATTTTTATAGCAGAGCTCACTCTACGCATGCTCTCGGATAGGTACATCAAATTCATTAGTGCGAGAAAAACAGATAGAAGAAAAATATTAGAATAATCTATTATGTATATTAGCTCTAATATAAGTTTATAATTAGTAGACTTTCTCTTAGCCTCTCGTCGTTTTGTCCACCCGTTCTTTGTCTAAGGCTTGCTTCATCCCCGTCGTTTCAATTTCCAGGTTTAATTTTTAGATTTTAATTTGTGGTTTTTTGACCCCCTCTCTCTTTTCTTTTTTTCTTTTTACAAACCAAGGTCATGTATTTGTATATGGAGGAATGCAGTAGTTTCTTTTCTTTATAATTTGCTTTTAAAACTTAATGAGCATATGTGCAAAATTTTACTACTCATAAATTATATTCGTAGCTACTAAGCTGTTCTATGTATTATCAATTGTACAGCAAAGAACATTTCTTTATGTAGACCAAACTATTAGGGCGTATATGGAATGAGTATAATACTCGATCAAACTATATATGATCGGTGAGTATGATCCTTTGCATTACCCTATAAAACTATGATAGTAAATAACATCAATCCAAATTTGGCACTATTAAATTAGTAGGCTAAATTTATAGCTAGCTAGGAGCTACGTAATCCTTCCATAGCATATCCACATCATCTTATAACATGTCATAATTCAATTCATAGATCAATATATGTTTTATACATATATGTCTAAATTCTCTAACGTCCATTGCTGTCCCAATCATCAATTATTCTACCTACACAACTAAGAGCCCAGTGGAAAACATGAAAAATTACTGAGCCATATTGTATTGTTCAATACATACAATCGATACAGTACACTAAAATCTAACTCTGGCAACTCTCTGTAACTTATTTTGCCCTCAATTGTCGAGGCACAGGAATTGCACTTATTAGTTACTGCATCACTAACAAAAATTCACACAAGAAATTGGCCACATCTCGACTTCAACCTCAACGGGCATTTACCGGTGAACAGCTCGCTTCAAATGGATTCTGCTTCATTTTCCGCATTATGCAGAAGAAATGAAATTAAGCTCCAAACACCACTACACCAGAATATTCATTGTGATCTGCCCAGGGATTTAACATTGCTCATGAAAGAATAAATCCTCTTGGGATCTTTTCGGATACCATCAGGAGCACATATGCCGCTGCTAACGTCCACTCCGTTTGGTTTCAGGGCATAAATGGCCTCGCAAACATTATCAGCATGAAGTCCTCCAGCTAATAGCCATCCATTCTTGCTTCTGACAGACGGCATCTGAAACTTCTGCCAGTTGAATCCCTTGCCACTGGCAAACAAAGAGGGAAAGATGTTTGTCATATTTTTTTTTCTATCAGGGAAATATAAGAGTAAATTTTGTTTGTGGCAAATATGTAAGTAAATAAGCATGTACTCCAAGGAGGTTTAGTAACAACAAATTATGCAAGATAACGAACTAAAGTAATTTTATTCTATTGTGAATATTGATCTCAAAGAAGCACCAGTATATACATGGTAATGCTGAAAAGAGTTACTGTTTAAATTGGTATAACACAAAAATGTAAGAGGTTATATGAATCACATTATACTCTTTTGGGCATTCATTATAGATCCTCTCATATTAAGGAATAAACATAGAGGATTTCAGCACCAGGAGAAAATTCTGTACTTCCCATAGAAAAAGCAATAGGAGCAAAATCTGACCTTCCACCTTTGGCACTGTCTACCAAGAACCAATCAAGCTCATATTTTTCATCAGGAGGAGCATTGATAAGTTTTCCATCATCATCGGCATTTAGAACATAAACGATGCGATTATTCTTCGACAGCACAGGAAGTAATGCACGAGATTTATCTCCATGAAGCTGCATATGAGAAAAACTGCAAGTAACAAGCACAGCAAAGACAACTCGAAAGAAGTGCATGACAACAAAAGGAACATAGTTTATTCGAACCTGTACTAGATTAAGGTCACATGAACCAGACACTCGTAAGATGGTCTCTTCATCATCATCCACAAAGACACCTACTGATTCAGCCCCATAAGATTGCGCAGCTCTTGATATTTCTTTTGCTTCTGATAACGCAACAGAGCGCTTCGAGTTTGGCCATAGTATCATGCCGATAAGTTTAGCTCCAGTCTCCAAAGCCATTTCTGCATCTTTAGCTGATGTGATTCCACACATTTTGACTACAGGTTGGATAATTTTAACACCTCCCTCATTTGGTAACGAGGACGCAATAGTATTGCACACAATGGCTTGGTTCATTGGCAAGCATGATGTTTTAAACAGAGGAAATTTCGAATTCCCTGTTTGAGAAAACCATGTCTGGTCAGTATATTCAATAACGTGAATGAAAAGTACTGCCCTTACAGAATACTTGATACAACTTAGTTAAATAAGTACAAACTATATAATCTCTGTACGAGAAAGGTAAGGATGTAGTTGAGAGATTGTTAGTTAATTAAGAAAAAAACAAAAAGCACAGTGATGCACAAGATTTTTCTTTCCAGAACACATGTAGATAAGTACAACTTATATAACTTTTCGATATGAGCCAAGAATGTAGTTGAGAAGTTGTTAATTAATAAGAAGAAACCAAGGAGAACAGTGATGCACAAGATTTTACACAGAACACATGGTATGGTACAGTATACTTAAAATCTGACAAGGTAGTTTTGTTACTGTAGCATCCAAGCTAGAGCTTACAACCTTGCACCAGTGCTTATCATACAAATGTCAATATATGATGCGCATATCTAAATGCAGTTCTTGATTTCCCCTTTTTCAGGTACCAAATTTGGAGAAGAACAAAAACTGCCCAAACCCTCCCATTTCCAGCACATACAAGTTGCGACATAAAGGAGCATGATTCGAGATTCTTACCGCCAGTAGCCAGCACAGAGAATCGCCGAGGCTGTCTGGCTGCTGAGATCGATGACGCCGCCATCACTGTAAAGACGAATACAGATTAAGCGACAAAAAAAAACCCAGAGAAACGGCGCGTCATGGGTTTCGATTGCTTTCTTTTCCCGTTCGGGCGGAGCGAAGGCTGCCTGCCAGTAGGGTTTCAAGAAGATAGCTAGGGAAGAAAAGCCGGTACCTTGAGCCGGCGGCGCCATTGCCTGGGAAGACGGGGAGGTAGCTAGTACGGGCCGTGTTGGGTTGGGTTGGGGAGCAAGTGCGGGATGGCGGCGAGCGGTTGTTGGCTGCCTCGTGATACATGTGTAAGGAGTATCCGATGGACGCCGTGGAGGGGACGGCGGCCGGAGAGGAAGACGAACGGGTCGCGTTTGGCTCACGGTTGGTTGGTGGGTGGGGGTTAACGGGTCGCTTGCCGGGTGCGGGTATGGATCCGCAGGTAATTTGGAGGGAAAATAAAGCAATCGAAATCCGAGGCCGGGTGGATCTCCCATCTTCTTCGAACGGGAGCGGAGAGGAGGAGGGAAACAAACAGAAGAATGGATTACCTTCAATCCGGATTCCAGCCGAGGTGGAAGGCGCGCGCCCCACCTCCAAACCAGGCTCGCCGGCCGTACGGGCGAGAAGAAGGCCGCCGCACATGTGCGCACAACGGATTAATTAGATTTAAAAGATTCCTCTCACGCGGTTTCTAGCCGAAATCTAAAATTTATTTTATAACTAGTCAGCGTTTAATACTTTAAATATGTGTTAAAAACTTGATGTGATGTTTTTATAAAAAAAATTGTAAACTAGGCCCTCGAGGTGAAATACTAATGTAAGTCTCGCCCGCTGTTACTGACAATGTAATGACGTTTTTTTTACATGGCAAGTAACTTTAAAAATATGTTTGATTTTTCAATAATCTGACAGATTCTGGGCCTGTAATATCAATCGAGAAAAATGTTTTGTAACTTTTAATAAGCCTTTCTTGGTACTAAGGCTACGTTCCGATTTGATTTCAATTTTGGATTTTAGATTTTTATGGGCATCCTTCCCAAGTTCTGTAAGATATACGGAGTATCTCGTAAAATAAGTTTTTTTAGATAATTTGTAAATTTTCACTTTGTAATATGTAATTTTAAACTTCCCTCTAAAAAGTGTGTTAACCATTTTTTTTTCATTTTGGTTCGGCCAAACTTCTGCCGACTGTGTTAATCGGCTTACGGTGAAACTATCACGGAACTTATGACTTATAGACATAGATCGACTCAGCAACTAAATAAATAAAGTAAGTTTTATTTTAAAGATGATAAATATAAATTTTAATTTAATTAATATAGTTGGACTAGAGCTGTTAATAGGTTACATGTACGTGAGATGAGCCATGTCCATCCCTAACTTGATAGTTTATACGTAGAAGATAATCTCGTGGTTTAAGCATGATCTGCCCGCTAGTTTTTTAAATTTTTAGCGTATAAACCGTCTGTTTTATATTATAAATTATTTTGTACAGTATTTGTTCTAAGCCAAATCTTTTAAAGTTTGATGAAATTTATTGAAAAATATAACAACATTTACAACAAAAAATAATAATTATAAAATATATTAATGATGGATTTGATGAAACTAATTTAGTTATGCTATCATTAGTAACAAATTCATCAAAAGTGACTTACAATATAAAATGTCAAAACTCACAGTGACTTAAAATATAGGAAATACCCAGCAACTACGGGAGATACTCATGCCAAGCTAGCGTCCTGAGAGCATATCTAAGAGATGTCTAAAATTAATCTCTAAAACTAAATTTTGAGAATTAAGCTAGAAAATATATCTCTAACAAATTACTACATATAATCTTAATATTTACACATGACTAAAATTAGCTCGCTCGTGTCCTAAATTTGGGTCAAGGGTATGTGTTTAATACCAGTTATTCATTTTTTTGCCTATCACATCGAATATTTGGACACATGTATAAAGCATTAAATATACTTTAAAAATAACTAATTGCACAGTTTGAAAGAAATTTGCAAGACAAACCTTTTAATCTTAATTAATCCATGATTAGCCCGATTAGCCGTAACTGCTACATTAACTCATATATGTTAATGACATATTAGTTAGCCTTAAAAAATCTCTATGTAATTAGTTTTTAATTAGTCGCCGAATAGTGATCAAACATCGATGTGATATTCAAACTAAAAATTTTCGCAAACTTAGACAAGCCATAAACTGAAGTAGGGGGGATTAGGTCGCAAAGTTTGACTGGGTTTAAGAAAGAGCACGTGGTATGATGCTACTCTCCAGTCCAAACAAGCTGATCGAAATCATATACTCCCTCCGTTTATGATACGTTTCATATTATAACCATTTTGAATTTATTGTAAGTTATACCTTTTTTAAGCTTAACCATGTTTATAAAAATATAACAATATTTTCAATACAAAGTAAATATACTATAAAAATATATCTATGATTTGATGAAACTAATTTGGTGCTGTAAATGTTAGTACACTTTTACATAAATTCGATCAAATTAGGACAAAACAAAGTAATTATAATACGAGAGTTAGGGAGTACGCAGCAGTTTCCTCGCTGTTGCTATCTCACAGATCTTGGAAATGATTCAATACTTGCATTAGTTCGATGCCAAATGTACCATGGTCAATGCACTACCGTCATCAACCGTACTTTGCCAGAGCAGCTCAGGCAAAAACAAAGTGACAGTTTACTGAATCTACAAGGCTTTATGACTTGTTTAGTTCTCAAATTTTTTTTAAAAAACATCACATCGAATCTTTGGATATCTAAATAAAGCATTAAATACAGATGAACTAAAAAACTAATTTCACAATTATGTGAGAAATCGTGAGACGAATTTTTTGAGACTAATTAGCCCATAATTAGCCATAAGTGCTACAGTAACCAATATGTGCTGGTGACGGCATAATTAGGCTCAAAAGATTCGTCTCGCGGTTTCCAGGGGATATGTGAAATTCGTTTTTTCATTTGCGTCCGAAAAACCCTTCCAACATCCGGTCAAACGTTTGATGTGATATTTATGGCAAAAAATTTTGCCATCTAAACACCTCCTCTGTGTTTGTCCTAATTTTATCGAATGTAAAAGGTAAAAACAAAAACTGCTGATGCTGCCCTGCAAGACCAGGAACTGACCGTGAAGTAATTTCCTTTCTTCTCTTGATAGCTCTCTACTAAATTCATGTATAGAAACCAATGCAAATGGATTAATATATGGAACTAGTGACGCAGGAGCCAGCTGCGGATGCTGATGTGTAGACACAATGGTGACATTGTTTCTGTTTCCTGGAGAATAAAAAAGAAAGCAACTTTTGCTCATAGTTCAATTCCAACACTTTGAGCACGCACCAAATGATCACAAATTCGCAACTTTATGTAATATATACCAGCTAGTAACTTGGTATTTCTGAAGATGTAATTGCCGAGGGATCAAACTAGTATAGTTTTACCAGAAGATAGAGGTTAGTAGAGCTGTACTACTTTTATCTTTGCACCTGCATTTGCTAATTCCTTACATCTGGAAGTACCACGTACAGATGACCCTTTTTCCTTTGTTCAACAATACATACCATTATACAAACCTTGTTGACAATGAACAAGTCTTATACAACAAATTGGTTAGCATAACAAATGAGTGTGCTTATATTTAGTTTCTGAACTTTTACAGTGGCCAAATCTTTACTTCCACAAGGGTTTCAATTAGGCAAAATAATCCAGGACTGTAATACACGATTAGGAGAGAAATATTATAGAAATAATCATAGTTTGCCAAAAGATTATGACACCTTATGCAACTGGTTATCTTTGCTAAGGACTCACAAAGGGTTTCTGCATGAACTAAGTTTCTAAAATGTGGTAAGCAGCATTCATGCAGCCACCACCTTGTAGTGTTTAAATGTCCTAACCAGCTGCTCGGTAAACACCTAATGTATGGCCTTGTAGACCTATTCTTCGAAAACTTAAATAAATCATGGCCAAAATTGCACTGGACGTAGTATTGTAACTGATCCCAAAAATATTAGGACATGGCCCATTTCATAAAATAAGTACATTTGAGGTACAGATGTCATAAATATGAAAATTAGCAGTTATGTTCACATAAAAGTGTATAAAGCTGCACAAATGAAAGATAAAACATCCATATTGTGGTAAATACTTTATCTCTCTTTAAGCACAGTGAAAACAATACAATTGGCTAGCATACACAATTTCGAAATGAACAAGACAGCTGGTGGAATAAACAAAGGATGGAACAGCTGGATGACTGGTAGCATTCGAACACATCAACAAGGTAAATTTTGTTCAAAAACTGTCCTTCCAGACAAGAAAAGGTAGCACTTGTATTCTAATGTACTACCAATCATTTGAAACTACAGAACTTACAATTACTCTTAAGCTGGAACATACTCAAGTATTGGGTCAGCAGGGTATTCCTCGTATCCGCTTATGCCGGTAATTCTTAACCTTGTGTTTGGCTGCAAAAGAACAGAGAGTTATAAATTAAACTTGTTTTTTTGCTTGTAATGTAAAAACTGAATCAGTATTTATCATTACAATTCTACCTTTCTTGAAGATGGTAATAGGAAAAACTGACCTGTCTGTGACCAAGTTTCCTCTGGTACTTCTTCTTCTTCTTGTATTTGAAGACAATCACTTTATCATCCCGTCCCTGACAAAAAAAATATATTGGGGAGAAATCAGTATCAAGTAATTTTGAATATTCATGATTAAGCCAACAACATACAAAGGAGTTACCTGTTCCTCAACCACTGCATGAACAGCTGCATTGGTCACCACTGGCATGCCGATGTAAGCCTTGTCTCGAGTTGATACTAGTAATACCTTGTTTAGTATTATCTGCACATTAGTATTATCTACAAGTGAGAATTTTGGGGGAAAAAATACCAAAAATGACCTACACAAACATATGGGTCCTATGGAATTGGAAGTTTGCATTTGAGGAGTAATTTTAGTGGGGAAACAAAAGATGCTACTATATGCAGGCTACACAAGGAATGGATTGGAAAGTTCTGAATAGCATATTTATGTGAAATTAGGAACTGGGGTTTAAGTTTTATAATTACAGGGAAGCGGACTTTGTGCTTCTAATACACACTGGCTCATTACCACTTTCCATATATTGGGGAGAAATGCACTAGCTCTTTGTTTCGAAGTTTGCTATTGCATCTCATGAATAAAAAAGAATAACCATCGATAACCAATACTATTTGTTTCCCTTTTCCTATTTACTATCACCTTCTCCAGAAGCCACCTCAGCATCATATACCTTCTACATTTTACGGATTAATACAAACTGACCAATGACAATAGTCCAAGTTTCTAGTTAGTTCGTAACAAGTATCCTCCTATATCCTCTAAAGTACCAGCACCAGACCTGGTCATTGACATTGGCGCCTTTCAGCCTCTGCGTGTATATGTACCTTCCAGGCATCACAATGTACTGTCTCGACCCAATCTGCGAAGGAGGGGGAAAAAAATCAAAACAGATCCCTTGTTATTCACAATGAGCATACAAAACAAAACACAGAGAAGCCCTCCTCAGATGCATTGTTGCAGATTTCAGCAATGCGTCTAAACAATTCTCTGTAAGACTACTACCAAATCGTTCCAAAACCCTCTAATTCTCAACGCCATTTTGCTGTACATGCATTCCTATTGGCGCGTGCATCCTCAAAGCTTCTTATGCATCGCGGAGCAAGCAACGCAAGCCTGAAATTCTCTCGCTTCAACACAAGAAGCAATGCAACTAGAGCTAATATAGCATGAACAATATGATAAAAAGATTTTTGCAGTGAGCCGGACTAAAAGCTGAAAAATTGGCGGAAAGGGGGGATCAAGTGAGCGCGCGCGCGAGCCAACCCCACCATGACAACGGCGAAGATGTCGGCGTCCTTCCCGGCGCCCGCGGCCGCGAGCTGCGTCTCTACGGGCTCCGGAACCGAAACCTCATCCTCCTCCTCCTCCTCCTCCACCTCCTCCACCACCGCCTCCGCCTCCACCGGCGCGGGCGCCGCCTCATCCTCGGCGGAAGCGAGGAGCCGCCAGCGGCGCGGCACGGAGGCGGCGACCGAGAGCGAGGTTCTCGCGGCGTGGGACGGGGCGGAGGGGAGCGCTAGGGTTTTGGGGGCGAGGAGGCGGAGAGGCAGCGTCGCGGTGGCCATCGCCGGCGCGCGGTGAGCGGACGACGAGGAGTGACGATGGGGGAGCGTGGGCTTTGGGAAGAAACGAAGAGGGATAATATTGTGGATAGGGAGCCATCCTGAGCCGTCCAATCGGGAACCGACGGCTCAGATCATATGCCATTGAAGAAAAAGATTGAGCTCTAGCTTCATCTTTGTAAATTCCAAATTAGAACTTTTTAATTTGTGAATTGAATATTAGGGCTTATTCAGACGAGAGGACTTTTAATCAGATAGAAAGAGCAAGATCATTTTCATGTTTTTTTCTCTATAACTGATAGGAAAGGAACATGTACTTTTTCATATACTTTATTCCTACAACGTAAATGGGTCACGCAGCAACTAATTATTACTGGCACTTACAGTATGTCTTTTCTTTTTTTCCCAACCAAATATGAGAGCGTATTGCAATGAATGCTATGTTTGTATTGATTGATTGAGTACATATATATAGGGGCATAACCTTCCTCCACATCTCAAACCGATTTGTTTGTATTGATTGATTGAGTACATGTATATAGGGGCATAACCTTTCTCCATATCTCAAACCAATCTATAGAACACATCGGGAGATTAGGAAGGAGATGGCCAGCCGGATCACCTAGATTGATGGCATACCAAATATAGTCTAACAAAATAGACCCTTGAGCACAAATATAATTTACTTTTAGATTGAAAATTTGAAGCACACCAATCATACCCACTCCTTTTTTGTGTGTGTCCATGTTATTTGGCCACACCATTTTCCCTGCCATACTAGGAGGTGACTAAATGCGGATAGAGTTTAGTCTCAAAATTTAAAAGAAAACAGTTTTTTATAAAAAAATCGCCAAATTTCCCGTCCTAAAATTTAAAAGAAAACAAACTAATTTCCGACCCATCGGCCCACTAAATAACATACTAGGACTGCTTTCGTCCCCCTCCTTTAGTTAACTTATATCCCTCGTTTTTCGCGTGCACGTTTTCCGAACTACTAAACGGTCTATTTTTTTTAAAACTTTTCTATAGGAAAGTTGTTTTAAAAAACATATTAATCTATTTTATATTTTTTAATAATTAATAATTAATTAATCATGTACTAATCTATTATTACGTTTTCCGTTAACTTACCCATGTACCAACGAACACGGCCTAGGTCTGGCCCAAGAATGCCTCCTGGGCTCGGCCCAGTCTATATAAGGAGATCGTCTCATCTTCTTCCTCGAGGAGCCGACTTGACGGGATGTTAGTGGAAGTGTCCAGAAGGAGCGCCGCGGTCGTCGTCGTCACCTTCGTCGGGAACCCTCGCGAACGCTCTCCACTCTCCCGATCGGCATTCCGCCCGCTCCGCATAAATGGCGGCCTTCCTCCTTCCCTTGGTCCCCCTCCCCACGATACAGAAGAAGGCAAGCAACGCGCTCGCTCGCGACCGACCGACGACGACGAACTGGGAAAGGCGGACCGCATCGCGCGCCGGTAGCTGACTTCACTCGGCCCCGTGGAGATCCGAAGGTTTTGGTGGGCTGTTCGTCTGGTGTATCTGCCACATCGGGGGCTCTTCCGCTCTGCTGGTTCTTCTGTCTCCCCCGCCGCTGTGAGTCCCTTTCCGATCCTTGGCTTGGAAACAATTGGCTGTATCATGACAAAAACAATTGCTGTTTCTAATTAGTAGTAGTGTGGATGTCAATTTGTTGGGGAAGAAGGTGTTTCATTCAGATAGATCAAACGCGTTCAAAGGATTTCTCCGTGATTGGCGAAGATTAGTCTAAAAAATTGTGACGTTTTCATGACAGAACTGAAATCTAGGTTTGGTTTTACGAGCCTTTTTTTAATTTATTTTGGAAATCAAGCTAAATCTTGTAAGGCATGTATGTGATGCACTCGAAATTATCTGAAGTTTGGCAGATCGAATGTTCCCTGATGACCAGTAACTACCCATGATAGGACCGTGATAGCACTATCGATCTTTGTTCTGCTCAGAGTACTACAGCTGTAGAATCTCATTGTTACTATCTAAATGAAATGGGTGAAATGGAATTAAAATGGCACACTAGTTTAATGTTAATTTGTTTTGTAAAATCACTTTTCCATAAAATCACTTATCCATAGCTCTATTCTATGATGGATATTTCTCGACAATTAAGCGTACCAACGAATGATAAAAACAGAAGCAGTTACGGATTAATAAATCCACACCAGAGAAAATAATGAATGGTCGACTCCCAACTGTTGGATTGGATGGAAAATAATTTGCTTCAAGTTACAACCTGATCAAACAGTCTTTATGGATGTTGTTTAGCTAGTTCTTATCTATGGTCTGTAAAGTCAAAATACTTTTCAATTGTTAGCTTTTGATCTGCTTAAGCACATCCAAACTTAAGCTCTGCACGGCTAAAGGGCATGGAATTAATATATTTCTTCTGCATTCTTGCAGGTATCAGCCGTAGATCCTGTTCAACAGGTCTAGGCATCTATCATACTAGTATATAAACTAGTTAATAATGTATCCAGCAAACCAGTACATGGATCCATACTGTTCACATTACAGAAATCATGTTCCTTACCCATATTATCCTCCTCCTGGGTGTTGGGAAGTTGGTCATCCACGTATGGCAATGGACTTGTCCAGTCGACTACCGAGCTATGGACCTTGGCCATACAATTCTACCATGAACCATCTGCACCCTCCAGAGTTCCATAGCTGCTGCAACCACACATATCCTCCTGGTTACAGTTTTAGGCCACCATCCCCTCAAGAAATTCCCCCACCTCATCTGTATTATCATGGTCCTTTTCCACATCACCCAAATACCTGCCCTTCTTACTTTGCGCCACCACCTCCGTATCCTGTCGATCAGACAACATATGGCTATGACAGGTTCAAGAGCCATTGCTGTGGATGCCCAAACCATAGTTGACATGGAGGCGAGAGGAGCAATGTGAAAATTGAGGAGGAGAGGCCTGACAGTGAGCAGAAGGACACCGGCAGTTTTGGTATAGGTCGACATCCGAATTACGAAAACCAGGCTATGTGGCTTCCTTCCAGCAGAACGGAAGATATGGAGAACAAAAAAACCATGGAATTTCCACCTCAGTTCTTTAATGGATGGATTCCTGTTAGTGGTAAAAGGACAGGGGATGTGAAGCAACAGGATAAGGACGATCAGAAATCAAAGCAATTTCAGTGGCCAATAATTTGGATGCCAGCAGGATATGATGAGAAAAGACAAGCTAAAGAGCTGAAGGAGATGGATGAAAGCCCAAAGATTTCTGAAGAATCCCCTCCATCACCCAAGATCAAAATTATTCCCTTGTCATGGTTTGAAGATGGTCATAGTGATCAGAAGCCATCTGTCAAGGATGAATCGCATCATAATGAAAGATCAACATTGAAAAAACAGTCTACAAGCACTGAGCATCAAGATGGTAGGGCAATAGAGAATATTCAACTTATGCCTAAGAAAGTAAGCGAAGAGAAGAAGCCCATTAGGGAAAACTACAAGACAATTCCAGTCATGCCTAGGCATGAGGATGAAGAAAACAAAACAGCTGGTGGCAATTACAGGACTATTCCTGTTATGTCTGTGAAAGAAACCGATGATAGGGAGGCTGATGTAAGTGTGCAAAAAGGTGGAAAGAAGATCAACAGTACTGAGAAGGAAGAAGAAAATGGGAAAAGAAGCAATGAAGGAACATCAAAAGCAAAGCATTCAAAATTGCCTCCTGTATGCCTGCGGGTGGAGCCTTTGCCCAGGAAGAAATCTGGAAAGGGTTCTTCAAGGTCTCCCAGTCCACCAACTAGGAAGGATGGAGACAGAGCCAAGAAGGAACTCAAAGAGGCTCATATCCAAAAAGAGGAGACTAAACAGTCGGATCCAAAGAAAGAGGTAGCCATATCTGAAGTTCAAGAAAAAGCACCTGCTGAAATGAATAAAGAGAGGGCATATAGTAATGAAACCAAGCAAGCTGCCTCTGTGAAACACATGCAGGAGGAACAAGCTTCCACGAGTCTGGATGATCAGAAGGTGCAAGCTACTAGAGTCGATTTCAATGCTCAAGAAAATGCTGGTCAGAAGAATTTGCAGGAATCTGAGAAAAACACAGAGCACAAGATAAAAATTCAAGGTGAACCTGCAAAAGACAATTCTAATACGTCCAGAATTAGCTTTTCAGAACCAGATGCAGCAGTTTGTATTCAGTCTGCATACCGGGGGTATAATGTGCGAAGATGGCAACCTTTGGAGAAACTCCGGATGATCAAGAATGTAAATGAACTGATGATAGATCTGAAGAAGCAGTTGCAAGACCTTGAAGCTTCTTCCAAGCAGTTGAGTGTTAAAGAGCAAGTGACCATCAATGAGACTATCATGAATTTACTCCTGAAGCTTGACACCATTCAGGTACCACCTTTTTCAGTTTAGATTAACTTGATACTTTGTGTTTATGATTGACTTGCTGGTTGGGTTCACCTTGGATGTTGTTAATCCTTATACAGGGCTTGCATCCAAGTGTAAGGGAGGCTAGAAAGACTGTTGCTCGAGAACTAATTAGTCTGCAGGAGAAGCTTGATTCTTTGTGCAAGCAACCATCTAGTGAATCTAATCAAACGGATGGTGAGCAAGAGAAACCAGAGGTAATGGAGAATACTTTCCAAAATACATCTCCTGTCTCAGCAATAGAAGCATCTGAACAAGTAACTCTCACTTGTTACTTATTGATGTTTCATAACTTAACTCGTTATTGCTTACTGATGACGCAGTATCTAATATAGAATGTAATTTTAACAAACATTTACCAGCAGGAAAAGGCTTCAGGAGTGGATGAAGAACAAGGTCCGTTCGTGATTGACTCTAAGGAGTTGATAAGTGATGCAGTTCCATCAGTAGCTTCCACGGGTACAACACAAGATGCCCATTCTAATGATCATATAGAAGATTCAAATACTACCAAGGAAGAAATACCTAATGAAGTAAGTTAACTTCTATTTGTTACTTTGGGTATTCTAGTTTCAGGTTGACATGCTAAGGTTGATTTGATTTACTTTTGGGGTATCTGATATAACTCATCTCCAATAGGGAAAAGCTGCAACACAGTGTGACTGTCAAGGAGACCCCTCAATGGATATGATAGGTGATGTAGCTTTGTTGGGACATTCCACTGACCAGAAGCACCAAATAGGAGAATCAAATTCCATTTCAAGTGACAAATCGTATGAAAGAGTAAGGCCCCGTTCGGCACCCTAAGTTAGATATCTAAGCATCCTCGTTTTCCGCGCGCACGCTTCCCGGACTGCTAAATGGTGTATTTTTTATGAAAATTTTCTATAGAAAAATTGTTTTAAAAAATCATATTAATATATTTTGTATTTTTTAATAAATAATTAATTAATCATGTACTAATCTATTACTACGTTTTTCGCGCTGGCTAACTTACCCTCTTCCCCCCTCTACCTGAACGCGGCCTAAGTTGTATATCAACCTACATTTCTAAATAAAAACTGCAAACTTATGACTGTTAATCAGTTAACAAGGCGAATGCAGTCTTTTACTTAACAAAAAAGTTTTTTTGTTGAAAAAAATATTTTGGCATGAACTAATTTGACTGTTCATGTCAAAAGGAAAAGGATGAAGCCTGGGTTGGAGGACAGGAAATACCATCAGGGGACCACATGGAACCATTACATGATGAAGCTTTATCAGAGAGCTCCAATGAGCTGGAACAGTGCACAACTAGATCAAATACAGTGATTTCTCCTATGGCCACTGACAACAGTACAATTCATGTGGTTGCAACATCTGTTGAAAGTGGTATGGCAGCTGACAAAGTAAGTTACTTGTATTTATTTATTTATTTGATGATGATCTTTACCCTTATAGTAACAGTATTGAATTTGTTAAGTATCAATGTTATATATGCCATGAATACAGGGCAGTCCAGTTGAAGGTCAGGTGCCTGAAGCTGCAGCTGTAGAAAGCTCAGAGTCAGAACATTATGTTGCTCCTGCGGAAGAAGGTCAGTGCGAAGAACCAAATGCTCAAGGTGTTGATTTGGAGGATTCATCAGTATCTTTGATGAATGAAGGGCTGCAGGATCATGATCCAGCTCCTTCAGGCTGCACTGGTAAACCCAATTCAGCCGAGCAGCCAGAAACAGCTAGCGATGTGAATATGGAGCAACAAGTTGAAAATGTGGGTATCACACAAGATGCAACAGAAGAATCTGATGCTACACCAGTGGTTGGAATGGGCCATGTTATCTCTGCAGACACAGAAAATTATGTGCAGTCTACCTTGCTGCAAACAATATCAGAATTGCAACCAACAACAGAACAAGATGCCTTGGAGGAAGCAGTAGCAGCAAACAAAGGCATGGTTTCTGGTGATGAAGATGATTCAGTACTTTTTGGTAAACAAAATGGATCCGCTGCTAATCTGCCAGGTGATTCTGCAAATGCTGAAGAACCCCCTATTGAGGCACTGGGAATGGAAGTTGACATTCATGAGAGCACTCTTAGAGAAATGAAGGATGATCCTATTTTCCCAGAGATGAACGGCTGTGAATTACCATGTGAACAAGGTGGTATCACAGGTCACGAGGATTCTGAAATCTGTGTGTCACCGGAGCACCAAGCCAATGTGCATAAAGAGTTCTGCAGTGATGATGGCCGTTGTGCGGATGTGCAGGTGCCAAAGGAAGGTGAATGCAATATAGTGGGAGCTGATAATCTGAAAGAAGATGTTAGCGTGCAGACTGAGAACATGGCATCTGAAGAAGCTTCTCTGGCTTCTGGAACTCCAGATGATTTGAAAGTTGACAACAAGGTCCATGAAGAAACTTCAGATTGTGTGACTCGTAATGTTTCAAAAAGTGACAATGAGAATAAACTTGCTGAAGAAAACCAGAGGCTGAAAGAGATGCTGCAAAAGCTTCTTCCGTCTGGCAGCGATCAGATGGCAGTTATCACAGAACTGAGCGAGAAGGTTAAGACACTTGAGCGTAAGCTGGCGCGCAAGAAGAAGCCAAAGGTGAGGGTACACAGACCAGCCAGGCAAGCAGCGGCCAAAGTGCACTGAAGATAAAATCTCTGAAATCCACTGGATGATCTCTCTGAAGCTTGAGATCGTGTATTGGGATACCATGTAGATGTCGTATCCAAGTTTTTACGAAGTTCGATGTACAACTACCACGTGTGTACACAACTGTGCGTGACAGCAACAGTGTTGGTTCTATGTGTTGGAGAATGTAAGATCATGCCTGTGTTGGGTCCTTGTAATCCTAATGTATCCTAAGTTTAAAACAGAGTATCATCAAAAGGGAGCTGCATGTTTTCCTTGCGTGCTTGTACTGGTTTAACTTCCATTGCATACCTGGCTTCCAAAGCTGCATATTGCCTGTGCCATTTGTACATAGAGTTGCACAGAGATGGGTGGTGTTGTGTAAAATCCTCCATGGGAGAGCTTCTACTCAAGATTTCAATAAAGCTGCTCCATACGTGTCGTATGCTCATGTGGCCATATCATTTTTACTGTTGCCGCTAGGCCAAGGTATGATCTAAAACCGAAAGGCTCGTCAAGTGCTGGCTTTATGTGTCCTCACTCTACTCTGCTGGTTGCTTTTGGTGCAGGACATGTGGCAGGAGTGTGGGAGCTGAACTTGTGCATCGGATGCAGGTGATTGCTCTGCATCCAGTATTTGCTGTGCAGTTGTTGCCTGATCGAGCGGAGATTAAGATCTGATTATATCCCAACTTGTGAAACGTATTTTGAGATGAGGAGTTACCTCTGATAATCTTATTAAGAAAAGAAATAGTAAAGAGAATCGGATAGAAAATATGTACGAAATGCTGTAAAATGCTGAATTGTTTCTCCATTGATGATACATTTTTTTTTTTGGCAGGATATGCAACATGTTAGTCCAGTAAATTTTAAGACTGCAGTGAATCATGAATCTGAATTCTGGAGTTCATCATGAAAAGGCAAATTCACCTTTTCAGGCTCTCTACTTGAACGACGCAGTATCATGATAACAAGGACCCAAGTCCTCGGAAAGCTTTATCAGACATGTAACACAGCAGACACAGATGAAGATATAAGGTAAAACAAGGTACAATCATGAACAATGTTGCATGCTATCTTAACTTCTTCCCTGGAACCAAATCATGGTTAGTGCACTCATCTTATTTGTCAGACCAAATGCCAAGTAGTAGGTTCCAGTCTACGACAATACAGAGAGGGATAAAATAAGAAGGTGAGGGCATGGCAAACATCATAAGATAGCCTGTCATTGGAATACACTCACATATTGTCAGCACTTCATTCAACGCCTCCCATGCTTTTGCTGCAAATATGAAAGTACCAAACACTGTGGACCACTAGAGATTCCGGTAAGCATGGAGGGCCTCCATTAGCATGAGCATGCCAGTGTCTTAAACAAAATGATTGGCCATGATCTATCCATCTGGCCATCTGGGTGTTTGTCTATATATATTTGTACACCTTTCTCTAGCCATTTGATCACGCTGGATAGCCCACTTTGCCACATATTAGTACAACACTATTGTAGTTAGCTAAAACTGTCGATCTTGATGTTAATGGGGCTATACTGTTCGTATATCTGCTAGAAATAATGTGGCACGTGTTACTTAAAACATAATTTTGAAATTGCAAACTTCTTTATATATAGTCAAGAATTATTAAAAGCCGATCTGTTCTTTCCTCATTATCGACTATGGAATATTACGGACATGTTTCCCAATCTCTTAAACATGAAAAAAAAAATATAAAAGTTCCCCACCTGACTTTTTTAAAGCAATTTTTTCTCGGTAGTAGTCAATTAAGTCATTTATACCCTTAAATGGATGTCACCAAATCAGATGATACAGAAAAAAATGTGAATTCATGAAATTGCCAATGGATTGTCTGTGTATATCCACAGGTGGATATAGAGGCCGGATTTTTCTCCATTATCTAAAAAAATGAATTTGACAATGAAACATATAGAAGGGATGTCTATGGTATATCTTCCTTGATTCAAGAATGTGGTGACCAGTCAATCTCAGCATAACTTTTGAAGCCGGGGCAAGAGAAGGATCCTATATGGCTAAGATTAGTGTCAATCGAGACAATGACATGGCGACAATGACTTGATATAGATATCCGTTGTACTCCTTGTCCATGAGCCTCTCCTGATGGAACTAATGGAAGTGTTCAGTTTTGATGGCCATTTCAAGCTTTGCCATAAAAAAAAACCTTACAAAATCTTCCCACATTTTCTTTTCGTACATGTTGGCTGATAGTTGAGACATCACAGAATTAAAGCTTGAGGTGTGAATGTCCAGTGAGTGGATCATGCCATGCCAGCCAAAAAGGAAAATGTTTGCCAGGAGTTTCTTCTGTACGAATAATTAAATATTTTCAAAGTATTTATTGCTTGTTTGTACTTTGTACCCATTAGCACAAGAAATTTCCGCCCTCCATATTTCTTATGCTAATGACCTTACATTTTGCTTTTCAGGTAGGTTATTTGGGGGGTGAAAGAATTTGCTAATATCATTAGGAAGCTAGCAAGCAAAAGGTAAGTTCTTTTGCCAGTGGAGAAGCCACCACTTAGAAAAATGTTCACTTCTATGTATTCTTGGCCGTTGCTTCGATCTTTTTTTTAGGTTGATGTCTCAATTCCTTTTGAAAGAGATTTACAGTTCTCATGGTCTAACATTTTAGGTCTGCTCTGCATCTGATCTGACTCACATGCAAGCTCAAAAACTGAAAAGGCACCATGCTAGCTTTCTCATGCAACATAAAAAGGAAAGGTTTGTGCATACTGGCACATGGCACATATACATTCTAGTGGGCACTAATTTAGTGGCCATTCTTATTAGTGCACTAGCATGCCTTTGATTATTCTGGAACAACAGTTGATGTCCTACTTGTTTGCCACCACAGGACCAATGTTGTATTGCTGCCAGGTTTGCTTCAGTTCATCCGAGAGTGATTAGGCTGTGTTTTTTCTATCTAGCTAAAAATGGAAGATAAAAGATTTTTTTTGATTTCTGTGATAACTAATGGTATGAACAATAGAAAATTAATTACTATAAAGTTAAAAGTTTACTTTAGAAATGTGAGGTAATGAAGCTCTATTTAGAAACTTTTTGCACAAAACACACCGTTTAATAGCTTGGGGAGTATGCACGCAAAATCGAGAGAAAAATCTTAAGAAAAACTGAGAAAAAGAACGCAGCCTTATTGCAAATTGGAATTTGGTCAAGAACAGTCAGAGGTACAGGATACCTTCATTAGAGAGATATAATTTAGCAATTCCTCCAAGGATGTGGTTATTACAGTAAGAGAAATCAAGGAAGTGTAACCTCCAACGATTTTCTGGATCATGTGATTTTATGGCTCCCATTTGAGAGTATAAATGACTGAATAAAATTATAGTACAAGTTGAAATATTGTTTTGGAATGATAAGATGGTGAATTCTTATTTAGAAATAGTTTACACGAAACACAATGTTAATGGCTTGGAAAGCAGGCCCAAAAAAGAAAAATCCAAAATCCACCGTCAGGAAAGAACATAGCCTTACGTGCCTGTTTAGGTCCATATAGGTCCATAGACTTTTTTTTAAAGTTCTTTATCAAATCGGATGTTTGGATGTTAATTAGGAGTATTAAATATACACTGATAACAAAACTAATTGCATAAATAAAGGTTATTTCGTTGGACAATTTTTTAAGCCTAATTAAGCTACGATTAGCAAATGTTTACTATAGCATCACATTTGATAATCATGGACTAATTAGGCTCAATAGATTCGTTTCGCGAAATATTCCCGAGTATAGGGCTAGATTTTATTAATAGTTTATATTTAATACTACTGATTAGTTTTCAAACATTCGATGTGACAGGGACTTAAAAAAAATTGTGTGGAAACAAACAGGCCCTATGTTTCGAGGAAAAATAGTTGTGTTTAGCTTTGAGCCTCCTTTTCTTTGTGCTCCTATAATTCTTACCTAATGGGAACTAGTTAACAATTTTTTTTATTTTTTAAACTTCTTTAATAAATAATTTTATTGTTAAACCTTAAAGAAAATATTTTTACCATATAAATCTTTTGGCCACGTCATTGTTGGTGACGTGGTAAGAACGTTGCCACGCAAATTGGTTGACACGGTGGGCTTATCACGCTGGTGCCATGGGTGTGGCAAGATAACGTTGTCATACTAGTATTGGTGGCATACCACACCACCAACAATAGTGTAGTCAAAAGATTCGTCCGGTGAAAATATTTTTCTTTAAGAGTTAGTAATAAAATTATTTATTAAAATAGTTTAAAAATAAAAAAAATTCCCTAGTTAACCCTGGGTCCTTTTGTCTGCTCCAGACTTGTCAAAGGAAGACGTACACGCAGAAATAAGAAATTTTGGTCAAGATGGGCATTGAAAACATGAGTACTATGGTAATTTTCAATAGTACCTGGCAAGTACTTGTATGCCCCTCTATTCAAGGATAAGCAAAAGATTTGACAGGCCTAGGCATGCATTTGCCACATCTACAAGCAATCTCAAATAGAATGAGCAGCAACCTCATCAGCACACCTATAGATAGTCAACATATCCTCTTTTTTAGAGTTTGGGCATGTGGAACAGTGACATGAGAGGAGCTATAGAAAAGAGTTGATATATCATGGTTTTGCTAGATTCTATGAGTAGTAGGCAAGTGTGCCAGCACATGGGGGACAGATTGTGTTCATCAGGGGTTTGGGAATGTCCCAAAGTGTACTACCTCTATTTTTAGGCTGTGTTATTTTGTTGCTGAAATTTTTTAGGTTGCGCTATTTTGTTGCATGAAAGATAAAAAGATTATCTAATTTTTATAGTAGCTATTTAATAGGATATACAATAGAATTAATTATTATAAAATTAAAAATACTATCTTAGAGAAATGTAAGACGATGAATATCTATATAGAAGCTTTTGCAAAAAAGAAATGGAGAGAACACATTGTTTAGCGGTTCGCTGAAAACATGCGCGTAAAATCCTAGAAAAAAGTTGGGTGATAGAATGGACAAAAAATACATATAATGTTGTGAAATCCACTTTTTAATGAAATTATTATATGGACCTGAGTAAGCAGCAGTTGAAGGAGACTATTCTTTAGACATTTCTAACACAAGTTCATCGGAAGAATGGTGCATTACATGTCTCCTGAACCGAATCCTTCTGTGGTACTCCAGTGCACCCAAAGTTCATTAGACTTCAATCGTTGTCATTGCACTCGGTGCCGCTGTTTGGCCGCGCAGGGAAAATACATATTTAAAAAATATATAGAAGGGGAATATATATATTTAAAAAATATCTAACAATTGCATGAATGAACGCTAGCTACTCAACGCTGATCTTAGTGGCACTGGACATTGAATTTAGTGCTAACCTTGATGCCACATGTCAGCCAAATCAATTGGATCTGAACCTTGAAGCAGCAGCGGAGCTAGCCGATGGACTGATCCTAAATATTTTGACGCCGTTGATTTTTTTTATAAATATTTGATTATTCGTCTTATTCAAAAAATTGTCAAATATGTAAATCTATATATATACATAGAAATATATTTAACAATAAATGAAATGATATAAAAATAATCAATAATTATATATTTTTTTGAATAAGATGAATAGTCAAACATATATAAAAAAGTCAATGACGTCAAACATTTAGAGAAGGAGGAAGTATTATTTTTAACTAAAACACCTGACGTGACTAAACACATACCATGAGAATTAACATGATCAAAATATTCAAATCTGAAAATATGTTTCGATATAGTTTATTTTTAAAATTAAAAAATATTCAAAAAATTAGGGAAGGAGGAGACAACTTGCCCAAACATGTGTTATGAAAGGAATATGCCTTTTGGGGACAATAATTTGGGATGCTTAAGGCGAACCCAATGATATTGGACTAATGACAGTGTGAAATGATATATCGTAAAGTGTATAGAAAAAAAAAGGGCGAAACAAATCAAACAAAAGATACCAAGTGTGCTGTCAACCGTCCCAGCTCACATAAGGGATGATGATATGGTTCATGAACCAACCATAAATCGAGACGATATGGACCATATCGGCTGCGAATCCCAAACCGGGGCAACAAACCCAGGTCGTAGAACGCATAACTGAGCATCAACCTGGCATGATCGTCAGGAGCACACATAAAAGTTTGCCGGTCACTAGGAAACGCTCTCGATTACCTGGGCTCAACGATGTAAAAATAAGAATCCAAAAAGGAGAGAATAATAATGCACAATTCTATGCAAACATCATGTCCATCCAAGTCCAAGACCGGTGCAAGTATGCAACTCTCCAAACGCAACCTATTTTTGTCTCTTTGTTTTGCATCCACCGCATCAAAATTCAAGGAATACGGCTGCAATAATTCAAAAAGAAAAAAAAAAGAAACTTGTGGATCATCTTTGGTTTATCCCAATACAAGCTGGTCACTGGATATGCCTCTCCAGTCCCAATAGATATGCATCTACTGTCATGTCAACCATATAGTACAAATCAAATCACCCACATTAATACGAGTCGTTATCACCCAACAATTTATGTGGTTAGATTCACTTCACCTTTCTAATTAATTAAAGCATGGCTAATAATATAGCCAACAAGTTAACTATAAGACTTTTTTTAGCCTTTTTATAGCCTATTTATATAATGGTTAGCTTTTTATCTTTAATACATGAACCACATGTCTGTCTCACATGCTGCCTTATGTCTGAGCTGGCTATAAGCTTATAGCCAACTTCTCCTCTCTCTCCTCCCTTCTCTCTTTCACATCAGCATTTAGCTGGCTTATAGCCTGCTATTATACTTACTCTTATAAGCCACAAGCACTTTGAGTTTGAGCGTGCTTTAATTGGCAACCTTTGCTTGTCTAGCTATAATCTTAATTAAGGTGTTGTCAATTTTGCCACGACCGTGTTCTCACACGGGACCGTTAGAAACAACGGATTAGATATAATGTCGTTAGTGATTTGTGTAAATCTATTTTTATGGTTAACGTCTCGTTCGACAATTTAACAAAGTCCATTTCGACTCCATCGTTTATCCTTCAGTTTATAAGCACAAGTAAAATAAATAAATTTTAAAACTTAGTTTTGAGTTAATTTAGAGTTTTTTATCATATTTTTTCTAACCTGCTTTGCTTTTAAATTTGCAGGGACATATATAATTTTTTTACCCATAAATATATGGTTTCGCTTATTCTAAACTATCTTCTATACTAGATTGTGGTTCGTTTCTTTTGAAATTCATTTCTAATTGTTGTAATGTAAAGTTTATTGTGTGCCAAAATGTGATATACCTAGAGCATCTCCCAGACAACACTAATACTCAACTCCCTAAAGCCTTGTATTAGGTCATCCAAAAGAATATTGAACTTAAAAACTACCCTTTCATTCAAAAAAAAAGACTAAAACTGAATTATCCTGTTTGCTCCAAATTTAGAATACAAGAGAGTTTTTTTTATATTAGATATATGTAAATATGGCAAATAGGTTTGAAAATCTATTGGAGATATGTTTTAGCCTAATTCCCAAAATATAATTTCAGGGATCAAATTTAATTACTTTTTTAAAGATACTCTTATAAGCAGGCAGCTATACCTATTGACTATAAAAAGGCGATCGATAATTAAGTGAAAATGAGGGCGCACATAGTATCAAGATCGACAGCGTAGTCCAGTAATAAGCATTAGTATACGAAGTGTTGTCACTGTCGACCAGTCACAAACTCGCAATACTGCCAATAGGTTTGTAGGTTTTATTATGCAGATTAGACAGCCAACTATGTGATTAGCACGTACAAAGATTCTCGAGAGATATATACATGTGTGAACTATGCTTTTGTTTGGGTATATATAGTTTTGCTGGTCTTATATACACTTTATAAGCAACATGACATCCAGTTCAATTATTGCTTGAGTTAATTTTCTGCTCGGGCCAACAACAAGCATACATTAGTGCCGTCAGAGCAAGTACAATAGTGGCCTATAAATCAGCTAAATGCTAAGATGGAGAAGAGATACGAGGAGAGGGATGAGAAGTAGGCTATAAGTTTATAGCCAGCTCTAGCATAAGAACCAAAAAACTCTGTGACAGAGACAAGTGAGTCATGTATTAATTATAAATAGTTAAGTACTGTATTATTTTTATAACTAGTTGGCTAAGAGAGCTATAACAATTTTTATAGCCGGCTTGCTGACTGTATTGTTAGCCTTAGTCTCATAACTAAAATCGATTTTGTAATATGATCAATATACAGGCACATATATTTTGTTTGATGCCAAACTTAACTTACACTTGTAAATTTTACATTGGACCATCTTTATTAGGCAAAGTTTCGGGATAAACTAAGGATAAGCCAATCTTTTTTTACTTAACACCGCGTATGTTTTCCATCTTTGCACTTTTGACTAGGGTTAAACAAATTGGGCAACCATGCTGCTGGCTTTGACCCAAGGGCGCCATGAGTTGTGCTACAAATTTTGTATTTTTGCTCCCATAAATCACGAGGATTGATCTAAGGATCATTCCTTTTTTTTTAACTCATTTTTTCTAAAATACCCTATTGCAAGAACAAATAGTTGCACTGATCTTTTATTACGCACTATACAATACCTAGGCCGCGTTCGGTAAGGAGGGGTATAAGTTATCTTATCCGGCACGGAAAATATAGTAATAGATTAGTATATGATTAATAAATTATTAATTATTAAAAAATATAAAATAGATTAATATGATTCTTAAAACAACTTCCCTGTAGAAAATTTTTGTTAAAAAACACGTCGTTTAGCAGCTTGGGAAGCATGCGGGCGAAAAACGAGGGGTTAAGTTAACTTACTGAGGTGGCGAAAGCAGCCCTAATTGCTGCCATACCGAGCGTTTACATGGCATGATGCTCCACCATCTCTTCTTCATGTTTTGGGGTGAAGCAAGGGCAAAGTTCTAAAAGCGTGAATCCTAATCTAAGATATAGTAATGTTTCTTAGTTTATCATGAAACTTTGGCAAATACATATGACCCAAAGTAAATTTTACTCTACCCAAAATTTGGTAAGGTGGAGATATATGATACAATGATAGTGTTTTTATATGTTATTTTTACCAGAATTTTGTGTGATGTCAATTGAGAACATTCTATAATTTTTCAAATTTTGGTACAAAGGAATATTTAAGAACTCTTTAGATTATTATCTTGTCAAAGTTAAATACCAAAAAACTGTTAATGATGGAAAAATTAAAGTAGTATCAAACCAAAACATGTACATATATCATAATTAATGAGATGTGGGGTTGTGTTTGGCTTCCTTGTGCAGTGCTGCCATACGGAGTTCTGTGCCCAATAGCCGAACACGTAAAATCGCTATGATTCTAAATGAAAGATGTTTTAACCTATGCACATGATTTAAGCAACCAGAAGTAATTATAGATAAAACTTTTATACTTTTAGCAGTTTAAAAGCCAATCCTATACTAAGTTGTAAAATTTGGTTACACACGATAGGACAATGAACAAATCATTATATGTTTTAAATGACCTAACCCTTTATTTAGACTTGCATTAAAAAAGATAGATTATTTATTCGTGGAACACGCAGCATTTGATTAGCAAGAGCAAACATCTAAGAGTTGTTGTAAAAAGTACATAAAAATGTTAAAAATAACTTGGACATCTTATATTTAAAACCGGAAGGAGTATTTATGAAGCAATGATCTTTAACCCTTAGTCACAAGCCCACAGCCTTGTGGTACCATCCAACCAGTTTAAAAACCTCGGCAAGATCGCAATATAATAACCTCTCTTCAGAAAAGAAGTCTTCAAAAAAAAAGCAATAAAATAGTCTCGAGCAACCAAGTTAAGTAACCACAGAAAGGCACTTTGATGGACATTATTAGCAAGCCAATGGTTTCCTTTTGCACGCCCACATGGACAGCAACAAAGTTACTCTCCACAATTACTTAATTAATTAATTACTTAACTAAGCAATGCATGCTTGAGTGAGACTGCTACTGCACACCTTCCATGACCTTCCAACAAAGGCAGGGGAAACAACATTTTTGCATGGCAGCAAAGGCAAAATTGCAAAGCGTGCATAGGATAGAGATGGGTCACTAGATATACTACAAACAATTGAGTACTTCCTTCACTCTAAAATACTTATCATTTTAGAATTCAAATTATCTCCCAAAAATATCACTTTCAATACTATTTATCTCGTCAATTATATTCGATTAAGTGTTTCCCATATTCTACCATAAACTATCATCTTATTTTCAACCACATATTATGTAATGATAGGTACATAGTGTTTCTTCTAACATTTTACTCAATAAAAAAATAACTTAAAATAACAAATATTTTAAAATAAATATAATATAATTTTGTTGCCAGCGAGTGATGCACAGCCGGACACACGCATATCGGCACATAGTCGACTATAGTGTCAAGTAGGAGTAGTTAGGTAGGTGAGGCCCCATGGTGCTGCATTGCATTGCATGCTCCACCAATCATAAAATAGGCCTCATCCAGCACCACTATTTATACTTGGCGATTGTTTGGTCTTGTATTGGATTGGAACATCAAATCCATGCGTAGGACCCTCCCTCCCTCCCTCCCTCTCCTGTTAAGGTGGTGTTTGATCACTTGTACCATCAAATATTCGTACGCTTATTATAAATAGTAAACGTAGATTATTAATAAAATCTATCCATAATCTTGGACTAATTCGTGAGACGAATCTATTGAGTCTAATTAATCCATGATTAGCTTATGTGATGCTACAGTAAACATGCTCTTATTATGGATTCATTAGGCTTAAAAAATTCGTCTCGCGGATTACCACTTATTTATGAAATTAATTTTTTTATTAGTCTATGTTTAATACTAATAAATTAGTGTCCAAACATCCGATATGACATGAGACTAAAAAGTCTAGCCCCATCTAAACCTCCCCTAATTTGGCTGTTCCATATGTTGTCTGGATACTCGACTGTCGACATATCAGACCCGGCAAAATTGCTGTTGATTTTCTTTTTCTCACGTGCTGATGGAAGCAATTAAGAGATAATACTCTCTTGGTTTTAAAATATGTTGTTTCTAAGCGTAAGAATAAACATCTATGCTTTTAAGATGAAGGGAACAGTTACACGAGAGATGACTATTAGGACTAAGGGAGTAGTTCTGTAAGGGAGATAACTAATTGTTATACCTCACGCCTATCACCGTCTTTTCGCTTTTATTTATGCTTAAAAATCAAAATTTGAATATTCAACCTTAAATTCAAAGTTGATATTGGATTTGTTTTTCACCGAAGTTTATTTTTTAGCCATGATTTTTAATCCATAAGAATACATGTATAAAAGTTATATTTACGAATTATTTTTCGTTTACAAATATGTCATACGGCTATATCTGCTAGAGAGCTCGTACAACTATTATAGTTTTACTATTTTATATAATGTACTAATACATGTCTATGTCCTTTTCTTTTTACAACTTTATTAAGTTGTCGTCGTAACTGTAGATCATTTCTAATAAGCCAATTTATGGTACTTTCCACTAGTGCTGCTAGTTAGTGTAGTAGGATTAAATCCCACCATTGATTTTAATGGTTATTTTAATAATTTTATTAATTCATATGAAAGGGCAATTTAGTAATCATGATCCAACAAACCTTCATCTTTCATCCACCATATATTTACAATGATGATATATAACTTCTTCTCACAAATATCCTTCTACTACGTACGGTACTACACAATCAAATAGGAGAAGTAGAAACAAATCTGAACCGTTCGATCTATCTCACATCTACCTAGAGTTACTCTAAAAAAATCCTTTTTGATAGCATCCTTCTTGGTTTAGGCAATGTCGAGGTTGCTACCATTCTGAACTTTAGACAGGAGTGCCACGCTTAGAATGTCTTAAAACACCTATGGCAAAATCCTTTGTCGTAGTCACATGGTTGTTATCTAGATTGGCGCAATGGCACCGGTACATCTTTTTCATCTCTCGTCCCTACTTTTGCTTGATATCATCCCTCGGAGTAACAAGATTTAAGTTTCTGAAACCAAATAATATGCATGGCAAGGTCAAGATACCACAGTGATACGATACCCCTAGCAACAAACCTTATCTTTGGGCTTAATTATCACATTACCGCTAGGGATAAACCACACTGAGCTGACTAGTCCGTGTCTATCATTAATCAGAAAATGTTATCGGGCGAAAATACCATGACAAAGGAGATTAATAGGAGATCCACAAATTTATAGCACCTCTTTTCATGCGTCACGAGCCAGCAATATATCAAAGAATCACTCATACGTTCTCTCCTTGATGACTAACTCGGTAGTCTTGCGTCATCGTCTTTTCGTTTTTCTTATACATATAAAGCAAAATTAAATTTTTAAACTTAAATTTGAATTTAAAGTTTATTTTAAGTTTTTTCATCGTAATTTATTTTTTAGCCTTGACTCATTCATAAATATACCTACTGGCTATTGGAAGCGCAATACGGATAGCCTTCTTACCCTCATGTATACCTCGTAGATTTATTTTAGAGACTTGGTATTGAGATAACTGAGATGGAACATTCAAAGAAGTATTTGATATTTGTGATACCTATTTGAGAACATGAGTATTTAATTAACTAAAAATCTTATTTGAAATGGCATGTACACATTATATACAAAAGACCTTTTTTTTTTACAAAATATGCTTTTTAAGAACTTGGAAAGGATGTCTATAAAAATCTAAAATCCAAAATCGAATCATAACGGATCCTTAGTACCACAAAAGGCTTGTCAAAAGTTTTACAAAATAATTTTCTCGATTTATATTACAAGCCAAACATCTATCATATTATTCAAAAATTATTTTTAAATGGCATGTAAAAAGAACCGCCATTACATGAGTAGTTATACTTATAGCAGTACTTCCTTGCTCCTTAATATAAGATATTTTAGGGATACACAAAAATAACCATGATTTCTTATATTTTGGGAGGGAGAGGGAGCGACATTTCAGTGGAGTGAGAAACTGTAATTTCGCAGCACAAGAAACTGAATAATAATTAAAAAATGATATAGCAAAATGACCAAAATGCCCCCTCCAGCAACTACCTTCTCCTCTTCTTCTTCCCTCACCCCCTCTCTCTCTCTCTCTCTCTCTCTCTCTCTCTTCCTCTTCACCTCCCTCCCTCCATATCTCTCTCTCGCTCTCCTCCCCCCCTTCTCTATTTCTGATCTGCACGGCCGGACCCCGGAGGAAGGCGCAGCCGCGTAGCCTCCATCCGCGCGCGGCGCTCCCCAGCCTCCTCCGCCTCCGCTCTGCGGCGGCCTTCTTCTCGCCCGTACGGCCGGCGAGCTTGGTTTGGAGGGGAGGGGGCGCGCGCGCCTTCCACCTCGGCTGGAATCCGGATTGAAGGTGATCCATTCTTCTCTTTCTTTTCCCTCCTCCGCTCCCTTTCGGAGATGGGAGATCCACCCGGGCCTCGGATTTGGATTGGTTTCTTTTCCCTCCAAAATTAGCGCATCCAGTTTCCTCCGGATTTCCTTCTCTTTGATGCGCGGTGGTGCAGTGTCAGTTACTACTTCCCAAAAGAAATGATGCATTTTGTTTGGTTCCCCCCGCCCTATCCTTTCAAGAACTTGTTGTGTTCAGGTTTGGCGTTCACAGTCTCAGGTTTTTGGTGGTACAAAAGTTTTTTCTTGTTTCTTTTTTTCGTTTTCCGATTAGAAACCCACCAAGAAATCAGGCGATCGTCTCAAGAACCAATTTTGTCCCCAGAAAGGTCATTTTTTCCCCCGTTGTCCGTCCGCATTACCCCTGCTTTTTTTCCTCCCCTCACGTCGGCGGCGGCGGCGGCGATTGGCGGTGATGTGTTTTTCCTGTCAGGAAACTCTACTTGCTGTCTTGCTTGGATTGAAAGTTCTCTGATAGTTCTTCTCTGTTGTAAGCAATCGAATCCAAATCGTTAGTCCTGGGAGAGAGGGCCAGTCCATCCACTTTCTTGCGGATTACTTTACCTGCTTAGTGGAGTAGCTGCAGTTGAAATTACTTTACTGTTATACTTTGATCTATCTGTCATTACATTCCGCTTTGTTGTGCACTTGTATTATGTATGTGGAGTATAAGACGCATTCAAGGATCTGACCATTGATGTTGGGTTCAATATTGAGTCACTCTAGATTATATGTATCCATGTTGCGTTGTCTTGACCTTGATTTTCATCACTTGCGTATTGCAGAATCTTGTGTTAGTTACTGTGCTGTTCACTGGATGCTGGCAATGGGGTCAGAGGAGTGGGAGTTGTATCCATCTTCATTCATTGGTGCTCAGGTCATAGACTGTGGAACTATCTCTGGAGACATGGATGATGATCAGAGTGAAGACTTGACCGTGTCGTTGGACGCGGTTCTCCCCGATGATCTTTTAGAAAAGGTCCTCTCCTTCTTGCCTGTTGCAAGTGTCATAAGATCTGGATCTGTTTGCAAGAGGTGGCATGATATTGTGCATGCCCGGAGGCAGACATGGAGCAAAATGGTGCCCCAGAAGCCATGGTACTTCATGTTTACATGCAGCGAAGAAACGGTATCGGGGTTCGCCTATGACCCGAGCCTACGGAAGTGGTATGGATTCGACTTCCCTTGCATTGAGAAGACCACCTGGTCGATTTCCTCGTCGTCCGGGTTGGTGTGCCTGATGGACAGTGAGGACAGGAGCCGCATCATCGTGTGCAACCCCATAACTAAGGACTGGAAGAGGCTCGTTGATGCTCCTGGTGGCAAGTCAGCTGATTACAGTGCTCTCGCCATTTCCGTGAGCAGGACCTCTAATCAATACATGGTGGCTGTTGCAAGGTGCAACCAAGTGCCATCAGAGTATTATCAATGGGAGTTTACCATCCATTTGTATGGGTCAGAGATAAGTGCATGGGTATCTCCCTTCACTGAACTTTTGATTGGATGGCGAGGAGGTGATGAGTGCGTGATCTGTGATGGTGTCCTCTACTATTTGGTGTACTCAACAGGAGTTTTGGTGAATAACAACGAGCATCGGCACTGTCTTCTCATGTATGACCTCTCTGCTAGACCTACTCACACTTCTTTGATGAGCATGGCAATACCAGTGCCGTGCCCTCTTACATGTGGCCGATTGATGAACCTCAATGAGAGGCTTGTCTTGGTTGGGGGCATTGGGAAGCAAGACAGGCCTGGTATCATCAAGGGAATCGGCATCTGGGAGCTCCGCAACAAGGAATGGCATGAGGTTGCTCGAATGCCTCACAAGTTTTTCCAAGGATTTGGTGAGTTTGATGACGTTTTTGCGAGCTGTGGGGCGGATGACCTTATCTATATTCAGAGCTATGGGTCACCGGCCCTTCTCACATTTGAGTTAAACCAGAAGCTGTGGAAATGGTCACTGAAGAGCCCTGTGACGAAGAGGTTTCCTCTGCAGCTGTTTACTGGTTTCTCTTTTGAGCCTAGGCTGGACGTTGCTTCCTAGTTTTATTTTGTTTCACTTCCACGGGAATTCTTGCATTGTTTTGCCTGGTTTGGAGTTGCCAAGTGAAGAGATGATGTCATTGGAAGCCATTTTGAGCACAGAAAGTGTTCAGGTTTTACGGATCTATTCTATTTATTGCTGAGTATATCTTCTAATTGAAAGGGTGTCTTACCATTCCCATTCCATTTTGTTGATTTGATGGCTGGTTATTAGAGGGAGGGATGGTGCCATACACAAGAACAATTCTTGCTGAATTGTCTTTTCTTTTTCTTTTGTTGCCTGCAAACAAATGGTCACTACATATGTCCTAAAAGATTGTTACTTTCTTGATTTATGGTCATTAGCATTTGAGGTCCCTGCTGCTACTGATTTATGTTTTGTTTTATTAAGACACCACTACATGCATAGTACATCTGAGCTCTTGCTCTGGAGCTAGTCCTTTGCTATTGGGCCAGTCCTTGAAGCAGAGTCCTTGCTCTGCATGCCGAATAACCCATTTATGAACAGCAGAGTTGTTAAGATTGCCTTATCTTTTCTTCCTATGCATAAAATCAATGTGTTCATTACTGTTATTAGCATTTTCATAATCTGCTGTTTTGGAAATGTGGACAGTTAACTGAAATAACATGGATATTAAACCGTGCCTCGATGTGTTGGTTTATTGAAATATTAGGCAAACATATGGATAGCTCTGGTTTACTGTACTAATTTGATTGTCCTTGTCAATTTTTGTTGATACTTTCTGGGGCCATGTTTATTGTAGTCCTTAATGTTCCTTTATTTCCTAGTAACTGGTAAACTGTAACATACTCAATTACTCATACAGCATTGTACTGTTCATGTAGTGCCAGAATCTTTGGCCTGCTTCTGATGCAGCATCTGTGTCATACATAGCATGTGATTGTGCAAGGACAGGTAAAGGGGCATGCATGCTGCACCAAAGACTCGGAGTACATGATGTACATACTCCTTGGTTTTGGATGGATACGTCACATTATTTTCCTCCTTGCCTGAACCCTGTGTACTTGCTTCAAAGTACCATCCTAAAAAGCAGCATCTGCCTTATTTTCTTGCCTGCTGTCACTGCTCACAAATGTTTGCTTAAAGCCTGTAAAGCCACACCTGTGCTCTGCAAGGGAAGGACACAAATTTGTTTCAGATGTCCAGCTGTCATGATGTGTGCCTTCAGAGGATCAGAAAGAGACCCTTCTACTTTGCTGATTAGCCCAGCCAGCAGGTGAGCTCAGGGCAGTGGTACCAGCATTGTTGCAAACAATGGGGGCAAGTTCTCCTGATCAGTTTGCATTGATGTTGAAGGGTTCTCCAGTGTAGCTTGGGGACAGTTTCTACCAGTCTGTTACTAGAAGGTAACATGACCATAACTATGCAAGCTGTTCAGTCTGGCTGCAAGGGCATTTGTTGTGTAAGTATTGTCCAATATTGTACCTAAACATATTGAGCTTTGTGCCGGTGTGCATTTCATGTCTGTTAAGAGTGTAGTCTGGTCATTTACTATAAGTAAAAAAGGCATGGTGTCAAAGGATCTACCAGAACTTGAGCATGATCCATGCTTAGCTAGTGTACTTGGAGAATGCCAGTGTTTGTCTCTTTGCGAGATAAACATGAAATCTATGGCATGGATGTTTGTCCAAGCCAGACACATCACACATACTACTGGTTGTAGAAGTATATTTTAAAGAAAAAAAAACACAGATTCACCTGCCCTGGTCTTTCTTAATTCTTGCAGTGAGATGTTGGAGCAATAATAAGTTGGACATGCATCTGGTTTGACATCTTAAGATTTGTCATGATCTGTCGGCTACTATAACAGTTGCTAACGACATCCACAATATATCATTATACAATAAATGCTCTTATATGGGATTCTTTATATATTTTGAATGTGGTCTTTGTATCATTAATGACTTAAATGGCTAAAGTATACCATAGCTATATGGTTTTTTTTATTTATAAATGTAGATGCTCGCACGTTCTTTTCTCATTTAATATCCACTTTGTTTTCTATTCTCCATAAGCATCATGAAGTTTGATACAACTCCCACATGTGATGGTGTGATGGGTTTTACCTGTGTAGATTATATGTGTCCATGCCGTTAGGGACTTAAACGTGTGCTTGTAAGTTTGTTTTTTTTTTCAGGTTATATGTAAAGACATACGAACAAAGTATAATGAAAAAAATTGTAGGGTAATACTTTCATACTTGTATTTTTAATAGTATTTTGAAGTCATGCTTGTCTGGCGAAAGCGACAAAGCAAGCCTTTGATTCAAGTTCTAGAGATAAATAAAAATAAAATTACTGTCATTGTCCTGAAATATAGCCTTTTTTTACCCATTCACACGTACCAATAAAAACCAAAATATCCTTCAGTTTATTAAATTATAATACAAATGTTTTATATTTCTCGAAGCAATGATAGTTTAAAAATGAACTTACTTTCCAATAAAACAAGAGTAGATAGAGATTATTTTGGTACAAATGTTTGGTTGCAGCTGAAACAAGCAGATGAGCCGCAACTTGAGAAAAAAAAACAAAGCACTTTTCTTTTCACCGAGTTTGGGATAGCGAGAGATATAAATGGATAACAAGGTCGGAATAGTACGGAGTAATTCAGTTTTGCAGTTCTTTTTTAAGATTATAGAGAGGACATACTCACATACATTCCACTGTATAACTATATGTATGCATAAACACATCCACGAATATGCCCTTGACACATCCCCAGAGTTTGTTCTTTAATCATTATTGATTATGGATTATTGCGGACAGGCTTTATAAGTTACTAAATAGTTTTATAAAAAGATAAAAATATATTTAGTGGTTAATTTTTAATTACTGCTAATTTAGATGTTTGGTATTATGATGATAATCACTGCACGGACATGCTTTATAACTAATAATATGATAATGTTAGTTAATTTAGATGTTGGTGAAATGAGAACCAAATCCACCATAAAAATGGCCCCAGAATGCCTGCCAGATCTGTGTGGTACAGAGGGGAAGGTGTTCACTGTTCAGCTATGAGTAGGGGAGGGAGGAGTGGTGGTGTCCATCGCCATCACTGTTGTCAATCTCATCCATGGCTTGAGAACATCTTATGTTAAGACAGTCCAAATTAGGCTCTCCAAATATATATTTAGCCACTCTCCATCTCATTTGGCCACTCAAATTTGTTTTTTACTCTAACAGTCTCTCCATCTATCCTCTCTATTCTAAGTCTATGACGTTAGGACCCCACCTGTCAGCCTTTTTTTTCTCTCCCTCTCCCCCTCTCTTTCTTTTTTCACTTTCTTTCTCTTTCCTCTTCTTCCTCCCACCAGTGAGGCAGGCGGCGGCACAGGGAGCGCCGGGGTAGCAGCGCGGCGCGACGTCGGAGGGCAGCGGAGTGGGCGGCGGCGCGGGGAGGCAGAAGGAGGCGGCGCGGGGAAGGGCGTGGCGGCGACCACCGCCACGGATCTGGGGGCGCGGCTAGGACGAGGAGGAGGTGCGCGTGGCGCTGGCGCGGGCGGCGCGGGGAAGGGGGCGACAGCCACCCGAATGCCACGGCGGCGGCAGCGATGGTCGCCACTGATCAGGCGGTGGCGGCGGCTGCTCGGCGACAGCTGCTTGGTGACGGCGACTTCTTGGCAACGTCAACAACGGCGACTTTGCTCGACGACGGCAGCTTCGGCGACCTGCTCGGCGATGACCTGCTGCCTGCTCGATCTGGTGGCCTAGGAGGCTAGGACTAGGTAGACCGGTAGGCCTATGTGTGGCCCACGCTTGGCAAGTGGAGTAAACTGGCCAAATTTGGCCAGAGTGGTGAGGTATTTGGTCACCGAGATAGCTTGGAGAGTGGGATGGAGATGCTGTTCGAATGTGATTTGTGCTCAAAATTGCTAAATTTTGGCTTGGGGAGTGGAATGGGGGAGCTATTGGAGATGCTCTAAGACAGGGGAAGGATGGAGAGCTTCATCGAGATGGCCCCAAATCCAATCCAACAACACGGGGTAGGGAGGGCTGCGAGCTCTGCCGGGACGTCATATCCGTAGCGACGCGAGGTGGGGAGGAGAGGGAGTAGCGCCACTACAAATGTCCAGCACGAGGCCGGGAGGGGAAGAGAGGGGAGGGAAGGGGCAGCGCTGCCAACAAGATGATCGCCGAGGCGAGGGGGAGGGGACATCGCCATGAGGAGGGGAACAGTTGGGTGGTGTCGGCACGGAGAGAGAACTGCTATTTTGACCACCAAACCCAATGGCTTTGTTAAATTGGTTTTGGAACCGTGGGCTTTTTTTTAAGGGTGTGTTTGGTTGGTGGGATATATCTCGACGGGAGATGGTCGTCCAGGTTTTTGATACGTTTGGTTCATGGACGAAACTAGATATGGTGGCCGAGAAACGGAATATTTCACAAAGATGCTGGATGGGTGTATCCGGTCAAATTGGCCAGATGAGCTCATTCACCCTCACTAACAACGATCATTAGTGATTTGTTTGTGATAATTAGTTTGTTTTGTCATTAATTAGTAATTAATAAGTTTAAATTAGTGTAAATTAATGATGATAGATATATTTTATTGATACTTTATACTAATTACGATAAAATCTAGGATGATTAATTTATATTATTATTTATTAGTAATTCAATAGGTCCATCCTAACCATTTTCATCTATCCAACCAATCAAAAAATTATAGATCATCTCATCTATCTAACCAAAAATAAAACTGGATCGTTATATCCATGCAAATATAGATAACCATATCTCATCTCACCATAAATACCAATCAAACGTATTCTAAAATGACTCTGTATCCGGTGACAGTCATCAACCAAAGTAGTGACTGAATTACCTCTCTCTCTTGCTTCTGCCTCTCTCTGGCCTCTTCTCCTCGCTCGCCGTCGGCCGGCAGCTACCTCGTCGGACGGCGAGCTACCGAGCGCCACCTGACGCCGCCGCCGCTCCACCGTCGAGTCATTCCGCGTGAAGACCGGCGAGGCACTGGCCATCTGCTCCAGCCCCTCCTGGCGTTTGACGACGACACCACCGCGGCCGCTGCCGTCGCCGCCGACTCGAGCGCAGCTACGGAGTCCAGGCTATCACGCGGCGGGGTGTCGGGGCGGCGTGGGCATCGGGTGGTGGGGGCGTCGGGCGGCGTCAGCAGTGTGGGCATCGGGCGGTGGGGCGTCGGGCGGTGTGGGCGGCGGGGGCGTCAGGCGCGGGTCAGTGTGGGCTTCGGGCAGCGTCGGGCGCGGGGCGGTGTCAGGCGGCAAGGCTGCGACGCTCGGTAGCTCGCCGTCCAGCGAGGTGGCTGTCGGCCGGTCGCCGCCGGCCATGTCCACCCGCATGAGAGAGAGAGGCGAGAAGAAGAATTACGGCCAAAAAAAGTCTTCTAGGGCAATTTGGTCTCTAATTTGATTGATGACCATTTAAAAGCAGTGTCATCAGATATAGGGTTATTTTAAAGAAGCCCACAATTCCAAGAACATTTTAACGAAGTCCTTTGGTTTCGTGGCCAAACAGTAAAAAGAGAAGGGGCTGAGGGGATGGCTTATATTTTTTTGATTTTTAGAGTGTTCTATGCAAAATGTTAGACTACTTTGTAAACTAAAAATTACAAAGACCAAAATATAAAATATTATGGGCTGACATGCAAATTTAAAAGCACTCTCCGATCACTGTACACCATGAAAAAGAATAGATTTTGAACATGTAATCTTTTATCTGAGTAACAATCTAAGACCACTGTTACGAGTAATAACTTGTGCCGTGAACTCACTAATGTTAACAGTGAGATGAAATCATGAGATAAATAGTCGTGTTTACCACATTGATCCTGGAGATATGTGGCAGGGCAGGGCAGGGCACGAGCGTTTGTTGTTTAGCGTGGTACACAAGTCGGTGGTTTCTGCGGCGTTGCAGTTTTGATGTTGTGGATACTACTTGTCAGCTTCTTGTCTTCTCTCTGTCCATATCCATCCGCCCATCCATTCATCCAGGGGTGGTAGCCCTACTACCCACAGACCTGTCTCTATAGCCAGATGCATGCCACTGGATGCTACGGTAGTAGTAATATATTCTAGCTAAGGTAATTTTAATCCATAGAAATACTGAGATGTGGAGGTATAGGAATGCATGTGCATCTTAACAGCGGTGTAGTATACTAGTATGTCACGTATGCGCTGTCATACCTGCACTTCATACTCGGTATATACATGTATTTCTAAAAAAACTCACCTAATACAAATATGTTATTCAATGTATTTATATTGAATCATGTCAGTTATGTTTATAATTATTGCCGATTTGGTAAACGGATTTACCAAATTGTATCGGTCAATTTCTAGGCCGGCATACCATTAGCTAAAATTCTAGATTCGTCACTGCATATTAATCTATTAAAAAAAATTTAAGTGGTTTGAGTAGATGGAAAATTTCCTATATCTTCTCTCTGCAACTTATAGGAAAAGAAAATTTGCTTTGGTTTCAGCATACTTCATTTATATAAAACAAATGGTTTTTATAGGAATTAATCCTTAGAAATCCGAATCCTTTATTATTTTTCTCCAAATCAAATTAGCCCTACAACCTCATCCATATGTTGTCATAGGCATACGTGAAACCACTTATTAACTATTAAAAACTAATTTATGGGTAAAATGTTTATGTATGTGTTGTTAGCGATCTAAAAGCAAATACCGGAAAATAAACTACGATGGTAAAACTCCAAAATCAACTCCAAATTTAAGTTTCAAAATTTAAGTTTTAGCTTATATGGATAAGGATAAGTGAAAAGATAAATACCCTAAAGTTAGATAATACTCCCTCTATTTTAAAACAACTAAACTCGTATCTCTTAATTTTATCCTCAAATAAACCATTTTTTTACTTTCATCTATATCCTAAGTTGACAAACTAAGGAACTCCATCCCTGCTTCAATACCACTCATCTATCCAGCCAACAATAATGTTTTCTACTTCCTATGTATCAAAACAAAATTATTTCTGGCTATAAATATAGACAGAGCATATGTTTAGATTCATAATAAAAATAACTAAATTATAGGACATAGTGAGTAGTAAACTTTTAATTGAAATATCATGAATTGCCTTTTTGTGACACAGGGGCAACACTCGTCCAAATATCAAATCGATATCATATGTCCTGAACTAATCAAATTATTCAAATACTTCTTTCATCTAATAACATACTTACTTGTCACCTCCAATTACTTGTGCAAGAATATAACCATTCCAATACCATCACTTGTCACATGAGGAAGTACCATCTAAGAGCAATTATTTACTACTCCTCCCTTCTCCTTTTTACCATTGTACTATCACAAATTTATCTTTTAATTATTTTTAAATAATTATACTAGGACAAACAAAAGTTTGTTACTTATGCAGGGACACATTACAATAAAGAAGACTCTAAATGGAGCATATGGATGAAAATTAACACTAATTATATAGGTACGGGAGAAATCGTGAGACGAATCTTTTGAGCCTAATTAATACATGATTATCTATAAGTGTATGTGGTAATGATAAATTAATTAGACTCAAAAGATCATCTCGTGGTTTTTATGCGAAGTCTAAAATATATGAAATATTAATACTTCATGTGACCTTTTTTTTTTCAATTTTTTTAACTAAACGGGCCTTATAATCTCGATGGTTGGCCGGGTTGGCAAGAAACCAGGGAGAGATGGGCACACAACACAAAGCCCCAAACTCTCAAAGTCTCATGCTTGCCTGCACTGCACTGCTCCTGCTGCTGCTGCCACTGCCACGACGACGACTTCTCCTCCCATCTCGTGTCGCTGCCGCGGCAACCAATGTCGCCATCCATCAATGCTCCCCGGCTCTCTCTCTCTGCTACGAGGAGGAAGAAGAAGAAGACTTTTGTTGGCCACTCCGCCGCGAGCGCGAGCGCGAGGTTTCAATGCAGGAGAAGAGAGAGCTTCTGCACAGGCAGAGTGGCAGATGGTGATGGGGTGCCATGCTGCGTGCGTTTGCTTTCACTACTCCGCCTGTGCCTGTGCCTGTGCCTGTGCCTGTGCTGGCCTCGCCACCTCGCTTTCTTGGGTTTCGGTTTGCTAGCTTCTGCGGCTCTTGTTTCCAGATGGCTTCTTTCGCAAACTGCACTGCAGATGCAGAGCTTGCACGAGTTTTCTTCCTCTTCGGATGCAGAGTTTGCAGAGTCTCCGTCCCAAAATATATAAATTTTTGAGTTTTATGATAAAATTTTTAACTATTTATCTTATTTAAAATATTTTATGATTAATATTTTTATTATTATTATAATATAATATAATATAATATAAATCGTATTTTATATGTGACTATTTTTTTAGTTTTTTAATAAAATTTTTAAATAAAATAAATGGTCAAACGCTCGACCTAGAAAATTCAGAAATCCTCTTTTTAGGATGGAGTAGTATGTCTCAAAATAATGCAGCACACGTAGGCCAACTGAGCTGTCATCGAGATAGCACGGGTGCACAACATAATAGGGTATTGTTTGGGTTTATTTTATAAAAAACCTAATAACATAAACAATAAATAATTTATAAATAAAATTTTTATATACATATTCTTAGCGATCTAAAAGTAAGTTAAGGCTGAAAAATAAACTTCGGTTAAAACCCCTAACTTTAACTTTAAGTTTAATATTGAAAATTCAAATTTTAGCATATAAATAGAAGAAAAACGAAAAGACTCGGGTGAATTAACGGTGGTGATGCGTGCTTCATTTCCTCTCTTGAATAGCACTAGTTCAGAACATGGCCTACAATTGGAGGCCATCAGTGGGTGGGGAAGGCAGGACTAAATTTGAGATGTGGTAGTGAGATATAAAAATTGCACGAAATTACTACTCAAAATAGAAACCGGTTACTACTTTTTTTTATCTAAATGTATGTATGAATAGTGTAGTAGTGTGGAGAAGAAAATGAAAAATGCATCAACGAAATTATCTGTTAGTGCATAATGCCCCGTTGAAACTCATAAGAACATGTAACCCAACCACTAGTAACGCATGTGCTTTCCAACTTGATCTGGGCCTTGAGATGGGCTGCAGCCTGAAGGTGCTATAGGGGTTATTAAGTGGGCCGGTGGGCTGTAGGGTATTTTGGCCCTCTCTTCCTCTTGTTGAGCCCGCCAACTAGAGGTTGTTTGGTTGCTGCACTGAGGCCGCGTTCGCTCCATCCTCTAGTTAACTTATCACTCTATTTTTCCACGCGTACGCTTTCCAAACTGCTAAATGATGTATTTTTTAAAAAATGTTCTATAGGAAAATTGTTTTAAAAAATCATATTAATCTATTTTATATTTTTTAATAATTAATAATTAATTAATCATATACTAATCTAGTACTACGTTTTTCGCACTAGGGTAAGTTAACTTATATTTAACCAGCCGAACGCAGCCTAAGCAACGTTTTGAGATTTTTCCATGCCCAAGGGGAGCATGAACTTGCGTAACAAAGCTACCTGATCAGGTATCCATGGTACATGAACTTGTAAGGTGGGTGCAAATTAATACAACAACTTAAAAAATTAACATTTTGATACAATAACGTGTATGACGTGTGCATAAAAGGCAAAAACAGCTCATACAACTAAGTAATCAAGCCAATTGTACTTGAACAAATAAAATATATTTTTGTATGTAACTTGATTGATTGGTAATCTATAGCTAGCACTCTTGTTAAATTTTACAGCATTATTATGTTAATATTGAAAAAAAATAAATTTCAAAGCCTTTACTAACCATGATAAGTAACATTATGATCTCAGGAGATTAATAGTTTAGCATCATCTGTCCTTGGTCCCTATCATCATCACCAATTGTTGCACAATCGATTTAAGAAATAGTAATCATGTTACGTTGGTAAACTCCAATTCCAAACCACAAGAAACTCTCACCTTGGTGGTAATACAGTTCTAGATTTTCTTATTTGCTTCTGTAACAAATAAATGAATGTTTTTAATCGTCTTATCGTATTTTATTACTACAACGACAGCCACACATCCTCTCTTTCTATATAGTTCACCCACAAAGACTAGGCCACGTCACCTTTAAATCACAGCCGTCCGATTGTAGTCCAGATTTTTTACCACGTGTCCACCCCTCAGCCAAAAAAAAAAAAAAGGAAAAACGCTGGAACGATGTCCGGAAAGATGCCCAGCCAATCTCTACCACGCCACACGCAAACACCGAAACGACGCCTAGCCAATCACCTGACCACGCCACACGCAAACACCGATCTCCTCTCCCCGCCACCCGTCGATCTCCTCCCCCCACCCCCCACCCTGCGCCGTCCGCCGTCCGCTCCCTGCCACCCCCCGCCGTCCGCCGGCCCGCGCCCTGCGCCACCCACTCTCTGCTCTCCTCGCCGCCCGACGTTCCCGCGCATCCTGGTGGGCCCGTCGCCGCCGCAGCACCCGTCGGTGGTGAGCGAGGAGCCGCCGCCGTCGACAGCGGCGAGGCTGACGGTGGCGGAGGCGCGGAAGGTGTAGCCATGCAGATGGAGGAGGCGCGGGCGAGGCTGCGCGCGTCGGGCGCCGACGCCGTGCCGTACGCCGAGTTCCTCCGCCTCTGCTGCGACGCCGCCGGACCAGACGCCGGCACCTCCGTCGTGCGCGCCCTCGACGAGTCCGGATCCACGGCAAGGCCGTCTTCCTCATGCCCAAGATGGTACGATCTTCACCTCCTCCCTCTCTCTCCTCAGACGCTAGAAATAAGATTGATTTGTCTGATTAAGGGTGTTTTGGCATATATTCTGATTAAGGGTGGTTGCATAATTAAGCATCTCTATTTCTCCCTTATTTGAAAGAATTGTTCACTAGCTGAGCTTAAAAGCTTCTCGGATCTAGAGTCAGTTTTTAATTGGGTGTTGTGTTGCTATGGAATTCTGTATGACATACACATCACAAACAGCAAAGCTCTTAATTAAGCATCACTATTCATGTGGTGAAAATTTTGTAGTGAATCAGATTGGAGTAAATAATCTTCAGGCTGTATATAAAAGGAATCTACAGGCTATATGTAACAAAAGCTTTGCAGTCCAATACTATAGATTCTGAACTGTTGATTTGCCTCAAAAAAAATTCTAGGCTGTGCGGTCATTTTCGTTCTGTCTGCACGAATTTGCTGCATCGATCAATCAAATTTGATGTTGTTTTCATTCGAGAGGTAACCGGCCAAATGGCAGCGATTTGTGGTACTGACACTTGCAAGTTCCTAACTTTGATTAAGAAAGCTATCATTTGTGAACATTTTTTTTGTACTAATACTTGCACCTCATTCATCGCTTTCATTGTTTTAGGCATATTACAACTGGCCTATTGCTATTGCTGATCGGGTCTTGGTCATTGGCGGAGACGACGCCGGCCTTGCAGCAGTTGGCGATCTGCTGGTTGTAGGACACGGCCGGCGGGAGGTCGACGATGTCTGGCGTGCACTTGCAGCTATGCGTGATGACGGCCGCCGACGTGTGCTCCACCACAGGTTCCCTTTCCCATTCCCTCTGCTCCCCTACTCTCTTTTACTCTTCAGTTAAAGAGTAATTAATTCGAAATTTATTGTTAATCATTATTACATATGATAAATACAATTTAATTTCTTCTAATGTCTCTTTCAATTCAATAGAGGGGTATTTCTTTCCTCATGTCATCTTCCAATCCAAGGACATTGTTCATTCCAAGCCAAGTCTGAAAGATACAGAGCCCTTTCCCATTCCTTCTACTCCCCATTATTTTTTACCCTTTTTGGTTTGGTTCTGAGCTCGCCCACCAACAACCTCTTCTCTCCATTTCTTTGTTTGGATGATTTTTTTTTTTTTTGGCAGTGAGGGATCTGTAATCTCTAACTGGATTTGTGCCACAACCCATCGTCCTCTTAGATCTGGGCTGCAAGCCCTCCTCGACGGTGAGATCGCTCATTGATCTTCTTTATTTGTGTGACATGTGTGTTCTTTTTTCATTCTTACTGTACATAAATCTTTTGGATTTAGGGTCTCTTTGAATCACATGAATGAAAAAAATAAAGGAATAGGAAAAAAAGAGGATTCTGACAGAAATGTAGGTGTAAAACAGAGGATTGCAAAACACAGGAAAAACGTAGGAATGATCGTTTGATTGGACCATAGGAAAAACACAGGAATTTGAGGAGAGATATAGACTTAAAAGATTTTTTCCATGAGGTTCAATCTCTTGCTAAATTCCATAGGAATTTCATAGGATTTTATAGGATTCATTCCTTTGATTCAAAGGGCTTTGTAGGAAAAATTCCTATAGAAATAAAATCCTCTAAAATTCCTATGAAATTCCTTTGAATCAAATGGGCTCTTAATATATTAATTGTATTGTTGATTTAGATATTGCCTATTGGTATGCATATTTTCACTATTTTTAAGCTTTTCGTTTATGTTGTAGTTCGGCATTTCTATTTGACGTGTTACTGAGATCGCATCCCCTCTTCCTAAAAGTTCAGAGCTTTTTTTGCTGTATGTTTTGGTTGAAACAGTTCTTTTATATATTTCAGAGCATTAAAGTGCTCGATTGAAGTTCTTGGTTTTTTCGGTTGTCCCTGCCTTGGTTCTGCTCTTGGTCACTGATGGCCCACATGAAAAGGTATCATCTTCTCCTTTATAAAAGAAATATTATGAGCATCCACCAGTTTATACTAATACAATGCTGTACTGAGCAAATTGTACTGTACATTATGCTATCGCAGCTGAATTGTTGATCTGAGAAAGGATTTTGCCACCATCCATCCATAGGTATGTATCTGTTCTATCCCTTCTACCTATATTCTTCATGTTCTCTACCATTATATTATATTTGGTTTCAACGCTTATATTTCAGCCTCTTTACCGTTGTTGTATGTCCAGATTGGTTTTTTTATTCACACTGATCATACATTAGTGGCCCACGATCTAACCACAACTACTACAAACAAACTATTTCCAAGATTACTACGTCCAAGTCATCAATAGTTTCTGTTACTATCCAAGGAAAATCAGCCACCGACGACCTCTCCAAACTGAAGCCAACTGAATATCACACTATTTCTTACATGAAAAATAAAATTCCTCACATGCATGTCATTATATGTGAAGGAATTGTTCACAACAATGAGATTTAATACTTATATTGTTGCATACATGCCTTCTATTTTATCACTACCTTTCTACTATTGGATGTCATCAATAAAATAATACAGCTTATATATTTGCATGTTATTTGAAATTATGTCTTTGCATTGTCTTTTATGTGTCATTTATTTGTTGCCCGCAGCAACGCGCGGGGTATCATCTAGTATTTACTCATGGTTTACACACATCATATAAGTTATTGTGCTTAAATGAGCATTTTATAAGTTGTTGCACTAGATTACACCCACCTCACAAGTCCATGTATCGCGGGTGTAGTTTACTCTCGATAGAAATAACCTTTGGATGAACGTTTTTCGTAGCTAAACAACCGTGCTGTTACGGCTTAAACAACTGAAACAAGCCAGCGTGGTGTAGGAAATAGCCGTTGTGTTGGGTTGGGTTGGATTGGATGGATGCATACATTGCCAACTTTAGGCCATGCTCTTTTACTAGGTTTAGTAAAAGACATATAAAAGGTATCAGTGGATTAGAATTTAAATAATAGATTTATATAATTTTTAAAGCAACTTTTCTGTGGATTTTTTTTTTTTGCAAAATACACTGATTAGTGGTTTCGAAAACGTGTTTACAAAAAACTAGGGAATATGGGTTAGAAAACTAGGGTAAAGAAGTCATTGCCGTGAATTGCTCACGCATTAGGTACTTCTAGACGTAGAATTTTAGAAATAAGAAGAAACTGGGATTGGGATGTTTTTGTATAAGCAAATCTTACAACAATGTAAAACATGGGAATTTACAAGACATTATGATCCAATAGCTCATAGGAAAATAACACAAGACTTTGGATTGCTTCTACAGAGAAGAGAGGTAAAAGAAGAGAACATTGGAATTCTCAAAGGAAAATTAAATGTAGTTGGAGACATGGAGTTATGTGCAAAATTTCTATGGAATTAGGGTATAGGAATGTAATCCAAAAAGATAGCCAGCTTCAAAATCTGGTTAATCTAGTCTGGAGAATTCCACTAAAATTGAATCCTTTTAAATTCCTATATAAATACTTAGTCACCAAGCATGGAGCGGTTGGTGCGCCGCTGGCGCTGCTGCCTTTCCCCTCGCCCTCCTCACCCTTTTGGCCTTTTCCCCTCGAGCCAGTCGTGCAGAGTTCGTCGGCCCCCTTTTCCCTCCGACTCCGGTGACCGAAGTCACCGGCAGCGGGGAGGGGGCGTCCAGGTTAGTCGGGTAGATTCCGTAGGAGGGCAAATATTTTTGTTTTATTTGTGTTTTTCTTTCTCTGTGCAGCTCAAGAGGTCGCTGGCGTCGCGTCCTCTTGTCCCGGTGTAAAACCATGGTTGTTGATCTCCCGTGGTGGCAGTTCCGAGTTTTCCCATGGCGCTTCAACTGGACGTGCTACAAGTTTGCGTTTTAGCGGGCTGTGCCGGCCTTTACCTTCATCTCCAACGATCATCCGCAAGAATGTCGACCTTCTCGTCAACGCGGATAGATCTTCAGGGAGTGACTGAACTTTCTTATTGCAGTCAATGAAGCCTCAACTACCATCGGAGGCCCCTTTTGGGTTTGCTTCTTAGCGTTTATCTAGAGTTGCTTGTGGTCTTTAAATCACCGTCGTCGTCGCCGTAGGTGCTTCGTCCAGGCGGAGAAGCAACGAATGACCTGATTGCTTTTTTTGAATCTTTTAAAATCCTTTGTTGCAAAAGTCCTAAGCTTAAGTTGATTTGGTCATCTTCAAGGGTCTTTTTTACAAAACTATTGGTGCATGCAGTTCAATCCTCGGTGTTAAGGACTACTCATGACATGTGTACTCTTCTTTACTAAATAAAGTGCATGAGTTAAAAAAAAAAGTATGTTGTGGTTAACCATTCTACATTCGCTTATGCAGTTTTTAATGAGATTTCCTGCACTACGTTTTCTGAATTGCTAAACCATATATTTTTATAAAAATGTTATATATAAAGATTTTTCATATCACATTTATAAAATATATTTTTAAATTTTATAGTAATTAATTCTATTATTTATATATAATTAAATAGCTATTAAATATCATATTTCATCTAAAAGCGCCGTGCTTAATTGTGGGACGACGACAAAGTGCCCATGGGCTCGATCGTGTGAAGATCAGATGAAGTCATATCACTACTTCCATCTCAGTGTACCACGTGGTACCTGTCTGCTTCACTGCGAATCCGTAGTCCGTAGAGTAGTTATCCATACAACATGTATGGCTTGCACGACCCGTTTTGATTACGAGGATCCCTTTACCGACGATAATATCACTGTACCAAAGCTTGTGTTTAGGTTTTAAAATTGTTTGGAACAAATGTTACGTCAGACATTTGATTAGATATCAGAAGAGGTTTTTGAACATAAATAAAAAAATAAATTACAGATTCTGCCAAGAAACGGCGGGACGAATCTTTTGAGCCTAATTAATCCATCATTAGCACATGTGAGTTAGTGTAGCACTTAGGGTTACTCATAGCCTAATTAGACTCAAAAGGTTCGTAGTTATGTAATTAGTTTTTTTATCTATGTTAAATGCTCTATTTATATGTTTAAAGATTCGATTTGATATTTTTAGAAAAAAATTGAAAAGCCCAAGCTTGATTATGATCGTGTACGCATGTACGGCGACACGACGGTTCTTTGGTCCAAATGATCACCACGTATCGATCGATGGTACCAAAGTTAGCGACATTCGGTATTAACCAGTAACTTGTCCGTGCTAACGCTACGGTATCAACTATATTATTCGTTAAATTTATTATCAAATAAAATACAATCAGGCTTAAAACCGATCCAAGTTATATATTGAATATTATAATGTAAAGTATAAATAGTATGATATATATATATATATATATATATATATATATATATATATATACACACCGAATGTAGCTACTCCCTGCACGTCCATGATGAAAAATATTTTTATAACTGTTTCTGCTCTCACCCAACAGAAAGTTTAGACATTAAATCTCATGTGAATAATACAACTACATGTATAGAGTTTGTACTAAGAGAGAAGAAATATGTATAGATGTGTTTCTACATCTTAGACGTGAAAGCGGTAGCTACACCTGATAGTAGGATCTAATTATATATATATATATATATATATATATATATATATATATATATATATATATATATATATATATATATATAACCTGTTATCATCAAATATAATATTTTTATATTGTAAACAAAATACATCCACATAGAAAAATAATATAATGTTATAGCATTAAAATATCATGTTGCATATACTACAAGCTACATAAAAAAGATCAAAACATAAGCATATACTACAAGCTACATTGCTCAAACCAAAAACCTTGACTGCGTCTCTCAGAAATACCCATTGGAAGAACTGCACAGACCAGAGCAATCAGTTATGAGCCTTCTGCGCTTCTTTCCAATAGAAATTTTAGCAGACACCTCTTCCTCTTCAGATGACTTGACTTCTTTCTCCTTTTGCTTTCTATATTGGTTGAAAGACCGTTTGTCTTGGATCTATCAGCAGATTTGGCAGTGCTTGCACCTTTTTTATTTGATTCACTGGATTTAGCTTCTTCCTTTGAATCCTTGTGTTTGCTGCCAGTATCATCTCCGGTTTTGAATTCAAATTTGGAAGACAAATTCATCGCAGTTTTCACGGTTATCACGTGATAATCACGCTACCACAGGGGATCAGCTTCAATGGGTGAAACGGTTTAGTGAACCCTGACTTAATAAATAAAAAAGGGCGTGTACATGACAATATCTAAAAATACATTGTGAATGCCAAAAAAATACACTAAGGTCAGCAAACCTAATTATACATTCAAAAATGAAACGTGTTAGTAATTTGACTGACCGTGTCCTTTCCAGAGCATCAGCACTGTCGGCGACTCCAGCATCTAAAACATCTTCGAACACCAAAATTTATAAATGCTTGAGGAAGTTGTCGTCATACTATTTATTTATTGGAATACTATATATGAATCTCAAGTTGCACATCAAGAATAGGGAAACAAAACTGTAGGTTGAATTTTCAAAACACCTTCTTTCCTTCTTCAACATCAACAGTAATCTCGAAAGATGAAGAGTCAATTGAAAGGACACCGTCAGGACCAACTTTGTCAATAGCATCAGCAATCATAGATCCAATAAGTTCATCATTGCCACTTGCCAGCAGAGGCAGAGATAGAGGCAACGGCTGTAACACAAAACAAGATCAAAATTAGAAACCTATTATCTTCTGAATTTTCATTTGTTTCAAATATGACCAGCCTTGTTATCTCAACACTAAATTTCTTTCCTCATTCCAACAAATTATTTTAACAAATTCCTGAGACTTGAGTGAAAGCTGTGATAAAATGGAGCAACTGCGGATACAACAAATCAAAATGAAAATTACAAGGTGTTGGTGTCAGCTTAAACATCTAGAAAACCAGTCAAAAGGGTTTTTGGCACATGCATGTTTGGCTGAAGAACGATTAAATGTATTATATAGTCATGCATATTAAGCATGAAATATAGAGAGCTCTAACACATGAATTTTAAACGATATGGAATTTGTAGGCAAAAATAGTTTTTATAAACAAAATATTCACCTAAGAAACCTTATTCTACTCCCAGTTTTAGCTCAAAGAATTTTTGGATCTAGAGATACCACGAGTAAAGAATTCTTGGAGCTCTACTAAACAAACACACAAATGGAAGAAAAGTATAAATCTAGAAATGTAAGGTCTGCAAAATGCCATCAGAACAAAAAAAAAAAGAATGAAAGACAAGCAGGAAATACTGAATTGCAACTGAAGGAATACACCTTAACTGAAATAAGGTTTTATCCTGGAAAAAATCTGAATATTTAAAAAACATAGACGCTTAAGAAAACATACAAGCCTTGACTTCAATAATGCAGCTGTGTCATCTTTCCCTTGAATTAATGGTTCTCCAGTCACCTTGGTGATAAGACAAAGCAATCATGGAGAAGCAGTGCACAGAATATTACCAATTATACAAATTATATCAAACAAATTTACATGATATCAGCACAGATATTTTCGATATGAACCCTTTGCTAAAGAAAAATATGCTTGGTAGCAATGGAAACAATATAAAATCTCCTGCTACAAAAACATGTCAATAGATCTACTTACGGACACTTAAGCAGGCAGAATTGCCCGTAAAGGAAGCAAAAGTGTGTCATGCAAACACTGCCTAGCATATCTTGACAAAAAAGAAGTGCATCTAACTTTCATACAAAAACAAAATTAACAAGAACAAAATATCTATAATCAAACTTAATAAAAAGTGGCAAGAAGATATCCAATGAAACTTTTTAATTTTGAAACAAGCAGAGTACTACAACAATAAAAAGGGAAATTATGGTAAAGGCGCATGGTGCAATCAATCAATATATGAACCAAATCTAGTAGAAGTAATGAAAATGATACGAATCGTCGGGGGCGGCAGTGGAGGCGGGGGCGCGGGCGGCGCAGTCACGGTGGAGGGGTGAGGGCAGTCAGGAGCGGAGGCGGTGGCGCGGTGGAGGGCAGCGGAGGCGAGGGCACGTCGTCATGGGCAGCAGCGGCGGAGGCGGGAACGCATCGTTGGGGGTGGTGTGGGCGGAGGCAGCGCGGTGGAGGGCGGCGGTGGAGGCGGGGGCGTGACATAAAAAAATTGAACACCACAATAAAATATAGGTACAAATTTAGTTAAATTATGATAGAATATAGAAATAATGTATTACAACATCGGTAATCGGCTAATTTAACAAGTTTTAAATATTTAAATACTACAACATATACAGCATAGATAGTTCAACTATAAAAGATGTTACACATGGGTTACCTTTTCAAGCTCCTCAAGTACAGCTTTCGCCACATCATTCTTTTGCTCAAAAATATCATCAAGATTCATTCTTGGAACTATGGATCGGACCACTAATTTTCAACCAAAAAAAAGTGGTTAGGCTTTCGAGTCAATAATTTGCTATGAGCAACTGTTGAATTGACCAACAAATATTAATAATTTTACCATCAAAGACGTAGGCCTAATTTGCTGCTAGGGATTCTGCAGCTCATAGAATGCATCATCAGCATGTTCCTTAACAACTCGATATTGGATAGTGCAGATAAGCTGAACAAAGACATAATCCAGCAAGGGAAGTTCACTTCATCAAATGTTTCACCAAGTAAAGACACAACCAAGTAATATCAGTAAGGAAAAAATTATTCCTCTGAACACAAAGTTAGAAACATATTATTAATTGGGTTGCTATGGCTGACTTGCCAAAGCAGACCGCAAAGAAAAAGGGGAAAAGAAAATTCTGCAAAATATCACTGCTTAAATTACTTTGAACACCAACAACCATCCGCTAACCAGTTCATAAAGTTGCAGTGATTCACTTCTTCACCCAGCGTGAGATCGTTTTGTTTTCGAAAACACACCAAAATGTGTCTTTGTATTAAGATTGAGGGTTTTGTACCAGCACACTTGCAGAAAGTATGTACATGAAGGACAAAAGAAAGGAACTGAAAAAAAGCAATAGAATACCAAGGCAATATCTCGCTAATGATTGTGTGACTATGACCAAGCCGTTCTTCCTTAGATTGGCTTGTTGGCTTCATGCTAAAGCGAGCTTCCTCCACTGCAGTGCCGGCCACCTCCTTCCAGGTTTTGTGGAGGCCATTGAAGACCTTGCTGTTCCTTTCCTTCCAAATCGGCTATCCAACCAGGATGACAATGGTGTCCAATCCTCCTATATGCGCTTGGTTAATCAAATTTCTACTGTTGAACCGCCAAGCAAGAAATGATTGCACGTTTGCACCCAACAACAGATCGTTGATAGGGTTGTATGGACATTTGTCGAAAGCGTCACCAGACACAGCGAAATATGCCCAATTAATAGTCTAATTACTTTCTTCCACCGCTGTTACTTCTACCAGTAATTTTTTTTCAAACAAGAAAAACTAACATAATTAGCATCCTGATAAGATGAATCTAGCAAGGGGAAACTGATCGGACCCATGTGTTGAACCAAATACTCTCCCCACCAGGTTCAGATAGGGAATTACGAAAATTTCCACGGGCTAGCTAGTACTGCAAACAAATAATCAAGCAAGTAGAATAGGGAATTAGGAATTGAAATTGCAATATTTAACGGTCTTACTCACAGTATATATACAGACAAGTAGGCAGGCCAGGGTGCCGAGCGGAGGTTGGCAGCCAGTGACGGGCAGGGCGGCAGGCGGCCAGGGGCCATGGCAGGCGGAGCGCAGCCGCGGGCGGCGGGCGGCAGGGATCAGGACCGCGCTAGCGCGGGGACGACGCGACTGCGCGTCTGCGCCAAGATAGGCCGGGACGCCAGGCAGGGGGGCCGCGTGGCGGTCGGTGGGCGAGGCCGCCAGGGGCCGCCGGGATCCGGGGCAGGCCGCAGACGGGGTGAGGCAGCGAGGGCCGACGGGTTCATGGGGCATCGCCAAACGACGACTGTCCGGCTGAAAGCGTGGCAGCGTCGGCCGTGCGAGTGGCGACGGGAAGAACGGGCGGGCGTCGGCGTCATGCGTCCACGCGAGGGGAGGGAAGCGGCGCAGGCGGTGGAGGGGCGGCGGCGCGGTGGAGGCGGGGAGGGCGGACGGGGTAGACGGGGGGCGGAGGCGGCGCGGGCGGCGTGGAGGGCGGCGACGACGACGATTGAGGGAGGCGGCGGATCCGCGGCTTGGGGGCGGAGGCGGCGGCCGCGGTGACGACGATGGAGGAAGGCGGCGCGGGCAGCATGGAGGCGGCGGCCGCGGCGACGACGATGGAGGCGGGCGGCGCAGGCGGTGGAGGAGCGGCGGGGAGGACCCCGTGTAGAGGATGAGGCGGCGGCGACACAGAGGAGGATGCGGCGGTAGGGAGCGAAGTGACGGCTGCTAGGGTTTGGGGAGGCGGGCAGGTGGAGGAAGTGCGCACGTGGGACAGGAGGGAGGCCGTTGGATCCGGCACAGATAGATTCTGTCCGTGGGACCTGTCTACCGATGTCTAACGAGTAAAACCTCTTGGTGCACTATTTGGTGTTAATTTGTAGTACGGTAAAATTTCTCTTGGACGTTGCATGTTAAATAACACGCGAATCATAATTTTGATAATTTATTTGAGTTATAATATTAATGATACAAATATTGTTTGTAGATAAAATTTTTACATGTGGCCCTTATCGATTTGAAACCAACGCTAAAACATGAAATACAATGAAAATCCATCAAAGTTAGCTATAGAATTAAGTTTTATAATAACAATGGTGTATAGTGGAGTCTTAAAAATTAAGTGCTATTTAAGTTTCGTTTGATTTAGTTTACGATTTTTGTAATATGAATTATTGAGACATCTATACTAATATAAAAGGGAGGAGTTGGAATTTCTCTATGGCTACTAAGGAAATGTACACAGGATCTACTAAATCGATTTGGTACCGTTAGATATACAGATCCAATGGACTAAAACGATCTGAAATATCTCAATCCTACGCAGGACACACCCTCTAACTACGCCTACCACGTCGGTGAAAACTCCCATCCCAACGCGTCGCCGAAGGTCACCGCCTGCTACCACCCCAACACCAAACGCCGCCACTCCGACCGGCCGGCGCTAGCTCCCACCCCCACTTCGACGCGCACCTCCAAAGCCCCAACGCCGGTCGCCGCTGCGTTCGCGCTCCCGACCAGCGCCGGCGTCGACACCGCCGCCTGCTCCCGACTGAACTCTGACCGCCGTGGCCGGACGCTGCTAACCGCGCCCACTCCGTCGACCGCCGCCTGCTCCCGCCCCAAAGACGACGGCCACCTGCTGCGCCCACGTTGCCTCTTCTATGCAGATGGGAGAAACAATTAATGGAAGGTTATGCTATGGATTTAGGATTTGTTTTCATTCGTGGTGTTTGTTCTGCAGAATTGGTGAATTTGGATATTTTTCTTTCTTCGTATTTTTTTCTCTTTTCATGGATGAGTACGATTTTAGTCTTTGAAAGATGGCAGTAGACTGATTTTGGTGGAAGGACGATGCAATTGTGTGGTGATTTGTTTGTTGCGTAAACACTTGAGTTATCAGTAATTGTGTAAATATTAATTGCAGTTTTTTCTCTGAGGGTATGTTAGCCAACCAAAAAGCTAAAGCATCTCAAGCTACCTGACTGGCAATTCAATTCAGTGATGTTATATTGCATTACACAATATTCATAGTTTCTTAGTTTATCAGTAAATCTAATGCATATTTTAGTGCTTTGATTAAGAATATTCTTTAGCTAAACTTTAGAGAGGATAGATTTTGACCAACTTTATCTCTCAAAAGTATCAATCATGTGTGGAAGAGGTTTGTGGTTATGAAAGCTCAAATTCAGATGAAGTGCATCAAGTTACTGCTATGGTTGATTTCAGTTTTGAAATTGATTCTTGTCAGGCTTATTCTTACTCTCATGTTGCTCTGATTTTGCAAATGATTTCCATTCAGATGTTTCTATTAGGTTTGCCCCTCTTGACATCAAGATTGGTACAATGATCAAGGAACACAAAAAGGACACTTGAAATCATCCAAAGCTAATAGCCATCCAGGTAATTTTCTAGCTTACATTCAAGTTTAAGAAGAATCTAGGGCTGGTTGAAGCATTGGAGTAGGTGTTGGGACTATATGATGACTTGCATTTCTTCCTCCGGTCCCATGAGATAATCTATCATGTGTGGCAGTACCAAGTTTGAGCTCAATCTCTATGATCCTGCTATTACATGTTCTTTAACTGATTTGCTATGCCTCTTATGTATTTCAAGCTTGGTGCATCCTCAAGAAATAGATAGTGACCTAATATTTTGGGGATTGGCAAGTTTGGGTCTAAATTTTAGTATATATATTGTAGTCATGTAAATGATATTTGTACGATATGATGTAAATTGGTGGTCTTTAAATTGGTGGACTTGACATGTGAATGTTTTGTTATCTATCTTTGATGGAAAGGATCTATTGTTGTGAGACAGACTCCATTTGCATACAAAATTTTGAATTCTATCGGAAAGATCTATACAAGGTATTTAAGTTATTAATATATTGTATATTCTATTTGGCTCTTTTTATAGGAGTACTGAACAACATTCTGAACACACTGTCCTAAACCTAAACTAAATTTTGTTATATTCAAGGTAACGAGTAATCAACAATTAATTTAGTATATATGAACAAATAACTGTTTGTTTTATTTTTATTTTATTAGCGACGTGGATTCCACGTGCACGCTCACTGGGCCTATTTTGATATAGACATGAATAGCAATAGCATCATAGCAGGTTCCCCAACGGGTAACGGGGATGGGTATATATAGAACGTCCCCGTATCCACCATACCCGTTGGGGATAGATTCTTGCCTAATTTGATACCCGCGGAAAGAGATATGATCCCATACCCGTTCCCTAATGGAGCAAATACCCATCGGATATCGGATATCGGGGCCCCGTTGCCATCCCTATGGACCATATCTTTATTTGGATGATTATCTAAACTAGTTCCATCCTTCATATCTCTTTGTACTCCACTAGATCATCTATATATGACATTCTCTATATCTCTTTGAAGGATTGAGAGAGATCATCTAAATATGAAATTTCTCTCCTAATATAGAATAGTCGTTCTATTGTAGCTCAATTTGTAGTCTTCATCCTCTATTTTTAGGATAGAAGATGGGATAGATGAGTTGTTGGGGATGCTCTAAGAGCCACCTTCTTCTAAAAGCGACTCCACATTCGATTGGCGGAGGGGAGAGGAAGCACGTTGGTGGCCATCGACAACGGTGGAGACGTACGAGCAAGGACAGTGGAGTTGTTCGACGGTGCAGAAAAGAAGTTGTTGTCGGTGGCCGGCGGATCCGTTAGGAGGATAGGAATGAGAGGAGCATAGAATGGCCAGTCAAATGTGTTCCCATTTTATATTACTTGGTAGCTTAGAGGTTTTTTCTATTTATCTATAAATCAAAAGATGGAGAGAGCTTATAAAACTTTTTATCTTGTCAAATCATGGGGATTCTATGCACTGGGAGATTAGCATATCTTGAGAGGGAATCGGATGATCTACCATTCCATGATAATGACAGAGGAGAAACAATGCGGTGACAATGAAAGAATCTTAGTCGTCCATTTTGAGATGGACGGCTATGAATTTATCTGCTACAGTACAACACTAGGAATATATTATTATTATTGGCTACAGTATTGTCACGCCTACAAATTTACACCAAATTTCTGAACAATAGCATGTATTAAATCTTGGTCCAGACATCAGCCCGAATACACACTGTGACAAATCAATACACAGTTCCATGACTTAAAAGCAAATAAAAACAATTATCTATCGAAATACAGCGGAAAAGGAAAATAAACTAAACCATCTAAACTTCAGCTTCAGCTAGCGATGACGGCTCCACACCACAGGCATTCTTGACGGCGGACTGAACCTCACTTCAACCTTCGGAACGACCTTCTTCTGACAAAGACTCTGGCTCTTGCTCTGGTGGGGGAAAAATTAAGCAGGGCTGAGTACAAACCACCGTACTCAACAAGTAACACCCAAGAGAGGAAGAATAATGAATGCAATAGGGTATCAAGGATAGGCTAAGGTTAAATTGTACAAAACTACAGTAATTTAGCAAAACAGTAAATAAAATAGAATAAAACGAGTAAAATAAACATTTAAAATAATCATCCACTAATCAAGTTTACACCATGTTACAACAGGCCCAGACCACTGTCGAACGTTACACCACGTAGCGACAGGGTCAACCCTCTGCCCAACGTTACACCACGTTGCGACAGACCCAAACCACTGCCAACGTTACACCATGTTGACAGGGTCAAACCAGTTCCAAGTTCATCAAGTTATTAAAAGGTTCACAAATCCCAGTGAATCTGTAATTTCGCCCCATAACCGCGGGCACGGCTATTCGAATAGTTTTACTCTGCAAAGGTGTACAACTTTACCCACAAGACACAGCTCCACTACACTTGAACGTGTGCCGGTGTACCACCACGATACCACGGAAAGGAAACTATGATAGGACCCGTCACATAATCATCCCTATTTAATCGCACCGCACTTCAGGTTTCACCTCCTCCTTTACACCAAGTCAGGCAGTCCCCTCTTGTGCTTTAGTAGATCCGGAAGCAGCAGAGGCTTTCGTTACACCACGATTGTCCGTCCATACTCCATCACGCCTACCCTTGCCTTGGTACGTCAAATAGTTCGAAGCCATGCTTCAAATTCCACCTTACCCATTTCGGCTTGTGGTTAGTACGGGTAAGACTTCTAGGGTTTCCTGAGAACCGGTCCTTAATTGCCATGGGCGCAACTCTCAAAACCACGCACCCACAGCCCACCATAAACAATATTTTAGTTGTATTTAATCCACAACGGGAGATTAATCATGATTAACAACTGCTATAAAGTCTTTCAAGTCTAACAGTAATTAAATGATAATTGGTGAGCTAGTTGAACTAAGCCAGGATAAGCATTGCCTAATCGTAATTCTAGTCAAATTAACCCTGGGATAACAATAATAAATGGGAATCAACGGATATAAAGGTAATAGCCCAATAAATAAATAAAGTAAATATATTTAAATACAATGCATGTTTGAATGTAAAGTGGGGAAATTTTATAATCATCAGTTCAATATGATCAAAGACGGGTGCCACTTGCCTTGCTCTGACTCACGAGGAACTTCGGCAATGACTTCGAGGACGAACGGCTATTTGGCAGGTGAAAAACCTACGACAAACAGAGCAAAACAAGCAAAACAGACTACAAAACTGCTAAAACAGAGAAAAAACTATTTTCAATGGATTCTTGGCATTTTTCTGGATTTAATGAAACTTGAATGGGCCTAAACGGAGACTAGATGAATTAGTTATGAATTTTAGAAGTTTTCTGGGTTTTTTAACTAAACGAAAAAGTCCTAAATCATTTATTGCGCAAAGGGCTGCTGACGTCAGTGAGGAGAGAGGAGGGGCGCCGACACCTGTCGGTGAGAGAAGGGGGAGGTGAGAGACCGACACGCGGGTCCGAGGGGAGAGAGAGGAAGAAGAGGGGCGATCGGCTGACGGGCCAGGCCCATCGGCCAGAGAGAGAGGGGGAGCTTTGGCCGGCTGACGCGCGGACCTGGGGAGGTGAGAGAGGGAGGGAGAACAAGGGAGGGAGGCTCGGCCGAGAGAGGAGGGCGGCGGCGACGGCAACCGGCGCGGCGGTGACTGCGCCCGACGGCGACGGCGACCGGCGCGGCGCACGGCAACGACTGCCGGCAGCGGGAACAGCGACGGCCGGCGACGGCGGCTGGAGATGGCGCACGGCCGGGCGACGCGAGCGGCGATGGCCAGCGGCTGGCGGCGATCGCGTGGGCGGCAAAGGGAGGCACGGGTGCCGCGGGCACGTCGGCGACGGCGAGGCGGAGGCGGGCGTGCCGGCGAGGGCGCGTCGACGACGACCGGCGACACAAGCATGTGGCAGCGGCGCACGGGGTTGGCGGCGGCATCCGAGAGAGAAAAGAGGGGAGGAGAAGGGAGGGGTGGTGCTCATCGGCGAAGCGGGGACGGTGGTGAGTCGGCGTGGACCGAGGACAGGTGATGACGGCCGGTGGCGCGGTTGATCGGCGACGACGACAGAGATTGCTCGGCGGCAGTAAGGAGGTCGGGCGTGGTGGCAGAGGTGAGGAAGAGGCGGCGAGGGCGCTGGGGTGCCCACCGGCGGCGGCGAAGGCCGGCGGAGATTGGCAAGGTCGAGGCGGAGGTGGCGACGCGACTGGACGGCGACGACCGGCGTCCGGCGGCGGGGTCGATCGACGGTGACGAGGAGCAGTGGCGACGGGGCTTGGGTGCGGCGGCGAATCGGGAATGGGTGCGGCGGCGCACGACAGCTCGGTTTTATAGGGGAGGGGTGAAGTGGCTAGGGCGGAGGTGGTGGTTGGAGTCCGTACCGGCCACGACGGACTCGGCGGTGGGCGTTGCGGGCGGCGGAGGCGGAGTCGGTTCCGGCGGCGACGGCGTGAACTTGGTCGGGGAGGCGGGGCAGAATTCGGTAGCGCGGGCGAGCGGCTGGGCTGGCTGGCTCGGCCGGGTGGGAGGCGCACTGGGCCGAGCGGCTGGCGGCCTAGGCGGGGGAGAGGGGGGACATGCGGCACGGAGGGGAGAGGGCGGCTCGGCTGGGCCGGCCGGGAGGAGGAGGGGAGCTGGGCCGGCTCGACTGGCTTGGCCCGAGAAGGCGGAGAGGGAAAAAAAGGAAAAAGAAGAAGAAAGGAGGAAAATTGGACTTCGGCCCAATTTGAGAAGGAAGGGAAAAAGAGAGAAAAAAAAGGTGGGAAAAAGGAAGGGCCCCACTTTTGTCGAATTTTAAATTAATTTTTGGCAAAATTTTATACTATGTAATTTGAGTTTAAATCCAGTTAATCAATTTGCGAGCTTCGATGTAATTAAATTAATTCTTTAGAGAGATTTTTCCTGAGTTATTTAAGCCGATTATTTTTTATGAATTAGGCTTAGGATAAAACTCCGGGCGTGACAAGTATTCTACCATTTTCTCTCCGTGTTCTTAGCCATGGCAAGTGATCCAAATCCATCTTGAGAGTGGTTTATCCTACCTAAAACTACATCGTAAAACCACTCGTTTAGGGTTTAGGGTTTAGGCTGTGATATATTACCAATGCTCAATAGATTCTATAAAGATGTGCTTGGTTCCAGAGATTAGATGGGTTAGGATAGAGTAACTCATTTCTAACCCTATTTGGTTTACGGATGGGTTAGACCCTGAAGATAGATATTCCTCTCAAATTCGGGTTTAACCCATCCTTCTAAATCGGAGGGATCAACTCATCCCAGGGGCACGTTGGAGGAGCATGTGCTACTGGATGAAATAATTTTTTTTGTCGGGAATACACAAAAGATTTACACGACTATGTTTAATAGTGAATTGTCTATTCCATTTATTAAATTTATTTTAAATATATTACTTGTATAAATATACATAAAAAATACTTTAGATTATCTACGTATTAATCCTAATACCTCGTAATTTTGTTTGGAGATGGGAGGTAAACTCACCAACTCACAACTCATTGTACAAAGATAATCATATCTAGCCTTCTTGCATCCATCCCTCGAACCAAACATGTGACAGGTTTACTCAATCTTATATCATCCCTCCAACCAAATAGAAAACATGATCTAACTCATCCATCTAACCAAACAGAAAAATAGGACAAACTTATTCCCCAATCCAGAAATGAATGCAACACATCCCACCTTATCTGCCTAGGAACCAAACCCATCCTAAAAAGAATGCATCTGTAAACGATTTGGACTGATGGGGATTCGCATGGCCATTCCAAACCGAGAACCCGCGAAAGAAGCAAAGTTTAGTTACTAAAAACTTTTCACTAAAAATCACCTCGAATCTTTGGACACCTAAATAAAGCATTAAATATACATAAACATTAAAACTAACTATAGTTATGGGTGAAATCGTGAGATGAACTTTTTAAGCCTAATTAGTACATGATTAGAGTAACCAACATGTGTTAATGATGAATTAATTAGACTCAAAAGATTTATTTTATTGTTTTCAAGCAAAATCTAAAATTTATTTTATAATTAAACTATATTTAATGCATGTAGGTGTGAATGATTGTACGCGTCCACGTAACATTCCTCTAAAAATTTTTAGGAACTTAGAGCATCCCCAGGAGCTATGCTGCCCGGTACTCCATCCGTGATTTGGCGCATGCAGGCAGAAAACCCACCTCCAGCAGATACGCCATGCAGCCATCCAAAGGTAGCGGATGCGCCAAAAGAGGAGAGAGAAAAGCAAAAAATGACGTGTCTCTCCCCTCACGCTATCACAACGGAATCGAGCTCCTGCCCCCCTTCGGACTTCCGCGGTCTCCCCTCCGGCGCGACGTCCCCTCCATCGTCGTCGTCGAGCGGCGAACGTGAGTATCTGTGGAGAGGGAGGGTGGAGACTGGAGAGAGAGAGAGAGAGTAGAGAGAGGAAGGTGTACCAGATCTGGACTAGAAGGAGCATGACACTTGTTGCCGTCGCCCTGCGCGCGGCCGCTATCCCCTGGCTCCGGCCATGGTTCGTCGCCTGCCCGCTCCACCTGCTGCGTCCGCCTCCAGACGCTGCCCGTCCCCCGCTCGCCACCGCCTGCCTCGGGCGGCCATCGCCGGTCACCGCCCTTCGCCGCCTGCCTCGGGCGGCCGTCGCCCGCTCGACGTCGCCTGTCTCGGGACTCTCCGCTTCCTTCCTCTTGGCCTCTCGGTCCTCTCGCCCGAGAGTCCTCTCGCTCGAGAGGGAGAAATTTGCTATTTAGACCACAAAATCGGATGGCTTCGCATAAATGGCCACCAAACCGGCGACTTATCCAGCTCCTTTCTGCTAAAATGGCTATATAGAATTTTCAAAATCACAGGAAAGAAATGTCAACCGATCAACCAAATTTCGGACCAAAATACCTCTGAGAAAAGCCTCGGTCCTCTCCCGTGCGTGCGTGGTCTCCTCCTACTCCCTTCCCGTGCTGTGGCTGTGCGAGAGCAGAGAGAGAGGCGGCGGCATGGCCGGCGGCGACGCCGCGCCATCGGGCCGCCGGCACCGAGCTCCCCGGCCGGCGACCCACCCCCGCGCCCCCTCGTCGCCCAGCCCGCCTCCGCGCCCCCTTGTCACCCACCCCAGCGCTCTGCCGGTCGCCGCCGATGTCGGAGTTGGCGGGCCGACGGTCCTCGCCGGCCGCGACGGCGCGTCGCCGCAGCGCCCTCCCCGCCGTCGTGCTCCATCCCCTCGCCACCAACCGCGACGGCAGCGCATCCCACGGCGGCTGGCCTCGCCGGCCAGCTCCGGGACCGCCTGGTCCCGCCGACGCGCCTGGTTGCTGCCTGCCGCGGCGGGAGCGGCTCAACGAGAGCTTCGGGCATTTAAGGACTTTGCTTCCTCCCGGGTCAAAGGTACTAACTAATACCCCCTTGTTAATTAACATAACATGAATCAATTGCACTGCAGTATCATGTTAATGACCTTGTTGCAATGCAAATTAAACCGATTTTAATTTCCTTTGAGAAAATCCTAATCTCTCTGGTGTTCTCATCTTTCACAAAGCCACGGCACGGGAAGGGAGAAGGAGACCACGCACGCACTCACGCTCCCTGCCCAGGCTTTTCTCCGGGGTATTTGTTCGAAATTTAGTTGACCGGTTGACATTTTTTTTTGTGTGATTTCGAAAATTCAGATGGCCATTTTAGCGGAGAGGAGTCGGATATTTTAGAGAAACCTTCGGTTTAGGGCCCCTTTGAATCAAATGAATGAAAAAAAAACAGAGAAATAGAAAAAACATAGGATTCTCACATGAATGTAAGGGTAAAACAGAGGATTGCAAAACACAGGAAAAATATAGGAAAGATCGTTTGATTGGATCACATGAAAAACACAGGAATTTAAGGAGAGATAAAGACTCAAAGGATTTTTTACATGAGGTTATACCTCTTGCTAAATTTTCTCTAAAACTTGTATGGGAAGAGACATTCCATAGGAATTTCATAGGATTTTATAGGGTTCATTCCTTTGATTCAAAGGACTTTGTAGGAAAAATTTCAATAGGAATAAAATCCTCTTACGAATTTTCTTTGAATCAAAAGAGGCCTTAGTGGCCATTTGAGCGAAGCCACCCAGTTTCGTGGCGTAATACCAAATTCCTTCTCAAGAGGGGAGGAAAGGAAAGAAAAAGGGAACGAATAAAATATTAAGAAAGAGAAGGCACCCGGGCGGAGTCCCTTCGGTCCGTTAAAATGTATTGATTTATAATTATTACCGTGTTAAACAAATTCAAATGTATCGATTAAAAAATAAACCATTAAGCATATATCCATTAAAATATATTGATTTATAATTATTACCGTGTGTAATAAGTTCAAATATATCAATTACAAAATTAAACATTAAACGTATATCCATTAAAATATATTTATTTATAATTATTAGCGCGTTAATAAATTCAAATATAGCAATTACAAAATAAACCATTAAACATATATCCATTAAAATATACTTAATTATAATTATTACTGCGTTAAATAATATCAACTATACCAATTACAAAATTAACCATCAAACATATATCCATTAAAATATACCCATTTCTAATTATTATTGTGATAAATATTAACAAAAAATTTATTCGTTCAAAACATATCCCTTAATACAAATGCAAGGTTAGTTAGAAGATATTATTAAAATATAGGAGGGTGCGATATAGATGACGTAATATAGATGATTTGTTGGAGTGAAAAGTGATATGGATGAAAATCTTTTTTGGATGACCATTCATATTGGGGATGAGATCCTCAATTGTATGTGAATTTGGTATATCTCGTGATCGTTGGATCAAAACGGATGGATGAGATCTAGCGCTTGCTATATTAATGAACAGTGACTCATAAGTACTATTACTACAGTGTTTTGGTGCTATATTCATGGTATTAAATTGCTGTGTGCCGCTCACATGAACAATGTTTTTTTACAGTAATGCAGAGAAACCGAATATTTGGATGATCAAATATGGAGGATATCCTTGGGGACGCTCTTAAGGGGCGTCAAACGAAACGAGCAGTGCGCTACTTACTCTACTAGTCTACTGTTGTTGCCCACCCTGCAGACACACGTACTCCTACGCAGCTTTTCCCTTTCCACTTCTTCCCCCTTCCATTCTCATTCCCCACCCATTCCTCCTTCCTCCACCGTTGCCTGCCTCCTGTAGTAGCAGTAGCTACTACCCCATTGCCATTGCCATGGGGTGCCCGCCGCCCTAGGCCCCGCCCCCCCGCCTGCCGTAACGCCCATGGAGCCCAAGGTGGCGGCGGTTCTGTCGCAGCAGGAGGAGGGTGCATGCGCCTCCACGGCTCCTCGTCGTCCCCACGACGAGGAGGTGCCGCTGCGGGTGCGGCTCGGGAGGGCCAGGAGGCGGGCGGGGCCCTGCACGCCGTCCCCGTCGTGGAAGCTGGAGGGAGAGGAGGAGGTGGCGCCGGAGCTGGCTCCGGTTCACCCTGCGGTGGTGGTGGCGGCGCCCCCCAGGCGGAGCACCGCCTCCGCGTCCGTCTCGGCCTCCGCGCGGCAGCTGGGCGCCAGCCTGTGGGAGATCCACGACGTGGTGCGGGAGGGGCGACGCGGCGCCGGGTCGCGGAGGCGCATGGCCGGGAGGCCGCTCGCCGCCGTCGAGCTGCATCAGGTGAGGGTTTAATTAATTAATTTGGTGTCTTAGCTTTTTAAACTCTATTCCTCTCATGGGCTAAAACATCAACCCGGATGATTCGTTCGGCCACACCAACATTGCTATTCCTATCTACATGAATTTACTTCACATGACGAATTGGAGCACTGATGAAAAATGTAGCATGCTTCGAAACGAAAAATCAATGCTATTCCCTTCGTTCCATGTTATAAGATTTTCTGTCCTTGTAGATTCATATGTGTGCTAATGAATATAGCTAAACCTAGAAACTCTTATAATATGTGATGGAGGGAGGACTATGCTAGAGCAAGTAAAACTAGTGCTTATTGACTAGACGGGAATGAGTTTCTAAGTTTATAGAAGGCGTGTAGCAATGTTGAAGTGAAAAAAGGAACACATTCTATAAACTTCTGGCGTGTAATGTTGATACATTTTGGTGCTTTCAAGAACAAATAACTGGGGATTTACACTTTGTTCCTTGGAATTTGGAAGGGCGAATCCTTTTGCTCTGCAATATACTAACCGACCAACATGCTAGTTCTTCAATTTGTGGAATGTCCTTAGGGAGTGTGTTTCACATGTCAAGGAGCAGGAGCTCTCTACAACACTTGTGATCTAAATCAGGCGTCGTTTAAGCTCAGCTGCATTTATATGATGCCACCTCTGTTTGTATGCATGTTCTCTCTAGACAATTTCTGCATACATGTTCCCTTTCTTACGTTGATCTCATAAAGGTGTTGAGATGTAACATTGAAGCGTACATCTCTTAACAGCATATTGCACATATTCAAACTTTGAATATATCTATCTGCCAAATGTACAAAAGGTGTTTTACTATTTCCCATTGTCTTGATTGCTGAATGTATGTATATATATATATATATATATATATATATATATATATATATATATATATATATATATATATATATATATATTGCATTTGTTCCATGCTAAATATTTTTATGTTACATTCAGCCTCAGAACTCAGATAGCGTTGGTAGGCATCTTGCAAATTCATCGACGAATCATAATAAGTTAAATCAAGCAAGAAATTGTACAGGACAACCTTTTTCTCCTCGAAGCTACACAAGCTCAATCGGGGTATGTATTATATGTTCTTATATGCTGTTATCCTCTTGGTTGCAATAAATATTTTTGCTTTGTGGGCACATAGCAAAGTCTTGTGGTGCTATATGCTACTGCATGTTAATAGGGGCAAGAATTTCTGTCTTGTGATTCTGTTGTGTTTTTCATTACACATGTTCGAGTCTGATGGAGAAGTTTTGAGAGTGGAACAGTACTCTTTTGCACGGTTTATCAAATCAAATTGCGGAATAGTCTTGCAGTTTACTAGTTTAGTTAATTCTTCTCTGACTGAAAATAATCACAAAAGATTGATAGCAATTAAATAGTACATTTGAGCATCGTTTTGTCTACTCATTTGATTTCATTCTTTATTTAGATCAATGAATGTGTGATTTTTTTGCAAAGAAAAAAGTAAGGGTAATGAAGTTGTTCCCATAGTGTTTTGCCCGCTATCTATTTCACATAACTCAAAATTTTCTCTTTATCCCTTGATGCAACTGAACATTTGCCAGATGTGAGAATCAGTACAGCAAAGCACATTCTCAAAAGTATATTTCTTTCTTGCTGGATTTTACAGGATTCCAGTATAAATCAAGCAATCAGTCCAGCTCGCTCTTTGGATATCAAGGGTAGATTTAGTGGGGCTGGTTATAACCTTAAGACACCAACAGAACTCTTGAAGGTTCTAAATCGAATCTGGAGCCTGGAAGAACAACATACCGCTGATATGTCAGTGATTAATGGACTAAAATTGGAGCTACAGCAGGCGCAGGAACATATTCAAGAGCTTATGCATGAGAGACGAGGATATCGCCATGATGTTGCTTCACTAGTGAGGCAACTCTCTGAGGACAAGTTTTTCCAGAAAAATAAAGACAAAGGGAAGATTGCAGCAGACATTCGTTCCCTGCAAGATGAACTGGAGGATGAGAAACGCCTTAGGAGACATTCTGAAGGCCTTCACAGGAAGTATGGTAAGGAGTTGTCTGAGATAAAATTAGCATTTGTTAAGGCAGTTAAGGACCTTGAGAAAGAGAAGAAAGCAAAGAGCCTTTTAGAAGACCTTTGTGACCAATTTGCAATGGGAATCCGAGACTATGAAGAGGAAGTCAGGGCATTGAAACAAAGGCATGTAAATTATGAATATCAGTTTGATAAGTCAGCGCTTCATATATCAGAAGCATGGCTTGACGAGAGAATGCAAATGCAAAATACTGATATCGAGGAAGACTTACTGAAGAAATCAACAATAACAGAGAGGCTAACAAGTGAAATAGAGGCATTTCTTGCCAAAAAATCAGTTAGCTCTAAGAATAATGACAAATACATGCATAGTAGACGAGATGCTAGCTTACGTCGGCAATCCCTTGAGTCTGTCCATTTTAATGGAGCTACTAGTGCTCCTCGGCTAGCTGAAGAAGATGACGATGATTCTGTTGCCAGTGATCTGCATTGCTTTGAGCTCAACATGCATGGAAATAGCATTCAGAAACATGACCATACAGGGTCTTGCAGAAGCTACACAGGCAACATGGATGCACCTAAGAGAAGATCAGAACACTCGCATAGTGTAGTTGGTGAGAGCTCACATATGTCTGACATGCAAATTTATTCACACGAAAGCAAGGCAAGATCCAGTAGCAGCAAGCCATGGCATACCACTAGAACTCAAGAAATCGGCTCACAGACCAGCAGGAGTGCTAGAATAATTCCAGCAGAGGAGCATAATGAAATCAATTGTACCCATATTTCTCAAGGATCTCACAACGATACATCAACGAACAACTTGGGGGGTTGTGCTGACTGTCTGGGGCAAGAATCGCTTGATCATTACTCACGGACTAGTCTGTTTTGTGAAGGAACTACTTCAGGGGATTTATGCAATCCACACAGTCCATCAAGGCAGCTTGATTATCAGTCCACATCATTGGGCCATGAGATAGCTGAATGCTCAACAGGGCTGCCAGTAGGCATGAAGAACACCCTAAAGGCAAAATTACTTCAAGCAAGGCTAGAGGGGAGGCATGCCAGATTGAAGGCATCAGGAGGTTCAGTAACCAGCAAGAGAAAATGAGTGCGGCCAATCTGTTGTAGTTTCTTCTTTATTCGACGCCCACTCAGTAGATGGCTTATATAGCTGCAGTATTTTCTATATTGCAAGCTGTAGAATCTTTTACTCTAGATTGCATCTGGCTGAGCTTATCTGTAAATTTACCCTTGTAGCTATCCAGGACGGCAGAGTTCAAGAACTCAACTTTTTAGAAGGATTTTGTTTGTGCCATCTGTATATTTATGACCTTTTTTGCTGATCTTCTCCATTGGCCATGGCATTGGGATGCCGATCTCATGCATCAACTGACATCTCTTCATGTCCCTCATATCATATCATTAAAGACCTGTACCTGATAGTACCATTAATGTTCTGTCAACTATAAAGCGCCATATTTGCTCAGAAATGCATTGCAGTTGCAACAGTACACATCTGAACCACCAGATGAGCCTTGGTACATCTAACATGCACGTGCAATTCATGTTAAACTGGCTGCACTGCAGCAGGTTGGTTTGGCCTGGACCATACTGGTATCCAGATTGCTCAACTGCTATGGATAGCAAAAAACTCTCAGAACGTTTCAGCACAAGTAACCTGCAAAAAAAAAAAAGGCAATTAAGAGCGAAACATGGGGCCAGCAGTAGATAGAATGGGTCGCGTTTGCACAGTTTCGCAGAGAAAGCAGCATCTCCGTGTGTTTTTGCGTCCTTGCGGTCAAAGAGTTTAACCGAGTCGTCGTCATACGAATTTCGTAACGTTTGTACCATTCATGGTGTAGTCCGGGTAAATTGTGTGTTTGCAATATCAAATGAACAATGGGCAATTGTTATTACTCCACAGGGTTCCCCCTACCGTTCTTCCCGCGAAAACCACGGCGCCGCGCTCCCGCGGATGCCGTAAGGTAACCGTCAAAACCGCAAAAATCACAGCGAATTTGAAAACAAAATATTTGATTTCAAAACCACGGGTTTCGCGCAGTAACCGCGGTAAGTACTTGCTAAAATAACGCATGAAAACCACGGTAACCATGGTTTCCTGAGCGGTTTTTACGGCCAAAACCGTGGTTACCACCGCAAAAGCAGCGGTTACCGCGAGGATACCGCGGGTGTGCTGTCAAATGTAAAAAATATTAAAAAATCTTAAAAAATACATGAAAAATAGGAAAATATTTTGTGACTATATTTGTGAGTTGTGACATAGAAAAAATAGAACATGTTTTAGGAAAACAAGAAAATTTTTACATTACCTTTTCTAAATTCTTGATATTACAACATAAACATACACCGTCATATCTCACTTCACAAAATAATTCACACTAATAACAAATAATAACAACTCTATTTTGATTGCTACGTGACAACTATACCTACTACACATTATTACTAACATGCTCATATAATTTTTCTTCGTACATATTTTCCATATATCCATCGTCGTATATTTGTATTTCAACATTATTTATCCTAGTGTCTAGTGCAAATTAATAACGACTCAACAACAAAATATTCTTCACCATCTTCCTAGCAAATATTATTTGCAATAGACTACTTTTTAATTTTGTTTCCCGAAATTGTCGTTTATGATTTTTAATTACGCCAAAAATACACTTTTTCATGAATTTTTTTGACAAAACTACATTATATATCAACTTATACAACATATATTTTTCCATTAAATTTCCTCAAAATTTTTAAATTTTTTTCAAATTTAAACTCGGTTACCATGTCTTACCGAAGTTGTGCCCCCGCGGACCCCACGGTTACCGTCGCGGTAACCGCGAGATCGGAAACCTGGCTCCCCCACCCTCCATTTTTAGGACTTATCGTTTATAAACAAAAATTTAAAATTTTAATTTAGGGCAGATTTTGAGGTTTTTCTTATCATATTTTATTTTTCAGCTTTTGTTTTAAATCATCGCACGTATAAAAGTTTTACCTATAAATTATTTTTAATTTTTACCCTTTGTTTTTTTAAGTTGGCAATCATTTGGTACCATAGGTAGGGCACGTTTGTTCGCCGATTAAATAATTGCATGAAAAATAGCTTTTATATCATAGTAAAGACATATATAAAATTTTTAGTTATAAATTTTTTTTCATTCGTAAAATTAAAAAGCCAAACAACCCCCCGTATAATTATGCCGAGTTCGTTAACCTACAAATTCGTAAGCAGTAATCCAAGCACGGTTTCCACGCCGGCACACGGCAAAATCCCCCGCACCGCCAAGCGCAGCGTAATGCGATGCTACGACTACGAGAGTTTTATTTTAATCACCTGTAGCTGTACCGTCGTCTTATTATAACCACCCTCCTTAATTATTAATTGGGCCATCTCCTCCTCCTCCTCCACCTTCGCCTCCAAGCCTCCTCCTCCTCTTCCTCTTCCTCCTCGCCGCGCGGCCTAGGGTTAGGCCCCGCGCGCCGCCGCCTGCTGCTGCACGCGCGTGGGGGGTAGGGGCGCGAGGCGGCCGGCCGACGCGCATGGCGGGGGGCGAGGCGGAGACGGACTTCGGCCGCTGGGCCGGGGGAGGGGGGGCGGGCCCCAGCTACGAGTTCGCCTTCAACTCGGTCAACTTCTCCGACAGGGTGCTGCGGATCGAGGTCGTCGCCGGGGACGACGACGACGACGACGACGACGCGCCGGGGTCGAGCGGGGGCGTGGGCGGCGCCGGCGGCGGGGGGCCCGGCTCCCTCTCCGATTGGGCGCGCCACCGCAAGCGCCGCCGCGAGGAGCTCCTCAGGGAGAAAGGTAACGCGTGGGATCATCAGGCACCCATCCCTTTGTTCTTTTTTTTTTGTGATTTTTATTTTCAATTCTGGGCGATCGTGTTGGGAAATTTCTGTGCCTTTAGGTTGGGAAATTTCGGTGCCTTTAGGTGGTTGATCATGATCATGTATTACAGCGTCAGTGAGCAGTGATCAGGGTAACGGAGATTGGATTAAGGGGATTTGCCCAATTTTTGTATGCTCTGCTGTAACTGTAAGAGATACCATTCATAATTCAACATTTATTCTCGGCCATTGAAGAATGACAATTGGTTTGATGCCACATATCGTTAACAGGAGCTGCGCGACAAATAACAACCAGGAGTGTATGGTATACCTGTAATAGGAATATATGCATCATATATTCGTGTGGGCAAGTATAATTCGTTTCATGCATTGTATAGATATATTTATGGTTCATATAGCAGACTGCAACCTTAGACTGATGGGACAATGTGGTCAATTATTTGAGAAAAAACGAACTTTCGAAGGGAATTGGTTGTTGCTTGATACATAAATCAAGGATAATACCTCTCTTGTTGATGCTTCTGATTGGGTGCACATTGTTGAATTTTTTCCGTGAAAGATGGGAATTGTGTCATGCAATGTGGCTATTGTGGGCAGTGTTGCAATAACATGAACCGTTGAGTATTGACACCCCTTAATAGGAAATGCTGTGTTGGTTATGGGCTTATTGCCATGTTCAAGTTGGAGGTTTGGATGAGTTTATACATGGCATGGGAAATACGGTGGATTGTTAGCGTATGATTAGTTGAGTATTAGCTATTATAAAGTTAAGAAATGGAATTGTTTGATTTTTAAAAAACGTTTATATGGTTTTTTAAAAAAACACTGTTTAATGGCTTGACAAGCAGGCTCGTGAAGTCGCGATAATCCAAGGAGTAGCCAGCCAGAATGCTGATCCGAACAGGACCTATGTCTAGATGGTGGATTTTCTTGGTTATATAGTTACATCTTATAATCTAGTGATTTAGTTTAATTTGATTTCCTTGATCTACAATACCAATAATCTGCCATTTTAGGTGTAGTTGTATTTTTATTGAATATCTTGTGTAATACTTTGTGCATATTCTGTTGGTTACCAGGCTTCTTTGGGTGACCAAATCGCTTCCCACTGACTGCAAATTTTGGCTGGTGTATGAACACTACATATGGGCCAATACGCTAATACCTGAAACAAAGAGCTAAACTGAGTGTGACAACAGGCCAAACCCTCATCTTGTGTACAAATAGCTTTGCATGATGAGTGGGCTAATGGACTATCTACTGCTTTGCCATGTGATTATTACTTTTCTACTTTTTCCTCGTGGCCATATTTGAAGGGGGTGGGGTTGGGAAGTAAAAAAAAAAAATTATGAAGGGATGTATGAAAATATGCTTTGCTAAAATATAGTTAGTTTTTTGTGGTTGATCTTCATACTTCAATTTCTTTTTATCTGTGCTAGTTGATCTTAATGTTTGTTTTGTGCTTATGGTAATTTTGAAAGTCCTCCTTGACACCTTAGTTACCAATTATTGCCACAAGTCTATTAGCATGTTACATTCTGTTTTATGATATTCTATTCTCATTAGTGATGGCATCATTTTGTAGTTATACCTGTGATTATTTGCTGTTATCTAAAATGTCCCTGAGTACCTTTGTGATGTTTTTCCTTTTTCGATGCTTTTTTGTTACATATGATTGTCTACTGCTACTTATACATCCGTCGTTATTCTTTCTGATGGAAGACTTGTTTACTACCAATTTCTGTCTGCAGAGTCTGAAGCAGTCATGCCAGACCAAATAAATTGCAAAGTCGAAGCAGAAGAACGTGACGCATATGAAGAAAATCAAGAGGAACCTGTAACAATGATGGACGAATCTCCACCCAGTGTTGGTCCCGATGGTATGTACTGCTGAAAGGTCTATCACCTTGGGTCAGTCTGCAGTCACCATGTTATGTTGCATTGTGATGTGGAATGTGGAATCCAGTTAGTTGGTGGAATCTTTACTCATGCTAGTTTGATTTCTCTGTTATATGCAAACTGAGAAACATTCAATTTAATTCTATGCTACAATAAAAAAATAGAAATTAGTGATGAAAAGTTTATTACTTGTTCAGATTGCTAGGAGCACAAAGCACTAAAATGGGGATTCAATGTTTCATGATGTTTTCTTATCATTCCTTTTCCTTCTGATAGCTTACTGTCTTTATTTTCCTGATACCCTGTTGTACTGAATGTATGAAATTAATCTCCACTATTAAGAAGTACAGTGTGTTCCAAGTAATTTTAACAACAGATAACCTGTCTGGTGATTTGTCCTTGGGATGTTACGCCTCTTACTAAATTTTGGAGTTGATTTTGGGGCTTTTTCATCGTAGTTTATTTTCCAGAATTAGCTTTTAACGCATATAAAAACACCACCAAATTATTTTTTGGTCACCAGTAAGCCGTTATGGCTTATAATCAGCTGTAGGCTAAAGGATGAGTGTGTTTTCCTTGTTTGTTCCCTTAGTGATTTGTCCGTGGTACTTCATAGGTGACGATGGACCAAGTATGGACTCACCGTGGAGCGGGGTGAGTACACCAGTTCTAAGAGTAAAGGACATTTATATCAGTTCAGCGATTCTTGCTGCTAAAAGTCCTTTCTTTTTCAAGGTATACTGATAACCTCATCCAGTGCATTTGTTGTATACTCAGTTTTCTATTAGCTTTCTAATTCTAAAACCTTAATGTGTCCATATTAGCTTTTCTCAAATGGTATGAAAGAATCCGATGAGAGGCAGGCAACCCTTAGAATTACTGATTCAGGTAATGTGATAACTTTAGTTAAGTCAAAACATTCTTCCTAACTGATTATATTGCTGTGTTGCAGTTGTGCTATTATAATACTTGATAATAATATTCCTAATATATACTATATAAAATATTTGTAATATATATATATATATATATATATATATATATATTTATTGTAGACTTTTATGGTGAAGATGGTTTCTGCCACTGCTCTTTTTGTTTCTCTGATACTAGATGTCTAGTCTCCTTTTCTTATTTGGCTTCACCATATTAAATAAATGTTTTGTTAATCTATCAACCTTCATATATGCACAAATTGCCTTGATCATTTACTGAAAGTTAAATAATCGACCAATTTCTCGCAGAAAAAGGAACTCTCGCCTTTGTTATTTTGTTGTTCTTTCTTGAATTGTTTCTGTATGCCTCATTATTTTCAATTTTCTTGAAACAGAGGAAAATGCCCTTATCGAGCTTTTAAGATTTATGTATAGTGGAAAGTTGACAACAACTGATCCCGCCCTTCTGCTGGATATTTTGATGGCTGCCGACAAATTTGAGGTTGTTTCTTGCATGAGGTACTGTAGTCAGTTGCTCACAAGCTTGACTATGACTACAGAATCCGCACTGCTCTACCTAGACCTTCCATGTTCCATTTCGATGGCTGCTGCAGTTCAACCTTTGACAGATGCAGCCAAGGAGTTCCTTTCCAACAAATACAAGGATTTAACCAAGTGAGTGATCTCCATTAAAGGGAACCTCCTTTTCTTTTTGAGGATTAGCCTTAAACATTGTTGTCATAAAAATTATTGTATACTGAAGAGCTTGGTTTGTTTCTTCTTCTCAAATTCAGGTTCCAAGATGAAGTGATGAACATCCCTCTTGCTGGAATCGAAGCCATCCTGTCAAGTAATGACCTCCAGGTGGCATCTGAAGATGCCATCTATGACTTCCTGATCAGGTGGGCCCGTGCACAATACCCAAAATCAGAGGAAAGACGCGAGATCTTGAGTTCTCGTTTGCTTCCACTTGTGCGATTCAGTCACATGACCTGTAGGAAGCTACGGAAGGTCCTAATATGCACTGATCTGGACCATGAGCAAGCAACCAAGTGTGTCACTGAGGCACTTCTATATAAAGCTGATGCACCACACAGGCAACGGGCTCTTGCAGCAGACCCAACAACCTGTCGGAAATTTGCAGAGCGAGCTTACAAGTACAGACCTCTGAAAGTTGTTGAGTTTGACCGGCCTTACCCACAGTGTATAGCATACTTGGATCTAAAGCGTGAAGAGTGCTCTCGACTCTTCCCGTCAGGTCGAATGTACTCGCAAGCCTTCCATCTTGCAGGGCAGGGTTTCTTCCTCTCGGCACACTGTAACGTGGAACAACAGAGTACGTTCTACTGCTTTGGTCTCTTCTTAGGAATGCAAGAGAAGGGCTCGATGAGCGTCACAGTAGATTATGAGTTTGCTGCAAGGACAATACCGTCGGGTGATTTTGTGAGCAAGTACAAGGGTAACTACACCTTCACCGGTGGTAAGGCGGTTGGTTATAGGAATCTCTTTGCGATACCATGGGCGACGTTCATGGCTGATGACAGTCTCTTCTTCATCGACGGTGTCTTGCATCTGAGAGCTGAATTGACGATAAAGCAACCCATTGTCTGATGCGCTGCTGCCAACCTAGGTTGGAATTGCTCTCAAGTTGGTATCAGTGTGAAACATCGCGTGCTGCAGTGCAGATATTCTATTGTTTCTTCTTCTTCTTCTATGCTTGAATCCTTTTGTTGATAGAAACTTTGCAAATGACAAGTGAAAAAAGAACCCCCGCTTGTTTTACTCCCATTTGGGAAAAAGGCTATGTTGCTCCAGCCCCTATGTTGTGAAAAAGTTACCATACCAGCTGAAGATAATGACATGAGCACCTCACTTACCCAACTTTTGGAAGGATGACAGTCCAACTTTCAGTGTTACATACATGCATACATTCATAAACTGACATCCTCACAGGTGAATGTGTGTTGAAGCATCCAACAGACTCGCATGAATTCTTCTAGCATGCTGAACCCAACCGAATAGTTCCTTGAGAAGATGTCTTTTTGTACCAGAGATGTAGTGTGCTGGTGTTTCTTCTTGTCGTCTGAAACCCAAGAGTTTGGTTTCTTGGGTCGGTCGCGAGGCTGGCGGGTCGCTGCACGGCCACCGGCGAGGCGGCGACGCCTCAACCATCGGCGACGATGTGCAAAAGCGAGATGCCATCCTCCTCTTGTGCTTGCTCTTCTCCTTCCTCCCTGTCGGTGTGCTGCTGCTGCTGCAACTACCACCACCAGATCAGTGTCAGGTATCACTCCATCCTACTGTACGTGTTCCGAATTAAGCTGTTTCTGATTGGCTCAACTCGTCTGCCTGCAACAACCACAACCGAGACAGTCTTATCTTACACGCGATTATATTATGTCCCACGATGTATTAAGAATTTGGATTCTTGCAGACAAAAGCTTCTTAAACTCCTATTTCATTAGAGCAATCCATATAAAAGATTCTATATCATCTGGAGCAAATTTGTAGCTTTGTAGTAACTAGATCATTTGTTCGTACTTTCACGTAGCTATCATAAAACTTAGACAATGTTTCAATTATTTGATCTTAGTTATCTCAAACCCCATCTACGTGATGTGCCTTGAACTACTGACTAATATGCTTTTCAACCTGTCACCCGTTTAATTTCCATGTAATCAAGTATCAATCGGCGATGCTGAACTTAGACCAGTAACTAATAGTATTGTTTTTTCCCGTCCGAACGAAGTTACGGACGCCATTTCTGCAGTGTGCAACATCACACGTCACACCAGATGTGTATGCTTTGGTTGTGGATGCCTGTGGTGGTCAAATTGAGTTATTATGAGAAAGTAGCAGATCAAATAAACAGCTCGCAAATCACAATCTAGCAGATATAGTCACGTTTGGATTGGTTAGTTTAAAACAAGAGCTTGGGTACCTCTCTATCGATAGCATTGTACTAACACTATTTGTTCATAGAAAAATCTTGATAATTGATTTAAAGTTCTACTACTATTAGAAAAAAAATATTCTACTACCAACAATAGATGTGATTGTATGTATGGATATGATCCATTAGATTATAAAAAATAAACAATCTAGATTAGTTCTACTGCTGCCAAGGGTGATATTTGTAAAACATCTTTTAAAATAGGGTTAATTTGATCAATACCACTCCAAATTTGCCGTGTTAGAAAAATACCATTACTATTTGCGATATTGGTTAGGTGTCACTGCAATTTTGTAAATTGAACACATATCATTATCGTCATTTTCCATTTTCATATAAACCAAAATACTCCTAGACGTGAGACCCACATGTCAGTTCTATCTTCTTCCTCCATTCTCCCCTCTTCTCTCGTCCCCATCTCTCTCCACCTCCATCCTCGGAGAACAATAGCGCATCGACCATCGTGTCGGTGTCTTTGCTAGAGCTGAAGGCCGTCTGGGCTGTTGACTCAGTCCTCAGATGCTTGTTGGCTCCGGTGCCAATGCCATTGTCGCTAACGACGAGTTAAAGACATGGTGCGACTTCGCCTACTTCCTCACCACCTTCGTCTTCTTTTGAGCCCTGAGGAGGACTGCACAGCCTTCTTACAGCGGCCCAATGGCATCGCCGCCTGCTTCCTCACCGCCGTTGTTTTCTTGGAGTTCCAAGAATCGACATCCCCCTTAGACTTCTTGGTCTGTTCCTACGTGATGGTGGACTCGAAGAGTGCGAACTCGGTGTGGTTGATGTTGACGAGGTCAAGCCCGGAGGCGGCGAGGCCGGCCGCGGTCAGGTGGGCGAAGAGGTTCACCTGGAAGGGGACCTAGTGCGCGGTGCCGACCTAGCAGCCGATGCGGGGACAATGGGCGGTGATGAGGTGGAGACAGTGGAGGAGAGGGGCTAAGATGGTGGCGGTGGCGCGGTTGACGTTCCTAGCCTGGACGGAACGGCTGTTGTTAACACGGATTGGTGTGATCATCAGAGAAGAAAAGAAGAGAAGGGAGAAATGAGAGCGTGATGGAAAGCGTGATGGCGATGATATGGATTTAATTTTATAAAATTACAGTAACACATAGTCGATATCATAAATAGTAAATATTTTTCTAATACAGTAAATTTGTAGGGCATGTATTAACCTTTAAAATACTGAGGAGAAAAAAAAGCAGGGACATTTCAGTCAAGATCATGAGGCTCGCGACAAGCATCACCTCTGTCTGTGCACGCCGTCCAACTAAAATTTATAGTGTGAAAATGGGCAACCAAAGATAACTAAAATTGTAGACAGAGAGTCGATATTGAGTCGTATACACACCAATCAGTTCCCCATAAACAAAACAAACGAATCGGTTATTATGTAAGGACGCGCAATTTACATAGTACCTACACAACTTGACAACTACGGAGTAGCAAATTAATTATTCCTAGTAGTTGCCAAGTGCAAATGCAATGCATGTTCATAATAATTATTTCTTGAAAAATAATTGCTTGTGCGCAAATAAGCCTTGTGTTAAAAAAGGGGAAAAAAGGCCTTGTGAACCACCACATCACAAAGTCTATATTAGTTCATTTCTATTGCCGTTTAAAGTGGTAGTAAAAATAGCATTCATTGTTTCTATTTTCATTTTAAAACAGATACATAGAAACTACTATCTCCGTCCCTAAACGTTTGACGCCGTTGATTTTTTTAATACATGTTTGACTATTTGTCTTATTCAATTTTTTTTTCAAAATATGTAAAGCTATATATATATATACATAAAAGTATATTTAATAATAAATAAAATGACACAACAATAATTAATAATTATGTAATTTTTTGAATAAGAGGAATAGTTAAACGTGTATAAAAAAGTTAATAGCGTCAAATATTTAGGGACAGAGAGAGTTCTCAGCTTTATTTCCACTGCCATCCAAAACAAAATAAACTTTTAAGTGTATGGCCCCTTTGTACCAATTCCCATTGAAAAATTAACAGAGTAATGATAAGCCAAACACTGCATTTGAAGCAGCGGTTAAGGGCGATTCAAAAGGATAAATATATTAGCTGTATAATTGGACACCGAATAACTCCAGTTCTTTGGACAACAACCAGGATGAGATGGAGGAGAAATAAAATGCAAACTAGCTGATCATGTGGAGTGATCATAGATAACAACAATCTAACTACAATTCTGACTTGTGAGAGATTACTGGTGAATGGTTATCTCACTTTTGTGATAGTTATTTGGTAGTGTAAATGACGAAATTAGTCATCGTAAAGTTAAAAATCTATTATTAGAAAAGTAGGATGATAAACTTTTTTTATAAAAAATAAATCATTTAACAGTTCAGTAAATATACGTGCAAATGCTAAAAAGGAAAATCTTAAGCAAAGAGCAAAGCCATAGTAAGAAACAAGAAGTAGAAGCAAGGTAGGTAGATGCGTTAATCGATCTGTGAGGAGTTAAGATGTAATAGAGTCGTTAATCCTCTTAACTCGAACTGTACGTGCGTACTTGGTTTTGGATAACGACGTGCGTGTTTGTACCTGAAATGAAATAAAATCGATGTGAATGAGGTGAAGTGAAGTGTCCGGGCGTAGGGAAATTCATTTCATTGGCCGGATGGATGGATGGATGGACACCAAATTTCAAGGACTGATGGTTAACCAAATTTCTAAACCCCATAAATAACATATCTTTGTACGACTTAATTAAACCAGCAATACGCATCTGCCAATTTAATTACACTCCATTAATTATATGGGCGATCATATAAATAATTATCCATTAGTTAAGCAGAAAAGCACAGATCTCTCAAATAAAGGCCAACCTAAATACCAAACTTGACAAATTGTCGCAAGTATCTTTCATGTACCAAAAAAACAAAACCTGCCATTACTTTCTAATATTCCATTGTTAATTCATTTGGTGTTATATTTTTCTTTTGGGAGAAATTCCTTGGCATTATTGCACTCAAGGTAACCAGATGCTCAAAGCTGAGAAGCAAGCTTATTGATATGTATAGGAAAAAAATTATAATGGTGGTAAAAAAAAGAGCAATAATTAACTGTGCCGACAGAGAATTACTCGTGGTTAAAATAAATTCAGAGAGTTTAAAGCGGAGGTACTTTGCCACGTCCGCAAGTAAAGCCAGCTGATCAGTGATCAGAACTTCACGTAAAGATGCTCATGAGAATCAGATCGAAAGATAGAATATTTTTTTAAAAAAAGGCGAGAGAGGAGACAAAAATAAAAGAAAAGCGTAGGGCTATGAATGATCAGTCAGAAGGTGCCATGGCCAAAATTCGTCGCTTCCTGATACTACTACTTTCCAGCTCCCCACTCTCTTCCTCCACACGAATTCATTACCACCTCTAAACTAATTAATTATTTAAATTTTACATAATTTATTTCTCCTCTATTTTAATATATATATTTGTTATTGTTAGGATAGGAGTTTAAATTGCTTTGACACAAAATTGATAGTAATAGAGAGTATTCTTTTGTTAAATCATTTGCCTAATAAAATAAAATACATATTATATTTTGATGGATGCAGTAGTAATCTAGAAAAGAAATTACATGGTAGAGTCTTTTTACCTACTCCCTCCGTTCCGCATATAAACATGTCTAGCTATAAATTATTTATAGATTTATATCAACATTTATTCATAAAAGTTGTTATACTTTAGACAGAGGTAGCAACTGTGAAGACTTTGTTGGATCACAGGATTTTCATTGGAGACGTTTAATTCTTAGAAAATTCCATGAGACCTCTCTTAGAAAGAACCTAGCTGTAGGCCATGTTCTTTTGCCCACGTAGCTAACACATATTTTCTCGTTTTCTGCAAACACACTTTCCCAACTGCTAAACGGTTTATTTTTTTGCAAATATTTTTTATAAACAAGTTTTTTTAACTAATAATTAATTAATCATATGTTAATCCACAGCTATTTTTACGCGTCGCGTGGTTACTATGAACTAGTAAAAGAACACGGCATGTTATATATCTGACGATTTTAGTGGATTTCTCCTACCGTTAAATCTGCGCTGTGATTCGTGCACCTCTAGCTAGCTGTGCCGTTACATGGTGCGGGCCAACGTGTAGATCACAAGCAGTGGGTTTTATTTGGTCAAATTTGGCTTATGTGGTTCACTTAAGCATGCATACGTATGATGATTCGTTTAGATACGTACTATTTTACATGATCAAGTCCTGTTTCGAGAGCTACGTGTTAAACAACAACGACCAACAAGGAGATATATATATACATGGCACTCCTGCGATAATAAGAAGGGTGTTTACTTAGCTTATGGTATATTTGTAAATAAAAAGTAATTTATAATTAAAATTTTTATATTTATGATCTTAGCGATCTAAAAGCCCAAATATATTGAAAAATAAACCACGATAAAAATAAACTTAAAGTTAAAAATTTAAAATTTAGCTTATAATAAAAGCAAAAAGATGGAGCCGATTAACATTAGTGGCCCAAATCAAATGATGGTATTTTGGCCGCGTTCCTTTCGATGAGGTAAGTTAAGTTACCTTGGCACGAAAAACATAGTAATATATTAGTATATGATTAATTAATTATTAAAAAAATAATAGATCAATATGATTTTTTTAAAACAACTTTCTAATAGAAATTTTTTTAAAAAAATACACCGTTTAACAGTTCGGAAAACGTACGCGTGGAAAAAAGGGGATAACTTAATTTACGAGGGGAACGAACACGGCCTTTATCATACTCCTAATCAGAAAGTTTTGGTTATATACCAAACACATTCCCATACATGCATATCTATAGAAATCGATCGATAAATATATACTGATGTAGAAGAAGAAGTACACGCATATTATATGGCACAGTAGGCCATGATGTGGGCCCCGGGGACAGCGACAGCGCGGCTACCGGGCCCACCCGCACAGCTTCGAATCTCTTCCTTCCTCCGCCTCCGCGGCCCAACCCGAGCGATGCGATGTATCGTCGCCTTCATCTCTTTCTAATCACCCGCTCACCGACATCGATCTCGATTAGCCTCACTGACACCACCCTGCAACTAATCGAATTGAAACTTACACGCTAACAAAATTAAATTCATTTGGAACTTGGAAATTTGCATGGTTTTGGGGGAGATTCCTCGACTAATGTTTAGAGAATCATGGTAATGGTAGCATATCATTAGTTCATGTAGTATATGATTGGCATTGCACGGATATTATCATCGTCAAACATTAGTTCACATATTACTGCACAGATATTATTCTCCTATTGTACATACGGTTTCGCTTGTCAATGGCAAAATAATAGGATTTGTTTATGTATTATACAAGCCCCCATTTCGAAATATAAGTGCTTCATCGTGGTTTTCTAAATAAATCGCGATATCCTTTTGGAAAATATAGATAAATTCTTAAATATTATGCATTTAATCACAAATTATAAATAAATCGCAATGGTCTCCATCCAAGAACGTTGGTCAGCCACCCTCCACGTCAGCATAAGCAGGCAGGCAGGCAGGCGCACCGCGCGCATGCAGAGCCGTGAGGCTGCCCACTGGGCCCCACCTGTCATCTCCCCCACACCGACGCTCCCCTCCCTCCCGCTCCGTTAAATTTTTTCCATGGCCACCGCTCGCTTAGCTTCACTTCACTTCACTTCCTCCTCTCTCTCTCCTCCTGACAGCTAGCCACCAAACCATCGCTTCACTCACCCGCCCGATCGCGCCGCCATGGCCGACAAGCCTCCCCCGCCGGCGCCGGCAGCGAATCCCAAGCCCAAGCCCATGCCGGCCGCGGCTGCTCCTGGCGCGCCGGCGAGGACGACCCCGCCGCTCAAGAAGCCCCCGCCACTCGCTCCGCCGACGCAGGCGCGCCCGCTCAAGCCGCCGCCGGCGCACCAGTTCCGGCAGCAGCAGCAGCAGCCGGCGGGTGGGCGGAAGCGGCGGTACCGGGGCCACCGTGGCGGAGGGTGCTCGGGGAGGCGGGTGTGCTGCCTCGCCACGGGGTTCGTCCTCCTCGCCCTCTGCCTCGCGCTCGCCGCGGCGTGCCTCGCATACCTCTACTACCACCCGCGCCCGCCGTCGTTCCACCTGCAGCCGCTCGCCGCCACGCGGTTCCGCGTCGGGAACTCCTCCGCGGTGTCCGCCATGGACGTCACCGTGGCCGTCAAGGTGGTGTCGTGGAACCCCAACGACAGGGTCTCCTTCGACTACGGAGACGGCGAGGGCCGCGTCGCGCTTGCCGACGCCGACGGCGACGTCGCGCTCGGGTGGGCGCCCGTGGGCGGGTTCCGCCACGCCGCCCGCAGCGTCGCCACGGTCGGGTTCGTGGCGGCCGCCAGGGGCGTGGTGGTCGACGACGCCGTGGCGGCGCGCGTCCGCGACCGGTACAGGCGGCGGCAGCTGGCGTTCAAGGTGGTGGTGGACACCCACGTCGGCGCGCGCGCCGGGGCGGTGCGCACCGGCATGGTGCCCGTCCGGCTGCTCTGCGACGGCGGCACCATGGCGCCGCGCGGCGGCGTGTCCGGGACCGTGGTGGGGCCCATGAGCAAGTGCCAGGTGTACCTCTTCAGAGTCAGATGGTGAGCTCGCTCCTCCATTGCTGTTGCTGCTTTCTCTACCTGCATTGCTTCATTGCTCATCCAAGCTTACTAAATATGCATTTAAATTTTATTTCAAAACTTTAAAAACTAGAAGAAAAAGACAAAATTATATAAATTTAACTAATTAAGCCCTATGTTTGAAAAAATTCTGACTCCACCGCAGAAGCTTACTACGAACAACTTATGGTATTCTCTTCTAGTATAGTGGTATAATACCACTGGTATTGATCAACCGACATCCATAACAGCACATCCACAAGTACAAACAAAAAAAAAGGTGTTTTTTTTGGAACATAGGAATTAAAATATGCATGAATGAACATGAATTGTAATTAAGTAGCTGCATGCCAACTTGAACTTTAAGCAATTCTGAAATTCGCGAACCATTCTTGATTGGAGTTGTTAGGAGGATTCAATGGAAAACAGAGTACAAGGTTTGGGGGGGAGAGAGTGATAAGTGATACATACGAAATCTCTAAGGCTCTTATCTTTTCGTTTTGTCTATGTTTATAAGCCAAAATTAAATTTTTAACCTTAAAAATATAAAGTTGATTTTAGGATTTTTTGATTATTTTCAACCTTTACTTTTAGAGTTTTAGATGGCTAAGAACACGTATATAAAAATTTTATTTAGAAACTATTTTTTATTTACAAATATATCATTTGACTTTTCGTTTTTTTTAAAAAAACAAAAGATGACCATGTAAGTGGCTGAAGGTCATGTTTTTTTGAAACAGTCTAAAATTCCGATGGATTAGGTAATTCCATAGGAATTCTATGTGATGCCTAAAGTTCATTTCTTGGTTCCAAATCACCGCATCTGAAAATGTTCCCACATAGTTTGTATCCTATTAAGTTTCTCAGAAATCATAAATTCCAAACAATCCCCTGAGTCATTCTCATCACCATCAGTTAATTCGATTTTCTTCTTGTCTCAATCTCACCATGTCATCTAAGTACATTAACATTGACCGTCCCTCTATATTACACAACGTACCCAAATTTACTTTGCCACATCATCCATAATACCACCAACTCCCGTACGTTGTCTGATGAATGCTACTCCTGTTTCATACCACTCACGGACAAAACTACACATACTTGTGCTCATTAAACCGCTGCAATTGTTGCTACACATACATGGATACAACAACACATCGATCCCCAATTAAATTCGGTAGCGGCAAAATTTGGCACCATCTATAACACACACACACACAAGAAACCAGAGCACAAGGAAAGATTCGAGAGGTCAATGTGAGGTGATAATTAGGGCAGACAAAGCCAAGAATTCAGGGCATATGTTGCCATGGGATGTCATTGTCGTGTATATGGGAGAGGCAGGGGGCCCCTCACTCATTAAGCTAAGGCAGAAGGAGAGACGCACCCTATTTATTTGTTTATAAGCTAAATTTTAAATTTTAAATTTTAAATTTAGAGGTGATTTAGAGTTTTTTCACCGAAGTTTATTTTTCAGCTTTGGATTTTAGATCGGTAAGAATACGTTTATATAAAAAATATTCATAAATTATTTTTTATTTATAAATACATCGTTTGATATATTTTTTTCATAAAAAACTCAAGCAAACACCTCCACATTTTGTGCTGCACAAGATGCCATTGCCATGCTACAGTGGATCAGGTAGATCCGTGGATTATTACAAATGGTGACGCCGGCATCCTGCATTCCTGCTGCCTGATGAGTGCCCGGGACGCCTGTCTCTCCGGCCAAAAGGCGCCCCCGGGATTCTCTCTGTCCCTATCCTCTCTGTAGCTTGGCTTACCTCCCATGGCTGTCCGAAGAAGAAATCACCCAAATAATCGTGAAAAATTTCTGAAAATATTTCAACTGCATGTTTAGTAATTCTTCGTGGAGGAAGAAATTTCGGTTGTAGGAAGAATGTTAAGAGGTAGGTCAATGCGCCGTTGTACAAATTAGTCATATAGTTATTCTCTCTAGTCAACAATATTTACAGGCCCATTTTTGACTTTTTTTTAAAAAAACCGAACGACATATTTACAAAAGAAAAATAAATTATAAATAAATTCTTAGCGATCTAAAAGTAATTGCTAAAAATAGACTGATGAAAAAAAAACCAAAAATCAACTCCAAATTTTAGATTGAAAATTAAAATTTTGGTTTATCAGCATAAGTAAAAGCTTAAAAAAAACAAGGCGTTTGCTATTGTTGTTGACCGGAGGGACTATAAACAATTCAGAATGGATACCTTCCGTTTCTATGCTTTTTGTTTACCCTTTCGTGTGGTAAGAAACGCCGGTCATAAGTGAAGCCGAGTGGCGTGATTCGGGTACTGAAAAGGTGGCGTCTCAGGTGGTGAGTTGTCCATCGTTGGATGTTAGCCAGCGTGTCACCGGGTTCATCCAACTTGCTGTCCTCCAGGGTGGTGTGGCCACAATCCCACAGGTGGAGATCCTATGTGTGTGTGTCAGTCATGGTAGCTACCACCATGTAGAACAGGACACCAAATTTTCTGCCAAATGACAGAATTAAGCTAGGGTTGGAGGAATGGATGGGTTAGTATTCAGGGCATTTAGGGACATTGGATCCTAGATGAGAGGAACATGCATGATTGGTACTGCCTAGCAAGGACCAGCTCTAATTAAGACCAGTATACCTACCTAAAGTGGCTTAGAAGCTGTGTTGATCAGGGACACTTAACTGACAGGACAGAAGGTTGTTGGTTCAACAATGTTGTGAAGGAGATCAGAAAATTCCAGTGAAAAATGTCTTGGTTGAGTCAATTTTGGCTGCAACAATGTATCTGTAGGCAAAGTACCAAAATTATGGTATCATTAATACTTTGACAGTTGACGACTAGAATTTAATATAAACTGTTGATTGGTTAGAAAAGGTTACAGGTTTCCACATTCCAGGGTGTGGAAGTCAAGAACAATTTAAATCAAAACGCATTGCCCAACAAATATCTGAATTTGCATCCGAACATGCCGGCACAATGCATAATTATGTCCATCATGTGTTGATTGTGTGAGTTAATTTATTACATGACTTTGCTCGTCTGTTATCAATTGGCATTGCAAACACTGTAAGCTATGTAAAAACAAGCACTGTGCAATTGCTTCAAGTAACTGATCTTTCTGAGACAAAATATTTGTCAGGTTTAGCTTGAACTGAAGAACAAAAGAAGAAGAAAAAAAATCCAGGACAGGAAGTGCCTACTAGTAGCTGCTTACAATCAGGCTAATGTCAGTGGCGTCGAAGCTGCTGCTGCTGCTGCCGTAACTTATTTGCATTTCCTGCCGACGAGAAGACGACGATTTGGTTTTGTTTGGTGGCCACTATATATATAATCTCAGGTTCTGAACACTCTGAAGACTCTGAACCTTGATGATTATAGTTCCTTGTAAGAAGAGAAGAAGCGAGAAGTTTGTAAGTGTATATGCATGACTCCTAGTCCCAGCTCTCCAATTCTTTTGATTGTGTGGTATATATACAAACATAGCAGGAATCGAGTGATTTGTTCTTTGTGTGTTGATGCTTCTCCAAAACTTCTGTTGCTGATTTGAAGTGACCATGTGGTAGTACATGATCGATCTGCCGGTTTGCTTTGATCCAATTAGGAGTATATATGGAGAGAAGAACTGATCATATGTTAAATTACACATACAACTATAGGACGAGAGTAGGGCTCGGGCGCCCGATCTATTCCGAAATATTGATATGTCATACTGCTATATTTCTGATAAAAGTATTACTCGTATTATATTTCTAATTCAACCATTTGTATGTCACACATGAAACATTAAGCTGTAACTATTGAAATAGTGCAAAATTCTTGCTGAAACATATAAAGAACATAACGTGGATCGTTGACAAGTAAACTAATGAACCATCTGAAAATACTTATTTAAACATTGAAATATAATGTATGCAACATTTAAAAACGATCCATCGCAACTCAAAAACTTAGCTAAATATCACTTAAAACATTCATCTCTCACACGTGAAACATCGAAATTCATTGATTGAAACATATATATTGTTTTTATTATAATATAATTATGTGAGATCCTATTTTAAAGATTTAATTATGAGAAATGTAAAAGCTATAATCGGATTATAGATAAGATAAATAATTTTAAGAACTATTTGAAGCTTGCTAATAGCAGGAACATGCATAGGGATGAAAATGATCGGAAAATCGTTACCGTTATCATTTTTATTTTTTTTTTATCAGAAACAGAGATAGAATGGTAGAGTCGAAAATGATAACGGCATCGGTGAATATTGGAACGGAATTGTATTGATATTCGTCTGGAGCCAAATTTCATATCGAAAACAAACAAACTCTAATAGTGTGTATCGTCCATGCTTATACCGCTTTATAAATACTACCTCCGTCCCTAAATGTTTGACGTCGTTGACTTTTTGGCACATGTTTGATCATTCGTTTCATTAAAATTCTTTTGTACAATATGTAAAGTTATATATATGTACCAAAGTATATTTGACAATAAATGAAATGATATAAAAATAATTAATAATTATGTAAATTATTTTAATAAGACGAAAGGTCAAACGTGTATTAAAAAGTTAACGGTGTCAAACATTTAAGGACGGAGGGAGTATGTATAAACAAACTATAAACTCATGCTTATGCATGAGTGTGTACAGATGCGTTTGTTCGTGGGTGGGGCGGACTGATCAAACGCCCAAGCTAAAGAATTTTCCACAACTACGTAGATATATGACGTGATTAAACGAAATCTGCATTAACATGTAGTTTAACCCCTATGCATTAACAAGGGAGGCCCTTTGGTCCGTGGCCATATTATACACGTTAATGGGCTTGGGCCTTACTTTTGTTGTGAAGTCTGTGTTTCCCCTACAGGACGAAAAACTCCATTTACCTACCTCAACTATAAAAACAGACAGATAGTCACTTGGCTATCCAAACTAGACCGATTACTAATTGGTATAGTTTGGATTAGGGATGGCAGTTGGTCCAGCGGAACTAAATTTTATCTTGATTGTACACATCCCTATATATATATATATATATATTTTATGGTATGCCTGAGATTATTTTTATAATTATTTAGTCACGATGTATGGTTTAGTAGTACCTAAACAATCCATTACATATGTTGAGAACCATAATAATCTCAAGTTAAAGGATTATACATCAACCCTTAGTGAGAATATTAATGACACAACATATATAGCTATCCAAAATCATTTTGTTCAACATGTTTCCACATGATATATTTAATATCTCCATACTATGATCCATGAGACATGATCATCAATCAATACATATGTTGATCATCTAATCACATTTGTTCTGTATGTAATATTTAATTAAGGAACATTTGATGAAATAATAACTTACTTATAACATAAAGATTCTCATAAACGAATCACATATTCATTAATCAATACTAAGTTATCTCTATCAAAGAACAATACATCATAGATATGTAAACATAGGCCAGGTTCATTTTCCCTTTCTTAATAATAGATTCCCTCGTTTTTGTCACGCATGCATCTCGAATTGCTAAACGATGTGTTTTTTGAAAAATTTTCTATAGAAAATTTATTTTAAAAATTTAGTTAATTCATTTTTCTATTTTTTATAGTTAGTAATTAATTAATCATGTACTAATTTGTTACTGTGTTTTCTACACCGGTTAATAATACAACTGCCAAACGCAGCCATAGTATATGATACAACCATCTTTATGGTTGCCTTTAGAACATATGTTTAACAGTATATGCCACCTTGGGTAAAGATCATATCAATGTGCCATGTAGTGGTCACATAGAACGAAACCGCTGTCCAAACAGAGGGAGGTGAAGTTAACCCTGTTTGGATAGACGAGAGAGATATGTTTATGATCGAGAGATTAAAATCATGGTAGATCAATGGTTGAGGAAGGTAAACTGAACTTTTCCCGAATGGAAACCCTATACGTTGGCACTTGGCTGTTGCGCCTGGCACAAAAGAAAATGAATTCGAAATGCCGACCTGGGTTACCCTAGCCGACGGTGGCCGGAGAGAGTTGTTTGACCAAGTCAAAGAAGAACGACTGAAAAAGCGAAGCCAAATCTAAACAACTGAATGCCATAACGGAACATAATAGTCAAAATAAAAATATACTTTGAGGAAAAAGTCTAAATCAGTTATCCAGCCGTCAAGTTTTCAAATCCACAGCCAGTGCATGGTTTATTTTTCTTTTACTATTTTGAAATATTCTACTTCAATTCCTTCTTCAAAAAGGACTTTACTTACTCTATTTATTTGTCCCAATAAAAACGGTATCTTTAAAATAATTAATGTATTGAAGTTTAAGAGGATAAGTGACAATAAAATTGAAGATTGAAGTTTGATATGAAAGTAATGGCTTTATATTGACACGTATGATATTGAAAATAAGATTTGAGCTCAGGTCCCCAGAATTCGAACACGTGAGTTGTCATGAAATTTACCCATTCGAGTATGATATCTATTCAAATGTTTATAAAAGCTTTGGAAAAATACTAACGATCAAGATTTAAATATGAACATTGCTTTGTACAAATGTAAAGGACGAAGCAATTATATTTTTTGAACTCAGTCATTCCTTGCAGTTAGCTTTAAAACGCCACCTCAATCCAAATTTCTAAAGTTTGTTAGCTAATACTAATTAATTTGGTGTTAATGAGCCGCTCCGTTTGGATTGGTGCAACAAACATTTGCAGGCTGCTCTAAGTTAACTTAACACGCTCGTTTTCCAGTTTTCCTCACGTACGCTTCGCGAACTGCTAAATAGTTTATTTTTTGAAAATAAATTTCTATAGGAAAGTTGTTTTAAAAATATATTAATCTATTCTATATTTTTTAAATAATTAATAATTAATTAATTATATACTAATATATTATTATTTTTTCGTGTAAAATAAGTTAACTTACTCGTCCCTCTATCAAACACGGCCTACGTACTACGAGACTCTTAACAAAAATCTCAAAATAGCATGTATGATTAAACTATGAGGTGGAGCGGAGAAGAAAGGAGAGAGGGAATGAAATTTCCCTCGTATCAACGGCACACTCTACATAATCTTCGAGAAAAGAAGAAATAATAGATTAACTAATCTATGGTTAAAATTTGATAAATTATTATATGAGAGCTAATACATGCTCCATCCGGTTTAGTTTTTTTAAGCCGTTGACTTTTTAATCTTTCGTCTTATTTAAAAATTTTATCCAAATATAAAAAAATATAAATCATACTTAAAATTACTTTAGTAATAAACTAAATCATAATAAAATAGTCAATAATTAAATAAATTTTTTGAATAAGACGAAGGTGAAACGTAAATAAAAGAGTTAACGGCGTCAAAAAAAATTATGGGAGTAGATACAATGTTGTATCTATCACTTTTAGTTAATTAATTAACGTAGATAAAGTTAGAGGCAATAACAACTTTCTCTCGTAACACGCCGTGTTCGGCCGGGCAACAATTTAACTTAACCCCTCTTTTTGCGCTTCCCAAACTACTAAACGGTATATTTTTTATTAAAATTTTCTATAGAAAAGTTATTTTAAAAGATCATATTAATCTATTTTATATTTTTTAATAATTAATTGATCATGTACTTAGGGCATTTTCAACCCAATGAATAGGATGGTGTCCATAACACTAGAACGAAAGATAATGTGCCAAGTGAATAAATGAGAAAAGATAATAAAACTCTATCTTGCATGAGAGATGGTTTCTACACAACATTCAAAATATCATGTGAGATAAGCAGCATTAAATTAAAGTATAAAATAATGATGTTTGTATAAAAAAAGTAATATTTAGTAATAATTTTTTCGATGACGTGAAATTTATAAAAAATACATATCTAATATTATAATATTATAGGTTGGAAATGGCCCACCTCCTTACCGAACGCAGCCTTGGTCTTAGCAAAGTCGTAACTCGCAATGCAAGCAGGCGTGTGGGTGGACCGAGAGCCGCGTGGACGGACGGACGGAGGGGCCCGCTCCCACGCCTCCGTCATCCTCCTCCCCACCACGCTCACGCTCAGTCGAGGAGGAGACGAAGGAACAAGTCCGCACACGCGAAGCTTCCAGAACCCGCCTCACGCGTCACGCAACCCCTCCCCTCTCTCTTTAATACTAGCCACCCCCACCCCCACCCCCCCCCCCTCCCTCCTCCTCCGTTCCACCCCCACCGGATTCAGATTCGGGGAGAGCTTTAGCTCGCTCGCTCGCTGCTGCGATGGCGTCGAAGCGGATCCTCAAGGAGCTCAAGGACCTGCAGAAGGACCCGCCCACCTCCTGCAGCGCCGGTACTACTACTGCCCCCCTTCTTCTCCCTCTTGCGTTGCTTACGGAGTTGTGAGAAGCCTGCTCGCTCGCTCGATGCGCCGCCCGCGCTGTTGCTAGATCTGTGGATCGGTTCGGTTCGTTGCTTCGTTTGGTTGGTTGTCGGCGAGTGGATTAGATCTTCTTCTCTGCAGGTGGAGGTGTGCCAGCAAAACCGAGAGAAATCCGGCCTCGGATTTCGTCCAATTTGCTTGGTTTAGGCTAATAACGACTTGCGCCTTTTAGTCTACGGTAGCAACTTTTAAGCAGATACGGCACATCGATTAGGATCTACAACCCTCAGGTCTCGAAGCAACCGATTGTGTTCCACAATATGGCATAACGCAAATATCCAATGATCGGTTAAACTGTCTGACGCTGAAATGGTTGGATGCTCACGAGATGAGTCGAGGGATACATTATTACGTACTAGTTAGTCATCAACCCGTGCGTCGGCACAGGCCCCCAGTTGAGACAACATTTTCATGTATAACTCACGTTTAGGATTTTTATTGTTCCAGTATATGGGCCTGGAATTTTTCAAATGTGAGAAGTTCATCTTGGTCTTCTACTTTGCCGAAAAGTCAATTTTCACCACGTTTTCTAAACCCATCATTGAACTTTTCAAATGAAGCCGAATCGGCACAAGAGCATCCCTGTCTGATGCAGCATCCTTGAAAACTGTCATCTCCACTTGGTTTGCAGTACTAAGGACAATGCCAAAATGGATCTTTTCTATTCTTAATAATGAGGGCCTGCCATTTTGAAATATTTTACATTTGAATAGTATGAATCATCATATGTTTAACTTCAATATTCTATTTAATTCAAAAATCATACTACCTTGGAAATTTTTTTTACTTCTGTATTTGATTATATAAGTTTTTTAAAAAATGCCCAAATATTTTGTATCCCAATTTTTCTAAACTTAATTGATTTAGTGCTCAAATTTTTTTACACATTACATGCATTAATTTGCATAGTTATAAATTCAAAGTATTCCATTCATTTATTTATGCTAATACTAAGCTCCAATATGTCCATCTATTTCTATAACCAACATCTGAACTAAAATATAATGCACAAGTGTGCATATCTATATTTGTACACCTATTACTTCTCGAATAACATTCAAGCTCAAAATTATTTTTTGTTGAACTTTTAATGTTAATTTTTTCTCAGCTTTCTTTGATTTTATTTATGTTATCGTATCTTTGGTTTTCCATTATATTCTAGCTGCGACTAAAATTCGACTTTTTTTGGTTCATGTTCTGCACAAAATTTTTTCTTGTAGAGGCTGGTAGGGACCTTGCACTTTCATTTTGCACTCAATGCCCAATATTAATCTATGAGGCATGCATCTCTTGTAATTCTTTCTTATTAGTAAAATAGAGATATAAGTTTTGTAAGCTGTGTATGCTAAAAATGGATTTGCATATAGACTATAATTAAACACTTGGTGTCTTTGGTGTACATGAACACAGTAGGTGTATCAGTTGTCCAAATATAAAAAAGGTGAGTTCAGTCTGGAACTCGTAAAGGAATTTAGTCCTGATTGAGAGTAGTACAACAGCAATTCATGAATTTTAATATAAAATGGTTTCATTAAAACAATCTCAGCCATTGGTTTCATCTTTTTCGTGGATTGGAAAATCATGATCTTTTCTTTTTCGCTGATTGACTTGGGAATTTTAAGAATTTTCTATTTATGTCAGAATTTCAGCCTTTTGATCTTTTAAGAGGACCTCTAATTAGGGTAAGAGCAATTACGCATTGGTATATGTAATCAATCATTCCTTTTTCCATTCTTGCTTAACTTTTAGTACAATGTTGTATCAGTTTCTACTTGCTTCCTATATCTTTACTCCTATAAAAGAGACACTGCCACCACCACCTACCCTTACTACAGTTTTACAATTTAGCTCTCAAATTTTTTGATATTAAAAATCAGTTAAATATAGATTGATATCTACATATAAATTCAAATTAAGGTGATTATTTCATATAAGAAAATTTGATAACACATCTTAAATTCGTAGCAAAGCACGGGTATTTAACTAGTACTGTTGGAAACTGGAATAAGCAGTTTCATGCTCTACTGGAAGATACAACCTGCCGTACTATTCATTTGAGTTTCATTCTGGACAAATGCTTCCTAAGTTTACACAGATTGTTAACATGCTTGCTTTTTTAACCTACCAGGCCCTGTGGCAGAAGATATGTTCCACTGGCAGGCAACACTGATGGGTCCATCAGATAGTCCTTATTCTGGAGGCGTATTTTTGGTCACCATTCATTTTCCCCCAGACTATCCATTCAAACCGCCTAAGGTTAGGAAATATTATATTTTGTTCAACTTACATGTTTAAAGATGGCCTCCTTGTTGCAAGTATGAATGTTCTTAAGCTGTTCAAGTCAATGGGTAAAATGGATACTGTGAAAGTCTTACACAAATTTTTTTCTTGGACATTAAGAGTTTAAGACCTTTCAGGCATGCAATTGTAACCTGTAGGTGTAGCAATTTTCTGAACTGGGATATGATAGCAAGTAGAATCCTCTGATTGTGATTTCTGAAACCATTGCTGGGGTTAATATCGCCTGTTGCATTTTTATTTCATCAATATATCAACAATTATACCTTGCAACATTAATCAACCGATGCTTTCTGAAATCAAAACATGTAAATGTTCTTTCTGCTCATTGCTTTTGGTATTGTGTTAGAGTATCTCCAACAGCATAGCCAAATTTCACTCTCCAAATGTCTATTTAGCCACTCTCCATTCCATTTGGCAAGTCAAACTTCTTTTTTACTCCAACAGTCTCTCCATACATCCTCTCTATTCTGAGTCTTTGACATTAGGACCCCACTTGTCAGCCCCTTATCTCCCTCTCTCTCTTTCTCTTTCTCTCCCTCTCCCTCTTTTCTTGTCTCTTTCTTTCTCTTTCCTTCTTCTCGCACGGGCTGAGGCAGGCGGAGGGGGAGGCAGGCAGGGCAGCAGCGCGGCGCCGACGTCGGTGCCCTCGACGACCGCATCCGGGGCGGCGCGGTGCCGGCGCAATGAGGCAGGCAGGGAGGTGTCGGCGCGGCGGCGCGACACCGGTGCAAGGAGGCAGGTGGGGAGGCGCCGGCCCGCGGCGCCTGCGCCCGGGCGAGGAGGCAGGCAGAGAGGTGGCATGGGGAGGCGCCGGCGACCTCGACGGCGGGACGGCGCGGCGTCGGCGCCTGGGCGAGGAGGGAGGTGGCGCGGCGCCAGCGCCCTGGACGACCCAGCGACGACCGCGTTTGGGGCGGCACAGCGTCGGCGCAAGGAGGCAGGCAAGGAGGCACTGGGGCGGCGGCGCGACGCCGGCGTGAGGAGGCAGGTGGGGAGGCGCCACCTGGCGCAGCGCCGGCGCCGGGGCGAGGAGGCAGGCGGGGAGGCGGTGCGCGGAGGCACGGAGTGGCGTTGGCGACCTTGACGGCAGGGAGGCGGCGTGGGGAGGCGGAGATGGTCTTGCTCTGTCGCTGTGTCTTCCGGTGGTGTCGGTGGAGGCTGGGGAGAGAGATGAAGATGGTGGGTCCATGTGTGGGGCCCACGTTTGGCAAGTGAATGGCAAGTGGAGTGGACTGGCCAAATTTGGCTAGTGAGAGAAGTGATTTAGCCATCCGGATGGCTTGGAGAGTTAGATGGAGAGACTGTTGGAGTATTGTTTTTATTCAAAATGGCTAAATTTTGGCTTAGAGAGTGAGATGGGGAGGCTGTTGGAGATGCTCTTAATTCATTAATTCATTATTCTAAGTGCATGATTGCTTGTAGATGAGTGTTTTTGTGTTCTTTTCTGTGTGGAAGTTTTTGTGTTAATTTTAGTGGTGTAGGTAGCAGTTATAATTAACATTACCTTGCATCATGTTCCCATTCTTGTATTATGAACTGCTGCTTGGTTAGCCTTGACAAACCAGTCATTTGTTTTCATTGCCTTAGAAGATCTAGTCGTTTGTTTATTTTTACTTTAACAGAACTAATCATGCAATTATCTGTTTATCTGTTCATGGGTTTGATCGTCTCATCCCTCCACTAAGAAATCTTTAGTGCAGGGTCATGGCAGAGCACAGCTCGTGACCCAGTTTCTAAACTGGACATAATTATGGTATAAGGGTCCGAAAACATTTTTTTTAAGGAACCGAACGACATTTGTTTTCCTGGGGGAAAGGATCAATTTTTGTTCAAAATTTGGTAACTGCAATTCTTGTACAGAACTATTGCTTATGTGGTGGTTCGTTGTCAATTTGGCACGGTGCAGTTTGTCATGTAGAAAAGTTTTAGGTCATTCAGAGCTTATAAGGTTCTTATAGAAAAGTAATGGTTCACGATTGGAAATTTGTAGTTGGGACTCGGACATGCTCTAGTTTTTCTTGCTATTTCCTAAGTTCATTAGTCTGATTCTGCAGAACAATTAAAATCAATAGTAAAATCTGCAGGTGGCATTCAAGACAAAGGTATTCCATCCAAACATTAACAGCAACGGAAGCATCTGCCTTGATATCTTGAAGGAGCAGTGGAGTCCTGCATTGACTATTTCAAAGGTTCGTTTGTCTTCTTCCAAGCTTTTATAGTGTTATGTGTTGAACAATTGAAGTGAGAATGGAACTATAAAACTTGGTTAACTGGTGGCAATCCGACGTGCAATGTTCTCGGTCTTGGGGCATATGCTACACTGAAGTAAACTTCTGTCTGATGGCTTAAGTTATAATTTTTTCCTCCGTTTCATTCAGGTGCTACTCTCAATTTGCTCACTGTTGACGGATCCAAACCCTGATGATCCATTGGTTCCAGAGATTGCTCACATGTACAAGACTGATCGTGCCAAGTACGAGTCCACCGCAAGGAGCTGGACCCAGAAATACGCGATGGGCTAGCGTGGTTGATAATAAGAAATATGATTCGCTCTCAAGATGTAGTGCCATTGTATTACCTTGGATTACTCCCGTAATGTTCAGCATTTGAGGAACATCTAGAACCAAATTGATCAGTTCGAGTTGTTGTATGGAATCCTACTATAGAGGTCCAGCTATTGTAAATTATGTGGTGGTAATCTATTGATTGTTGGTTTTATGTTCCTGAGTTAAGTTCGTCTATGGCTGAAAGGGAGAAACATGGCTGATAAGGAGAAACAAATCCCTCATTTCTTGTGAGTATGCTTTTCGAATGGCTGAATGATCATATTAACCTAATTTTAAGTTTTAAATAATTAATTATTAATTAATCATACGCCATTTACTTATCTCATTTTGTGTGATGTTATTTTCCTCTCTATCACTCTTAAACTCAAATCTCAATCCATACGCATTTGAATCTGTGGCGTGCCTGGTAGTGGTGTGGTAGAACCTTAGAGCAGTATAATAGCAGGCTATAAGCATATTTTAAATAGATAAGAGTGGAGAGAAGAGATGTGGCTATTAATTTGTAGCTAGCTGTATATGGACTCTAAGACGTTGTACACGGACTATAAGACACACAGTGTCTGTATGATATGTGGGAGTGGGAGTGTGTCTGTATGATATGTGGGAGTGGGAGTATTGCAGTGTAGGTAACTATTATATAAATTAGCTATTAGATTGACTACAGATGAATTGAAGCTAGTCTTCTCTTAAGGGCCGAATGAAAAGCTCATTGAACTTGCTCTTTAAGGGCCGAATGAAATGCTCGTGGCCTTGCTCAACTGCTGTCTTGGCTTGACTTGTTTTAATTTCTTAATGAGCCAGGCTACCGTTTTTGCTAGTTTGCAATAATAAGCCAGCTTAGCTGGCGAGAAACTCATGAGCTAAACAAGCCAGCGCAGATTTTCTTTTTTTCCTACTGTACAGGTGACCACCCAAGGTGATAAGAAGCTCCTGTGCTTGATCCATTCATCTGTAATCTTTCGTATTAAAACTCGTTTTGCTTTCCTTGTTAGAGTGATGTAGCAGCTAGCCGTCTCCATTGACCTCATCTGGAGCTTTGAGTTCATTCATCATTGTAGACCTGACTATGCAAATGCATTGTTACACGCTCACAAAACATGAGGGCCAGCAATTCGGAGGTCAGTTCAGGGGGAAAATATAACTTGTGATTTCTTTCTAAGGTGCAAGCTGCCATTCTGGCTTTCAGTCCATATTATAGTCCATCGATTTCGTTTGATAACCCAGTTCTCTGTTATTATACTTTGTTTCTTTTTTTCTTTTATTTAGCTGAAACTAGTAATTTATGTCATGTGATGTTCCTATCTCCATCTTGCTTTCTATCATATTTTTGTTGTCAGACTTGTCACCAGAACTAAACTTTGCCGGACATTAGTTCCCAACCTCAAACGATAGAGGTGGTATGTGTGACGGTTTTTGACTTATAACACTTAGCTTGGTTTGTTGATAATCACAATAATAGCTTGACTGCACAAGCTGATATCATCCCTCATTTCTTGGGCATTTTGAAGGTAATATAGATTAGTAGTAAGAAGCGAACATCTTTAATCATTTATTCAACTTTTTTAAACGAGAATCCTTTATTCCCTCGGTAGTCACTTTTTTTTTCATTCCTTTATGTAATTCAATTTCGAAAGAGCAAACCCTATCTGCTCGTACAAGAAACCATGAGCATGCAATTTTCGGCCGTTTGTTCAAACATGAGAGCGAAATGTCATCACAATTTTGGCACCGGAGTATCCAGCTGGTCTACAAAGGAGGAGGATCACAAACTAGACCCTTGAGCTCCCTCCCGTCCGTAGCAAAAAAATTACATACTCAGTTACCCACATAACAAGAGTAAGGTATTATGCCTCTACGTGACTCGGAACCTCCATAAATGGGTTTGTTGGTGGATTACTTCAACACATCCTCTTCTTCCTCATTTCACTATGCACCACATCTACAGCTCGCAACTCCCCACATACTCCCTACGTCAAACACAAACGGGGCACACCAACCTCCTTGCTCGAGGAGTGAACCTCCGATAACGATCAAATGATCAATTTTGATAATCATGATATATGTGTAGATAATCATGGTGGCATGGTCTTAGCTAAAATTTAGTATAGTTCTTTAGTGAATTTGGTTAAGGAAAAAGCATATCAATGTATGGAACGGTTGAGTTAAAAAATGACTTGAGAAGGCACGACAAGACAGTTTTTATCCATTCTTAAAATATTTTCTTGTAATTTGGCACGACTAGTTATTTTCCTTTTCTTTTTCGAAAAGTATTATCTCATGGACAAGTTGGACTTTTAGGATCCAAGGGTATCTCATCTTATCAATACTACTATTTCGGTGCATCGTCATCTTTAGAAGTCAGATTTCAACAGAGCAGTCTCTTGGTTGGCTGCATTGGTTAGATCGACCTTTGGGATGTGAGTTTGTTCTCGACACCATGGTAGTCGTATCGGTTAGATCAGGATTTTTTTGTTCTAGTCTGATATTCTGATTTGACTGTGCGGCTGCTATTTATCGTATTAGTTTTAGTTTAAGTACTTTTGCAGATTTGATCGTTCAGGTTAATTATTTAGTAATTGTATCGGCTAGATCAGGACTTTCTTGGTTAGGTCTAATATACCATTCAAAACCCGTATTATTGCTAATTATTATACTGGTTTGATTTGGTTGACCACTTTAAGTTATTTATATTGATTTGATATTGGTTGTTTGATATTTTTAATCTCATAATTTCTCGGTTAGGTCAGATCTATTATATTATGTTTATCAAATAGTTTATATCGAGTTAATTTATCTTGCTCACTGTTTTATATATGAAACCAATAAGTTAGGCTCATCAGATTGATAGGTCAATACGAAGTTATAGTTTTGTGGGATCACCCCAGACGAACAAAACTAATCTGATTGAGATCATTTTTGTGCATCTTTTTCTTTTCTTTTTTTCAGCCAAAAGGAGGCTGTCTCGTCGAGCTAGATTAGTAGTAAGAAGCGAACATCTTTAATCATTTATTCAACATTTTTTAAACGAGAATCCTTTATTCCCTCGGTAGTCACTTTTTTTTTCATTCCTTTATGTAATCCAATTTCGAAAGAGCAAACCCTATCTGCTCGTACAAGAAACCATGAGCATGCAATTTTCGGCCATCTGTTCAAACAGCTAAACCATGATTAGCTCAAAGCAACGCCATGCAAGCTAAATTTTGTTTTAAACGTTGTGATACTACTAAATTAGTGGACCCAGTAAGGGCATCATCACCATATTATGCAGGACTTTTCAGTAAGAGAATTTGTGCTGGAAAGATACGTTAGTACCCATGGTTGAACAAGGCTAATGATTGGTATTGAAGAAAAGGTTTCCATGTAATCACATTACTCAACATTAACAATATATATGCATCAACAGTGTGCAACAGACAGCCAAAAGGTAAATGAACAAAGCAATATACAGCTGTAAAGGAGTGGCCAAGTATGAACCTAACGAAAGAAGCTTCGCCACCAGATATGATCAGACTAGCAGATAAAAGCCAGGAGGTCAGGAGGCCATAAGAATCACCAAAGCACATGACAGAGGAAAGTAATACCCTCAAGTGCACTGCCTTAAAAGAACACAAGCAAGAAGCATCACATGTAAGGTAACCATGTCGACAGTAGTCCAGAAAAGAAAAAAAACTGAACTTCTCAATTAAGCAAAGAACCTTGAAGGCTTCACCACTCCTCAATCCTCACCACTCGTGAGGGCTTGATAAACAGTTGCCCTCATGGAATACCAAGATTGGCAACTGTAACCTTCAACACAGCAAGTACAATCAGCTGACACAAGACAGAACTTACAAGCAATCATTCCATCTTTAAGCACAAATCCATTTACAGGTTGAGAGTTGTGATACCTATTAATTGGAACATAGTCCAACTTGTCCAAACGATAAACAATTAGTATCCTAGTAAAGAATGATTAGTGCCCTAACAAAACCGGTGAGAAGTCGTATTTGGTCAAAACTTCTGTACAGACAGTAGCAAGTAATTTCTTGGTTCCTCAACCTCGGGCCAGGTACACCTCAAGCTGCTTTCCTTTGTGATTCTGTAGTGAGCTCCCCAAATGGAAACTGCTCCTCCTGAAATCAATTGCTGGAGATTTGCTTCCAAAGGCAACTTGATGAAGCTGCAAGAAAGCAAGCATACTTACAGCAAACGCTGCAGCATTACCCAGAGCAGAACCAATTTTGTCCACTCGAAATGAATTCTTGGCTAAAGATAGGCTACAAGATAACACATTTCCCATGATACTTGAACCATTGCTCCCACTATCCATTGCATCCTCCCCTGACTGGTTATGAGTTGCACGAACATCTTCTGGTGAGATGAATCGACTCTTGTCACCGACTTCGCCTACAAATGCCAAGGTCTCATCAATGACTCTATACTTCTTGCCCTGATGTTCAGCTAGCCTCATGGCAAGGACCAAACGGCTCTGCTCCAATCTAGCAATTGCAGCATCCTGCTCTGCCCGTTGTTGCGATTGTACGGTCTGCGGACAAAGAACAATATTAGTAAGCATCTTCTATGCGGAATAAGTAGGCAAGAAAGAACTGAATTAGCTAAATTCAAAGGGACCATGCATTGTCGATATGTATGCACACATTTGAAGCCTACCACTCATAAAAGGAGAGCTTGCCAATTGAGAATGAGGAAACTTGTTTGCAGCTATAACCAAATTATGCTCAGAACCCAATATAATGAAACACAACAAACAAGGCAAGAGCTACTTATTCTGTGTTTATCTGGTAGGGCACTCCAGCAAAATTAGTCACTCTTACAAACCTCTGCAACGGTATGCAATATGACAGCAATTCAGCAAAGTTGCATTTTCAAGAACCATATTAATCCTTGATTTATGCTATCACCTTTTACCAAGTGACAAGCTGCTAAAGAACAAACAATGTTTTTTTCCTACCTTAACCAATAGCAAGCAGCAACTACAGGACAACAAAAAAAAAGAGAATAAATTCATGTGTATTATCATTTTTAACATCCAAATTGTCTTCGTTTGCAAATTATATTGCATCCTGATTGGTCAATATATATAGTCAAAAGCATCTGGGCAACTAAAACTCAAAAGGGGAAAAAAAAAGATCCAGCACCTACCAAGAGCATTTGCAAAATTGATAATAAAGTGTTGGATAACACATGGCCATTGAGCTTGACCAGCAATTCAAGAAGACTACCACGCGGACAGCGTGATGCAATCAATATCCAATCGAAACATCGATCTAAGAGCCAGGTGGATCACAACAGAAGCTATCACTCCACAAGCGCAGCAAATGAAATGATTTGCCCCCATATCAAATACAAGCAAAGGACGCGCTATGCAAAAAACGAAGCTAACGATAGCCGCCGCAACGCAGCCCAGCCTGACAGGGATCCATCCGCTCCCGCCTCCACGCCGAATTCATCACAAACAAACTCATCCGCGGCCCGAGCTGCGACCAACCAGAGCAAAACCCTAGAACAGAGGAAGGGGGAAGGGGGGAAGGGGGAGGGGAGGGGGAAGCGCAATCTCACGTGAAGGAACTCGAGGTGCTCCTCGAGGTCCTCGAGCGCCGTCCGGATGGCGTGCAGGCTCCTCGCCTCCGCCATGGCCTCCGCCGCGGCGGCCTTCGCGGACCCACAGCCACCCACCCCCTTGACGAACACGCACCCGTTCCGCCCGCCCCCGTCGCGCGCAGGCGGCGCCGACGGCGGCGGAGGGGGAGGCGGAGGCGGAGGAGGGAGGAGGAAGTGGGCGCGGGAGACGGCGAGGATGGCGTCGCTGAGGCGGTCGTGGAGGTCCCAGATCCGCTCCAGCACGGCCCCCGCCTCCGCCGCGTCCCATCTCATCTCCGCGCCTTCCGAAGAGCTAGGGTTTGGAGGCTGGAGAGAGAGAGAGAGAGAGCTCGCAAATAGCAATGGCGAGGAGAGGAGGAGGGAGGCGAAAGGGGAGGGAAGGGAGGGAGGGAAAAGAGGTGGTGGCGATGGCGGGCGGCACCACCGATGTGGAGATGGAGAGCGAGGCTTTTGTTGGGTTGCTCCTCCCTCCCTCCCTCCCATTGGGGCAGATTATAAATATGGCCTTTGTTTGGATGCACTACTTATTTGTGTGTTTGATTCTCTCTCTTTTTTTAGATTTTATTTTCTATTTTGAATTGAAAACAAAATTGAGTTGGAATTGCAGTTGATAATGACAAGGCGGGGGGGGGGGGGGGGGGGGTTATTTTTTTTCGCTTTTACAAGTAAAAACTTAAATGATATATAGGTGGTCTTATACCGATTTAAAAGCAAAAACTTAGTACGATGGAAAAAAATAAAAATCGACTCTACTTTTAAGGTTAAAATTTTAAATTATTTTATAGAATAAAGATAAATGGAAAGATAAGAGTAAAGTAGCGCACATAATCCTATGGACAGTTTCAACTGGGTGTTAACACCTTTGTTTTGAATTTGTAATTATCTTATTTTTATAACGGTTGGAGGATATAAGTTATAATTAAATGATATAGAGTTAATTTATGCTTCCAAAAGTAAGATGAAAATCTTTTATATAGGAAATTTGGGCACGTACCAACGAATAATCCAAAGTCAACCGGAGGGGGGAAATCAGGATCAAAATTTCGTATTGGGAATTTTGATTGTAAGAGTTTTGCGATATTACGTGATTTTTCTCCATGGTCCAAAAGAAGCTTTTCAAAAGAAATATTCTGACAGTGAAAGGGCCTCTGGTGAAGATGGATGGATTCGTCGCTCCCCCAAAGAAAAAGGGTGGAAAGTACCATTTCGTTGGATCTGACCTGATTTGCAGGCAGGTAGTTGGTGATATCATTTAAAATTTTGCGAAAGAAGATTAAATATTTATGGAATGAATGTTAAATATAATTGCAGTATCATCACACTAGCTCCTTTTTTTTTAAAAAAAAAAACGCTGTGGACCTATGCACACTTACGTGCAGGGCTGTCCTCATCATGGCCCAACAAACATGGCAACCCCACGATTCAAAACCATTTTTTTTCACTTTAAAAGAACTGTAATCCAGTCGGTTTAATTTGGCAAGCTCAGAGCATCTTCAGAATGCAGTGAAATTTACACAATTTTCACAGTAAATGGCTCGATTCCTCCATTTCTCTTCTTTAAAGTTCCTCAGCCATCCAGGTTCCGTTTAACCAGGTCACTAGATATTAAATAGTAAGTCTCGTGGACTAGTGTAGTCAGCTTCGATATTAAAGGTATGTCTAAATTTAGAAGAATTCTTAACATGTCTACCAAAAGTTTTATTCTCGTCCAAATGCCAATGCTATAAAAGAGATGAGTTCCGTCCATCCGCTTTCTCCACCCTCTCTGCCTGAAGTGGAAGTGAGCCTTCTCTCATATAGGCTATGCCTGTTTCAACGAACTATCCGCATATTATTCGTTGATTTTTAAGCGCACACTACCCCAATACTAAACAGTACGATTTTTATAATAGAGTTACTATATATAATTTCGTCATCTCATCTTTTATCCGCGTAAAAAAAACATTCATAGTACTCTTAGCAAAACTAGATAAAACGGTTTTTTTTTCCTTCAAAAGAATAGTAAATGCTGCGGTGGATCCAATGGTTGATTACTACAATGGATCCAATCATCCATCTGCACGTCGCCCCTGCCTTCGCTGCAAACCGTTATTAATATCAGAAAAGATTAGTTGATCACTTAAAAACATTTTTAGTCATCCAAAATTTAATGGTGTTACTGGCTCAGCCGCTAAATAAATGCCTTATGAAAAGAACCACCGTTAACTAACATAAAAAAACTAGTCAAGAAAACACAGCAAAAGAATTACCCTGCCTGTTATGTGATACGTTTCGTTGTTCCCAGCAACACAAAGCTATTGGACTAGTAAATGAAAAAAGAATAAATTTCTTCTATGAAAGAAAATATTGTTTAGTCAAAAAGAAAATCATTTTTTTGGGAATAAATTTGAAATGGACTGTTTTGTACATAGAACGTGGCGTCGTTGAACGCTACAAAAATAATGGGCCACGGCCCGCTAAGTACATAGCTGCTGCCTGCGGGCTGCGGCTACAGCCAAAAGCCCACAGTGGCACCCAGATTGAAAGGGTTTTTTTATTACTTTCTCTGTCTCTAAATATTTTATGACGTTAACCTTTTTATACATGTTTGACTATTTATTTTATTTAAATTTTTTATCAAATATGTAAAGTCATATATATGCATAAAAGTATATTTAACAATAAATAAAATGATATAAAAATAATTAATAATTATATAAATTTTTTAAATAATACTAGTCGTATAAAAAAGTCAACGGCGTTAAACATTTAGGGAAGGAGAGAGCACTACACAATAGACAAAATGGTAGTACAAGATTATGTTAAAACATAAAGTTAAATAATCAAATATAGATGACTAAAGTGGTAGTAAATGTGCAGTTCATTAGCTTAGTTTTTTTTTGTCGATTTGTTGTCTGTGTTGACCTGTGTTCGCTCGGTGACAGGTAGTTCTCTGCCATTTTGTCCTATTGGTACCCAACTGCTAACTGCAACGAACGACTCCAACTCTCCATTTGTCATACATGTCTTCCGCATCACCTCGATTTAATTTGTGGTTGTGTTAATCATTTTACTGTTTATTCTGGAACAGGTTTTTGAGAAAATTTGTTCTTGTGTTAAAAGCATTTTAATGTTTTTTTCTGCAACAGGTTTGAGAAAATTTGTTCTTGTGTTAAAAGCATTTTTACTGCTTTTTTCTGCAACAGGTTTTTGAGAATTACTGTGATGAAGAGTAACAAAATGGTAACATTCGAAGGCCGTCCTAGCTCAGTGGTAGAGCGCGTGGCTTTTAACCACGTGGTCGTGGGTTCGATCCCCACGGACGGCGTTGATTTGTTGTTATTCCTTTTTCTCTATTTTATTTGTTGGTTGCTGCTGCTGTTCGTTGCTTTGTTTCAGTTTCAAACTTTTCAGAGCTGAAGAATGAATGGGCATCTGTGTTTTACTTTTACCCCGTTACCATACTGCATGCTTGCAACTAATTTTGTGGCACTGCAAACAGCACAGTAGTAGGTGCCATAGTGCCAATTGGATGGACCACCACTACTATGCTGTTTCAGTTGATCTGTCAAATGAAAATAAACAACCTTTTCCTTTGGCATATGGCAAGTTGATCTGCCAAATGAAATAAACCACCTTAGCCTGGTGACAGATGACAAGAACATAACCCTCACCTGAAAAATACATAACTTCCCAGTCAATTGGGTTGGGAGATGAGGAGGGATTGAAAACTGAAACTTCAAACAGATGCTTCTTTCTACGAATAACAGCTGGAGTAGAGTTTGTAATTCCTGCAAAACGATTCTACCTTCAAATTTAAAAGTGACTTTGCTCAGTTTCTGCGAATTTCTGCGAATAACAGCTGGAGTAGAGTTTGTAATTCTAATTTGAAACTTGTTTGTAGTACATGCAAGGCGGGAATAAACAGGGCATGATCAATCGCACCACCAGCCCACAGAGAAACGGAAAAACCGTCATCCAGTCAGTGCTGACGAGCACACACAGGCAAGCAGGCAGGCACAACCACATGGTAGGTGTCACAAGGACAGAACAAAACCACCGCACGTCAGGGAGCACATGCCAACCATTCAGCTAAAAAAAAGACACTGAAAAGAAACGAATCCAGCATGCACAGCTTGGCACCAAATCATGGAATCCAATACAGCCAATCCGCACCACCAAACAATCTTGATACCCCATCATTGACATACAAATCACTCCAAGCCTCCTACATCTCACCTAAGATGTTAACAATCGTCGAGTCGCCATAGCTAATAAGTAGAATTACCCTAACCGAAGCCAGACGAAGGACCAAATGGATTAGAAGAGTCTGTAGGGAGAAGATGCATCCAGTGGATGGATCAGGTAGGTGAGCACAAGAGCCACCAGCATCAGGATGTACGCGATCCCCTGGTCGACCGATGTGCCTGCAAGTAATTAGAGAGAATTGCACATCAGTGTCATGGCAAATCAGTATATGGAGAAAATCATGCAATAGATAGCAAAATTACTACAAGTAGCGATCTCAAACTATGCTGTTGTTAACAATAGGAGTATCTATGTTCATAACAAATGGCATCTTACAGTCACCATGTTGCTGGATGCCAGGATCTTCAAATTTCTTGCATCCTACTGATTTCTTGTTTACAGTTTTGTTACCAACACTCATAATACACAGAAGTGCTGCATTTTAAACTAGATTTATATGTCAATGTCATGACTGAACACAAGATAACCCAATTCTGGTGCTTGTAATAAATATAGGGCATATCCTTGCAGCACTTCTCACATCCTTCTAATCAATTACAAATGGCACATTCTGATAGAAACTGTAGTCATTTTCAGGCAACCCAAAGTTAGACATATGTAAAGGGGTGGCAACCGATATCCACTAAAAGCTATTCCAGGAACCACCAATAATACTAGAAAATGACAGATAAGTATAAGTTGCTTCCAGTTGCATAAAAAAGGTAAAAACTGTGGATCTATCCAGCATGCCTGATAGATTGACTACTGCGGCATCATTATTTTTTTGGAGAAAAATGAAACAGTATTTTTTTTTCTAATATACACCTCCCTGCAACAGAATTATATTCTTTCTACCATGTAGCATTTAATTCGTGAAATATACTTGGCGCAAGGAACACTATAACATTGTGGCACCGGTTGCTTAAAAGAATCTTGTTTAAAACAGCACAGGAGTTGCCAAACGGAATTGAAAGAAATTTTCCAAAATGCAGTAGTAGTCCCAACGACCGCACAATAGACACCTGAAATCTGCTCAAGATTTTGAATGGTTGTACTACTAAATATGTTCTACAAATACTAGAATTGCGTCTAAAATTAGAAATGGGAGATCTAACGCAAGCTGCCTCGTCCTGCAAAAGATGTCCAAGCGAAGAATTCAAGCGCCGGGTGACAATCTATTTTTTAACAGAAGGGCAGGCTGTGTTCTTTTGCACAGATTATTTGTTAGCTATTGCGCGCACTCTTCTCAAAACGCTACAAAGTGTTGTTTTCTCAAAAAAAAAATTCTATATAAAAGTTTATTATCTCATCTTTTTTTCAACTTTGTAGTAATTAATTTCACCATTTATACTATTTAGTAGCCAAAAAAATCAGATAATCTTTCGTTGGCATAAGAACACAGCCTGAATTTTTTTGCTCTTGGGCGGATCGACGAACACCTGGGGAACAAGGAAGGAGGCGCCGGGCAGTCGGCAGCCTAGCCTGGCGGCCACGCGGGGAACGAGAATGCCGGCGCAATGCGGGGGAGGGGGAGAGACGTGGAGCGAGGAAAAGAGAAGAGAGAGGAGCAGAGGCGGGCATCTGTTACCGTCGCTGGCGGGCGCGGGCGCCGGGGCCTGGGCGGCGACCGCGGCGGGCATGACGATGCCGACGACGAGCACGGCCGCCACCGCCACCGCCCCGAGGGGAGCCAACCCCGCCGCCATTTCCTCTCCCGGCCGGCCGCCGGCGTCGGAAGACGAGAAGACACGGACGGGACGGACGGCCACCGACCAACCGACGAACGCCTCCTCCCCTCCTCTCTAGACGCGCCTAGGGCTCCCCGCGTCCAGCCTCCCCTACCTATATACCCGCAGCTATTTACTACGCCCCTCCCAATGACACGTGGGCTCCTGCCCAACGTGGAGCCCACCTGCAGCCCCGTAGATATTTTAGGAGGAACATTAAGGCCCCGTTTAGTTTAACTGGTTTTGTGTTACAAACGAAAAAATAATTTTTATAGCTGTCTAAAAATTAGACGAATTTTTAAACCTAATTAGTATAAATTAAGCTTAAAAGATTTGTCTCACGATTTATTCACTAACTATACAATTAATGTATTATTTAGTTGTCCAAAGATTTAACACGATGATTTTAGAAATTGAGAACTAAACGGTGCCTAAGCAAAAGACTTTGGCGAATTTGTTCTAAATCGTAATAATGTTACTATTTACAATGGTACCATTTTACAATTTTGAGTAGCAGTTCTGTAATAACGTTTTAACTAGGACAGTTACAATTTATCACTGTTGGCTTAAACGTTATAATAAAACTGTTATTAGAAAATTATAAAAAAATACGAACTATTATTATAACGGTGCAATTTAGAAATCTCGATTAAACTAGTACAGGAAATATCCAATTGCAATGCGGGGCGCGTGACCGGTGCCTCTGTGCAGCTGACGTGCGGGGTCACGGGCTGGTGGGGGGCCCACTTGCATGGAGACGGGTGGGGGAGGCACGTGGTGCTCTCGTGGGCGTGCCTCGCCTCGCCCCGCCGTAGTGCGGCGCATGGGGGCGGCGCGCCAGCCTGGCCCGCTTGTGCGTGAAACCGCTCGGCCTGCTAGTTATTTTGTTTTTCACCGGAGAGGGTACCCGTTCGCTGGATGACTGGTCGGGTGGGCCAGGACGGGTGGCCCGCAGGTCAGTGGGTGAGGATGGCGTGGGTTGTTTGGCGGTGGACGTGTGTGTAGGAGGGTTGTTTTTATGTGCATTTTACTTTTGTTTTCCTCTTTTTTTTTTTCTCTTGCCGTGCGCTGTCGCGTGGCCACACGTTGCGCGGCGTGCGGTGGTCCCTGTCCCCCAATGGCTATGGGGGCCCACTAACTGCTGCACCCGTCGTACGGTGGTGCGGCCACCGATGATTATTTAATAGAATATTTATAAATAAAAAATAATTTTTAAACAAAATTTTTATATAAGTATTTTTAGCGATTTAAAAGTTAAAACTGCAAAATAATTTCTGGTAAAAAATTTTAAAATAAATTCTAAATTTAAAATTAAAAAATTAAATTTTAGCGATAAAATATAAACAAAATAAAAAAGACCAGATGCTGACTGGCTCCCAGCGCTGGGATGCACGTCTCCACTTATGCATGGAGTACTCCCTCTCTTCGAACGTATTAGTCACTTGTCCCGCTTAAAATGCATGTCACGTAGTACAAGAATAAGATACTTCTTTGCTTTTTTTTAACAATTAGTTGCAATTTCTTTGTTTCTTAACAATTAGTTGCAATTGTATACTAAGATGAGCCTACATGTTTCTTATCTAAGGTTCAAATACTGTCTTCAGGGTCAAATGTCATGTTTTTTATTTCCAAAAAAATTTTAAGATTACGCTGCATTTTTATAGCTTAAAGGTAGGATGTCCTAGCACAGACATACTCCGTATGTCACTAAATGTTTGGCACCGTTGACTTTTTCATATAGATTTGACTATTCGTCTTATTCTACATAATAATAATTATTATTATATCATTTTATTTATCATTAAATATACGTTTATTCATATATATATATATATAACTTTACATATTTTAAAAAAATTTAAATAAAACGAACAATCAAACATACGTAAAAAAGTTACCAGCGTCAAACATTTCGAACATTTAGAGACAGAGGTAGTATAAATTAGTCGACAAATCATAATTTTTTTTGGCTCTTCGATGATTAGAACTAAAACTATGTATCAAATTACATATCATGAGCCTAGATATGGTAACACGGGATAAAAAGCATGACCAGTAGCCATACAGTTTTTTACAGTTCCTACTGTGTGGACTTTTCTAGTGTACTTCAAATCTGTTTTGAACTGTTCATCAAGCCATGGTCTGACGGTTGGCAGTAGTATTACCTCATTAGAGGTAAGATTTCATAAACAAGGAAATAAATAATACATTTGCTCAATTGCTCTACCCATAAGTTCTGCGCCGAACGTTGCCAGAATAGAAAAAAAATATTTTTCAAAGCATGGAACAAATAGTAAGTTCCAATAATAATTCATCGAATAAGCCAGGGGAAAAGGGTCCGAGCATTTGGCAAATTGATTCTAGAACACTTAGCATGTGTTTTGGTTTATTGGAAGGTATGAGATCAGATATGTCTAGCCTATTTCGAGGACGTTTAATTTTAGGATAGGGAGAATGTAAACATCCTTGAAAGAGAATCCTCTATACTAAGATCTGCATTGGTATTATCTCTAAAAATTATCTGAACAATCCAACCCACTTTCCTTTCTCACGAAAATTTGTGTCATCTCTCTCCCTCATACTAAATGGATAGCTAAACACTATCCCATCCAAAAAGAAATATGGATATGGATGAGTCTGAACATATCCCACATCATCTCCAAACCAAACATAACTCGCCGGTCAAATTGGCGTCGAACGGCCGACATACATATACAAACTGAAGGAAAGAACAAAGAGAAAACATATATGTTTTCCTTCGTCACTCTTTTTTCTCTAAAAGGAAATAAATGGAATCCAATTCAAGATCACCATGAACCCCTGCAGGTGCAGGCCACACTGCCATATAAAAACAAGAGGAAAAGAAAGGGAAAAAAAAACATATTCAGAAGCTAACAACAATTCTAGCCGTGAAGTGAACCCAGCAGGGCAGATCGGCCACCGTGGAATGCCTCGCCGAAGTGCCAAGACTAAACAATGGATGTGATCTGTGCCTCTGTGGATCCAGGTCGATGGCTGTATTCTTTTTTGGTCGATAAAAGATTATAGAACTTTTTGCTAGTTATTTATAGTATAAATGATAAACTTAATTACTATAAAATTAAAAAGTTACTCTATAAAGTTGAGATTATAAACTTCAATATATAAACATTAATAAAAATACACCTGTTTAGAAAATTGATACACAACCGAGACACATATTTAACGTGAAAACCCTAACGGGAAAAACCACGGACGCCAACCGACAATAACAACTATGAAGTGATGATTACAACACATAGGAATATACCCAGCCATCGCCCGTGGTTTTTTCCTAACAACATCGTATGAAAAACACAGGTAAAAGCTAAGAAATAATCTGATTGAAAAGAACTCAGTACATATGTCGCTCTTCTGTGCTGAAGCAACAATTTTAAGTACAGGGCCGTGATATGCACAGAGCCACAAACCCAGGGGAAGGCAGTGGACTGCAGTAAGGTTGGGCCAGGCTACCTTATGGGCTGGCTGCCGACACATCAGTCCTCAACACATGCGCAACATGGCCCACATAATATTCTCTTCTGTTTTTCAAAAAAAAAAACAACAACAAAAGACACTACATTAGTTCTTAAAAGAAAAAGGTGAGGGCATTTTAGTTATTCAAATGATCTATTGGGGGCTTAAGATTTTGGAAAGCAGCAGTGGGAATTCAACTTATCAAAATCTGAAAAAAAAAGTTATGTTTTTCAGCTTCTGTCTATTGGGTTTATTTTTTGTATTATGCAAATCTAGATTCTTAGGGGTGATTATTTGGTCTTTCCTAAAAAAACCAAATATTGTATTTGTAAATGACAAGATATATATACATATTCTTAGTGATTGAAAAACTAAGACTGAAAATAAACTTTGGCAAAAAAAAACCAAAATCAACTCCAAATTAAATTCTGGCTTATAAACATAACCAAAAACGAAAAGATTCCGACGCTAGAAGCTAAGTGATATTTTGGAGAGTTCGTGACTTTTGGAAACTCAATGAGAAGTTACAGTCGCTATCGCTAGAAGCTCCTCCAAAAGGTTAAAAAATAAAGTCGCTATACGGAGGTATGGCTAACATGATAACAATTTGACAAACAGAGAAGGAATCGACTTCACTGATGGCACTTTGCAGAACTGGTGATTTTCTTTAACAAATTAAGTTTTGGCAAAGTTAGTCAACAGCCACCATGACTCAAAACCGACAATAACCACTCAAAAATCATGGTGATTAATGAATCGCTTCGACCTATGGTAAGACACCGCTCTACAAACTAGTCAGGTCATAAAAATAAATCAAAGTTCAAATCATAGAAGATTTTATCCAAATTCCACCGTACTCTCCCGCGGCAATCCTAAAAACAAAAATGAAACCCCTTGAGAGCAATGTTCAGTTGGCAAACGATTTTTGAAACCCTTTTCATCCAAACACCTCCCTAATTAACTTCTCTTGAAACAAAAACCAGATTATTACACCCCCATTACTTAAAATAAAAACCAGCTCCTTAACCCTTGTCAAGCTCCTTGAATATTCTGGACCGAATCTTACCGTCAAAGTTAGTGGCACTGAGACGATTACGGCTCAGCGTCAACCTCGATAGCGCTGAGCTGACGTTTCATTCGAACTTATAATAAACATTTAGCACAGCTTATTCTTTAAATAAGTTTCACACTGTTGCATCAAATTTTTCGACACGATAGTGCACTACACAATTATCCTAAAGACGACGGTGCACAGTGCAGGGCAATTTTGGTGGCCGAGGGAGACACATGCGTTGGAGGCCACTGCTGGGATTTGGTTGGCTGCACATCCATTCCATGCATCCGGATGCCCAAAAGAATATAAATTGTAATGATGGAGCCATGGAGGAGGGCTTCACCAGCACTGTCATTGTCGATAGATCGATCGCCTTCTCCTCCAACTCCAAGCGCTGCTCATCACATCTGGATCGAGCTCCTGGTGATGGAAAAGGAGTGACAATTGTTTCACAGACCACGACCTTTGCAGGCCAACCCATCATGTGGTTTTGGCACACCTCTCCTCATGAACGAATCAAAATGCCAAGGTTTTGTTTGGAACAAAAGATTATTTTTTGTTTACTTCTGAGAAATTCATTTGGCCGTTTTCCACAAGTGTGACTTCACATTCACTTTCAAAAATGAGAAGTGGGAGTTCGCTCGTGTTTGAAACAGGTGAACAGTTTTTAGGTGAAGAGAGAAGCATCTGGTAGGTTAAAAAAACAACCATGTCTACGAGGTTTATGGTTGTTTTTACATATAAGTATTAATAAGATTTATAATTTATACCCAAATTAAAATATGAGAACGGGAGTAGTTCTTCTCCTACAAACTAACTCATTCAAAATCTTCTCCATCTTATGCATAACCATCCTATCTCATTTATGAGTGTCACGTGTTTTTTTCTCTTATGTCCCTGTCTTTTCGCTTCTACTTATGCTTACAAGTTAATTTTTGAATTTTTAATCTTAGATTTAGAGTTAATTTTAGGTTTTCTTGTTACCGAAGTCTATTTTTCAGCATTGGCTTTTAGATCTTTTAAGAATATATACATAAAAGTTTTATTAATAAATTATTTTCCGTTTGTAAATATGTAGTTTGGTTTTTTATGATAAAGCTACCAAACAACATAAAAATGTTTATGGTACTGGGTAAGGGAGGAAAAGGATCCTTAACGACAATGAGCGGATAGGATGGCACTGCCATGTTGTGAGTTACGGCACTAGCCTCCGCCACACGAGCCGGCCCCGGGCCATACCCCAGCCTGCTGGTTTCGTGACATGACATTGCACACAAACAATTATCTGGAGCAGGAGGAACAGGGATGGGATCAGCTGCTGAGCACCTAATTTTGTGCCTCAATCATCAAGCTAACAGGGCAACATCACCTTTCTAATAACCCTTTGGGGTAGCAACAGGTGTATTGGTTTTGATGGGATGTGCATGCTGCAGCAGCATCCAACAACCTTCCAACATGCATTGCACCCGGTTTGATTTGATCTCCATGGCAGGGCATCAACCTTGTATAAATCTGTGTTTCTCTCTCTCTCTCTCTCTATTTTTTTTTAAAAAAAGACAGACAAAGCTCCATCTAAAAAAGCTCTATTTCTAACCAGATTCATGATTCAAAATAGACTTTTTGGAGGAAAAATAGTAGTTAGCTCAGTTGGTATCCTATGAAAATATTCCTGCAAACTACCTGAGATGGAATCCTGAACCAACTTTGTTGCTCAGATGGATTTCTGGTATCTACTTCTTAATCCAAACTAAGCTAGCTCCACCAAACTATTCATTTCATCGGTTAAAAAAGAACTCATAGAACCATAGCAATATTTTGTCTTCTATCACGTCTGTCCCAGAATACAAACATTTCTCGTTTAGCAGAAGTTAACGTTAAAAATAAAAAAAAAATTTGTCCTTTAATAAATAAGGAATGGGTGGGGATATTGGTAGTGGAGGATAAAATAGAAAGAATTTTCAATGAGAAGTGATTGATAGGACAAATAATACTATGAATAATGCTATAAATACTTATAAATGCTTATATTTTGAAACATGTGCTTTACATCTTTTTATATCAAGTTTCCGTGCCACTTGTAATGGGTGGGATACCCTATCTTTTCGTTTATGCTTATTTTTTATAAGTCAAAAATTAAATTTTACTTTAAATTTAGAGTTGGTTTGGGGTTTTTTCATCGAACATTCTCACTTAGGTTTTTAAGATCGCTAAGCATATGTATATAAAAGTTTTATTCACAAATTATTTTTCGCTTGTAAATATGTTCTTCAGCTTTTTTCATTAAAAAAACCAAACAATTACCCCTCTTTTCAGGTTAACCCTACCCCGCAATTCAATCTCGCTGAACACATCCATCTAAATCGTCATATTGCCAAGAGAGTACCACAGTACCACACAATCAGTTATTCTTTGTTATCATTTCTGTCAAATAAATGCGGCTATCTTTATTCTTGAGTACGGAGGCTTCTTCATATCTACATGATATTCTAAGTAATACAAATATTCCTACTAAGGCCCTGTTTATTTTAGCTTATAACTATTGTAATTTGAATCATAGGAATAACTTAAACAAGAATTTTTTTTAATGTGTCCCTTAATGATTTTGAGACGTCCATTACTTTGGATCAACGGATTTGATTTTTCTTATACTACGTCCGGTAGTATGTGTAGTAGAAATTTTATAAGGGTAAAATTGAATATAAAATATATAACATTACAATAAATTTGTGTGTAGTATATCATATTAAAATATATGATTTGATGAATATATCTTATGAAAATTTTTAAATAAAATATTTAATATACTTATGAAAATACATATTTACTTATTTAGATTTAAATTTTGCTACACTACCATTGGAATGGTAGTAAAGGTACCATAATAATACCAATAAGACAAAACAACTAAATTATTGCGATAATTTATTATGACTAGAGTAATAACCTGGTAAGCTTATGTGAGTGTTTTATTCAGATTATTAAATAGCTAAAGACATATTACCCTAGTATACTTCGAAGTAATTGCCTATCTTTGCATATAGTAATCTAACCTGATAATCTATATTACAGTAATCCACTTAATCTAAAGTGAGAACAAACCGCATCTAAAATAGATTTAAGTTATTAAAGAAGTCCATGATACTACAATGTCATGTGCTTTAACTCCACTTAAGGCTATATATATATATATAAATACTAACTAAACATCAGCTAGGATTGGGTCTAGCATATATTCGTACGGATCGGCAGAGAATTTTTCTGCAGGTCAACTACCCCGGTACGGATTATTCGAGTAGTTTTTTTCAGACAAAGATAAACAAGATACTGCCAGTACTACTACTCTACTAGTAGTACAACATGTGCATGTGGTTGATTAAATCGAGTCTGAGGTGGTGTTTAGTTTGCAAAAAAAAATTTGCAAAAATATCATATCAAGTTTTTGGTACATATTTAAAGTATTAAACGTATTCTAATTACAAAACAAATTTTAGATTCTGGTTGGAAACTGCGAGACGAATTTTTTGAGCTTAATTAATCCGTCATTAGCACATGTTAGTTACTGTAGCACTTATGCCTAATCATGGACTAATTAAACTTAAAATATTCGTCTCAAGATTTCTTCCGTAACTGTGTAATTAGTTTTTTTATTTATATTTAATGCTTTATTTAGATAATCAAAGATTTGATGTGATGTTTTTAAAAAAAAAATTTAGGAAGTAAACAAGGCCCAAGTAGACTCACAGTTGGATTTCATTTCACGTTTGGCAATACAACTGGACGCTCATTCACGTTCGGTTGATTGAACTCAACCTAGCATGTGGTCAGTCGATCTCACGCTCTCATTAGTTTTCGTCCGGTTTAATGAAGCTTAAAGATAAGATTCTAGGATTTGGAGCTTGCACAGTTAATGACTGGTAATTTTCTGTTCAAGAACATTATCCAATTCTTTTATAACATTGTTTTATAGGAAAAGTGTATAAATTTCAAATGCTATTAGGTTTGTCCAACTGAATACTATGTCCATTCAAAAATATAGCATTTTAGATTTTGTTTTTAGCATAGACTAAGTACATGTAGGATTTTCTTAAGTCACTTCAATGATTAATTTTTAAATTTTAAATTGATTATATTCTCAATCAAAACATCTTATTGACTCTAAAGTCACTGTGATGATTGAAATGATGAGAATCAGCATAGAAACATTTATATTATGGTAAAAGTCTAACGTTCAGAAATATTTATTTATTTTTTACGGCTTCTTCAGATCATAAGAATTTTAGAGAAAACGTTTTAATTCCTTCCAACCGAAGAGGACGTTAGAACGGAGGAGGTGGTATATGGTTTCAAATTAGAATTTTGCTAATTGAAATAATTTGGCTCCTAAGATTGTGCACATTCATCTAAAAAAATCAAACGACCCGGGGCACTACAATCTGCCACGTACGCTGCCACCTGGCACTGCTAGTGAATCCACGTGGCAGAGGAGATCCGTATGCCGGCTGATCTGAGCCGTACGTATCGCGGGACTCCGTCAGACCGTGTGTGGCCAGGGATCTGGCTTCTGTCAGCGGCAGTACACCGGTGCAGTGTACGACAAGCGGCTGCCAATAATACTAACAAAATTAGTAGTCCTTTAAATCACAGGAATAAAAAAAATAGAGAAATAGAAAAAACATATGATTCTGACAGGAATATAAGGGTAAAACAGACGATTGCAAAACACAGAAAAAATGTAGTAATAGCCGTTTGATTGGAGCAGAGATAAAGACTCAAATGATTTTTTTCCATGAGGTTCTGCCTCTTGTTAAATTTCCTCCAAAACTTATATGGGAAGAGGCATTTCACAGAAGTTTCATAGGGTTTATTCCTTTGAAATCAAAGGGTTTTATAGGAAAAATTTCTATAGGAATGAAATTCTCTTAAATTCCTATAAACTCATTTGAATCAAAGTGGGGCTTAGACGGTGGAAGCAAGAGAGATGTTTCAGTTGGTGAAATTAGGGATGAGAATGGTAATTTTTATTTTACTTTTATGAAAACAGCCTTAGCATATATGATGGGATTTTCCATGCATGTCTTAGTATAAATGAAGGAGGCTAGCTCTCATGCTCGATTGAGCTAGTTTTTAAGCATGCTTTAATACGAATACATTAAATACATACGTGAGAGAAAGAGACTCAAGAAAAATATTGAAACTAGCCTCGCAGTGAACCTATTATAAATGTTACTACATCTGTCTCATAATAACTTTATTTTTCATTTTTCCGTGTCTAACGTTTGACCATTTGTCTTATTTAAAAAACTTAAAAGAATTAGTCACGCATAAAACACTATTCATATTTGATCATATAGTAATAATAAAAATATTAATCGCAAAAAAATTCAAATAAGATGAGAGTTAAAAACATTGTATCAAAAAACTGGAAAATAAAGTTATTATAGGATGAAGGTAGTAGTTTTAATATAAATTTATAGCTAGCAGCCAACGGCTAACCTATTGTTAACAGAGGGTAGCAGCCAACGGCTAACCTATAGTTAACAGAGGGTAACATTGTCTCGGCAGTGGTTATGCCAACACGCCATGCAATGATCGCAACCCAAGGACATATAATTCTTCAAAACACTAATCATGTGCTGATAGGAAGAAACACTATGCTCCCATGTGAGAACACTGTTCAGGATGTCACTAAAGCAACCAGTTTTCTTTTCCTCCTTCTTCTTCTTCTTTCTTTTTTTTTTCTAAATTTTTCTAACATAACGGCGACGTACATGCTGCACTGTGCCCTACAGTGGTTGGGGGTTTAATTAATATTCTCTCTTGATAATCACCAAATCTTCTTGGGTTGGCTGTAGTACCGGTGTACGTACGGACACACGGCTAATTTCTCGTACGGTATCGTAAGCGCTTACGTGTAATATGGTTGTAGTAGTACTGCTTATCTACTTGGCTATTTGCACTTTTTGATCCGTATCTTTGAAAATTGCGATTTTTTCCCCATTGCCTTTGTGTACTACGAATGCAAATGATTATTATTTGTCGTTTTCAGAGAAAAAACAAACGAGATATTTATAAATACAAAATAATTTGAAAATATAATATATGTATTCTTAGCGATCTAAAAGCTAACGTTGAAAAATAAAATTAAGTAAAAAGACTCTAAAATCAACTTTAAATTTGAGGTTGAAAATTTAAACTGATATTCAGATGTAGTTTATTTTAGGCAAAATTTGCTACAGGACATCAAAAAACACGTAATTAGCCGGTGAACACTGTAAGATGAATTTGCTGCAGACCACCACAAAAATGTGTTAATTAGCTACCGGGCACTCCGGCCATTTTTTTATTATTTTCGGAGTCAAAATTTTAAAAATGACGAGATTGCCTTTGGTGGCCAACTTGTTATGCGCCCTAATCACCGTTGGGTCGCCACCGTCGCCGCCTGCTCACTCACAGCGTAGGCTAGGGTTCAGGTGTGGTGCGGCGCCGAGACCAACTGGGTCTGGTTCGACTGGACCAAGTCGACATAACGGGTTGGCCATCGAGGACAATCTCGTTATTTTTAGAATTTTTGACTTTAAAAATAATAAAAAATTGGCCGGAGTGCCCTATAGCTAATTACCATATTTTTGTAGTGCCCTGCAGCAAATTCGCGATCTTACGGTATCCACCGGCTAATTATGCGGTTTTTCGATGCTTTGTAGCAAATTTTGTCTTTATTTTATAACAAATGGTGAGAAAACTGGAGTCCTATTGAGAGCGCTGACTCTAGGATTGGCTCCCCTATCTTTTTTTTTATGTGGATTCTAAGGGTCTGTTTGGGAGCACTCTAACTCTAGAAAATCAATTCCAGTACCAGCAAATCTAGGATTCGCAACTCTAGGATTAACAAATCCAGGATCCCGAGTACATGTTTGGTAAATTCGTGTATCCAACTCTAGGAGAAGGAGAGCTTGGTGAGATATGAATTTTTTGCCCTTTTACTGTAGCGAGTACTTGTATTAGAGGGATCACGAAGATTGGGAAGATCCATTCTGCCCTTTTACTGTACCGACACAACGGAAGGTGCGGCGGTGCCGTAGGGTTTGGTGGTTAGGGAGGGAGGCGGGTATTGTTCACGATAAACACCTCGTGAACAATAATGGGTGACATTAGTGGGTAATTTCCCCTCAACTCCATGTTTAAGTTGATAAGATTGGTTTTTGGAGCACCCCTGGAGGAGCTCTAGGAAAAACATGGAGTTGGCCTCCAACTCCAGGATTTTTTCGGATTCAGAGTTTCTGTAGTTGGACGTGTTTGGCAGGAAAAGGTTGGAGCAGAGTTAAAAATATTGGAGTAGAGCTCTACCAAACATGCCCTAAATTTTGGGAATTTGTAATTCTCTATAGCGAAATCGTTGGAGCCGTTTCTTCAGAAAAAAACCCAAAAAAAAAACAAGATTGAATGTTGTATAAGATTCTGTTGGCCATACTATGGCAAAAAGGATCGGATTCTCCAACTCTAAAAGTAATAATAATTCTTTGAGATTTGAGAATAATCTCGGAAGAAAATTTTATTCTCTTCCGAACAAAGAATTGGGCAAGTAAACACAGGGAAATGAATATAGTATATCTTAAACAAATTATTTCACTACAAAATTATTGAATGTTTGATGCTCCAAATATAGGAGGAATATTTGCATGGACATATCTAGTAGAACTACATGCAAAATGTCAATGAATAGACATAGAATATTCCACAGATTTCCACTGAAAGAAACAGGGCTTCAGGATTTGGGGATGTCATGCAAGCCATTCCACTGAAAATTCTCACTATCAATAATATACACAGTAATATACTCCATCATGACGTGGCATGCATCTTAATTTGTGAGCTTTTGGGGAACCAGTTTGATTGCCTTAGAGCATCCCCTATCTCATCCTCTATCCTGAAAATAGAGGATAAAGACTACAAATTGAGCTCCAACAGAAAGACTATTCTATCATCTATTTTTAGATGTCATTCATATTAGGAGAGAGAACCTTCATATTTAGATGATCTCTCTCCTTCCCCAAAAAGATATAGAGGATGTCATACATGGATGATCTAGTGGAGTACAAATAAATATGAATGATGAAACTAGTTTAGATGATCATCCAAATTAAGATATAGATGACCAAATTTAGATGAGCTGTTGGGGATGCTCTAAGGCCTTCTATGGAAAAACATTTCAGAATATGACGATAAAAAAGGATTACCGAAACAACACGAAAATAATACTCCCTCCGTCCCTAAATGTTTGACGCCGTTGACTTTTTATACACGTTTGACTATTCATCTTATTTAAATTTTTTTATCAAATATATAAATCTATATATATGCATAAAAGTATATTTAATAATAAATAAAATGATATAAAAATAAATTAATAATTATGTAAATTTTTTAAACGAATGGTCAAACGTGTATAAAAAAGTTAATGACGTTAAACATTTAGTTACAGAGACAGTAATAATAATAATGAGAGCTTAGTTTCTACTGATTGCATACCCACATCATGCGAGCTTTACTAACAACCACAAATACGTATGCTAGCACCAAAATAGATGGACGATTAATTTTATAAAGAATACACCTACGTGCGTCTAACATTAGTAGACACCAACTAACCAACAACGTTACATTCACAACTCTATCCTAACACCAATCATTTCCGATCCTTAAATCTTAATAGTTTCTATTTGACCGTACGTACGTAGATGGTATTCCCTCTATTTCTATTTCAAAATACAAGTAGCAACTATCGCTAACACAAAGGTAAAAAAATATTATAATCATCTTCTTGTTTAGATTGTCTTGATACATACATATATATATATATATACACACATGTAATACAGTTGGATGTTTTGATGGTGAATAGTTTAAAATAAATCAAATTTAGAGTAAAGATTTGCTAGTTAATATATAACTGTATGCACGTTTTATATTATGAGTCAGATAAAAAATGTAGTTACGTTTTCTTAATGGAGTGAGTAGATCTTTGAAGGTGATAATAAGCCAAATGTCATATTTACAAACGTAAAATAATTTATAGATAAAACTTTTATATATGTGTTTCTTATAATCTAAAAAACTTAAAATAAACTAGTATAAAAAAAGCAAAATCTACTTTAACTTTAAGATTAGAAAATTAAATTTATAGATAGAAACGAAAAGATAAGAAGGGTTTGCGTAGCACAAGAAGAGTTTAATTTTGTCTTGTGGTCATGCATCGATCAACGAAGATACAAATATGTGCACATCTCGCCCATATATTTGGCTACACTCTTAATGATAATTAAATCGGCCCTGGCCATCACAATTGACTAATTACGCGTTAGTCAATATCGTGCACTGTGCTACCGTACGTAGCGTATAACACAAGGCATGCACGCATGAGGCTATATACATGGGAGCATCTATCCATCCATACACGAGAGCGTTGACCTTACACCACTTGCAGAGAAATTTACGAGTTCTTAGCATCTTGCCATTGACAAAAAAAGCTAAGCTGGTGGCTCACTTCAAGATGTACGTGTGATCAATCCCCAGGACACAAATCCATTGTCAATACAACGACTGGTCAAGCTTATTGAATTGATCAATAAGACTAATTAGTCGGCCATTCGAATTTTTGAAGTTCTTTTGTTTGTAGATAAAAGTCAACCCTGCAGTGTTCTTCGAGCTTCACCAAGAGACTGATCAAACAAACAAGATTATACCGTTTGGAGCAATGATGGAGCAACTAATTAAGCAGGTACATAATAAATGGCATGGGAATTCCCGACGGTACCAATATCATTTTCCTAAAAGCAATATACAAATTTTATCTTCCTTTGTACCGTTTCTATTTTAAAAATCCATTTACTTTTCCGAAATTTTTTCTATATATGCAGTATTAGTGTTATCACTAATAAATAGCTAAATTCATTTTGTAACTATTTTCGTAAAATAATATAAAAAAGTAACACCGTTTTCAAGTTGTTTTACCGTGTTCATCCCTACCACCAGGGCCACAAATTGCTAGAGAAAGAATGAAATGCTAATTATATTAATCAACAGAACTAACAGTCCTTTCATGATCAGGACCATCCATAGCCATAAACAACGAGATCCCGGAGGATCAAAAGAGCAACAACGTCAGCATGACGCGACCCTCCCAGCACGGTGTCCCCACGTGCCAGTGACCCCCTCCCGACGCGTGGACCCCACCATCGCCGTCGCTCGCGCGCACGCAGCCAGCCGCGCTACGCGACGGCCGGCGCGGCAAGTCCAGCTGCCAGGTGGGCCCCCACGTGGCGCGGGAGCGGGAGGAGCTTGAACAAGTCAAAGGGTGCGACTTTCTGCGCACACGTCCACCACCGCCCTACGGCCCTACCTACCTACCTACCCGCACCCACCGCCCGCTGACACGTGGGGCCCACCAGTACGGACCCCACGTGTCTGCGTCCGTAGGTGAAGGCCGCCCCGGGTGTCCGGCCGCCGGCCGATTCCCACCACCACCTCGGGCTTTGAGATGCGTGCGGGCTCGCTCGGTCGTCGGCCGGTTTGACTTCCGTTTAAGCTTAGACCGGTCAACGTCCATACGGATTATTTAGGGCGCGTGTCGCCGTTGGAAAATTGTGTTCAGCATTTGTCACAGCACATTGCTATATTTTTTCTTAATTAATCTCTTGGTCCTAATTAATGAAAGCCCAGCAGCATCGCATGCACGCACGCATATTGCCATCATCACAAAATTTTAATGTAACCCTGCTGTGCTGATGGAATTACGAATTTATATTCCAAATTATTGGACACATGGCCTGCTCCTTGGGTTTTGAAAAAACATTGATGTGGGGGCATATTGTATAGTTTTTATATTTAATTTTTTTCATTGAAGACTGATGTGGGGGTGTAATTAAATTAACGTGTACGGATTGACTTGTTTCAATTTGTGTGGTGCACGTATTTTAATTTAAACTCTATGCGGTGCGACATGACTAATTTAATTATATGTATGTTTTGATGATGTGTTGGTTATTAGTGTGTCAACTTGGTAAGGATCTCTAAATGCGGCATAGTGCTGATTTTTGCAAACAAACTCATGTGCCGTGTCCCATTTTATACCCCTGAATTAATTTAAGTATTTCAAGTTAAATCTCTCTCATGTTTGATGTTTCCATCTGACCTAGCACTCCGATTAATACCCATGATAAGATATTTATTGGATGCTTATAATAAAATGTCCAGTATAGTGCACTTAAATCTATGTTTTGTATATACATACGTGTTGTAGCTAAATACAAGTAAAAAATTGTGAGAATATAATTTGTGCACTTACGACAAATAAATCCTCTTGTGTTGCACATTGCATTTGCCGATGCATTTATCATATACTGTTGAGAATTATATACTATATGTTTCTTACCAAACACCGCGCAATTTCATCTAGTTTCATATAACAATGCACCGGAACAAAATAAAAGAACGAAAATTTGACAAAATCAAATCAATACAAAATTAAATTGTAGATAAACATTATAGAATTGTCTTATGTGTGACCAGGGGTAAATCCAGCATGAAGGCTCTAGTGCCCCTACATGCAAGATCCTCAAGGAAATCGGGAGAAAAGGAGAATGGAGAAGAAAACAGAACTCAAGAAAGGAGAATGTGATAAGCACCCCTCTCCGAATCCTGCATCCGTCACTGTGTGCGACTCACATGTGTCTATCTCACCTAGTCACATGATTAATCTGACCCATTTGCTACAACTTTAAGCATATATGTGTAAATCTATATCACATGTTAGTATCTACATAGAGCAATACAAATATTTTTATTCGACGTTGAAATAAGAGTAACCAAAATATGTAGAAAAATAAAACAGGCTGGGAGAATACCGGTGCTTTCTCGGCTAGCTAGCAGAGGCTATCCAGTCCGCCTAGTAACTCACATTGATGTGTTCTTATCGACATACACGTGGTTTTTCCTTTTGAACATTTCATTTTTTAACTGTTAGTTTAATTTTAAACATTAATATTTAATTCATTTGTGAGCTTGTCATACTTCAGGGCTCTGGAGACTGGAGCCCAAACCCTGCTCGTGTTGGACGTTGAACTCATGCATACAGGTGAAAATTATGTTTCATACAAATTATATACACTGTCTATATCCTTAAATACAAGGGATTATGAGTTTGTCTAAAATTATCTTTAAGAATTTTTATATTCGAGAACAGTGGGAGTATTGAGTTTGAAAAATGCAAATATTTCGATTCCGCCTAGCCAACTCATATAAATAGGGAGACCTAATTAATCAACGTAACAAAAAAAATACAAATTTGAATAATTGGATCTTGCTGGCTACTGTCATCTTCCGCATCTAGAAATATTTACATTTTTCACATTGGAAATAGTATTTAATTCACACATTCTAGAATAGTATTGCATTGGAACTAAATCCCGAATAGGCAGTGAAATATATTTTCAATCAACACAACAATTCCCGTGCTATAGAAACAGAAGGCTGTGTAAGCTTTTACCATAGTAGTACATCGAACCATTCCTATCCTAAGACCCAGTTCTAAACTATAATAAGATTAGATACCCCAATGATATCCATCGATATTTTTTTATACTGCTAAATTATACGGTTTGCATAAAAAAGTTTTACACAGATTTTTATTAAAAAATCAAATAAATATGTTTTTCATTTTTAAATATTTAATTCTTGATTAATCATTGCTAACTATATTTCTAGTTTTGTGCGAGGCTAATTATCTAATTGTAATATTTGAAAAAAACTTTTCCTAATAACACAACTCCAATAAGGGTTACTTTGAATTACATGAATGAAAAAACGGAAGAATAGAAAAAACATAGGATTTTAACAGAAATATAAGTGTAAAATAGAAGATTGTAAAACACAGGAAAAACGTAGGAATAGTCGTTTGATGGGACCACAAGAAAAACACAGAAATTTGATGAGAGATAGAATTTTTTCAAGAGGTTCAACCTCTTATTAAATTTCCTTCAAAACTTGCATAGGAAGAGGCATTCCATAGGAATTTCATAGGATTTTATAGGGTTCATTCTTTTGATTCAAAGAGATTTGTAGGAATATTCCTATAGGAATAAAATTTCCTAAAATTTCTATAATTTTCCTTTGAATCAAAGGGGGCCTAAAAAGACAACCAGGTATATGTGGCCAGTGAATGATATAAGTTCTTTTATGTGATGTTTCTTTCTACGGCATTCGAATAAAAATAGAGCCACACGTATACTCAACAAAATAGTAAAACAAATATCCATACGAGAAAAAACACCCAAATAATCCAAATAATTTCCATTCATGCCCCTCCTACCATGGAGTATCCTTTTCTCACCCCTTTGACATGCTACAAAGTCAAGTGGGGGCTGCCCCACACCCCTATAAAACCAGCCACCCCAGCCTCCAAGAACAAAAAGAAATCACATAAAAAAAACACCCCAAAAAATAATTAGAGCAGTAGCCCTCACTCCTTTTTAGGGCAGGATCCAATGCCATCACCACCATTCCCTCCCCCCTCTCTCTCTCTCTCTCTCCTTTTACCCTTTCCCATAGTCTCCTCCTCTCTCCTCCAAATCAATCAATAAACTAGCAAAAGTCAGCGCCTCCCTCTTATCTTCCTCGCTTCGCCTTCCTCCTCCTCCGAGCCCCAAGAAACCACCACCGCCGCCGCCGCCGCCTGGTTGCCGTTCTCCATGGAGGAGGAGCTGTGGGGGAGCAACAACTGGGATCTCGACGCCGTCGTCCGCCTCGGCTGCTGCCGGCGGCGGGTGTCGGCGGCGGCGCAGCAGCAGCAGGTGGATCCGTTTGAGCCGTTCTTGGTGGCGCAGCAGCAGGCGCAGCTGGGGGTGATGGTGGAGGCTGCGAAGGAGGAGCTCGGGGCGGGTGTGGACGCCGGGTGGAGCTTCCCTGATCTCGCCGTGAGGGACGGAGGTGGCGGCCTCGGGCGCGACGCCGACGAGCTGCTTAAGGCGTTCTGCGCTGCGTTCCCTTCTCCGTCGTCGTCGCTGCCGACGGCTGCGCCGGCGCCTGCGCCTCCGCCAGAGCAGCCGAAGGAGGAGGAGGAGGAGAAGAAGCGGAAGCCGGTGTTGGTGCAGGAGAATCAGCCGGTGCAGGCGGCCGCCCCGGCGAGGGCGCCGGCGGCTGTGAGGCAGGTGCCCGGCGGCGTGCCTAGATCCAAGAGAAGGTAAGCTTCGCTGGCCGAAATGGCAGCAGCGACTGGTCCGTTTGCCGAGAAGATCTCTTCCGAGTTGCTGACCCCGTTCGTTCATGGTGCAGGAAGAACCAGCAGAAGAAGGTGGTGCGTCACGTCCCGGCCGACGGCGTGTCGGCCGACGTGTGGGCGTGGCGGAAGTACGGCCAGAAGCCCATCAAGGGCTCCCCCTACCCGAGGTCAGCCGACCCCTCTCTGCTCCCCTTTCTTGCAGCGACACATCGCCGGCCACTGCGCGCCGCCGTTGCCGTTGACGCGAGCCTCGCTCACTCATCGGAGCTCTGCTTGTTGAACAGGGGATACTACCGGTGCAGCAGCTCGAAGGGATGCCCGGCGAGGAAGCAGGTGGAGCGGAGCCGCTCCGACCCAAACACCTTCATCCTCACCTACACCGGCGAGCACAACCACTCGGCGCCCACCCACCGCAACTCGCTCGCCGGCACCACCCGCAACAAGCTCCCCTCCACCGCCACCTCCACATCCACCTCCTCGCCCACGCAGCCTCAGCCGCCGCCGCCGTCGGTGGTGGTCGCCGGGGCCGACGCGGCGCACCACCCGAGCCCGGCCGCGTCCACCTCGCCGGCGGGGCTCTCCCCGACCACGCCGCTCCGCACGCCGTCCATGGAGGAGGACGAGGAAGAAGACGACGAGCTGCTCGTGGAGGACATGGAGATGGCTGGCGAGGACGAGCTCCTCTTCCTCAACGGCGGCGGCGACGACACCGCCGCATTGGACGGCACCCCCATGTCCTCCCTCTTCGACATCGACGACCCCTTCTTGCCCGCCCCATGGACGGAACCTGCCGCCGCCCCGGCCGCCGCCGGCAGCTAACCACAGATCGCGGCGCCGTTTCGTAGCTTCTAGCGCAGCTCGCAATCGCAAGAAAGGGAGGGAAGGGAAGAGGGAGGAAGAGACAGAGCATCCAATCCGCCATTGATCATCGTGAACATCATCAGCAGCATAGTAAAAATTAGTTCTTTAGCATTGGTACTAGCAGTAGAGCATCAAATCCTCTCAGTTCTTTGCTGATCAAAAACAACTCTTTTTTCTTTTCTTTTTCTCCATCTCTTCTAATATTTTCTAGGCAAGCTTGAGAGAGACTTTGCATCTCTCTTTTTTTTCTTCTCCCCTTAGATGTCTGGTTTTTACATTTGTAAATATAAAGTGGCAGATGATGAACCAACAAAAGGAGATGAAACAAAAGTAGCCAAAAAAAAAAAAAGATGAAGGTGTGTATCTCTGCATGGGTGCAGGTGTTCTTCTTGGTTCTTTCTTTCTCTGTTCATCAACAACTTAACCTTTCTGCATTGTAAGCTTGAACAAGAGAGAAAGAAGCTCCCTTTAATGGCAAAAACCACAACTTTTGTATGTTTGAGAATTGAGATCTCAATCTTATCACCCTTCTTGCATCTCCATGCTACTACCACATCCTTGTTGATGGTTAGTGCCTTTTGGTTGTTGTTGATGTTCTTTTTTCCATTCTAGATTTGTGTGTGTGCTTGCTTGTGGTTGCTGTGTGTGAATGGAGCTTGGTGGTTTGGCTGCTTGCTCAGCTGGAGAGGATGATTGAAAGGGTCAAGGATTTTTGGGTGTTTATTTTTAATTTTTTTTCTCTCTCCTTGGTTTTGTTTCTATCTCCTCTGACTTTTTCTGGGGACAGAGGAGTGTTCCCATGGAATCCATGAAAGCTTTGGGGAAAGTCAAGGAAAAGCAAGAGGGATTTATTGCTAGGGACACCCAACATGAGCACACATAGCGTCAGGAATAAGAAATTTGCATCAGCCAGCAAGTGGGCCAACTAGATGAGATGAGATGAGGATCTAGAACGCCTACGTGTGATAGTGGGATGCCTAATAGTGTTTAGAATTTTGGTTCCATTCGATTCTACCACAATATGTTGTTTTTAAAATGCGTATCTTTACATTGAATTACTTTGATCTAATTCGCTTGTTTTATTCTGAGTAGTTCTACTACTGCCATTCATGTTGGTGAATCTAGATATATTTAATGTATTGAATGTTAAGTGCACTAAAATGAAGTAAGATTAAATAAGAGATATTCCTGCCAGCTAATATAATTACTATAAAAAAACATAAGACAAACAATATTAATTTATTTTGCATAGCATAAATGAAACATTAATTTACAATAGATGAGTATGGTTAAATAAGATATAGGCATACCACAAAATAGTATCACAAAATCTAAATATTTAATGTTTATGCTGATGAATCTATATAATTTTAATGTTATAAGTAAACATTGATTTACTATAATGGAGTATAGCTAAGTAAGACATAGGCATACCATGAATTGTCCACAAATCCAAATATTTCCATATACAATTTTTAATTAGACAATCAATGATAGAACTATTGCATCGAATATTACCAACCTATCACAGCTAATTTACTCAGCATGTTTCGCTGTAATCTAACTAGCCAAACAACAAGCGCGCGCACACACCTCATACTATCATGCATGCTCGTCCAAGTGGCTCTCGAGCACATCTTTGATTAGTTGGCACTCATTCGTCACATGGCCTTGCAAAAAACATAAACATAAAATCGACCCAATAAGAAATATTACATGAGAACAATCGATCACCGCTACCTTAAGAAAAAAAACCAAAGGCGAAAGCGAGCAAAAAAGAAAGGAGGGTTTTTGCCAGCGTGTGCACGAGAGGATTTCACATGGTTGGGACGACTACTACTCCAACCCGTGTGGCCCTCGCTGCATGCTGCGCTGCCTGCCCCCAACCCCCAAAAGGTCAACACGGTTTTGGCCGCTGCCTGCCCTGCCCTGCCGCGCGGGGCCCCACTTCCACTCCGCTCCACTAATTAATCACTCACTAATCGCCAATCCCCCTGCTTAATTACCACGAGGTGGTAAAAAAAAGAAGCTTGTGCACAAGTAGAAATTAACTAATCGAGTAATCCTCCATGTGGTGACACGGGGTTAATCCCCGTTAAGTGTACAGTATGACGTAGCACACCCTCGGTTTTACCATATAGTTTTTCTTATAGTCTAAGGATCTTATAGTCAAGTATATTTGTAAATGAAAAATAATTTATAAATAAAATTTTTATATGATATATGGTGTTCTTAGGAATTTAAAAGCAAAGTCTGAAAAATAAACTACAGTGAGACGACCCCAAATCAACCGTAAATTTGAGGTTGGAAATTTAAAATTTGGCTTATAAGCATGAGTAAAAGCGAAATGACTAGAGTGTACAACTTTTATTTCTAATATGGGCATTTTGGTTACTAATTCAGAGCACTGTATATATTTCATTTATCACTTTTCATTCAAATTTATTTTTATATTACCGTTACATATCTTTCTACCTTCATTCAATTTATACTTTGTTAAATGTTGCTGAAGTTTTCTCTTCTAAACCTTAATCCTTATCAGATGATTTGTAAATTCTTATATTGTGGAGCGAATGAGGGGGGCATTTAGTTAGCTTTCATAGGTTACCTGTCCTCACACCTCCAGATAAGCCAGGTGTCTAATTGGTTCAAGTAAACGTAGTTGTGGCAAAATTTATTCTCCATGATATGACCCTACGTGTTGTTGAGACTAAAAAAATATGTTGGCAGGAATGTCTTTATGTTAGCTAAAGTGTGATCTTAATTTTATTGTCCATATCTTAGCCAAATTGGTTAAAAATATAAGTTAAGCTTAGGAACCTAAAGTACGCCCTCCTTCACAAAATAACTTTATTTTTTCACTCATCCCACATACTATACCAATACAAAAATAAAAAGCTAAAAAAACCCTATTTATTAAATTTGAATATAATTCCAATTTAGCAGTCCAATGTGTATGTTTACTTTTACAGACTCCAATGCACTCATTACTTAAAGATTGATTTAATTTGAGGGAGAAAGATAACTATGGTCTTATTTTAGGAGAGGTTGAAGGACTATCTTCATTCCGAAATGTAATATGTTATACGTTCAGTAAATGATGGATGAATAGAGGTGGTGGAATATGTTGATAAAATACGAACAATTTTTAATGAATAGGGACCGATTTGTTAAGTACTTATTCATGAATAGTACCAAAACTGCGTAAGATTTAAATCCTAGAAGTGGTATATTTGAGAATTAAGGCAGAGGGGTTGTTTGGTTGCATTTGTCAAGTTATCCAGCCAAAACTTAGGTGTGCCAGCATTCTTAGCCAGATATTTGGTTGTTGTTATAGTTATGGATGATCTTACTTTTCAACTTATGTATGATAAATTTCTTGGTTAAGGAGCTACTTGGTTGAATATCTCACCTTCCCTAAGATTGCCTAAATTTTTATTTGGCTAAATTCGCTAAGTCATGGCTAACAAAGAAGTCACATTTTATCTAGCATAAGACATACTTGTCATGTTTTATTTATCTTAATTACATGTAGAATATAATACAATGATCTAATTAGAAAGTGTTAGCACAAGCGTAAGTTGGAACCAAATAATCATCTAACCTAATCAAACGTACCTAAGTGGCTGTTTGGATCCAGTGATTTTTTTAAGTCCCTTGTCACACCGGATGTTTGAAAGTTAATTAGGAGCATTATATATAGACTGATAACAAAACTAATTACATAAATAAATACTATTTTATTAGACAAAATTTTAAGCCTAATTAAGCCATGATTAGCAAATGTTTACTGTAGCATAACATTCGCTAATCATGGACTAGTTAGGCTTAATAGATTCGTCTCGCGAAATAGTACAGAGTGTGAGATGAGTTTTATTAATAATATATATTTAATACTTCTAATTAATATCCAAACATTCGATATGACAGAGAAAAAAAAGTCCCTATCATCTAAACAGGATCTAAGTTAAGACGTGACAACCTTATATAAATTGCGGAAGCAATCCAAACATCCTACAGATTGCCTAGGACGCGGGCATCATTTAACTGGTTGCATTCTTGGTAGCGAGGCACATTTTTCTTAAGGTGTGGTCACTGGTCAAAGCCAAACTGGACGGTTTCATCCAACTAAACAGCTCCCAAGTGGAGTAGCAGTGAAGTGGCTGTTTGGGTTTTCGGTGAAAAAACCAAATGACATATTTAAAAAATAATTTATAAATGAAACTTTTATATGTAAATTTTTAGCGATTTAAAAGCTAAGGCTGGAAAATAAATTTCGGTGAAAGAAAAGGAATCTCAGAATCAACTCTAAATTTAAAGTTAAAAATTTATATTTTGACTTATAAACATAGACAAAAGCAAAAGGTACAATGTTTGACTCTTTGTCTTATTCAAGAAATTTATAATTAACATTTTTAATAGATGATAAATTATAAATAATACTTTACGTGTGACTAATTTTTTTTAATTTTTTTAAAAAAATTAAAATAAGTCGAATGGTTCAAACACTGGATATGAATGATTAAAAATTTATTTTATTTTGAAACGGAGGGAGTAACGATGAGAGATGAGAGGAGATTATTAAGGCCTTGTTTAGCATAAATTTTTTTTCCAAAAACATCACATCAAATTTTTAAACACCTAAATAAAGCATTAAATATAGATGAACCCAAAAAATAATTGCACAGTTATGGAAGAAATCTTGAGACGAATATTTTGAGCCTAATTAGTCCATGATTAGCCATAAATGCTACAGTAACCAATATATGCTAATGATAGATTAATTAGGCTCAAAAGATTCGTCTCGCGGTTTCTAGGCTAGCCGTAAAATTCGTTTTTTCATTCGTGTCCAAAAACCTCTTCCAACATCCGATCAAACATTTTCCAAAAATTTTCAAAATCTGACAGGAGCAGCGAGAGAGCAGAGCAGCGTCGGTCGGGAGAAGGGGTGGGGACCACGCATGGATTGGGCGGCGTGTGGTGTCCGTCGGATCGGATCCGCGTGTGTGTGGGGTGCACCCACTGACACGCGCGCCGTCTACGCCTCCGAATCCCGAGGAGGCCTTCTACTCCGTCACCCGTATACTCTCTTTTCTTCTCTTTTTCTTTTTAACCTTTTTCTTTTCAGGGGCTCTTCGAAGGCTGTGTGGGCTTCGATTAAGCTTAATAAAGCTGCTGCTAATTAATTTGGGGGTTTGTCTCTAGTGTTGTGGCACGGGGGTGAGCTATTTGCAGCCCTAGTCTTTTCACTTATATGCTAAAATCTAAATTTTTAGTATTGAAAATTTAGAGTAATTTTAAGGATTTTTATCATAGTTTATTTTTATTATTGGATTTTAAAACACTAAAATATACGCATATAAAAATTATATAAAGATATTGATCATTTGCAAATATGGTCATTCAGTCTTTTTTAAAATACCAAGCAATCACCATTGGTTTGTTTAATAACGATGCGCTGTCTTATCTAATCTACTCGTTCAGTTGTTTGCGAGGACGGTGCTCACCCAGCCAAGGTCAACTCGATCCGCATCCTCGCTAAAACTCGGTGTCATATTTTCGCCCTTTTTTAAGCAAACAATATATTTACAAATAAAAAATAATTTACTGACAAAATTTTTATATAAGTATTCATAGTGATGCAAAAGATAAAACTAAAAACTAAACTACTAATGAAAAAAATATCATCAAATCCAAATTAAAATCGAAAATTTAAATTCTGACTGAGAAAACATAAGCAAAAGCTAAAATACAGGGTATAAGCTCGTGTCAAGTTGTAAAAAGTTGTTGGGCTAGCTTTATGTACATGCCATCGGACAATCTGATGTTAATGTACACCGTGAACATGCATCATCACCATCACTGGTATAATAAGGATCTATCATCCGCGTACGGCTCACGTATCAGCAGTTACGTCTTTTTCATTTTACTTTAAGAGGATCTTGTGCTAAACAATATAAACTCTCATATCTTTTGTTTCTGGTTACATGTTATTGTGTTTTTAATTTTTGAGGTACTAATATATATGCACTTGTCCAAATTTATTAATATTCGTATAAATGTAGAAATTTTTTTATGACGCTAATGTAGGATGGTTTTATTTTAAAAAACAAATTTAAGACAATACTGCATAAAGTGGAATGCTAGTTTTTCTCACGTAACTACTAAACCCGTGTTTCGGTAGTAGTGTAATTAGCTCGTATGGAAAACGTATTAATATATTAGTATATAAATAATTAATTATTAATTATAATAAAAATGAAAAATGAATTAACTTGATTTTTAATGTAACTTTTCAATAGAAAATTTTCGGAAAAAACATAATTTTAGTAGTTCGGGAAACGTATGCGTGAAAAAAAAAATCTGGCTTACTTGCCGAGCCAAATGAACGCGACCTGATTCAATTCAATAGTTGTGTAACTAAGTTGGGCTAATTAAAAATAAGACTGAAAGTACCATAACATAATGTTTGCAGTAGAGTTCGGTCATTTTCCACCTTTAGTGGCCATGTTTGCAGTAGATCAGATCTGCCACTTTAAAGAGCAGTAAATAAACCGGTATAATGTTCTTGAACGAATGACTAGCTTCTAGGACTAACTAGTGCAGTATATCTTTGTAAATATTAATATGAAATTCCACTGACCTAACTTTTATACAGTTTTTAACATGATCCATTCTATCTACCAATAATTTGTAAGGTCGAGTAGACATGCATCTTTACAAAAGTACATATATGCATTCCGGTGGAGATCCTCTTGCATGACAACGTAAGTAGGCATACAGTATGTTGCTAGCTAGGGATGCAAACATATACTACCTCCGTCCGTAAATGTCGTTGATTTTTTTTACATGTTTGACCATTCGTTTTATTCAAATTCTTTTGTACAATATATAGTTATATATATGCATCAAAGTATATTTGACAATAAATGAAATGATATAAAAATATTTAATAATTATGTAATTTTTTTAAATAAAACGATGAGTCAAATATGTATTAAAAAGTCAACGGTGTAACGGAGGGAGTATTCTACTGGTAGCTTTTTTCTTTAAAACTCACAAACTGTATACTCCTATATGACCACTACTGCTAATCTGCACCACACATACATGATATATTTCTTTTACTTCTAAAGCCCTTTTAAGTATTTTAATAAAACCCCCCTGGAAAAGTACTGCAAAAGAAAATCATTTATCCACTTCAGCAGTCAAAAGAAATAACATAGCAAGATAAGAGCCTGAAGGGCGCATGGTCAGTGGGTTTAAATTATTTTTCTAGCTACGGTGAGTAGGCTCCAAAAACATATCAAATAACCTTCTAATTTTGATTGATATGAGTCAATAGATCCTTCGTATCAAAATCTGGTAGCACGTAAAATGTTTTCGATTTTTAAGATTTTTAAGTATTTGTTTGAATAGGAAAATCTTATATATGACTCAATATATGTGAGTGTAAAAAGAAAAATAAATCCTATGAGAGAAACAAGAAAAATCTTCCTTATTTATTTGGGATGGTGAATTTTGATGATTTTATAGATGCATTGTATTTTTGGCATGATATTTTTGCAATGTTTAAAAATATAGAAGTTGGACTACATAATAATAAGATCTGAGATACGCCACTGGTGTCATGCGTATGCGACAGCCTATATCTGGGGTGATTGTTTGATTGTTTATTGAAAAAATGTAAAAGATATATTTGCAAACAAAAAATAAAAAATTATATATGTATTTTTAGTAATTTAAATGTCAAGGTAAAAAATAAAACCAAAATCAACTCTAAATTTAATCTTAAAAATTTAAATTTTGGCTTATAGGTATAAGCGAAAAGATAGGGTTGATCCTGTGCTTCTCCCGTGTAATAAAAAATAGCATTAGATGTTTCTTTTAAGGAACATTTGAGCAAGACGAATGGTGGGTTTGCCGATCATCCGCCGCAGAAGATCCCTGCCGGAGTGCCTTGGTGCTCGGCGCTTAGCCGGACAGCGACAGGGACGGCTCGATGTGGCGGCCAAAAACTTGGGTACGGTCGCCATCTTGCTGCTCGCCTCATTTAATCAAGATTATCTCCCTTGTGTCCCATAATTAATTATTACATCTGTTCCAAAATATTCGACTCAAAAATATTTGTTTGAAAATAAATAATTATTTATGGTATAAAGAAATGTACAATTATTGCAAATCGTTGCATCACCGAAATATAATAAATATATAGGGACACAACAGTCATTTTTGTTTTATTTAAATACCAGTTTATTGATATTAGTCAAATTATTCACTTAATTTAGAACGGAGTAAGTGACATAACCAATGAAATATGGTAGTAATTAGATAGGAATCCCGTCATAATCCTCTTCGTACATGAAATGCAATGCAGCTGCAAATTAAGCGCAATTAGCACGAGCGTGCAGCTGGGGATGATGTCGATATATGTAATCTCGCTGAGTAGACTGCACTTTCGATGGGCCTTTTAGTTAATTAGTTAGACACACGTAATTAGCTTAATTAGCCAGTTCCAGATGCACTAGCAACAGTAGATTTGTAGCATAAATTTGGTACATCACCCAACACCGATCGATCGAGTGCGCCGCCACGATTCATCTACGTGCTGGACGATTTGTTTACGCATATATGTTGTTATTAATTGTGTTTAGTGCGTATTTACGGATACGCTCCCCCCGTCGTAAAACTTTCAATGTTTATCTGAATTTATCTGTATGTTAATGTAACTAAAAACATATATAAGATTAATGGATGGATGTAGGTATGAAAAAAAATCTTATGATTATTTAGTTTTAACTTTTAGATCACTACAAATATATATATATATATATATATATATATATATATATATATATATATATATATATATATATATATATATATATATACATGTAGTTGTATTATTTACATAAGATTTAATAGTGTATATACTTTATGTAGAAATAGTCATGAAAATATTTTTCATCATGAACGTGCAGGGAGTAGCTACACCTGATAGTAGGATCTAATTTATATATATATATATATATATATATTATTCTTCGTTTGTAGATCAGACGTTCGGCTTTTTAAATAAAAAACAAAAAATCACCCCTATAGTAGCACTAAGAGCAAGTTTAATAGTATAGTCAACTAATAACTCCAATTCATCTATAGTTAATGTAATAGCCAATTTATACAATAGCTACCTATAAAACATATACTACCATGTTCCACCTGTCATACACATCGCGTCTTAGAGTCCGTGCTATAGCTGACAACAAATATATATAGACCACTCATCTTCTCTCTGCTCTCTTGTCCCACTAAAATATGGTTACAGCCGGCTTATATTCTGTACGTGCTCTAATACATTCCATTTTGATCGACTGCCCGTAGAGTTGATCACTTCCACCACATTAATGTGCAGTAAAACGCTGAGGCCAACTTATTATACCTTAGCTACAGTACCTGCGGCATTGCTGCAGAGGATTAATTTATATCCTAATTGTTAGAGAGTTGCTCATGTACAGTAAAGCTAAAATTTATTTTTAGAAACGGTTAATCGCACGAAATGTGGGGATTTATTTCATTATCCGCTAAAATTAAATTGTTTTATGTGATACTCATAGAGAAATATTGTGAAATTGTTCTAAAAGATTTGAAGCATGTTGTAGAACAACGTTTGTGGAACGTACGGTTACCATGCTGCTGGGGCACGGGGACCGGGACGGTAACCGTACGATTTGGTTCGATGGATTTTATCCAGTTTTGAATTTAAACAATGCTAAAAGACCCAAATAAATCCTTACAATTTTGTGCTAACTGTTGAACAAAATTTATGAAAATAAAAAAATTCATATTTTAAGGCTCCACCAAAATCAGGGAAAAGAACATAAAAGAACAAACCTATGTTGGGATATCATTTGCACTTAAAAAATATAGTAATGATTATACCAACAAATTCATGCAATATTACATGAGTTATCTATAGTTTTTATTTTCTAAATATTCCACAATTTTTAAAGTTTTTACTTATATTTTTACAATTTTTATTTATTTGCATTTAGTTAGGACGTATTACAGTTAACATGACGAACTGTATAGAGTTTTCATGAATTTGACACACGATAATCAGTTACCATACGGTAACTACGCTCCCGCTGAAAACAACGGTAACTGCTTCGTAAAGAATTTTGCAAACCGTGATGTGCACAATAGAAGGCGAAGACAGTATTTTTGTGATGCGGAGAGGAGTGTGAAGGTAGTGCAGATGTTTTGAATTTGAGTTCAGACCCTCTTCGATACTGCTGTAAAACTCATCGTTAGGGACATGGACGGATCCATGATCTAAAGCTTAGAGGTGCTGCTTAACTTTTTCTTCGTTCGGCTCTACTCTTCTCCTTTCTCTTTCTCCTCTCTTATTTTATATGAGGGAAGCCTTCTCCCCTCTCTCATTTCTGTGAGGAAAGCCCCCGTCCTGGATCCCAATGTTTATGGGTCCACGTGTCGTGTTCAAAGGATTTTCATTTGTTTGAATTGAGGGTGGGCTTGGTTCGTAGTACTAAGTAAACCAAACGGTGACACGGACGCGTGAGCGTGATGGGGACTGATGCATGCGCCATTGGCCACTGCATTCTGCTCTGCGCTAGCTTCCCCGTCCGTGTCGGCTAGACGCCGTTCACCGGAGCATGGGCAGCAGTGCGGTGATGCCGTACGTGGTCGATCCCGGCAGGCGCCATGTGACGCCGGCGGGAGGCGTAGGGCATGTCGCCGCCGGACGCTGTATTGGTTTGATTTTTTTCTTTATTTGCTCAAACACCCAAGGTTTTGGTGTTGCTGGTAATTTATTTTTGATAATATTTGTGTATGTGCGTGTCGACATTTCATTAGTAGCAAACCGGAGATTGCTAAAATTATACGGAGTATTTAAACTGACAATATTTGGTTTGACAAGTTTTGGCTTTAAAACCAACACGGCTTGTATCTGCAATTCTTCTATCCATTATTTATAAAGTCAAATCCCTTCCCAATGTGTCTCTGAAATTTCACGCGATACCCTTGTACGTTCCTATTATTTAGTTTAACCGTTAGTTTTCCTTTTCCATATAAACGACCTTATTGCTCTTGGTAAACTGCCAAAAGTTAGAACTGTTTTAGGTATTAATTATTTGGATTATGAAAAATATTAAGTGGTAAATATTGAATTTAAAAATATTGAAGCGTAGTTTCATTGATTTTTTTTAAAAAAAAACTTTGCATCAAATTTGAGTGGTACTTTTTATATGAACATGTCATGAAAAAAGATCCATTATAAAAAAAGGGGTGCAATCATTTGATGACATTTTTAAATAAATTTTAAATCAAATTTAATAAATTTATTGATCTTTCCTAAAATTTAAAACCAAATAACACATAGCTTTGGTTCTCACTTTGGTGAAACTAATGTAGATAATTCTGAATTTATTTCAAAATTTAAATTTTGTTTTTATATTTGGCATTTATCCCACAAATTTATTATAAGTTATTTTTTTACGTAAAGATTAATGGAGTAGGTAGCACAGAAGTATGAGAGTGAGGTAATATAGTTATTTTAGAAAAGAAATTAATGATCAACTAAAGAAATAGGCATATAGGAGATCAAGATAAAAACTCATGCACATATAAAAAAATGATGTAAAATTATAAGGATACAAAAGAGAGAGATTGAGCAAATTTTTAGGGTACATAGAGAATTGTTTCTTATTTTTATATGCTCAAGAACAGTTAGATGTCAGGGATGATTATTTGGTTTATTCAGAAAAAAACCAAATAATATATTTGTAAATAAAAAATAGTTGGTGAATATAACTTTTATATAGGTGTTCTGAGCAGTCTAAAAATCAAGGATAAAAAAAAAAGATGATACGATGATGAAAACCCCTAAATTCTACTCTAAATTTAAATTTAAAGATTGAAAATTTAAATTTGGGTTATAACCATAAGCAGAGATGGGGCTGGTCACCTGTTGTTTATTCCTGTCTGTCAAACAAACGAGCAATGCAATGGCCGCTTAGCATAATAACTGACGGTCTTGATTAACTAATCTGAATACAATGCTCTAGCGTTCTTTTTTTCCTTTGCACATGAATAAATTAGCATAACAACTCTGATGATCTTTATTAACTAAACTGAACACACGGCTCCAGTTTTTGCACATGAACGAGGCGAGGAGCGAAAAAGAAGCTTCAGAAAATGGAGTGCACTCTGAATCAAGCGAGACGAGGGTGAAACTAAACACAAGAGCAGAACAGCTCGCTGCCTTTCCGATTTTGTCCGGTCAGGCGTGCATCGTGGCCGTCTTCTTGAAGTCGATCTTGTCGACCTTGACCTCGCCGTCGATGAGCTCGTAGACGTAGACGACGACGCGGAGGCCGTCGATGTCCATGAGCACGAAGCTCGGGTTCACGTCGTAGGTGATGCTGCTGTAGGCGCCCGTCGCGGAGCCCGGGTTGATGACGACTCCCCCCTCGTGCTTGTACGCCTTGAACTGGTGGGTGTGCCCGGTGACGAGGATGTCCACGTCCAGCTGCCGCTGCAGCATCGCCAGGGAGTCCAGATCGCCCCATGGAACCACCTGGTAATTGACCCACACAACATGGTCAGAGAGATGATTACAATAACTGTACAACAATATCAATTTTGACAGACTGATCAGATTTGGTATCTATGTACTGGCAAAAGGTAAGGCAGATTATTGACACAACATGGCTTACTCAAATTATTAGTGGTGCGCAAGATATAGTGCAGAATATGACGAACGCAGCAACGGGTACAATGAATCAACATCGTGAATGGTTTTGCAGTTGCACAAGCCAATGTTCAACGTACAGCACATGGTTTGTTTTCTTTCCTGGTGAACATGCTTATGTCCCCAAGTAGGAGGTATCACATCACTTTAAGGATATGGGTGCTTATGTCCCCAGGGAGGAAGTATCACATCACTTTTATATGGATGGGTCAATGCAAATAGGTTCAACACTTGAATTTTCTGTGACCATCCACGAAGCCTGTTGCTTGATGCAATGTTGCAACAACTGGAAAGCAAACACACACGCACACACGCTCATCCACAGCCCAGCAGTCAGTGGGAAACCACATGACATCCATTGAACTAAAAACAACTTTGTTTGTATGACCCCTAGACCATTTGAACATTCATTGACTGCTACAACATTGCAACATCTCAAGTTCCCAGCCATGAGTCCTCCATATATGTACTCACATAAATTTTAAAAAGATGTCATCTGTTTCAACCCCATAAACTTCCCTGATTTACATCAAACAAAACATCCCAAGTACAGACAAGCGTGATAAACAGCGAGGAAAGCTTAGCCATGTTTTTATAGGTATGTTACATGGGAAGTATCCACCTGCAGCGACAGCAATTCCAATTAAAAGTACAACAGAACTGTTTGTTTTGATCACTAATCAAATTGTTTCTAGAAAGAAATTCCAGTTATGAACAGATACACTAATCTAACATAATGTGTTATGAGTGCTTATTTCACTGCAATCATGTGGAAGCGTAAAGTACAAACATCACTCCCAATGCAAGGATGGAAACCGTGTAGTGTCTGAGCAACAAAACCACAACATATCTTTAAAATGTTTAGTCCAAACTCCATTGGCATTTGAAGAAATATAAATGAGAAGGTTGCTACAGATACTAACAGTATTTCTTTATAGAAATCAAAATAAAAACATTCTGGTTTAGCCAGAAACTAATTTTCATTCCTAACGGAGTGCAACACTTAATCAGCATGGCCCCATGTGAAACAACATAACATTAGAATTGTCTGAGCTTATAAATACTACGATACTACCTCTATCCCATAATAAGTGTATTTCTAGAATTCAAATTTATCCCTCAAAGAGTGCATTTGTGGAGCACTAGTTTCACAATCACCTCACATTCAAATTTCTCTCCATTTTAACCCTCGCAAACCTCTCACTCCATCTCATCTCCTTATTAAAAGAGGGGCATTTAAGTCGTTTTTCTTCCCAACTAATTTGCCTCTCAAGTGCTAGAAATGCACTTATATTGGGATGGAGTGAATAGCAAATTTAAGACTCTTGTATAAAAATAGTATATTAAAGTCTAGTATCTCTGTTTTATGGGCATGAAGCACATAATAACAAGGCTAGTAAACATTCTTGGGTCAAAAGCAAACCTGGTGACCATGGCACAGCCCTAGCTTGAATTGACCAATAGCAAGTGTCTTAGTCTCTGGGTAACGAGCATCCTCATCATATTCGCCTCTGGTGATATGGAGATCAGGGCAAAGGCTTTTCAGGTAGTCATGAACTTCCTACAAAAGTTTATCAGTTCGTAAATCATCAGACCAAAAGATAAACAGTTTCATACAGGAAGTATGTGTCAGTAAATCAGTAGATGGAAAGCAAGCACCTTAATCCCTCTGTCCAAAAATATAAAGTGCATTTTGTTTTGTTAAGATAAGACTTTTACAATTAATTACTCTATTATAATATAATATCTGTGGCATTAAATTGATGCTATTATATTCACATTGAAATGTACTTTCTTGTGATTATACTTTTGCGTCACATAACTATATGCATATGAGTAAGCAATTGTTAGTTAAAGCCTTGTCATAAACAACCTTTGTTTTTTTCTGGAGGGAGTAGTATGCAATGCAAAATTCAAACACAAGAGCAGAGCAACAAAGATAATATCACAAGAATCAAGAGCCATTCATTACACAAAATAGTACATCGCCTATTATTTCATCATGACCACACAATTTGTGGCATGGATCCTTAATCCTGTAGGACATATCAACTTGTGTTCATTCTATGTTCTTCGCATGCTTCAACACAGTTTATTGTGCAGCCCTCTGGTATAAACAATTTCAAATTACTGTCAGCAAGAGAGATGGTAATATTTTGAGCTGCATGTTCTTGGTATCAATAAAACCTATGGTTTCCACAACTCAACATGGTACTTTGTAAATGACAGTATCCTTATTTAAAATAACAACTATGGGTCTCTTTGGCCTGGCTGCAATTTCAGTTTAATATATTTTATTTGTGGCTGTTCACAGCTAAAACTGCCACACAGGTGAAAGCTTGGACCTCTCCTGTGACTTCAATCCATTTTTTTTTCTTATGCTGGAATCACAAAAATAATGTAAACATGGACAAACAGGTTAATTATCATGCTAACCATCCTTTTTGAAAATATTGATTTTTTCCTTCTAGAAGTTAATCATTTACATTTCAACCTCTAAAGTGTGAGATCATCCAAACTTGTATCAGCACAGTTCTGTGAGTACACACAGGCAAATACAGTTTCTTTAATCATGCTGCTTAGTGATACCTAAGTTATCTTAGCAAAGCTCGCAGTATTAGAAAAAAGTTCAGAAAAAACAACCTATATGACGAGAGAAAGTTCATTCAAATTTAATTAACACATGCAATTTGCGTACTTGTGTCCACTGAACAGTTGTACATGGTTAGTTTTCCCCTGAAAACTTCTAATGACAAATGCAGATCTCTGTCACCAAGATATGAGATGAGAAGCACTTTCTCTGCTGTACATCAAAGTACACGAGTGATGAGACCATTAATAAACTGGAGAAGCTGTTACTTTTGAGAAAGGATCAATAGTGGGGAAAAGGGTGATCCATGCTAAGATGCCATATAAAAGGTAAAACACAAACATCAGTCAGGAGATAGGTCACCAATCATTATTCATTACACCAAACCTCCTTATCTCAAGGGTAAAGGGATACTGACTCTATTGCAACTATCATGAAGTGTCTGAAATAACAACCTAGATCCATTAATACTGTTAGATGAAGTTACCCCACTATATGTGGTGACCAATTATTTGTTTCCAGAATACTTAAATCTATGTGTGTAACTTGGTGAAAGTAATGCCAGTGTGGCAAACTGGAATTTAAGTTCAACCCTAAAAAAATTCAGGTCCTTCGCTAGAATCAAAACAAATGGTGTTCACCAATCATCAATAGGTTTAACCAAAAGAAAAAAATCACTGCCCACTTTGTATTCTTGTTCATACTTCGAAATTACATTTGATCCATGAGAAAATGTGCGTTTGATCCGGTGCATGCTCAATGTAGTGGTAGTGAATAGTGATATCCATCAACCCTCCAGGGCTCACAATTCTCTCATCTGCTCTAAACCAATCCGATCAAAACAAGTATACTATGATCCCAAAGCTAGGGCAATACATCAAAAATGGAATCAATAAGAAAAAAGCAGATTCACATGACAATGGTAAACAAACATGACGCTATAACTAGTCAACCAGATTTGGCGCGCGGCGCAGCGCAGCTTCGAGACAGAGAATCGCGGGAGGAAATGCGGCAGCTAACCTTGATGCAGAGGTTGCCCGTGCAGATGATGTGCTGGATCTTGCCCGGGACGAGCATGGACTTGAACTTGGCCGGCAGGTCGGCCGCCCGGTGCGGCACGTGCAGATCCCCGAGCGCGAGCACCAGCACCATCTCCTCCTCCTCCTCTCCTTCCCCCAACGAGGGACCCTGCCACCACAAATCGACCCGAAATCACTGCTCTCGCCGCCTCAGCCCAAGCCGATCGAGCTCGCCGTGATCCGGGCCAAATCCCTAGCCTCCCCCCACCCCCGCGCGCCGCCGAAGGTGACCGGGAGGCAGGCCGAGCCCGACCGATCCAGTGGGCGAGCGGAAGGGTGATCGGGAAGAGTTCCCCGCCGGTTGCGATCGCCGCCGCGGCCGCCGCCGATCGGTCGTGGACTCGTGGAAGCTTTGGGGATCTCTGTTTTTTTTTTTTCCTCTTCTCTTCCTCCTCTCGAACCGTTGGATGCGGGGAGGAGGAAGAAGAAGAGCACGTGGGGCCTAGTGGTGGGCCCAACGGGAGTGAGGTGACGTGGCAGCACGTTGGGCTCCGGGCCCGTACAAGGGTGGAGAAGATGGTTCATGATGGGCTTTGGGCTGGATATATATGGGCCTCCGGTTGCTCTCTCAAACAGGATTGATTTGTTTATTGATTTTTTTTTTTACTTTCTGAACCGTATCAAATATACAAAGTGATATGATGCATGTACAAAAAAATAATTGTTACAAACTCTTCAAATTAACTGTTGTGTAAGTACGTATAGAATTACTCATACAAGTTCAATTCAAAACCCCCAAGTGATTTTGAAGGTGATTTTATTACATATGATCCATAAAATATGTACCCTAACAAACAGTGGTGGTGAGAACCTCATCTACTCTATTGTGTAAACTTTTTGCAAATTACTCACCAATAACATATTAATATTAAAAACAATTGAATCTAAATAGATAGTTACATATAAAAATCAAATAAAGGTAAAAATTCCCTTTATAGAAAGGATGTGGAACATATTTTTTAATTTATTTCAAATAATATTATATTATAATCTCTCTTACATGTAGTAAAGCACGACCATTCAAATAGCATATAGGTGAAACACCAGTTACACCACGGGCTTCCTTATAATGTAATTTGCTAAAATCTGTAGTAAAGCATGACCATTCATCTAGCGTACAGGTGAAACATCACGGGCTTCCTTATAATGTAATTTGCTAAAATATGTAGTAAAGCATGACCATTCATCTAGCATACAGGTGAAACATCACGGGCTTCCTTATAATGTAATTTGCTAAAATCTGTAGTAAAGCATGACCATTTATCTAGCATACAGGTAAAACATCACGGGCTTCCTTATAACGTAATTTGCTAAAATTTGTCCCAAAGCCGTTCAATTTCCTAAGGGGAACAGAAATTTTCTGACATATACATGGACAGCGGTCAGGGATTTCTGAATGGTGCATCCTGTATATTGTTGGCACGTTTATCATCAGTGCCTTTCTCTGAATTAGCCATAACTTAAACTTTTATATATTTATAAGACGAAATTTAAATGAGATGAATGATTAAATATTTATTGAAAAGTTAGCCAAAGCTACAGTCTTCATGACATGACATGAACAGGATAAATGGATGATTTCTGCCAAACATATTTGTATCCTGGCACTTTGTCAACCAGTCGATTTCCTGGAAACTGAACTTGGTTGAGAGTTATCAATGCTCTTGCGTCATTCCTGCCCCAGTTTTCTGCTAATTGTAACTGGGTTTGAGTCGTTCAGATTATGTTTTTGTTGACAATTCGATATTTTTGTTTTTTTAATTAGGGGGTGTTTGTTTCTAGGGACCAAACTTTAGTCCCTAATCACATAGGATGTTTGGACACTTATTATAAATAGTAAACGTAGTCTATAAATAAAACACATGCATAATCTTGGACTAATTTACGAGACGAATCTAATGAGCCTAATTAATCCATGATTAGCCTATGTGATGCTACCGTAAACATTTGCTAATTATAGATTAATTAGACTTAAAAATTTCGTCTCATGGATTAGCTCTTATTTATAAAATTAGTTTTTTTGATTAGTCTATATTTAATACTTTAAATTAATATTCAAATATCCGATGTGACATGAAGTTAAAAAATTTAGCCCCATCTAACCAACTTAGAAATTCGGAGTCGTTTGGTCCTTTCCAGACACTGGTAGGGCATGAGACAAGAGATCGTGAGCGACTTTTGTTTCTCTGGTGTTCTGATTACGTAAAGTGACCGAGGCAATCAGGATTACGTTACGCCTGATTCAAGTTGAATTAAACAAATTAAAAAACCTATCACATTATACTCCATGTTCCGTCCGTCGTAAGATATAAAAAGATTCTAAAATATAAGTAGATTATAGGATTAAAACTGAACTCCAGATAATCCATTATATTTAAGGATAGGGACGGTATATTATATTCTTTTCTTATATTCGAACGATCTATACAATCGACTATTCTTTTCGTAAATTATTCTCGGTTTTTCCTCAATTTTACGTGTATGTTTTTCGAACGGTTAAACCATATGTTTTTAAAAAATGTTTATATATAGAAGTTTATTGTCCCATATTTATAAAGTAGATTGTTAACTTTTAATGGTTAATTTATTATATATACCAATAAATAAATTTAAAAAGTAAATAACATTTTTTCATCGTTGAAAAAGTGATTGATATGTCTCCATTGCAGAATGTGGGCGTAATGGATGACGTGTTTCCCTTGAGTTTCTCGTAGTCTCTCTCAGGGGTTAATTTGGCTACGTATGCAATGGCTATTAATTTGGTTCTCCAATGTTCGAAATGATCATTAAGAGGGATGTTTTTTTAGAAAAAGCCAACGGTATGTTTCCAAATAAAAATAATTTATAATAAATTTTTATATACCTATTATTAGCGATTTAAAAGCTAAGGGTGAAAAATAAATTATAGTGAATAGACCGTAAAACCAACTATAAATTTAAGGTTAAAAATTTAATTTTTGGCTATAAGGAGAAACGAAAAGACAGAGTAAAACTTTTTTCTTTTGCATGAATAACTTATGTGTTAATTTGATCTATACCATCATAACTATGTGTATTCAGATAAATACCACTACAATTCGTCTATTTATAGGCCATGTTTCTTTTAGGTTGGGATTATTATAATCCAGATTATTGAAAGTAAGCTGAAAGAAACAGTGAAGTAGCTTATTATAATCTGAAGCCCAACTTATTATAATCTGATAAGCTCATTTAGGTGAGCTTTTTCTAGCTTATTGGGTGAAAGATTACCCACCATGCCACCCACCTCTCTCTTTAGACTTGCAAACCCAATAATCTAGGCTATAATAATCTAGAAAAGAAACAACTCACAGCTTATTCTACTACCGATTATAACAATCTGACCGATTATAACGATCTAGGTTATAATAATCTAACTCAATAATCTAGATTATAATAATCTTAAGCTGAAAAAAATAGGGCCATAGTCATGCTAGAATCATGTTATCGCCATCACATTTTCTATCTTCTTCCCATCTATATGTGGGACCCACATGTCATATTCGTCTTTTTCCTTTGATCCTTATCATTTAGCCTTCTCTCGCTGGCCTAAAAAAAAAAGAGAGGACCGAGCGGTGCTCGGGTGGTCAGCCGCGCGGACGTGTGAGCTGTCGGCACGAGTTCGATCCCTGAAGATCGCAACTCGCGTCTCTCACCCGGGGATTTCTTTTTACACGCGTGCGCACCCCAAAATCCTAAGCGTGTATTTGCGTGTGTTGTGGGTATTTGCGTGTGTTGTGGTGTGTTCGTGTGTGTTCCATGTTATATTCTTCCAAAAGAGGAAAAAAAACTGTTGGATTTTTTCATGGTGAGCGGAGAGGAGTGTTCCGCGAGGAGCTAGGAGGCTGAAGAAGTGAAGAATGTCCAAGGCAGCAGCTAGGAGGCTGGCGGAGGGAGTCTTGAGATGGGAGAGCGCCTCGGCGAGGTCCGACACGAGGCGAAGCTGCAGTCCCCGAGGTAGTCGATGATGTCAGCGAGCCACTGGGAGGCGAGGCCGTAATTATCGGAGAGGAAGCCGAGTGCCTCCTCGAGCCTGGACAGCACCGTGAGGTACCCCGGGAGGTCCTCCGTGACGGCGGAGCTGGCCAGGAGCGGCCGCTCGCGGTGCCGAACAGCTTAAGCAAAGCTACGGCGGGGGCGACGACGCGACACCCCCCTCGAGTGTGTCTCACGAGGCATGGATCAGGCGCACCACCGGCTCCATCGCCAGCGGTCGGGCCTGGATCTCCCCGAGCTTCGGCTCGTCTGCACTAGCGCGTGGCTGAGCGCCCACAACTTCTCCACCCCGTCCTGCAACGCCCGCCGCGCTGCCAGTGGCTTCTCCACCCCGACCGACGAGAGAAGGCAAAAAATGACAAGGGTGAAAGGAAGAAGACAAATATAACACGTGGGTCTCACATATTAGATGGGAAGTAAATGGAAAACGTGACACCGGTATGATTTCAATATTATAAAATTTGAGTGGCATGACTATAAATAGATAAATTGTAACGACATTTATCTAAATATGTACAGTTACGATGGCAAATATCGAATTAACCCATAATTTATTTAGGAACATGATGAGCCAATCATGTTGCTCTGCTTCCATCACATTTTTCTGCAACCTTTATCTGTGTCCAATGCTGCACCAACAATACAAGGCTATTTAATTACAGGTGGCAACATTTGCTGCTTTTCTTTCAGCTACTGTTTCAGCTTGAGAATCATCCGGTGGTATTGCCACTGACAACTATTGCATCTTTTTTTTTCTTCAGATAAAAAGCATATAGTTCGCACTTGAGAGCTCACTTCACTTAAAGATCAACCCGAGTCTAACGACCAATACATTTGATATATTTATATATTTATTAATTATTTAATTATGATTTGATTTATTATGATAGTTAATTATACAAAGCTATAATAGTCACCGTTAACTGGTGGTATGCCACTATTTTATCAGTATTTATTTAAATAATTAAATTAACAGATACTTGATAAGAAACAAATTCAAATATTTGGTTTACACATGATTGCATTAAAAAAATTTATAATATCTTATTTACATTATTAAATTGGCTGTAACTTTAACACAAGCATATATAAACTTAAGCCACAACTAAAAACACCCTCCGTTATGCATTTTGTGGGGCCACACATCCACACATACGTACGTGGTTTTCGAAATAACCACCCATGGAACATGCGGTTATCACGGCAGAGCGTTATTTCGCGATTGTGGTGTGTTTGGAGGACACATCGCATCGCATCGCATCGCATGGGTAGAAACGCTGTTTGGTGCAAAAAGCTCATTTTGCATCCATGTGAGTGGAGCGAGTCAGGCAGCCTAGCTGGGACGGACGGACTTGTGCCCACATCTGCTACAAATATGACACTGTCACAACAATTTTTTGCGAGGATTATAAACGCTCATGATTGATTCTCTCGACAGGATATTTCGAGGCAGATGTTGCTGCCTTCATTCCGATCAATAATTCGGCAGCTCAATAAGACATCCAGCACGAGCTGTTTCTGTCTGCTAATTAACTAGCCAAGTTGCCTATCTTTTGGCTTATTCGAGCGTGTTTATAAACAAAAAATAATTTATAACAAAAAATTTATATACGTATTCTTAACAAAATAAACTACGATGAGAAAAAAAACCCAAAATTAACTCCAAATTTAAGGTTAAAATTTTAAAATCTAGCTTACAAGTATAAACATATGTGAAAAGATAAGAGTGCAACTTGCTTTAATTTTCGGAGTCTTCGTGATGATTATAATGCATTTTGGGTGGCATATGCAAATGCTGCACTGCTGGTGCTGGCTTTGGCGATCAGATAGAGCATTCATGTTCGAATTTAGAAGGAAATCTTATAACTTTTTAGAGGGAATCTACCCATATATTTAATTTTGCTTATGCTTGTAGCTAAATTTTAAATTTTAAATTTTAAATTTAAATTTGATTTTAAGGTTTTTTATCCCAGTTTATTTTTAGCCTTAACTTGTAGATGTATAAAGTTATATTTCCAAATTATTATTTTATTTACAAATATGTCGTTAACAATAACAACCCCCACACACACATATGCCCCCACACACACATATGCCCCCACACACACACATATGCAAAATTTAGAGGAAATCTAGCATGAACACCCATCTCGAGAAGTTTCTTTAATATCATTCCTTTTCAGATTCATGTATTGTTTTCCTACAAAGTTTGAGTAATTCAAATGTTTACATTTTTTAGTGTCAAGTCGACGTGCCATTCTACATATCATGTTTTTCTCTTCTTGCTGTTATCCCAAATAATTAATTCAAAAAAGAAAGCTACCCGGAAGATAAGACCATGCGAGAAGTAAATCTAAATTAATAAAAAAATAGCTGCGATTTATATGCTGTAAATTAAATTACTAGCAATTCCATTAGAAAAAATGATAACCATGTTATAATCATGATTAAGGGTTGACTGACCCATCTAAGGCTCACTATCTCGATACCGGGTTAAAAACCACTTATAAACAGTATCACTGGATTTCGCAAAATCCATTGATAAGCTGATGAAAACTGATGAAATCCTAAAATTCAATTTGAATTTATTTGAACTGGACAAAGTATACCAAACAGTTTATATTATCATTACGATCCAGGAAGTTTGGATGTCGAAATCCTAACAGATTTCCATCAGCTCTATGAACTATGGAACCGTTAATGTAGGTAAGTCACAGGTTCGCAAAGTGTGTTGCAAACTTCTCGTCGCATACAAAACAGAGTGACATATTAGTTATCGATTAAAAAAACCCTAAAAAATAAATATAATTTTTAGAACAACTCTTCTATATTTCTTGAGACAAGCTAGGACACGGCTGAAACTAACCGGACCCAAACCAGGTCAATATCCAGCTAGTAAAAAAATGACATTGAGGTTAATGGGGCCGTCCACTTCCACCTTTCACGACCAGTGCGAAACGGCCAACGGTCAGGGACGGGCGGCAGCCGCTTGCTGCGAGCCAGCTAGGTGTGTTATTATCGAACACGAATTTTTTTCCTGATTTTTATAATAATTATTTAATAGTATAATGATAGAATTAAGACGATAAAACCATTCGGAAGAAAATATTTTATTTAATAGTTCGAAAAACGTCCATATGGAAACGAAGTAAAAACATGACAAAAGGCTAAGACAGCAACGTAACCAAGGCCAGCGTGGGACAGTTTGGGCTTGAGCCCTACGCCTGGTTAAAAAAATTCATTAGAGAAGTACTAAGTTTTAGTTAAAATTTATAAAAAAACATATACTCAATTATTGAGCCCTAGGCTTAGGAATTTCGTGGTTCTGCCCCTTGTCCGAGGGCATCTAAATCGAGCCCGAGCTCTTGAAAAGCTAGGAATGGCAATTAGACACACGGTCCGTGGTCCAACGGGTTTAGTACCTAGTGCTACATGTATGGGTAGAGATTTGCACAAATGGATTTACGTGTATAGTGCCCCATAAGCAGTAGGCTGGGTACGGATTTTAGATTTAACCCATAAGTATCCACTGGGGTCCTAAAAATTTAGCGGCACCTTGAAATATTCGGTAGGGAGTATGCTTAATGTCTAGTATTATAAGCCAAGAGTACAAGACTATTGTTTATGTATGATTGATCGCTTTCATCGATATGATTGGATGACTAAACGTTAGAATTAGACGATACTATCGTACTTTTTTCATTTTCTTGTTGCTATATTAATCAATCGACTATATTTATTTGTTTGTTGCCTGTAATTAAATATTTAAAAACTTTAATGTATTCACAGAGATATCTCAATTAAAATATTTTTGTTTATCATGGTTTCACCTGGTGAGTACCCATTGGGTTTCGATATCCAGCGGATATGCGTATATGTTTAATTTTGCACGTATAAATATTCATGGGTATGAGTTTATCGTACCGTCACGGATTTGGTTCGGCAAAAACCCACCACAAACTTGACCCATTTGCCCATCCCTGTAAAAAGCAGAGGGCACCGCGCGCTTTCAACGGCTCTCTTTCGCAGACCGCAACAAACCCCGTCGCGCATACGAGGTATTTTTATCGTCACCCCGTATTGGGTCCCCTACTAGTTGCTTTGCATGTGGAAAAGCTAGCTAGCTGTGCCGTTAATTAATATATTCTCTCTCCCTCTCTTTTTCTTCGGGTTGCAAAAGCGCAAGTAGCGCTGTAAACTAATACAAAAAAAAGAAAGCATCAAGTTGCAGTTTCATATGTTCGTTGGCTGCTACGTACAAAACATGAGCCGATCGGAAGGATAACAAATCCTTGGACAGTTCCAAGATGAGAGCTTATGGAAAATGAGGTTTAGATGCTTAAATACCCGGTTATGTCACAACAGTGTATAGTATATATTATTATCTTTAGTTCAATCGGAGGTGAAATAGCTTTGAGCTAACTTGCTACGTGCATTTTTAAAGACAAAACGAGGCTATAGTAGGGATGACAGCAAGGCTACATTCGGATGTACCCCTACCTTACCTAGATTCACTCGTTTTTCACGCGTACGGTTCTTGAGCAACTAACGGTATCTTTTTTATATTTTTTTATAAAAAGTTACTTTAAAATATCATATTAATCTATTTTTTAAGTTTTTTATAAATAATAATTAATTGATCATGCACTAATCTATATATCAATACGTTTCCCATACCAGATAACTTACCCCAAACGAACTAAAACGAACACGGCCTAAATTAGGTTGGACACGGGTTGAGCAAATTCATGCATGACCACCGTCCGACCTATGCTTGATAGAGTTGGCGGTAGAACTTCATGTCCGTATCCATTACCAGTGGAGCTCAGTATACCTAGCAGGTACCTAGCGGGTCTCACGTATATAATATATGAAATATATAAAATTTAACAAAGAGTTGCATAATCAATAAGTTATAAAATTATCACTAATGGTTCAAAGAGCGACACAAACTATCACCAAGCTAGCATAATTTTATCAAAGTTCAAAACATTAAATGGACCAAGTAGGATTAATGGGTCGTAGAGATAGACAAAAATCAACTCATACATTTATCTTGCGTTAGGCATAAGTTACACATGGGTAAATTATAAACCCGATTGTCATATACAAGGTTTTCAGGTCTTGAATGGGCATTATCAATGAACAAAAAAAACTAAACCCACATACATGCCCATCAGGTGCGGCACCCACATATACCCATATCCACGCATAAAATTGACATTCCTAGGCTAGAGTCTTATGTGATATTATCTGTAGAACTAGGAGTGCAATTACCCTTTAAGATGGGCAAATTACACATAATCCCAATTTAAGCAAAGAAGGACTAAAAAAGATTGGGGGAAAATCAATCAGATCCTTCCCTATTTCCGTTGTCTACCTTCAATGAAGGTAGATTGATACAAATTGATGGATGAAATTCCTGATGGAGAATGATGCAAAAACATGGTAGTTTGCGGATGATGAAGCCTTAGCACTAACCCAATCGGGGCCTTACAAAGGAGGTGAAGGCCTTGGCAATCTAAATAACTATTCAATCCCTTCTTGGATGAGCACCGCCAGGACTAAAGATAGCCAATGTTGAAGTGGACTGGGGATTATGACCACAACTTTGGCAGCGGCGATGGAGGCAAGGATTCCACGGCAAGCTGCAAAAGAATGCACATAGGAACTTACCTGACTGGGGTTTCGACATATTAGAGGTTGATGCTTCTAAGGTACCACTAGAGAAGCTCAACTACTTGTTGAGAACTTGTTGCCGGTATCAAAGAGGTGAATTGTCGCCCTTGAACAAGGTTCATTGGATGTAGGGGAGACGACCGTTGCAACCATCCCTTGACCATTTCTAGCGCACTCCTAGTTAACGGCAATGAAGATCAACCCAAAGACTTAGAAGTTTACCGGGACGAGTTTTGATAACCACCTCCATGCATTCCGAGAAGAGCAAAGAAAGTGGTGATCACCTTCTTACCCGAACAAAAGATTACCCGAACAAAAGAATAGAGTAGCAGGAAACCTCGACTAAACAAGAAGAACCCTACTAAAAAAAATGGTGGATCTATTAGGAGGAAGGAAGCCTGACCCCTCTCCCTTTATTGTCAGTAATGAAGCCATTGGAACTAAGGAAGAAGAGGGCTAGAAGGGAGGAACATTTTTTTTGTCTCTTTCGCTAGAGAATTCACAAGAGCCTTCGCTTCATTGGTCAAGCTTGTGCAACAACCCTCTCTCCCTACCAACTACACGTATTTGGGGGACTCTTAGGGCTAAATAAGGGCACAAGGAAGTAGCTATATACAATTCTTTCTCATGTCATCTAGCCAACCAATGGATGACATAATGGATAGACTTTCATCACTTTACTCATCCTTTTTCATGAGCCTAATCGATTAGTGCTTTCTTTTTACTTCTTGTATTTCCTTTTCTCTCTCTTGTAGGCTAGAACCATAAATGAAGTAGTGCCTTGCGATATTGACGCACAAGAATGAGTAGAGCTTTCTAAGGTCACAACCCCACCTAGGCAACCACCAATAGTAGCCCCACACGTTAGCTAGTGATTCTTGTTGCCATTGTCATGTCCTTTTGTTCATTTCTTTTTGATATCCATGGTAACTTTGAAATGTTTGGGGTGAGCTTTTCTGCTTTAAAACACTAACCTAGGTAAAAGGTTATGTTTCTCATTTTATCCATTTTCATAACAAAAGCTATATTTTAATCAGACTAACTCTTAATTTCACTATAGTTTTGATTATCTATTTTTTAGTATATTTCTTCAAATTTTGAGCCAATGTATTGTCCAAAAATGTAAACCACAATTGATTTATTATAAAATATATCCTTAATATCTAACATTGTAAAAACGCTTCGAGACATGATTCTACCAAATTATTGTTTATGTAGTAAACATTAATCAGAATCCATGAAGTTTACACCATATAATAGTAGTATGTGTTATAAATAAAGATCAACGGAACCATATAATAGTAGTATGTGTTATAAATAAAGATCAACGGAGGACCTATAAATCTTTTCATTAGTTGATTGATTAACCCTTTTTACACACCGACCATTTTTGTTCTCCTGCATTAATTAACCTCTTCAATAATCACAATCCATTACTTGAATCTTCTACTGAAAACCACCACTGAACTCCCTACCACCAAAAAGGTCAATATCCCATGGAGAAACAATTCAATTTCCACACACACACACAAAACCATTAGGAGAAAAAAAACAAGAGTTAAAACACACATAAATCGCTCTCACATGAGATATCCCGGATCCATTTCCTCCAGAAGCTTTCAGAGACAAGAAATAAAAAATAAAAAAAGAAAAAGACGGATAAAAAAAGAGGAAAGAAAAAAAAACAGAAGCCCTCGAAACCAGGCTTTGGCCCCGTTAGTTCTCAAATTTTTTCCTCAAAAACATCACATCGAATTTTTAAACATCTAAATGAAGCATTAAATATATAAACACTAAAACTAATTACACAGTTATAGAGGAAATAATGAGACGAATCTTTTGAGTCTAATTAGGATGTGATTAGCCATAAGTGCTACAGTAACCAACATGTGCTAATGATAGATTAATTAGACTCAAAAAATTTGTCTCGTGGTTTCCAAGCAAAATCTAAAATTTGTTTTATAATTAGACTAAGTTTAATACTTCAAATATGTATTTAAAGTTTTGATATGATATTTTTGCAAATTTTTTTTTCAAACTAACAACCTCTTTGCCTTTGCTTTGCTGTGCTGTGCTGCCACCGGCCACTGTGTGGGCTATACCCGCCTGGGCAGTGAGTGCGTGAGACGGCAAGTGGCCCCACCCGCGGCTTGTATTTTCCCGAAAACTATATATACCTCCCCGCTCCCTCCCCTCCTCCTTTCCCTTTCCTCCCCCACACCCACCCACCACCACCCCCAAGCCCTAGATGTCCCCCTCCCCCTCCGCGTCCACGCGCTGCGCCGCCGCCGCCGCCGCACGCACCCACCGCCGATCCCGCCAGATCTCGCGCGAATCGGCCCCCGCGCCGCCCCCGGAGGCCCGATTCGCCGGCTGCGCCGCCCGATTCGGCGCCGGTTCGGGGGGATTTTGGTAGGCGTGGCCTGGCTGGCACGGCGGGCGTTGCGTTGCCCGGAGAGGAGGAGGGTTTTTTTTTTTTGGGTCCCCGGCGGTGGATGGATGCCGTCGAGCTGCCGCTCCCGGCCAAGGTGGATTTCGGGAAGATTTTGAGTTCCGCCGCGGTGGAGGGGCTGGACGGGGGAGCGGGAGCGGGAGGGGGAGGCGCGGCGGGTGGGGAGGTCTTGAGGCGCTGCGCGGATGCGGATCGACGGCACGGCGGTATGATACTCTCTTCTCGGCTCCTTCTGTTCTGCTTGGTCTCCTGCCATGTGCGGCGGGCTGGAGGGTTCTTCTTATGGCGGAGGCGGAAGAAATTGGGCGTGATTTGGAAGTGTTTACTGGGTGCCATGTTTGACTTATCCTTGGGGCATATGTTGAGTGAATTCTCCTGCGGCTCGTGGATTTTAGTGGGGGATGCTAGGATGATTTATTGCAGCGGGGAGCAGTTTCCTTTCTCTTTTAGGGATTTGGGTTGCCGGTTAGACGTCACAGATTTTGTCGTCTGTGCTCGTGCCTGGATGGTTTTGCGCAAAAGCAATTTTGATTGTGTGTTGCTCCGATTTACTCTCCGCTGTGTCTTTTCATATGGTTTGGTCTCCCCTATGGTGCAGGGAGTGCCACGAAATGTTATGATTTGTTTGCCGTGTAACGATTGACTTGAGGGGGCGTTTTCTGCAATGTTCTCATCGTTCGGGGGAGCTTCGCTAGCTTTAGGGTTGGTGTTTGGTGCTCACCTGCTGTTTCAGGGTGCAGGGTTTTTTTGTTGTAGGCAGCTAGAACATTTGTTGAATTGCGATCCGTTAAATTAAGTGGCAGCTAGAACATTCTAGCTGGTTAGTGAATTGTGATTTGTGAAACTAAGTGGATGCCTCTATGAGAATTGCAAAGGTTTTGGTGTTGCGATTTTGTTCATCATTTGTTTCATGATTTGTTATAAGGTGCTCTCGATCATTGGTGATGTGTAATTAGTTGTATGACATGTCATGCGGTGGTGCTCCTTGTCTTACTTTTTTTTGTGGGTGATTCTGTCTAGCTCTCCTTTTACTGTTAACCTGTAACATTATATTAACCTAGATATTATTGTTCTGACCTTACATCTTTTCTCTTTGCTAGGGATGATTTGGTAGCTGTGATGGCTTAGTGCTATTTCTTGATGAATATACATGTTCTTTTGTTTTCCTTTGAGCATGGTTCAGTGGTCAGTGGTGTAACCAAGAAGAACGTATGTGAATTACGGTCACTATTAGGTCACGTACATTTGACCCCTTGATACCAGTAGGCAATGCATTGTAACTAATTTTGAGGATTGATTTCTGAAATTGATGAAAACACCGACCTGTGTGATGTGCCGACTTGTATTTTGGCATGAGTATTCGCTACGTGGTATATACAAAAGTTCACTTAGATATCTGTTTGGCAGGGCGTGAATAAAAGTTATCTGCCGACAGAGAGCTTATTGTCTATATCTTATCATATTTTAGGTTTTTTGGTTGGCAGTAAGTTATTGCCCCTTTGCAGTATTTTAGAAATTTACCTCAAACATGGGCACTGGTGTACATCTTTTGGAGTGTTTTGACTACAGCTTAACTGTTGGCAGTTCAATTTAGTGCCTGGTTTTCAAAGGGAAAATTTAAGCTATTCATTTTGGAAGAGAAATATATTCAGGTCCATCTAGCTATGAGTATTGTACAGTGGCCAGATTACTCCCTTTTGATTTTTAAGCAGTGAACATAAACTGTTATATTCTGTACCATCTTACGACAAGATAGTATGTCCTTCTGCATTTGGTTTAAAAAGTGATACTACTGAACTGGTGCTTAAGGTTTGGTTACCTGACTCCTACAGTAGTAGGTATTCTTGTTCCTTTGCTATTTTGTGTGACTAGGAATGGCCCTCGCGCATGTCCTGGAACTGGTTCAAGCAATAGCAGCAGTCCAAGCTGAAGCAGCTCCAGTCCAATGAAGTTACATTTAGGCTTGAGATAGTTATTAAGTTAGAGCGTTCTACAGATTTGAGATTAGATACTTAGCTATTTTATCCAGTTATTTATACTTTAATTATACAAACAAGATACTTTCTATCTTAGTTACCTTGTTAGGGCTAATTCTCTGTTTAATGGATAGTGGCGTATGATTATGAATAAAGGATATTAGAGGAGTCTCCCTTCCCCCTCTTGCGCCAGGTGCATGCCTCCTCTCTCCCATTCCATGGCACCAACACACCGTGGCCCTTGGCCATGCTCATTCCCTTTTCACGTCTACAATCTGTACCAATGAATTCGATGTCACTACAATGATCCACCTCTAATTGGGTCAATGAATTTGCAAGGAATGCATGAGACATGACCCAAGAGCTATGGACATACCAAAATTTGGGAACCATTTCACAAGGGTGAATTCCTGGGGATATTACCAGAATATTGGCTATGAAAACTGCAGCAATAGACAAGCTTACTCAAAGTGTTTATAGGTTTCAACTGAATTGTTTCACCTTGAGAGCATAAGTTGTGATCTTCCTTGTTATTTTTTCTGCGTATTTAGAGGAAGAATGAACAAAACTTGTTGCCATGTTATGTTTCCAACTTGTTTCTTTTTTGAGAGAATTTCCATGTCGGTAACCTATGCTTGTGATGGGAAACTTAGCCATACAAACATCCCTGTAGTATGTACTGCCATCTATGTAGCATATAATTATATAACTATGTTTTTATGTTTGATTATTTGATTAAGGGATGCAAGAAATTCGTTCATCTTCAGTTTGGGATTGTGATGTGAACAACATGAGGCAGGCATGGGCACATGTCTTGCAATGTTGGTTGGTTCTGTAGGCATCATCCTGAATCTCATATGACTAATAAATGGGCCACAGCTAAACAAAAAGGTCTGGTACATATGACATGTATCACGTATCCAGTTATCTGGGGGTATCTGGGAGTGATTGAGGACAGCATATGGGATAATGAACGTACCAGGTATCTGGGAGTGATCGAGGACAATATACGGGATAATGCTCCATCCACACTTCACCTGATGAGCAGTACTTTCCTCTGTCAATTGTCAACACAGAGTCAGAAATTTCCAACCCCCATCCTGGATGTACGAATTCTGCCCATGAGAATAGGGAATTGTGCCCCCATTGCCATCCCTAGGCAATACTGCAGCTAAAGCCTTAGACCAGTGTCGTGTTGTCCACTGAAAAATGGATAGTTTCTTTTGTTCCTTTAAACTGATGTTGTGATCCACATTGTTTGAAGAAACTATCAATGTATCTATTGACCACATATTGGGTTGCAGAATTTGCATGAACTCTTCTTGTTAGTGAAGATTAGCCCAGTGCTATGGCCTTCAGTTTGGGAAATATTTTATTTATGATTTCTTTATCCTATGAGTCATAAACTCTTCTTGTTAGTGAAGATTGGCATACCTTTGTGAGTTCAAAGTTCAAACTATTTGATTGTCTTGATCATGCTATCTAAAAATTTGATAAGACATTGCTATGTGACCAAAGAAAGAGAGGTGAACCTACAAGTCTGATAGATCTTTTGTTAGGAAAAATGTGAACCTTCTTTGCACTAAGAAGCATTGCATGGACAGTTAAGACACTTTGTGCTGGTATAGAGTCTCCTCCTTTAGAGGGCATCACGTGCAAATGCACCTAAGTGTGCAAACCCGTTCATGCACACTTGTTTGTGTGCAAACTATTCTCTTCCGAGCTTGAACATTGCAATGTCGTTTCCTCTTCCACGTGAAATTAACTGATGCCCTGTAGACTTTAAACATTTACCATTCCTTCTTCAAAGTAATGAAACATACTTTGTTCCCTTGAAAGTTCATGAGATCCTATATTCTTTTTTTCCCACATGTTTTATCTGCTATCTGGTTTTTGTTTTCTAAAATATTTCTCCTGATTTTCAACGAGTGATTTACTAATCCGCAGACACATGTATTGGCAGATGTCAAGCAACATAATCAGAATGCAGATAGCATTTCATCCTACAGAATTAAAGGGACTTCCTCAGAGGTCTCTATGCAGAAATCTCTTGCTCTTGGCATCAAGTCTGAAAACAATGGCAAACGGGATTATATCGGAACTGATACTGGTCAATCGTTGCATAAGCAAGATACCAAAGTATTGGCCAAAAAGACCATAAAGTTGGATGCCCCTCCTTGTTCAAAAAGGCCAAAGCTAGAGCCAGTACAAATCACCAGAGAGACTGAATCAAAGGGCCATGATTTCTTGTTGCAGAAAAATGTGCCTGAATTGATGCAATGCACACCATCTGGTAAATTATAATCTTCCGTTGAAATTCAATATCAATAGTTGGAGTGTTACTCCCTTCTCATTCTTCACCCTGGCTATTCGAGTAGTTAATGGAAGTATAATTTTTAGGGAGCATAGTCTGGTCTTTTTAGGAGACACTGAGTTAAATTCTAACTAGCAGATTTGCAACAATGCTCAAATATTTAGCGTCGCCATATCCAAACAGTATCTTCATCGGGCCTTTATCTGTTTTCATACTTTAAAGTTCCTTTCTAAATGTTCAATAGCAATTATAGCATATTCATGGGTCTTTATCCATTTTCATCCTTTAGAGTTCCTTTAAAATGTTCATCGTCTTGGTCAATGTTCCAGACCTCCTGTTCCCATATTCTAGTGCGATAGACAATTTATCCATGATCTGAACAAACCAATTAACACGCCCACTGTTGATTTAAATCCGGTAAAGTATGCATTTGGTAGATCTAGTCTGCTATATATTCTTGCTGCTATAGTATTCAAGTGATTTTATGTACACATCATGAGGGGATTCTTGAATGTGATGCTATAGCTCCATGATGGCCATTTTGGATCACATGCGTTTTTTACCATTTTCCTGACTCGGCTTTTGCAATTCATGTTCGATGTAATTCTACACTTGTCCGTGTGGTTATTTGTTTAGTCGTTATAATTCCAGTGCTTTTGTTTACCATGAGGCTTTGACATTCTGACAACAAATGCTTATACTCTTGTCCTAATTGTACACAGAAAAATCTCGTCTGCTGAAGCAGAAGCGCATTTATGATGCAAAGAGAATTGACAAGAAGAATTTTAGGTCTGGTGTCAGGTCTAAATATGATTGTTTCACATCAAGGACCGGTTTAGGAAATTTCGATCCTGGCTTGGGAAACAGCACGCTTGGTATGTGGTAACTGGTTGTAGCTACATTGTAATTTTGTTTATTTATGCATTCTACCTGTTATTTATTCCTTTATTGTCTATATTATAGCTACTCTCATATGTTAACCAGTGTCAAATTCATTAGATCTTCTGTCAATTAAAACCACTCAAATAATTAGTTCAATTTAACATGCAATTTCCCTGATCTGAGACAGTTATTCTTACTCTTCTAATATATTTACATGCACAATCAAATTTCTAAAAAAAGGTTCAAATAAACATCTGGACTTCAACTTGAATGTAACATGGGGTTCACTTTTACTTGAAGCAATCCCCCTTTTTGTTTCATCTACCCTTTAACTTTTTCTATAAAAGGGTACATATTTTTCCTTTGTGCTTTGCTTCTTTTTACTCTGAAGTCATTTTTGTGCTCTATCAAACTTCTGCCTCTCATTGTAGGTACACAGTTGATTTTTTCACAGACCATTGTTTCTAATTCCGTTCTCTTTTTTCTTTTCTTTTCTTTTCTGGCTTTTGAAACCATATTTGTTATCCAGTTAAAATGTTGTCAACTGTGTCTTTTTCTATCTCTGATATTCTTTTGATGATTTACATCCCCTTTTATATTGCTTTGCATCTTTTTTAACTGCACATATTAATATAATAACATGCTGCTGCCAAATTCAACAATTGTTTAAATTTACAGATTGATGTGTGCATTTTTATTAGAATGCATGATTCTTGATCAGCATAACTCATATGGCCTACCAGTGACTTTTGCATTATATGACATCTCTCAGTTTCATCTGATTTGAGTAACTTAAGAATGATTAATAATGTATTTTACAATGATATTTGTTCATGGATTTTTATTTCAATGTGCAATATTTCACATCATCACGGCTGATTGCATGTCATTGCATTTGCATTGTAGCAGAAGAGTATATCTGCCAGTTTCATCTAAAAAATATCAGTGTACTGGAGAAAACTGTTCCTCTTAAGTACTTATTCTGGGTCATTAACTATTCAAATTCCATGTCTATTTCTTAATCCATAATCTAGCCTGGAACATAAAAGTGGTTGACATCTTATTTCAGGGACACATGGCCTTAGATCTGATATCCGTGACATCACAAATCACATTGAGAATCTCTCGTTGAGTGAACTTCTCAATGGAACTTACAAATATTCCAGCTTAGGAAGAGAAAAAGGAAAGAAAGTTTTGCGCACGAAAGATGAACTTCTAGTATCTGTCAGAAAAGCTTTTTCCATGCTATCTGGCAGGGACTGTAGTTATAATAAGGATCCTAATATCCTCCTGAGCCCTAAACTTCCTACAGCAACCATGTCCAGCTGTGACGGCAAAGACCAATGTACCGAACCAATGAAGGTAACTAAAATTATCAATGCTTTGACTATTGGAAATTTATTATGATCTGTCTTTTACTTTACCCTAATGCAACTACTCAGGGCCCTTCACAAACTGAGGTCTGTGATTCCACAATTCATTGTCCAAAAGATATTCTAAACCGTTTAACACTTCCCCAAGGACATGATCTGGACTCTCTTTTATCACCTGCAAGTGAGAGTTCAGCTACAGTTAGGCCTTCTTTACCTTCCGTGACAACTCATGGAGCTAGTTTGCCACCATTTCCTTGGTCGCACTCACAAGCGGGAGGTTATCGACCAGGTGCTGACTGTGGTAAACATGGGTCGAGTAGGAGTAACTCCCAATGGCAGTGGGTGAGAGTCGGAACCAATCTCACTGCTCTAGATAGTGAAGATTCATCTGTGCATAAAATTGATGATCTTCTTCAAGAAATGGATACAGCAAAAACATCCATAATGGATTCGTATGGCAAACAATCTAGTTTATGCTGCACGGAATCAACTTCTGGTTCTCTTGGACAAATTATTCAATCAAGAAAAAAGTTGAACGGGCATAATTCACAGCAACTATTTCCCATGGACAATGGAGATTCCTCAGATGGCTTCCAGAAGCATGACAGCGAATCATTTCTTCTAAGAACACCTCAAGGTATACAGTTCATTAAGGAAAAGCTTGTCAGCATACCATTTTTTTTATAAACTCAACTCTTGTAATCAATTTTAATATCAATCTCCATTAGTTGTGGCTATGAGCTTGCTGTTGACATGTTGGTAGTATAAAAATTTTAGAGAAAATCTAACAAATGTCATTGACAAACATTTAATTCAAAGAAATGCTATCAACGGGCGTGAGTTCTACAGAATGCTATCGTACAAACGAATTTGTCTAAGAAATTCCATCGCCGTTAGGGTTCTGTCAGCATTTCCGTTAAGTGCTATAGTATAAACAGTGTATTTAATGGCACAAATAGACGGAACCCTAACGGCGATGGCGTTTCTTAGACAAATTCGTTTGTACGATGACATTTCTTAGAACTCACACTTGTTAATGACATTTCTTGAACTTAGATGTTTGTCAATGGTATTTTTTAGATTTTCTCAAAACTTTACTGGACTGATGCCATTTGTCCTACAGCACTCGAGCAATACCTAAGAATGCACAAGTTCATGCTGAGAGATTTTGGATTTATTTCTTTTTCCTTCTGTTGTTGGAGCTAGTTGCGTGCAGTTTTTATTATGAACCTTATTTACTACTAGTTGCATGTTTGATATACCTGGTTGCAGTCTTATCATGAATTGCTAATATGAGTTTTTTATGAGCAGCGTCACCAAAGGTATTGCAGGCTGCTGAGATCCTATGTGATATGAGAAGCAGCACAGATGCTTGGAGTTCCCAGGTATACAGCAATGGAACAATCAAGTGGCCAAAGTCACCTTCTGAGAAGGTGATGAAGGCCCGCAAACCTTCATCACCATTTGGTACAGCCGAGAGCTCATCCGGATCTCGGAATAGTGATGCAGCTCGTACTGGAAACAATCACTCCAAAAAAGTAGTTGATAGGAAGAATGATTCTCTACGCATGAATAACCCTGGGAAAGGGTCTATTAGGTGGCCTGTTCCTATTGAAGATGGTGCATCTCCTGTCAAGCCTGAGAGGGGCCTTACGCTTGATACGAGGCAAAACCATGGCAATGCTGCAAGGCATCCGATCCAGGTGTCGTCGCAGGCCAAGGAGTACGAGAACCAGCAGAAGCTGAGGAAAGCAACATTGACCTCATCTCTAGGATCTGCAGGAGATTGGAATAGGGACAGGAACAAGAGAATGTGAATTGTACATTATTCCCCTTGGAAACCATAGTCTGCGATATAGAGTCTGGGGGCAGTGTACCCAGACAACTGTTCCATAAGAGTAACAGAACATTGGGAGATGCGATAATTTAGGTGGCGGATGATGTATTTATTGGGCATTTGTTGGTACAATTGTTGTAACAATTGTAGTTCTTTTTACTTGCCATCTTACCAGAGGTCTCTCCCAGTCTCACCATCTTCTATTGTGTATTAGTATGTCTCGATCTACTTTCAGCCAAAGTAATAATTGCACGGGGTGGTTAATTCCATTGAGGGAAATATTCATGCAATATATTCTGCCTGATCCAAGTTTATGTTTTAAGTGCATTAGGTTTCGTGGAAGTTATCCGTCAAATTTTGATCACTTCAATGCTCTAGTTGTCTGAACTTGTTGGCTGTTGCTGTGGTGAATCTTGAGTAGAGATGATATATGAATCATCGAGATCTATTCATGCATTATTCTCTGGTGAATGGTCAAGGCTTCATCAGCATCAAAGATGTATGTTTGTCGGTTAGTTGGTCCAGCGGAGGATCTGGGTTGTGGATTGATAATTTGGGACTGACCTGTAGAGGTATGTTTTACATGTTCTCTTTGAGTTTCACAGCACTTTAAGAAATACTTGTGTATTAACTGATTTTGTCCATCCATGTTTCCCTTGTTCAGTTGTGCGTGCCCATCTACTTTTATCCACGCCACTCTTGTTTTGAATCCCAAAGAGCTTAAGGTGTGACCCTTGTAGCATCTCCAAGAGATGTTCAAAATAAATCCTAAAAACTAAAATTTAGAAAATAAATTAAAAAATACTTCACCAACAGGTATCTAAATCTATTCCTAAATTTAGGTATTCTTAATAGCACCTCAATTGTTTCCAAGATTTGGGGCAATCTTGTGCATTCCTAAAGAGGTCAAAGCATGCGAAAAGTGAATACATCGCAATATTAGCTGTCACTGCCACTGCTTCAGACACCAACGCATCTAATTCAACCAGTGTGACAGGAGGTATGAGTAGAATCTGTCGTATTGTTTAAGAATATGTAGTTTTGCTCATTAATTTAACCATAGATAGAGTAAGAATATGCAGTTTGGATCTATTAGTCTAGTATGTTCAATGCATTTGCAACACTCATAGTCATAGTCAAGAATTAGTTGAAAAGGGCCCATATTGATGATGTGGCAAAATTTAAAGTTAACAACTCTTAGAGAATTAGGTGACATTTTAGTCCAATAATTTTTTTGGAATGTTCCTAATACATAGAACTCTATTTTTGAACATCTCTTGGAGATTTCTCTCCATTTCAGAACATGCAAGGGTGGTACTAATTGATGTCATACATTTGAAAACCCATGAAAGAGGATGCCAAAACCTTATCAATGATACAACTTGGAAGACCACAGCTTACCAGAACATTCTAATCATATACTCCACTACAGAATAACACCAATCTGCCATGGTTTCACTGCCTTTGGTTACTTATTAATCAGCAAATTAATTAATCTCGCATTCACTTCCACGACCAAACCACTTGCTACTCACCACTTAATCTGCTTTACACTACGCTTCACTTGTACTACCATGCTTTCCTTACCTTCTCTCCAACCCCTCTTTGCTGTCTATCCTGCCGGCCTCGCGGTGACATGGACGCCGGCGCCGCGAAGCCGCGGGCGCGGCGCCTCCGCGTCGCGCTCCTCGCCTGCGGCATTGCGTCCGCCGCCGTCGCCGCGGTCCTGCTCGCCGTGACGCTGACCGTCTTCCGCGTCCGCGAGCCCGTGATGACGATGAACGCCATCTCCGTGAAGGGCTTCGGGGGGGCCGCCGCCGCGGCGCCCACGCCGGGAGGTGGAGGGTCGCCGCCGCTGCTGCTTACCGTGGTGGCGGACGTGTCGGTGAAGAACCCGAACGCGGCGTCGCTGCGGTACCGCGGCAGCGAGACGGCGGTGTACTACCGCGCGGCGAGGGTGGGCGGCGCCGAGGGCCCGCCGGGCACGGCGCGCGCCCGGCGCACGGTGCGGCTGAACGTGACGGTGGACGTCGCCGTCGGCGCGCTCCTGGGCGACCCGGGCTTCCTCGGCGACGTCGCGGCGGGCGCCGTCGCGGTGACCACGGCCACGACGGTGCGCGGGCGCGTCGCGGTGCTCGGCGGCGTGGTGCGCCGGCGCGTGGTGCTGGAGATGAACTGCACGGCGACCATCGCCGTCGCCGACATGTCCATCCGCAACCAGAGCTGCCTGCACCGCGTCTGGTTGTGACATCGTCCACTAGGAGCACATTTACTTCCGGTAAATTGTTCATAAAAATTGTTATTTACGCATGACAAACATCAGCCAGTAATCCACTCTTTAATGAATAATAGCTGCAATGAATTCTTTTTTCAACGTATGCAAAATAGTTGGATTAAATCAATCAGAAATTCGTCTCAAAAAAAAAATCAATCTGAGACTAACGATACACACATTGAACTATGCACGAGAGGTCGATTACATTTTGTCCGTCAGTTCTTTTGAAGATGCTAATAGGGTGAGTGTACGATTACGTATATAAGCCAAGGATATAAGGGTTACACCAAACAATATTCTTTTCGTTATATCGGTGTTCAGTTTTTTTAATTTTGAATGGTTTGAATTCTCGTTTCGTTTATGATTGGTTGCAGAATTATTGATGCGATGAGAATTACGAGAAACTGAGTATCAATCCTTATATTACAAATAAAATTTAGATACTAGAAATATTTATATTTTAAAATGGAATGAGTATTTTATAAAGAAAATGCTATCTTCTTGCTTATAAGCTCATACATATATATATTAATTTTACTTTTACGGATGGCATGCTTACATAGAGCATATATATATTTCTAAAAAAAATTGGAATACATGCATCTAGATGGTTGGTAAGAGATGCATGCACATCTAAAGTTGTACTGGGATTTAAAATGCATGCATGATCTCTGTTTCTAAATAGCTGGTTTAAGATTTGGAAGACTGTGTTAATGTCTACATGTCACAAGGTTCCAATGAGTGAAAACAAGGTTATTACCAACGTACTTTTTGTATCTTATTTTCCTCGAGAAATTTCATGGTTAGAGAGAGATTTTGGCTACATTTAATAAGAGAATAGTAAGGGGTGATTGTGAAAAAACCAAACGGCATATGTCGCATATATGCAAACGAAAAATAATTTATGAACAAAACTTTTATATATGTAATAGGAGTAGGTGAAGCCTTTAGTGGTGGTGGCAGTGAATCTCTGCCACCACCATGTGAGGCTTTTATAGTAGTAAAGATTCTTAGCGATCTAAAATCCAATGTTGAAAAATAAAGTTCGATAAAAAAATCCTAAAATTAACTCTACATTTGAGGTTGAAAATATAATTAGCTTATAAGCATAAGCATATGTAGAAACGAAAGGAGACGTATAATTACATCTCTAACTAATTACATTGAAAATTAGAAATAGGAGACAAACTACTCTCTTCGTCGACAAATATAAGATGTCCCTCCGTTCAGCACAAACTTTAGCTTTTTACTCTCTTTAATTGTCCAACAAAAACCTTATATTTAGAGTAACTAATGTATTGGAGTTAAGTAAAATGAGGAACAAACATACTAAAGATTGCCAACGTAGGGGACCGATACATTAGAGTTTGAAAATGTCGAACAAATGTACTAGAGTTTGTTAAAGCAAAATTTATTCGTCTTTTAGTTTGAACTAGCAAAATGCCCATGCTTTGCAATGGGTCAAGGGAAAAGAGTAAGATAAATTTTACCGTTTCCGTGCACTCAACCATACATTTTTTTAATAAATGCAATTGTAACCTTTTATATATACTACAACAATTCATCAAACTTGCCCCTTTACAATAGTAAGGTAACCATGAATTTATGCTCCAACAACATCATCAATGGAGGTACAGAAATAGAGTCAGATATGGTCTTATAATCAATATATCAAAATAATTTTTTATTATCCCATTATTTTTATCCACCTCATGCAACAAAATTTCTAATAAAGAATGTTGTACATGCCGTGAGACAATTCATTTCAAAATCTGGGATTATTCCCTACCATGACCAATATATAGTAGCTTAGCTTTTCTTGAGATTGATCGATATATATCTGCATGCATTGAGCTTCTACCATGTTTATCTCTCAAACACCGGCGTACTGATATGCCAACTCCTAAAATCAATTTCATCTCAATCAAAAATAAATAACTTAGGTCTTCTATTCAAGATTAACAATATATAAATCTAATCAAGAATGAAAATAACCATTTTATAAACTTCGAATGTTGCTAAAACAGAAATAGGAGCTATCAATAATTTATGAGCTTATGATGCCCTCTCAGAAAAGCCCCATGATTATGCTCTGCTTGATTATGAGTTTAAGGTGGTATATATGCCATTGCTTGATAATTCTCTGCATGCATCTTGCTTCCAAAAGGTCATCAAAAGGTCATGTAGTATAGCGGTGAGTATTCCCGATGTTGATCCGGTGATCCGGGTTCGATCCGGCTGTGCACTTTTTTTCCATCTTTTGCAACGCGCGTAGCGCAAGTGGGCCGACGGCCTGATGGCGAGCGCGGGCGGTGCAACCGCGAAGCAGGCCGTCGAAGCGATGCGAGTGGGCCAACGGCCTAACGGCGAGCATGGGTGCAAGTGGGCCACGAGCGCGCGCGCAGAAGCGGGCCGATGGCTCGGCGCAGAAGCGGCCCACGAGAAAAATACTGGCAGAATCAATACCGCTTCTTATAATATTATAGATATAGATTGGTACGTGTGAGATAAACTAAAAATTAAATCTTTTTATGACACGGAGAGTATTAGTTTTTGGCACACCCTCCAATGTTAAACTTCAATCATGATATTTCTTATGGCATATTAAAAATTAGCATCATACACAAATGCTTACAAACAATAAATAAGTATTAACACCACTTATATGGCACTAAATACATACTCTTCTATCCAAAATTGATTTTCATATTAGACCTTGAGTTCGAGATCAAGGAAAGCAAACCGCTCTTATCAACCTAGTCCATTGTGCAACTGCCTATGCATGCAACACCGTGGAGCTCCTCCTCAATCATGGCCACCATGCATGATGACCTGGGAATCATGAACTTCTGTCCCGCTATACGTATTATCTATGATCTAATTATACTATCTGAATACGACTAAAACACTGCAATCATTGATTAGGCAAAAAGGGTCAAGTGAGTGGTATTGAAGCTGTTAATTAATTAGATCGTACGTAAATCAGATGATTGAGTCGTACGCGTAGCAATTTCCCATGAACTTCTATGTCACCAGTGCAAGGAGTCCACCATGGCAAGAACATCGTCAGACATACACAACCACTCATGACCATGGTGCTTGCTCCTCATAAGAGTGTCTGCTTGCTTCCCTCCACTTTCATGGCACTAGACAACTACACGACGAAGAAGATGTATTGTCATTGAAAAGTGGAAATGATGAGACATTATTATTGAGCTTTATTGCGCAACACATCAGATTGTGGTAGAGTACTTTCAAGAAGTAACACACGGTGATAGAGTAATTCGGAGTACAAACTGAAAAGGCCAAAACGTTGGCCCTAGGACGCAATTGGCATTGCCTAATGCTAATTTCTACAATCTTTCGTGGAGATATGATTCTTGGTAATATGACGATCAATATTGGAAAGTGGGTTATGTTATAATCTTAATTATTATTAAAGATATAATTTTTATTTTTGTAAAATACATGCACATCTTTTATTTTCTAGCGGATAGAATGTAATAATAACTAAAAACACCTCGAGCCAACAAGAAAACCAGACAACTTGTTAAACTAAAACGGCCAAAAAGACCATGAACTCAACCAAAATCCTCTACCATAGCATGGCCACCTACCAAGCTTGTCCCAAACCAAAACACTTTTTGCCCTAGTTCCAAATGTGTTCCTCCAAAACAAACAAAAAAAAAACAAAAGAAAGAAAGAAAGGTGCCAAATGTGTGTTGGATTAGCTGGGTACCCCTAACACTAACCACTTCTTCTCTAGTAAAACTCACACCGCGAGAAAACAAGAAGCCGTAGCAGCTAAGCAAAAAAAAGAGGACACCGCACCGCTTTGCTCAAGGTCTCGGGGATCGCTTGCTCGGCCGCCATGGCTGAACCCGCTGCGGAGGCGTCCCCGCCGGCGGACGGCGTCACGGAGGCGGAGGCGGCGGCGGCGAGGCCAAGGGGGTTTAGGCTTCTTGGGGAGGACAAGTCCGTGCATCAGGCTCTCGGCGGTGGTAAAGGTGCGGGATTTTTGTTCGTTTCCGTGCCTTGTGGTTGCGTTCCGGGGTTGTTGATTGCTCGTTATTAGGACAGGAATTATCTCCGAATTATGTGTTGTTTCGCTGTTACTAGTAAGTGGTACTCGCTGATTGTTTTAGGGTTCTTGGCCGGGGTGGATATGATTACTCGAGTTTGGTTGTCGAGCTCTTGAGCTGTTGGCGTTAGGCCTTATGGCTGATAATACCCAAATAGACGAGGTGGGAATAAGGGCAGCTTGGTGATGTTTGGATGCTCAGCTAAAAGGCAAATTTGGCAATGATTATTGTTGTTTCTCATAATCTCCTTTAGAGAATTAGAGGATCTATCTCTCTCTCTCTCTGAAGAATTATGATCAAAATAGTTTCTTTCTCATCTTATAACTAGTTTTTGATGTGTGTAAAGTGAATTCATGTCTTTCTCTATCAGCTTAGCCTTTTAGGTGCAACTGGCTGGTGCATGAAACTTAACACTAGTGGTTATAGTTTTTCTGTTCTTCTTGAGAGGCTTAAGTGCCATGTGAACTCTGCAAACATTTCTTATGTGCTGATGGGCATTTTCATTTTATATTTATTAAGTGTTATACTTTAGTTTATTTATATAATTATATTGTTAAAATAGAGCCACTAGTTATGATCTCCTTGAGCGATGGGATGTTTTACCTTAGCTGCAGTGCAGATGGTACTAGTTTACAAAAGAATTGGAGAATGGGAGTTTATTTTTAGTAGTTTATCCAGTACAGAGTTATACCAATTACCACCCGAAAGCTTGTACGAAACATTAAAATTAGGCGAACCATAAGTTTGTGATTTACTCACCCAATATCGCAGATATATCATCCTTCCCAGGTTGGTTTTTGGGTTTTCTAGTTATACCAATATTTATTGGAGCCACATGGACAAACAGCCAGCTCTGTGGTTTGTGTTCTTAAACATAAAGAATGCTAAGTTGCTGCTGTTAGCTCGTTGTAAAGATTCTCCAGAAGTTATATTACTTTCAGAAACCAAATCCTGAATCACTAGAACATAGTACAAGGGAAAGTGGTTTTAGCAATTTAATTTTTTTTCTCAAGAATTCAAAGGTCAGAGATGTCCTTTCTTGTTAGATGTGTTTAATGATGGAGGATAGGACGGTAACTGTGGGAAGGTTAGAGACCAAATCATGGCTATAAGAAAATAGAGAGATAGACCATATAGTTGCTCATAGATGGTTGGTTGCTTTGACAAAAAGAATCGTCTGATGTCCATCCATAAAGATAAAGGCATAAATGATCTTTCATATGTAAAGTTGTTCAACATAGTATTCAACTAACCAAATGGCTCCTAACTCATAGTTGCATTGTGTATGAAATCCTGATTCCCTTTTTGCATAATCATCTTGTTGCCTGCATTCCTTTGTGCAGCTGCTGATGTACTGCTGTGGAAAGACAAGAAGACCTCTGCTGCAGTGATAGGTGGTGCAACTGTGTTGTGGGTTCTGTTCGAAGTTGTTGATTACCATTTCCTGACTCTGATATCTCATGTGCTGATTGGTGTGCTGGCCATCTTGTTCCTATGGTCCAAGGCAACCATCTTCATCAAGAAGTGAGGATAATACTAAGATTGTTATATGTTAACACTGATCCAGTTTATTAATGCCAACTATTCTATTGTCAGGAGTCCCCCTGATATTCCAGAAGTAAAGATATCTGAAGATCTTGCTGTGAATGTTGTGCTAGCACTGCGCACCGACATCAACCAAGCACTTCACTTGCTTCGGGAGATAGCTCTGGGGCATGACCTGATGAAGTTTTTAGGCGTATGTTCCTATTTAAAGAATCATTTTTTATTTGATTTGCGTTGACAGATTACTACGTTATTCAGTTTGGCTAAGTTTCTGTAAATCTTTCAGGTGATCGTTGGTCTCTGGATTCTTTCTGAAATTGGAAGCCTCTGTGATTTCCTGACCCTGTTTTACGTCGGTAATGATTCTTTCATCTCTTAACTCTCTTTTTTCCTTGATTGTTAAAACTCCCAATGTTGTTTACTAAAGAAAATAACAAATTTTCATTTTTCTTTAACAGCTGTGTTGATGCTCCACACGGTGCCGATCTTGTATCACAAGTATCAGGACAAGGTGGACCATTTTGCTGGGAAGGCGCATGTGGAGCTTAGCAGGCAGTACTCTGTTCTCGACGAGAAGGTTCTCAGCAAGATCCCTAGGGGTCCAGCAAAAGATAAGAAGCAGAACTAGAAATGGAACCGGTATCACCCTGGAACTTGACTTGGGGAGTGTTGCCATGGAATCTCTCATCAGATATTGCTTTTGCATCTTGAGTTCTTGACCTGGTTTGGTTTCTTGTCGATACTTGGTACATATATGACCTGTCTGTAGATATGTGTGTTGGGAGTGCCTGTGCAGTAAACTGTCGATCTGTGTGGTTGATTGGTGACTTGGTGTGCTGCAACTGTGTAATATTAATATATACAAGATCTTGCTGTAACCACATACCGATAATTAATATCGTGCTCGAGTAAGTGATGTGGCTCTTTCTTGTTTCGCTCCAAGTTGTTTTCAGTTCTTTGTTACTTTTGCTTGGCTAATTGCTTCCAGTGCTCAAATGCTAGGCCCTCGGCCGCCCGAACCCTAGGGCGGCAGGGGCGACCAAATCCTGCCCGCCGCTGCCCCTTCCATCCTCTCCCTCCCTCGCCGTCACCCGAGTGGCCACCGGCAAGCCAGCCGGCCACAATGACGGTGGCGGCGAGGCTCTCTACCTCCTCCACAGGCGCCCGGCAGGGGGAACCGGAGCGTCCGCGACGGAGGGCGTGCGGCGTAGGTCGGCAGCAGCGAACGGCGATGCCGATAGGCGGGCAGGCTCACGGCGGGTGGCGGCAATTGACGCGAATGGCGCGCGGAGGCTCATGCCGGGCGGCGGCGCATGGCCTCGCGACGGCCGGCGGCGGCTCCAAGCGCCGCACGACCGGCGGCGGCTCCAAGCGACACGCGGCCTCGTGACGGGCGGGCAAGCTCACGGCGGGCGGCGGCGACTGGCGCGCGAAGGCTCGCACCGAGCGGCGGCTTGCGGCGGCGCGCGACCTCGCGACGGCCGGCGGTGCCCAGTGGCGCGCGGCCTCGTGGTGGCGCGTGGTGGCTCTCGACGGCGCCCAGCGGCTTGCAGCAGAGGGGAGCGGTGGGCCGCGCCCGGCAGGGCCTGGAGACGGCGTTTCGGCGGCATGTGACGGAGGGGACCAGAACGGCGGTGCTGCCCGGAGGAGCACTGCCAACGCCGCCGGAGGCTATGCAGATCCACTTCGGTGGCAGATCTAACGACGACGCTGGCTGGGGACGACGCTAGATGTCGCCCAACGGCTGGGGGCTATGGCCCCCTTTGCCGGCTTTGACAGTGATGGCGCATGGATGCGGGGTACTAGGACATCGTGAATGGCTGGCAATGACCGGGGGTGTGTGGGTAATGGTTTATGTCTGGGTGGAACTCGCTGGCGAAAGCCATGGTCGGTAACCGACCTGACGACAACGACGCCTTAGGCGCTGTTACCCTCCTTGGAGACGTCGTTTTAGCGTCTGTCCACCAGTCTCTTCTCCGGGTGAAAACCTTGTCCTCTTTGGACGAGCGGTGGCGGCGTTCACGTCGTGTCCTCCTTGGGGGCACCGTCTTAGGAGAAACTTACCTATGTATTGTCGGTCTTCTGCCTCCCTTGCGTCGTTCAGGTAGCCTAGGTTATTCGGCGAGGCTCTCGCTGCCCTAGCCCCTCCCTATCCCTAGTGAACTATCAGCGCTCGAGTTTGGTTGTTGTTAGGTGGAGTCGGAGCTATCTTGCTGTTGGGGGTGCGGTGAGGCTTGGCAATGATAACGCGTTGCAGTTTTTCTCGGGTGCTAGTGCTTACTAGGTCTAGGTTCTGGTACTTGATAGTTAAGGCTGAGGTCCAAGTTGTGACATTGTTGTTGGTTTGGTTTGTTTTGGTTACATCTTGACATTGATGACATGATTGCCGTGCAGTCGAAGCTGCTGTGTCGCGTGGCAGTAAGCTCGGCAACGATGACATGGATATCGTCGAATCATAGCCTTGATGTACCTTGCATCCAAACTAAACCACGTCACCTCGCTTTGGGCCCTGCCTTCGTCTTTGGGTAGTTGTTGTAGAGTTGCGGTGTAGCTCATGTGTTGTGAGTTGCTCCGGCCATGAGTTTTTCTTTTCTGGAACCCGTCAAGGGTTTTTACTTCTTCTAAATGAAATCAATCGACAGTCCTTCCGCCGGTTTTTTTTTTCAAAAAATGCTAGGCCATCCACCTATTTTAGCATGTGCTCCGACTGGCTGTAGATTCGTTTAATTCTTATCAGTTGATTATAAATTGTTGATCATCCTTACCGTTGTGGATCATCTGGTTGGTGATCTTTTCTTGTGAGATTTATTAAGGGTATAAATGACTAGAGGTTTATGGTATTTGCGAGGTATGTGTAGGTACTGAGAGGTCGAGTAATATGGACCGTTGATCATGAGAGTGGCAAGGTATAGATAAAACTATTGTAACAGGTGCTATGCAGTAATTAACTAAAACTATTGTAACAAATGTTAGGCAGTAATTAACTATAAATGAATGGTTATTATTCTTCGTAATTAATAAACAATAATGATCTTTTATAATTCATCAGCTATGCATGCGTAGCCTACCAAAAAATCAAGGAAGATTCACAAAATATATTATCCCTTGAATTATGCACCAAAATATTCTCATTTTATGGTGTATCGTAAAACGAATCAAATATATATTATTTTTGTTCATGTTCATTGGCAAAGAAAATATATACCATGTAAATTTGGTATATTGAGGATGAATTATGTATGCACCAAACCAGTTTTTTTTTTTTTTTGAAGAAACTACTCCATTGGTTTCACCGAGATCTCATGTTATTTAGGGATAAATATAAATCTTAAAAACAAACGTGCAAAAGTTTAGTGATATTCTATCCAATCGTATCCTTAGGAACAAAATGTAAATCTCACAAAAACACACACAAAATATTCTTAACATAAAACCAGTGATGAATTAACTTACCACGTATATACAGTACCTATCTACTGTCTTCGTCTCACAATATAAACATTTCTATTTCTATTTAGTATATATTTAGGTTGAAAATAAAAGACTCAGTACCTATTAATAATGACAAATAGACGAGGGTGAGAGGTAGGTAGAAGATAAAATAGGAAAAAAAATCTTGAATAAGAATGTTCTTATCTTTTTACCTTGTGCTTATGCTTATAAGCCAAAATTTGAATTTTTAAACTTAAATCTGAGTCAACTTAATTTAGGATTTTTCATCGTAGTGTATTTTTTAGCCATTGATTTTAGATTGTTAAGAACACGTATATGCAAATTTTATTTACGAAATATTTTTCGTCTACAAATATGTCATTTAGCTATCACCCCGGAGTAGTTGATACGACAAGTAGTATTATGAATAGTTTTAGAAATGCTTATACTTTAGGACAAGATTTCAAATGCTAGAAATAATTAAATTTTAGAACGGATGGGGTACCTTAATATCTTAATACGTAGGTGCCTATATCAATACTTAAATACCTTTTACATTGTATCTTTTCTCATAAATGACTTAATTACTTACTAATACAAAGTAAAAATTTGTTCTTAAAAAAATCAAATGGGGAACTTTTATGAAACGTATCATCTAATCTGCGAGCTTTGAAAAGCATGTCAACCAAAATCCCAAGGAAGGTTGGGGGGAATTGCTAGGAGGGAATGGGAGTTTAGGTGGATTGAGAGTTTAAGTTCGTAGTTTGGTTGGAGGAGAAAGGAATTTGAGAGGGTTTGGGATGAGTAATTAAGGGGTCCAACTCCCACTGATCCAATACCTGGAGGACCCCAGGTAATTCACGAGCTTAAGGGGGAATGCCCTTATCTCTGTGCCCTCAACCGTTCTCCCGCAAGCCGCGCCTTCACCAGGAATAACGCGCGAAAAAAACAATCTCGCCCCCCACTTGTCATTCACGCGCGAAGAAGCGATACCACTGCCGCCAAAAACAAATCAGGCGCATGCGATTTCTTTTTCGGCTGCAGATGTTACTTTGATTCCCTTTGTTAGGATTCTCTTCTCTCTTCCATCACCATAGCAGTATAGTTGGTCAGATCGTTTTCTTTTTCCCCCATAGATCGATCAAAAGATAGCAGCTAGGGTGAGGTGAAAAGGCTGCGGTACTACTCTGGTGATCTATTCTATAGTTTTCTTTCTTATCCTTTTTCTGTTCATCTGTTGACTGAAGTTTTAGATTTGTTTTTTTAACTATTGGTTTGCAGATCTGCAGCAGAAAACTAGAAGAGCACTGAGGTGATGCTCCTCCTTTCTAATATTTTTTTATTGAATCTTTCCTTCCTTCCTGTACATATGGTTTTTTTTATAATTTTACAGCTTATTTTTTTCTTGTTTCTGTACGGTCAGCTACTGTGCGTATAAATTTTGTTTGACATGCATAAAAATAAATATTTAAACATTAATCTACTACATATGTATTGTAGTTCTATTTGTTATATTGTTTTTAATTTTAATAGGAAGATACATAGTGTGTTCCTCAATTTATTACCCGGTATATACAGAATGGAGGGGGATTTTATCAGTGCCAAAATGCATCATGGGGGTTCTTTCTCAAAGGAAGGTGAACTTTGTTATGTTGGAGGTGAAGTCTCAATTTTTCGCAAATGTGACAGTGAAAGGATGTCATACTTTTGTCTAGTAGACATGGCTAAAGATGTAGGTTTCATGGCTGGAGATGAATTATTCTATAAAATCCCTGGTTATAATCTTGAAAACGGAATCGACAAACTTCATGATGATCATTCTGTTCGTAAAATGTTGAATCTTACAACAAAAAGCAAGTCGGCGGAACTTTATGTTAATCATCTTGAACAAGGTGTAAATGCTACTCCAAGATTTGCACAGAATGTTGAAGATAAGCATGTGGAGGAGGTATTGTACATAGAAACATTTTTTTCCATGTGCATTATTATCTGATTTGTTGTTGTGGTATACTACAAATATTCTGCTCTAAGTTTTTTTTAGAAATTCTAAGTTTTTCTTGTGTGTTCTGCTTGTGCATCTTTCTGGTCCTCATGAGGCATTGCCTGTTAAAAATCCTAATTGGTTCACAATATATTTTTTTTCCACAGACATGGCTCGCCCTCCAAGCAACCCAGAAGTGCTAATCTTGCATAACACAACGAGAAAACGTAGACTGAAAATAATCATAAATGTGTACTTGTTGATCCAAATCCTGGTCATATTACTTAAGAGGTGCCAGCGTAGCATTGTTCGAGTTCGGGAGCCTTCTTGGTATGATCCAATTACCCGATCACAAAATTTGAACAATGTCATCGGTGTAAGTGATAAAGAATGTATATTCTACCTACGGATGGATAGACGTTGCTTTAGAATGGTCTGCTCTTTGGTTAGAGAAATAGGTGGGTTAAGAGATACTAGGAATATGAAGTTAGAAGAAATGGTAGCAATGTTTTTGCACATACTTGGACATGATGAGAAGAACCGGGCAATACACATTGATTTCCAGCGATCGTCTGAGACAGTAAGTCGAAATTTTCACAAAGTACTCGGTGCGGTTTTAAAGCTTTGGACTGTGCTGCTTAAGAAGCCTAAACCGATTAGCACACAGTGCAAAGAAGAAAGGTGGAAGTGGTTTAAGGTATAGACCAATATTCCAGTTCTAGCCTCACATTTCAAATTAAGCTTTGTTTATTATTCAACAAATATTTGTTGTATTGTAGAATTGTCTAGGTGCCTTAGACGGGACATATATACAAGTTCATGTGCCTGCAATTGACAAACCAAGATATCGTTCAAGAAAAAATAATATTGCAACCAATGTTCTTGGTGTATGTGCACCAGACATGCAATTCATTTATGTATTTCCGGGTTGGGAGGGGTCTGCAGCCGATGCAAGGGTACTGCGTGATGCTTTGTCAAGACCAAATGGCTTTAAGGTTTCCCGTGGTAAGAGATCAGTTTAATAAGCATAGTTAATCTTATAATATATTTGACCGTATAAATTATAAGAACATTAATTTCTTTTTAAAATATAGGTTGTTATTACCTTGTTGATGCTGGATACAAGAATTTGTGAAGGGTTTCTCGCTCCATATAGAGGGCAATGCTACCACCTTAAGAAATGGAAAAATCCACCAATAAAAAAGGAGTTGTTTAATATGAAGCATTCATCAACAAGGAATGTGATTGAAAGAGCTTTTGGACTGTTGAAGATACGATGGGCTATAGTTAGAAATCCCTCCTACTACCCTATAGATACACAAGTTGACATAATTTTGGCATGTTGCTATCTATATAACCTTATCAGACAAATGGGTCCTGATCCATTTGAAAAAGAACTAAATGCATTCATGGCAAGACAACAGGATGATGAGGATGATGAAAATATAATCCATTCCACTGAAACATCACCTCATTGGAATGAAAAAAGAGAGAACCTAGCTACTACTATGTGGGAAGCTTCGGGAGCAAAATAATTATATGAGTGATCTGTTAAGCCATGTTCCAGTCATAGTTTAGATGGTGGTTACTTATATGTGAAGGTGTCATATCTCTTATCTGTTGTTTTCACATTTATTTTTCTCAACATTGTTTTTCTTAATGTAACGTGCCTTTATACTTGTAATCTGGATTCTATAAAAATGATCTTATTCCATGTGTTGCTATGATTTTCGCTTTTGAGACAACACATATATGTACATATGTTTATTTTGATTTCAATGCACTAGCAGAGTAAGAAGTCAAAAGAGAGCAAATTGACAGCTAAAAAGATTGACAAGAGAACTTGTACAGCTGAGGAGGAAAAATTGTTGATCGATATTCTTTATGATATGAATGATTCTTCTTGGAAGGTAGACACATGCCACAAGTCTGGCTACCTCACTTTCATTGGAAAGGAGATGGCAAAAAGCATTGCCACATGCTGATCTGAAAGCTGATCCACACATTAAATCAAAAGTCAAAATACTAAAAAAGCAACTTTCATATATCTTAGAAATCCAACAGAATGGCAGTGGTTTTGGATGGGATGATGATAACAAGATGGTTATTGGAGATAGAGAAATATACATGGGTTGGGCAAAGGTAATCTTTGATTACATTTGCATTGCAATATTTTTTTCATTCCAAGAGAAGTGCAATTATTTTTGCTATACTAATTTGTATTATTATTTTTTTGCCATGTAGTCTCGTGAAGGAGCTGGCCCTTTGTACATGAAGCCATTGCTTCATTTTGATAAGTTGTGTGAAATTTATGCTAGTGATTTGGTTAAAGGAGTGAATGCTAAAGGTCCTGGAGAGCAGCAAGCAACAGAGGATTATTCTGTTGTGGATGAAGATGATCATATTTGTCATCCTATTGATAAAACCACAGCTCAAGCACCTGTTACTGAAAACCCAACTGCCCCAGGAGGAAGTAAGAGGGTTTTTGCTGATACTGATACTCTTGAGACAAGCCTTTGCAATGTGTCCAATTCATTTGCAAAGTTCCTGGATGCAGAAAAGGAGAATGGGATCACCTTCAATAGCATGCAAATGGCAATGATGAATAGATCTGAAGCCCATGAGGATAATAAAAAAACCAAGCTCTTTGATGCTATCAAGAAGTTGCCAAACTTTTCTATTGAAGAGGCTGTCATGGCTGTTCGTATCCTTGGTAGAGATGCTGGGAATATTGATCTTTTCTTAGCAATGTCTCTTGACTACCAGGTGGTATTTGTTCGCCAGGAGCTCGCTGAGGCGGCAAAAAAAAGTTAAATGCATATATATGGGCTTCAACTTGAGAACTACAGTTAGTTTTTTTATTCAAGATTGATAGCATATATTTTGATTTGTAATTCAAATCTTATTTCGCTATTTTAAAAATTATTTGGTTGCCTATTTAAATGCATGGTTGAGTTACTTCTGGTAATGACAGGGCACCATTTGGTGCAACCCTGTCATGTTAGATTGTAGTAATATTGATTTTATTGTCCCAAAAAAAACATGGCTCACTATTCGATAGATTGTGTGTATATATGCTTCTATCAATTTTTCTCGAGCCAGCATGAATGTCAAAGTAGTCTGACACATGTATTTCTATTTAGTTGTTCGAAACAACAACTGGATTTATTAATTAGGCCATGGGTATTTTAGTGATGCTAAACTTTCATCCCATTCCCAATCCCACATGCCAAACGGAGGTTTTAAACACATCTCCATTCTAACCAAACAAGGATGGGGATTATAAATGTAACTCGCATGACCGATCCCACCGTCAACTCCCTCTTGCCAAACAGGCCGCTAATGTTATTTGCTTGTAGCTGATGGGCGGAGGTGAGGACCGGGAGGCGGCCTGCGGGGCAGGCAGTGCGGCGGCGGGAGGCAGGGTGGCGCGGGCGAAGGCGGCCATACCTGCACCTGGCAAGCGACCCGTTAACTCCCACCGACCAGGAGCCAAACGCGACCCGTTCGTCTTCCTCGGCGGCGTCCCCTCCACGGCGTCCTTAGACAACTATAACGACGCAGCCAACAACCACTCCCCCGCACTTGCCCCCCGTCCCCACCGCGGCCCGTACTAGCTACCTCCCCCGTCTTCCCAGGCAATGGCGCCGCCGCCGGCTCAAGGTACCGGCTTTTCCTCCTCTACTCCTCCATAGCTATCTTCTTGGATCCCCAGGGGAAGGCCCGAACGGGAAATCCGGTTCCCCTCCCTCACTCCCAATGTCACAGGCGAGCGCCGCCAAAAGCAGCCATTGGCGTCGTTTTGACTGGTCCGATTCCATGACGCGCCGTTTCTCTGTTTTTTTTTTTTAAATCTGTATTCGTCTTTGCAGTGATGGCGGCGTCATCGATCTCAGCAGCCATACAGCCTCGCCGATTCCCTGTGCTGGCTACTGGTGGTAAGAATCGCGGATCATGCTCCTTTATGTTGCAACTTGTATGTGCTGGAAATGGGAGGTTTTGGGCAGTTTTATTCTTCTCCTAATTTGGTACCTGAAAAAGGGGAAATCAAGAACTGCATTTAGATATGCGCATCATATATTGATATATGTATGATAAGCACTGGTACAAGGTTGTAAGCTATAGCTTGGATACTACAGTAACAAAGCTACCTTGTCAGATTTTAAGTATACTGTACCATACCATGTGTTCTTTGTAAAATCTTGTGCATCACTGTTCTCCTTGTTTTCTTCTTATTAATTAACAACTTCTCAACTACATTCTTGGATCGTATCGTGAAGTTATATAAGCTGTACTTATCTACATGTGTTCTGGAAATAAAAATCTTGGCATCACTGTGCCTTTTGTTTTTTTCTTAATTAACTAACAATCTCTCAACCACATCCTTACCTTTCTCGTACAGAGATTATATAGGTTGTACTTATTTAACTAAGTTGTATCAAGTATTCTCTGTAACACAGTACTTCTCATTCACATTATTCAATATACTGACCAGACATGGTTTTCTCGAACAGGGAATTCGGAATTTCCTCTGTTTAAAACATCATGCTTGCCAATGAACCAAGGCATTGTGTGCAATACCATTGCGTCCTCATTACCAAATCAGGGAGGTGTTAAAATTATCCAACCTGTAGTCAAAATGTGTGGCATCACATCAGCTAAAGATGCAGAAATGGCTTTGGAGGCTGGAGCTAAACTTATCGGCATGATACTATGGCCAAACTCGAAGCGCTCTGTTGTGTTATCAGAAGCAAAAGAAATATCAAGAGTTGCACAATCTTATGGGGCTGAATCAGTAGGTGTCTTTGTGGATGATGGTGAAGAGACCATCTTACGAGTGTCTGATTCATGTGACCTTAATCTAGTACAGGTTCGAATAAACTATGTTGTTTTTGTTGTCATGCGCTTCTTTCATGTTGTCTTTGCTGTGCTTGTTACTTGCAGTTTTTCTCATATGCAGCTTCATGGAGATAAATCTCGTGCATTACTTCCTGTGCTTTCGAGGAATAATCGCATCGTTTATGTTCTAAATGCCGATGATGATGGAAAACTTATCAATGCTCCTCCTGATGAAAAATATGAGCTTGATTGGTTCTTGGTAGACAGTGCCAAAGGTGGAAGGTCAGATTTTGCTCCTATTGCTTCTTCTACGGGAAGTAGAGAATTTGCTCCTAGTGCCAAAATCCTGTGTGTTTATTCCTTAATATGAGAGGATAGTAGGATCTATAATGAATGCCCAAAAGAGTAAAATGTGATTCATATAACCTCTTAAATTTTTGTGGTATACCAACTTAAACAGTAACTCTTTGCAGCATTACCATGTATGTATATACTAGTGCTTCTTTGAGTTCAATATTCACAATAGAATAAAATTACTTTAATTCCTTAATCTTGCATAATTTTTTGTTACTAAACCTCCTTGGAGTACATGCTAATTTACTTACATATTTGCCATAAACAAAATTTACTTTCATATTTCTCTGGTAGAAAAAAATATGAGACTAACATCTTTCTCTCTTTGTTTACAGTGGCAAGGGGTTCAACTGGCAGAAGTTTCAGATGCCGTCTGTCAGAAGCAAGAATGGATGGCTATTAGCTGGAGGACTTCATGCTGATAATGTCTGCGAAGCCATTTATGCCCTGAAACCAAATGGAGTGGACGTTAGCAGTGGCATATGTGCTCCTGATGGTATCCGAAAAGATCCCAAGAGGATTTATTCTTTCATGAGCAATGTTAAATCCCTGGGCAGATCACAATGAATATTCTGGTGTTTTGAGCTTAATTTCATTTCTTCTGCATAATGCGGAAAATGAAGCAGAATCCATTTGAAGCAAGCTGTTCACTGGTAAATGCCCGTTGAGGTTAAAGTCGAGATGTGGCCAATTTTTTGTGTGAATTTTGTTACTGATGCAGTAGCTAATAAGTGCAATTCCTGTGCCTCGACAATTGAGGGCAAAATAAGTTACAGAGTTGCCAGAGTTAGATTTTAATGTACTTTATCGATTGTATGTATTGAACAATACAATATGGCTAAATAATTTTCATGTTTCCCACTGGGCTGTTAGTTGCGTAGGTAGAATACAACGTGTACACAGTACACAACGACAATAACGGACTTTGCATTTCTCTGGTTATACGTAATTGATAATTGGGACGACAATTGAATTCGTTACCTTGCATATTTTCAACAAATTGCAATCAAGTTTGTAAACTAGCCAACCGAGAACTACCGAATACATGCAGCAACGTAGTGCGCTTTCTAGCATATGCTATGTTTCTTGGTTGACACCGTGTATGAATGTGTCATGTTATGTTTGTTGGTCGATTAATAGTATGTACCAACATACTAATTTATCATATTGTGTTTATTGGTTGATTTATATATGTGCAACATCCTTCGAGATCAAAATGAATTTGAAGATTATCGTCATGATTATTTTATCATCTTACACGTAATGGAATAATACTTGATACCACAGTTATCTTAAAGGATCCAACGATCTGGAAGTTGGATAGCATTTTCAAAACACGGTGTTATGTTCACCAAAATCTAAACTTATTCAAACAAATTACATGGGGTAATGTTCACCACAACCTGAGCAGAAATCATATCAGAAACGAGTACTGCAGTGAAATGCCAAATATTTGAGGACCATCCTATCAGTGAATTTGTTTTCAATATGTAGCGAACAATCTTGTTACCAGCTTGGAAAGTGCCTTTTGGAATCAGTATGAGCTTCAGAAGACTACAAAGTTAAAGTTACATTATCTAACACATCATCACCAGCAGCGCAAATACAGTTACAAGAAGCCGTCTTGAACAATCCCTCAAATTAAGTGCCAGCTGATCCCATTTAAACGATAGCAGCCTCGAACCCCCAATGGACCAGACTTGATGGGCATCCTTCGTATGCTTCTTAAATAAAAGTCCAAACAACATAATCAGTGGTTGCCCTCAGGAGGTTGTGCATAGGAGAAAGGAGCCTGTGGGGCTCCTGCTGGAGCACCAGAAGTCGGGCCTGTAGGTTGCGGTTGCGGTGGATTTGGTTGGTACATGACTGGAGGAGCCCCACTGTTGGGAATGGGGGCCCCTGGGGCTCCAGATGTTGGAGGTGGTAGTGTTGGAGGCCTTGGGAGAGGTGCCATCTGCATAGGCATGGAACCAGGTACAGGAACTGCTTGTGGCATGGTCGGAGCATTGGGAGCACCAGGATAACCTGAAGAGCATACACACAGAGCAGTAACATTAGATACTCACATTGTTTTGTTTTGCAGTGTTCCTTTGGTAAAAGTGGTAGCTCATTCTCTGTGGCATTGCTTAATAAATTGAAGTACCATGATCCAACTGGATGTGTAAGCTCACCTCACCATCCGTTTACACAATCCTATAATGAAATATAATTTACTATGCTATAGTGAGTTGATTGAGCTATTCCAATAAGAAACTCATAGTTTAGTCAAGTTGTAGCCCAAAACAATGCCTATATTTTCTAATTCGTGTCACCAGATTGGAAGTGAGCCGATCACTTTTCATAGTAGTGACACGTATTTAAAAAAATCGAAGGTCAACCAATATATCCCAACTATATTTTGTCAGCCAACGTGGTTTTAAAAATACAACTTTGACCACTGATTTCTATTGTAATATATTATCAAACCTGACGTGCTAGGGAAGTACATGCTGAGAGAACTATACACGGCATCCCATGATCCAATATAAATAGAAAACGATACTAAACGACGATGATCCAAAAATGAGATAACCAATGCTTAGACCAATAAAAGAAGTTTTTGGTCAAGTTTCCATATTTCAAGCTCTTAAAACAATGTGTACAGAGAGGTTCCTATCTATCTATAATCAGCAGAAAGGAGGATCCATTTCTGGACTAGACTGATTGGCAGTTAAAAATCTCAATCAGAGCTCTCTTAAGAGCTATTTGTAGCATCAGAAATGTTATTCTGATAAAGAAAAAAAATCCCTGAGAGGATCCGATTTGTCCTACTATGTTGTGCAACATGTGGTACGTATATGGTTTTCTTCTTGATCTATACTACTTTTCAGAGGCCGTGCTGCTGGTGGTGATGAATCTGCCACCTTATCTCCCTCACACCCTAAATATCTTTTACAAACTGAACCTTGAAATTCAATACCACAAACTGTTGATTTCTTATTTGGCCTTTCTAAAATACAAATTTAATATGAAAACGTCCAACTTAAACTTCACGTTTATGTGGTATACAGGTTAATTTATAGTTTTTTTTTTATAAAAATGTCAAGCCTTCAATAAGATTGTGAAGGGTGTCTTCAATAAAAAAAACACATTCCTTCGTATTGAACAATATTTAGCCTACTGGGCATTGATTCATTCTTATTCGTAGGAAATACAGAAGCATTTAGCTAATTACCCACAACACTAACCCAAATAATGCCACCCAGAATGAAGCTATGGAAGAGTTGCTAGCGTTGCTACACAGAATATCTATCACATCCCTTCTAAGCTAGAAAGCAAATCAATTGGTAGTATTTTAGCACCAACGAAGGAACAAAACTATATAAGCTATCAAGACCAGGGAAAAGTATAGATCACAAAAATTATACACCATATAATGTACATGAAATCTGGTTTAAAGATATCCAAAATTATGAATAGCAACAAAACTAAAGAGTCATGTTACCTGGGATAGGAGCCGGTAAAATAGGAGGCCTCATGCCTGGCATCAACGGTGCACCAGGTGCTTGAGGAACACCATGTGGCATGCCAGGTGTTGGAAGAATTGGAAGACGAGGACGAGGCACGCCTCCTGGAAATGAGAGCAGATGTTGATTGAAAGGAGCACCAACTTGAAAAGCTGCAGCTTGCCCCAGATGTTCTTTAATTCTTTGATCAATCAAACTTTGAGTTTGCTGCTCCTCAAATTGCTGATAGTAGGTTCGAACATTTGCCTAGAAATGTTCACATGAAAAAAATATCATCAATGTCTATGCAAATAGACACCACGAATAAACTGGAACTATGAAGATTAAGAGAATTAATATAGATACCTTATGTTTGTACCCAGCATTGTGTTGCTTACGGACAGATGGCTGCGGCATTATTTTGACAAAGTTAACTGACATATCAAGTACATATAAAATATATATATCTAGAAGACAAGAACGTAATATACTCTAGCTATGTACAAAAGAGATGGGTTACCATCATGGTTAAGTCTCAAAAGTAACATGATCTATTGAAATTTACAAATCATTTTTTTGTAATTTCATGAATATTTCACTGTACTGAAAAGTAATAAAAAATACTACAAAAAAGATGGTATGTAATTTGCATATATCTAACTCCAGATTCGTACTTCAATAGGTGGCCACCACATGCTTAATTGTCTGTTTTATTTAGGTTATACAAAGCAGGGTAAACTAGTGTCCTGCAGTGTTAGTTAAAATATAAACAATAATTAAACAGGACAAAATTAGTTACAAAATATTTGCATGTACTTAGCACAAATTTATTAAACGACCATGATGGATATTATTTAAGTGGCCCAGGGATATCTTCAGAATAGGTCTAACATATCCTCCCAGTAAAAAGATCATGCACTTTTGACAATGAGCTGATCAACTAATTCACCAACATCATAGCAGTCAGTAAACCAACCATGATACGATTATTTTACTGCATCCTATAGAAACTTAAAAAATGAAGCTAAAGAACCGGCTATTTCATGGCAGTGTAAAGTGAAGTGCGAAGAGAAACTAACAGAGTCATGTGTCAGGTAGGTGTCGCAGTAATCGCAATAGTACCTGCAAGGCAGAAATAAGTTAAAACAAGTAAGAGGATATGACAATAATAACATAATGGCTACGGAACTGAATCCCGTCTGAACGGAATCGGTGCCACGCGGCGAGGGCAGCATGGAGGGTGCGCGGCGGAGATCGGTAGTGGAGGAGACGCCACCGGCGAGCAGCACGGCACGGGTACACAGGGGAGGCAGCGCCGGCGGCTCACTAACTTCTCCCGTTCGGACGGACGTCCGTCCTGGAGTCTACGTCCTGAAAGGGGGAAACGCCGAGGACGGCAGCAACGCAGCGGCCACAAGAGGTCGGCAAAACGGGAGGTTTTCCTCGACTTCCCCCACCGGGCCAATCACCAAACCCAAGGAAACAACACAATCCATGTACGACCTAACCACACGAACCGCAGAGGCCCAAGCTACGTTCTCGAATCCGGCGGCAAACATGACGATCCCACCTAGGGTTCGAGCCAACAGCCCACTACTACTACTACCATCTACCCCCGCCCCCCCCCCCCGACCCTTAACACTACCGCCGCTGCCCCCAACAAGATGAGAGGAGTAGAGGCGCACGGATACTCACCGAGGCATCGCGGCGGCGACGGCGACGAGAGCAAGAGGGGATCCCTGCCACGAACGGAATCGGAGCAGACGATCGATTCGCCCTAAAACCCTCGTGAATTCCGGAGCAGCTCGTGGGTCGGGCCGGGCCGAGTCGTGTCGGTCACTGACATTTTGGGCCAAGCCCAGTTTAGGCCCACGGGCCAAGAGGGAAGCCATAGGCGCCCGAGTTCTGACATCCGGGGCCCACCGTCCAGCGTCAACCCCTGCGGCGCCTCCTCGCTCCTCCCCTTCGTCCTCGTCCGCCGCCGCCGCCGCCGGCGGCGACGGCCGGGGATGGCGCGCCGCGCGCCGTGCCTCCTCGCTGCACGGGGCATCGCCTCGTCGCCTCGCCTCGCGCGGAGGGTGAAGCAGACAGGTGATGCGTTAGCTCGCCTCTCTTCTTCCTTCTCTGCTTCCTTTTTTTAAAAAATAAAAATTCTCAAATATCTTATGTTTCGAGAACTTTGTGAGCGTGGTTACATGCCCATTTGTGAATGTTCCTGGCGATTCTTCAGAATGGGTTAATTGGATGTGTTTCGGTTTGTCGTAGTGGTCTAGTGGAGCCGTGAAGCAAGTCGGAGAAAGCGTGTAAAATTGTAGCGAAATCGCTTTGTGTGTGCTAGTTTTTGTTTTGAATGCAGTTTATTCAGATTCTGGAATCACGGTATCCTGTTAATTGAGACTAACCTGAAATTGAAATCAGCTTTGGAGGATCTTTTAAGTGAAAATTCTTTACCGATGTGATTTAGGGTGTCTGAGAGTGGTGAAAGAACAGAAGAATAAGATTACGCAAAACAAGATATCTCATTAGTGAATGGTTTTAACTTCATTTCAGTTATATGATGTTTTGGCTTTCCGTAGATTCACATGAATACTAATGAATCTGGACAAATGTATAAAGTATATACATTAGTTTATAGATGAATCTAGGAAAAGGTAAAACATTTTATTATCTAAAACGAAGAAAGTAAATTAAGTATTAGCTGTTGTAAACATGAGAAATGGATTAATATAATTTTTTAAAGCAACTTATATATATATTTTGTAAACAACTTACCATTTAAAAGTTTGGAAAACGTGCTTATGGGAAATGAGTAGAGTTTTTCTCCCATCCATCACTGTCAAACGGAACCTTAGTAATGAAATGGGAATACTTCCTTGTTTAAACGGTTAAGTCAATATGGCATTACAGTGGTATCAGACTACTAGTAGAGTACATGGATTCCTTCAAAATTTGTTCCAATGCGGATTATGTTCTGCACTGTTATCAATCCTGTAGAGCACATGCATTCATAACGCTATCTGAATGCCTTGCTTAATCTAATGGCCTTCTCTGCTTAAACGTTTTTGTCTTGTTGCCTTGTTGGTGTGCAGAAAATGAGATTGTTGAAATGTTCCGAACCCCATCTCCTCGGAGCAAGGATGAAGTAGCTGCTATTTCACCAAGGTACACGAATTCTTTGCGTGTATTGGATGAGAGATTCATTAGGATCCTGAAGATATTCAAGTGGGGCCCTGATGCTGAGAGGGCATTGGAGGTCCTCATGCTGAGAGTTGATCACTGGTTGGTACGAGAGGTCATGAAAACTGACGTTGGGGTTAATGTGAAGATGCAGTTCTTTAGATGGGCTGCAAAGAAGAGGAATTATGAGCATGACACATCCACTTACATGGCCTTGATACGTTGCTTAGAGCTAGTAGAGCAGTATGGTGAGATGTGGAAGATGATCCAAGAAATGGTACGCAATCCTATTTGTGTTGTCACCCCAATGGAACTTTCAGAGGTAATCCGGATGCTGGGAAATGCCAAGATGATCAGCAAGGCAATTACAGTCTTTTATCAAGTCAAGGCACGGAAGTGTCAACCAACTGCTCAGGCATATAATAGCATGATAATCATGTTGATACATGAGGGGCAATATGAGAAAGTGCATGAACTTTACAATGAGATGAGCAATGAGGGGCATTGCTTCCCGGACACTGTGACTTACAGTGCACTCATTTCTGCTTTCTGCAAACTTGGTCGCCAGGATTCAGCAATTCGGTTGTTGAATGAGATGAAGGATAATAGAATGCAGCCAACTGCTAAGATATATACAATGATAATGTCTTTGTTATTCAAATTGGACAATGTTCATGGAGCATTGAGTTTGTTTGAAGAGATGAGGTGCATGTATTGTCGACCTGATGTGTATACTTATACTGAGTTAATCCGGGGCCTTGGTAAAGCTGGGAGAATTGATGAAGCATATCACTTCTTTCATGAAATGCAACGAGAAGGCTGCAAGCCAGACACAGTAGTCATGAATAATATGATAAATTTCTTAGGCAAGACTGGTCGTTTGGATGATGCTATGAAGTTGTTTGAGGAGATGGGAGTGCTGCGGTGTACTCCAAGTGTGGTGACATACAATACTATAATAAAAGCACTATTTGAATCAAAATCTCGTGTTTCTGAGGTTTTGTCATGGTTTGAGAGAATGAAGGAAAGTGGGATCTCCCCTAGTCCATTCACCTACTCCATCCTGATTGACGGATTCTGCAAAACCAACAGGATAGAAAAGGCCATGATGCTACTAGAGGAGATGGATGAGAAGGGCTTCCCTCCTTGTCCAGCAGCATATTGCAGTCTGATTGATGCTCTTGGAAAAGCTAAGCGTTATGATCTTGCATGTGAGCTTTTCCAGGAACTAAAAGAAAATTGTGGCTCCTCAAGTGCTCGAGTGTATGCAGTGATGATAAAACACTTAGGGAAGGCTGGGCGTCTGGATGATGCCATAAACCTTTTTGATGAGATGAGCAAACTTGGTTGCACTCCTAATGTCTATGCATACAATGCTCTCATGTCTGGATTAACAAGAGCAGGTATGCTTGATGAAGCTCTTACTACAATGAGAAAAATGCAAGAGCGCGGATGTGTCCCTGATATTAACTCATACAATATTATCCTGAATGGACTGGCAAAAACAGGAGGCCCTCATCGTGGGATGGAGATGCTTTCTAACATGAAACATTCTGCAATAAAACCAGATGCTGTGTCATATAATACTGTTCTTGGTGCGTTGAGTCATGCTGGCATGTTTCAGGAGGCAGCTGAGCTGATGAAAGAGATGAATTCATTGGGGTTTGAGTATGATCTTATTACTTATTCATCTATACTTGAGGCAATTGGAAAGGTTGATCAAGAATAAACTGAAATTTTCAATGAAGAATAGGACCCATTGTTTTTGTTGGTAATTGCAAGAAAACATCTTGATTCAAGACTTGTTTTTCAAGAATCTCCAAGTTTTAATCTTGAATATCATCTGGTTGATATACGTCAAAAGGTTATGCCTCCTTGTCTCCTTGAGTACAAATCTGGTGAGCCATACTAGAGAAATCTTAGAAGACAGTCTTCGAAGGTGTGTATTTTTGTTATTTTTTAGTACCTCTCCCTTACTTTCCAGTACTCTAAAGTCAGTGTTTACCCATTTATTTTGTGAATGGCATCATAACGACTTCTATCTGTAAAGTTGCAAAGAGTTTTTCACTGAAAGTTCCAAACCATTTAGGTGCAATGTTACCTACTGTATATCGAGAGTTGTTTCTTCAGCATGTACTATTGGAATATCCATGTTTCACATTTACAATGCTAAGCATTTCTTTTGGGAACTCTGGGGGTTCTTAAGCTGTACGAATTCAGAAACAAAGGGCTAACAGTTGCATCATTATCATTTCTGTACGCCTGGTTTAGCAAGCTTATATGATCCCCAATATACTGTCTTCATTTTCATTATTGTGTGTTATAGATCTGGTATTGTAACTTAACAGTACCTCTGACCTTATCAACACATTCTTGTCTTTTATAGGGCTTACTCGATTTGGACAGCCGGTAAGCTTCCCAAAACAGCAATTTGGTACGACCAGCCTAAAATCAACTTGGCAGAATATCTTCAGCTACTGCAAATGGGAGTTAGATGTGGACGCCAATGTTGCTTCACAATGGCAGACTAGGAATCTTCATTATCTTCTAGAGCTTGGGCAAAAGTGCATGTAAACGATCATCAATCCATTAAATCCATTAAGGGAGCCTTGATTACTGCAGTGCCGCAGACTATCAGCTAGCGGCTGGCCTGATCCAGCCTTGGATCCACCCCTGCTACTTGACAAGAGGACTTCTCGCTTATAAGCCATCATAGAATCTGGCAAGTTCAAGCATCCAGGTTTGTTTTCTGAGAACCAAAGTCGACAGTCAAGATATGGGGTCATCGACCATGTGGGGTGTGTGTGTGTCAGTGTGTGTGTGTGTGTTATGATTGCCAGCGAGGCACAGTTCATACAACAAGACAGGACCATAACTCTGATGTTTCTATGATGACATGACATGACATGACAAGGGCATCATGTGTAAATCATCTTCTTCTTTTTAGAAGTTAAAAAGATGGATTGAATGTCATCACATGCAAGGTCTATGTATCTTTCGCAAAACATGATACTAGCTGGACCAGCTATTTCAATATTAACGTAGCGTGAATGGAATCTTATGGACTTCTCTTGGTCGTTTTGCATTGTGATTTATCCCCCTAATAGTTCATGTCAAGAGTATTTAAGCCGATCTATATCTTTGGTATCACGGTAGAGCTCTCATGCAATTTATCTATATATGTTCAATCAATATTTACAGTATTGATCTGAATTTCAGATAGTAACAGTTGAACTGGAATATAAAGGGAGCAAGCAACATGTTATATATTTTTCCTATTTTCTAGTAAGGTGGCAAAAGAACTGATGTAAAAGTTGCTCTGTCACCCCCCCTTTTTTTTTTCCTGAATGCGAAATGGGAGATGTTGGCATATGTTTCATTACCTGGAAAAAGCACCTACTTTCAAGTTTCACCTCTAAAAGATGCTTCATAATGCAGGAGATGTATATACAAAGGCTTTATATACCTCATTGGGGAATAAAGGACTACATGCGTATCAGTGCTATTGTAAAGGGCATAAATCTACCAATGTGAATAGATACAACAGAAAGAATAGCCAGCTAAAAAATTGGACCAAATCCCATCATGTCCAAGATTCCAGCAAAATCCTTGATGAACCTGTAACTTTGTCTGATGTAGGTAAGGTTCAGATTATAACCAAAAACTCTCCAAATTAGTAGGCGTCACTGCAACTGCCGCTGTCTGGAGATCTGCTTAAGGCCAGCTTCCAGGTCCTCCAATGTGATTGTGATCATGGTATTGGCATCGTCGCAGTTGAAATCAAGACGTAGATCCAGATTCTCACGGGCATTGATGAGCAGTGTGTCTACAAGGCCTCCATTCATCTGTTTGCGCCGCTCTTCAGTTGTCTCCCTAGCAATCAGCTCTCCAACGACCTCAATGCTGCACCTTGGGTCCAGCTTGAACCCATACAGCAAACTACTCTCACTTGGGTTATTCATCTTCAGATGTAAGATCTCTGCTAATTCGGTTGTGCTGAAATCATCGAAATAAAAGAACTTTGTGACCCTCCTACAGAAGCCATCATTCGAGGCGATGACACGCTTCATTGGCTCGCAGTACCCAGCAAATATGACAACAATCTTGCCACTGTCCATTACAGACATTATCTCCTCCAAGGCCTCCACGCCATAATCCTTATCATCGGATTTTTGCATTGGTATCAACCTGTAAGCTTCATCAACGAACAGAATTCCACCTTCTGCATCCTGTATCTGTAGATAGCTATGATGTCAGTTAATTAAGTAGAGCGATGGCACATTTAATCATAAGCCCAAAATCAAACATGCCGGTATGTTTTCTCCAATGCCCCAGATAACCCAATTTATTTCCAGGTTTAATAATATTTTTTCCAATAAAACTTGAGTCTTTCTAACCAAAGCAAACATTTGCAAGACATAAGAATCCAAATACTGAAGACCACTATAAGAAATAAGAAAGAGTAGTACATTGTATAAATAGTAATAACAGATAAATAGTTGGAGCTTCAATCCTCTTAATCCCATTTTTAAGCATAGAGTTTATGTAGTAACAGTGGAACAAAATTCAGAACTTAATTGAACAGAGAAGACAGATACCTTTCGCCTAGTCTTTGGTCCAGTGTGCCCCACAAATTCTCCAACAAGATCAGTTCGCTGTACTTCAATAACTTTGTCAGTAGGGAGAACTCCAACCATATGAAGAAGCTTTCCAAGAATCCGAGCAACCATTGTTTTACCTACATTACAGGTTGAAATATCATGTGCCTAGCTTTAGCACCTACAGTACAAACAGAAGAATAATCTGTACGGCCTAGTTTATTGTTCCAAAACTTGTTCCCAAGCTTTAGGACAAATTCTTTCAGAATGCATTCAAATAAAGAATCCCATGCAAGAAGTTCGCCAAGAATAGATATTTCTAATTGTGCATCATCAACAGAAATTCATTGATGGAAAATATTAACACACTATGACCATAATAACATGATGATAGATCTCATGCTTTTGAATATCAAACTGAACATAACTGTGGCCATGAATCTTTACCTGTTCCTGGATTGCCAAGAAATGCCATATGAGGAGCCCTTCTGCTAGCAATCCCTAAGCCCATAGCTCGCCGCTTCTCATCAAAAAGCATTCCTCTGGCCCATCTACGCAATTGCATTTTGAGCTCCTTCAATCCTACAATTTGTGATATTGCTTCTTCAAACTCTGCCATTGCTCTTCCTTCACGGCATGACATGAGGGCTTTCCGTTTTCTTTGTTCTTCCATATAGCTAGAGAGGAGTTTCTGCAGCTTCTCATTAGCAGCTCCTCCAGGAATATGATTCAAGGGGGTTTTACCTTCCTGATGGCAGGGTGTGATAAGAACAATATTCAGTACATTCTAACATGATTGCAAAAAAATTAATTTACCATACTATGAATAAAATATATGTACATCGTCCTTTGCATAGCAATCCGCATTGTAGCTTAGTAACACGCTTACGGTCCTGCAATCCCCACCTTGAAGTGCATGCCAGACAGCTAAATGCAAAGGTGCCATGCCATTCTGCAAAAATGAGTTAAAAACAAATTAAATATGAATATACATAAATAATAATAATAGGATAAAAAGGAAAATAAGATTAGATAGATCAATCCTACATTTGCTTTAGCTTCTATATCTGCACCACGTTCAAGTAGCAATTTTGCTGATTCACAAGAACTGTTTTTCACAGCCATGTGCAGGGGTGTCTCTCCATACTGCAGACCAATGGAATCAATAATTTATATCTTAAGCTCAGAGTATGCAAGAAGTGTGGCAGCGGTGCCAATAAGGCTGCAACAAATGTGGATACTTCAATTACCATGTTCTTTGCTTCCAGCTCAATTGTATCTGTGCCTTGGAAGTCAAGCAAGAATTTGACTATGCCAGTATTATTGTAGCCAGCGGCAACATGAAGAGGTGTTTGGGACATCTGCATGGTACATTGTCAAAAGAGAAGGTTAGCGATACAATTATATATGCAGTACAGAACAATATTATGCATTACAAATTTCTAGACACAAACAAAAAAGCCAAAGCCATTATTGTTTAGAAACAAGTCAAAGTCCATGCAATTCAGGTCTATTATTCATGTTACATCTGGTTGACAATCTCAAAAAATATTTTGCTTTTGGAAGTGATCACTGTACATTTGACCACATGCAATTAGTTCTCTTTTCCTCGTACAACCCTACAAAATCCAGCACTCCGATATGTTTCTAACAAACAGAAAGGAAATTAATAAGAAAACACTAAGGACATATCAAATCCTACATTTGGAAATTAAATGTATTGCTGGAATTTGGAGTGTTATGTGTCCATGCACAAATCCTTTTACTGATCTGTTTTGCAAATTTGTTGCCACTCATTCTCGTAAGAGTGGCAAAATGTTAAATTTCCAAATCTTTATCAGCTCGCCGAACATAAACGTCTAAATCACCTCCAAATGCAGAGTGACAAAAGTACATGAAAGCAGCATATCTGCAAAACGTCAGAGCGAATTGCATCAAACTAAATACTACTCCTACTACTACCATATGTTGCATATGTTGGTTGCGACAGTTAGAAGAATCGACAACGGAATTAATCAAATCAAGAGGAAAATTTCCATCTTCTTGGAGATAAAAGGAACTTGCGTCCACATCATAATGTGAGAAAGAAACAGCAGAGAAAGCAAGAAGCACATCAATTACCCACACGAACTGCACCAAATTAAACTGAACGAGCAAGCAACCATAACCGGGTTAGGTTAAGACGCAAGCTGAATGCACACGGAAGGAACAAGAGGACGGGGAGAAAAAAATATATATATATATTCGAAACGAAGCACCTCGGCATTCTAAATAAGGAACGAAATGGGGAAAAAAATAGCCAACATGGGGATAAAATTCCAAGAACGAGCTCAAGAAAACCAAGCCGCAAGCGCACAATCCGATCAAAACAACATTTTTTTTCACAGCGAAACAGACCCCTCTCTCTTGCGAATCTCGTATGCTCACTCCACAGTCCACACTGCAACTGTCAAGAACCGGCAAGAACCATGCAAAGATGGGAATTTTTTTTAACCAAATTAATAGTGGAAGGAGAGAGAGCCAAGAAGCAAGCAAGGGGGGAAGCGCACGCACAACGGGGTTCCGGTCGTTGATGAGGGCGGGATTCTCCCGCAGCTTCCTCCGCACGCCGTCGAGGTCGCCGGCGCGGGCGAGGCCGTGGATGGTCTCCGCCTTGGCCGGCCTCGGCCGCCCGTTCTGGCTCCCCGGCACCGGCATCTCCTGCTCCCTCCCTCCCTCCCGGGGTCCGGTCCTCCGTGTGTGTGCGCGCTCGCTCGCTCGAGCTTGCGCGTGTGGACTGTGGAGAGGAGGTTCCGAGGAGGAAGAAAGGGAGGCGAAAGGCGACGACGGGGACGGGGACCAATCCTTCTTTCTGCGCTTTAAAAACTAGATTTTTTTTGTTCTTTTGCTTTTCTCGTTTTGTTCATGTTTTGGTTTAATTTTAGTTTGTTTCTCGCTTTATTTTTGGCACCTATCCCGGGATTTTCTGGCTTTATTTGTTGTTAAAATCGTTTTTCTATTTTTCTTTCTCTGATTATCGCATGCAAAACCAATTATTGACACTGTTTTCCCCTTTTTTGAGGGTGGATTGACACTGTTTCGGTTTAGAACCCATAAACCTACTTACTAGTGGAGAATGTATCCTTTTGTAATATTTTAAAGTAGGATGATAGAAAAAAATACTACAGAACATAGAGACTCTTTTTTTAGAGCTTTGGATAGCTCCATTTTCTCACGGAGTCTCTCTAAAAGTTATAAAATCTTTTGAACAACACGTAATTTTAAGAATATGGAGTTGTAGATAAATTGAAGCCATAAGCTGAGAAACCATTTTTTTCAAATTATGGAAAATTGACTTCCCATCAACTGTTTTTCAGAATCTTAAACTTTTCAAATATGACCGTAATGTCATGCCTTGCAAAATCTTACCTAAAAATAGTAACCTAGTAGCCCATGCATGTGGGGGCGCTAACCGTCTTCACACATCTTCTATTCATTATTTATCATGATACCATTTGTCTTGTCTCCCTAACTAACAGAGGCATATAAATATTCAATTCGGATCCTCTACAGTACTGCATGTGCAGTACTACTCACTGACAGGTGGGCCCAAAAAGCCTGTGGGGCCTATCTATCAGTGAGCGGTACTGCACATGTAGCATTGCAGAGGATCCAGATCCCATGAATATTACTTAGTGCAGGACGTCTTAGCCATCAATGGCACAAACAAGAGATATTTAATTATTTGTTACTCTTAGATGTAGCACTTAATCCACATGCCTACGACATGGATAGAGTGGCAAGTCATTAAACATGTTATCATAGCTAGTGGCAAATAATTAAATGCCCCTTATTGAAGTGGCAAATCCTAGTTGTTCTTATCTCGAAGCTGTAATTCAACTAGTCATCTGACTTATGTTTTTTGGTAATGGAAAATTATTTGATTTTTTGATAGTTTTAATGATATAAATGATAAAATTAATTAGTGAAAAGTTAAAAATCTACCTAAAAAAGATGAGATGGTAATCTTATATATATATATATATAATTTTTAAAAAAACATTTAGCACTTTGGGAGTGCTTGTGCAAAAGCCGAGAAATAATCTGCAGCTTAGCCATGCAAACGAACACGTCATCAGTTGCATCACTAGATAATTTGTTAGTTTGGCTAGGGTCCCTACTTTCTTCCAATTGTTAGTATTTTCATAACACCATATTGTTATTCTTTATTTAGACTGAGACAAAAAACAGTTTATCAAAGCTTATAAAAAACAGCCACCCGGGCAACATGAACACAATCCAATTATCTAATACGAACTAATTTATTGTACAGCCAGAATTTATGTTGAGGACAGCATATATCTAAACATTAGGATCTAATGGCCCGTTTTTTATTTGATGTTATTGACTATTATGTATATATTTAACCATTTATCTTATTTAAAATATTATATAATCATTAATTATTTTGTATGATTTGATTAATTACTAAAATATATATTTGCATAAAAAATAAGATGAAATGTCAAACATAGTTCTAAAAGTTAATAATATCAAGTAAAAGAAGTGGATGAAGTATTTAGTTTGGATGACTTTCAATCCATAAGAATAGAAAATATAGAGCACTATAAAATATATGTTCACCTTAAAATTTATAGTAAAGAATATAAATTTTTTTAAATAGGTTTAAGTGGATGAAAATTTTTCTATGTTTCTTCTGCAGTATTTATAGGAAAGAAAATTTTCTTTGATTTTCTTATACTCCATTCCTACCAAATGCATTCGATACGAGTTAATTATTATAAATCCAAATTATTTACTCTTCCTCCAAATAAAATACTATCTCTGTCACCAAAATAATTTTCTTATCTCTGTTGTCCCAGAAAAGTTCATTAAAAAATTATCACATCCGAGTTTAGTAAACTATAACACAAAATATAGTAAGAATTGAAAAAGTATGGGATAAATGTGCCGTGGTTTATAAAAGCAAAGAATATATCTGTATAATATTGTATAATTATACATGAAAAAAGAAAAAAATGAAGGTTTTTTTTTTTTACGAAGCGAGTATGCAGACCCGTGAGACACCCACTGGCTCATGTGGACCCGCCCGTACCGAGCCCAGGCCCAGTGTTTGGTCGCCGGCTCGCCGCTGTCGGCCAGCACGTGGGAAAGCTGTTCTCCGCTCACTGACAGCTCCTCCTCTGCCCTGCTCGCCGCATCGCGTGCCAGCGGCGCTTCCTCACTCGCTGGGCCGGGCCGTAGTACGCACCACCCCATCAGGCCCATGTATAGATAGAGAGAGGCCCTAAAGCCCTATCTAGATTGCTCACACCCCGCCCCGTTTCTCTCCGGCGACCGGCGGCGATGCCGCTCCTCCTCCTGCTCCCCCTCCGCTCCTCCGCCCCGCTCCGGCGCCTCCTCCTATGCCGCTGTTGCTCCTCCTCCTCCGCGGCCCCCTCCCCCACCGGTCTGGCCACGTACCGTCGCGCCTTCGCCCGCCGCATGGCCCTCGCCGGGGTCCACCCGCACCACCGCGTCGGTACGTCCGTCGCTCTCCCTCCGCGCTCCGCTCGCTATGAGCGCCTTGCTGCTTGGATGGGTGGAATGGTGCTCTGATGGTTGGTTGGTTGTTTGGTTGCAGCGGTGGGGGTCTCCGGGGGGCCGGACTCCATGGCGCTCTGCGTGCTGGCGGCGGCGTGGAAGAGGGCCGGGGAGGAGCGAGAGGGCGGGGGAGCGGGGAATGCCTCGGGGTTCGTGGACGGGCTCCTGGGGGTCGTCGTCGACCACGGGCTGCGTCCTGAGAGCGCCGACGAGTCGCGGCTGGTGCGTGATCGGGTGCGCGGCATGGGTAATCTTATGGCCTACTACTGCATAAACTCTACATCTACTCATTATTTTTAACAAAACTTATCCTGCACCTGCGCACTACAAGTTGCGATGATGACCGGCGTCCGTTGGCTCTAGTCCTTTAGCTGCATTTGCATGCGACTTGATTGACAACGTATAACTGTATAAGTTTTTGAGGTGCTACGGTTTTATTGTAGGTGTTATGTGTGAGATTGCTACATGTGACTGGCCGGATGGGCGACCAAAGCAGGGGCATATTCAAGAAGCTGCCCGTGAAATGAGGTGTGTTTCCCTCAGCCATGCTACCGGTACACTCCTTGTCAAGGATAATGCTATCTGAACAATTTGATTTGCCGCAAACTCAGTATTTGTGGTTGGTATGACCCATTTTTATTACAGTTTCCAAAACTAACATGCATGCTGTATGGTATGGATATCTGAAAAATGTACCTTGCATACTAACAGCTTTGTATAAAATTTGTGCTAATAAATTGTCTACACAATCAACAATTCTTTTTTTTAAACATGCATGAGATCTGCGTATCATTTCAGAAGGAGACAATCAACAATTCCGAGCACTCAATTTTGTGCTTCTCCTAATATTTAATTTTCTAATCCAATGTGCACCACCTACCCTTGCGACCTTTCTAATCCAATGTGTATATCCTCTATTATTTTTTGTACAGTTTATGCAAAAACTTTGGTGGGCATATCGATGATCTTTGTACAAATGAATATTTTTTATATGTATTCCAACAATTATGGAATCTTTGAGTTCAACTTCTTGATTGCTGGTCAAAAGATCTAATGTTATTGTTGAATTAAAATTCTGAACCATTTACATGTTGGGACTAGCACATTATTATCACAACTTGTTGGCACTGTGGGTATCAGAAATATTGTTTTAGGATTCTTAATGAAAATGACCTTCTGCACTATTTGCAGAATTTTTGAACTACTTCAGAAGGTGTTTTTAGTGACATGAGTTACACCGACTACTAAAATGTATGGAACTTTAGTATGCTATGGCATTATAAAAATTCTGCATTTTTGTTACTGTATATATCTATCTGATATGTGCTCTGTCAGTTCCATGCCAATGTATTCAGAAACACAGAAATATCTTAGCTTGTTTTGATAAGACTTCAGATTTTAACAATTTCAGGTACCAAAAACTGTTGGACATCTGTATAAAGCAACAAATAGCTGTCTTGCTTATCGCACACCACTCTGATGATCAGGTCAATTGGGCGATATGATTTTCTCTTTCTTCCCTTGGTTTTGATTGAGCAGTGCTCCCTTATAGAATTGTGAGTTAACATGTAAAATCTTTGTTACTAAAAGATGTGAAGCTAAATGATATCTGTTACTACGGTCAAATAACTAGCGCTATTTTCTCTTATATTTTAAGTTGTTGTGTACTTGGCAATTTGCATATAGGAACTATTGTTAGATATGATACAATTGTGCCTTTATGTAATATTGGATCTTTGTTTGCTCATTTACTATTGTGAACCCTGGACGGATCTTTGGATTTAGACATAGTTACCTTCTAATTGCCATTGTACCCAATGTAGAATCAAATTAAGGATTCCTGAATCTAAATTATACCTCCATCTTTCTATCATTCTAGGTTATGTTTTATGCGAATATGGTTACTGCATGCTATACATTTTCTCTGAGTGAATTCAGGCTTATAAATGCAGGCCGAACTCTTTGTTATGAGACTATCTCGCAACAGTGGGGTTTTAGGGCTTGCTGGCACAGGCTTTGTATCTCAACTGTTTGCACCTAATTTAAGATATGATGGAGATAACTTCAGTCGTTATGGTATCATTCTTGTCCGGCCGATGCTTGAATTTTCAAAAGATGACATGTATAAGGTAAACTTTGATCTGATGACAAATGGAATCAGCCTTGCATTTACTAGTGGAAAAGCATTATCGTTTTAAATCTTTTAAATGGAGAGTCAGTATTTCATCATTAGACACTTAATTTGAACTTTTGATTTCCTAAAGTTCATTATTAAACATTTTGTATTAAATGACTTGCACTTTTGTATGTTTCTAATAATTATTCAATCTGTTCCAAAATAACTTCATTTTTCACTCATCAGATACCTATCAATACAAAAGCTAAAAGATTAAAATACCCTTCAGTTTATCAAATCCCAATACAATTATCCCCTACTTTATCTATTCCCAATGCATTTATTCCTTGCTTTCACAAACTCCAATGCAATGATTACTAAAAAATGAACTTATTTTAGGATAAACTAAAATGACTAAAAATGACCTTATTTTGGGATGGAGGTAGTACTTGACAAGAATGAAAAAAAATATTCTAATTTCTCCTGATGTTTACTCTTTTTTCTTTGAGAAATAACATAGCCTTTTCTTATAGGAACCTTGATGAGTATGATTTGAGCTGTCATTTTTGTAAAATGATCATATTTGTGTGGCTGTTACTGATTGTCTGCCATACTTGATTCCCCACAGATATGTCAAGGAAGTAATCATCTGTGGGTCGAAGATCCAACAAATAACAGTATGCTGTATGTTAGGAACAGAATTCGCGCATCTTTGAGAAGCTTATCCATAGAAGGTTCTCAATTTTGCTTATAGTGCTGCTTTTGATTGATTTTAAAATCATCATGTTTATTCCTTTTCTCTTCAACTTTACCTCATTTATAATCATTACATAGATCATGGGTGTATGATGAAAGGACTTCCATAAACATTTGACAAATGTATAGAGCTTGACTGAGCATGCCTACGTTTTACACATGCTCATCTGAATTTTTCATCACTATTAATTATTAAATGCCATGTTCAGTTACAAGAACAAACTTGGCCTACCAGCCATCCGCATTTGGGTAATTCCGTATTTCCGTTGAATAGTACTCACTCTGTCCCAAAATAACTTTATTTTTCACCCATCCCACATGTACCAATACAAAAACAAAAAGACTATAATACCCTCAACTTTATTGAATCCCAATACAATTGTCCCCTACTTTATCTAGTCCCAATGCATTTGTATTGTTTTCACAAACTCCAATGCAATGATTGTTCAAAGATGAACATATTTTGGAATAAGCAAGAGTGGACAAAATGATCTTATTTTGGGGTGGAGGTAGTAACTAGTAACTGACTATTGGCTGTAGACACATCATCTTCTGGTACTAGCATAAATGTTTGCTTGTATGCACCAAAATTGTATGATGTTTTATGTTTCTTGTCTAGCTTGGGTGCATATGTAAATTTGCATACTCATTATCTTGTTAGGAGTGATGAAAAAATGCACATTCAGCTGACAAGCTTTTACTTGTCTACAGGTACCTTTCAGTCAGAGCTTCACAAACTGATCTCTGCATGCCGGTTGACACGAGCATTTATAGATAATGCCTGTAGTGCAGCTTTAAAGAATTCTTTAACACTAATGGAGGTATACCCTTTTCTGTACTTGGATGTGCAGTCCCCTTTATCATGTCATTTCCAAATTTTATGGGCTAACATTTTCTCCTCCTGAATATGCGTTTATCGTTCTGCAGCATGGATATGCTGTCATTGACCTGGAAAAACTTGACCCACATAATGTTGATGATCTGTGTCTTTCACAATATTTGGCATATGTATTACAGGTATATCTTTAATTCAAGTAGTTCTTTATTCTAATTCTGTTAGTACCTTTGGGGAGAAAATGTTATTCTGAAGTTCAACATCCTTATATACCTTGTTTCCATGGGACATTGATATTGATTTTTCCCCATTGTAGTTTGTTTCACAAAGGCACAGGCCACTCCGTGGTAGATCTGCTCGATTGCTCATGGATTACATCCGTACTGTTCCCTGCAAGGTCTGTTCTAGTTGACGTGCATGTGCACCGACTTACATCCCTAAGTTTTGATATACTTTGTTTGTAGAGTTTTTTTTAAAAAAATTTCGGGTTAAATATTAGTGAATTGACTGGAAGCTCTGCTCAATCAACTTGATATGAAAACAAGACCTAAGGGCCAGACCTGTTCAAAATTCACCCAAGTCTGGCCTGAAGCTTGACAACTGAAATCTGATAAAGAAATTTTATACTTCTGATCCAGATCAAAGATGCTGAGAAATGAGAATAACATCTATACATGGAACATCTCTGACAAATTTCATACTAATGTATAGTGGACAAAGAGAAGTTGTCTACTTTTGAAAACCCATTCAAACTACAATAGTATTAATGTGCGTGTCCATAAGCATCTACCTGATTGTCTACGATAATTCACTTGAATTGAAATATGGAGCTCATAATTCATAGCTGCAACTTTGGAATCTGAATGCCCTACTCATGGGCAGGCTTGTCATTCTCCATATGTACTGAGATGATGCCCAAAAATATAAGCAAAAACCTTAACAATTTGCGCAAAGCTTCCTTTGCTCTATTGGCCATTGAGTTCACCTAGGGAGTAGGTTTGTTTGATTCCTTGGACAACCAACTTCCTTCATTCATTTTTTGTGCTTATTTGGCTTGGAGCAACCAGCAAACTTGTAAGAGCATCTCCAATCACTTCCCTCTCTCTACAAGCTCTCTTCTCCCCTCCCTCTCTCAACAATTGCTTCCCTCTCTCTACAAGCTCTCGTCTCCTCTCCTTCTCAACAAACTCTCTTCTTCCCTCTCTCACTAAAGTGCATCTCTCCTCTCTCTGCAAGCTGTCCCCTCATAGATCTCTCCCTCCTCTATGAGCTTTCCCTTCCCTCGGTGCTTGTTTGCTTCTCTCTATTTGGCTCAGCAGTGAGCATGTTGATGGACCTCATATTTAGCAACAACTGGAGGTTAGATATGGCAACCGGAAGGGAGAAAGATGATTAATCTGCACTGGTATGTTTGCAAATTTTTTTTTGCTTCAACGGTTAACAACTCATGTTTCACGTGTGAGCGTGGAATGTTTTAACTAGGATTTAACTTCTTCCTATTTTTAATCTTTGGTTTTACAACATTTATTTGATATTTCAGAGGTTGGAGCTCAATGTTTCATAGGTGTAATCAAAATTTTTCAACCTGGATTTGACAGTGTTTCACCTTTTTATTTACTTTAGGTGTTGCACTCCACCTCTCAAGATGTTTCGTATGTGTTTCACTAACATTGCTTTGTTGCACACCAGTTTCTCATATATTTATTTGTCAAATGTTTCAGTTATGGGGCCTTTGGTTTCGCAACGTATAACTTGATGTTTCATTCACGATCAACTGAAACATTTGCCTGACCTTTTTTTTTTGGCTCAGATTGGGCATCCAACACCTAGTCTTGTCCATGCTCTAATAAAGTTAGTTTTGTTCTGACACAAAAATATGCATTTGATTATTCTGTAGGAAAAGCATTATTTGGCAACTTCATGCTTTACAAAAAATAAGATCCTTCATGGTTCATTCAGTTCTGCTTGAATCTCATGCAGGCTGCCCTGACTGTAGCTGGTTGTTACCTTGCTGCTGTTCCAAGGTCCAAGGGTACAAAAGTACTTGTCTGTTGTTCTGTTGACCTGATGGAGTCATCTTCTGTTGATATGTCCTACAAGTGTTCCTATGTAAAGCATCCACTACCAGTATCTGAGATCAACCAGATAGTCTCTGAAGCACGCTTATACTCTGATCAATATCTGCAGAACTACCCAAACATACCTTTTCTGAGTTCTAAATTTTCAACTGATGTTCTGAATAAGGCAAAGGATCTCAAGCTAATGGATGATTGTACGTTAGAAAAACTTAATTACTTGCGAACAGATGAACATAGAAAATTTATTACAACAAAAGAGCACAAACATGAAGAACAGTATTCGGATAAAACAAGCTTTCCTTATTTGAAAGCTTTAAACATCTGGCCTGGTGAAACATGCCACTTTATGGGCAGATTCTTGATTACATGGAGAACTTCGGAAGTTGTTGTGAACGGAATGTGTTTGCATGACAATAAAAAGCAAATTTGCCAGTATTGCATGGTGAATCCTGATGGAAGTCTTGCTGTTAGGAATATGTGTGACGCTGATTGGTTGTTCCTTGCTGAAGTTTGTAAAATCCATTCTTTGGAAGAGAATAAGAATGATTCAAATGCTTTCTGTAACAAATTGGAGGATGATAAACTCGTGCAGCACTCTAAATATTTGCAATTGTCAGCAATGAAGTCTCTTGAGATCCTGAGATCTATTCCAGCTCCTGCAAGGCGGATGCTACCGGTATTGACCAACTCACGAGGTGAAATACTGAGTATACCGGTAAGCATTCCACTCAAAATCACCTTACATTACTTGGTTTTGATTTTGTAATTTTAATATGTTTCATTCAAAGAAAAAAATCTTGAAATTTGCCTTGTAAAAAAATCATTTGATTTAGTAAATTAAACATGAGCTACTGAAAGCTAGGCAGAGGCAGGTGTGGTGATGGCCCTAAGTATTTGTCCTACAAAATTTAAGGGCTGGGTGCAAAAAGGGATGGGCTAAAATTTTGTAGATTTTTGAACTAAAAGTATATTAGGGCTGAGTTGGGCTGTGAAATGACCCATGGGTCTTGGCCCATTACCACCCTGTCTCAGGGCCGCAAGGGTGAGCTAAAAGTCGAACAGTTTCTCAAAGCTCCAAACCTTGCCTTGCCTTTTATTTCTTTGCCAAATATGCCAAACCAGTAAACCCATTTTTGGATGCCTTGGTACCAGGTAAGTTAAAACATTAATACACTACCTTCCCTGGACTGGTTCTGGTTCCTACTGGTTAGCCAGTAGCTTCATGGTTGTCAGTAGTCGCAGTTTTTAACGGGTTCTATACAATTGAAATACTGGCAGGTGACCAGTAATATTGTGCAGTCAGTGACTTTTTCTTGGAACAATGGAACTTGTTTTGCCGATTTATTGGTGGTACCTATAATACTTGAGTGTTTGAAAGTTGTGTTTTATTACAGAAATTTATCATAGAAGTTAGCATAAGAATCATATGGAACTCAAATTGTTTATAACATGGAGCTCTGGAGCAGAAACCCTAGATAAATATCATCATACTTCCTGGCTGGTTGTCTTGAAAATCAACCAAAGAAAATTTCCATTCCTTGAGCTTTAACAAAAAGTATAGATTTCTTTGCTGCCCAAAACCATACTGTCAATCTATGTCATATACTACCTGCAGTTATTGCAAGCATACTTTTCTATAAAGATCGTAGGCTTCATGATAAAGGGGGCCAAGAGAATTTACAAATGTGAGGATTTGGGATATATTAAATGCAGGCTTTCTGGTACCTGTGGATTTTTGCTTTGATATACTGCTAGCATCATTATTCAGCTGTGTAAATTGTGAAAGCAAGTAGACAGTGAGCATTTATGGGTAAACTTCCTTCAGAGAAAGACTACTACTACTGAGCTAATTCTCTATTTTCCCATTTTGCTAAAGAGTATTGACTTCCGATGTTGCCCAAGCCTATCAATTGAAGCAGTATTCATTCCAAAAGTACCACTTGGTGGAGGATACACTTCATATTTATAAGTGGTTGATTTTGATTGATGAAAAAAATGAAGCATCAAGTGTATTATAAGTGCTGCTGAGATATAAGCGCCTGCTGGCGATACAAGGCACTTCTCAGTCAATCATTGCGTGCTGTATAACCATGTCAGGTGCTGAATCACTTGCAACAAACTGTCGATTCCTTGCCAAATGTTGATTTTGATTGCTTGCCATGTTGTTCCGCAGTCAAATCCTGGACTACTAATAGCTTATGCTTCTCCATCCCTGGTTCACCCATATGCTTTCAGGTATGAATCACTTAAACAAGCTTAACAAGAACGGGATTTGTGCAGCATGACAGGAGCCAGTTTTCAGGTATGAATCACTTAAACCGTTACATGCTACACCAGTCCTAATTCTGCATTGGTTTCCATTTCAACACTTTTTGGATGATCAAGGTTGAAATCTTGCCGCTCAGTTTGCAGTTCCAACCAGGTATCTGCGGCGATAGCAAATTGTGGCACTAGACAACTGAAAATGATGTACTGTTGAGCACTGAGAGTATGTCGGCCAGATCACTAACAGAAATCAACAAGAATTAGCTTTGCCAACGCCTGATGTGGCTCAAGTGCCTGATCGTTAAGAGTTCCAGATAGGAGCATGAATACATCAAGTATTTGCCAAGTGGGGGAAGTGTCAGATTTTTACTCCCCATGTATGCCTTGGCCATCTGTTGTGCTACTGTGCTGGTCCCTGCTCCAACTGAGCTGAGCCCTTATCCTGTGGAAGCTTATGTGAACTTGTATTTTGGCGCGTAAGAAACATCATTGCTAAGCTTACCATGGCTCGTTGGTAGGCTGTTCTTCCCAGAAGCCGCCGCCAACACCAGTCGCCTTGAGTGAATTCCACAGACCAAATCTTAAAATGCTAGCTTTGATGCGGTTTGATAGTAGAGCTAAGTACTAAAAATTGTATTAGAGTTGCATGTATAATAGATTAGCTATAATATTATCTTGAATATTTTCTCATCTCTCTTGTTTTCACTTACGTATTTAATGCATGCACATGTAAATTAGCTTTTGGATGCGACAACACTTCTGATAAGCTTATAACTATTTTGCTCCATATAAGCCTATAACTAGTTTATAGCATATTATTATAGTAAAACAAGGTCAATACAAAAAGCTAGTTAACTTATATAATATTTATACATAAATATAAATACATACATCTGTATTTTAATAGATGATGTTATTGACTTTTTAACACATGTTTCACTATTTATCTTATTTAAATGTTTTGTGCAAATTTATGAAAATGTAAGTTATGATTAAAATATACGGAGTAACCCAATTACAATAAAATAAATAATAATCATGTAGTTTTTTAATAAAACAAATGATCAAACATGTATTAAAATGTTAACGATATTATCTAATAAAATATAGGGGGACTACTGCATTATTAATATATGGCATATCTTTTATAACATAATGCCTTGGAGTTCGTGCTATAGCTGGCTATAAATATGTAACCTGTTTTTTTTCTTCTTTTATCTATTTTTTATGCATAAAAATATGTGTTAATTTTTAAAGTTCACTTATATCACTCATTCTAAAGACATGCTCCATGTATATGTGTTAAAATTATCTTAAGTGTTAAGTGTATATGTATTTGTACTATTATTTCCTTATGTATTCGTCTTGTACGTGTATATATTCGTGCTTAGTGGCCTCATATGAATACAAGTACTATTCATAACAACCTGAGTTTTTGCGTGTTGCACTTGCATGCCACACCGCGCCACTCTCTGCGCTCTTCTTGGTCACCAGGGTACGGACGCGCCGCCGCCATCGTCGGAGCCGCGCTATGCGCTCTTCTTGCTCGAGGGTTATGCCATCGCTGGAGTCGTTTGTTCTTTCCACGCTTTAGATAAGCATCCCCAATAGCTTATCTAAATTTGGTCATCTATATCTTTATTTGGATGATCATCTAAATTAGTTTCATCCTTCATATCTCTTTTTACTTCACTAGATCATCTATACATGACATCATCTATATCTCTTTGGAGGATGGAGAGAGATCATCTAAATATGAAGGTTCTCTCTCCTAATATGGATGACATTTAAAAATAGATGATATGATAGCCATTCTGTTGGAGCTCAATTTCTAGTCTTCATCCTCTATTTTCAGGACAGAAGATGGGATAGATGAGCTGTTGAGGATGCTCTTAGCTCCAGGCATATTGTGATGCTACTGGGCTAGTGATTCCTCTGATCATTGATCTCTTTCTGCGTTTTGTGTGTTTCTTGGTGGTTCTCTCATTTCTTGTAAACTACTAAGAAGCAGACAACAGTTTCTCGTTCGAGTGAATAGACTGAGTTGCGTGCTATGACTCTTGTGGCAACAGATGTTACATGGTTATGGTGGTTGCCTGAGGATTTTGGTGTCTCTATTTCTATGCTGACTCCTCTTTTGTCTGATCGTACATGTGCTATCAGCTTAACACTTGATTCGGTGAAGCATAAGCTCAACAAGCATGTTGGTGTTGATGCTTTTTATACATGAGCGCAAGTACAGGATGGAATTGTTGCTTCTCAATATGTGCTTTCGAAGATTTAGTTGGTTGATTGATTTACAAAGACACAGACTGAAACTAGACATAAATTATATCTCTCCAAACTCAGTGTTCTTGAGTCAACCTAAGTTTGAGGGGGGAGGGGGGTGGTTGTTAAGTGTATATGTATTCATGCTCTTATTTTTTTTCCTATAGTTTCTTTATGTACTTGTCTTGTACATGTATGGTTGTGTTTATATTCCAAAAATTTTTGGAACAAATGTCACGTCAGATGTTTGACCTGATGTTGGAAGGGGTTTTCGGACACAAATGAAAAAACAAAGTACAGATTCCGCCAAAAAACTGCGAGACGAATCTTTTGAGTCTAATTAATCAGTCATTAGTACATGTTGGTTACTGTAGCACTTATTACTAATCATGACCTAATTAGGCTCAAAAGATTCGTCTCACGATTTTTCCCATAACTGTGCAATTAGTTTTTTTTACATCTATGTTTAATGATCTATTTATATGTCCAAAGATTCGATATGATGTTTTTCGGAAAACTTTTTGAGAACTAAACCTAGCCTATATATTTGGGCCTAGTTCCCTCATATGAATACAAGTGCTATTCATAACATTAAGATGTCTCATTTTCAAAAGATAGTATTTTTCATTCCTACCTCTATCTATTCTCTCTTTTAGCAGGTTTAATGAGAGAGGATAGTGTTTTTTTTTCTAATGCCTTAAGAGCCTGCCTTAAGCTTATTGCCATGCCGTAGCTTGAGATCATCGTATAACCTCCTTCACAATGTATAAGATCTACAAACTCAGGACCAACCTGTATTCCCACATTGTGGGTGTTAGTGATTTAACTGTATTATGTCCTTAGAGATATTAGACGATATATAGTAGACGATATGTTCAATATTCATGCAAACAACTTATATAGCATAGTTGATTAATATCATGTCTCTATAGGATGGATCTGGTTGGGTGAAGGAGGGGCGCTAATTGTCTTAGCCCCCTACTCGTCTTCATCTCTCTCTTTTTGCTTCCTATCTTTCTCGTATCTTCTACGGGGATCTAACAGATAGTGTGACTTGAGCCCTCCAGCACATACCTTGGATCCACCCCTGCTATAGATGTAGGTATATGTTGAAGAGTTATGTGAATAAGTTATATAATTAGCATATCCAATTATATCACGTCGATCTACATGTATCACATTCGGTTAATCAGTAACATCTGTTGTTTTGAAGTTTTGGACGGTCTATTTTGACCTAATTGCGAAAACCTTTTGTCCTAACAACATATATTAATTATGGTTGGGACTAATCTTCTCTAATCATTTGAGATAACATATAGAAAAATAAACTAAGCAATAAAAATATGGGAGTAACTTTTATATACTATTATTAGCATTTTAGAAATCTAAGGCTAGAAAATAGATTGAATAAACCATAAAATTAACTTAAAATCTAATTTTAAGGTTCAAAATTTTGCTATGGCTAAGCTAGATATGCAGTCCCTATCGTTATATCTTCCCACATCATGTTTTATACCATTGAAAAGAAAAATCAAAAACAGAACAGCCGTTATTTAAAATCGAACGTTTCTACAGCGAAAAAGAGCAATCAAATTCATTTGACCGTTGCCAAGTTGAAAAAAATAAAATCAATACTACACCACTCTAGAACAGGGGAAAAAAATACGTAAAAAAAAAAAAACTCCGAAAGCTTCAGTGGACCAATTCTACCAAACCGACCAAACACCACCTTCCCCGCCACTAGCTTATCCTCCTCGTCTTCTTCCCTCCCATCCCCAACCCAAACCCAACCCAGCGCCCGCCGCCTGCCGCCGACGCCGGCGAGGCGCGCGTCGAGAGCATCACCTCCTACTCCTCCCGCACAAGCCGGGAGCCATGTCCTCCATCCGTTTCCTCCCGGCGACCTCCCAGACCGCCGCCCCGGCGCGGCCCCTCGTCAAACCCTCCCCAAAACCCCTCGTCCACAGCCCCGTCGCCGCCACCGCCGCGTTCCACGCCCGCGGAGGGAGCGACCGGATACTCCCGCGCCTCTTCCTGAGGAGGCGGGTTCGGCAGCCTGCGGCGACACCGGCCGAGGCGCCTCCGGTGGGCCCCGAGGGCGGCGGCGGCGGCGGGGGAGGGGCGGGGGGCGGGGGCGGAGGGGACGAGGAGGAGGAGGGGAAGAAGGGGCTGCTGCCGGAGTGGCTCAACGTCACGACGGACGACGCCAAGACGGTGCTGGCCGCCATAGCCATCTCGCTCGCCTTCCGCTCCTTCGTCGCGGAGCCGCGGTTCATCCCCTCGCTCTCCATGTTTCCAACCTTCGACGTCGGCGACCGCATTGTCGCGGAGAAGGTCCGTCTGCCTTTCCTAACTTCCTGTCGTGTTCTCGTCTTTAGTTACTTGCTGATTGCTGAATTCTGGTTATCACTCGGAACTCCGGTTGAACATTTGTCTAACTGTCCTGATAAATGTGTGCCATTTGATTTTTGATCAGAGCTAGCAATTAGTATGAGAAATTTATACAAATGTGTTCAAGAACTTGCTCAAGAAATGTGTTCAAGAAATGTGTCCATTCGCCTCGTTCACATAGGTCCTTTCCACGAGGGCCAAAGTGTTCAAGAAATTTATACAAATGTGTTCAAGAAATTTATACAAGCTAGCACTGGTGAACTTGTTGCTAGCTTCCATTTTTATGATAATTACATGTTCGCTCAACAAGTTCTTGAACACTTTTGATGTAGTTACCTACGGATGATGGAACCCACACGTCAGTAACTGTAATGGCAGTGTCATAATGGTAGAGGATCTCAATCCTTGTTGGTGGATCTGGATCCTCTACCATTATGGCAGTGATATTATAGTCACTGACATGCGGGTCCTATAGATGATGGAACCCACACGTCAGTGACTAATGGTAGAGGATCTCAATCCATTGTTGGCTATCCTGGTTGCGGTTGCCAAATTGTGTTTGGAAGTCGATAACCTGGGATAAGCTTTCCGTAGGATAATGCTGTGCTAATGAATTTATGTTTTTGATTTGAAGTTGGGTTTATCTGTTTTATTTTGCAAATAGAATGATTAATTTTGTACTCTGGGGAGGGGTCAATCAGTCATATATAGCTTGAGTTAGCTAGAACAAAATATGAATATCATATTTCAATGAGTTTCTTAACATCCGACTGCAACAGGGACGCAGGTGTACGAAATACGAATGATCTGATTGTGGTTAAAATTTTAAGACAGAATGTGTGCATTTTTATGTCTAATTATAAGAAATGACCATCTTTTAGTTAGATACCAATTAACATGCCTCAGTATGTGAAATGCCTCCTGTTGATGGTGCAAACTACAAAGTTCAGAGGTGAGGCTATTCATTTGTAAAAAAAAAAAAATCATATTTGCTTGATGGCACCTGTCCATTGTCTCATTCACTTTTGATCACATTAGGAATGTTTGGAGAAATGTGCAATAACCTGCAAAAGCATTGGTCTTTATGCATAATCCTTAGTCCAAAGTATATGTCTGTTGTTGTGAACACAATATCACAGTTCTCTCAAAACATTTTCTAGTGCAATTCGCACATAGTAGTGCTTGGTTTATACTTTTATCTTACTTGTTTTTCTAATAGTGTCGATTAATTAGTCCATTATTATCTAGCTCAGTCATCACACTTTTAACTAAGGTCAATCCGGATTCAGGATATCACATTCGTTGGGGTTGCTGCTTATTTTCATTTGTGGAGTTCCATTGCCCTTTATAGCTTCCATAGTTTTTGTGAATTTGCAAGATTTTTATATGGATCACTATTACAAAACATTTGCATGGGCGCATACCTTCACCCTATCTATCCTTATTCATGTTGAGTTTGTTTATAGTTATCTTACTAAAGTATGTATTCACTTTATATTGTAAATTTACCATATGCATATTTCTCAGGTTACATACTACTTTAGAAAGCCATGTGTAAATGACATAGTAATCTTCAAAAGTCCACCAGTGCTTCAGGTAATTACATGTTAGCCACAAGTGTGCTGTTTTTGGAATTTGTTTGATGTATGCTGTTTCTTCATATCTTTATGAATGTTTCTTTACAGGAGGTTGGGTATACTGATAATGATGTTTTCATCAAACGAATAGTTGCCAGGGAGGGAGATGTTGTTGAGGTTTGTTTTAAACTCAGAAACGTTCTTTTCATGTGTATTATTTTATATCTTTTAGTCTTTACTTAATTTAATTTATTTCTGTCTATGAATTCTTTTCTGCAGTCTTTTGTTTCATTACAGCAGAAAAAAAATCTTTGAAAATTTTAGGTAGTTCAAGGAGTGTACTAAAACTGGGAAAAGTTTACTTCATATCGCTTAAGCATAAGGGAAATCAGCACGCCTGAATATGTCGTTGCAAAACAGATTTGTGATCGTTCGATCTCCGTGTGCTCACTGTGTGACATATTGCTATGTGCTGCTTGGTGGCCTCTTTCACAAATGTCATGATGGAACTCCACATCAGCTGCAGCAGGCTCAATGGCAAGGCCCTCTATGGCCTTGCCACCCAACTCCACAGCCAAATTGCAGTTCCACTTTGGGAATTCTTGCTTCATCATCTTGCACATCAGGAATGGCATTAATGTTTCTCTTTGAGATGTGGATGCTGGAGCAGTAACACTGGCAGTGTCTAGGGCGGTGATGCTTTCAGTTATGACGAGTATTATATATTGTTCTTGTATGTTAGCCTACAATGAGTCAGAGGTCTTATATTTTTCAGTGTTAGCCCTGGCTGCCATTTTCTGCCCTCTTCTCCTGCATTAAGTTCTCCAGCACTGTTCTTCCTTATCAGTTAATTGTTTTGAGCTAGAGTTCAAGAAATAATAACATGTGCTCAATTATTAGTTTTGGTGTTTTTATTTGAAACACTCAGACTCAAACAACAAATTACTTATTTTCTTTTCTTGCTATATTGCAGGTTCATAAAGGAAAGCTAGTTGTGAATGGTGAAGTTAGAAATGAAGAGTTTATTCTTGAGCCACCTTCTTATGACATGAACCCAGTGGTAAGTTATAGCTTAGTCATCCTTGAATACTACATGAGATCAATAATGTGAAACTGGCCAAATTTAGTTTGAACCCCACTACCCAGGTAAACGAGATGTGCATTTGAGGGAATTAACCCTTGGTTAACAGTTCTGCAAGAAAGGATTAAGAAAACACAAATGTTTTATTGTTTATACCCTAGGACGTTATGTGTAAAGGCTAATATTAGTTGGTATTGATTGACTGACTAACACTGCCATATGTGGATGTGTCAGTGGGATGAATTAAGACATTTGGAGGAGCAATGTCCAACTGGTAGAATGACCAGCTTGTAGCCACCTTGAGTAGATTCATTACTCCGACCATCTTTTGAGTGCTTTATCTGCCTTAATTATTGATGTATAGTCTGACAAATCACATAAAAAACTTGCATTTTGTTAATTCTCTGTTACATGAAACTATGTGTAGTTTACCTCCAACTAAACTGAAGGCATAAAGATAATACTATAAAACATCTCATTAACAGTGCTCACCCAGCCACACATAGTAGGTGTATATGGTTGGTTGCCTCTATGCCCAGATGCATTATCATGCATGGTCCCTTGTGTAGTTTGCATGTTCTGTGCTTCATGCTTGATTTATGTTTCAATCTTTGTAGAAGAAAAAGTACATGATTCTTTTCTGGGGTTATATATATTTTTTGTTTAGCCTACGACCCTATCTTGATACTATGTTTTCATGGCAGCAAGTACCTGAGAATTCAGTTTTTGTAATGGGAGATAACCGAAACAACAGTTACGATTCACATGTGTGGTAATGCTGTGTCTGCTGATTTTCTCTTGTTATTAACTTGTTTTGAATCTGAATTGAATTGGGATGTACAATACTGCTGTTATTTTCCTCAGGGGCCCTCTTCCTTCTAAGAACATATTGGGGAGATCCATTTTCCGGTATTGGCCTCCTGGCCGAATAGGGAGCACTACCACTACTTGCCTCATCCCCGAGACAAGTTCAAGTTCAGACTCGATTATTGATGTCAAATTGGCAAAGTAGAAGCTCAACAATTGATCATTGCAGTGTGAAGTTTAAGCTTCACAGGATCTCCTATTCTTTATTATTCTTCTCTTCTATAAAGTTAGGGGAATATTTGACAGCAGGTCACCTAGAAATCAGAACCTTGATTTCACCATGTACGATAGCAGCCAGCACGAGCAGAGAAACCATTTTGTTTCAAGGTTTCTACTAGCTTTGGCCCCTTCTTGTATATTAAGAACCTGTAAGGATGTTGGCTTAGTGCTTCGGTACAAATGATTCTTCTGTTGTATTTCCCATTTTGTGGCACCCCGCGTGCATCATCTCCATGGTCTAGTAAGGGAGCTACAGTGCTGGACACAAGATGTAACCCAATTCATCCGGCATGTCACCTGATTGCCTTGCATATTTGTTGCTAATGCTGACTGATTTATGAGAATTCAAGTTCTGCCAACTTGTGCCCTGTATGAACCATTGCTCCCCCACAGAACCAAGTGTCCTCATGGTCATGGATGGCATATACCCTCTCCGTAATGTAAGATATTTGACTTTGTTGCTTGTAATGTTTGACCATTTGTCTTATTTAAGAAAAATATGGAAATATTATTTATTTTGCTTGTGATTTACTTTATTGTCAAAAGAACTTTAAGCATGACTTGTCATTTTTATATTCGTATTAATTTTTTTAATAAGACAAATGGTCAAATGTTGTAACAAAAAAATCTAACATCATGTAGTAACTGTTTTAAGTTCAAATTTGGATTTTAAAATATCTTGTCAGTAATACATTTTCTCAAACCATGATGATTGTATATGAACGGAGATCCTTTTTTTTTTTAAAAAAAGAATTTCACACGGAAGAAATCCCGAATCTGTGCAATCCATCCACACGCATGCTGGCCTCACTTAACAGGGTAACGTATTCAGTGCACGTTCACGCAGAAGAGTAACAAGCAAATGCAACGCAAATTGGATCCACTGACCGAAATCGCCTTGGTTTAGTTGCGTTGGCATGGAAGTAAACCCAAATTTAGCCAGATTCGATGCTGTATCAGCAACCATTGCTTGGTCGGTTTTGTTGCACGACGCACGTACCAAGAGTGAATAAACAGTCACTGCCACATGGGCACATGGCCGAGCAGCTAGCAGGATAACGTCTCGTCTCCTCCTCCCTTTGGATCGCAGCAAACACATTATCTCTGACAAAACCAAAACCCTGAAAAAAGAATGGCCGTTTCGGTGGTGCTCCAATTGTAATTTCTACGTGCTGGTTGCTGAATCCGTGGGGGGAATGTATTTTCATCACTCCATTGTATATCCACTACCTTCTTCAATATCATATAAGTAGACATTTTTTTTTCTTAAAATCCTACCGTGAGATGAAAATCCATCTCCACTTTTAATTTTTGATGTCTACCTAGATAACATGCAAGAAATGAGTAGACATGTAACCGAGAGATGAAAACTAATCTCTAATTAATGGTGACGAGGTCTTACTATCCTGCCTAAAAATTAAGATCGATGCTTGTAGATAAAGTGTGGCTGACAACTAGATAGTGCCTACTCATGATCTCAATCCTAGCAACGACTATGTCGATCGAGCCGATCAGTATTTTTCAAAAGCAGAATACGTATGAGGTGATTGTTTGTCTTATTAAAGAACAAAAAGCCAATTAAACGTCATTTGCAAATAAAAAAATTATAGATAAAAAATTTTATGTTTTTAGTGATCTAAAAGTCAATGATAAAAAATAAACACTAATAAAACCCTAAATTCTACTCAAAATTTAATACTAAAAGTTTAAATTTTAGCTTATAAATATGAGCATAAGTATTGTAATGACGCAGGTATACTGCCTTTCGTACGTGTGCATCTTGTGCATCTTCCCCGCAAGTCATGCACATGCATGTGCGCGCCCGCGCGCCCAGCTTGTCTTCGTGGCTAACCTAGCTACGTCGCGGCGCGTGTGGCCGCCGTGGCATGGCTAGCTCGATCTAGCCCTAACGTTGCCGTTCCCGCTCGCCACACACCTTCGCCTTTCTCAATTCTGACTTCCTCCATCCTCGATCCGACCTATATATGCACCGCACGCGCCATGGTCTGCACCTCCAGTTCCACCATTCATTCGTTCCACCCATCTGCACATCTCGATCGAAGGCTCCAAAAGCTAGTTAGCAGCCAGCCAGCCATGGTGAAGCTGGCTGATCACATGCGCGCGGCGGCGAGCGCCGCCGCCGTCTTCTCAGCGCTCGTGGTGGCGGCGGTGATGGTCGGCGGCGCGGGCGCGCTGGAGCCCGGCGGGTGGCTGAGGGCGCACGCGACGTTCTACGGCGGCGCGGACGCGTCGGGGACGATGGGCGGCGCGTGCGGGTACGGCAACCTGTACGCGCAGGGGTACGGCACGCGGACGGCGGCGCTCAGCACGGCGCTCTTCAACGGCGGGCTCGCCTGCGGCGAGTGCTACAAGCTCGTCTGCGACCGCAAGACGGACCGGACGTGGTGCAAGCCCGGCGTGTCCGTTACCATCACCGCCACCAACTTCTGCCCGCCCAACTGGAACCTCCCCAGCGACAACGGCGGCTGGTGCAACCCGCCGCGCCCCCACTTCGACATGGCCCAGCCGGCGTGGGAGAAGATCGGCATCTTCCGCGGCGGCATCATCCCCGTCATCTACCAAAGGTACTCACCAACAAAAAAATACAACATCCACACATTAATATATACTCCTTCCATATCTTTATTTGACGCCATTGATTTTTAGTTGATCATTTTTGTTATTCAAAAAGTCTATATAATTATTAATTATTATATGATTTCACTTACTACTATAAAAACTTTAATTATGATTTATAACTTTGCATACGTGAATAAAATTTTTAAATAAGACGAATGATATAATATAGATCTAAAAGTCAACGACACCGAGTGCGAAATAAACTGAAACGAGTATAATATAGTTCTTGATCAATTCGTAAAATTTATCCCAATGTTTTACATGTAGGGTTCCGTGCATGAAGAAAGGAGGGGTGCGGTTCACCATCAACGGGCACGACTACTTCCAGCTGGTGCTCCTGACCAACGTCGGGGCGGCCGGCTCGATCAGGGCCATGGACGTGAGGAGCTCGAGCTCGGCGGACTGGATGGCCATGGCGCACAACTGGGGCGCCCAGTGGCACTCGCTGGCCTACCTCACCGGCCAGGGCCTCTCCTTCCGGGTCACCATCACCGACGGCCAGACGCTCGTCTTCCCCGGCGTCGTCCGGCCGGGTTGGAGGTTCGGCCAGACGTTCGCCAGTAACCTCCAGTTCAAGTGACCGATCAACCGAATTGAAGCTCAGTTAAGCACAGCTGCTTCATGCATGCATGTGTGAAGATTCATTTAGGCGTCCAGGGCTTTTTACCGTACTTAAAAAGTATTTTGAGGTATCAAAAATTTTAGCGTAAAAATCTGGTACTTTAAGATACTAAATTTTTACATAAAAAATATGATACATTTAAATATTTTTTAAGGATGTTAAAAAAGCTCTAATTTATATATGCATGCATGGGGTTGATTTACTATGTTAATTGTTTTGTAATTAATTGCCTACTTGAAACCGCCGTTTTCTTTGGGCTTGTATGTGTGATGTACATAAAGAGAGAGTTTTATTGATTCTTATGGAAGTATGATCACCATTCGAGTAAAGTATAGCTTTGGTGTTTAGTTGAGTAGACCATAATTAAGTTCGACGTCCTCGAGGAGATAACCAGGTTTCTTAGTGTTAATTTTGTAAGCAACACCTTCTGGCACTTACATATGTAACTCTTTGTTTCAAAATCCGTAAAATAGAAAACCTCAGATCAAAAAACCATCAAATTGAATGAATTGTTAGCGTAGGGGTTGTCCTTTTGGTTTTGAATGAAAAAAAGTAAACCGACATATTTGCCAATAAAAAATCATTTATGAATAAAATTTTTATATACGTGTTTTTAACGATTTAAAACTAAAAAATAAACTACGATTAAAAAAAATCCGAAAATCAATCCTAAGTTTAACGTTGAAAATTCAAAATTTGTCTTATAACTCCAGCTGTAGTTAGATCGTGTACCGTTAGTAATTCTTGCATTGTCATTAGTTGTTAATCACTCCAGTTGTTACAGCCACGCGACGACTCGACATCTGTTAAGATATTTGCAACGGGAGGTATAACCTCTCAAGCTAGCTTGCGCAAAAGATATATTAGTTTGGATCAAAAAAAAAAAGATATATTAGTCAAAACGGTGAAGTATATAGGTTGAAGTTGAAGAGTAAGCGGTCAGACTCTGCAGCTCCAAGCAAGGTAAAGCGTTGAGAATTCGTTCGTTCCCCGGCTGCGTCATCGATCCGATCCGTCACATGCATGCATGCATGCGATCGAGAGAGGTTCGGTTTTTTCTCAGATTGAGAAAACTGATCGGAATCGAATCGGAGTCGCACGAGCGTACGTAAAAGATCTGATCGAACTTCAACTGCTTGGCGTATAAGATCGATCAGCTCGATTGATCGCGGCTGGCTTAATTTGATCGAATTAACACCGAGTAATTTGCGCACTGTCCCGGAGATCAAAACCGCCGGGAACATCGATCGATCGGTCGATTCCATGGCGTCGTTCTCAGACCTCCCGCCGGACCTGCTCTGCGACTTCAGCGGCCGCCTCCACGCCGCCGCCGACGTCGTCCGCTTCCACGCCGTCTGCAGGGACTGGCGCGCCGCGCTCGACTACCGGCAGCCGCGGCCTCACCCACCGCCCGCCCTGCTGCCGTTGCTCCTCGCGCCGGCGCCGGCGCCGACGTCATCCGCCGGCGGCGGCGGCGTGCAGTGCCGCTGCGTCTTCTCCAATACGAGCTACCGCGCGCCCGGCCTCGCCGGCCGGGACAGGAGGGTGTCGCACGCGGATGGCACCGCCTCGTGGTTCGTCGACGGCCGCTTCGTCGACCTTCTGACCGCCATGAGCGACACCGACGCCGCCGAGCGGTACGAGTGCGACTGGATCGATCATGGAGGCTTCTCCCACCGCATCGTCTCCGGCGACGGCGCCTTCCACGTGCACCGCCTCTCGGAGGACAAGCACGTCCGGGGCAGGCTGTCTCTCGACGGAGTCACCTGGTGCCCCGGCAAGAAGAGAAACAAATACAGGAGGCGGAGCGCCGGGAGCTGGGTGCCGAAGAGGCTCGGCTCCGTCGACACCGGCCGGTGCTGCGCCGTCGCCTACCACGACGACGCCACCCTGTGCGTGGATCTGAGGAACTGTTACATCTACGAGAAGCACTTGGACCAGCTGGGACACAGGAGCTTCGTGCGGCTGCCCGATGAGCCCGGCAAGGCGCGCCAGTGCAGCTACCTCTTGGAGTTCCGCGGCGAGCTGCTGCTGGCTAGCGTCCTACAGGACGCCGGCGGCCGGCGGCTGTCGGTGTCGGTGCACGCGCTCGACCTGGACGCGGCCCTGCTCCCTCTGGACTTCCAGCCGGCGGCGGAGCAAGCGTGGGAGAGGAGGGATAGTGCCGACCTCGGCGACCTCGTCCTCTTCCTGGGCTACCCGGGCAGCTTCGCCGTGGAGGCCGTGCGGTTCCGCGAGGAAGTCCCCGCCGGCAGCGCCTACTTCGTCGTCAAGTCGGAGCCGTGCCGCGTGTACAGGTACAGCTTCGTGGACGACGCCGCCGCGGCGACGCTGGTGGATACGCTGCCCGCCGGCTGGAACGACGAGAGATGCATGTGGTTCCTGCCCGACCCCATGATCGCACCAGTCAGGCCGCGGGCGAAGACGGCTGGCCACGGCGGCGAGACCCAAGAAGAGGAACAAGCTCCGGGGAGCCACCGGCGGCGAGACCTGACGATCTACGCCGGCGATCTGCACCCGCGGGTGGACAGCTCCCAGCTGCGCGCAATGTTCAGCAAGCACGGGAGGGTGGCCCGGGCGAGGGTTGCCACCGACAAGTGGGGGCGATCGCGAGAGTACGGGGTCGTGACCATGGCGACGCAGAGTGGCTTCGACAATGCCATTGCTGCCGACGGCGATGCACCGGAAAATGTCTGCACCTACTTGACTTTTCTTGTGCTGCTGCTGTTGGTGAACGATATTACCGCTAGATTTAATAGGTTGATTGTCGCTTGGATTTTCTATTTTCATTTCGGTTATATTACACATGTACGTAGATAAGCTATCAAAAGAAGTTTAGTAAATGTAAAATACAGTTATTTATTATATACAGAGTATATTACTGTCCCTAAATGTTTAATACCGTTCACTTTTTGACACGTATTTGACCATTCGTCTTATTCATTTTTTAAATATATAAATCTATATATATGCATAAAATTATATTTAATAATAAATAAAATGATATAAAAATAATTAATAATTATGTAAATTTTTTGAGTACGACGAATAATCAAATGTGTATAAAAAAGTCAACGACGTTAAATATTTAGGGACGGAGGGAGTATAATAGAAAATCATAGTTAAAAATATGTTTTGGAGACCGTGTCGCTATCCAAATTGATAGAAATTATCAAATTGAAGCGAGTAACTTAATTAAGGGTAATTGTCACGTCCTGAGTTTTACTCGAGCCAAGAAATAATTAAATAATGCATTAAAAATAATTTGTTAATTAAAGTTCAAGAGAAAACCCTATGTAAATTAATTTAATTTAATTGGAAGCTTTTCGGAATGTTCTAAAATGTCCCAAAAGCATTTTAAATTATTAACAGGATTTAAATTTAAATCTCAGTTAATAAAATTTGCTTAAATAAAAATCGGCAAGATTGGAGACAATTTTTTTCCCTTCTTCTTTTTTCTTTTCTTTTTTCCTTCTCTCTTTTTCCCTTTTCTTTTCCCCTTTTCCTTTTTTTTTCTTTTTTCCCCTCTACCCTCTCCTGATTGTGCGATTTCCACCCCCCCCACACCTTACCCTGTCGTGCTCTCCTCTCCCCTCCTCCGTGCCATCTCTCCCAGTCCCCCAACCCTGGCCGATCTGGTGATCTCCCTCCTGCGCCCTCAACTCCTTTCCCTCTCCCCTGTACGTGCGCCACCTCCACCCCCCTTCAGCCTGGTGTACGATCTCCACCTCAACTCCCCTCCAGATCACACCCCTCCCCTGTCCTCTACCGTGGGCAGCCCTATCTCCACCCCTTAGGTAAAATCAATTCCAATTAATCAGAACTCTATTTCTTATTTCTTTGTAACTTTATCTATTCCTTTTTAATAGAAGATGGATTTCTAGATTGATCTCTAGCTCTCTCATATAAATAGACTCTCAAGCCACCACCGTTTTCCCTATTTTTTAGCAGCGCCGTGCCCACGCCGTCTCCCTGTCGATTCGCCTCCCCTGCCAAACAGCAAGCAGCCACTGACCAATTTCCCCAACAAAAATTCATTGATCCCCGGCTGCCCTTGTTCGCAGCAGCAGTACGTCACCGCCGGTTTTCCTCAACTGAATTTCAAGTTCACATATGTTTTATTCTTGCGAATCAATCTAAACTAATCTACCGTTTAATTGTTTAGGTTTCCTAGCCGAACAGCGTGGAACAATAGCAATCTGTCGCTGATCACTCCACCAAATCTCAGGTTCGCGTACGTTTTACTCATGCGAATCAATCTATCCTTGATCTACTGTTTAATTACTTAGGTTTTCTAATCTAATTAGCTAGCGTGAGATTGATCTACAGTATGAAATTTAATTTTGTACATGTAGATTGATTTTACGTTAAAGTCGTTTAGTTTCAGCTTAGCGAGTCATTAAATATCGATTTATCGGGTCGTTCGATTCTGTCGTTGTTCCGCTAACAGTTCACGGTTTCGCATTTCGGATCTGGTTCGTCATGCGAGTCTCTGATTTGTGTATGTTTTAGTTCTGTCGAGCGAAGGCGCGTTCTGTTCACAACTCCCTGAGATGCGGCCAAACCCGCGCTCGAAGTCCTCATCGCCTCTCCCGGCCTAGCTCTCCCACCGGCCCACTCCCTCCACTGGCCTGGCAGCCAGCTCCTCCCGGCCCATCTCCCTCTCTCACTCTCCCATCGGCCTCCTCCTCTTTCCCGTGTGGGCCGAGCTACGGCCCAATTCCTCCTCCCTTGCGGCCGGAGTCTGGATCTCCTTCCACGGTCTCCTCCCACCCTGATAGGTGGGACCCGAGGCCCCACCTATCATCCCCAACCTCCAGCTGCCGCGCACGCCCGTGTAGCCTCTGCCTCGCCGCACGCCGCCGTTGCGCTATGCCACTGGCCTCCCTCCGTTGCTGCCGTCGCGTCGTGCCACGTTCCTGCGCCGCGCCGCTCCCTGGCAACCGAGCTACGCCGCCACCTCCCCATGGCTGCCACCGGCCGCTGCCTTGCCCTCGCCGACTGTGCTTGCGCCGAGTCGCGCCGAGCCGTGCGTCATGCGCCACCACTGTCCCTCTCGCGTCGCGCTCGCACCGCACGCCACCGCTCTCCTGTGCTGCACCCGCTGCCCGCTGGTGTTGTCGCTGAAAATAACAATCAACGGTCACACATGTGGGCCTAGGAATCAATCTTACACCATTCCAGTGCAGGACCTAATTCTTAGAGATACCGGGCATGCTAGTCAGTTTGATTCTGTAACTGACAAGATATACCATAGAAAAAGCAGTTAACCCTGAACTCACTATCGGCCGGATAACCGATACCGCTCCAGGACCGTAGACGATGGACCAGACGATCGGCTTTGCAGGAATTTCATGATAACAGGTAAAATATGCTCAATCGGCTGAGTCAGAAGCAGGATAAACACCAGATAAGTCAACAACATGTATGCCCATACCAGATCTAGAAGATCGAACCTAATCGAGACAATACAGATCTAAGCATAACCACGCATGATATCAGATAAATATCGTAGCATATGAATAATAAGATAACAAAGCAGTGTAATCCACCAACCAATCTATTAAACTCAGCTGATCGGACAAACCTCTATAGCTAGATCGCACCAAACACATAGATCAGACCTAACCGAGACAGTATGCGACCTAGCGCGATATAACCACAGAGGCACGAAGACCAGCAAGATTAATAAACCAGTCACTAAATTACTCAAGATAACGCTGGCTAGAACTCCAGCAGCAAACCCTCGCAGGACCCTAATCCAATATGATAACATGAATCAAGCAAACCTAATTGATCGGACTAAACCGAGACAAAATTAGATCAACAAGACTCTCGCGAACAGATCAGACAGAAGAACTTGCGAGAACTTGATCGAGAACTACCATTGCCTTAAACCAAAGATAAATCAAAACAATGAAAGAACTCAGCCCGCCGATCAACTAAATAGAAGATCGGATATAACCGAGACAGTTCTGCCTTAATTGATCGACGAGTTCTGACGAACTAGAACATACATTGCGGAGCTGAGAAACCCTGCGCCGAAAGCTCAAGCAAGTCGATGATTTGAGGCGACGCGCTGTTCAATTGATCGAGAGATATCCCTTACAAAGACCCCGGGCACTTATATTTATAGCCCCGGGAAATAACTAACCGGATAAGAATCCGCTACTACCTAACTTTACATTATTCGGACTCTAATTAAATAACAGAATCCTAAACAAACTTTGAGTTAAATACTAATTAATCTACACGGACTCACGGTTAAAACTTATCTCCACGCTCTGGGCCCAATCAGACTCCCATTCTTGTCCGATTCAAACTCTATCGGCTGCAACCCTTTTGCGTCTAGATTCCTGTTCCAACCGATTCAAGCTTCCTGTTCCCATCCGATTCGATCTTTAACCGTGTTTCAATCAATAACGCCCATTTGCCAAAATCTGGTGTTAACACATGCCCCTCAATTTTGGAATAATTCATTGTTCCAAAATTTCCTCTTTTGTAACTGATCCTCGCTATCGCTTACTGCCATAACGGTATAGTTCAATGGTACCCCTGTTTTGGCGCACCGTGCTAACGGCTCTTCTTCGCCCGCTTGCTCTATAAGATCTCATTTTTCTCCGGAGTGAGGCACTTCCACCACTGCATTTTCCCTGCTTCTCAATCCTTCGCGCCCCACACTCCTGCATCTGGTACGCCTACCACCCCTCGGGTTCGTGCGCCTTCGTGAGATCGCCAGGTTCATCACCACCACGCCACGAAGAACTTCGACCCCCGTCCCTTCGAACCTCCACCAGCATCAATGGCATCCGCAAGCTCATCGCCGGACACCCCGTACGAGATCCCGGAGGTAAGTCTTCCCCTTTTCTCCATTTTCGCTTTCCGCCACTAGATACCCTGTTTTCTGCTCCTACGGTTTACTGTTAGCGAAATTTCTTTACACCCTATCATCGATTGGCCCAACACCTGATTCCTCTACTTTGCAATGTTTTCTTTTCAGCACCTTAGAAACCAGATCATGATCCCCAGCCCAAACCCTAGGTTTCATTTCCTTGGGTTGATGGGTGACCCTGATCCCATAGAAATCATCTGTTCTGAAACCAATCGAATCCCCTTTAAGAATGCCCAACTGAATACCTCCGATTGGACACAATTTTTCCGATCGTTCCCAACTCCCTTGACCGGCTGGAGGGATTGGTATAACCGGATGTACAAAACATATGGGACCCAGTGGGAAGAATTAGACATCGGTCATTGCATAGGGTTAAGTTTGTCTGAAATGGAAAAGGATGAGCCCTTGCTAGCTGCTGCCTCATACTTTTGGTCTGATGCTTTGAATGCGTTTGTATTTGGCCATGGTATTCTTACTCCCACTCTTGTGGACGTCCTCATGTTGACTGGCCTGAATATCATGGCTCCTGTAAACCCCTTTAGCTTGAATACCAAATTCCAGCATTGGCTGCAGACCAAAAATATCGGGGGTTGGTCCAAATATATTGAGGCTCACCGCAAATACTCAGGGCTGGCCGACCACAGGGAACACAGTGCCTTTCTAAACCTTTGGCTAGAAAGGTTTGTCTTTTGCGGCCAGACCTTAGGCCCTACCACCAACATGGAGAACTTAGGTCAACGATTGGCCGATGGGAATCCTGCTCCTCTTGGACAGTATCTGTTAGGAGCAGTCTACCACATGCTTCACCAAGTCTCATCCAAGCTCTCTATCAGCCAGCCAGTTGGATACGTCGCCGGGCCCTAGTGCTTTCTTCAACTTTGGCTCCGCTTGTACTTCTCTAGAGTATTAGAGTTATCGGCCTTTCATCAGCGGACCTATACTTCTCTATCTTTTTTAGAGTCAGAACCAGTGGTGAGGTGGTCTCCTCTTTCCCCGGTCACTGGATGTCAGCAGCTCGCCTAGCCCAGGTTTTCAAGCTGTGTTACCTTGGACCAGAACTTAATGCATGTATTTGGTTTGCATACCCGGACTACGGGGATTATGAGGTCCCTAGCTTCTTCCGACTGAACGAAGTCATTTCTGACAAATGCTCATCCGAAAATCTTGCATTTGCACTTAGCCCCTGCCTGCTACCCGTCAGCTTTCATGCTGGTCGATCGGCCAGGCCATCTTATGAGTTCTACCTCTCGGCTCTTGCGTCTCGGCAGCTCGGGTGTGGTCAACTGCCAGCCGATCTTTTCTTCTTAAGCAAGATTGAGATAAGGGGCCTCATAGCCTCAGCCTTGGAGTTCGACCGGATCAACAAAAGAGCCGAAGTGATCCCATTTGGATCAATATCTTCCTTTTCTTTCGGAAACACGGTGTTAGACCTCTACGTCGGCTAGTGGGAAGAACTGCATCAACATTTGTTTTCAGCACCGGTGAGCTTCTTCTGCAATCGGATTGACTCCGATTATGAATATTCTGATTCCGAGGTAACTTTTGTACCACTTCACATATTTTCTTTTGTCATGTCTTTCCTGTGGTCACCGATTTTCCTTCCCTTTGCAGCCAACCATCGCACTTCCCGTGGTTAGTAGAAGTGGCAAGCCGATCGAGTATTCTTTATCGGCTCTTCCTTCTTTGGGCCATGGAGCGCCTTCTCCCAACGAGTACATCAAGAAACTCTCGGGGCCACCAAGTCAGGCTAAGAGGCCTCTTAGGAGCAAGAAAGTTACTTTGGCTCCGAAGAAGAAGAAGGCCAAAACGATGGCAGTAGCTTTGCCGGTTCCTTCGACATCGGCTGATTTAGATGCTGTCGTTGATGCTGCCGCCGAGGAGGTCTCTGACACCGAGGTTCGTCAGCAGGTGATTGCCTGTCTCTTCCCTTTTCTATGGGTAACTGCCTTTTTAATCACCTTTTTACGACTATATTCTGTCCGCTACCCTACTTACTTTGTTTTTGGCAGCCCCCTGTTAAATCACCGGCCGATGATACTCTGGCGTCATCTACTACCACCGACCCGGCTCCTGCTGCCGTTGTACCACCTGCGCCACTGAGTCTGACCTCTCCTACCAGCCTGTCTCTGAGATCTGGCAAGAGGCGAAAGAGGGTGGCTCATCGGTCTCCTAGGCCAGCTACCACCTCTGCACAAGTATGTTTCCAATGACGCTTCTTTTATTTGGTTTTTATGTCCTCGGCTAACGTTCTATTTCCTTGTGACAACCTCCCGATGCTTCTAGTTTACTGACTCCACCAGCCGATGCCGATCCTACACCAGTACCCAACACAGAGGGAGTTCCTCTGCCTGCTAGTGCGTTATCCTGTCGGCCGACGCTACTTCCGTGGCCCAGGTGATTTTCTTCAGCTTATCCCTTTGCTCTTCTTATGCCCTGGCTCACTCGTTGTCTCAGTTTCAGGATTTAGGTGATTTCTTCTCTTTCGACGTTGGCCAATACTTGGATCCCTCTGAAGCCGATGCCGATGAGCCTGTTGATCTACTGACCGACCTTCGAGCACAACTTCAAGATATACTAGCCCGATTGGACTACCCAATCGACATGCTGATCAACGATGCCGGACCAATTAGATCCAGAATCGAAGAAATCCAAGATTGGCTGCCTGATGATCTGGTGGATGCTATAGCTCCTACGGGTTACATCGAGTCTCATCGGATCTCTGTGCTTCGGGCGTGGCAAAGGATCACCGATCGCGCTTCCCAGGCTATCGCTTAGGTGCGGGTTCAAGCAGACCGAGAATAGGCCATAGCTGAGAAGGCCAAACTAGACGAACTCCAATCGGCTGCGTCGGGCATATTGACTTGCATTGAAAGGTTGCGGAGGGAAAAGGCCAATCTGGAAGCGCGGCTGGCCAAAGGCACCGAGAGCTTACTGGCCGAGGAACAGAGGCTGGCAGATCTTCCGTCGGGCGTAATTGCTCAAGAAGGTATTCTGAAGTCTGCTGTTCAAACTGCCATCCACAGCCGCCGATCCCTGAAGTCAATCCCTAGCACCGATGCTGATGATCTGAAGATCATTCACAACGCCGATGACGTCTGCCTGTGTGCGATTGCTGCCCTAAAGAGACACTTGGGCTTGTAATTTTAACTTCTCATTCGTAGCCAGCTTACAGCTTGACACGTTATTGTCCTGTGATACTTTTGGCCCTTAACGAATGGCTGCCGTTCCCTCTTGCTTTATGATAAACTTTAGTTTGATGATAACTCTTTTTTGCATTTCAACCGTGATTTGTCTTTTGTCCTTGGGTTGTGATGAGTTTTTGGTCTAAGGGCGATGTATTGACACCGACCATCTTGAGGCGATACTTGGTCGTATCGGCTTTCACGTTAATCGGGTTCAGCCGATCTTGTGTTTATCCATACGCTCGGGTAGTATTTCTTTAGATATTTCCCGTTTAAAGCTCTCCCAAACACTTCTCCATCCAATCCCTCTAGCATATACGTGTTTCCCGGGGCGCACTTGTGAATCCGAAAGGGGCCTTCCCAATTGGGTGACCATTTGCCGATGACGTTATCTCTTAGCTCCGATCGACAAGACCAGCTTCCAGACTAGTTCACCTTCTTCGAAAGTCTTCGACTTGACTTTCTTATTGTAGTGTCTTGACACTCGAGCCTTGTTTTCTCTGATTTTTTTCTAGCGCCCTTAACCGGGAATGGGCAACTTCTTCTGACTCATCCATCATGAGATTATAGTATTCATCGGCCGTCAACTGATCTTGCAACATCAATCTCTTGGAGCCGATGTTGTTCTCCCATGGGAGTACTGCTTCATGCCCATATACCAGTTGATAAGGTGGGACCTCCTGGATGGATCCATGACACGCCATCCGATAAGCCTAGAGCGAATCGGCCATCGAGGTATGCCATCTCCTAGGCTGTTCGGCAATTTTTCTTTTTATTAGCTTGATCAAGCTTTTGTTCGAAGCTTCTATCTGTCCATTAGCCTGAGCGTAGTAAGGAGATGAGTTGAGTAGTTTAATTCCCATACCGACGATGAATTGCTGGAACACTTTCGAGATAAACACCAATCCTTGGTCTGTGGTTATGGTTTGAGGAATCCCGAATCGGTATACGATATGTTCCTTTATAAAACTTATTACATCGGCCAAAGTTACTTTCTTGAGTGGTATGGCTTCGACCCACTTGGTGAAGTAATCTGTAGCCACCAGTATGAACTTCTGTCCTTTGCTCGACGGGGGATGTATTTGTCCAATCATGTCGATGCCCCAGCCCCTAAACGGCCAAGGTTTGATGATCGGGTTCATAGCCGATGCCGGTGACCTCTGTATATTCCTGAACTTCTAACAGTCCTGACAGCTCTTGTAATATTTAAAGCAATCTTCCAGCATAGTCGGCCAATAGTATCCTACTCTATGCAGCAACCACTTCATCTTGTAGGCTGATTGGTGAGTGTCGCATATGCCATCATGTACTTCACACATTACGACTTTGGCTTCCTCCTTGTCCAGGCATCTCAGCAGCACGCCATCAATCGTCCTATAATACAGTAGGTCCTCGAGTAGTACGTATTTGAGTGCTTTATATCTCACTTTCCGGTTAGCCGATGCTGATGGGTTTCTTAGATAATCAATAATTCCCCGTCTCCAATCATCGGCTTTTGAGCATAATATGCTTGCCCCTTCTGTTAGATCTGTTTGTGTTATTTCTACTTTCATTCCTGTGTTCATCGGTCGATAGCCCGATGCCCCTTGGGCGAGGGAGTTTGCTTCAATATTCTGCTCTCGGGGAATATGGGTCAATGTGACTTGTTTGAAGTTCCCTAGTAGTTCTTTAGCTGCTTCGTGGTAAGTTCTGAGGACGTCATCTCTGCATTCGTATTCCCCAGATAGCTATTTGATTACTAACTGAGAATCTCCCATGACTTCGACCGCCTCGGCGCCTATCTCCTTTAGCAGCTCCAACCCCCTGATCAGTGCTTCATACTCGGCCTGATTGTTGGTTCGATATGGCTTGATTGTGTATGTGAACTCGAAGCATGCCCCTCGAGGCGAGATTATCATTAGGCCGATGCCGCATCCATGTCTGCAAACTGATCCATCAAAGAATACCATCCACGGCACGACCTCAACGTAATCGGCTTCCTTGTGGTGTTCGACTATGAAGTCGGCCATTATCTGTCCCTTTACTGCTTTGGCCGACTCATATTTCAAGTCATATTCTGTTAACACCAGAATCCATTTACCCATCCTTCCTTTCAGAACCGGGACCGATAGCATGTACTTTACCACATCGGCTTTACACACGACCGTGCACTCGGCTGCCAGCAGGTAATGCCTTAACTTGGTGCATGAAAAGTACAAGCACAGGCATAGCCTTTCGACTTCGGGGTATCTGGTTTCGGCATCCAACAACTTTTTGCTCAAGTAATATACCACCCTTTCCTTGCCATCTACTTCCTGGATCAGTACCGAGCCGATAGTTTTTTGATCGGCCGATAAATAAAGTTTGAAGGGTACCTCTTTTTTGGGTGGCATAATAACTGGAGGGTTTTTCAGGTATTCTTTGATCTTGTCAAATGCCCTCTGGTGACTCCCCCCCATGAGAATTCTTGATCGGCTTTTGATTTCAGCAAGGGAGAGAAGGGTTCGATTCTTTCGGATAGATTTGAGATGAATCTTCGGATGAAATTAATCTTGCCGATCAAGGATTGTAATTTCGCTTTGCTTTTCGGAGGTTGGGTATCATTTATCCCTTGGAGACATCCTTGGGTTACTTCGATTCCTTTCTCATGCACCATGAACCCTAGGAATTCTCCGGCTGAGACAGCGAAGGCACACTTGGTAGGATTCATCTTCAATCCATATTGCCTTGTTCTGTCCAATACCCGTCGAAGGTTGCCCAAGTGTTCATCCACTGTCCCAGACTTGACTACAACATCGTCTATGTAGATCTTTACCAGGGAACCGATTAAATCGTGGAAGATGAAGTTCATGGCTCGCTGGTAAGTCGCTCTGGCACTTTTTAATCCAAAAGTCATAACGACCCACTCGAACAAGCCGATTGCCCCTGGGCATCTAAAGGCTATTTTGTGGACGTCTTCTTCCGCCATGAAGATCTGATTGTAACCGGCGTTACCATCCATAAAACTTATAATCTTGTGCCCTGAGGCTGCATCTACCAGCTGATTGGCTACTGGCATGGCGTACTCATCCTTGGGAGTTGCCTTGTTCAGATCTCTGAAATCCACGCAGACCCGCAGCTTGCCATTCTTTTTGAGTACCGGGACGATGTTGGACACCCATTCTGCATACCGACAAGGCCGGATGAACTTAGCGTCGTATAATCTTGTGATTTCTTCCTTGATTGGTTCATACATGTTAGGTTTGAATCTCCTTGGTGGTTGCTTGAAGGGCCGATAGCCTGGTTTAATCGGCAGCCGATGTTCCACGATCGATCGGCTCAATCCTGGCATCTCATGATATTCCCATGTGAAACAATCCACATACTCTTTCAGTAACTTTATTAATTCTTCCCGGAATTCCGGGGCCTAATTTGCACTTATGTAAGTCGACCTTGGCCTGTCTCCAGGACCTATGTCTATTTCTTCTAGTTTGTCAGCCGACATAAATCCCTGGCCTAGCTTACCATCTGGGTCGTCTACTGCTCCGCTAAAAGTATTTGTTGGGACTTCTGATCGCGTATCGGCTGGATCCTAGTGTCCGATACGCTCAGGAATTCCCCCGACCAGGGTTTTCCGGAGATGCACTCATAGCCTTCTGCTTCCCAGGTGGGAAGGTCTGTTGTGGCTATGTTGACCGATCGGTCGGCTGGAATTGTCTCCATTTGATCGCCGTGCCACTGTACCAGGCTTTGATGCATGGTGGAGGGGATGCAGCAATTGGCGTGGATCCAATCCCAGGCTGTAGGATCCTTTCCCATCGATGACAAAGAATGTGGTTGGCAGTGTTTTACTCCCGACCGTCAGTTCCACGTTTAGGCACCCTTAGCTTCTGATGAGTTGCCCCCGAAGTCTTTGAGCATCATGTTAGTCTTGATAAGATCTTCGGGGGTTTTGCTCAGCTTTCGGTAGGTGAAGTATGGCATCGGATTCACCGCTGCGCCGCCATCGACCAACATCTTCGCCATCGGCTTTCCATCGACGTGCCCCTGGATATAGAGTGGTTGAAGGTGCCGATGGTCTTTTTCTGCCGGTTTCTCGAAGAGGGCTGGTTGTGAGGGTAGCACTAGCTGGGCTGATGCCTCTTGTACCTCATCATCCGACCAATCGTCCCTAAACTCAGCTAGTAGAATAACTACCATGTTCACATCGGCCGATGGCTTGTGGACTTCTGACTTGATGTGCCATTCTTTGCGTGTCCTTTTGGGTGCCGGCGGCTGTTCTTCTCCTTGCTGCCGCTGGAGTTCATGTTAGCGAAGACATTGCAGCCTTCTCTTCTAGTTTTTTGTGAATAGGCCGCTGGGACACCATTGACCAGGCCTCATTGGCAGCTGTTCTTGATCATCGTCATAATGCTGGTCTCGTTCTCGAGGCCCAGCCTGTCGTGCACTGACACGTGGCGCCTTGGCGGCGTACTTGGCCTCCTGGATCGTATTTGCCGGCTGGTGCAGCTTTGTTCTTCGGGATTGCATTCCGGGCAGTCTTCTCTTGATGGCAGCCGTATCTTCTCTTCCCAGCAGAATTGGAAGAACGGACAATCCCAATGATCATCATATCTGTGAGGGCTCGATCCTGGATTAAATCCAAGCGTCCCTCGATTCACGTAACCGCCTAGGAAGTTCAGTTACGCACAGAATGATACAGAAACAGTACTTCGATTAATTATACAAACCGACAAGGTTTTAATACAACTCCAGACTAAACTAAAACACACGCAACGGGCCTACAACCTTACACTACAAACAAAAAAGCGCAACTTTGCACCACAGGAACAGCCTGAGCGTAGAGTCGACCTAAAAGTCGAAGCCTTCATCTTCGCCCCACTCCTAGGGGTTCTCAAACTCTTCGATTTCACCTGCAACTTCTTCCTGACCCACTGGAGCCAAAAGCATGCAAGACTGAGTACACAAGTACTCCACAAGCCAAGCAGGGAAAATAGTAAACTAGTAATGCATGATTAACAAAGGAAGGAACTGGTTCAACTCTCTAACCTTAGCAGTTGTTTACAAATAAACCCAGATAATAGCCCAACAAAATAATCAAGTATAAGCATTATTTTATGTCATTTATCTACCATATTAAACAATAACTCCAAATTTACCTTTTTGCCAACACACTGGATTCACCCATAGACATATCTCCATTAACCGGGAGCACGGCGTATTCGAATATCAAACGACTCTACAACGTCTACCTAGCTTTACCCACACGATACCCATAGCTAGCCAGGCTATGAATAACACATCACAATACAGCCCCAAGCTTATCTAAAATCTGCCTAGCGGGTTATAGGACTTTGTGGCTGTTGGCCCCGTCCCGAACACAGAGGGGGTGTGTTCCAACCCGCCACAACTTCCATCCACTATTGAGCATCTCAGAGGCACATCAGCTCCTCCTGACCTCTTTGGGCATACGCAACGCCCTGGGCACACGCAGGGCCCTCACTCAAACAATTACAATACTCACAACACTCAGTGGCCAGTACACACCTAAGGTCAATATTGCCATATACACAGATAGGCTGCAGATCATCAACTCACTGGAGCAACATGTGTTATGGCCGAGCATCTCGATCGTGTGGATGGGTGTAAACTATGTCACATATACTGGCATAAGGTGGTTAAGTCCTTATAGTTTTTCAAATAAACTATATAACATCTATGCTTTCACATGAAATAATGATAGCCATATAATAATCATCTATCCTACACCAGGGTTATCAAGGCATAACAGGCATAATATCAAGGTATGGTAATATTTAAAGCAATATAATAAATGGGTAACTTCTAGTAAAGGTGATAATTTAATTAATTAACACATGCAAGCTATATATGTACTTCAAGGTAAGTACGACTACCCAAAATATGACCTAGCTCCAGATTAGGTTCAAATATGATCAAAGAATACTTGACTTGCCTTCAGGGTCGACGTACTTGTCCCAGACTTCTCTCCCTACAACTACGGTGTCGTAGGTGTCGGCGATGAACTCCGATCTTGCTCCTTCTGGATCAGTGGCGATGTAGTCTATCGATACACAAATAAAATAAAATAGATAAGCGATTAACTCCAATTAAACACCAGAACTTTAGAAAGTGCATAAAAAGGGGAAAAGGATGCTAGGAATGAATTTTGGGAATTTTGGGATTTTTATTGGTCGCAAGCCCTAGAAGTCAAAATTAGGGTCGCGCCAACGGATGCTCGGATGGTGATGAAAGTGGTTTCATTGGACTCGGAATAATTCAAAAAGTCTAGAATAGGTCTCAGATTTGGAGTCGGAGGTCAAATGGATAGGTAAATAGGTTTAAAGTGAAAAGGGAATTTCTAGAATTATTCTCAGATAGGAAAATCCCTATTTTCTCTCTCTTCTCTTTCTTCTTCGTTCTTTTCTTTTTCTCTGCTTCGTTCTTTTCTCTCTCTCGTGCACAGGGGAAGCGACCATGGAGGGATGGGCGCTGGTGGTGAGGATGGCCGGCTCCGGCCGAGGAGGCAAGATTTAGCGACGGGAGGTCGAGGAGGTCCCCCTCCCCTCGGTGGCGGCGGCCTAGATCTGGCGGCGGAGGCAGCCGCGGCGGTGGCGCTCCGGCGAAGATCCGGCGAGGGCGCGGCGGTGGGGAGGTTCAGGGATGGGTGGAAGTGCAGGCAGGACTAGCAGCTAGGCTCGGGAAGGCGCGAGGCGGCGAGTCGACGTGCAAGCCGACGACGCCGAACAGGGCAGAGACAGAGCAGCAGCTCCGGCGGTGGCGATGGCATAATTCCGGCGACAATTTCGCCGGGGAAAGTAAGGGAAAAGGAGGGATGGAAGATCTAGGTTCCATTTTTACCACTAATTTTGGAAATGGAGCAGTGTGAGCGACGAATTTTGCGGTGGAACGCCGGCAACCAAAACTCGAATTCAGGCGAAGTTTAAACGAGTTGCGGCGACTCCGGTCGTGGAAGGCAGCGCGGGTTCAAGAGAATGAAGAAGGAGATCGCTGCAGCCTTCTTCTCTGAGCATGGCAGCAGCAAGAGAGGGGAGACAGAGAGGGAGTTTGGAGGAAGCAGCAGCATCGGCAGCAAATAGGGAGATGATGATCATATATACTCGACTTTGAGTCAGTTGCGATACCTTGGTTACGAGGTAAATGGATGTGGATGACAACGGTGATTGCTTCATCAAGAAGCAGATGAATTCTCCCCTCGGTTGAGACTTGGATGAATAGATGATGATACGTCTCAGCCGAGCACTTGCGTGGCAGGATGAGAACGACGACGGCAAAGTCGGTTTGCGAGTGGGGGCGGTGAAATTTTTTGGGCTGGACTGGGTTGGGCTCAGCTTGGGCTGGTCTGGACCGACTCAGTCCGGATCAGTATAGGTCAGAAGAAGAAAAAATAAAAAGAGATGTATTGATTTTAACCGATTAGACAAAAATGAGTCGGTACTGAGAGGAAGAAAAGATGAGCTGAAACTCGGCGATAGGACGGATCATCGGTTCAAGGAAGAATTTGAGGGAGGAACTTTGCACTTTCAAAAGGAAACAAAAACAATAAAAGGAAAACGAACGACTTTTTCAAAATTGAACGAAACGAAAAACTCGACGCGCGAATTTTTAAAACTCACGAGAAAATAGAAACGGTTTTAAAACATAGCAAATTTTAGGGGTGTTACAATATCGATACGGCCCGTCGTGCCTTTGGTTTCTTCTGAACCGCCGATGGTACCTGTCTATCATTGAGGTGTATGTGGTGTTATTGGCACTTGGACGCCTCCTTGAACCACTGCATGACCCGTAGCCGAACTCGGGATGAACCATGTTGACAGGGAACGGATGCCCGTCTATCTTCATCGGCTTCTTGGTTTCCTCAAACTTGATGCGTCCCTGCTCGACTGCCATTTGGACTTGCCGACGGAAAACTTGACAATCATTCGTATGGTGGGAGACGGAGTTATGCCATTTGCAGTATTTCTTCTTTTTCAACTCCTCAGCCGATGGTATGACATGTCCTGCCGGTAGCTGGATATGCTTCTCTTGTAGCAGGAGGTAAAAGATTTTGTCAGCTTTATTGACATCGAAGTCGAACTTCTCCGTCTTTTTCGCTCCCTTGACCCAAGGGCAGTTCACCGGCTTCTTATTCCTGGTCCATTCTGCCAGCCCTATATCGGACTCCTCGACATCAGAATTTGACGATTCTACGGCCAGATAGGCGACACGGCGTTGGAATTTATCTTTCCTGGCCTCCTGGTAATGGATTTCATGAGCCGATACCTTCTGGACGAGGTGAGCTAGACTCTCGAACTCCTGTGCCGAGAACTTCTCCCTGATCTGGCCAAGCAAGCCCTGGAATGCTAATTCGGCGAGCTGTTGATCACTTAAGTTTAGCCGATAACATCGGCTCCTCACGTTGCGAAATCTTTGGACGTAATCGTGGACTGATTCATCCAGCTTCTGCCTGACTGTAGTGAGATCGGTCAGTGTCATCCCCTGTACTCCTACAAAGAAATACTTGTGGAATTGTTTTTCAAGATCGGCCCAATTCCTAACCGAATTTGGGGGTAGAGACGAGAACCAGGTGAAGGTCGACCCCGATAGCGAGAGTGGGAAGAAGCGCACTTTTAGTGCATCCTCAGCCGATGCCTCACCACATTGAGCTAGGAATCAGCTTACGTGTTCGATGGTCGACGTACCATCTTGTCCCGAGAACTTGGAGAAATCCGGTACCCTGTACTGGTGAGGTAACGACACTCTCTCAAACCACTCTGGGTATGGGCGTCGATACATAGTTGTTTGTCCTTTCGGCCTTAGGCCGAAACGTTCCTACATGACCTCTGCAATGTGGTCTACCCAGTCCTCATCCCTAAACTGGCCTCTGGGCACCGGATCAGGTTGTCAGAACTGGTTTTCATACACCGGCTCTTGCCGATGGGGCCATGCCGGAGGCGGCTGATACTGATGGTTGTCCCGGTAAAAGGGATCAGCATGGCTAGCATTCCTCGGAGGAGTTCTTTCCTGGTAAGGTTGTCTTGGCCTTTCTGGGATCTCCTCCAAGTGTACATGGGGATTGCATGGTATCGGCTCGTCCTCCCTTGGATTTCTTTCATCTTCGTATTGCCGATACTTAGGCCTTTCCCCATTTGGGAAGTATCTAGGCCCCCTTTGGTGCGACTCCTCATCAGGAGCTCCATCGGCCACCTGCTGGATTAATCCTGACATGGTGTTCACCAGTACCCCCGATTGATTGATGAGGGCATGGTGCACTGCCGAATCTACCATGTCTTGTAAATTCGGCTGGTCTTCCCGGGGATGGTTGCTGCAACCTCCTTTCTTAGCTCCTTTTCCTGCTTCACCCTCTTTCCGACGATCTGAGCTTGGCGTCGGCAGCTGAGCTTCTGTACTGGCCCGCCTCGTGTCATGCTGGAAGAATCGGGGCACAGCTTCTGAAACTTGTCCATGTGGTGCTGCACCAAGGCCCGTTATTCATCGGTGAGGCTCTCCCAGGTGATGGGGAGAATGTTCTCCGCGCTGATTTCCTTCGCGGCCATTGCTGTTGTCCTGTCTTGACGTGTGCTTGACTGACTTGAGCTGGGTCCTTGACACGGGTCCCACCAGGCATGCCAAAAATGTGTTGTCGCTGAAAATAACAATCAACGGTCACACACGTAGGCCTGAGAATCAATCTTAGACCATTCCAGTGCAGGACCTAATTCTTAGATATATAACATAGAAAAAGCAGTTAACCCTAAACTCGCTATCGGCCGGATAACCGATACCGCTCTAGGACCCTAGACGATGGACCAGACGATCGACTTTGCAGGAATTTCATGATAACAGGTAAAATATGCTCAATCGACTGAGTCAGAAGCAGGATAAACACCAGATAAGTCAACCAGCAAACTAGTCTCAAAAGATCGGACCCAACGGAGACAGTTTTAAGATTACTCGGCCAATCCGACTGCTCCAACATTTATCATCGGCTAAATTATTAGACGATACGAGACTAAACATGGAATTTATACAATAAACTAGAACATGTATACTAATTATTCACATAAAAGAACATTAACCAACAACATGTATGCCCATACCAGATGTAGAAGATCGAACCTAATCGAAACAATACAGATCTAAGCATAACCACGCATGATATCAGATAAATATCGTAGCATATGAATAATAAGATAACAAAGCAGCGTAATCCACCATCCAATCTATTAAACTCAGCCGATCGGACAAACCTCTATAGCTAGATCGCACCAAACACATAGATCAGACCTACCCGAGACAGTATGCGACCTAGCGCGATATAACCACATAGGCACGAAGACCAGCAAGATTAATAAACCAGTCAATAAATTACTCAAGATAACGCTGGCTAGAACTCCAGCAGCAAACCCTCGCAGGCCCCTAATCCAATCTGATAACATGAATCAAGCAAACCTAATTGATCGGACTAAACCGAGACAGAATTAGATCAACAAGACTCTCACGAACAGATCAGACAGAAGAACTTGATCGAGAACTACCATTGCCTTAAACCAAAGATAAATCAAAACAATGAAAGAACTCAGCCCGCCGATCAACTAAACAGAAGATCGGATACAACCGAGACAGTTCTGCCTTAATTGATCGACGGGTTCTGACGAACTAGAACTTACATTGCGGAGCTGACAAACCCCGCGCCAAAAGCTCAAGCAAGTCAATGATTTGAGGCGATGCGCCGAGTTCAATTGATCGAGAGATATCCCTTACAAAAGACCCCGGGCACTTATATTTATAGTCCCGGGAAATAACTAACCGGATAATAATCCGCTACTACCTAACTTTACATTATTCGGACTCTAATTATATAACATAATCCTAAACAAACTTTGAGTTAATTCCTAATTAATCTACACGAACTCACGGTTAACTACTAAACTTATCTCTAGGCTCTGGGCCTAATCGGACTCCCATTCTTGTCCGATTCGAACTCTATCGGCTGTAACCCTTTTGCGTCCAGCTTCCTGTTCTAGCCGATTCAAGCTCCCTGTGTTCCTAGCCGATTCGATCTTTAGCCGTGTTTCAATAGATAACGTCCATTTGCCAAAATCTCGCGTTAACAGCTGGTGCTCGCCTCCTCACGCCGCATCGCCACTGCCGCGCACCTTCCTCGCCGTCGCATCGCGCCGACCACGCCCGAGCCATGCTGCAATGCACGTCGCCGCCCGCGCCAAGCCGCGTCGCACTGGTTCGCCACGCCAGTCGCATCCGTCACGCCGCCTTGCCTGCGCCCAGGCTGCTGCCCTCCTCGGCGTCGTCGCGCCGCGTCGCCAACGTGTCTCGCCTCCGTTTGCCTCGCCTGCATCCGCGCCATGCCGCCTCGCCCCGCCCGCGTCCCGCAACGGCCGCGCGCAACCATTGTGCCGCTTTTCCCGGCCGCGTCTGTCACACCCGGAGTTTCGTCCTAAGCCTAAATCGTAAAAAGAAATCCGTAAATAACAATTGGCTTAATTAACTCAGGAAGAATCCTTCTAAAAGGAATTAATTCAATTAAATCGAGGCTCGCAAATCGACTAACTGGATTTAAATTCAAATTGCAGAAGTATAAAATTTGGCCAAACAAATTAATTTAAAACTCGGCAAAAGTGGGGTTTTCCTTTTTCCCTCCTTTTTCCTTTCTTTTTCCCTTCCTTCTCAAATTGGGCCGAAGTCCAATTTTTCTCCCTCTCTCTTTTTCCTTTTCTTTTTCTTTTTCTTTTTTCCTTCCCGGGCCGGCCCAGCCGAGCCGGCCCGTCTTCCCGCTCGGCCGGCCCAGCCGCGCCGGCCGCTCCCCTCTTCGCGCGCGCGCCCCGCCTGGGCCGCTGCTCGGCCCAGCTCGCCGCGTCACCCGCGCCCGCGAGTCTGCGCCGCCTCCCTCCTCTCTCTTGCGCCACTGACAGGTGGGGCCCACCTGTCAGTGACCGTTTTGCCCGCCCGCGCCCGCGCCGCGCCGGCCGCGTTTGAGTCCGCCGCCGCGCCGCAACCGCCGCGCCGCAACGGCCGCCGCCGAGACCGAGTCGTCGCCAACTCGGTCTCCAACCTCCACCCGCCCTAGCCGGTGCCGCCACCCTATAAATCCCGAGCCGCCGCGCGCCGTCGCTCGCTTTCCGTCGTCGCTCGAGTCGCCGCCGCGCTGCCGCCGTTCGCCGCCGCCGCGCAATCTCGCCACCAGTCGCCGGTCGTCGCCGCCTAGCCGTGTCATCGTCTCCGCCTCGGTGTCGCCGACCTTTCCCGGGCTCTCGTCGTTGTCGGTGGACGTCTCGCGCCCGCCGCAGCTCCTCCGACCTCTCCGCCGCCGCGTCTCGCCCGTCGCCGTCACCCGTCGATCTCCGCCGCCGTTGCCGATCTCCCGCTCCGACCCACGTCGCCACCTTCGCCTCGATCTCGCCGACCCATCCGCGCTCTCGCCGCCGCCGGTGAGCATCCCCATCCTCCTCCCCTCTCTCTCCCCCTCTCCGGCCGACCGCCGCCGAGTCGCGCGCCGTCACCGGACGAGACCGAAGCTCGCCCCTCCCGCCGGCCGCCGCGGTCGTCGTCGCCTCCGCGTCACCGACGTCTGGCAGCCGTTGCTTGCGCCCGCGCGTGCCGTGCCGTCGCCGCTCGCCAGTCGCCGTCGTCGCTGTTCTTCCATCGTCGCCGTGCGTCGTCGCCTCGGCCGTCGTCGCCGTCGCGCCGTCGCCGCTCGTCGGCCGTCGCCGTCGCGCCACCGTCACCGTGCGCCGCCGCCGCCGCGTCGCCCGCCGCTCCCGCCGGTCGCCGCCGTCCGCCCGAGCCCGTGCGCTCTGCTCCTCTCTGTTCCCTCTCGCTGACGGGTGGGCCCCACTCGTCAGTCACCCCGCGCCCCTCCTTCCTCTCTCCTCCCGTGGGACCCGCCTGTCAGCCTCTCCCTCTCCCCTTCTCTCACCGACAGGTGGTCCCCACCTGTCAGCCGTCAGCCTCCTCTCTCCTCGCTGACGTCAGCAGCCCCATTAATTGCGCAATAATTGATTTAGGACTTTTCTGTTTAGCTAAAAAACCAGAAAACTTCTAAAATTCATAAGTAATTCATCTAGTCTCCGTTTAGGTCCATTCAAATTTCATTAAATTCATAAAATTATCAAGAATCCATTAAAAATAGTTTCTTTTGCTGTTTCAGTAGAGTTTGTGCCTGTTTTATTTATTTTTGTGCTTTGTCGCTTAGATTCGGACCCCGCCGAAGAGCCGGTTTACTTCGAGATCATCGCTGAAGTTCCCCTAGGGCCAGAGCAAGGCAAGTGACACTCATCCTTGAACATATTGAACCCATTATTGCAAATTCCCCGCTTATTTATTTCAAATATGCATTGTTTTAATTAAAGTACTTACTTTATGCTATTTTCGGGTAAACCTTATTATTATGCCGTTGTTTACCCAACTTTATTTATTGCTGGACCAGGGGTAACTTGACTAGAGATAGGCCTAGGTTAATGCTTAGCCTTGCTTAGAAAAAATAGCTCATGGGATCACATTTAATCATGCTTAGTTCTGAATAGCTGAGATAATGATTCACTACCCGGTTCGGGTTAATGTCAACTAAAATATTGATAATGGTGGGCTGTGGGTGCATGGTTTTGAGAGTCGCACCCATGGCGATTAAGGACCGGTTCACGGGAAACCCTGGAAGTCATTAAGTGCTAAGCACATGCCGAAATGGGTAAGGTGGGATTTGGAGCATGACTTCGAACTATTTGACGTACCCAGGCAAGGGTAGGCGTGATGGAGTATGGACGGGCAATCGTGGTGTAACGAAAGCTTCTCCTGCTTCCGGATCTACCAAGGCACAAGAGGGGACTGCCCGACTTGGTGTAAAGGAGGGGGTGAAACCTGAAGTGTGGTACGATTAAATAGGGAGGGTTGTGTAACGGGTCCTATCACGGTCTCCTTTCCGGTATGCCGTGGTGGTATGTCGGCGCACGTTCAAGTGTAGTGGAGTCGTGTCTTGTGGGTACAGTAGTACACCTCTGATCAGAGTATAAACTATTCGAATAGCCGTGCCCACGGTTACGGGCGAGCTCCCAGCTTCACTGTGATTAGTGAACCCTAATAACTTGAGTAAATCAGTTATCTCTCGGGACTACTGCAACGTGGTGAAACGTTGAGTAGTGGTTGGGCCTGTTGCAACGTGGTGTAACGTTGGACAGTGTTGTGGTACTTTACAACTGCTTATTTTATTTGTGCTTTACTGCTCTTAATTACCTTTGTTCTTTAAGCTCTGTTATTTATTTAAACTGCTGCTTTATTGCAACTAACCCAAGCCTGTCCTTGCAAATCCCGTTGCATCAGTTATCTTTTTCCCCTTGTCCGTGTTACTTGTTGAGTACGGTGGTTTGTACTCAGCCTTGCTTAACTTTCCCAACCCAGAGCTAGAAGCAGAGTCCGATGGAGGTGCCTCTCAGGAGTGAGCTGTTCTGCCGTCGAAGTGTTGCCTGTGGACTGGAGCCGTACCCGCTGGAGCTAGTCTACCTTTGTTTTTCTTTCCGCTGCATTTCCGCTAGAATAAGTGTAATTTTCAGTTGTTTCTAAGAACGATGGTTATGTAATCAACATTGTCTTTTTGTGTACCCTGGCTGGTCCTGGACAGGGATTTAATACACAATTAAGTTCAGAAATTCGTGTGAGGAATTTCTAGGCGTGACAAGTTGGTATCAGAGCCTCCTTTTGACCGTAGGATCAGCCCAATGGAAGCCCTAAGAGCCCTCTGCTTTTCATGTTTGTGCATAGTTTGCGAAAGTGGGAGTGTTTTGAAAATGGGTCAGTGCTTTCCAAAAGCGTGAGTGTTTTAAAAGACAAAACCCCTTTGATTGAAAAGCGTGAGTAAATCGATTTACGGGTAAAACTTTATTTACTTTCTTTCTTTTATGATTTATTTATCTTGAAATAAAATTTTGCATCTATTGATTCCAAATCCTTGTGTTCTTTAGATGGCCGACCACCCTTTGTATCATCGTGGAAACGGGATGGCTGGATTCGTGGCAGAGTTGGCAAGAGTCTCGTTCACAGCAGGGTACCCCTATGAGCCGGAGTACACCACGATCCACCCTCTCGAAGGCGAGTTCCCCCACCGAGTCAGATTGGAGCTACATGGAATCCCCGGTTTCCTCCCTAACTTGGAAGCAGAAGGAGCTGGAGGTTCGCATGAGCATGCCTGCCAGGAAGCTGCTTACAGTCTGATGACAACGCTCAGGGCCAGGCATGACCTAACGTTTCGACATTCGGCTTACCGGTATCACCCTGGTCGTGGACCCAATTCCATGGTCAGTAGGTTTCGGTCTACCCGAAGTGAGCAAGACCCTACCTTCGGTAGGATGTGCACGGTGCTGCAGGGTCTCGACCAGATGCATCACGACCTCCACGAAGCGTCCAAGGCTCTGAACGACGCCAAGCTCACCCAGATCGTTCGTCTGCAAGATGAGGTCGACCGGTTGAAGAAGGAGAACGCCAGGCTCAGAGGACTCCCAGAGCCCGGAGGTGCAAGGTGTCGCACGACGGCAAGGAAGCGAACCCGTGGGCTGCCAAGAGTTCAGTCTTACCCTGGTGCTCCAGATGAACCAAGACCCTTGATGCAGATGGTGCCAACCTCTCCGACCCCAGTGCCCGAGGAAGGTGTCTCCCCGTTCAACGCAGCAAGGAACCGCAACAGGGTCGTCTCGGTCTCTAGCAGCAGCAAGTCCGCTTCTGGTGAAGATGAAGATGGTCTCCCCAGCAACTCAAGAAGCCGCTCTGAAGACGAGGAAGAAGATCCGTCCCCTGTCATCGGTCGTCGCTCTCCTTCCGTGCTCTAGACGCCGCCCTTAGCTTCGTTTTAGTCGTTGTGTGCTAGTTTTGGTGTGTTAGGTTTGCTTCGCTTGGGGCTAGTGGTGAACCATAGCAGTAGTGGGGTTATGGTTGTGCCGCCAGGAGTTGTGTGGTTTTTAAGTGTGTTTCTTAAGTAAGACAATTACAGTTCACTAATTAAATAAAGCCCCTGTTTGCTTAGTCGTTTCTTTTTCTTCTTTCTCTTTCTGCTCCTCCCGCCCCGCAGATGGTGAACACCTGCCACGGCAACCGCGACACCGACTAGTCCAGCACCGGAGGACCACCCCCGCCGCCTTCACCAGAGAACCCGTCGCTTGCCCAGATTCTTGCTAGCCAGACGCAGATGCTCTCTTGGATGATGCAGCAGATGCAACAGCAACAGTAGCAACATCAGCAAGTGCTACAATAGCTTCTAAATCAGAACCAGAACAACCAGCAACAGCATGGACCACCCCCTGTGCAGTCCAAGTTACCAGAGTTTCTCTGTGTTCGTCCCCCAAATTTCTCAAGCACCACCAACCCCATGGAGGCAAGTGATTGGCTCCATGCCATCGAGAAGAAGCTCAACTTATTGCAGTGCACTGACCAAGAGAAGGTTTCCTTTGCCGCACATCAACTGATGGGTCCCGCCTCTGCTTGGTGGGATAATTTCCTGGTTACCCGCACCGCTACCACGGAAGTGACTTGGGCGGAGTTCTGCCTTAACTTCCGCAAGGCCCATATTCCCGACGGGATAGTCACCCAGAAGAAGCGTGAGTTCCGCGCTTTGCAGCAAGGTACCAAGACGGTGACAGAGTACCTTCATGAGTTCAATCGCCTAGCGCGATACGCTCTCGAGGACGTCCGCACTGACGCCGAAAGACAAGAAAAGTTCCTCGGAGGCTTGGACGATGAACTGAAGAAGTAGTTGCTTTCGGGCGACTATGCTGATTTTGAGAAACTAGTAGACAAGGCCATCCGTCAAGAGGACCAGCACCTCCAGATGGATAGAAAGAGGAAGGCTTCGCAGTCCAGGTCTAACCAGCCGCCTCCTCAGAAGCCCCGATTCCACACCGGCTCCTATCCTTCGAATCAGCAGCACGGGCAATCAACCTTCATTGTCCGCCAACATCGTCCTTACAATCCCAGCAATTTCTCCAGCGGCACATCCCAGCGTGCTCCACCTCAACGCACTCTTCCAGCACCAGCTCCCTGACAACAGAATGCTCCTCCACCAACAGCTCAACCTCCTCCGGCCAGGAAGGATGCAGGTGCAAAGCCTAGAGTGTGCTACAACTGTGGCGACCCAGGTCACTTTGCTGACAAGTGCCCGAAGCCGAAGCGCAGTGGGCAAAGGTTCGTGCAAGCTCGCGTGAATCACGTCACCGCCGAAGAAGCACAGGCTACGCCAGAAGTAATACTAGGTACGTTTCCTGTCAACTCCGTACCTGCCACAGTACTTTTTGATTCTGGTGCTACACACTCTTTTATTTCAAGGAAGTTTGTGGGATTGCTTGGGTTAAAAAGGGAAAAGTTAAGAGACCCGATGCGGGTTAATACTCCAAGGCATAGTATGTTTTCGGACCTTTATAGCCATGATGTGCCCATAGAGATCCAAGGGATATCCTTTCTAGCCAATCTCATCCTTCTCGAATCTAAAGACCTAGATGTCATTTTGGGAATGGACTGGCTTACCAAGCATCAAGGAGTGATTAATTGTGCCAAGCGTATAATCACCTTGACCAGTGAAGAAGGTAAAGTGGTGGCTTATCAGTCGCTGGAGTCAGTGACAACCAGGACTGGTTTGAATCAGATAGAAGCCGAAGAGCAACCCTCGGAAAAAGTTAAAGACCCAAAGAAGTTGGAAGACATACCAATAGTTTGTGAGTATCCGGAGGTGTTTCCAGATGATCTCACAACGATGCCGCTAGAAAGAGAGATTGAGTTCCGTATCGACTTGGTACCCGGAACCGCACCGATCTATAAGAGACCCTACAGGATGGCCGCCAATGAGATGGCAGAAGTGAAGAAGCAAGTGGATGAACAGCTCCAGAAAGGTTATATCCGACCGAGTACCTCGCCTTGGGGTGCCCCGGTCATTTTTGTTGAGAAGAAGGACAAAACTAAGAGAATGTGTGTGAACTATCGTGCTTTGAACGATGTCACTATTAAGAATAAGTATCCTCTGCCAAGGATTGATGACCTATTTGATCAGTTGAAGGGAGCCAAAGTTTTCTCCAAGATCGATTTGAGGTCAGGGTATCACCAGTTGAGAATTCGGGAAGAAGATATCCCTAAGACGGCATTCACTACTCGCTATGGCCTGTATGAGTGTACGGTAATGTCGTTTGGACTTACTAATGCCCCAGCATTCTTCATGAATCTCATGAATAAGGTGTTCATGGAATACCTGGATAAGTTTGTGGTTGTCTTGATCGACGACATTCTTATCTACTCCAAGTCAGAAGAAGAGCACGAGCAACATTTGCGGATGGTGCTAGAGAAGCTAAGAGAACACCAGTTGTATGCCAAGTTCAGCAAGTGTGATTTTTGGCTGCATGAAGTGAAGTTCCTTGGCAATGTGATCAATGCCAAAGGTGTAGCAGTAGACCCCAGTAACGTGGAGTCAGTGATCAAGTGGACCCCGCCTAAGACGGTTTCCCAAATCCGGAGTTTCTTAGGACTTGCGGGCTATTACCGCCGGTTCATTGAGAATTTCTCGAAGATAGCCAGGCCAATGACACAGTTGTTGAAAAAGGAAGAGAAGTTCAAGTGGTCAAGTGAGTGCGATAGGAGTTTCGAAGAGCTCAAGCAAAGGTTGGTTTTGGCACCCGTGTTGGTTTTGCCGGATCAAATGAAGGACTTTCAGGTTTACTGCGACGCATCCAGATCAGGACTGGGATGTGTGCTAATGCAAGAAGGAAAGGTGGTTGCTTACGCCTCTCGTCAGTTGAGACCACATGAGGGTAACTACCCGACTCATGATTTGGAACTAGCAGCTGTGGTGCATGCCCTAAAGATTTGGCGACACTACTTGATCGGTAACAAGTGTGAAGTATATACGGATCATAAAAGTTTAAAGTATATCTTTACACAACCAGATTTGAATCTCCGCCAGCGAAGATGGTTGGAATTGATCAAGGATTATGATTTAAGTATCCATTACCATCCAGGCAAAGCAAATGTAGTTGCAGATGCTTTGAGCCGGAAGAATTACTGCCATGCTGCGGTAACAACAGAGGTATGTGAGCAGTTACAACAGGAGTTTGAACGACTAAATTTGGGTTTAGTCGAAGAAGGTTTTGTGGCAGCTCTAGAAGCGCAGCCCACTTTGGTGAATCAAGTTCGCCAATCCCAAGCAAATGATCCGGAGATAGCCGAGCTAAAGAAAAATATGCGAGTTGGTAAAGCTCGAGATTTTTCAGAAAATGAACATGGAACAATCTGGATGGGAAACAGGTTGTGCGTACCCGATAACAGGGAGTTGAAGGAGCTGATACTCCAAGAAGCCCATCAAACCCAGTACTCTATCCACCCTGGGAGTACTAAGATGTATCAGGACCTCAAAGAAAAGTTTTGGTGGGTTAGTATGAAGAGAGAGATTGCAGAATACGTCGCCTTGTGCGATGTTTGTCAACGAGTCAAAGCAGAACACCAAAGGTCAGCAGGATTGTTGCAACCTCTCCAGATTTCAGAATGGAAATGGGAAGAAATCGGGATGGATTTCATCACTGGTTTACCAAGGACTGCTGCTGGTCATGACTTGATTTGGGTAATTGTTGATCGATTGACAAAGGTCGCTCATTTCATACCAGTTCACACTACCTACTCGGGGAAAAGATTAGCCGAGATTTACTTGGCTAGAATCATGTGTTTACATGGAGTACCGAAGAGGATCGTTTCTGACCGTGGAAGCCCGTTTACTTCAAAGTTTTGGCAGAAGCTACAGGAAGAATTGGGAACCCGACTGAATTTCAATACGGCTTATCACCCATAGACACATGGTCAGACAGAGAGGGTAAATCAGATTCTTGAAGATATGCTCAGGGCTTGTGCTCTCGACTTTGGTGGAACTTGGGATAAGAATCTACCGTATGCAGAGTTCTCATACAACAACAGTTATCAAGCCAGTCTGCAGATGGCACCTTTTGAAGCATTGTATGGGCGAAAGTGTCGTACACCCCTCTTCTGGGATCAAACAGGAGAACGCCAAGTTTTTGGGACTGAAGTTTTAAGCCAGGCGGAAGAAAAAGTCAGAATAATCCGTGAAAGGTTGAAAATGGCCCAAACCAGACAGAAGAGTTATGCAGATAATCGTCGAAGGGACTTAGCCTTCGAAGCAGGAGACTATGTGTACCTCCGTGTCACACCTTTGCGAGGAGTACACCGGTTTCAGACCAAAGGAAAATTGGCACCACGTTTCGTGGGACCATACCGGATAGTGGAACGCAGGGGAGAAGTTGCGTATCAGTTGGAACTCCCCGCTAACATGGCCGGAATCCATGACGTGTTCCATGTGTCGCAGCTCAAGAAGTGTCTCCGTGTGCCTGAGGAACAGACCAACACCGAGCACATCGATCTACAGGAAGATCTAACTTATGTGGAGAAGCCAGCACGGATTCTAGAAACCAGTGAAAGGAAGACTCGGAACCGTGTGATCAGATTCTGCAGAGTCCAGTGGAGTCACCACTCAGAAGAAGAAGCAACATGGGAAAGAGAAGATGAGCTCAAGGCCGCCCATCCGCACCTCTTCGCCAGTGCCTCCGAATCTCGGGGTCGAGATTCCGTTTAAGGGGGGTAGGTTTGTCACATCCGGAGTTTCGTCCTAAGCCTAAATCGTAAAAAGAAATCCGTAAATAACAATTGGCTTAATTAACTCAGGAAGAATCCCTCTAAAAGGAATTAATTCAATTAAATCGAGGCTCGCAAATCGACTAACTGGATTTAAATTCAAATTGCAGAAGTATAAAATTTGGCCAAACAAATTAATTTAAAACTCGGCAAAAGTGGGGTTTTCCTTCTTCCCTCCTTTTTCCTTTCTTTTTCCTTTCCTTCTCAAATTGGGCCGAAGTCCAATTTTCCTCCCTCTCTCTTTTTCCTTTTCTTTTTCTTTTTCTTTTTTCCTTCCCGGGCCGGCCCAGCCGAGCCGGCCCGTCTTCCCGCTCGGCCGGCCCAGCCGCGCCGGCCGCTCCCCTCTTCGCGCGCGCGCCCTGCCTGGGCCGCCGCTCGGCCCAGCTCGCCGCGTCACCCGCGCCCGCGAGTCCGCGCCGCCTCCCTCCTCTCTCTCGCGCCACATACAGGTGGGGCCCACCTGTCAGTGACCGTTTCGCCCGCCCGCGCCCGCGCCACGCCGGCCGCGTCCGAGTCCGCCGCCGCGCCGCAACCGCCGCGCCGCAACGGCCGCCGCCGAGACCGCGTCGTCGCCGACTCGATTTCCAACCTCCGCCCGCCCTAGCCGGTGCCGCCACCCTATAAATCCCGAGCCGCCGCGCGCCGTCGCTCGCTTTCCGTCGTCGCTCGAGTCGCCGCCGCGCTACCGCCGTTCGCCGCCGCCGCACAATCTCGCCACCAGTCGCCGGTCGTCGCCGCCTAGCCGCGTCATCGTCTACGCCTCGGTGTCGCCGACCTTTCCCGGGCTCTCGTCGTCGCCGGTGGACGTCTCGCGCCCGCCGCAGCTCCTCCGACCTCTCCACCGCCGCGTCTCGCCCGTCGCCGTCACCCGTCGATCTCCGCCGCCGTTGCCGATCTCCCGCTCCAACCCGCGTCGCCACCTTTGCCTCGATCTCGCCGACCCATCCGCGCCGCCGCCGCCGGTGAGCATCCCCATCCTCCTCCCCTCTCTCTCCCCCTCTCCGGCCGACCGCCGCCGAGTCGCGCGCCGTCACCGGACGAGACCGAAGCTCGCCCCTCCCGCCGGCCGCCGCGGTCGTCGTCGCCTCCGCGTCGCCGACGTCTGGCCGCCGTTGCTTGCGCCCGCGCGTGCCGTGCCATCGCCGCTCGCCAGTCGCCGTCGCCGCTGTTCTTCCATCGTTGCCGTGCGTCGCCGCCTCGGCCGTCGTCGCCGTCGCGCCGTCGCCGCTCGCCGGCCGTCGCCGTCGCGCCGTCGCCGTCGCGCCGCCGTCGCCGTGCGCCGCCGCCGCCGCGTCGCCCACCGCTCCCGCCGGTCGCCGCCGTCCGCCCGAGCCCGTGCGCTCTGCTCCTCTCTGTTCCCTCTCGCTGACGGGTGGGCCCCACCCGTCAGTCACCCCGCGCCCCTCCTTCCTCTCTCCTCCCGTGGGACCCGCGTGTCAGCCTCTCCCTCTCCCCTTCTCTCACCGACAGGTGGTCCCCACCTGTCAGCCGTCAGCCTCCTCTCTCCTCGCTGACGTCAGCAGCCCCATTAATTGCGTAATAATTGATTTAGGACTTTTCTGTTTAGCTAAAAAACCCAGAAAACTTCTAAAATTCATAAGTAATTCATCTAGTCTCCGTTTAGGTCCATTCAAATTTCATTAAATTCATAAAATTATCAAGAATCCATTAAAAATAGTTTCTTTTGCTGTTTCAGTAGAGTTTGTGCCTGTTTTATTTATTTTTGTGCTTTGTCGCTTAGATTCGAACCCCGCCGAAGAGCCGGTTTACTTCGAGATCGTCGCCGAAGTTCCCCTAGGGCCAGAGCAAGGCAAGTGACACTCATCCTTGAACATATTGAACCCATTATTGCAAATTCCCCGCTTATTTATTTCAAATATGCATTGTTTTAATTAAAGTACTTACTTTATGCTATTTTCGGGTAAACCTTATTATTATGCCGTTGTTTACCCAACTTTATTTATTGCTGGACCAGGGGTAACTTGACTAGAGATAGGCCTAGGTTAATGCTTAGCCTTGCTTAGAACAAATAGCTCATGGGATCACATTTAATCATGCTTAGTTCTGAATAGCTGAGATAATGATTCACTACCCGGTTCGGGTTAATGTCAACTAAAATATTGATAATGGTGGGCTGTGGGTGCATGGTTTTGAGAGTCGCACCCATGGCGATTAAGGACCGGTTCATGGGAAACCCTGGAAGTCATTAAGTGCTAACCACATGCCGAAATGGGTAAGGTGGGATTTGGAGCATGACTTCGAACTATTTGACGTACCCAGGCAAGGGTAGGCGTGATGGAGTATGGACGGGCAATCGTGGTGTAACGAAAGCTTCTCCTGCTTCCGGATCTACCAAGGCACAAGAGGGGACTGCCCGACTTGGTGTAAAGGAGGGGGTGAAATCTGAAGTGTGGTACGATTAAATAGGGAGGGTTGTGTAACGGGTCCTATCACGGTCTCCTTTCCGGTATGCCGTGGTGGTATGTCGGCGCACGTTCAAGTGTAGTGGAGTCGTGTCTTGTGGGTACAGTAGTACACCTCTGATCAGAGTATAAACTATTCGAATAGCCGTGCCCACGGTTACGGGCGAGCTCCCAGCTTCACTGTGATTAGTGAACCCTAATAACTTGAGTAAATCAGTTATCTCTCGGGACTACTGCAACGTGGTGAAACGTTGAGTAGTGGTTGGGCCTGTTGCAACGTGGTGTAACGTTGGACAGTGTTGTGGTACTTTACAACTGCTTATTTTATTTGTGCTTCACTGCTCTTAATTACCTTTGTTCTTTAAGCTCTGTTATTTATTTAAACTGCTGCTTTATTGCAACTAACCCAAGCCTGTCCTTGCAAATCCCGTTGCATCAGTTATCTTTTTCCCCTTGTCCGTGTTACTTGTTGAGTACGGTGGTTTGTACTCAGCCTTGCTTAACTTTCCCAACCCAGAGCTAGAAGCAGAGTCCGATGGAGGTGCCTCTCAGGAGTGAGCTGTTCCACCGTCGAAGTGTTGCCTGTGGACTGGAGCCGTACCCGCTGGAGCTAGTCTACCTTTGTTTTTCTTTCCGCTGCATTTCCGCAGAATAAGTGTAATTTTTAGTTGTTTCTAAGAACGATGGTTATGTAATCAATATTGTCTTTTTGTGTACCCTGGCTGGTCCTGGACAGGGATTTAATATACAATTAAGTTCAGAAATTCGTGTGAGGAATTTCTGGGCGTGACAGTGTCTCACGCCGCTACCAACCACCTCCCATTTTCACCGCGCCGCGTCTACCCCGGCCGCGCTAACCGCCCCTCAGCCCTAAGAGCACCAACGTCGCGTCGCCTCCCTATAAAATCCTCCCCTCGGCCACCGCTCGCTCCCCTTCGGCTCGTGCTCGCGCTGCCGCGCTAGCGCCGTGAAGCGATCTCCGCTCTCGCCGCTGATCTACCTCGCCGCTGGCCGTCACAACTTGTCCCCGGCCCTCGCTGACTTGCCGCCACCGTCCCCGTCGCCCATAAGCCGTTGCCGTCCTCCCTCTCCCTCTCTTTTCCTCTCCGCCTGTGGACGCCGGGCCAGTGCCGCCGCCGTGCCCTCGCGCGCTCTGGCTGTCGTCATCGTCTGTCCCGGCGCCATCTCCCTCGCCTCACCATCGCCGACGCGACCCCGCCGTCGCCAGGGTACGCTCGCATTCGCCGCGTCGTCGCCGTCTCCGCCCCGCGCCGTCAGTCGATGTCCTCCCTTTGTGTGCCGCAGCACCGCCCTCGGGTCACCGCTGCTCTGCATCGTCGTCACCGTCGTCGTTGTCCCCGGTGAGCTCCTCTCCCCCTTCCTTCTCTCTCTCACTCGGTGCTCACCGTCGCACACACATCGTGCGCCGCCGTCGCCGTCTAGCTATGCCGCCGGCCGACTCGTAGCCATGCTGCCCCGATCCCTCTCCCTCTCGACCGTGTCTCCATGCCGTCATTCCCTACTTCGTCGCCATCGCCGTCGTTTTGCCGCCCTCGCCTTCTCGCACTGCCGCCCCGCCGCATCCCCCTCCTCTTCCTTCGTGCGCGCGCCGCCCGGCCATCGCCGTCGTGCGCTGCCTGAGGTCTCCGCCACCCCGGCCTCGGCCGTCGTCGTTCCCACCGCCGGCCTTCGCCGTGCGCCGCTCCCCTTCGTCGTCGCCGGTCGACTTGCCGCCGCTCTTCCCCCTCCGCCCGTGCGCCGCCATCACGACCGCCGCCGCCACTTAGCCGCTCCGTTTGCCTCCGCCACCACCGATCACCGGCCGTCGCCGGGCGTCCGCTGGCGCTAGTCGTCGGACCCTGCCGCTGCCGCTGGTCGCCGACCGCCACCGCCCGGCCGCCCGCTCCCCGCCTCTGTTCGGCCGGAGCATAGCTCCCCTCCCCTCTCTGTTTCCCCTCTCTGTCTTGTGGGCCCCGCCCATCAGCCCTATCTCTCCTCTGACGGGTGGACCCCACCCATCACTCTCTCCCTCTCTCACCCAAGCTAGGGGCCCGCTCTGTCAGCCTCTCCCTCATTCTCTCTCGTGGGTCCCGCACGTCAGTCTCCCCTCACTCCCTTCCTCTCTCTCCCCGTGGGCCCCATGTGTCATTCTCTCCACCCTCCTCTCTGTCACCGACATATGGGCCCCAGCTGTCAACCGACCCCCTCTCTCTCCTGTGCTGACATCATCCCTCCAATTAATTGCGCAACAATTCATTAAGGTTTTCTGTTTAGTTTAAAAACACAGATAATCTTCTAAAATTCATAAGTAATTCATCTAGTCTCCGTTTTAGTCCATTCAAGTTTCATTAAATTCAGAAAAATGCCAAGAATCCATTAAAAATAGTTTCTTTCTCTGTTTCAGTAGTTTTATATTTTGTTTTTGGTTGTTTTGCCTTGTTTGTCGTAGGTTTTGACCCCGTTGAAGCGCCGTTCGTTCCCGAAGTCGTCTCCGAAGTTCCTCGTGGGTCTGAGCAAGGCAAGTGGCACCCTTTTTGGATCATATTGAACCTATGATTATAAAATCCCTCGCTTTTACATTCAAACATGCATTGTATTCAAATGTATTTACTTTGCTTTATCTATTGGGCATTACCTTTATATACCCGTTGATTCCTGCTTGTTATTATTGTCATCCCAGGGTTAATTTGACTAGAAATAGGTTTAGGCAATGCTTAGCCATGCTTAGTTCAACTAGCTCACCAATTATCATTTAATTAACTGTTAGACTTTTATAGACCTTCAATGGTTGTAATCATGATGAATTTTCCCGATGTGGATTAATACAACTAAAATATTGCTTATGGTGGGCTGCGGGTGCATGGTTTTGAGAGTCGTGCCCATGGCAATTAAGGACCGGTTCTCAGGAAACCCTGAAAGTCTTACACGTACTAACCACAAGCCAGAGTGGGCAACGGTGAGACTTGTAGTCTAGCTTGTCCCTATTCGACGTATCCAGGCAAGGGTGGGCGTGATGGAGTATGGATGGGAATCCTGATGTAATGATGGTCCTATGCTGCTTCCGGATTCACCTAGACACCAGAGGGGGCTGCCCGACTTGGTGTAAAGGAGGAGACGAAACCTGAAGTGTGGTGCGATTGTCTAGGGAGGGTTAGGCGAAAGGTCTTATCATGGTTTCCGTACTAAGGTATCGTGGTGATACGTTGGGGCATGGTAACATGCTTGGGAGCCATGTCTTGTGGGTAAAGTTGTACACCTCTGCAGAGTAAAACTATTCGAATAGCTGTACCCGCGGTTATTGGGCGAACCGACATATTCACTGGGATTAGTGAACCTTTCAATAACTTGATGAACTTGGAACTGGTTAGACCCTGTCAACGTGGTGTAACGTTGGCAGTGATTCGGGTCTGTCGCAACGTGGTGTAATGTTGGGCAGAGGGTTGACCCTGTCGCTACGTGACGTAACGTTCAACAACGGTTTGGGCTTGTTGCAACATGGTGTAACGTTGGACAGTGGATGATTATTTTAAATGTTTACTTTACTTTTTATTCAGTCTATTTGTATCTATTGTTTTGCTAAATTACTATAGCTTTGTGCAATTTAACCCTAGCCTATCCTTGTTACCCTCTTGCATTCATTATTCTTCCTCTCTTGGGTATTACTTGTTGAGTACGGTGGTTTGTACTCAGCTTTACTTAATTTTTCCCCCACCAGAGCAAGTGCCAGAGCCTGAGTCAGAAGTCAGAAGAAGGTTGTTCCCAAGGTTGAAGTGAGGTTCAATCCGCCATCGAGAATGCCTGCGGTGTGGAGCCGTCATCGCCAGCCGAAGCTGAAGATTAGATAGTTTAGTACTGTTTCTTTTTCCGCTGCATTTCGATAGATAATTGTTTTTATTAGTTTTTAAGTCATGGAACTATGTATTAATTTTTCATAGTGTGTACTCGGGCTGATTCCTAGACCGAGATTCAATACATGCTATTGTTCAAAAATTTGGTGTAAATTTCTGGGCGTGACAGTGTATATAGGAGAAGTTTTAGGAACTCTCCCTCGATGGCACGAAAGACGTGGTGGCTTATTACCATATGATTAATTAAGTGTTATATTATAAATCTTAAAAATTAATTAATATAATATTTCAATGTAACATTCTATAATTTTTAAATTATTTATTGATTTCGAAAATGTGCCTATGTGTTGACACCAAAAGCTGATTTCTGACGGGTCACATACAAAGGCTTGGAAAACTTCTTTGACTACTTCAGTCCAGGACCTGAATTCTTAGAACCTTAGAGCATCCCCAGCCGTTCGTCTATTCCGTCCTCAATCCTGAAAATAGGGGATGAAAGGTAAAAATTGAGTTTTAGCAAAACATCCATCTCATGCTTTATTTTTGGATTTGGAGAGAGAAACTATATATTTGGATGTTCTCTCTCCATCCTCCAAAAAAATATGGAGGATGTTATATATGGATGATCTGCTGGAGTATAAAAAGATACAGAGGATGTAGCTGTTTTAGATGATTATCAAAATAAAAATATGGATGACCAAATTTAGATGATCTTATGGGGTGGCTCTTAGCTAGAAAATAAGCGTGTCAATTAATTTGACCCTACAACTGATAAGATGTAAACGCGTGAAAGTATTAGCCCTAAAATACTCTATCGGCATGGCAGCCGATATCGCTTTTAGGACCTAGCCGATGAAACGCATCCATCGGCTCCGAAGGAATTTGTGATGATCAATCATAAACATACCTTATCAGTTAAATCATAATATAATAACCAATCAACCAATCAATCTGTTGGAGTTAATTTTAGAAGATCGAATTTAACCAAGACGGTTCTAAAACCAAACCAACGAAAGACCAATTCATTGATTATTATACCATTAATTACCAACTGATAAAGCCATAAACCATGAATAATAACCTAAATTATCACCTTAACTATGAACCGTACATAATATCGGACAAGCATAATAGATAATTGCTCTAAAGCTAAAAGATCGGACTAAACCGAGACAATTTAGGTTTAAATACAATCATGAATATACTAAGAACGGTATTACATATCATTGACAACTAATTGTTAACTCAGGGTGGCCCACCAACTTGATTAGCAAACCTAAGGAGACTATCATTTTGATCGGCCGATTACGGATAATTTATCGGCTGAAACATCGATAAAACAATGAGCAATGTAAATTAACTTGATATAAATTATCTGATAAACATAGTTTAGTAGGTCGGACCTAACTGAGACGGTATGAGATTAAAAATATCAATCAATAAATATCAAGTTAATATAAATTACTTAAAATGGTCGACCAAATTAACGTAAGATATAATAGTAAGTTAGAACCAAACCGATCCGTAACATAGCACCTCCTTCGTCCTTGTTCCTGACCGGCGCTTATTCCGACAATTCTAGATAGACAATATGACCACTATTCCTGCAACCACGTCGGTTCATCCCATCGGTGTTTTCCTCTCACTTCCTCGTTAAACGCTTGATCGTTTTCTGGCATGAAAATCTCGATTTTTTACAAGTGCAATATCAGCTGACCTGTCAATAGTGATGCCGAAAAATAAAATAGTGATGCCGAAATTAACCTGTATTTTATGCAACTAGCAATTATTAGGCGGTGAACACAGCTTCCTCTTAGTTTAACTATATTTAAATATGCCTTAAAGGTGACTCCTCTAAACTCCATTTTCCTCCGAATTAATCAATTTACGCCGGTGGGCGCGATTAATGTTGCTGGCCAGATGCAGAATCACCCGTGCGATCCAAGGAAACACACGACATCCTTTATTAGGTAAGGAGTATCCGGACGTAGAATAATCTCTGCAAATAATTAAGCCGTCCATTTCAGGATTTCACCATCGGAAGTCAAGCAAACCAAGAGATATTCTCCCAAATTACATCATTGTTTGTGTCAAGCAAATCAATTGTTTGGGCTACACGTGTCTGCGTGTTCATTAACTTCCAAAGCAAAAGAAAAATAAATCATTGGATAAACTAACCCGTAAGACCTGCTGCGGCTGCATGTGCACACGCCACACGCTTCGTTAACTCAGGGTGATCGATATATATCTTGTTGAATTAATTAATCCAAAGAGGCTATATATATCGACCTAGTAATTATTCATCTCACCATCATATCATCGATCTCACAGTTAAATTAGCTACTCATTGGAACCAAATCCACACAGCTAAATCACACGTTCGTACAGTCTACACTAGTATCTTGAAGCTGCAGCTTGATTTCAGAGCTAGCTACAACTTTCAGTGCCTCTTGGTCACGCCGACGGACATGGCTCCGGCAGCTCGAGCTTTCGCGTTGGTGCTGGTCGCATTCGGCTGCGCGCTGCTGGCCTGCACAGCCGACGACGCGGCCAACACGAAGACGGCGACGGCTCCGACGTCGCCGTCTAGTGCCGCCGCCGCAGACGCGGCGCCGGCGGCCGGTGGGTGGCAGAAGGCGCACGCGACGTTCTACGGCGGCGCGGACGCGTCGGGCACCATGGGCGGCGCGTGCGGGTACGGCAACCTGTACTCGCAGGGGTACGGGACGCGGAACGCGGCGCTGAGCACGGCGCTGTTCAACGACGGCGCGTCGTGCGGGCAGTGCTACAAGATCGCCTGCGACCGCAAGAGGGCTCCGCAGTGGTGCAGGCCCGGCGTCACCGTCACCGTCACCGCCACCAACTTCTGCCCGCCCAACTGGAACCTCCCCAGCGACAACGGCGGCTGGTGCAACCCGCCGCGCCCCCACTTCGACATGGCGCAGCCGGCGTGGGAGAAGATCGGCATCTACCGCGCCGGCATCATTCCGGTCATGTACCAAAGGTATGCATGATCTACACCTTATAACCCAAAACAACATAGTGAGTTTTTTCGTGAAAAAAGTTAAGCGACATATTTAACAAAAAATAATTCGTGAATAAAAATCCTAAATAAACTCTAAATTTGCAGTCAAAAATTTAAATTTTAACTTATAAGAATATAAGCAGAAACAAAAAAGATAAGATGATACTCCCTCCATATTTTTATATATGACACCGTTGATTTTTAGAATCACATTTGACCATTCGTCTTATTTAAAATTTATATCCAAATATGCAAAATTATAATACATAATTAAAGTTTCTATAATAATAAATCATATTATAATAAAATAATTAATAATTATATGATTTTTTTAATAAGACGAATGGTCAAACGTGGATCTAAAAATCAACGGCGTTATAGAGGGAGTATTTTGTTTCTCGACATCGCTTACGACAATATGGCATATTTATAACACATTATTTGTGACACGGTTCCACAGGGTTCCATGTGTGAAGAAGGGCGGGGTGCGGTTCACCATCAACGGGCACGACCACTTCAACCTGGTGCTGGTGACCAACGTCGCGACCACCGGGTCGATCAAGTCGATGGACGTGATGATGGGCTCCAACTCGACGGACTGGACGCCCATGGCGAGGAACTGGGGCGCGAACTGGCACTCGCTCTCGTATCTCACCGGGCAGATGCTCTCGTTCAGGGTGGCCAACATGGACGGGCAGACGCTGGTCTTCAGGAACGTCGTGCCGTCCGGGTGGACGTTTGGGCAGACATTTGCAAGCACCCTGCAGTTCCAGTGAGCTCTTGATCCGGCTGGCTGGATATGCTCAGCTGATCGACCGATTTGGGATGGGGATTTGCATGTTGTATTATTGTGTGTGTGTGTATACGTTGTAAAGGTCGGTGCTTTGATTTAGTATTGCACCGCCTCTTGTTTTTTGATGTTGTTTATGGCTGATTTGTTTGGTGTATATGTGTACTTCTGTTCATCTTCATCCTCCTCATTGTATAAAGAATTCTTTAAGTTAATTTGTAGCACTTTATTTTCAGTCTCACCTTCAACTAAGTTTGTTATTAAATTAAGATGGATAGTTCATAAATAAAAGGTAATTAAACGTCTGAGTTAATACTCATCAACTGTCTCATTCCGATTAGACCTATCAACACTCTACTACTCGTCATTGTTTTTTTATAGAGTTTTTTATTGTCCTTGAAAAAATATCTCAGGGTATCACACTTCGTAGTGTAAAAAGTGTGGTACCTTGAGATACCAAAAATTTGTACTAAAAAACTTAGTACCTTGAGATATTTTTCAAGGATGGTAAAAAACCATTTTTTATAGGAGCTTTTTTTCCATCCTTGAGTAGGTACCATAAGATACCACTGTTTTCTATATAAAATTTGGTATCTCTTGGTATCTTAGAGCAATTTTATCAGGTACCAGGAGATACCACTGTTTTCTATGTAAAATTTGGTATCTTAGATACTAGAAAGTATCAAATTTTTCATAGAAAACATTATATTTCGTGGTACCTAGAAAACATTATATTTCGTGGTACCTCAAGGATAGAAAAATGCTTTTTTTATATGACGCCGTTGACTTTTATGTTTACATTTGATCATTTGTCTTATTTAAAAAATAATTCAAATATATAAAATTATAAGTCATACTTAAAGTTCCCGTGATAATAAATTAAATTATAAAAAAATTAATAATTATATATTTTTAAAATAAGACGAATGGTCAAATGTAAACATAAAAATCAGCGATATCATAATAAAAACATGGAGAGAGTACTAGATAAAAATTACTCAATATATTCAAAATCGGTGCTTCGCCCATACAATTTGCCATGTCCTTCCAGCAAGTTAGTGCCTTTCAAGTCATTTATAATATTAAAAATATTATGTAGCTGTCTAATGAGAGAGAACAAGAACATCTATGTTCATCCTAGCCTTAATCTTCAACATAAGCAACACTATGCTCTCCGTCCCTAGAAGATTGTAATTTTAGACTAAAAATTCTCATAATGATTATATATATAGCGGTACTATTTTTCTTGTTTTAACAATCGAACTAGTAGTATTCCTCCCTCCTTGTTTTCTCTTGCTCCTCGTTTCCTCTCCACATTAAGAAGCATGTCGTAATCTTTTAATCAATCTCGTGCGTAATATATCCTTGACTAGCTAAAAAACAGTTTTTTTAAGGGACATATTAGAGGGTATGAGATTAGCTCTCGCTCGTTTGAAAATATATTCCACGAGAGTACGAGATTAGCTGCCGGTTTAGACCCTGATCAAATCGTGCCACGTTGGCATAACCGTCAAATATACTCCCCTCGTTTGATAGGGTAGATTTATTAAGGGTAACTCTCCGGTGCATTTTACCGGTAGTTAAACTACCAACTACCAGTAGAAAAACAATATTATTGTACTCTGTTAATTACTTGATTAGCGGTATCTTGTAATTTTGTTTTTTTAATAAAGATCACAACAAAAAGGACAATATTACCCCTTCAAATTTCTACTACACCTAATATTATTGGTAGTATAATTTAATCACAGCCGTTCCATAAAAATAGATCAACGATATGGATTAAATTCGACTACCAGTAAAATACACCGGAGTCAACCCCATTTATTAATGCATCTAGACATATAAAAATGTATGATCAATATATAAACTAAAAGATCAATTTTACATACCAAAATTTATATAGAACAGTGATACCTCGTGGTACCTCCTCAAGGATGAGAAAAATGCTCAAACTAAAAAGTCTTATAATAAGAAATGAAGCGAGTACAGTTTTAGGTTGGCTCAATACTTAAACAGTTTTTTTTTGCAAAGAAGAATTAATTTCCGTCGCGTCCTCGGGGTTCCTTTGTGTGAAAATGACCAAAAGCAATGGCACTCAAAAAAATCACCCATAAATCATCTTAGTTTATTTTGGTACCAAGAATATAAGAAAAATATTCTTATCCCATTTCCAATATTATTTAAGACTTTTAATTTGCCTAGTTCATCTCTTGACTTAAAATAATAATTTCTAAAATTCCCATTTCCTCTATAAATTTAAACTAGGTTAAACTTGGGATGTGACGGACTGACATGTGGGTCCTCTTACAAGTACATAGTGAATTATTATATCGGTTTACTCTTATTTATGACTACATTGTGTTTTATCCTTCATTTGATAGATAATCCATGTCTTGCACATACTCTCCAAGGACAAGAGGAACTACATTACTATAAACAAATATATGCGTAAGAAATACTAGCTATTCTTTTTTGTCAGAGATAATTGATAGACAAATTTGGTACTTAAAGAACGTCAACATAGGCTTCTCTTCTTCTAGAGCCATAGGTGCAAGTGCGTTGGAGATTTGCGCATTGAGAGGTTGTGAGAATAGTATTGGTTGAGCAGCTAGAGATTGACCTTGAGGCTATATATTGGAGCTTATTACTCTTGGAGGTCATCCTGTTATCTGGCTGATCGTGTGGATGCCTAGGAGTGTTTCTACAATTCTCCTTCAACTCCGCAAGGAAAAGAGGAACATCTGTTCACACACCTCTATATGACTCAACAGTTCTTTCAATGAATCGTCGAATCTCATGCCTAGATGTAGATCCATGCTAGCATCATTCCCAACATGCATAGAACGATATCGCCATGCACCCTGAATGTGTCGATAAAATTTTGTTTAATTCATCACCCTCATTCTAGTCACTATTCCACCCTCATCACTCCTAGGAAAAGAAACAAAGAGGAACTGTCTCATAGACACCATCTTCACCACCTTTTCCTCATCAACTACGGGGAAGATCATCGCCACATTTACACGAGTAAATATAAGAACATAATTTTATTTTACATGAGGTGAAGGACATAGTTTTATTATTCTAAAAAAATTAATTTCATTATATTTGGAGCTATAGTGAATTTCTTATTAATTTTGGAAGTTAAATCTATTCTCCATTCCACAAAGCCATACAACCCATTTTCTTTATTTCTCTTGATTGAAATCTACCAGCCCCACTGGTTAGTGACTAGAAACTTTGCATAAAAGCTCCCCAGTTTACTAAAATATAACCCATACATTGCACGTGTGTTAAAAAATAATAATATATGCTCCAAGTTTCAGATTATTGCATTATTGTCCTTGGGTCCACATGTAAATGATAGTTCTTCCTAATCAATACTCCTAGGTTTAAAAAACTCTCTAACATGGGTCCATGACGCTAATGGGAGTGGGCTTACATGTCAGTGACACGGAGCCAATGCGAGCAAGGGTAATTTGTAGTGTTATAGATATGATATTCCTCCTACTTCTATGGTAATGTGTCCCCAAGAATACCACATACCCTATTGCATATGGATTGGTATCCTAATAGTTTGGAAAGCATATGATAAAGGAAGAAAATCTTGTTCGGATAGGAAAAGATAGCTAGTCCAATATAGGCATGATCCAACCTACCTAGTTGTATTACCTTTCATGGTTCTTATGTGGAGAAGGAGGTACCTCTTGTTATAAACACAAAGGCTTCCTAGGTGGATAGGAGGTTGAGTCTAGAGAAAAACAAAGGTCACATTCAAATCCCATCAAATTCGATATCACATAGTAGTTGGATAGGCTAGAAGAATATTTGCTCCCATCTTCTGTTCATTCTGGTTCTCACCAAATACATGTAATGTTACTGGTAAGCCCTAGAGGCAATCATAGAGTTGATTGTATGACATACTATGTTTACAAATTTATCATGCATTATTCTCTCAGATAGATGACTTATTACTGATTAATGAATATATGATTCATTTATTGGACTCTTTATGTTGTAAGTTACTATTTTTTCAAAGGTTCCTTGATCAAATATCACATGAGAAACAAATGTGATTAGATGCATGATTAACACATGTATTGATTGATGATTATGTCTCATGGATCATGATATAAAGATACCAAATCGATCATGTGGACACATGTTGGAGAACATGATGTTAGATAGAGCAATGTGACACACTACGAGAGCAATATGTGATGCGCCATCAGTGTTCTCATTGAGTGTCTATGTATAATACTTAGAGTTGAGATTATAATGGTTTCCAACATGTGTAGTGGATTGCTTAGGGACTACTCAATGCTATATCGTGACTGGGTAGTTATAAAAGTTGTTTTTGGGCATACTATGAAATATATAGTGGGATTGAATAATCAAGATGTAATTTGTCTCTCTATTGGAGAGATATCTCTGGGCCTCTCGGTTATTATAGATTATGGAAGTGCATGGCCAATATCGTGAGACAAAGGGATTAATACAAAGATACACAATAGGTTCAGCTGATGTGATCTTTATGTTTGCTCGATGGGTCAATATGTTTTGCTAGGAGCCGCTGTTGGCACATGGACTAAAAATGATTTTTTAGATTGCAACCGAGTATTCATGAACCTTCGGGTCGCATGCTTAATGGGCTGGAATACAAGAATTGAATGTTGATCCAATACATGCTCAATTTGGATTAGGATCTCATGTGGGTCTTGAAGGCCTAGTTTCGGGTATAATATATACAGGGGCGAGAAGGCTGGTTTGGGGCATGAGAAAACCCTAGCCATCGTTCTCCCAAGAAAAACCCTAGCTGCACTCGATTGCTAGCACATCTGCACATGACATTCCTTCCCTTGACGTGTGGACAATAGTAGGTGCATTGCTAGATTTCCGTGTTGATCGACATAGTTGCATCATGAGGTGTATGCGTTTGGAGAAGTTTTGGCTATAGCGACCGACTACTTCCCCCACATTGGCGCACATCAGATCACCGACATTCCTTCTTAGCACATTCTTCCATTGCACCTCGCGTCATGTTGTAATGATCCATGATCCTTTGCTTGCATGGTTCTTGGTTTACATAGTAAAAAAATTGTTTTACGCTATTGTAGCCTATATGTATCACTACATGTAAATGGGAGTAGGGCTATTAACTATCATCAGGGGCCCAAACCTGCATAAAAATCTCTATATTCTTCTCATTGTTGTCTCGTGTATACCTTGGTATCAGCCAATCCATACTCCTCAAATACTATAGTAGTATCTCTATTGATGATGCCAATGGTAGTCGGAAAGCTTCTCATGAGTGCAAGCGGCAAACGACTCGGAATAGGTTGCAGCGACAGATAAAATGTAGCTAGCATCCTTGCAATCCCATGGGTAGCATTTTTAGGCATATTAATGACAGAGACACCTTTGATGAAAGGAAAAGGCAGTGGCTGTGGCAAGCTGCGTGTGCATGCTGGAGCTAAAGTGCGTTTCAATGTGAACTACAACATGCATGTGATCATAGTAGTCTCTAGGAAGCTCACCAAGTGAAGGACCCATGCAAACACAACTTGGGCTGTGGCAACGACGAGCGGATCTACTGATGGTGCTCTGGTCTGTAGCCTTGCTAGTGGTGGTTGCCTTCGTTTGATGATTTGCTAAGTAATGTCATGCGTTGCTACCTAGGAAACGTGCATGCGCAAGTAATCAACCAATGGTCCACTGTACCACATGAATGGAGAGGTAGGGGCATGCATGTGCCTAGCCAAAACCAAACAAGACGTCAACTGAGTTTCCACCTCGATGGACCCTTGAACATTTTTTTGGATAGGAAATGAAGATGGTGTCAATAGAAAGTCGATGTTAGCAGTAGCACCCTGTGGGCTCTGATGGCATTGTGGTGTTCCTGATGACCCACTGCATGGTAGAGGCTGGATTTAGCACAAATGGTAGGGTGTTGAGAGGCAATCACAAGGGATTAGTCATGGAGGATGTCTTGACCTAACGGTGAACAAGAAAGTTGTCTTCCTGGCGGTCAGCGGGGGAAAGGCTGTGAAGATGGTGCCTAGGAGCCATTTCCTCTCTATCCCATTGCTCATTGGTGAGAAGGGTGGATGGGAGATCGAATTGAGGATGATGAATTAAGAACTTGATCTACACGTTGAGGGTGTGTGGTGACATTGTTCGGCGCATGTTATGGCTTGGTGGTGATAGCCATGAGAGTGAGTACAATGACTTAGTGAGAAGTGTAAGTAGTAGATATGAACAAGTTAAGTAAGCAAATGCAAAACATAAAATTTCCTTGAAGATAGAGCATCATAAGAAGAATTGAAGGAGCATGATATCACTACCGACGCCATGTAGCTTGTTCCCATGGAGTCCAGCCTAGTAGCGATCTGCCCAAACATCTCTGCTCGCATGGAAAAGTGAAGGGGGTGGAGAACATCCATTGTCGGTGAACAAGCAAAGGGAGGAGGAAGGAGATGAGGGGAAATATATAAGTTGCTCTAATCAGAGACGTGTCAAATGAATTGATGCAAATAAGTGAGGAGATAAGGATGAACTCTGTATAGCTCATGACTTTTGTGCTAGATATTAGGAACCACAACCATAAATGTATGCTTACTATTATACCCGACAGAAATATGATCTCATTTTTGCTGGTTCATACCTATACCTGTCACAAATAGCTCGCCTGTCTAGTTTTTATACCTGACACAAATTAGAAGCCCGCCTATTTTTCAGATATTTTTTATACATGGCACAAATGATGTATTATTTGTGCTGGGTAGTGTGTATACCTAGCACAAATATATAAGCTCCTATCCTTTTTAGCCTACCAAAACTCGACACAAATAAGGTATTATTTTGTGACGGGTCATGCAAATACCCAACATAAGTACATAGTTAAACTTTTTGTGATGATTATTTATAACTCATCATTTGTGATGGATATTACTTTTGACACATGGGGTGCTCGGTTTTGGAGATATAACATATAGGTGATGGGCTTTCAAGAACCGGCACTAATGCCCTGACCTTTTGTCCAGTTCTGTAGTAGCGAATCCATGTTTCTGCTCTTCGCTTCTACTATCTCATGCATACATTAGCATAAGTTAAACCGTATGTCTTCAAATATCATATTAAGATCCCTGACCAGCAACAATATTGTTTTAAAGGGTTTTGGCGTCTAATGCTTTGTGTGTTGATTTTGTGATTTTGGCTTGGCTATATTCCTTAGTGGTACATGATAGATTAGTTTGCATGTTGGTAGAAGGTCACTAAGATATTAGCTAGGGTTGATTTAGTTGAATTAATTCCAATTTATAGATGACTTCAGATAATTTATTGATGCCTTAAATAAAGAGGTAAAATTGTGAAAAAAATTCAAGTAAGCTCCGAATGACATATAATATTTTGAGCAATTTTCCAAGATTTAATGTTGGACCAAATATTTTTAGAATTTTATCTTCTAACCATTTTAGTGCATATAAACTTATTATTTGAACCACTGTAACATGATATCACCCATATAAACCGAATGAATAGAGAAGACAACTGTAACATTTTATTAGTGCATCAAAACCTCATAACAGAACTATTGCAAAGTTTCATATACTTGCAGATTTTATTTTTGGATATACCTATACTAGTTCATTATTACATCACTCTGAAGCCTCACTTTCAGATTCATTCGACAGTCCTGGGTAGGACTGTTGTTCAAATTTAGGAGTGAATGCACCAAGCTCTTCTCCTCTATTGTTCTTAAGGTCGCGGGCTTGTTCCCTCGAGATGCGATAAGCATTAGCGACCACATCCACTGGCATGGCACGAAGGATTGAGTTCTTCCCTGCAAGTTGGCTCACTATGGAGTTTGCATTGGTCTTGAATGCAATGTATTGGCAGCCTTCCCGCTCTGCTTTCTTCAAGACAACGTAGTGTTGTGGAATGATCAACAATTGCCCGGGACGAAGAACACTATTAAATACCGTCTTTCCAAGGTTACTAACAACCTGAACTCGAGCATGCCCTTGAACCATATACACCAAGCTATGGGCATTCACATTCCAATACGGTGAGAGAATAGCATTCTGTAGAGAGCAGAGAACAATGCTATATTCAAATTATGATATGAATGAAAGAATTTTTGTAGAAAGAGACAGAATGACACTTCTCATCCATACATACCTGGTACAGGTTTACTCTAGTAGCACTCATTTGTACGAGGTTGAGGATAGGGAATTTCTGATTGTTGAGATGTGTGATCCTTCCGGCACGTGGGTTGTAAGTATCAGCACGGCTAGGATTCTCTATGTTCAGCCTCGCATTGATTGTGCAGAAGTTCTCATCCAAACCATTGCAACGAGTAGATTCTTGTTGTTTCTCACTATATTGGACTTGATATTGAGATTGTGCTTGTTCTTGTTGTTGTGTAAAAGTGGGTTTCAACAATTGAAGGCCATTCCTTACGCGTATGATCTCTCCCCTGTGGTCGTTTTGCCCTTGCAATCTCTTTGCTGCCAATGTGCTGATGCCTAATGCCTCACTTAGTAGCTCATGGTTGAATCCGCTAAATATATTTTGCCCAGAGTGTTTCTCGATTGAGCGACCATACACTTGTTGCTCGCGATTGTTGTTACCGGCCAATAAGAAGTCCTAAAATTTTTATCAATAGGAATTAACTACAATGTTTTGCCATGTGAATTGCAACATATGCATATGTATGGACAATGCAATACAATTACCTTCTGTCTTGGTTCAAGCTGATTAGCACTATTATTTATGTCAAAGACATATAGAGCAACAACAGGTGTATCGCCTTCATTGTAGAACCAATGCGCAACACCAGCTGGGAGTGCAACAATATCTCCTTGCCTAAATTGGTGGATCTTTTGGTGCTCATCCCTAAACTTTTGGCTCTGGCTTTGGCCTTCTGGCAAAAATTGTTGGAACTGTTGCTGGTAGGTCGCTGGGCAACCAGGAAATGTTAATCCCATAGAACCTCTCCCTAAAAGTTAAAATGTACCTGTTAGTTTCAAAAGATATAATAAATTTGAGCCAAATTAACAATGTATTTCTCTATATGAATGCTAGACAAACCTTGCATAATGTAGACTACACCAGGAGTATTGGTGTATCTAGGTACCAGAAGGCCTTGAGGCTCAATGACACGTCGGATGACAAATGTACCCGTGCATTGGAACTGTTCATTCCTCTCATCAAAGTACTCAGTAACCCCAGCTTCTGACCTCACTCTCCGAAGTGGTTCAAATGCTTGTAGTCTATCAAATCTACAATCCCTAGAACCACCTCGCCGAGAACTATGCCATGGATTTAGGGTCGGACTAAATAGCTGGGCCATAGAGCCATGGCATAGAAGAAGAACACAAAAGTAAATAGAAAACCGAGAGAAAGTTGTAGTCGCCATAGTTAGAAGAACTGATCGGAAACTTAGGCTGATTGATGTGAATTCAATTACAGAGAGGTAGGTTATATAGGGGATAAAAGCATCTTTAGATATGGGTCAAGGATATAGTTTTTTGATGTGTATACACAATATCTAGCCTATAATACAAAAATGATAAACAGATAAAAGGTCACTTTGCAATATTGAGATATACACACTATGACTCATGATGACATGTCTTGCACTTTTGGAGCAATACAATCAAAGATGGTTGAAAAAAATGTATACCCACAGTGTCGAGATGTGCCTTCGCCTTGTACATAAGTTTCTCATTCCTCATAAAGTTCCTATGCCTGATTAATAAGCAAGTCTAACTTTAAAATAACTATCATGTAACTATGACGTCATATTTGTGTGGCATATCATAGATGATAAGTTTTTTCTCCCTACAAAAAAAATTGTTTGTTTGTTGTCATTTTTGCATGGCATACTACTCTTGATAAGTTTGTTGTACTGTTAAAATAGGAAACTTGTAAATTTTTTGTCCTTTTATGTTTGCATATTATTCTCCTCTACATGTAAAGTAAATGGAGTAAAGCATATTTTGTCCTTTTTTGGTGGCATACTACCAATTGATGAAGTAAATGGATGATTAATGATTTTGCATATCTGAGAAGCATTTCTTGGTTTACTTACCGGAAAAATGAAAAAACATCAAATTTATTTCAAAATAATAGGTATAAGCAATGGAATAATGTAAATTATTATTATTATTATTATTGTTATTATTATTATTATTATTATTATTATTTTATTCTTGCGTGAAATCATCGAATATCGTGTGCGTGTGATTAATAAAATATGTCATCTGCTTTACTTGCTTTCACTGTTGACCATGCCATACTTAACAACATAATAGAATTAATTGTGTAGTCTTAAGTGACCAAAAATGACCTCATGTGGTGTGGATTACAATATATTTCCAATTGTTGTTATAATTATATTGGACCATAAATGGTTAAATCATGAAATGCTACGTCAAAACAGAAAAGTGAAAAGTACTCAACCTTTGAAAATTGTTCCATAATATTCCATTCAGTAAATATATTTGAGGTTTTGGAGAATTTCAGTCAACCTTTGAAAATTCCCACCATCAATAATTTCAAAAACATATCGGTTAGAAATAGTGGGCTACCCAGAATTATATTGCTAAGGTGTCCATGATTGACACCATATATGCTCATGCATATGTGATCCATTCATGCATAATAGCCACATGTCACCCTATGTTCCATTGCGCATGATTAAGACCTTTCAATATAACAACTGGGTCACAGGGAAAGGTATAAAAGAGATAATCACGAGTAGGCTTGCCAGTCATTTCCGTCATATGCACGTTAAACATTCAAAGATACTAACTACCGCATACCACAGTGAGTCAAACTAATAACCCACTCAGATCCCCTCAATTATACTCTACTCGTACTAGTGAATAGTTAACCCAGGAACAACTAACCACTCATGTTCATCTTAGCAGGCAATATACAAAATTATAAAGAGTAATTGAAGTAAATATTGTATATATATAATACACATATTATATAATACACATATAATTGCTTAATTAGCACTATAGATGTGTGGTCATTCGGAAGCTTGGCTACCCAAGTTCACAAGCATCTGCCTAGGAGAAAACCCTTAGTTCAGACCTCTTCTACAAGTCCTGGGCCGCGTTTGCCTAGGGGTGTAAGTTAACTTAACTCCCTCATTTTCCACGTACACGCTTCCTGAACTACTAAACGGTGTATATTTTGCAAAATTTTCTATAGAAAAGTTATTTTTTAAAAATCATATTAATCTATTTTATATTTTTAAGAATTAATAATTAATTAATCATGTACTAATCCATTACTACGTTTTCCATGCCGGGGTAAGTTAACTTACTGCCCCTTAGGCGAACGCGGCCCTAATCATCCCTAGTACACATACATCACCTACAATCACCTATAGAGAAGCATACATATAAAGAAAAGCAAGGACCAACACCTAATGTATACTAGCAATATCACTGAGCAATCTTAAGTTAATCTCATTCAAGGTTAAATATCAAGAAAGGATATATGAGGAGTTTAAGTTTGGATAAAGCTAGTTTTCTTTCAGATTTTTTTCATATTCAAAGAGATCATTTAAAAACTAACTCAGAGGGATAGGAGAATATAATATTATCATCGCAGTATTAGTTAACTTTGTAAATCAGTATTACAACTCAAATATCACATCACCATTTTATTTTCATCTCATCCATTCTCCACACAAATCAATATAAGTACTTCATTCCCTAATCCCATTTCTTAAATCGGTATAAACCATAAAACTATACTCGATGAACATAACCATAACGCTCATGACCGTGAGCATGCTAATCGACTAGTTCTAACTCCTTAGAGTGTGTGCATCTTTACCCACCCAATGTGAAAAGGGCCCCGAAAGGCCACATGCCCTAGTTGGATTGGTACGCATCGACACCTGACACATGCCCTAGTAAGGATTAGGTTTCCTACGTTCGCATTTCCATAACTAGTAGAACTAAAGTCAGACAGGTTTAGTCTTATGTGATTATGTTTTATCTTTGTAACCATGCCCCTCATTATATAATGGGATGCAGGGGGTCCTCGAGGGATCATAGCGTAGCAGGTTGTTCAACATATTGTTTGCATATGTTTCCACCTCATAATACAACATCCGAAGGATTTGGGTATTATCTCATCTTGAGAGCCTAAACCTGGGTAATTCCTTGTCTCCTGCACACCATCAATTTCTATTACCCTGTTATTACCGTTGATATCAATCACCGATAGTTGACACGCTAGGTAGGGTTGCAGTGAGGAATTTTTACAGATTCGATGGATCCAAACTGCTAGATCATGGAGACCTAGTTCGCTCCTAGGATAACCTTGAAGTTTGCCAGAATCTGACCCCAAGCCAACGAGTACAAGGCACTTTCTTTCACTGGTTCAAAATCAGCCGAGTTAGGACAAGAGGTTTGTTGGTTTGAACCTGGCTACTCATCGCGGCCCAAGGACAAGATCCAATCTAGGTCACAATCCACAGAGATGCAACCATCCGAGAACAAGGGGCATAAAGATAAGACCGCCCAATTGGCTGAAAAGAGGCGCCAAGACGAGGAGCGACGTCACCAAGAAGACAACGAAACAAGGCATCGCGAGACTCAAATTCGTGAGGAACTCAGGAACCAGTCATGCAAACTTCTTCATGACATTCTTCAGACACAGGGTGAGGGCCGTGACATGTTCAAAGCCCCTCAGCAGAATGTGAATTCTCTAGCTGCATCACCCGATCGAGGAACCATCCATAAGGCCAAAGCGATGGTCATCACTGTAGTGATCCAACAATCCTAGCATCATGCCAGAAACACGCCATCCAGGTCGGAAGCGCACTCATCGTGATCGAGGGTTGACATAATTTATGATTTTCTTATTCAATGCCATTACGATTATATGTAATACCCAACATTGACATAATCTGTGATTTTCTTATACATAAATAAAAACAACCATCAAGGGTTGCAGCACTGGCTCCGAAGTCTCTGCCTCTACCACCATCGCCACCACCAAATCCTCCACCCAAGCCAACATCTCCACCCAAAAGTCCACCCTAGACGCCATCCCCACCAAAGCCGCCATCCTTAAGAAAAGAGACTTCCCCACCTAAGCCACCATCCCCACCAAGGAGCTAGTTCCATTGGCACTAACTATCGAGTGACCATATATATCAAAGAAAATACCATTTGTCTAGCAGCCATCATCCTCGCCCAAGTTGTGATTGTCCCCACCCAGTACTTGGGAAAAAATAATCCCCAAGAGGATATCAAATTAGGATCCAAAGTCTATTGACCTGGATAAGAAGAGGGCGATGGTGACTGCTTTCAAGGTGAGAAGTAAACTGGAGAACTTGATTTTAACAAGGGACCAAAAGTCAGTGCTGAATACGCAAGAAGACTCACAAATATTATAAAATTTAAATACCATGGGGGCTTCCCCCACTATCTTCTGTTAAAAAAAAAAGAAGACTCACAATTATGGTGTCCATGGAAGTCCCGAAGGAGTAGTCAAAGGGCAAGTCTTCCTACCGAAGCATTTATTGGGCGAATTACCATATCAAATGTGCTAGTTTTATTAAAGAGCTTGAATACATAATAGTTAAGATCCTAGAGGAAGCTTTCATGTGTGAACCTCACGGCCTATACTGGATCGACAATAGAGAGCTTCATGCTCTAGACACTTATCAGAGAATGGAAATTAACATCGTCAGTGCAAGGTGCCCGTAAGTAACTACTTCATTTATCGATTGCCCATGAAAAAAAAATCTAAATTATGAATCATATATCTATCAATCATTTTGCTAGAGCTCTCAATTTCACGACACTGAACAGGCGAGAGAACCGATCAGGTATCTCGACCCGTGCAGTATTGCCAAGGCACAATACACACTTGTGCTTACTAAAAACTAATTGGGGTTAAAGGATAAGACACCAGAGGAGAAATAGGAACAAACATAAAAACTTCATAGAACTAAAAAGGTGGACATCGCTGTATACATGGGAGTAGCCTTTTTATCTTAGTAAGACAAAAATAATAGATTTGCTTCCTACTATTTTCAGTAAGTCATACGGGCCATCATTGAGAATATATATCTAGCGACCACTACATTCTATTGATGATATATCCGAAGAATTCATGGCGATAAACCCTGCGCACTACTCCCTCCATATTTTTTTATATGATGCCGTTGACTTTTAGTTTCACGTTTGACCATTCGTCTTATTAAAAAAATATATAATTATTTATTATTTATTATAATATGATTTATTATTATAGAAACTTTAATTATGCATTATAATTTTGCATATTTGGATATAAATTTTGAATAAGACGAATGGTCAAACATGATTATAAAAGTCACGGTGTCATATATAAAAATATGGAGGGAGTATGATCTTAAAAGATAAATGGAAATACTCTCTAGTCTGCAATTGTAAGTCCACACCTGAACTTTGATGCATTACTTCTTATCCAATATTAACTACTAGTACATGTTTTACCTAATGGCATTTACTTCTTTAATAACAATGGTCGTAGGTATTACGAAGGAAGCGAGGTGTAGTCGAGGAGGCAAAAAGAGAATGTCTTGCTAAAGCCAAATGGCCAGCAATAACGAACCACTTTAATGCCTTATTTCGTCTTTGTCTCGATGCTTCACTGATTTAAACACTTTTTCTACAAGTGCTTTAAGCAATCACAGGGTTCATTACTCTGTGAATACAACGTCTATGAGATGCTTAATACATTATAGACCCCAACAATGTGAGTTCAAATGAAATAAGCCAATAAAAAACTCATCAAGAAGAGTCCGAGTTCAAAAATGAATCACGAGGACTAAGGCGTGACAATTTAATTTTATCTATTAATTAGGCTTAGTTTAGAAATTTTGCTTTATCTCTAGAGTTAGAGTTCGACCGGGACTAGGGATGGTAATGGGCCTAACCATTTTGCCTATAAAATTTAAGGGCTGGGTTCAAAACGGGTTAAAAATAAAATTATATGGAGTTTTGAGCTAAAAAAATTTAAAAATTAAATAGGGTTGTTAAAAGAACTCAAGGGCCTTGGTCCATTACTACCCCTAACCAGGACTTGTTATTTCCTTTTATCTATTAGAAAACATGTGTCGGATCCAATAGGGACCAAATAAGACTTGTTATTTCCTTTTATCTATTAGAAAACATGTGTCGGATCCAATAGGGACCAAATAAGACTTGTTATTTCCTTTTATCTATTAGGAAACGTGTGAGGTGTTCAATATGGACTAGGATACACACATGGGTAAAAATATGTACACTCGGGGCCCTGTATAGACATCTTCGTATATCCATAAAATTACTCTCAGTGCATCGCCACCCTCCTCACCGAGATTTTATCACCGGCGGAACTTGACACATGACGTGGGGTTACATCGCTTCGATCTCCAGCGGAGGGCTAAGTCTTACGTTCCGCTAACCCTGATGATCATATCGGCTAGATCAGAATTGTCTTGGTTCAGTTCAATCTTCTGATCTGGTTGGCCGGCATGACCTGAGTGCTGGGCCATACCTAGGCCACACCCTCGGCAAGCTGGGTTGGCCTGACACGACCCGGTTTAATTAATAGGGATAAAAAAATTATTAAAAGATCTAAAATAGACTTAATTTAGTCATATAAGGCTTAGCCAAAAATAGAGGTATATAAAATAGACTTATTATAGTCGTCCGAGACACAACCTAAACAGGAGGGTTAGACAATAGACTTATTCACACAGCTCAAAAAGACAAGAGAGGGAATATAGATTTATTTACTGAATAAGTACATTGGGTCATCGTTCCTCCAGGCCGGCCCGACATAGCCCGAGCGTTATTCGGCTGTGCCAGGGCTTCGGTGCAGCCCACAGGCCACCACGGCACGGCCCGGTGTGCTGATTTGGCCCATGCTGGCTTGACCGAATTAGCCACGAGCCCCGTCGTGCCTGGACCGTCCCGGACCGGGTGGCCCATCTATACACATGAGGCTAGACGTTCCTTCTCTAACCATACCACTCGGACAAATAAGATTAGAACAAATTTCATGATCTGATCCGACCGTTCTAACACCAACGATAGCCACCAACAAATGAATTTGTGGTACATTTTTCAAACGAAAGAAATGTGTACACATAAAGAAATTTTTATATATACAAGCATATAGGTATATTCATTGGGAAACAAGAGGCAAATACAGCAGTAACAGATGCCCTGGTGATGCCCGTTCAAGCTTTCTCCTCTCACTTGAACTGCAGCTTGCTTGCGAATGTCTGTCCGAACTTCCAACCCGGAGGCACGATGTTGGTGAAGACGAGCGTCTGGTCATCGGAGTTGGTGACTCTGAAGGAGAGACCCTGGCCGGTGAGGTAGGCAAGCGAGTGCCACTGAGCACCCCAGTTGCGTGCCATCGGCATCCAGTCCGTCGAGTTAGAACCCATCACCTCCATCGACTTGATCGACCCGGCCGCCGCGACGTTCGTAACTAGTACCAGCTGGAAGTAGTCGTGGCCGTTAATGGTGAACCGCAGGCCACCCTTCTTCACGCAAGGAACCCTGTAGAGAGATTATTATAAGTAAGATATTAGATAACATGTTATGCAAGCACTGGTCCATGATATGTTGACTCCAAATTAAATACCTTAAATAATAACATGTATGTATTTGAGTTTGTAGTTGGTACCTTTGGTAGATGACCGGGATGATGCCGGCGCTGAAGATGCCGATCTTCTCCCAGGCCGGCTGCGCCATGTCGAAGTGGGGGCGCGGCGGGTTGCACCAGCCGCCGTTGTCGCTGGGGAGGCTCCAGTTGGGCGGGCAGAAGTTGGTGGCCGTGATGGTGACGGTGACGCCGGGCCTGCACCACTGCGGAGCCCTCTTGCGGTCGCAGGCGATCTTGTAGCACTGCCCGCACGACGCGCCGTCGTTGAACAGCGCCGTGCTCAGCGCCGCGTTCCGCGTGCCGTACCCCTGCGAGTACAGGTTGCCGTACCCGCACGCGCCGCCCATGGTGCCCGACGCGTCCGCGCCGCCGTAGAACGTCGCGTGCGCCTTCTGCCACCCAGTCGGCGCGGCCGTGGCCGCGGTGGAGCTCGAAGGCGCCGATGCCGTCGTCGTGGTCGTCGCCGCCGTGACCGTGTTGCTCGTGTCGTCGGCCGCGGCCATCACCACCAGTGCAGAGGCGACTGCGAGAAACACCAGCGCGGACGCTCGAGCTTGCGCCATGTCTGTCGTTGTGATCAGATCGATCGATCGATCAGTGTGGACTGACCCTCAAAACTAGACAAACAATGAAATTATCTAGAGTAGAGCTCTGAAAGAAATGTGCTGTTGCTTTGTGTTGTTGATGTGCGTCGAATGATTGTCTGATCATCTCCTGATGATTGGGTGGATATATATAGGCCGTCTTACAGTTCATTAATTAATCATTAATTGCGGTTGCATGCAGCTAAATGAAATACTACGTATCAATAATCAGGTGAAGTGAACTCTGGAAAACCACAGCACGAAGGTAGCGCGCGGCGACGCGCATGTGCATGCATCGCCGGCGCCGCCGTAAACTTGCAAAGTAATCCGAAAAAATTTGTGTCCGCCGGCCGCCGAAGGCGTAAGGATGTCACGCATGTTTTGTTTCTGTTTTCCTCCTTCACTAGCACAAGATTTATTAATAACAAAAGAACGCCTTTTGACGTGTTTCTCTTCTTATTCTCCGGGATATAAAAGTCAGTAGAAAAGCTACCTACCAGCTCCAAAATATTTTTATGTTATTAAGAGCTAATATAAAGCTAACTTATATAATAATTATATACAAACACATATATTGTTAAACAGAAATAGTAAATTATAGTCAATATACAATTAATTTAGAAAAAACATATTGCATCGGGAAGCTTATAATTAAGAATAGTAAATTATATTCAATATTATAAATAAATTAAATAAGCCGGATGGTCTTTCGACAGCGAAAAAAGATAGATGCACGTTAAACCATGTTATGTATTTTCAACTAAGACTCCCTTTAATTTTTTATTTGATGAGAATATTCAATATTGTTTAACAATGACGGCTGCCAGTAACCTTCTTAATTTCCAACTTTTTACCTACCTCGTTAATTTCTCTTTTCTTTTTTCTTTTTTCTTCTCTTTTTTACTTTTCTTTCTTTTCTCCTTCTTTTCGTCAGTCTTTTCCCTTTCTTATTTTCCTCAATCTTCTTTTTCCCTTCTTATCCACCGTGTAAGCACTTCTTCTATCCCGTGCAAGCATTATATATCATCAATTTTGAGACATGAATTTCATGTCATATTCAGATGAAATATCTGCTTGGTTTTCTTTTAGAAAAACCATAGAAACATAATCCTAGTGCTATTGTGATTTCATTTTTGTTGTTGATTGTATTACTATTTGAATTCTTTTTTGAAAAATATAAGGAAAACTATGTTCCCACTTTACTGATTATATTTTTTTCATCCACGGGATGGCTGGCAAGTACAAGCGCTGCAAAAAAATAAAATAATAAAGATGACTTCGCTGCGATCAAACCGAAACCTTTCGTTCAGTAGACCAACGTCTTATCCATTGGGCCACCAAGTCATCTTGTTCTGTTATTGGGTGTGATTCGTATTGAACCAAGGAGTGGTCACGGGATTCGGTCTCGTACTCATATGTGTGCGAACGGATTGATGTACCATAGAAGTGTTTTGTATTTTTTATAATAGTAGAGATATAGAATACTGATTAACCAATACTGAGTCCGGCTACCATGTCTTTCGGCAGCCCTTGAAACAAATGTTGCCATCAGTTTCAATCATAAGACTTGATTTAGATTAGCGCTGATTGTACTACAGCGAAGTGCTGTCGAAAGCACGGTAGCCGGCGGACTAGTTAGCCACAATGAAATAAGTAGATAAGATATACACTTGCAAGTCTTGTTTGCCTGAAGGTGACCATTATTCCTTAAGTTATCTCACCCACCACGCTGCATCGGAAAAAATTCTATGCAGCCAGGCTTCAACAGGCCTCCTCTGGAACATCGAACTAGATATGCAATGCATGGATAGGCCTACCAATCCAACAACGAACTTCACTCAGTTGTAGATGGGCGGTACGTACTACCTCTTTTGATACCATTGACTTTTAGGTTTGCATTTAATCCTTTGTTTTATTAAAAATATGCATATTATTAATTATTTCGTTAATCTCATGATTTGGATGGTAGGGTCTTTGTTGGGTGCTACCCAAATGGTGGATATGAAAACCACAAGGAAGAATACCTTTGGAAGAATTCTCGTGGCTGTTTTAAGTCCAAAATTGGTGCCTATGAGTGTGGATGTTGCGATTGGAGATCATTACTTAGAGCTTGAATTTGAGTTAGAAAATAAGGGATATGATGAAAAGAAACAAGGGAGGAAAAGTGAAAGTGATCTTCAAAAATAAGAAAGAGATGTTTTGCAATAATTTATAGATGACTCACGATAATTTATTGAGGAATTAAATAAAGACATAAAATCATGTAAAAAAATCAAGCTAGCTCTAAGATATGTAATATGTTTGACAATTTTTCCAAGACTTTATGTTGGGCATTTTATTTTTCGAATTTTCTCCTGTAACCATTTTAGTGCAAATGAACTTATTAACTATTCTTTAATTTGAACTACTGTAACTCAGTATCACCCATATTCACTTAACGAATAGGTAAGACGGTTGTAACCACTTATTAATGCATCAAAACCTCATAACAGAACTGCCACAAAGTTTCACATACTTGCGGCATTTTATTTTTGGATATGCCTATACTAGCTCCTTATTACATCACTCCGAAGCCTTGCCTTCAGACTCATTGGAGAGTCCTAGGTATGTTTGTTGTTGAAGTGTAGGAGTGAACGCACCAACCTCTTCTCCCCTGTTGTTCTTAAGGCTCCGAGCTTGTTCCCTTGAGATGCGGTAAGCATTAGCGACCACATCCACTGGCATGGCACGAAGAATTGAGTTCTTCCCTGCAAGGCGGCTTACTATAGAGTTTGCATTGGTCTTGAATGCAATATATTGGCATCCTTCACGCTCAGCTTTTTTCAAGACGACATAGTGTTGTGGAATGATCAACAATTGCCCGGGACGAAGAACACCATTGAATACCGTCTTCCCAAAGTTACTAACGACCTGAACTCGAGCATTCCCTTGAACCATATACACCAAGCTATGGGCATTAACGTTCCAAAATGGTGACAGAATAGCATTCTGTAGAGAGCATAGAACAATGTTATATATAAATGAAGGAGTTCTTTAGAAAGAGAGAATAACACTTCTCATCAATAGATACCTGGTATAGGTTTACTCTAGTAGCACTCATTTGTACAAGGTTAAGGATAGGGAACTTCTGACTGTTGAGACGTGTGATCCTTCCGGCACGTGGGTTGTAGGTATCAGCACGGCTAGGATTCTCGATGTTCAACCTTGCCTTGATTGTGCAGAAGTTCTCATCCAAACCATTACAACGGGTAGATTCTTGTTGTTCCTCGCTATATTGGTCTTGGTATTGACGTTGTGCTTGTTCTTGTTCTTGTTGTGTAAAAGTGGGCTTTAGCAATTGAAGGCCATTCCTCACGCGTATAATCTCTCCCCTTTGGTCGTTTTGGCCTTGTAATCTCTTTGCCGCCAATGTGCTGATGCCTAGGGCCTCACTTAATAGCTCACTGTTGAATCCGCTGAATATGTTTTGCCCCGAGTGTTTCTCGATTGAGCGACTATACACCTGTTGCTCCCTATTGTTGTTACCAGCCAATAAGAACTCCTAAAATTTTTAACACGAATTAACCACAATGTTTTGCCACATGAATTGCAACATAAGCAAATGTATAGACATTTCAAAATAGTTACCTTCTGTCTTGGTTCAAGCTGATTAGCACTGTTATTTACATCAAAGACATATAGAGCAACAACAGGTGTATCACCCTCATTGTAGAACCAATGCGCAACACCAGCTGGGAGTGCAACAATATCTCCTTGCCTAAATTGGTGAATCTTTTGGTGCTCATCCCTAAACTTTTGGCTCTGGCTTTGCCCTTCTGGTAAAAATTGTTGGAACTGTTGCTGGTAGGTCGCTGGGCAACCGGGAAATGATAATCCCATAGAACCTCTTCCTGAAAGTTAGAATGTACTTGTTAGTTGCATATGATTTTAAATAAATTCTTTTGACGCGAAAAGGCATAATTTTGAGCCAAATCAACAATATATTGTTCTATATGAATGCTAGACAAACCTTGGATGATGTAGACCATGCCAGGAGCATTGGTGTATCGGGGCACCAGAAGGCCTTGAGGCTCAATGACACGTCGGACAACAAATGTACCTGTGCACTGGAACTGTTCATTCCTCTCATCAAAGTACTCTGTAACCCCAGCTTCTGACCTCACTTTCCGAAGTGGTTCAAATGCTTGTAGTCTATCAAATCTACAATCCCTAAAGCCTCCTTGCCGAGGACTGTGCCATGGACTCATGTTCGGGCTAAATAGTTGGGCCATAGATCCATGGCATAAGAGAAGAACACAAAAGTAAATAGTAAACCGACAGAAAGATGTATTCGCCATAGCTATTTGATGATGGGTTGTAGTCTTCGGTTGATTGATGTGAATTTAATTATTAAGGACTGGTTATATAGGGGATAAAAGCATCTTGAGATATGAGTGATGGATAAAGTTTTTTGGCATGTATACACGAGATCTAGCGTATAATGCCAAAAGGATAAACAGATAAAAAGTAACTTTGTAATATTGAGATATACACACAATGACTCATAGATGACATGTCTTGCACTTTTAGAGCAATACAAGCAAAGCTGGTTAAAAAAATGTATATCCACACCCTGACGTGAGCCTTCATCTATAGATAATTTTTTTTTACGTAAAGTTCCTATATCTAATTAATAAGCCATGTCTAACTTTAAAATAACAAACATGGAACTGTGATGTGTCATTTTGTGTGGCACATCACAGATGATAAGTTTGTTGTCCCTACAAAACAAAAACTTGTTTGTTTGTTGTCATTTTTGTGTGCCATACTAAGCTTGCTAAGTTAATTAGTTGTGTGTTTAAAGTTGGAAACTTACAAGTCCTTTGTCATTTTTGCTGGCATATTATCCTTTTGTGCACGTAAAGTAAACCAATGGATGAAATACATGGACAACTGACGATTTTGTATATTCGGTAAGTACTACAGGGTTTACTTTCAGGGAAATGGAAAATTGTGAAATTTATATATTCTGTAATTATGTCAATTTGTATTATGATTATGATTATATTCTTGCATGCAATCGTCAAATTGCTTTGTAAGTGTATTAGTACTTTATTATTTAAATCACTGGTAATAAATTTTGTACTTTGTTTTACTGTCATTCACCGTTGACCATGCCATAGGTAATAATGCATTAAAATTAATTATGTACTCTAAAATGACCAAAAGTGGGCCCTATGTGGTGTGGACTACTATAATACCCCTAGTCCATTAACAATGTTTTGGCCCGTTTGTATGTTCTTGTTCTCGTTCAGGCCATTAATTAGACACAAGTTTTAGGTTGGGGAGATTAGTCAATGTCTATCGTGATCAGATCAATCATATCTATGTAGGCCCTGAACGCAATGTGCTGGTTGCTCTGTGTTTGATGTGCTTCGGGTTATTGTTCGATATCATCTCCTCATGATTGGTTGTGGATCGATATATATATACACACACATAGGCTAGCTTCCAGTTAAGTTCATTACTGTTGCATTGTGTTGGCAGCTAATTAATTCAAATCTCAATAATTTAATCATGTGAAGTGGACTCTGGAAAGCAACGGTACGTACGAAGCTAGTTCGCGGCAAAGCGCATGTGCATGCACTGGACATGGTCACTAGCGACGGGCCTAAACCTTCACCTGTGATGGTTTAGACCATGGTCAGTGATCAGTGGTCACTGGTGAGTGGAGTCACCTCTGACAGGTCAAAAGCCGTCTGAGGTGACTCTCACATCTGACGGGTATATATTTGTCGGCCCGTCAGAGGTGTACAATTCTGGAACCCTTAGGCTAGTTAAGATCCATCAGAGATAACACATCTGTGACGGGTCCAAAGGTAGCAGCCGTCACAGGTAACATACCTGTGACGGTCCTTAAGTGAGAACTCGCCATAGTAGTAACTAGCTACGATGGATTTTAATACCGACCCGTCAGTGATGAGTTAAATTCAGAAAAAAATAAATACTAAAAATTGGCTAGCCTCAGGACTCGCTAGTCATGCCCTCTGAAAATACACAGATACACATGGCAGTAAAAATCACAGGTAATTAAGTAACATATTGCCCAAATTCACATATTCTCTCCAACTTGACATATTGCACAACTTCACATACGGCAGTACAAATCACACATCCATATCAACATATTGCCCAACATATACGATTGAAATTGGCAGCATTTTACCCAGCAAATGCATGAAAGCCACAAATTCATACCTTGCAAATATCATGTCGCCGTTGTGAACCTCCATGTATGGCTGTCGTATTTAAAATTGAGAAACCATTTGAATAGTCCAACGTAATTAGTGATTGATTAAAACTGACAAAAATTTAGCAAACTGCCGTAATATTGTACAAATGAGTAAATTACATAGCATTCCATAGCACAGAAACATAAAAACAAGGACAAATTGTATTGTGCTCATATGTGCATCACAAGTTAATAGTTAATTTGTACATCACAATAAATTAGACTACTTCAAATGTCTAAGTGGCGTGGAAACGTCCTTTCTTGTTCATTATATTGGCAAGAATGAAGGCACACAATTCTCCTCTGATAGCAGGAGGGTTGATGGTACAATTTTCGTGCTAGCTTTATCTTTCTGTTAAATAAATCAGGGGTTAAAATGGCTAGTAGAATAAAGTTGATGCCGAAATGAGCTTTGCCATTAGCAACAACCTCAGGGTCAAAATCTTTCACCGCTCTTAGAAGTGTTGACATGTTGTGGCACACATGGAACCCATATTGGTCTCCGATCTGTTGTGCGCATGCGAACTTGGTGTCATGATAAAGTTCGTTCTTACCATCCTTGCGCCTACCACCCTTTGCCACATATGGGCCCCAAGCCAAATTTAAGGCCTTGATGATTTCAGTGAAATCATACTTTTTGGCCTTATTGGAGTTAAGATAGGCGACCCTACTCCATTTAGGTATGATGACTAGGACAATCCAATGTTGCCTGCAGGGTGGTTAGCTAGCGTTAGTACTAAGAACCGTAACTTCAGAATTGATATACACGAAGGGTATTGGGTTCTTACTATTGGTTGTGTGCGCACATGATGTACTCCTTGTCTTGGTGGGCCCATAAACATCGGTTGACATATTCAACTACGTCGTTGAAGCTCTGCCGTAAAATAACCCCGTTAATCATCGATGGATCAAGGAACCCAACCTGGTTACTAATGCGACGACTCTCGATCCAACACAACCTTAAATCATGTACGTATTAGCACTAATTTAAGTAGGACATACTTCAGTAATATCGGAAGGAGTAAGTTTTGCACTTACAAGGAGTAGCATTTTAGAAGACCTGTGTCCAACTTTCGGATCCTGAACAGGTTGAAGAGGTCATTAAAGCCAATAGTTATATAGGCGGGCGCTGACAGGAAAGGCTGGTGGTCGTGATGTCCTACTATTGATGAGTCCCTCATTTTTCGCTTGGCATTGCTCAGCTCCATGTATTCTTTATGTAGCTCTCTGCAAGCAATGCCCATCATGACTAATAGATAGTCGCCCACCAATGGCTTGCCCATTTCAAATTGGGCCGGCGCCTTCTCGACTTTCCTTGATTTGGTGTCCCCCGCTGAAGTTGCAGCCTTCCCCCTTTTGGGTGCCGGCGCCGACTCCTCGACCTTCCCCTTGCCTTTAGCGCCCCCGCGGTCATGTTTCTGTGGTCCCTTGATAACTGGTGGGGAGCTATTGGCCTTTCTTGTGGTCTTGATCGGAGCCATGTTTTTAGTAATATCTCCGAAATCCATATCAGGTACATCTGGTGAATGCAGTAACGAGATTGTCGGTCCATGCGGAGCCTCGATAGAAAGCTTTGACTTGGGAGACTTGGGAGTTGTGAGCTCCATCGGCCACTGTATGAATGTCTTGCACGCATCACCCAAAGTCATGATTTCATCATTGGGGGCACATGCAGTGGATAGGCTAACCAGTTATCTTTTACTGAATCGATGGACACCTTGGCGTACCCAGATAGCAGCGCTACGCCATGGACCTTTTCTGTCACCGATGGTTTGAAAGCCATGCCCTCGGCGACTGCCTGAGAGAAAGTTGGGTGGACCCTCACCAATAGGGCACATTGCGCTACGTTCTGCATTTGTAAAGTTATGAATTAATATTTGAACGTGCAAAGGTGTTGGAGTACATTTGGATCGGATAACATCAATTACCTCTATATTGTCCACTGCCGCTAGTGGTGGTGCGACAGGCAGAACAGGGGCCATCACCTCTGTGGATGCACAACTGCTCCTACCAGGGATAGGGCTCGCGTCATGATGTGCTCGAGGAGTTGGATGAACAACTTGTGGTGTGCCTCCGGGTATGTTCATGTCGGCCAAGGCTTTGTTAACCCTTTCTTCCACCTTGGCGTCCATGGTTGCCTATAGCTCTTGAATTACCTTCACCTTAAGCTCAGCCTTCAAACGAGCTTCCCTCTCCTCCTTGGAGACTTTATGTTTCCTGTACTAGGAGCTGTACTATGGCAGGCATATTTCCAGGGCACGTCGACGCCGATTTCCCGTGTCCGGCCAGGATGTTCTTTGGTTCCGAGCGCCTTCGTAAGAATGTCATCCTCGCGCATCTTTGGCACGGACTCCACCTCGCTCTGTGAGGCTTGTTCGGCAACCAAATTCAACTATAAAAAAGCGAGAAAGGTTTTAATAATCATTCACCTCATACTAACATGAATTACTAATGCTAAGGTGCGATCTTACCAGGTCCTGATAGACGACGGCATCACTTTTGTTCTCAAATGTGATGGAGCCGTCCGGGTTGACCTTACCCCTTGCCCTTGCCCTTGCCCAGTTGCGAGCTCGAGGTTCTAGAATGTCCGAGAACGGAGCGGGGAGATTCGCAGCTACAGTGGCCGCATCCTCTTGGGCCTATATCTGCTCCTTGCCAATGTACCCGGCCGTGCCCAGACGATGCGGGTGCTCATTCCGCTGTTGTAGTCGGCGATGTGCCTCGCTTGACTCCCTAAACTCGTCGGTGTTCTTCAGCTGGCGGAACTGCTCCCACGCTGTATCCGTAATTTGAGGGTACTCGGCGAACGGCATCCGATTGCCGGGCGGGATGACGTACTCGTTTAGAAGCTTAGACTTCCAATTCTTCCAAGCTTTACCCATCTTCTGGATTGCCTTCCGCTTAAGCCTGTCTTTTGCTTCATTCGGAAATGTGAACCATTTCTCCATAGCCGTCCAAGCTCGCTCCTTCTTGGCTTCCGAGACCTTCCCTATATCCTTGTGTAGGATGCCAAAATTGCCACGTGCCGCCACCCCACAGCAGTTAGACCATCTTGCTATGACACTTCTCGGCGCTGTAGGCCTACCACTAGCATTGACATTTCTTATGACCTGCACCGTGGTCGGCCATTTGTTTTGTGTCTGAGGGTTTCTACTCGACCTACTTGCACTACTCCCCCGACATCGAGGTCTGTTGTTCCTGCGGCGCAGCTGTAACATAGACAGGAGGTTGGTGTTGCAAAACTGTCATGTATTGCAAATTTGTCCTACAATTTACCTCGAGGTTCGAGTTGTCCGACCGCCGTCATCGTCGACGGATCACCAGCCGGGACCGGCTCCATAGTTGTGTCCTCTTGTGCCTGCAGCACTGATGTCATCATCGTCAGTTCAATTGCCCTGACCGCCTCTGTGGCTTGGTCGTGTTTTGCATGTTGCCTCGGTGGCGTCGCGGTGGACGGGGATGCGGCGGGCGTTGTCATGGTCTATTTATCTGTAAACGCTTACAAGCCTTCTATCATTGTTACAACATGTAATTTGATATTTTTTTTAGAACTTGATTATACTAAGGTATGGCCTCAGATTTGCTCAGAAAGTATGCATCAAATACCATCATTTGCCTAAAGGAAAAAATGCGACGTTAAAACAACCAACTTTTAAACAAAAAACAAGAACAAGTGTAGATAATCTGTTCTTGAGCCAAATACCAGCAACTTTAAAACCACAAAAATAATCAAGTATAGTTAATTTGTTCTTGAGCAAAGCATAAAGCCGTCATTGAAACCTATAAAAGACCACGTTGACATAATCTGTTTGTCAGCATAAAATAGGCGACATGAAAACTAAGAAAGACTAAGCAGGTAATTTGTTCTTGAGCAACAAATGGCAACTTTAAAACCAAAAAAATAATCAAGTGTAGCCAATATGCTCTTGAGCTATGCAGGAATCCATCATTAAAACCTGTAAAAGACCAAGTTGACATAATCTGTTTGTCAGCATAAATCAGCCGACATGAAAACCTAGAAAGACCAATTGCTTGTAATTTGTTCTTGAGCAAAAAATGGCAACTTTAAAACCAACAAAATAATCAAGTGTAGCTAATCTGTTCTTGAGCATTCATCACTGACCATTCATCCATCGAAATAAAAAAATATAAATACATCAAATTCATCCATACATTCTCACATATATTTCAATGTACTGAAATGCAAAATTCATACAGGAACATTATTTCAATGAACTGAAATACACTAACATAAATGTACACATTGCATTCAAATTCATACAAAATTAATCCATTCATTCATTTATCGCAAATTCATCCATTCATTCATTTATCTAAAATTCATCCATTCATTCATCCAAAATTCATCCATTCATTCATTTGTCTAAAATTCATCCATTCATTCATTTATCTAAAATTCATCCATTCATTCATCCAAAATTTATCCATTCATCTAATGCACTAACTGAAATGCATCTATTCATCCAAAAGTCATATATTCATTCATCCAAAATTCATCCTTTCATGTAATGCACTAACTGCATTCATCAAAAAATCATCCATTCACCTAATGCAGTAACTAAAATGCATTCATACATCAAAAAACCATCCATTCATCAAAGGGGGGCGGCCTACCTGGTCCGGGAGAAGAGGCAGGGAGGGCGGGCAGGAAGGCGGGGAGGCAGTGGAGGTTGGGGCCGAGGACGGGGAGGCAGTGGAGGTCGGGGCGGCGCGGAAGCCGAAGCCGATGCAGACGATAGGGAGGCGGTGACGAAGACGATGTCCAACGTCGTGGAGGCAGCGCCGAGGGCGACGTTGGGGAGCCGGCGGCGCTGTAGGACGGCGAGGTTGGGGAGGCGAGCCGACGACAAGGTCGGGGCGAGGTTCGGCGTTGGCAGTGGCGACGGCAGAGGCAGGGAGCGCGGGGAGGCGGCGGCGAAGTTTGGGAGGGAGTGAGAGACGCACTGCTCGGGTTAACCTTGAAGAGCCGAACCCTAAGTCAACAAGGGTCAAAGATATATGTGACGGGCGTCAACAACAGGCCCGTCACAGGTAAACATACCTGTGACGGGTTGAAGATATGGAGTCGTCAAAGATGTCAGGACCTTTGATGGCTCTATTATTACAACCCGTCACAAGTAAACATATCTGTGACGGGCCCATAGTTGCAACCCGTCAAAGGTAAGGTTGACCCTAGTTGACTTAGGGTTCGGCCTCTTGAAGGTTAACCCAGTGTATTATTTTTTAATTAATTAGTAAAATAAAAACATACTGCATCAAAATAATCGTAAATTCATCTAAAATTCATCCATTCATCATAATAATTTAAAATTCATCGAAAATTTAATCCACTACATCAAAATAATCCTAAATTCATCGAAAAATTCATCCACTACATCAAAATAATCCTAAATTCATCCATAATTCATGGACTTCATCATAATAATTCAAAATTCATCGAAAAATTCATCCACTTCATTTCTACGCGTGCATGTGGACATAAATTACAAAAATAATCCTTCCTTATGGTCAACATGGGCATATTGAACACCATCTTCTTCTTCCTCCTCTTCCAGAGGTATTTCTTGACCTATGCCATGCACGTGCTGGTTGTAGTCATTTTTGTCTGTGATATTATCCAATCCAACAATTCTTCTTTTGCCTTCACGATCAACATGTAGCTTCTTGTTACACGGATCAAGTATATAGAAGACCTGAACAACTTGTTTGGCGAGAACGAAATGTTCATCCTTATAGGCGTTGTTAGCCAGATTGACAGTAGTAAAACCTTCCGTATCAACTTTTACATTGCCAAGATCGACCCATCGACAACGAAACAACGGGACTTCGAACTTCAAGTAGTCTAGCTCCAATATTTGCTCTACTCTTCCGTAGTACTGATCACGCCTACCACCATCGTCGCTACCGGCCTCAATGCGCAACCCACTGTTCTGCACTGTGCATTTACTGTCTTGCTTGATCGTGTGAAAGGTGTATCCGTTTATGTCATATCCTTGCCAGGTTGTGGCACTTCATTCAGGACCCTGTGACAACCACTTCAGTGTTTCACTGGACAAGTTCTGCTCGATCGCAATTCTATTCTTAAACCACTCGTTGAAGGAAGACATGTGCTTGTTTCTAACCCAACTATCTGATCGGCCTGGGTTGTCATGTCGGAGAAATCCCAAGTGTTCATCAACATACGACACTACCTCGGTCATATGCGTGAGTACCGTGAAATGAGTCTTGTCATACACCTTTCGATCCATCCTAACTATTTTCCGTCCAACAATACCCACACCGTCAAGCCTCCCCTCATGATGAGATCGTGGTAATCCAATTGAAGAGGTTTCCGACAGGTAGTCCACACAAAAATCGATGACCTCTTCGTTGGTGTAACTCTCAACGATGCTTCCCTCGGGGTGGGAGGTTCTGTACAAAACCCTTTAGGATCCCTATATACCTTTCACACGGATACATCTGCGTCATGAAAGCAGGCACACAACACTTTGTTTGTCTGACAAGATGCACTGGAAGATGTACCATTATATCAAATAAAGTAGGAGGAAAGTACATCTCCAAATGACATAGCGTTCTCATAATTTCTGCCTGTAGTTCATCTAGTCCCTCAGGGTCAATGATCTTCTGGCCGATAGCATGGAAGAAGGAGCACAACCGCATTATCGTGTGTCGCACCTTTGGAGGCAAAATATTCCTTATTGCGACGGGCAATAGCTATGTGATAAAAACGTGATAATCGTGCGACTTCATTCCTACCAGCTTAAGGTCTTGCAGTGAAACAAACCTGCTAATTCTTGACGAGTAACCAGATGGAACCTTTATACCACTAGGACATGTCAACAAATTCATCTTCTCATCTTTCGATAGAGTGTAGCAGGCTGGAGGAAGGTACACCCTGTCGGACTCTATGGTAACGTGATGTAGCTCCGAACGAACACCCATGTCTTGCAGATCTCGTCGGGCGTTCAGACCATCCTTTGTACTACTAGGGTTAAGCAGTAACCCAATCAAACTCTCACATACATTCTTCTCGACATGCATCGGATCTATGAAGTGACGAACGTCAAGATCCTTCCAGTATGGTAGTCTCCAAAATATTGACTTTTTCTTCCACATGCTCTTATCTTTTCCCTTTACAACTTTTCTCTTTTTTCCAAACTCGTTGGCTATTCCCATCAGTAAGTTGTGCACATCTGTCCCTGTTAGCTGTTGTGGGGGTCTGGTTGTATCTCTGTGGCTGTTGAAATTTTTTGTCATATTCCTATAAGGGTGATACCGTGGGAGAAATCTCTTGTGACCCATGTAGACCATCTTGTGTGAATTCTTCAACCATTTGCTTCTTGTTTCCTCCATACACTCCAAACACGTCCATTTTCTTTTGACCGTTTGACCAGAAAGATTGCCAAGGGCTGGATAATCGTTAATGGTATTAAACACCATCGGATGGAGGTTGAAATAATCCTGTGCATATGCGTCCCATGTACGTGTGCTCTCATTCCAAAGCGTCACAAAATCATCGATCATTGGTTCAAGGAACACATCAATATCGTTGCCAGGTTGTCTCGGTCCTTGAATGAGCATGACAAGCATAATATACTTTCTTTTGAAGCAAAACCAGGGAGGAAGGTTATAGTTCACAAGAAGAACTGGCCATGTACTATGACGGCTGCTCAAATCATCAAATGGATTAATGCCATCTGTACACATGGCAAAATGCATGCTTCTTGGGTTCTCTGAGAACTCCTGATAAATCCTATCGATTCTCCGCCACTATACTGAATCTGCTGGGTGTCTTAGCTTGCCATCGACTTTCTATTCTTCGGCATGCCAACGCACTAGCTTTGCTTATTCCTTATTCGCAAATATTCTCTTCATGCGCTCTGCAATTGAGAGATACCACACAACCTTTGGAGGTCCTCCCCTCTTTGACTTACTTCGTTCACCTGCACTTTTTGCACATTTGTATCTACAAGCCCCACATACAGGGCAAACATCCAGGTCAGCATATTGCTTGTAATACAAAATACAGTCGTTCGGACATGCATGAATTCTTCTGACTTCTAGACCCAACGGGCATAACACTTGCTTAGCTTCGTATGTCGTATGCGGTAATTTGTTCCCCTCTGACAACATGTCCTTTAATGGCTCAAGAAGTTCTGTAAAATTCTTGTCGGACCATCCATTACTTGCCTTAAGCTTCATGAGTTCCAACACACAGGACAACTTGGTGTGCTTCGACTTACATCCATCATACAAGGGCATTTGACAATCTTCCACCAACTTACTAAACTTCTCAAACTCTCTGTCGTTGTCATCTGCGTCTTCAATGTCATGCAACATTTGAGATAGACATTTAGTGTCGAAATTAATGGTATCTCCACCTAACGCAGATGGTACAAACATGCTTTCTGGAGCTGCGGTGACGTTCACTGTATTTTGATCCGACACTTCCTCATCAGCATCAACATCAGGTTTCTCTTGCTCTCCATGATTACTCCAACATGTATAATTCTCCATGAATCCTCTCCTTATCAAATGAGAATGCACTTCTGAACTATCAGGAATCATCTTTTCATTACTACAGTCATTACATGGACACGATATATACAGGCTCATCCTGCTTTTCCTGTCATTGTCCGCAAATTTAACAAATTCAGTGACCCCCACCCTGTACTCCGTGGATGAACGATGAACATGGTACATCCACTTCCGATCCATCTGCAATAAATAACATAGAGAAATATTATATGATGTTTGATTGAAAAAATATTATAAAATATTTCCATTATTTTTTTAATAAGACAATTCAAACATTGAAAGAAAAAAGTCAAACATCTTATTTTACCTCCAATTTTTGCAAAAATTCGCCCCCTTTGTCCTCCCAACCCAACTATGAACAGTGCACTGGTCGGAATAGAAAACGGTTGGTAGTTGGGGGTATTTATAGCACGAATACACGCCTTAGACGGTTTTATAGAAATACCCGCCAAAGATAGTGGGATGTCAACTGTGACAGTTTGCAACTGAAAAAGCTGTCACAGGTGATGGCATACCAGAAACGACTTAAGCTGTACGGCCCGTCACAAGTGATGAGATATCACCTGTGACGGCTTTCCACGTTGGCCCGTCAGTGGTATCGAACACTAGTGACGGGCCGCTGCCAGGCCTAGCTCAGGCTACGGCAGGATGCCACACCTGTGACGGATATGGTTACAACCCGTCAGAGGTGATGGATAGCTTTGACCGGGCCTTTGGTCCGTCAGTGGTATACCGTCACAGATGTGACTTGTGACGTGGCGTTCTGGCGTAGTGATGCATATCGCTGGCACCATCGTGCATGGTAACTTGCTAAGTAATCCCAAGAAATTTGTGTCCGCCGCGACGTAAGAAAGCCTCAAATTAAACCAAATTAGAATCAAGAATCTTCTTAGGATATCAGCTGGCCAAACCAATTAAGGAGAGTAGGGAGAGAATGAATATTGGTTATAAAACGTAAGAATGTCGAATATCTCAAACTAATTAGAATTAAGAATTAATCTTCTTAGGATGTCAGCGAAACCAATTCAGGAGAAAATGAATAGTTTTTTTTTTTAAATGATCTTCTTAGGATGTCAGCGAAAGCAATCAAGGAGAAAATGAATTGTTATTTATAAATTTTAAAAATTTTATGTCAAAGCCACGTTTCGATCCTAGGACGGTTTATGGGCCAACCAAGCATGTGCTGCGCCAGTAATATCGTTTTGTTTCGAATTATACTGTATGCCCATGTCAATGCTACGACTCAATTTATTAATCAAAATAATATATCATAAATCATTTGAAATACAATCATATAAACCAAAAATTCGAAGCTATTTGTCTATCATGCAGATGTTAATCTGATTGATTAAGCATACTCTAAAAAATAGCACCAAACCACAAGTTAACAGTGACATTGCATAATTAATTATAGGTATAGGTTGGTACACATTGCGAGCCCAGTTGCATAATTAATTATAGGTATAGGTTGCATAATTAATTATAGGTATGTTTTCAATTTTGGATGGTAATTCTAGAACTTGTGAGCCCAATTTTACATACTAAGTTCAAAAACATTGCAACAACTAATTGATACAATAATTTCAGAATCCCTACAATATCAACTTTACACATAGCAAGGATAATTTTAATTGAATAATTCATTTTGTATTATCTAAAATTAACATAAATTTTATACTCTATAAAGCTAAATTGAATGAAAAATACTTTAAACAAACATGAGTTACATCCCACAAAACTTTCCATCTTCTTATAATAAATAAATATTTGTTGAGGTTTGTGTATTTCAAATGAAAAAAAAATGTCCAACTCTCAAATAATGCATAATTCAAAGTCTAAATTTTTTGAGTTTACACATAAATTTTGTTGTGTCTTCTAATATTATATAAAAAGATATTTAAATCAAATATTAAGTGATCTTCTAATAGCTAGCAAATATTTATCACATGATTACTTTTAAGTTTCAAAAAAATATATGGTAGTCTCTAACAAAGTGAAATTACTAATGATGTTTTAATTGGTTATGTTTCATGTTCGTTATTACCAGGATGTACTTATTTTTCAATGATTAAAAAATATTTTGCAGTAAGGCATCATTTGACAGATCAAGTAATTTACTTATTTTATAAAAAAAATGGCGGCAACAAAATATTCCTAGAACCCCAAATGCTCATTTCTATTTATTAGAGATTTATTTATGATGTTATTGTTAGTGATTTGGCTATTTGTTCCTCCAACAATATGGTATAGAGTCTTGATCGATCTTATGATGATCTTATGATTACCGCAACAGTGTTCAACATGAACTTTATTGTCTTAGTACCTAACGAGCTCGTGCCGACTTATGCTACTATGCATATATTACGATTGAATTTTGATTCTAAAGCTATACATCACATGTTTATAGACTATAAGATTGAAACTCTATTATCTATCTTTATATAAAACCTTTGTTATATAGAAAGTTTTCGCCTTCTTTTCTAATATATGGAAACTCTATAATTAGTAAGACAATTTCTAATTTATGAAGTCTATAATATGTAGAAAGTATGCAAAAGGAGAGCTGGAGTCTGCCCTAGCTATCTAATCTTATTAAGATAATTTTAACCATCGGATTTAAAAAATTCTTATTAAGATAATTTTAACCATTAAATTTAAAGAATGATAAATAAAGGATGTATAATGACTAAAAAAAGTAGGTGCACTATCCTACTATATTAAACAATGTCCTTAACAATTTCACATGCTTTGGATACATATAGTCTACCTAACGTCTTTGCACCGAAATCCCACTGGTCTCCATGTTGATTGGCCATTGGCGTTGGCTTTAATATGCCTCCCCACAGCATGCTGGTTCGTCGCCGCCACCGACCAGCCCCACGCTACTCCCCTCCTTCGGCTTCATGTGTCTCCCGCAGTCTCCCCCGCACCCCACCGCGCTGCCTTGCAGTCGACACTGACGATACCAAATGATACTATCTAGCAATAATAATTTTTGATTTCATCTGATATCAAATGATATTGTTGTTACCAGGTACCAACGATATCAATTAGTATCATCCGATATCAACTCGTACCACTCATCTAATACCAATGTGTGAAGCCTGATACATATATGGTTTGCCAAAAGCCACTAAACCGAGTCATGTTATCCTAGCGTGTGGTATCGGCCGTAATTTGCACCGGTGGGGTATCGTGTGACAATGGAGACCTCACCGGCATGGTTGAGCGTGCGGAGGTGCACAATGAATGTGGTGCGTGGACACGACCACACGCTCAACCTCACCGGCTTCTCTGGGCTCACGGAGGCATGCGGCAGTAGGAACGCGGTGCGGATATGGCTCTTTCATAACTCCTCCGGTGTTGTAGTTATCATGTTTATGGATAACATGTCATATAAACAAGATGCTATGTTCATGTACCACTTCCATTATTTAAAAAACAGAATTCATGTGTGATTGCATATTACGAACGCATCAGTTGCAATCAGGAAAAACAACTAGTTCCCTAGAGCAATTGTGTCTGAAAATACATACATAAAACGAAACGGGTCTGTATATGGGTCAGGTAAAACCACTCTTCCAGATCATACTAAATCATGCTCATCGTATTGTAAAAAATAACGGGATTAGTCTTTGAAACCACACAATTCACCACTGTTTGCCTCGCAATCACAAAAACTGGTGTGTTTCCTTCGTTGAACAATTTACTGTGACTAAACTGCTCAGTTATAAAAGAGCACATCTGACTTTACACAATGGGGTAGATAACATTTTGATTAGCCATGATATACCTGCGAGCCGTGGGATGTTGGAGATATCTGATATAAAAAACGATCGTTTTAAAGTTACGAAAGCATTTGAACTCGCTCATGCATTGGATTGCCTATGAAAATGTTGGATTCACTCATTCTGGTTTGGAGTTATGGCAACCAACTCATCACAAAGACACAACATAGTTTCAAATCATCATGAATAAGCAATTGTGCTTATAAAAGTAACGTGGATAGTGAGTTTATCTATGTTTGCCTTGTAAAATCTTATACATATCAAGCTGCCACGGAGCTTTTCTAGTTTTGTTATTAGCTTATAATGTTATGCAATTTTTAGCATTTCAGTAAATGAAAGAGATCGTGCGTGTAAAATTAACTTGATAAAAAAATCGATAAAGATAACATTAATCATAATTTGATTTTTTCCCCAATGAAAACATTAATCATAATTTGATTTTTTTCCCAATGAAAATATGAATCTATCTAAATACATCGTTGTCAGCTAGGCATGCGGAAAACTCACAATATAGGACCAGCTGACCAGTGATAGAAAGAACTTAAGAAATCGGAAATCTAACTTCATTAATGTGAACATGTCACTTATGCACTATTTATGGTAGCTAGAGTTGTAATATTAATCACCTGGTTACTGAAGCCATACAACCAAACCAACTTGAATGATTGAACACACCGCAGTTTGACTGTACATAGTTGATGCCTTTTTTTTTCTTCTCTTTCTTGTTGAGCAGATCGGTAGGAGTTCTCTGTTAGCACTCTTTCCATATTTTTTTATATGACACCGTTGACTTTTAGATTCACGTTTGACCATTCGTCTTATTAAAAAAATTATATAACTATTAATTATTTTGTTATAATATGATTTATTAATATAGAAACTTTAATTATGCATTATAATTTTGCATATTTGGATATAAATTTTGAATAAGACGAATGGTCAAATATGATTCTAAAAGTCAACAGTGTCATACATAAAAATATGGAGAGAGTAATTACTAAGAAGAGAAGCATGCGGCACGTTATTTAATTACAATCTCGTCATAGAGAGATGACTGGACAAGAGGGAAAGATGAAACATTACGAAGGTTCTAGACCATATTTGCAAAGCTCTCTCTGCATATTATGAAACATGGTCCTTATCATGCAACAAATTCTGAAAGAGTCTTCTATTTCATTCTTTCCATATGTTTCGCCACGTGATAATTGGCGCTGACCCCTGATTTTCTTAGTGATCTCAGCCATCGCCGAGCACCAGTCCGAAAAGTTGTCATAGTTTCAATTAGGAGGAAGCGCATTGACAAAATTTTGAAGTTGCTGTACCCTCTCCCACACCACGGCTGTGAATGTACAGTTCTTTCAGTATCTTCAAAGTTTTCTGAGCACAAGCTGCGTATCCAATTGCAAGGCCAATGTCGTTTTAACAAATTTCCTGCAGTTAGGGCTCTCTGATGTAGAACAGTAGAAGTAGTAGCCCCCCAAGGAAAGCTTGTTTTGGTTCAGCATTTGCCTTCCATATTGCATTGAGATAATCATGCACCAGCTGAGCCTTTGAACTGAGCAAGGCAGGCACTCTTAACTGAGAAGAGCCATCATTAGTCCAATTCCAGGTGATATCTGCATTCAACTGAATTGGTAGGATCGTTGATTTTGAAAGTAAACCGTTCATGTATCTCCTGATCTCCTCTGTCTAATTGGCTTCAGAAGACGTAACCAAATTGTTGTCAGGAAGTTCATCCTTTTAACTTCACTAATTTTACTCTTTGATTAGATAAACAAAAGATGGAGCGATATCTTCTCTTTTCTTCTTTTGTGTGGTAGAGGTTAAGATCTAGATTTGCATCATTAAAATATACATGGGAGAAGGCCAGAAGCACCACTTATTTGCATTGCACTGAACATGCCCATGCAGTAGAACTGAAGAAAGAAGCAGCACGCTTTCTTAAACAAGACAGAACATGGCATGTTCTGCAACTTTGCAAGACTGAAACAGAGCATTTTTCATACTACTACAAACCAATCATATCATAGGAAACAAACAGTTAGAGCTACTAGTTTCTTTGGATTACCCAGCAAGTTTCAGTAAATTAGGCAAAAAAAAATATGAACATGCAAGCTGATAACTTCATAAGACGACTCTGTTTAAGACCTTGACCGGATTAAATTAAACGTACATGCGTTAAGTTATCTTTTGAGTTGAAGACACGTTTGTGTATAGCCATTCGTCCCGTTGTGTGGAGTTTTCAGACTTCACACCAAACGTCTGATGGAGTAACACAGATGTACTGCATGCACCTTTACTACGTCAGTAGGAATTAAGCAAGCCAGTACAAGAACCGAAAGAATTGTTGACGATAATTAGCTCCGAGGCTACACGTGTACATTTGAATGAAACGATTGGATTGAACAGAATGATGTTGCCCTCCAGCTAGGAGAACTGTACAGTCCATTGGACCATATATTTTTTACCCTCTCCAGCTTTTTTTAAATGGTTGCCGCCATATACGACTAATTATTTATCTTACTATAAGTATTTTTTATACCCTCAAAAATATAAGTGGTTTTTAAAGTTCCTTTGATAGTAAAATAAATTGTAATAAATAAATAATAATTATGTAATTTTTGAAAAAAGTACAGACATATGTCTAAAAGTCAATTATGTAAATATTAAAAAATGACAATAATAATAATTTTCTTGATTTTGTGGAAAACAAGATCACTTTTTAATGCCAAACACCCAACTATGGTACACACACTTATAAGAGAGGCATCAAGTCAGTCGAAGGGTCCTCCCCAAAAGACCCTCTACCTAGAATATCTCCTCTATCTGAAGGGTCTTTCCATCGAATCTCCTCCACCCGAAGAATCCTCCATTGAAGGATGGATTTGGGCACCTCAAGTCCTATTTCCGGGCTCAACGTCCCAGTCTTGATGTCTCAATGCCATCGGGCCCGATGCCCGACATCACACATCATAAGGTAGTATCCAGGTTCCAACAACATAGTCCTTATAAAGGGTCCTATGGACCCCTGACATGCTCCACCTATTCGATATAATGCTGCACCTGCTACGGTCAATGTTAAATGCACATCATGACACATTTTTATCAATTCTATGCATTAAAGATAATAGAATACCTACTGACAGGGATATCACTGTGTAGTCCTATCATTCGCATTAAAAAAACGTTTCACCTCACATTAATTAGGCTACTAGACCCTTTCTATACTCTGCAGTGCTCCTTGATACCACGAAATGAGAGTAATGCCTAGGAAAGAGAGAGGATGGCCATGAACTAGACCTGTGGAGAGGAGAGCCACGTAGAAAAGGGCGAGCTCTAGCTTATGCTCCCTCTCACCTGTGACGTACCAAAAATTATGCTTACTTATTCGTGTCACTGTCTACAAAATAATTTATAGATGACATAGATAATCAGATTGCCTTTCAAATGTCCAACCTAACATATATATATACCGTACTGCTGCTTGCTTTTTAATAAAGTCAGACTTTAATTTTTGTTTGCTACAATCTTTTCTATTAGACAGTACTCCTTTATGAGGCTTCCTAAATTTATTTAGATTTATTTATATATCCGTGTATATATTTTTATATGTGTCTAGATTAATTAGTACGCATATGAATCTAAACAAACCAGAAAGTCTAATATAAAACAGAGAGAATAGATTAGCAGGGTATGGGATTCTGCAGATAGTAAGGTACTCGATTATGCCGTCCTTGTTTCCGTGACCAGCATAATTTATTAATTTTCAATTATCCTTTCGAGAAAACATGAAAGAGGAAAAACTCCACTCCTTTTCCATGAGATTCTTTCCAAACAGCTAAATACTACATTTAAAAGAATTACAAAAAATTGCTTAAAAAGTATATTTAATTATTTTAAGTTTAGAGTAGCTAATACTCCATCCCTAAATATTTGACACCGTTGACTTTTTATACACGTTTGACTACTCATCTCATTCAAAAAATTTACATAATTATTAATTACTTTTATATCATTTCATTTATTGTTAAATATACTTTTATGTGTATATATAGTTTTACATATTTGACAAAAAAAATTAAATAAAATAAATAGTCAAACGTATATAAAAAAGTCAATGACGTCAAATATTTAGGGACTGAACGAGGATGTAACATTTATTTTACCACCGTTCACTAATAGCACACTTCATTTTACATGACTCTTATTTTCTCCTTTGCTCCTCAAACTCACCCAAATATATAATCATGCACTGATGCACCCAAACTCACCCAAATATATAATCATGCACTGATGCACCTAAACCAGCTCTGATTTGAAAATCCGTGTTAAATGTGTGGGATTACGAGTACTTTTTTCTTTCATAGCTTTTTTTTAAGTACTCCCTCCGTTTTACGATATAAGATTTTCTAGTCTTTCTATATTTATATATATGCTTATATACATTTGATAAATTTATATAATACTAAAATGTCTTACAATATGAAACATGGGTAAATTTAAGGGGAAGCTAGCAGGCTCTAGCCCTCTACGCGCTAGATTCCATGTGGAAAATAGAGGAGAGCAGAGGGCAGAGGGAGAAGAAGAGAGGAGGAAGAAGAAGAGGGGCTGAAGATAATTAGCCTCTTTAACCGATCCGCCACTGACGAAGTTGTATCATTTATCCCTGTCAAAACTGACTCTGCCTATCTGCATAACTAAGAAAAATTAACATGATTTCTTCGACAAGAGACAGAACGCCAACTGCAAGACTGAAACAGGTTGCACACTACCATAACCAATCATAGGCAATACACAAGGTCCGGATTACCCAACTAGGTCAGCAAACAAACTGTGGAGATGCAGACCTCCAAACTGACAGCTTCCTCTCACGACCATGTCTAAGAGCTTAACTGGAATAAAATCAACTAACAAGTATTTTTAGTTAAAGGCACGTTTACATGTAGTGATACATTCATGTGTATAATATTCAGGCAACAAAATCTCACTGTCGTAAACACAAACACATGCACATTAACTATGCCATAGCAAGGTAGTGACAACTGGAAAAGATTTTTCAGACAATCAGAACTACAATTCCCTCTTAACCAAATAATGAAGCGAATAAACTGTTACCTAGACCGTCAGGACAACTCTACTACCTCAAGAAGCTCCGACCAAGAAACGAGTCCAAACACGTGCATTTGAATGGAGTGGTTGCTCTCGTGTGTGTGCCGCATGATTTGCATCCAGCAAGGAGAACTGTACATTCTATTGGATCCTATCCTTGTACTTACAGGAACCAGTAACATAGAATTACAAATGGACTCTGGCAAGTAGGAGGTTATCTTAGCTTCGACTAGATCTCATCCTATTCCATTGGTTCTGCTCGGTTTCGACTATGGATAAAACTTGAGGCATTGACATGCCCCCTGACACAACAATCTCTGCAAAACATGAAACAAAAGCCATTACCACAGTATTCAAGTTGTAGGGATGGAAATGCATTTAGCATAGGCAAACAGATGATGCGCATACCAATGCCTTCACGAACAGACAAGTTTGGTCTAATCACATCACTTGAGTTGACCAGAAATATGTCCCCAATGTATAGATGATTGGTTGGTACATATACACAGTACATCTGTTCCTCACTGGAATAACCCTGGTGAAAGGAAGTAAACGTGTTATTTTGTGCATACATTTAATTCGCTAAAAGTATGCAACTGAAGAATGCTGGCGCAAGTAAACGCACAATCAATTCTACATATGCATAGTTGGCCAAAAGTATGCATCTGAGAAATGCTGGTGCAAATAGAACAAGAACTTCCAGAGAAAATATCTAGTGTAACATATCAACTAAGACAACATAAGAATTGCACTGCCTGCAAACATATGAAGGAAGTTACACATATTTGGAAAAGCAAATGGATAAATTGAAACTATCCAATGAACTCATTCAAATACTAACAGTTTAACAAGGAGTGACTATCAGATTTTTCCATTCAAGCTACTCACAACACTTTCCAGTTTCCACCTGGTAGTTGGAAAAATCTATGGGGAATTGCTCAAACACTTGTTTCCTTCAAGTGCTTTTCCTAGGCCAGTCCTAAATTTACAACATCAGCACTCAGTACATTAAGTTAATATCAAGATATTGGGCAAGCTCAATTGTGCAAAAAGAGAAAAAAAACAAACAGCATGCACTAATATATCCATTATAACTAATAAATTAACTATCACTGCAATTACCATATCTTCATTTTTCTTACAGTTTAGCCAACAACCTCTTCTCCCTTCCTATTCATGTGCATTCCTGATATTTGGAAAATCTAGTGCTACCACTGCACTAATTACCACAGGACACCCTCCAGAGCACCAGTGCACCACTGATACTCTAAGTGATAGAATATCATGCCTAAATAGCAGTTAAACCTCCTGCCGTCATGTGTGAATGTCATGCAGCTATACACCACACAGAATGTCAGAATCACTAAAACTATAGATACTGTAGCTTGCAATGAACCATTGTGTTGGAGCACTATCACTTTAGTTGGTTAGGTGAATTCATCTCTCACAATTTGTTAGCCAATTTTGTTAGTTGCCTTCAGTTTGTGTAAACGTTCAACAATCCACAATAGGCTCCATAACGTTATCTGTGGCAGCTTTTTTTTAAAAGTGTTTAATCACATCACCAAAAAATTGGCGAAATAATCTCAAGCAAATGTAATGCATCAAAAATAAATATATCAGTATGAGTACGATACTAGGAAATAAAGAGATAGCAATCCAATTATAATTAGTTGGCATCGCTCTAACCTGAAGTAGAACTTCTGAAGTAATAAATCCAAATGCATATTCGCCAATTCTGGGATGCCTTATAATGACCACTTCCTTGAATGCATGTTTGTTTTGATCTGCATCAAAAACCGCGTTAGTGATCGACAATTAAATTGTGATTTATATAATCAAATTAAGGTGGTGAATATAACCAGGTGAAATGGCAGCACTGATCTGCTTGGATGCATTGTAAATATGGCGAACAAATGGCATTCGCTTTATAAACCACTCTCCCAGACCAAGGATAGATGCTCCCAGCCAAGATGACATGAACACACCAACCACAAAAATGAATGATATTGAAGTTACGAAACCAAGTCCTGCATAAAAGGTGAAAGTCATCAACTTCAGAATACAGTAGAAATCCATCATAAACCTTGAGAACCCGCAGTGGAAAGAAGACACAAGAGTCTGTACTAAAGGAGAATAAACATGCAAAGAATGCACACTAAACAGGTTATAAACTTTGAAAATTGTGCTATGACATCTAATTATACACTTAATAAGAGCACAGAGATGGGCACACAAGTATATAAGAGATCTACCATTAGAAAAATTAAGCACAAAACGTGTATTTCTTAAGAGGGTACAAGTTTGTGCATAAATAGCATTGTAAGGTCTGCCTGATTCTTGTATGAACAAGAGAGATTTGCATCACGAAATATGAGGTAAACATAACTTACTGGTTTCATATAGCATGTAGCAATATTATGTGCAGTGGATCATGCAAATTTAAGAACAAACAACCAAATAGACCATGATCTGCTTCCAAACTGAATTAATGCATATTGTTCAGGAATGTGTGAAATTAAGTTTAGAACAGTTATAAAGAAAGAACGATGTGTACATTGAAGTATATGGAGTTACACAGAAATGGGCTTTGTAGTCCTTTAGAATCATAATTTGGATGTCATCGACATGTAACAACCATAGGATAATTAGTCGTTCAGAAGAAATCAAACTATCAACACAAGATAAAAAGCTGAGTGATCTGGTCATCGTGTCTACCAAAAAAAAAAACCCTAACTGTGTACAACAAAGTATGAAATGGGAGAGGCATTATACATGATAATGTGAATAAAGGTTTGAATGGCAATAATAGCCTATCAGTTATCGATAGTTAGTGCATATATCTATTACACTGCAAATCTATAGCACATATATATATTTGTGATAATTCAAAGGAAGAGGTTAGTGATACTTATAGAATGAATGAATCTATGGTGGGAAGGAATATTGCTATTGTTGGTATGGAGCAAAGTAAAGAGTAGTTCTCAAATGGTACAAACAAAACACGCTTCTATAGGATTCTAATTCTCTTGATCTACAAAGGCATCAATATGTACCAACAACCACAGTAGTTCAAGTATTGTGCATACCAAATATATTTATTCCAAGATGAGCATATATTGGCGAGAAAAATCCATCCACGAAGCGAAAGAACCACCATGTGATATAGAATGTAACGGCAATTGGAAAGAGGATTACGCTGAAACAGAAGGGAGAAATCTATAAGCTTTTAAGCAATTGAGGTACAACTTCACTGATGTTAGTATTAAGCTTCTTACTTAAGTACACAAAAAGCTTCTTACTTAAGTACACAAACCTGCAATAACCTTTGCAATATACTCCCTCTAGTCAAAAATGTGATCGGTAGAACTAAAAACAGTTCTCCCAACATCAAATAAACTTGACTAGAGGGAGTAATTGGTTAAGATAGTACACTATGTACTCATGAAAAATTATTACATTAGAATGTCATGCCCCATAGATCATTTACCAACAGGCAGTCGGAACATAGAAACCACAGAAAGTATTCATGCTACCATTGCAAAATAGAAATTTAGCTTACATACCCGGCAGTCTGGCACTATGTTTGCATATTTTTTTTCATTCCTGTAGGCAAAGACCAACCAGCATTTGATAGGCAATTCTATTAATGTCATTTTTTTGTATCGAGACAGTTCATCTCTTATGTGAAAGATATTCGATAAGTACAAGAGAAAAGGAAGTGAATCAATGAAAAGGATAAATTGCATGAGATTGGAAAAAGAGTGGCAATTGGGTGGAATAATAAATATACATTCTAGCATTCTTAGACTCCTGTTCTCTCCAAATATACCAAGTTCAGGAAAGCATAGGCTACTGTCCCGTCAGATTGAGATCTGTGATCAATAAAGCTTACATCAAATCCAGTTCATGCATGTTCACTTGTAATCTGCATCTATCATATCATCTTACTGGAGAAATGCGACTATGCACCATTCAAGTGATATCAAACCGGTTTCTGTTGTTCTCGCAAAACAACAAACTTCATCCCATGCTAGCATATATTTTACTTTCAGTTACACCTCAAGGAAGTATGATCTGACTCGATTATCGAGCACAGTTAGGAAAACATACTGAGCAGTTCAACTAGTACAGTGCCCAGGACATAAGGTCAATTAGTTTGAAGGGCTCTGAACAACAAGATGTGCCTACTCTGAGTTACAATTCATTTTTTTCAATGGAAGTACCAAAAATCAAATTGGGAACAGTGAAGTGCCAACTGGCAATCATGAAAAGGTTCTGTATTTTTCAAAGGTTTTAGCATCACTATTGTTCAACAAGAAAAATATGAGCAGCACAAGCACAACTGTGCAAAATTTTCAATCGCCAAAACTTTTGTGCTTCACCACAGTCCCAGTTCACATAACTAAAAGTCTGAATCTCATTGCTCGAATCAAGAGGGAAGCACCATTGGCATCACACAATATAAATAAATAAATAAATGGTACCATCATCCCAAACTAAACACGACTATGGCATTCATCCAGATTCAGTTCGGTGGATTCCAATCCAACAGCACACCAAACGAACCTGCCACAAGTTTGACGTGTTCTGTACCCTAACACATAACATCTAAAGCTTAAAGATACCAGTTTTCCCACCGCGGCAATCCATCAGCCCAATTGCGCATCGCACAAGTAGCACTACGAAATTCGGGTCAATTCTGAACCTCAAGCAAAATCCTACGACAAAACTGAGGAGCAAAATCACAGAAAACGAACAGCAGACGTACCATCCGGTCATGAACTTCTTGGACGCCCAGCTATGCACAACCTTATGAAACGCCTGAAAACAAGAAACACACCAACAAAAACAAAAAAAGGCGTCACATTTCGAAACCCGCATTACCACCTCAACCCCAGATCAAATCTGGCCCCGAGACACGCACATGCCACGGGCAGGACGAGGCGCGGGTACCTCACGGCCCGTCTGCGCGGCGGCCGAGGCGGCGGAGGCGGAGGAAGGCTTAGACTCGTCGTCGGAGTCGGGGCTGGCGGCGGAAGGGGACACAGCGGCGGCGGCGGAGGCGGGCGGGACGAGCAGCAGCTCGCGGTCCCGGTCGCGGGCGGGCATGGGGATGTGCACCGAGGGCTTGGCGTCGCCCATCGCCATTCCGGGGAGGGGATCCTTCTCCCTCGCCGAGCTGCTGCCGACTTCCCCTCTCTCTCTCTCTCGCTTCTTGTTTTTGGGTATGTTTGGGATTTTGTTTCTTTGTGTTGTGCTTCGTTGTTTGCTAGGCGGTCCATGGTATTGGACATTATTTTGGACTAAAATATCCCAGAATTTCTTCTTTATTTTTTTTAGCTGAGTTGTTTCATTTTTGGTAAATAATTAAAAAGGGGTAATTTTATTTTTACCCCTATTTCAATCTCTAATACTGATTTTAACCTTTTTAAAGCTTTTATTTTTACCCATGTTTTTTTAAACTCAATTAAGTGTCTACCTCTTATTTGGATGAAGTGTACTAATGGTGTTAAATTAGCCGTTAAAGTATTAGTTTATTCTTTGTCAGGAGTTTTATTTTTACCTATATATTTCTAATAGTGTTTCTATTGATGTATATATATTTATTGATGTATATATATTGTTGTGATTTAGAATGAACAAAAAAAACTTCAATGATTAAAAAAATACAAGGATAAAAAATGAAATTTCCAAAAAAGGGTAAAATGGTACCTTAACGACTGACTTAACACCGACTTAACACCACTAGTATTCTCCATCTAAAAGAGGGTTAACACCACTAGTATTCTCCATCTAAAAGAGAGGTAGACTGTTGATTGTGTTAAAAAAACAGGGATAAAAATAAAAACCCTAAAAAAGAGAGATAAAATCAATATTAGAGGTCAAAACATGAGTAAGAACAAAATTGTCCCAATTAAAAACCCCTCATGTAGGTTACTAGTCCATGTTTGTATTTGAGAGATAAAGAAAATATATAGTACATTTTTTGTTTAGTTATATAGGAGTATCAGATAATACAAGAAATCACAATACTATTACTATTATTATAAATAAGACAATAAATATTGGTTAACCAAAAGGTAGTTGAGATTGAGGGATTGAAGTACTATCTAATTCTTTTGATAGTTATTTGAAAGTATTAATTTGATGGGTAACTTTTGCATAGACTTTTTTAAGCAAATGCACCAGTAAGAGCTTCGGAAATGTAATGATAAAAATTTAAATTCAACAATTGGAAATGAACACCCTATCTTTTTGCTTCTGCTTATACTTATACGCCAAAATTTAAATTTTTCAACATTAAATTTAGAGTAGATTTTGAGATTTTTTTAACTAAGTTTATTTATTAGCTTTTGCTTTACATAGCTATACATACATACATACATACATACATACATACATACATACATACATACATACATACATACATATATATATATATATATATATATATATATATATATACATATATATACATATAATTCACAAATTATTTTTCGTTTGTAAATATGCCAATCATCCCTGAATGCCATAGTTTCGGTATCCCATACCACCAACAACACAGCAACACTGACAAATTGCACTACAAACCTATGAGCCAATTGTTGCCACTGAAAAGTTAATAACTCAAATCCTAAAGTTCTAACATGACAAACAAGCCATATTACATCTTCATCAGAGAGCACATCACGGTCGAAATAAAGTAATCAACAAAAATCGAAAAAAAAAAGGAATAACAGCAAAAGGCACTGAACAAGCACAAGTCAGGTGGGCTGAATTCGCTGGTGTGCTAAATTAGTCTGGGAACTGAGGGGAAAGCGGTGGGCCGAATTCATTAAACGGCATCAAGTGGCTTTAACAGTTTAACTCCTGTGGGCTCTGTTTCTTACCGAACCTACCTTCGTCCTGGTCGGCCCGCTACTCGCCACAAAGGCTCCATTCTTTGCCTAAGGGTTCTTTACAAAAATTTTTCCGCTTATATGCGCACGTTTATTAAACTGCTAAATGATGGTATTTTTTCTAAAAATATTTTATATTTCATCATCTTATTGGTCTAAAATAAATTTTTAACTTTGTAGCAGCTAAAATCGTTTACACTATTAAGTAGCTATAAAAAAATCAGATAACTTTTTATCTTTCATCAAAAATCAACAAAAGAACTCATCAAAGAGATAAGATACACCTACAAACACGTGTTTCGCTAGTGGCAGGTTGCAGCGAGTAGGGATGAAACTTGTTCGGATATTTTCCGTCCGACCGAAGCAATTTTTGTGGATACGGACTGATTCGGTCCGATAGTTCCAGATATTTTTGGATTCTGAAACAAATTTATATTTTTTTTGGATGAAAAAATAAATATAGTACGAGTGATATCCGTCAAGAGCTTCGGCCTTGACATGTATGGTGTATCAGTTGAATGCATGAGATTATGGCTGCGTTTGAGATAGATTTCTAAATGTTGTATTTTGTGCAAAATATTTCCATATCAAATCTCGTCATTTGATCTTTTAAAATTAAGATTTTTATTTTTTTACAATTTAATTTAGTTATTTATAACCTTAAATAATACCCTAACTCTTTTATTAGACGTCGTTGGCATTTGAGTTTACATTTATTCAGACGTATTATTCTAAACAAATTATATACTGACTAATTATTTTGTTGTGATTTGGTTTATTATAAAAAACTCTAACTTGTAATTTTGCACATTTCTACAAAAGTTTAAGTAAGATGAACAGTTAGACTAAGTAGGATTTGGGGTAGAAAGGGGGTTAGAGCATCTCCAACGGCCTCTCTAAAATAGACTCTCCACTTACTCTCTCCATTGCAAGTCTATGACAAATAGGGCCCACATGTCAGTCTCTACTAGTCTTCTTCCTCCTCTTCCACCCATTTCCTCCCCTTCCTCTCCTCTATCATCTATCAGGTAGCAGAGGCAAGCGATGGGGCGACGGCAGGCATGGCCATGCGGGGAGGCAGCACGCGCGACGCCCCGTGAGCTAGAGCAGCGCGGGGAGGCGGCGTGCCCGGCGCCGCGACGCCGGAGCGGCACTCGGAGGCGGTGTGGCGACAGTGCAGCGGCGGCGGTGCTCCATCTCCTTGCCGCTCTGCTCGACGATGACCTCAGGATGATGACGGCGGAAAGCTTGGGATGGCGACGACGCCGACAGCTCGCGATGGCAACCTCGACGACGACCACGACTCGGCAACGACGGCGACCATGACGACCGCAGACGGCTGGGAGGAGAGGTGGCTGGGAGGGGATCCGGATTCAGTGACATTGTCCCGTGACATTCTCGGTGACATTGAGTCACTGACTTCTAGGGCCCACATGTGCCTGGACATGTGAACGCACACGAAGGCCTAGGAGTCAGTCTTAGACAGCTCCAGTGCAGGACCTAAATTCTTAGAATGATGCGCGTGCGTGCCAGTCAGTTTGATCCTATAATTGACAAGATAAACAGTACAACAAGCCGATCGGCTATCGAGCCGATAGGTAACAAAATATCTAGTCGATCAGATATTGATGCTGCAACGGTTAGCCGATAGGATGAATGATCGGCTGTAAAAAGCATGGATCGGCTAGAAACACCACTAGAAATAGACTTGAAATAAATATTAGACCAACGTAATCCGCCAAGTTACTTATTAATCTTAGTCGATCAGACAAGCCCCTATAACCAGATCGAGCTAGACGTACAGAGATAGGACTTAACCAAGACAGTATGCAGTCAAACACGATATGATTATAGAAAACATGAAAATCAATAAGGCTAATAAATAAACCGATGAACTACTTGGAATAAACAATGAATCGCATGTTACAATCGGCTAAACCCAACTTGCATGTAATTCTCGTAAGCCGATGCAACATAAATAATAGTCGATCAAGCCGATTGGTATGGAAATAACGTAGTAAAGCAATCGCTACTCTATTGATGTAAATATGATAAACACGTAGATCGGCAAAAATTATTGGCTATAAACGACGGACAAACAACCAAGATCTATAAAATACATAGCCCAGATTGCTAAGAATAATCATAGAAGATCGGACCCAACCGAGACAACTCAAGATTAAACCTAGCAATGTCAGGATAGATACTAAACAGATCTAGATTGCTATCAAGCCAATGAGCCAACGACCGGTAACTTATCGGCTAGTACTCCAATAAAACAATGAGTAAAATACATCAATCTGATATAAACCATCTGACAAACGCAATCTACTAGATCGGACCTAACCGAGACAGTACTAGATTGAATATGTCAAATAGCGAATATCAAACCAACATAGATCGTCCAAAGTGGTCAACCAGATCAACTCAAAACACGAAAGTGATCTAAGTTGAAACTGATACGATAACTAGCAATCGTGCAACTAGATTAGAAGATCAGACTGAACCGAGACAATTCTAATCTAGCCGAATGATTACTGTGGCCCAACGGAACGTAGGACTTACCCCTCTATCGGAGATCGAGACGATGCAGCCCCACATCAGGTGCCAAGTTCCGCCAGAGTTGAAACCTCGGTTAGGAGGGTGGCGATGCACCGAGAGTAATTGATCAATTGATTGGTAGATGATTTACAATGACCCGAGGCATACATATTTATACCCTCGGGTGGATAGTAGTCCATGTCGGACATAACACACGACTCCTAATAGATAAAAAGAAATAACAAACTCTATCTCTAATTTCTATTGAATACGACACGAATTACAATAGATAAAAGAAAACAAACAAGTCCCGATCGAACTTTAATCTCTTAGAGATAAAATCCTATCTAACTCTAACTAGTAGATAAAATTACGCCGCCACGCCTTGGTCTTCACGATTCCCTGTTGAATTCGAACTCTTTCGGATAAAAGTTTATATCAGCGATTGTACCTTTTCTTATCCGAATCCAATAAGGAAATTTACTAAATTTTGGTGTTAACAATGGGTCCCACATGTCAGCGACTCAATGTCATCGAGAATGTCACGGGACAATGTCACTGATTCTGAATCCGCTGGGAGGAGAAAAGGTGGTGTAGGGTGGGCCCCACGGCTGGGAGGAGATGGCAAGCCTGCTTTGGATAGCCAAATTTGGCCACCCTAGCTACTCATTTGGCCAGCGAGATGGCTTAGCCATCCAAATAGAGAGACTGTTGGACCTTGTTTTTCTACTTTGTTGGCTATTTTTTAGCTTGGAGAGTGGGATAGCAAGACTGTTGGAGATGCTCTTAGGAGATAGGAAGATGGGGAGTCTCTTGGATAGTGGTATGGCTGTGGGTGGTTGTGGCTCAGTGTTGGTGTTAAGGGTACAGTGGAAAAGATGGTTAGGAGGAATAGGCGATGACGGGGCGACCCTGAAAGATGGGAATGATAGACATTCGGGGAATATTACCACTGCCACATGAGTAGAATGAGAGGTGGGAAGATAAACGTAGCTAGTGTGGTGGGTATCATCGTTGCCATCGAGGTTAAAGGGTGATGCATTGAAGTGGGATGCTAGTGGTAACGCTATAGGGTGGCGGTGGTGTTGGGGGGAGGGGGCGATGGGAGAAGAGATAAGTTGAGTACTAGAACAACATGAATCTTAAAGAGATCTAGACCATGAAAAAAATGATATTGATGAGTTTTCAGTCACACAAAAGACGAGGAAAAATTTAAGAGTAATCTACGTAAAATAACGTAGCCATTATTCTCACATTCTGCATCTATGCTCATAGTAGCTGGGCATAAAAATGTCAGATAAAAAAATCAACTAAACTTCAAAAATACTCACAGATTAACTATTTGTATATGACCACATCTTTTATGACCAAAGTCATAGAAAACCACATATATTATAGCTTATGGCACATAATTGCGAGTAATTTAGTACTAAGGTTTCATAAAACCCTACTCCAGTACATGTTCACCCTGAAAAGTGTTGACGGAATTTTATTATTGGGATTGATTTTACTTTTCTCTGTTTTGAATTTTGTTGTTTTAGATATGTTGAGTTTACCTAAAATTTAAATAAAGTGGAGTTCAAGGAAACCTTTTTGACCCTAAAAACTATGGTTACCTGTCACAAGTCATAATACACTGGTTCTTTACAACTGTAACTAACATAGGGTTTTCCTAAATGTAATCTTTTCTATTTACCCTTTTTAATTATTAAATGTGTTTTGTTTGAGAAAATAATGAAAGTGAACTTTAAAAAGCTAATCTAAGTAAATTTATTTGAAATATTAAATTTGGAAGATACGTAGGTGGGTCTATTGTCGTGCTAAAATAAAGTACGAAAATAAAGAGAGAAAATTAATGGACAAAATGCCGCTCTTATTCATGCTATCTGGACTGAAAATACGAGGGGGTGACTAGGCGGAGACCTCCCAATTTGGTAAAAAAAAAATATCGAAAATATAAGTGTTGCATTTTAAAGTCATGATTTTGTAAAAAATACCGCCAACGGAAATAAGAGGTATATGTTGTAAAAGAATAAATCTAGTCATTGATACATTTAAAGGATGCGGGGCACATACATTTAAAGAATAAATAGTTGTTAAACCATTTTATTCACTCTTATACATAAGACATCAAATTTTAATGCCAGGAAAATACATATTTATTATCATATATAATACATCAATTTTTAATGGTGAATCATTGATTGAATAAGTGATTTGGGAGAAAAAATCATTTGAAAAAGCCAGGAGCTGATGTACTAAGGTTGTTTTCTTTTGAATAAATTATTTTTAGTTTTTTCTCTGACTTTTATGCGCATATTTATCCAATCATTTAAAAACCATATCTTTTTTAACCGTTGGATAAGCATGAAAAAAAACATATCTTATCGGTTGGATAAGCATGCATATAAAAGTCAAAGAAAAAACTAAAAAAAAATTAAAATTGGTATAGAAAATCATCATCTCAACCTGCTAAAATAAATCTTCAACACTGCCATAGTTAATTCTATTAAATAGCTATTAAAAAAATTTGACCTCACATAAACATCTTTCATCTGCCAGGAACAGGGCTAAATGTCATGAATACTGGACATATACTTATGTTAGGACATTTGATCCCTGGTTTGGGTTGGATGCATGGTGTGAAAGCAAATCTCCACGTATGATGTAGCATAGGCGTTCCTCGCAATTTCGTGCGAACAACGGTGGTTGCTACGCATGAGCATAGTAATGGTATTTCATAATCACATTTGTTTGAGATACTCTGAACAAATATCTTGCCTTGTCCTCAGAGAATCCCGTGGGATTCCCCAGTCTTATCCGCAGTATGATTGTCATGTCACCCTCACCCCATTTCTGGATAGATCCCATCAGTACTCCACCCACACGACATGCCCATTCCGCCGATTTATCATGTAACCTACGCTCTTGTCGCCGAGCCTTCGCCCAGAAACTGTCACAAAATTACCCATGGATCCGTGTTTTTCTCCGACACCACCAGTCGTTCGTAATAAAAATGAAGTTGTTTATATCATCTATTGTCTATTATTTGTTTTAAGAAGTATATCTATCTTATCGTATCAACTAGTCCTAACCACTCAATATTTAATTATCTTTTAATATTTCCATTTTAATCAGTCACACCCTTTTTCTAATTATTTTCTTATTAATACTCATACTCATATTTAAAAGTTTACATTATAAAACAGACAAAGTAATTAATTAGTAGCAGTGCCTTGAAGATTCGATCGCAAAGCAAACAATTGGTCGAAAGATTAGGCACGCTTTCTCTATATTTTTTATGACCACCGTCATCGGTGCATATTTATGTCTCGGTAAAAGTAAATTATTATGTTATATTCGGTTTAAAGGAATTTTAACCTATATAAATAAAAAAAATAAAGAAATAGTAATGTATGATAACATTAATTTATATGAATTTTTTTAAGATGTTTAAGTGGATAAAATTTTTCATCTATTTCCTCTCAACAACTTGAATGAAAATTTTTTAGAGTATTCCAATTAATAAGAATTCAATCATTTGTTTTTTCCTTAAAAAAACAAGTAGGTTCTTATAAGGGATCATATTTTAAACTAGAAATATGTTTTGCTTGGTCACAGGGATTAATGTTTTTCTCTGCATAACATAAGATTGAAGTTATCGCCTGTAATTAAGTTATGCGAATGATAGCTGGCACCGCGATGGCAACGACATAGCAGCTATTCTCCGTTCCAGAAAAACCAAGTACTAAGTTTAAATTTAAATATACATTATGTCTATATGTAAACCGAGCGATTTATTTTTTCTGGACAACGGAAGTAGGGACGAATAATATGATATTACTTTTATATTATTTTTTTGCGAAAACCGTAAAAAGAGCGTCGGGAACCCGTTTCATCATCAGAGATAGAGGGAGTAAGAAAAAACATAAAAAAAAAAGCTAGCCACGCTACTATATTCGGATTTGTAGTTAGAAAAATCTTCTTTACGTTCGATCATAATCATCTTAATATTTTGAGATAAGCAATTGACTTGTAAATTGATTTATTGATAGAAATTGATTTAAAAATATTTAAGGGGTGGATGTGAGCGTCTGTGACTAATGTGGGTCAAGTAATGATATTGGTGTTCAGAAACGATTGGTTTATCCATGTGTGTAGGTGACTGAGGATTATAACTAGATTCATGAAGAAATTGAGGTCTGTATGATCGAGATGCCATGTAACATGGTTAGGCTAAAGTCGTGATTTTGTAGTCAACATCAATTAATGGTGAGATCGTGACTAGGCTCAGAGAGGAGCTGAGATCCAAACGATGGAGAAAATCGAGTGATGATGTTAAATATAAGATGTCACATAATGAAAGAATACCATGTGGAAATGAATTCGTAGCGAGGTTCACAAATCATGTGTGAAGGCATTCATGCGTGCGATGAAATCGGAGAACGGAATTGGATGAGAAAATCAAAAAGGGGAATAACAGTGGAATCGCTACAGTAACGCAGAATACTATATCGTTGTACTGTAGCTTGGGAAGGAAAGATCGATGCTAATCGGATTAAGCCTTCAGTCCGATCTGGTTTAAGGATTTTGGGTAATTCGAAAATTGAGGAACGAGTCCTATTCGGACTAGAGTTCTACTAGGACTAGGATTAGGGATTCTACTGCTAATTGGTGTGGAAAGTTTCTGTTATAAATAGACAGAGAGGTTGAGAACTTTTGTATAGCTTGCGGTAGAGTACCTCTTGCGTAAACCTGTCGTGGAGCAGTAGAGCTTGAGGGCACGTAAACGGGGCCGTGGAATCTCGGAACCCCGGCTGCGGTGGAGGTGGGAGGACCGACCGACGTCCAGAGGAGAGGCGCCACCGCGGCGCTCCCAGATAAGCCTTGCAAGGAGGACACGTACGTCCCTATTAAAAGGAGACATCTTTCCTTCCTCCCTCCCGTGGTCCACTCTGATTCCCCCCTCCTCTTTCTCAGTACTCGTCGTCCTCTTCCTCGCGTCGGGGAATCAACAAGGGGATCGCGACTCGAGTGAGTGAAGCTAGCCTGCTGGTGGCAATGCTGGAGGGGAAGGCGCGGGTGGAGGACACCGACATGCCGGCGCGGATGCAGGCGGCGGCGACGTCCGCGGCCTCCCGCGCGCTTGACCTCTTCGACGTCGCCGACTGCCGTGCCATCGCCGGACACATCAAGGCGGTAAGTACCCCCTTCTCTGCTGACGTTTCTTTGTCAGCCCGGCGGCGCTGGCGGGTGGATTCGATTAGTAAATTCAGGATTTGGGGGGATGATTGATTAATTCGGTCGATTTCGTTTGGTGTTGCAATGCAGGAGTTCGACAAGAGGTACGGGGTGGGGTGGCAGTGCGTGGTGGGCGCCAACTTCGGCTGCTTCTTCACCCACACCAGCGGCACCTTCATCTACTTCTCCCTCGAGCGCCTCTCCTTCCTCCTCTTCAGGGCCGCCGCCGCCTAAATCCGCCGTCGCCGGCGAAATCGAACGGCGGCGAGCCATACAAGGAGAACAGCTTATGCACGCAGGAATGTAAGCTCGCTCAGATGTGCACGTGCCCACCTTCTCTCTTTGTACATACACCATGGTTGTGCAATCTTTGTCTGCTACTCTGCTCCCTCTCGATGCTGTTCGTTTTCTTGGTCTCCCCACCATGGACATTGACCTACCAAGCTTCCATTTTTTAGTTCGATGGCGTTTCATCTCCGCCTACGAGTTCAGCGTATCCAGCTCAAAATCAAGAAAGAAAGAAAAAATTTCTCTGGCTGGATGTGCGAGATCTTTTCTTGCAGTGCATTCAGTACGGACGCTTGGATGGATGTGATGTGTGAATTGCGATCGAGATGAACTTCTCCCTGTACCTTTTTTCTTCTATTGAACGTGGCAGAATGGACACGGTAATGGTGGCGCTTTCTCTTTCATTTGCTTGGATGGTTGAGGGGTCCTATTAAATCTCGCGAAAACGAAAGCAGAACGCCTGCCCCATGATTGCGAATGACAAAAAACCCCGCGTGTGAAGGAAAGAAAGCAACTTGCATAGTTAGATGATTATCTTTTTCTTTTTCTGGATGGTCTGACGATGAAAACCTGAGAGGGTAATCTTTTTCTTTTTCTGGATGGTCTGACGATGAAAACCGATGAAAACTTGAGGCTGTAGGTTCTCGTTAGAGCGAATTTATTAAGACTCTACCGGCTAACATCGTCCAGATATTTGTTTGGCAACGCTAGGGAATGGCATGGTTGGTTTCCATTCATTTCCCGCCCACTAATGTTTTGTTCTAAAACTTGTTTAAAATGTAAGCTTTTTTAATATTAAATCTTATATAAAATATAATGTGTTTTTGTTTTTATTGATAGTATTATTTATTATATCGATCACTTCCCTATTCAATATTCATCGGTTTTTACGTACATGTTTTAAATTATTAAACGATATGTTTTATACAAGAATGTTTATTATAAAATTTTATCAACTTGTCTTTTAAATTAGATTTTTAATTCAATAGTAGTTAATTTTATCATTTATAGTATTAAATAACTATAAAAAATGAGATAATCTTTACCTTTTGATAAAAAAACAAAACATTTATCTCTACATATCCTTCCACTAATATCCAGTAATCTTCTCAATCCTAATCACTATTAATCAACCTAGAAATACTTATATTTTTTTACCGCAACACTCTCCTAGACATCATATACTCAAGTAGTTGTTCCGGGTGGCAGGGAAAGCTAGCTTTTGTACTGATTATATTTTGGTACATGATTAAAATCCTAAAATGCTTTATTTTAAAATGGAGGGAGTAGTTTGTATCAAATTTAGTTCTAAAACATAGGTTTTAGGTGTGTTTGATTGGTTGTACATCTCCGGATAGGATATGTTGGTCCATTTTTTGGATATGTTTGGCTTGTGGGCGAAATTTGATGTGGCAATTGAGAAAGGGAATATTCTATCAAGATGATAAATGAGTGTGTCCAGATAAATTGAATGGATAATCTCATCCTCCTTTAGTAATAGTGATTATTAGTATTTGTTTAGTAATAATTAGCATGTTTTGTCATTAATTAGTAATTACAAAATTTAAAGTAGTCTTAATTAAGAATAATAAATTTATTTTGTTGTTAATTGGTAATAATTACGATAAGATCTATGATGATTAATTTATATAATTATTATTATTATTATTAACTTAGTATGCTCATCACATTCACCCTCATCCATCCAAAAAAAATTTAAATATACCATTTAAACTAACTAAACATAAAATTGGATCACTATATCATAAAAATATGGATGGACATATACCATACCACCTTTATTACTTAGCAAACGCATCCTTATGCAACTAGTTCTAGATTATACGTTTTAATATCTTGAGACAGGATAGAAGATGAATTTTTTTTTCTTAATTATTCCTTTATAACCTCCAGGTAGGCATGTTGAAACCCCAGGTCAGGGCGGGCTTTAGGCTAGCATTAGAAAAGGTCCAAAAATCCTAAGCTGGAACATCACCTGAGTTCGAGCCTGACGGTGCATCCCACTAAATTTTTTAATAAGATTTTTTACTATCAAATATTATGCGATTCTATTATCAGACGATTCTACTGCTACGAATAAGCACATTTATAAACCAATTAATAATTGGTTTATAAGTGGGTTAGCGGGCTAGTCCACTTACACCCTTAGGTGCGAACGGGCCAGCACGATGGGACAGTGGACGGCTATGTTGGACCTAGCTCGAGATTGAACGGTGGACGATAGTGCATAGGGACCAGAGCACAATTAACAAAAAGCACAGGGATTTCTTTGCAAACATGATGGTGGTATGGCTGTTCAGTGCCCATCCCCGAACCAATCCATACCACCCATCTATCCAAAATGATTCGTTCAATACGACTCGCACTTAACACACGCAAAAAAAAATGCTCCGTAGTCCAATGTATAACGAGTTGGTCAAAAAAACAAAGATGCTACCTTTGATCCCTAACAAAGTTATGTTTAATTTCCCTGTTTTTTGTTTTTCCTACAAGTGTCAGTTTTGATTTATTTCTTTTTTGCCGTTTATACTAATACAAATTTACAATCATGTTTAATTTTTTTCCCTTTAACCTGCCACTGTAGTTTTGATTTATTTCTTTTTTTTGTCTTTTATATCCAATACAAATCTATAATTAGTAAAACCATAACACAACTTACCTTTAATTTTCCAAAAAAATCCATGTAGAAATACAATTAACAATAAAAATATAATTACAATAGCGTTAGGATTATGTTTCTACTTATTTAAAAGAAAACAATTAGATGTTTCGTCTGCGTAAGACGTGAAATTTATGTCCAATTTTGATTTCGGTTCCAACAACAAATAAGGTTAATTTCTATCCTAGACACTAATTACTATTCTAGCCTCATGCATGAACTTCCTTCTTTATCCAGAGTCCTAGTACTGGAACACCCAATATATAAATACTAGATGATGATAGCATAAAGATGAGAATATATCTTACTCAACTATAATAACTAAAGAACCTGAAAGAAATTTCAAATACTTAGTTTATTGAAGAAGCATTCGCCGAGGTACAGGCGGAGAGAGAGTGTCAATAGCTCCTGTACTTCTCCGAGCTTCTTCTTACTCTGTGCCTATTTTCTAACTCCGAAGAGTATGTAATTGTGAAATGACAGTGATGGAACTCCTATTGAGTTGTAGTGTGTGTGCATAAAGAAACTAACACCTATTTATAGTTGTTCTAAGGTGGTTACTAGGTCAGTTAACACTCTCGTAACCTATCATCGATAGATCATTACCAGCATACACATCGAAGCAGAAGATGAAGTGAGCTCCCTATGGTTTGGTCGAACGCCCTATGATGCCAACCGGTGGGTCCCACCTCTCAGCCAACGACTACAAGAGAAGCTGACTTGTGCGCCCCTAGGTCGGTTTCATACTGAGTTGGCGCTTTTAAGTCAGTTTTGCACTAACTAGTAGGTCCATTGATCCATGTACTCACATGTGATTGGGTGGAAGTATGTTTCTTCTTACTTGAGGTGTGTTTTCTCTAAAAATACCCGCATACAGATAATTCATCGACAGTTGTGGAATTTGGTTACTAACAACCTCTACTGGTAGGTTCAATGCTCATTTTGATTGCCTTTATGCCGGCATCGACAGTCAAATATTGGACTTTATGGATCATCAACACCTACTACCGCGGTAATCTTGGCGGTTACTAACAGCTAGATTGGGCAGAAAAAACTAAAACCAAAAAACCGAATCGAGCAGATGGAACCTAAACTGAACTAATCAAATCCAAATATTTCAATCACTAGTTCCGTCGCCAGTTGGGACTAAACAAAACAATTTTAGGCAATGGAAAATTTACTAATGGTTTGAACCATTATTGCAAACTAACACTAGGAAATTGCAAAATGACCACAAGAACTATCATTGAAGTGACATCCTTGCAATGTAAAAAAAAATAGTGGCAAATTTATAAAAGCTTCAAAATAATTTTGCTAAATTCGGTTATGGTTATTGGTTAACCATAAAAACTAAACTAATATAAATAACCAGACAACAAACCTAGCTAGTATCCCACAAAGTCCAAGAAACTATACAACTAGGATGCTATGTTTGGAAGATATATTTGTGATTTGATGTTGTTTATGTTTTGTATCACCAATAATATTTCGGGTGGCACATGAGATCGAAAGTATGATGATGCGCAAGAGGCTAGGATTGCCTAGATTCAAGCTCTCAAGGATGATATAATATCCTACTCTTGCTTAATTATACGTTGATTGTCTATAACCACATAACAGCCTCTGCAATAAGTAAAATGTGTGATCGGTTAGACTACGCTCCCCGAGAGACCCCTACCTCCCCTTATAAACTGAGGGAGGGGTTATAAAAGATATATACCTAATCAAATATGACTAATCTTATGTGACTGGATATGGAAACCGGATGTAGAATACTAATTCTTGCATATTATTCCTAGTCAGTTATAACCCAATATCTACCTTTACATATTCCTTTATAATTTGGAATCTCCTTTCCTACACGAACACGTATCGTACATAGATATAACCATATCCAGGTATCCCAAAATGTCATCTTTGGCTACTGAATTATCCAAAAAGATAGAAAATAGGGGAAATGTTGCCAAATTTATTTTTTATCCCTATCATTTTTTGTTGCAACATCGATCTGTCAAATTTTGGTCGTACCCTAGCTAATTTTGTTCTTGATTTTTTAATAACCAAATTTCCTCCTTAACCGAACTAACCAAACCCAAATAACCGAACCCCACCTGTACCAGCGGTAAAATAAGCCCGATGTGTACAGGAAAACACGTACCAATCAAATAAACAGACATTGTGCGCCAATCTGACATTCATGCTGATTTCTACAGCGATGTACAATCTATGTGTTCACTGGTAAGAAAATGTTCAAAGAAAGTTAACTGTTGCAGACAAATAAAAAGCTGAATTTATGATTTACCGTATGTTATCTTTATGCGTTTCGTTCCCTTGTACATTTTGCTAACTTGACGAGTAGAGATTAAATGTCTATTATTGTTTACAACCTTTTCATATGAATAATAACAATATAGATAACCAGGCCAGTTCGTTTTCAGTTACCAAGTTATCTGCCACTCTAAGAAAATATTATTCATTAATTTTCAGGACTACCCTTAAACAGGGAACGAGCAACACTTGCATATATAGCCATGAAAAAGATAGCTTCAATAATTGGTTTGGCCTTATTATTTACGAGAGTCATGTAGAACATGCTTTTGTAAATAGTACGAAGTACCTACTTAATATTGGTCTCACCAGATGTTTGTATTGTAGGAGTTTATTTATTTTATCCTTAACAACTTAAGACGTATCCGCAACGAAGTCTTGAATTATAGTGCGAAGTGCAATTGGAATCCTCACAGAGTGTGTATTGTTGTCTAGCCATGTCAAGCTTCCAAATGTGTAGCCACCCTGAACTTTCTGCCTTGCCACAAATGTCACCTTAAAAGTTGCAGTCCTATTGCCGCCTTTGATGAATTTGATCACTAAAGGTTCGACAATCATATTAACCCCTGCCGGTGCATCAACCACTGCCTTGTAAGTTGCTTCAAAACCTCCAACATTAGTGACAGTGCGCTGTACTGTAACATTGTCCTTGAGATCTGGCACAACGATAGATGGTAGGTTGAGCTGGTAGAGCTGCCCCATGTAGGACTTACAGTAATCTAATGTTGCCATGGTACAGTTTTGGAACTTTGTGTACTCTCTTGGGTCTATGTCATATACTAGACCAGGGTCTACCGCCCTCTCCGGTTCAATGTGCCCACCACCGAAGTCAAAGGGATCAGCCAGTTTCCTTGGCACCGCCTCAGCTTGGATTGGCATGCCAAATCGGTCAACCACTGATGCTGCAACCAACCAAGATACATAACAGTTAGCTTTAGGAGAGAAACAATTGATGATCTTTTGGAAACATTTTGAGGTTGTATCTCGATCTGCAGTTCCTACCAGTGGTGACAATGGCGGACTTAATCATGGCCGGCGACCAGTCTGGGTGAACCGACTTTAACAGTGCCACCACTGCCGAGACATGAGGGCATGCCATGGATGTCCCAGATATGAACTGGTACGAGTCACCCACTGCTGCCAGGATGCTGACTCCCGGGGCAGCCACATCAGGCTGTTAAAACAGTACACATATAACAGGTTAGAAAGTATGGACGAAATATGTTAAAAGTGGATATATCAATGTCTCACCTTAAGTATGGCAGGAAACTGGGTGCTTGGTCCTCTCGATGAGAACGCAGCGACCCTCGGCGAAAGCACCCCGCTTCCCACCATGGTCACCGTCTTCGACACCTTCACCTCCGGGTCCCTGGAAATTACAGAGGAGGAGGAAGAAGAAACAAATTATATAATAAGGATTTTTCTCCGACTCGAACCTTGCTAGCTTTGTTTATGTGATCGATCTAATTCCGTCTCACCCTGTGCTGCTCGCAAAGGTTGCAATTCTGCGTGCGATCTCGTTGTCCACCAACACACAGGGCATTTCGCCATGGCATCTGTCCAGTACATCAAGGAGGTTGGTGGTATATTGCGCGAAGATGAGGCCCTTGGCGCCTGCGCGGGCGACTCGGTCAAAGATGTCCTCGAACAACACCGGAGGAACCTCCTTATCCAACGGCGGCGAGCACAGCACGACCTTCTCGGTGACGTTGATCGACGCCAGTGACTCTGCGTTGCAGCTGCATATGTACGTAGATGGCGTTGGAAATGTGTATATGTACTCCAATATAATCTAGGATTCCATAAAAACATGATTACCTATCTCCATTAACAAGCGTTTGAAACTTTTTGCTTCTGCTTGTAGTGTTGTAGTAAAGGGATTGCCCCTGCAGGTAGAATATATATTACGTACGGTTAAAGAATTTACGTCAAGCTAGCAGTGCAATAAACTCATCATCCGACTCCATTTAGCCATGATTTTTTCTATTATCAAACACATTCTAGGCATGTATGACTTATATATTTTTGTTTCGAGACTAAATTAATTTCTTTAATAGGATTTATCATCAAACATTATGCTCAAAAGTTAACCGCGTTATCTTGTCAAAAACAAATGGAATATCAAGCGTATCATGAATAAGCTTAATTACCACCAATGTCTCGTTGTTCCCTAGGGACACGACGGTGGGGAAGGCTCGGTCAATGGTGGCGGCGGCCACCGTGATGACCCACGGGACGTCATTTTCAATCGTCTGCGGCACAGGGCCATCGTTCCCGCCGGCAAATACCACGGTGATCCCCCTCGCCACAGCGTGGAGAGTGCCAAGGATTTCGCGAGGCCCTCCAACTGACAGTGAAATCACGTCGACGCCATCTTTTATGGCATGGTCTATAGCCGCAAGAAGCGCCGCATCACCGCACTCTGCTTTCGATCTACCCCAGCATGCCTTGTAGATTGCCAGCCGTGCGCGCGGCGCTCCGCCGTGCGCCGTGCCGGCGCCGAGGCCGCCTTGCAGGTGGCTCACGTTCCTCACCTGGTTACCGGCAATCGTGGAGGCGGTGTGCGTGCCGTGGCCGTTGAGGTCCCTCGGCGACATGTACTCATTCTCGAGTTTTTCTTCGGAAACACCACCCGTGTACCACCGTGCACCGATTATCTTTCTGTTGCAGCTCGCAGCGTTGAATTCTGTGCCGGTTTGGCAAACACCCTTCCACCGTGCTGGTACAGGGCCGTAGCCTTCGTCGTTGAAGCTTCGTGATTCAGGCCATATACCTATCACATATATATGTTGTCAACGATTCAATTACATGGAGCCATTAATTATTTCAAGATTCCTTTGTCTTCCGTCCTATTTAATTTGCTCACTTATTTTGCTTTCTTTTGCTTATACTTGTAAACCAAAATTTAAATTCTCAATCTTAAATTCGGAGTTAATTTTACAGTTTTTTCATCGTAGTTTATTTTTCAGCCAATTTATTTGAAAATTATTTTTTATTTGCAAATATGTTGTTTAACTTTTTTTCCTTAAAGAAGACAAACAATCACCCTCTTGCTAAATATCTTTCAACAAAATCAGAGAGAGAATCTTTCGAAATTTGAGTGCATGGATGTGCTTCAAGGTTCCTTTATGCATGGCATGCCGTAGTATCTACCTCATTGTATAGATTGTTTAGATAGCTCCATATAAGTTGTCTGGTAGTTAAATGCAAGCTACAATATAATTACACTTTTATTATACTATAGTTATCTTCGATAGATTTTAGTTCTTTTTCTATTGGAAGTTATATACTTATCTTTCATTAAAGTTTAATTTATGGTTTAAACATTCAAACCTGAATCGATGACGCCGACGATAACATCTTCACCATACTTGGCCTTCTTAGGAAGACTTGACTGTTCATAGTAGTTGAGAGCAAGAAAATCATCCCAACTTCGAGTCGTGTGCACTTTGCGGTGAGTATTAGGTTTTACGTAGACAACTCCAGAGGATTCTGCATAGGAGACGAGTCATTGTTGTATGTATTGTGCAACTATGCAAAAGCACCATTTATTTTGTAAATTTTAAAGATTTTTAGAGTAAATTTTGATATCTCTCCTACATTTATAGTAGTGAGCTACCAACAAATACCAATTATGCCGTACTGTCTACCTCATTGTTTAGATAGCTTCATATAAGTTATATGGTAGTTAGATGCAAGTTACAGTACAATTACATTATTATTATACTATAGTTATATTTGATAGATTTTAGTTCTTGTTCTATTAGAAGTTGTATACTTATGTTTCATTAAAGTTTTTTTTAATGGTTTGAGCTTTCAAACCTGAATCGATGACGCTGATGATAACATCTTCACCATACTTCGCCTTCTTAGGAATACTTGACTGACCAGAGTAGTCGAGACCAAGAAAATCCCAACTTCGAGTCGTGTGCAATTTGTGGTAAGTATTAGGTTTTACGTAGACAACACCAGGGGATTCTGCATAGGAGAGGAGTCATTGTTGTATATATTATGCAACTATGCAAAAGCACTAGTTATTTTGTAAATTTTAATGATTTTTAGTGTAAATTTTGATCTCTCGTCTACCTTCCTAGCAGTGAGCTAGGTACCAAGAGAAGTACCAATTATCACTAATGCATGTTTTTGAAAACTTAAATATACACTATGGAAAATTTATGTCATTGTAATTTTGGTACTTACTTGAAAGTTCCTCCGCTTGAGATTCTGTGAGCATTGCCGCGAATCCTGAGAACCCGTGCCTATAACTATACACTATTGACTTCATAGCTTCGTCGTTACTGTTTCATTGGCAAAAACAGCAAAATCTGTATTAGCAACCTGTTTCTATTTAGCCTGCGCTTTTACAGCTAGATTAAATCACTAGTCATTCTCCCACAACTTGATGTTACCTCCCAAGAACAGTAGTGAGTGTGTCATAGTGCGACGCGGTGACCACCGATGGGTCGTCGTGTTTCTTCTCCCCCATGTACACAATGTAAAGCTGTAATTTCAATGGTAAATGTTTCAAGTAAATCGTACTATCACAGTACTGATTTCACAAAAATACAGCAAAATTATCTGTCTTCAAGGGGGAACAGTAGCACAGCAAAAAAATCGACCATCTTAGTTAATTAAGCATGCATCTTACTTCTTTTGACGCATTAGCAGAATGGTGCAGGAGTTGTATCATGAACACCAGTAGCAGAGCAGAACAGAAAGTTGATCTGAACTCCATTTTTTGGTCTAAAGCTTGCTGTGATTTGGTGGCCTTGATCTCTCATAGGCCTAACAATTTATAGCAGCCAGGAATTGAACAGTAAGCGCACATGAAGTTATTTGGGCACATTCAAGAGTTAGGTCTTAGATCGTAGTCATGATTAATATTTTACGATAAATAAATTGTTTATAAATTGATAGAATTTGGTTTGGAAACAGTTATGGTGTTGGTGTCGGTGTGTGTAACTAATGCGAGTCAGGTTGCGATATATGTGCTCGAAAACAGTTAGTTTGTCTCTATGTGTGCAGGTGACTTGAGGTCAGCTGTGGTCAATGGCGAGTACTGTAACTATGCTCAGGAAGGAACTAAGGTCTGGATAGTCAGGATACCATGTGACATGGTTGGACTAGAGTCGTGATCCTTTGAGTTCAATATCGGTTAACGGCATCGGGATCATGACTAAGCTTAGGGAGGAGCTGAGATCCGAATGATCGAGGATGTCAGGTGACGTGTTGAATACGAGGTGACATATGGTAGATGTATACCCCGTGAGAAGAAATCATAACGGGCTTTGCATGCTGTGTGTGTAAGTACTGGAAAAATATAAAGGAAATTGTGAAGAAAATTGAAAGGAAATCCGTGGAGAAAAAGAGAAAAAAAAAGACTTGCTACAGATGAAAGGAAATTGAAAGGAAATCGTTCCAGCAACAACGGACTACTGCAGCGCGTGGTCCCGTAGCACGTCGGCTACTGTAGCGGACAGGGATTCCTGTAGCCCGACGGGTACTGTATTACGGAGTTCGCGGTTCGAAAAATTACATTCTAGTTGGAGATAATTTTTAGAGGGATGAATCCTATTAGGATGATAGTGCTATTCGTAGTTACATATAGATTTTTTGATAAAATAGAGACTGGGGAAATATGTTCCTGCTGTATCTTTTGTGAGATTTATAATTAGAAAATTAAAAGTTTAGAATATTTTTTTTATTCTAGATCGAAAAATTTTGAGAGGAGTGTAGTTGGTGCATAAATACTATTTGATGCAATAAAGTTAAGATCATTCAATCTACATCTTCTGGTTTCATCTATCGGTGTTTTTCTCGATCACGGCGATCTGATCGGCGGGACAGGAATGACGTGACCGGAGGTAATCTTTTATTTCTGCTAAAAGATTTGAATTTGTGATATACCTACCATTCATCCTACTCTGGTAGGTGTTCTAAACTCTATTTCGGTCCTATAAGTGGTATTAGAGCCTCGTTTGCATCTTTTTGGATATTTGATCTTGAGTTGCCATAACCAATAAATTTTCAACAAGTCACATGTGTTCGATGGTACCAATTTTTCCTATTGGTGTAAAAAGATGAAAGATTATATTATGGCTAAGGATTATGATATTTGGTTAAAAGTTGGAAACTCTAAGAAATTTTTGCTGCTCGAAAAACTGAATTTGAAAATAATGACAAAGCTCACAATATTTTACTTAATGGAATACCGTGTTCTGATTTTGATTGTGTTTCTCATCTTGAAACTACGAATGAGATTTGGATAGCCCTAAATAATTTTCGTGAAGGGACTTTCAGTATCAAGAAACTTCGCAAAGATGTTTTTAAAAAGGATTACATGAAATTGAGATAAAATTTGTAGAGTCCTTGGATGATTATCTTGCTTGTTTCAATAAAGTTTTAAGCAATCTTAGATCTGTTGATGTTTTCTTTGAAACAAATTATTCTCAATCCGAAGTTTCTCAATACTTTTTGAATGGTCTAGATATGTCTACTTGGAAGACGAAAGTTACATCTTTTCAGGAGTATGTGAACAAGTTTGCTTTGACTTTAGATTTTCTTTACACTAAAATCAAAAGTCATGAGATGAATATTCTAACTCGTAAACTTGAGTCTAAATCTAATGCTTTGGGTTCTCCTACATTCTCTATTGATAATAGCTCTTCTTCATCAACACTTAATGTCTTTTCTACTTTTAACGCCATGACTGATGAGGAGGAGGACTTGGTCGCACTTATTAAAAAGTTGTCTCGAGCTATGAATAATATCGGGTTCAAGAAAAGAGGAGATCAAGTTCATTGTTTTGCATGCGGAGAGCTATATCACATCCGATCTTGTTGTCCCAAGCTAGGGAGGGGAAGAAGGATGACAATAGAGACAAGTTCAAGGATGATAAGCCGAGAAATTCATTTAGAGGAAGGAGGTCAAAGGAGTCTCATGAGAAAGTGCTGAATCATGTATATGTAGCATTTGTGTCATCCAACGAAGTTGATTTTGAGGGTAATGAAGATAATGATAAGAGAAACAACATTGTTGGAGTGTGCCTTATGGCGTGAAGCTAGGAAGATTCCGAGAATGAAGATAATGAGGTAAATCCTCCAAGAGAATTTCTCGAAAAATTATACTGTCTTTTAATTCAAAAATAAAAAATGTGAAAAGAAAATTAGACAACATGAGTTCACCATTGAATCTCTTAATTCTGAAATATCTAGATTAAAATCTCTTATTCATGATGATGATGATGATGATGATTGTAAAAGTTGTGAGGTTTTGTTCTCTAAAATTTCTCAATTAAGAAAAGTTAAAAAAAAACTTGAGTTTACTTTTGCTCTTGGAGTTGCTATGCATACACACACTATAAATGGGTTGTTGTTAACTAAAAATGCTTTGAAAAAATATCAAACTGCCTTTCTTGCTAGTTCAATGTTTAATTTGACTTGTGCAAAAAGGTGGTGTTCTGAAATCTGAAAATTGTTCAACATGCTCTGCTAATGAGAATAAACTAAAACACGCTTTGGAATGTGTTATACAAATGGAGGAAGTTGTTAAAAGACATGAAGTGATTCCTTGCAAAAATTGTCCTACTTTAACTCAAGAAGTTTCTTACTTAAAAAATTCTTTGAAAATATTTTCTAATGGTAAAAAGAAACTCAACATGATACTTGATCAATCTAAAGCTAGCACAAGCAATCGTGGTTTAGGTTTTAATTCTTATGTTCACTTTTCTAGAGATCCTCCTACTACTGTTTTAAGTATTGCTAAAAATGGTGAAATTTTGACTGAACCTGAACCTAATGCCACTATGTTTAAATCTGCTGGCATCATGTCTTCTTTGAGTGCAGCTTCATCAAAGGTTGCGATTGCTAAACATGTTGTGAATGCTACAACTGTCTTTAGTGCTAAATATGTTATTAGTGCTAAACATGATGTTTTAACTTCTGCTCATCGTGAGAAGTATACATGTTCTTTTTTTGGTAAAAATAGTGTTTACGTCAAAAATTGATCTGATGACTGGTCACATACGAAGACCTGATAGTCTCTTCTTAGAACGCTCTAGTGCAGGACCTAAATTCTTAGAATGCGTGGGCGTGTCAATCAGTTCGATCCTGTAACTAACAAGATTATGAATAAAACAAGTCGATCGGCTATCGAGCTGATAGATAAGTAAGAATTCAGCCGATCGGATGTTGATGTAGCAACATTTAACCGATAGGCTGGACAATTGGCCATTGGAAGCTTGGATCCGCTACGAATCGGATTCAAATATACATGGATAGTAATTAAATAAACAGTGAGTACTTTGCTACGATCGGCTAAAACCAACTAGCTAGCATGTAATCCTCATAAGCCGATGCAACATAAATCCATACTGATCTAATTAAATCAAGTCGATTGGTGTAGAAATAATCCAGTAATACAATCAACTACTCTTATTGATGTAAATGTAATGAGCATGTAGATCGGCAAAGATCATCGGCTATAAAAGACTGACGATCAATCATGATCTATAAAATAAGTTTTCTGAGAGATTAATTTGTAAAATAAGTTTTTAGAAATGACCAAAATGTCAAAGTTGCAGTTATTCGGTCATATTCAAGAATTACGTTTCAAGGATTTTTTTTCGTTGTTAAGACTATTATCCTTTCCTCCTTTGGTGTTTTCTTCCTGTATCGTCCTCTGGTAGTAATCATGCATCTATCGTCATTGGTTTGTTTAAATTAAGCATAAGTGAAATGACTTATCAATGGCAAATAGTTTACGAGTAAAACTTGTATGTACATATTTTTATCGATATAAATAGAATTAGTAAAAAATAAACAACAATAAAATAACCCTTTCAAAATATAAATTTTGGTTTATATCTACATAAGTACAAGCAAAAAAGATAGGTGACATCTTCTGTTCCTCCTTTCAATCATGCTCCTTATTTCTTTGTCCAAATGTCCTATCAACGACAGTGCGTGATGTTGCACGGTTAAAAAGGTCGATTCGGACAATAAGTTTACTCGGAGATTAATTTGTAAAATAAGTTTTTAAAAAATACTAACATGTCAAAATTGTAGTTATTCGGTCATATTCAAGAGTTATGTTTCAAGGACTTTTTCGCCGTTAATACTATTATCCTTTCCTCCTTTGGTGTTTTCTTTCATGTCATTGGTTTGTTTAAATTATGCATAAGTGAAATGACTTATCAACGGTAAAATAGTTTATGAGTAAAACTTTTATGAACATATTCTTATCGATATAAAAACAATTATTAAAAAAATAAACTACAATAAAATAACCCTTTTAAAATATAAATTTTGGTTTATATTTATATAAGTACAAGTGAAAAGATTGGAGGCATCTTCTGTTCTTTCCTTATTTCAATCATGCTCCTTATTTCTTTGTCCACGTGTTTGTATTTGGTAATATATAACTATGTGTACTAATAAACTGACACGGACTGTTTTCCGAAGGAAGACTACATACAGTGTACGCATTGATCAATTTGCGAAACATCAATTTTGGTGTTACTTTCTCCAGGTCTCCACCATGCTCGCAGAAGCGGATAAACATCAACATATATTAATAAGGTGCATATTATGTATAGTTATAAAAATGAGAAATTATGCACTTTGCCACGGACAATTTTCCCACAGACACTATTACTGCTGTCATGATGAACCTCCTGCCAAAAATAAAAAATAAAACGTAAAACACTCTACAAGTGTAGCCACCTTACAATCTCGCTTATAAAACACTTGGATAGTTATGGTATAAGTGTTATTCATTTGACTTAACCTTTTTAAAACTTGTAATACGCATATTTGATACCTTCAATGACATCAAATAGAAAGGATGTCAACTAAGAAGTAATCTCATCGATCTTTACAGCTTTTATATATAGCATGTCTTCATATAAGGTCATTTCAAAAATCCAAAAATTCATTTTTCAAAACGATCCATGAGCTTGTAACAAATATTTAGGGTATTAAACGCAATCACATGGAGAAAAAAACTAACTAAAAACATGTTGACCATTTTTTCTTAAGATCATCAGCTCCTGGACTTCTTTTTCTTATTCCTTGAAAATGGACAAACTTTTAAAAATCACAAAAAACATTTGAAGTCTCACTTAGTTAAATAGAAATTCTCTAGGATTATGATCAGGTATATTAGTTTAGAATATTTATTTTAATTCGATGGTTCAATTATGTCAAGTTATCTCCTTGTCTGTTCATATTCTATGTAACTTAACATTACTGAGTAACCATATTAAAGGTAACATTTTAAAGAAATATTGAGCTTGCCATATTAATGAGAATATTATAAGGATCCTAAACAACTTTGGTTCACTTGGGGACTAAAAATGATTTTTTACCATTTTTAGTGCTTGACTTTTTCTCAATGAATAAATAAAAAAATTATGAGAGCTCGTATAAATATTCTGGGTACCTAAACGATCTGAAATGAAAATACTTTCAACTACGATTTTGATATAGAACATATGCCCATCTTTGGTCTTTCATAAAACTTGCACCCTCATTTTTTTCTTATACTTATGCTTACAAGCTAAAATTTAATTTTTTTCCAACCATAAATTTGGTGTAGTTTTTCAGTTCTCTTTCATTATTTCACCTTTTGGTTTTAGATGGATAAAAACACACATATAAATGTTTTATTCATAAATATTTTTTTTCAAATATAAAAAGAAAAATCCAAAAGATGACATTTTGATATTACAATGCTCGATGAGATATGAATATATGATCAAAATGCTTGATATCAAAACAGTGGCAAAAATCAAAAAATTATCAGAAAAGTAGAGGCAAATCTGAAAGAACGTACAAGCTAGTCTTTTCACAGCTGAACTGATGCTGTTAAGTGCTCCTAATCAAATGGGGGTAAACTATTTAATTGTTGCTGATCTATTATTTTCTTTGGGGGGGGGGGGGAGGGCTATACTCTGATTTATTTACGGTTGAGTAAAGGTTATAACCGATCCTTAAAATTATAGCGAGGTGTTTTGAGATACAAAATCTTGTTTTAATGTATCATCACGGTCCAAAACTTCTTTTAATGAGTAACCCCGAAGTGATTTGTATTTTTACCTGAATAATATAATATTTAAATTAGGTATTAGGCTTGCTAGTATTAGGCCCTGTAAAAAATGAATGGATATATATATATATTATTTAGGTAAATTCGGTCTTCTCATATGGACATTGGAGGACCGACTTTTACTAACAATTTCCTCTTATATGCATGGAGACAAATCGTTAGTGAAAGATCTAGCTCACAGCATAAGTACAATTAATTATCCTGCCGAGGGGGTTCTTCTCCAATTGCCAATAACGTCAAGTCGTTCTAGAAGTGGATAAAGGTTGTGATCGAATTAGTGACCCCCTCCAGCATCGCATGAAGTCTGATCATTACATCTCAACTGCACAATTATTTCGTCAGTTGTTGAACCATGCATAATGGATCAGATCAAATCACAAAGCTTCCATGCACATGTATTGAATTAATTTGGCCTTTATTAGCTGATTGTAACAACTAATGAACCTGTCTAAGAAAAGGATAGATGCCTTTTTTGAACTGTTCTCCCTACTAATTTATGTTCATGGCTTTAAGGAAATCTAGGAACCGCGTGCCATCGAAAATTTGCCCAGGAGGCAATGGACTTGAGCTGCATGCAGATGTGTACAGTTTCGTAGGAGTGAGTAAAAAAGTGATATAAGCGGGCTCTAAAAATTACCACATTATATTTATGCTAACGTGTACAAGAGAGAAAATGAGAGATAAGAAAAAGATTTTCGAGCTAGCGGTTATTCTTCTCTTGACTTGCTCTAGCGTGCCATGTATATTTGCAGGCCTAGGTGTTAGGCTCACCTAGTTAGACTTCAAGACACGAACTGTTGGTTAGTCTAAGGATGAAATACCAGAGAACTCGTATTCTTTTGATCAGGATAAATTCTTTCATGTTTTTCTAGTCAAAGTCATATAGCTCACAGACATGCTTACATTGGTGATTCCATTAAAAATGTCACGATGATACCTTAAGCTATTATGACACGTGACGTGATAACCCGAGTTTTTCCTTAGGATAAATCGTAATTGAAAATGGAATAAATGAATTATTTTTACTTAAGCCAAGAGTTAATTAAGTGAAAATAAAGAAATAGCCGTGAAACATGTTTCTCGGCAGAGTTGTTAATGGGTCATCAGGTAACGTCTCGTTTTCCTTTCCATTTCCATTGTTTGATTCAACGCTAGACGTGCTCGTGAATTGTTAGTGTGATTCCGGGTTTCATTCGCTTCGCCACTTAGGTTTAGTTAAGAAAACAACTAGATTTTTTAAATCCATTCACGTGAACTTCTTTTAAGCCCATTCAAATCACAGTGAGTCAATAATTTTGCTAAGAATAGATTAAAAACAATTTCTTTTTTTGTCTGTACTCTCCAATATGGTGTTTCGAGCGTTTTAAGTTGCTTGTTCTAGATTTTATTGCTTATGATGCTCCTGTTTACTATGAGGACATGGCGTAGGATAGTTCAGAGCCTCGAGACAAATCACACTACCTCCTTTGATCATGTCGATCCATGTTTTAAACTTATTTTCACAAATTTAAATTATTTATGCATTATTTTAATTCATTAGGGGTTGATCCTATATGTTTACTCAGCGTTGAGTGGATGAGGCTGCATTATCCGCGCGACGTTAATAAATTAGTATATGATTAATTAATTATTAGTTATAAAAATATACAATATATTAATATGATTTGTTAAAATAATTTTTCTATAAAATAAAATATACCTTTTAATAGTTTGGGAAGCGTGCAGGTAAAAACAATTGGACTTTGAGGGTAAGTAAAGGTGAGCCGAACGCACCATTAGTGTCCATACATTGAAAAGTGGTGCAATCGTCCATGCCTCCATGGTAATCGGCAGACCCGAATAAATGTTATCGGTAGTTACACGTCATATATTAGGAATTTTTTACAAGGTTATCTTTCCAAACAAGGGCCGTGCATAACAAAACATGGATTGATAAATCAACAACCAATTAAAATTTATTATATTAAAGGAGTGCAATGAAACATATATAAATATTATCCACTAAACATTAGTCTCCAAGACGTTTATATTAAAAGAACATGTACAGTAATATTAATTGCACAAAAATATTTACTTTTTTGGAACAATTTATAAAGTGTCCGAGACGAAGTCGTGAATTACAGTGCCAATTGCAACTGGAATCCTCACTGAGTTTATTGGCTGGATACAGAGTTAAACACACCTACCAGAGAGTGTGAATGATAGATATATCATAAATCTGAATCTTTTAGCGGAAATAAAAAATTACCTCTAGTTACGTTGTTTGTGGGCCATCGATTAGATCATCGGGATCCAGAAAAACACTGATAGATAAAAGCAGAAGATGTATATTGAACGATCTCGACTTTATTTAATCGACTAGTATTTACAAAATGCACCAACGGCACTTCTCTCAAAATTGTCGATATAGAATAAAAAAACTATTATAAACTTCTAATTTTCTATTATAAATCTCACAAAAGAAACACCGGGGGCATATTCCTCGGTCTCTATTTATATAAAAAATACATCTCTAACTAAGAATATGACTTCTTATCCCAATAGAACTGTGGAACTCGTATCACCAAAATTATCTCCAATTAGAATCTAATTTTTCAAAATCAATCCTCTTCGCCACAGTACCCGCATGCAACAGTATTCTTAGTCAGACGCTACAGTCCGAGTGTGGTACAGTGCCCTGTCGCTACAGTACTCACGTGGTACCGCGCCGGACGGTGCAGTAGCTTCGCGCTACAGTGCGACATGGATTGCTCTAGCAACCTTCTTTTTCCTTTTTGTCTGATTTACTTCATGAGATTTTTTCCGGTGCTTACATACCACATGTGAATTACGATTCTATCCTACACAGTATTTCTTCACCATATATCATCTCTTATTCAATATCATTACCCCGCAAAAACAAAAGGCAACCAAGTGTCCACCATGTTTCTGTTTACTTTTTGTGTTTTTGAGCAAATCTAAAACAAAAGGCAACCAAGTGTTCATCTTTTCCACAGAAATAACATTTATACTTTTAAAACAACATATTTAGCACTAATAGTAGATTTAGCACCAAAAACAGGTTTGACATTCTTAACCTTTGATTAAGATGCACTTAAGGAAAACATGATGCCAGCAGATTTAAACATAGGGGTATTAGGTTTAGATTTAGGTCCTATTTAGTTCCCAAAAAGTTTTCTCAAAAACAACGCATCGAATCTTTCGACACTTAAATAGAGTGTTAAATATTAATGAAAATAAAAAATAATTACACAGTTATAAGAGAAATCGTGAGACGAATATTTTGAGCCTAATAAGGACATGATTAGTCATATGTGCTACAGTAACCCATATATTCTAATGACGAATTAATTAGGCTCAAAAGATTCGTCTGGCGGTTTCCATGCGAGCTGTGAAATTTGTTTTCTTTCGTGTTAGAAAACACCTTCCGACATCCGATCAAACGTCTGACGTGACATCTCTCTCAAAATTTTCTGGAACTAAACGGGGCCTTAGTCAAAATTTCACCACTCAGAGTAACACTTAAAACAGCAGGAGGATGTCTAGAAAAGTGAACGTGAGGATCAAAACCTAAGGCACGATTCTTTGTGCTAACTTCAGGTTGATCAAATATCATGTTGAGTTTCTTTTTACCATTAGAAAATTTTTCTAAAGAACTTTTTTAGTAAGAAACTTGACTAGTCAATTTTGCACAATTCTCACAATTAGTCTTAATATCTTTTTAGTTATGACATATAGAACAAGAAAGCACTTCATCGGACACCACTCGTACGATTGATATAGAGTTAAACACATCTATCAGAGATGGTGAATGATAGGTATACCACAAATCTAGATCTTTTATCAGAAATAAAAGATTACCTCTGATTACATCACATGTGTGCGCCAATCAGATCGTCAGGATCCAGAAAAACACCCACAGATGAAAGCAAAAGATGTAGATTGAATGATCCCGACTTTATTGCATCAACTAGTATTTACAAAGTGCAACAACAATACTCCTCTCAAAATTATCCATCTAGAATAAAAAAAATATTCTAAATTTGTGATTTTCTAATTCTAAATCTCACAAAAGACACACTGATAGGACTACTTATCTTAGTAAACCTCATATTTCCAAAATTATCTCAAACTAAAATCCAATTATCCAAAATCAAGGGTCCATGTTACAGTACCCGCACACGCAACAGTGTCCGAGCGCTAAATTATTCGCGTGCTACAGCGTCAGACGCTACAATTAGAATCCAATTTTGTAAAATCACGATGCAGCTGTCGATGCAGCTGTCATCACACTGGTTGTTGTTTAATATGGGAGTACATTTTTTGACGTCAAGATCGCCACCACGGTCACCGCGCGCGCGAGCCCATCGGCAACGACAAGCTTATGAAAGCTGTTACTGTTCACTGTTGTAGCGTACTCCCTTCGTATTTTTAGGTACGACGCGATTTATCATTAGTATGCTTAATTACCACCAATTTCTCATTGTTCCCTAGCGACATAACGGTGGGAAATTAAGGCTCGGTCAATGGTGACGACGGCCACCGGGATGACATTTTGAATCGTTTGTGAAGCAGGACCATAGTTCCCACCGGCGAATACCATGCTGATCCCCCGTGCAACAGTCTGCATGCAGAGTATTATGGATCTCATTAGACCCTCCCATTGAAAGTGACCACATCCAGAGCATCATCTATAGCGTCATCGATGGCTGCGAGCACTGCATCTTCGCCGTAATTCCCATCCAGGCCCCTGCCAATTAACCTGGTAGACGGCTATCCGTGCATGAGGTGCTCCACCGTGCACAACGCCGGCACCAAGGCAGTATTCGTGCCATGACCGTCGGGGTCTCTCGGTGACATGCATGTACGTACCCACCTTGCAGGCACCGAGCCATACCCATCGTCATTGAAGCTAAGTGATTCTTGCCATAGCATACTCGAACTCGTTATTTTAGGTCTTTTGAGCTAGAATCTCAATCGGTCTAAATAATTAACCCGATGATAACATCTTCTCCATAATTTGCTTTGCTTAGAAGACCTGACTGTTCGCAGTTTACACCAAAAAATTCCCAACTCTAAGTCATGCGCGCTTTGCCGTAAGTGTTAGGTTTCACATTGACAACTCCAGGTAATTCTTTGTAGGAAACTCATGAGTCAGTAGTGATCACGAATCTGTATATATATATATATATGTGAGTACAATTTTTTTTATATGTTCGTAAGGTTTTATATAATCTAGGACGAAAGTCCTCGTGTGTGGGCATTATTCTTATTTTGCAAAGTAATATGAAAACTTGCTTAATTAAAACTTAAGTTCGATAGATTCATGACGAATTTTTGGCGTATAATTTACTTTGAAATAAGAAGGAAGTGTATAAATTTAAATAGTAAGCTAGTGTGCTAAAGTTATTTTTTGTTTTGTTTTTATCCACTAGTGAAAGCTTGCATGTGTATGCTAATTATCAATAGTATATTTTTCATTTGTGGATTCGATTTGTATTTCCTAAACTAACCAATCTTGCTACAAATAGCTTGCATATTTAGTTTAAATATTTTGCCTTGCATAATCTTTCTTTTTGACAATTTAATACTTCCTAATGGCAACCCCGTGGCATCAGGCCTACGTGCAATCGAAGTGAAGCATTTTCCACATCAAGTGCAGTCGAGTATTCTCTGCTTGTGACCTAGTGAGAAAAATGGGAAATATATAGGATTTGAATGCTATGTGAAAAAGTACCTATTTGATCATTTGAAACAAATGATTGGGACTCCACGTTCCTATGACAATCTTATAGATTTCTCAATACAAGGAGGTTTTGAAAGAAAATCTTATAGATTGGTCCACCATTTAAGTAAAAATCTTAAGATAGATATAATGGAGGAAAATAATTAAGAACCATAAAATTGAAATCCGATGGCCTGATCTTCTGATTCTTTATATAATTTCTAACATTTGTCCTAATTTAGAGATTGTAACACATGGTGGCAGAGGAGCGCTATACATGATGTTTAATGGGCTTTTTCGTATATAATAATAATATATGATCATGCTTAATTTTTTGGTAGCTATTCTACCGGTACGTTTTTTTGAAACACAAGCCAACCTAAGCTGGTGTTATATTAAGAGGGTAGAAATTTTTTTACAAGCTTTTACAAGGCCACACAGGCCTGCTCCCGAGGCTCGAGGTTGCCTCAGTCTGCCGAAATGTTAACCGTAGATTCTCGCAAGATTAGTTGCCCCATAGGCCTTCCATAAGCTGATTTTCTCCATGATTTTAACCTCAAGCTGGTGTGCTGCCATTTCCTTATCAACTCTGCTATACATCCGTGCTATACATCTGATTCATGTGTCCGACGCTGGTACGACTGAAACAACGAGCAATGACGGCGTCAAGTCGCTGGGCCTCGTTGTTTGCTTGTGTACAACAAGTCCTGTACACAGAGGCCAGTCTGGTAAGAACATTTATCGATATAGCTTAGGACCTTAGGTTGCTATTGAAAATGATGCAGCCCAATGCAATTCACTCCAGATGTTAGATTAGTTCAGGCCTTCAGGATATGAAACCACTTATATTCTCACAGCCATAGCATACAAGTTCTCTAGAAAAAAAGCCATAACATGCAAGCAAAAAAAAATGATTGACCAGACTTGTTAGAAAAGCAAGGCACCAAAACTTCAATTTGCACATTCATAGCCAAAATCAGTTGATTAAACATAATACAGATATAGTGACATTCTAAATACAGGTAGAGTGACATCCAAAATCACAAACATACTGTCTAACATTAAATAAAAATAAACAAGCAAACGTTGTTTAGTTTGTCGATTGAAATCACAAGTAATGCAAGAAAAAAATCGTTCTCTTTCATTCTTTCATATGCTGGGATAGAAGCTCCGTCAGATCACCTTTTCCCTGCAAAAGTAAAAGGAACAGAGCAACAAGTTAGGGGAAAGTACTATGCACTGATATATACTAGAAGGCAACACTGAAAATTAGCACCTGAAGAAGATCCATGTAAGAACTAATGTGAGATGGTTGTGCCGGGTGATTTGATTGGAATCCCTATAAAACAATCTTGTAAAAACAATTACAATAAAAGTTTCTGTTTCTTCATTTGATAGCAGAGCACATCCTAATAGAACCGACTCCCCATGATGATTTACACCGACAAAAGGAACAAATAGCATATGGTACTTGTTAGTCAAGTACGTAGTGTCAAATGTCACAACATCTGAAAAAGATTCATAAGTAGCCCTACTTCTTGCATCCATCCACAGAACATTTTTTAGTCGAGAGTCCTCGTCCACGTCCATGACATAGAAAGAAAAAATTGGGATCTTTGGACTGCATACGTAGGAAATACTGATAAACTGCATGCGCATCTCTAGCACCAAGCTTAAACTTTCGTACATCTTGCAAATAATTCCTGCACTCCTTTTCACCAAATTGAAGATTCTCATAGCCTCCAGCATGCATAACTAGAGAACTGAAATTCTTGTTTATACGAATTCCCACTTGGTCATTCAACTCTAGCCTTCTCTTAGCTTGCAAATCAAGTTTCTTGTGGCATTTGAGATGTCTTGCTTTGCTAGGACTTACAGCATGATTATGGTCTAGAGTAAGCGTGCTAATGCAGAATTTCTCACCATGAAGATAGAAGTTAACTTTAGCTGGGCACTGCTGCCTTGTGGAGGGGTTAGGCTTGAATTCATTCGTTGATGTGTACAATGCCTTACCTTGTCTTCTACAAGCAAGTGTGAAATATCTCACCTTGCCATCCTCAATTTTTTTTGGATCCTCTTTTTATCACACAAAATCCTATCTTTCGGGCATAACTTTTATAAAAGCAAGTGGCACTGTAATCACTATCAAATAGCATACCTTTGGCTGGCTCCAACAATTTGGTTTTATCTGCTACCAGAGTACGTGAATCACTGTCAACCTCCTCAACAGCAAACTCATCTTCATCTGATATGATATGATCTTGCTCATCATCAGAACATAGATTGGTGTCCATTACCTTAATTTGGCAAGGAAAATTAAATCAATTTTAAAAGCAAATCAAATATGATCATGTATGTGTTTGCAAGCATGGAAAAACAAGAGATGTTGAAAAACGAATTGAGATAAAAGATTAATAGAATTGTTCATCGGGCCTAGAAAACCAGAGCCTAAAATTTTAGGCAAAAATTAATCAACGAATTTCTCATACCTTATGTTAGCTTCAACGTGAATACTCTGTTGTGGTTGCCGCAAAATTTTTCCCGATTAGTCTTAACTGGTTGTTATGGATAGGAGACAGAGAGGGTTTAGGGTGAGAAAGCAAATGCAGAAGATGAAAAGTAACGGCTGAGTATAGAGTAATATCGAGAAGAGAAATCGACGCAACACCGCCACCGCACGCGGCCAGAATATGGATCATCATCGACCAGTCATACGATAGTTCTACGAAAAAGTCGTGTGTATAGCATTTTCGTTTCCGTATGGTGGAAATTTCTCCTATTTCTTTCTCCCCAGATTTTCCAGGTTATCAGGATATTCTGCCAGTACGTTACCTCCCAAGAACAGAAGCAAGTGTATCATCGTGTGAAGCAGTGACAATCGATGGATCGTCGTGTTTCTTCTCCCCCATGTACACAAGGTAAAAGCTGTAATTTCAAAAACAAAGGTTTCAAGTAAATCGTACTGTCACGGTACTGATTTCACAAAAGTACAAGAAAAATTATGTCCTCACGGGGGAACGGTTAATTAAGTATGCATCTTACTTCGGTTGACGCATTAGCAGAAAGGTGCAGCGAGTGTACGATCACGAGTAGCAGGGCAGCACAGAAAGCTGATCTGAACTCCATTTTTTCATCTAAAGCTTGCTGTGATTTGGTGGCCTTGATCTCTCTAACAATTTATAGCAGCCAGGAACTGAACAGTACGCGCGCAGGAAGCCGTGTTCAACAACAATAACTCTTAAACCATCTTTTCCATACGTTTAATCTGGTAGAATGGTAGGGCAAATTTTGTTCCCGACGAATAACAGTGGGGGAACAGTTTCCCTAGTAATATAAAACGGATGAAACTGGTGGATTCTAGTAATGCATGAGAGAAAATAAACTAAAAAATTAAAACAATAAACAGTCTATTAATACTAAAAAAATAATTTACGAGTAAAACTTTTAGGGTCTTTCTCTGATATATTTTGCTGGTAGTATTGTACTACCAGTACAATTAATTTAAGTCATTGATTAAAAAGAGTATTTTGTACTTTTTAATTAATTGATTAGTAATATTTTTTAATTTCATTTTTTTGACAACAAAGATCACAATAAAAATAACGACATCACCCATTCAGATTTCTACTACACCCAATATTGTTATAATTTAATCATAGGCATATGATCAAAATAGATCAACGGTGTCGATTAAATTTTACTACTAATAAAATGCACCGAAGAACATCTCAAACTTTTATATATGTATTCTGATCGAAACTACATTAAAGGCCTTAAAATTAACTCTAATTTAAATGTGACTTATAAGGGTAAGCACAACTAAACAAATGGGGACATCTACTTTTTCGTGTGGCCAGCAGTCTGGCACTAGAGTAGCATCATCATATTTAAGTCGGGTCAATGCCAGGCCACCGGCAGACATTTAATTACTTAGCAGCCATTATACAAAAAAGGGACCATAGGTTAAGCAAAAGCGCTTAAAGTAATCCTAGCATACACGACTTTACCTCGAAATTATCTTTAAAATCAAGTTGCTGGTTGTGAAAATTAATCGTTTATTAGATAACAAAAGACATGACCAAGGCCTGTTGCAGACTTTTGCTCTGGTCGACGGAAACGCCGATGAAGTCTCCAAACTCCTTTTCACAGTCCAAATCTCGATGAAGCTAGCTAATTATGGCTTTAACTCTTGACGTTGAGAGCAGCGGGAGCTTGATCATGTCCATTTATCCATTGACGCTAGGATTATTGATTAATATTTGGCTTCTTTTAGATTATAAGACTTTCTAACATTGCCTATATTCATATACGTGCTAACGAATCTATACACATATACAAAACATATATATTGAGATATTAATGAATCTATAGAAAGTCTTATAATCTGAAACAGAGCGAATAAGTCATTTTATGAACAGTAGATGGATACTATGAGTGTTGCTACAGGAGAATTATGTGATAATGCAGTGGATATGAATTCTAAAAAAAAATACCTACTATATGATTTTTTCGATGTGTTTATATATTTTTGTGCCTTTATCAATTATCCATAGGTTATAAATGATTTGGGTTATATGCGTGCCTTTTGGGGGAAGAGATGCAATTTACACTTTTGATGAATCATCCAAATGCTAAAAATAATTAGGGTGATGTGAAGAGATATAATTTACACCCTTGATGTATCATCCTAATTAAGGGTAAAAACAATTGTGATGATGTGGCTTAATTTACACTCTTGACGTATTATATTAAGGCTAGAAACAATTGAGACGATGTGGCTTCATTAGAGAAGAGATAATGATTTTAATTTTATAGAAAGTAGAGATACACAGCTGCTTTCTCACTGTAACTTACACAAAAATTAGATGGGATTTAAAACAGGCCTATAATATTAAACGTAAACAGTTAAGACTATTGTATATATTTTATTAATAAGTCCTACTTTATATGGGACCTCTAGAAATTGTCCAATTAGACCAAGTTTCATTCAGAATTTATGAAATTAAAATTTATATAAATTTCCATAAGGTTTATGATGTATCTTGGTGTTTATGTGAAACTTGTTTCAATAGAACCTAGTAGAAAGTAATAATATGTGTGTGAAACCTGATGCAGCCTTGCCGTTTACATCGTTGGTGCAATGCCTTGTATGCTAATTCTGCCATCATTTTCGCACAAACCTGACCCGGCCGTCTACGACACTGGAAAAACACACTTCCGCAGTTGTTGCAGCATGTGAAATCAATCAAACAACATTACTCATCCCATGGGCCCATACAATGATACAATGAGTGGACTTGGTCTAATCTTTTTGCTTCTTCATTAGAAGTGTAAGCTAACATATATAGCTATCAAGTATCAACACGTAAATATTAGGAATGGTATTCTGAAGTATTCTTGCATAGCATAGTCTGTTGGGGGCCGGCTGGGCTGCAATATCGTTGCCGATTGCAGCATCACTGACTGACCGTTTCGTCTTGCCAATCCAAGGTGAGGGAGTGCCAATGAAAGTGGCCAATTTGTTCGACTTCGGTGGTGGACACATAACTGATCAAGGAGTGATCTACATGTTTTTGTGATAAACAAATTGGTGGTTTGTGAGATAAAATGTTTTTGATATTTGACCGGGTAGTCAGATCGCAGGTATATGGGCGGTCAGACCATTCAGATAACTGCGGTCAGACCGCAGGAATCTAGGCGGTCAGACCGGCAGGTCAACCCCGAAAGTTTCAGCTTTCGGTTTTCTTTTCGGTTTCGGATTTGTTCTTCGTGAATTCGACATCTAGTTGGTTTCTATACATATGGGTACTGTTGTATTGCTAACAATGAGCCAAGTTGGAGATAGCTTGGTCTCGGAATATGGTTTTTTTGTTTGATTCATGTATAGGTGACTTGATGCCTCAGGAGAGTATTACCGGTGATGAATCGGGAGTCAACTTGGAGATAAGGTGACGTCCGGCGGTCGAGATATCATGCGGGATACTTAGGCTAGAGTTCAATGCACGTGGTGGTGAAGATTCCATATGGCATATGATGGAGAAATTGTGTGCCTATGGGATATGGAAGTTGAATTCGGATAGAGTCCGGATTTGAAAAGATTTGTGGTATTAGAGATAGAGATATGGTTAGTTACGGATAAGGATTGGTTTCCCACGAGATTGGGAGTCCTAATTCGTGCTAGATACGTGAGCCTTGTATACCCACGTCGAGGTTATAAATAGGTACCGAGAGGTATGCCTCCGGGGAGCTTTTTGGTGCGTTTGAGAGAGAAAATTAGGGTTTCAACTCTATTTCGATATTAGATCGAAAGTTTTTGTTAGGAGTGCTTTCTATGCACTTTGTAAGTTGATCAATAACAGTTGAGAGATTCAATCTACATCTTGAAGTTTTGTCGATCAGCGTTTTTCAAGGTTCCCGACGGTCTAACCGCAGGTAGGCTGGCGGTCTGACTAGCCACTCAACGTTGGTCTGACTGATGTTATGCGAGCGGTCTGACCGGCCACATAACGGCGGTTAGACCGGTGGTATATTTACAGTGCGACCGGAGGCTTCGGTAAGACTTTTGTGAAGGTAATCTTTTATTTCCGCGAAAAGATTTGGGTTTTTGATCTAGCTACCATTCAGCCCCCTCTGGTAGGTGTTTTACTCTGTTGTGATCCTACAAGTGGTATCAGAGTCTCGTTTTCTTCTTTGGATTTTTAATGATCTAGAGATTGTTTTTTTGGATTGTAACCGATCTAGAGTTTTCTTGTCATGCTCACAAATTCACAATGAAGCCTCATGTTTTCGATGGATTGGATTTTCCTTATTGGTGCGATAAGATGCAATCTTATATTATGGTTGAAGATTATGATGTTTAGCAAAAAGTTGCTCAGCCATATGAGATTCTTGAACAGATTAATACTCCTGCTTTGAAAAGCGAGTTTAGCAACAATTGCAAAGCTCGAAATATTTTATTGAGTGGGATTTCTCGTTCGGATTTTGATCGCGTTTCGCATCTTAAAACTGGCAACGAGATTTGGAATGCTTTGAAAAATTTTCACCAAGGAACAACGAACATAAAGGAACTTTGTCGAGATCTTTTCAAAAAGGATTATATTAAATATGAGATGAAACCTGGAGAAGCTTTGGATGATTATCTTGCTAGGTTTAATAAAATTTTGAGTAATCTTAGATCTGTTGATTCTGTCTATGATGTTAATTATTCTCAATCTGAGATCTCTCACTACTTTTTGAATGGTCTCGATGTCACACCCGGAGTTTATCCCAAGCCTAAATTTCTAAAAAAAATTCGTAAATAATAATTGGCTTAATCAACTCAGGAAAAATCCCTACAAAGAAATTAATTTAATTAAATCGTGGTTCCAAATTGATTAACAAGATTTAAACTTAAATTGAAGAAGTTTAAAATTTTGCCAAACAAATTAATTTAAAACTCGGCAAAAGATGGGCTTTTATTTTTCTCTCCTTTTTCTTTCTTTTTCCCTTCCTTCCCAAATTGGGCCGAAGTCCAATTTGCCTCCTCTTTCTTTTCTTTTACCTCTCCTCCTTCCCGGGCCAGCCCAGCCGAGCCGGCCCACCTCCCACCCGGCCGCCCCTCTCCCGTGCGCCTTCCCTTCCTCCCTCCTAGGCTGGCCCCAGCCGCAGCTCAGCACAGCTCTCCGCCGCTCGCACGTGCACCAAGTCTGCCGCCACCTTCCTCGCGCCACTGACAGGCAGGGCCCGCCTGTCAGCGACCGGTCCGGGCGCCGGCCGAGTCCGTCTCCGCCCCGCCTTCGCTGCGCCGCCGCAACCGCCGCCGCCGAGTCCGCCCCGTCGCCGACTCAATCTCCAACGGCCGCCCCAGCCCTAGCCGTGCCACCTCCCCTATAAATCCCGCTCCCTCGCGCGCCGCCGCCACTTTTTCTTCACCCACCCGAGCCGCCGCCACGCCCGAGCCACCACCGCCGCCGACCGATCTCATGCACCGCCGCCACTCCCGCTCGTCGCTGGCCGCCACCCTGTGTCCCGTCGTCTCGCTGACCTTCCGTCGGCTTCCGTCGCCGCTGGAGGACACCCGAGCGCCCTCGTCGCCTCCTCGCCCTCTTCGCCGCCGCGCTTGACGTCATCGCCAGCGCGCCGTCGTCCACGCCCCGGTCGTCGCCACCTCCGCTCCGTTCGCTGTCATCCGTCCCTCCTCCTCGCCGACTTGCTGTCACCCTCCGTCGTCGCCGGTGAGCCCTCCCCTCCTCTCTCCCTCTCTTTTTCCGTCGCCACCGGGTATGCTCGCACCCACGCCGTCGCCGGGTGTCGTGCGCTGCCGGTGCTCGCCGCCGCATCTCCGCCCGACGTCGCCGTCGCCGCACGGTCGCCAAGCCGCCGCTGCCGGTGCCCGCCGTCGTCTCTCCCTCCCGCGCACTGTCGCCGTCGGCCTCAGCACCATGTGCCGCCGCCCGTCGCCTTGCGCCGGCCGTCGCCATCGTCGTCGGTCGTCGGTCGTTGCTGCGTTGTCGTGTCATCACCGCCGCGCCGTACGCCATCGCCGTGCGCTGCCGCTGTCGCCACCCGCCGGTTGCCGCCGTCGGCCGTGCACCCGCTCCCCTGCTCTCCTCTCTAACCGACGGGCCCCACCCATCGGCCTCGCCCTCTCTCCCTCACCGATAGGTGGACCCCACCTATCGGCGCCCCTCCTCTCCCCTCGCTGACATCAGAAGCCCTATTAATTGCACAATAATTGATTTAGAACTTATCTATTTAGTTAAAAAACCCAGAAAACTTCTAAAATTCATATCTAATTCATCTAGTCTCTGTTTAGGCCCATTCAAATTCCATTAAATTCATAAAATTGTCAAGAATCCAATAAAAGTTCTTTCTTTTACTATTTTAGTAGAGTTTGTGCCTGTTTTATTTATTTTTGTGCTTTGTCGCTTAGATTCGGACCCCACCGAAGAGCCGATTTACTTCGAGATCGTTGCCGAAGTTCCCCAAGGACAAGAGTAAGGCAAGTGGCACTCATCTTTGATCATATTGAACCTATTATTGCAAGTTCCCCACTTTATTTATTCAAATTGTTTTAATTAAAGTAATTACTGTATTTATTTTTGGGTAATCCTTATTATTATGCCGTTGTTTATCCAACTTTATTCGTGCTAGACCAGGGGTAACTTAACTAGAGTTAGGCCTAGGTTAATGCTTAGCCGTGCTTAGATCAAGTAGCTCATGGGATCATTTAATAACCATGATTAGCTCTGAATAGCTGTAATAATGATTCATTACCCGGTTCGGGTTAATGGCAACTAAAATATTGCTAATGTGAGCTGTGGGTGCACGGTTTTGAGAGTCGCACCATGGCAATTAAGGACCAGTTCACGGGAAACCCTGGCAGTAGTTAAGTGCTAACCACATGCCGAATGGGTAAGGTGGGATTTGAAGCATGGCTTTGAACTATTTGACGTACCAAGGCAAGGGTAGGCGTGATGGAGTATGGACGGGCAATCGTGGTGTAACGAAAGCCTCTGCTGCTTCCGGATCTACCAAGGCACAAAAGGGGACTGCCCGACTTGGTGTAAAGGAGGGGGTGAAACCTGAAGTGCGGTGCGATTAAATAGGGAGGGTTATGTGACGGGTCCTATCACGGTCTCCTTTCCGGTATGCCATGGTGGTATGTCGGCACACGTTCAAGTGTAGTGGAGTCGTGTCTTGTGGGTACAATAGTACACCTCTGATCAAAGTATAATCTATTCGAATAGCCGTGCCCACGGTTACGGGCGAACTCCCAGCTTCACTGTGATTAGTGAACCTTTAATGACTTGGGTAAACTGGCTTTCACTTGGAACTACTGCAACGTGGTGTAACGTTGAGTAGTGGTTGGGCCCGTCGCAACATGGTGTAACGTTGGACAGCGTTGTGGTATTTTTACGATTGTTATTTACTTATTCTTTAATTTAATTACCTTTATTCAATTTTTTAATCTCTGTTATTTATTTGAATGCTGCTTTATTGCAACTAACCCTAGCATGCCCTTGATGATCCCTATGCATCATTTATTACCCTCTTTTCTGTGCTACTTGTTGAGTACGGTGGTTTATACTCAGCCTTGCCTTATTTCACCCTCCAGAGCTAGAAGTTGAGTCCGATGGAGGAGACTCTCAGGATTGAGCTGATCTACCGTCGAGGCTTTGCCTGTGGACTGGAGCCATACCCGCTGGAGCTAGTCTACCCTTTCTTTCCGCTGCACTTTTGTAGAATAAGTGTTATTTTCAGTTGTTTCTAAGAACGATGGTTATATAATCAACATTGTCTCTTTGTGTACCCTGACTGGTACTGGACAGGGATTTTAATACACAATTAAGTTCAGAAATTCGTGTGAGGAATTTCTGGGCGTGACACTCGACATGTCTGTTTGGGAGATGAAAGTTACTACCATTCAAGAATCTGCTGACATGTCTACTTTGACTTTGGATTCTCTTTACACAAAACTCAAAACACACGAGATGAATATCCTCTCTCGTAAGATTGATTCTAAATCTAGTGCTTTGGTTTCTCCCTCAACTTCTTTTGATGTTGGTGCTTCACCATCTAATTCTACCGCTCTTGCTTTGATTAATGCCATCTCCGATGAGCAACTCAAACAATTCAAGGAGGAGGATTTGGCTTTGGCTGCTAACAAGATTTCTCGACCTACGAACAATGTTAGGTACAAGTGAAGAGGAGTACCAGCTCGTTGCTTCGAGTGTGGTGCGCTTGATCACATCCGCTCGCATTGTCCTAAGCTCGAGAGAGGCAAGAAGGAAGATAATGATGGAGACAAGACCAAGGATGATAAGCCTAAGTTCAACAGCTTATTCCAGGGAAGGAGGACCAAAGAAAACCTCAGGAAGATATTGAATCAAGTTTACGCCACTTTTGAGCCTCTAAGCGATGTAGATGGAGAGAGTGAAGATGAAGATAAAGCAAAGAACATCTCTAGTGTCGGCCTCATGTCACGTGGTGAATCAGATTCAGAATATGACGACACTGAGGTGAGTTCCCTTGAAGAAGCGATTCATGTCTTGAGTGCAAAAAATAAGAAGTGTGAGAAGATGTATAAGAAACAAGAATTTATCATTGAATCTCTGAATGGTGAAATTTCTAGATTAAAATCTCTGATTCCTAATGATGATGATTGCAAAAATTGTGAGGTTTTAATGTATGAAATTTCAAAAATTAGAGATGTCAATGTTTCACATGGTTTGAAAACTAGATCTTCTCTTGCTCTTGGTTTTGCTTTGCTAACCCGTACTTGTGATGAGTTGTTTTTAACTAAAAGGATGTTGAAAATATATCAAACTGCTCTTTATGCTAGTTCGATGTTTAACATGCTTTGTGCTAAAAGGTTGAAACAATGTCGTGATGTTTTAGATTGCTCAACATGCACATCAAATAAGATGAAGCTAAAATTTGCTTTAGCTCGTGTTGAGTACATGGAAGAAATCGTGAAAACTAATAAAGTTTTGTCTTGCCCCAAGTGTCGTAATAGCAAAAGTGTCAAGATCGATTGTAAAAACTATGCTAATCTTGAAAAGGAGGTTTCTTATTTGAAAAGTTCTTTGAAAAGATTTTCTGATGGTAAGAAACAACTTAACATGATTTTGGATCAATCTAAAGTGACTAGCTGCAATAGAGGTGTTGGTTTCAAAACTTTGACAAAACCAAGTAATGAAAAAACTGTGTTTAAATCTGCTGGTTTTATGTCCTCTCCTTCTGAAACACTGATAGAAACAAAAACAAAAATTTCAAAACCATCTATTTCCAAAGAAAAGTATAATTGCTCCTTTTGTGGAAAAGATGGACATCTTGTTGGTTTTTGTTTCAGATTAGCTCGTAAACAGAAAAAGGAGAGAGAGAGATTGCTTTTGCAAAATCTAAATTGCAAAAATCTGCTTTTCCCTCAAGGAGACTGGTCAGACCGCAGTGGGTTGCACGGTCAGACCGAGGACTGGTCCGACCGGCTATCAAGCCACGGTCAGACCGATGGTACAGAAGCGGTCAGACCGGCTACTGTACCTCGGTCAGACCGGCCTCGTAGAGATTTTTTGAAAAATTCTCAAACTATTTTTGCATGTCAATACATGCCTATTGGATCTACTAGTCGTGTGTCTCAGTACTAGATTCCTAAATTTCTTTTATCTAACCCCAGTACTGAGGCTTCGACATCCTCTCTTATGTAGGCTTTGGTGGCGAGGAAGGAGAAAGTATGGATGGTGGATTCTGGTTGTTCGCGGCACATGACCGGTGATAAAAATTGGTTCTCCTCCCTTAAATAGGCATCCAAGACTGAATCAATTATCTTTGGTGATACTTCTACTAGTGTTGTTCTCGCTATAGGTATGGTCAAGGTAAATGACAAGTTTGAATTGAATAATGTAGCTTTGGTTAAGGATTTAAAGTATAATTTGCTTTCAGTTTTACAAATTGTTGATGAAAGTTTTGAGGTTCACTTTAAGAAAACTGGAAGTAAAATATTTGATTCTTGTGATGATTCTGTGCTAAATATTTCTCTCTATGGAAAAGTTTTTAAAGCTGACTTTGAAAATCATGTTTCACCTGTGATAACATGTCTAGTTGCTAAGTTTAGTAAGGATGTGATGTTTTGACATCGTAGACTTGGATATGTTGGTTTTGATCATCTCACGAGGATAAGTGGTTTGGATCTTGTTCGTGGTTTGCCTAAACTTAAGAAGGATCCTGAATTGGTTTGTACACCATGTCGTCATGCTAAGATGGTTGCTTCCTCACATTCTCCAATTGTTTCTGTGATGACTGATGCACCAGGACAGCTTTTACATATGGACACTGTTGGTCCAGCTAGAGTGCAATCGGTTGGAGGAAAGTGGTATGTGTTAGTTATAGTTGACGATTTTTCTCGATATTTTTGGGTTTACTTTATAGCAACTAAGGATGAGGCTTTTCAACACTTTCGTAGTTTGTATCTCCGATTGAATCTTGAACTTACTGGTTCTTTGAATAGAATTCGAAGTGATAATGATGGTGAATTTAAAAATACCTCTTTTGAACAATTTTGCAATGAAAAGGGTCTTGAACATGAATTTTCTTCTGCTTGTGTCCCTCAACAGAATGGTGTTGTTCAAAGAAAAAATCGTTCTTTGGTTGAGATGGCTAGAACTATGCTAGATGAGTATCTCACTCCAAGTAAATTTTGGGCTGAAGCAGTTAATACTGCATGTTATATTTTAAATCGGGTTTTCTCGAGATCTAAACTTGGAAAAACTCCTTACGAACTTCGATTTGGTCGTCAACCCAAAGTTTCTCATTTGCGTGTTTTTGGTTGCAAGTGCTTTGACTTGAAATCTAGAAATTTGGACAAATTTGAGGCTCGCTCTACCGATGGAATGTTTCTTGGTTATTCCACACATTCACGTGGTTGTCGTGTACTTGTTTTGGAAACTAACAAAATCATTGAAACCTGTGAAGTTATTTTTGATGAAGCTAGTCCAAGTACTAGACTAGAGATTGCATGTACACTGCCACAAATTCAGGGGGAGGATGGTCCTATTTTTTATGACAAGAGCGACGACGACGACGAGGTCGGCTCGGTCGGTCAGACCGGGCGCCAAGCCGGTCAGACCGCCGGCACACCTCCGATCAGACCGGCACAAGAAGTGCGGTCAGACCGGCCAAGCTCGTCGGGTTCCGGTTCTATTGGTGCTGATCACAATGGTCCTCCAGAGGCTTCGACCTCGACCAGTGAGAATACTGAACATGAAACAACTTCAGAAGTCGTTGCTCCTTTGCATATTCAACGACGACATCCGCCAGAACAAATCATTGGTAATTTAGGTGAGCGGACTATAAGGTCTAAGGTAACAAGTCATGATGTTTGTGCAAATTCTGCATTTGTTGCTTCCTTTGAACCCAAAGATGTTACTCATGCATTAATTGATGAATCGTGGATAAACGCCATGCATGAAGAACTTGAAAATTTTGAAAGGAACAAAGTTTGTATTTTGGTTGAACCACCTTCTGGTCATAATATTATTGGAACCAAATGGGTTTTTAAAAATAAACAAAATGAGGATTGTTTGACTGTGAGAAACAAAGCCAGACTTGTTGCTCAAGGTTTTACCCAGGTGGAGGGTTTGCATTTTGATGAAACTTTTGCTCGTGTTGCTAGAATTGAGGCAATTAGACTTTTGTTAGCTTTTGCTGCTTCCAAAGGTTTTAAATTTTATCAAATGGATATGAAAAGTGACTTTCTAAATGGTTTTATACAGGAGAAGGTTTATGTCAAACAACCACCAGGTTTTGAAAATCCTGATTTTCCCAACCATGTTTTTAAATTGTCTAAAGCTTTGTATGGCTTGAAACAAGCACCTAGAGCATGGTATGATAGGCTTAAGAACGTTTTGCTTGCGAAAGGTTTTCGAATGGGAAAGGTTGACAAAACGCTTTTTGTTCTTAAGCACGGTGATAATCAACTTTTTGTTCAAATTTATGTTGATGATATCATCTTGGTTGTTCATCTCATGCTTTGGTTGTGGAGTTTGCTGAGACTATGCGTAGGGAATTTGAGATGAGCATGATGGGTGAGTTATCGTACTTTTTGGGGTTGCAAATTAAACAAACACATCAAGGTACGTTTGTCCATCAAACGAAGTATATAAAGGAACTTTTGAGACGATTCAAGATGGAGAATTGTAAGCCAATTTCAACACTAATTGCTACTACAACTGTGCTGAATCTTCATGAAGATGGAGAAGCAGTTGGTCAAAAGAAGTATAAAAGTATGATTGGATCTTTGCTATATATATCTAACTACTTCTAGGCCAGACACACAGTTTGTTGTGTGTTTGTGTGCACGCTTTCAAGTTTCTCCTCGGGCTTCACATCATCAAGCGGTCAAGCGAATAATGAGGTATTTGCAACATACACTTGAGTTTGGAATTTGGTATTCTACCTCATCTTCTATATGTTTGAGTGGATATTCCGATGCTGCTTTTGCTGGGTGTAGAATTGATAGAAAAGGTACTAGTGGAACATGTCATTTTCTTGGTACTTCATTGATTGCATGGTCTTCTAGGAAACAATCTAGCGTTGCTTAGTCTACTGCTGAATCAGAATATGTTGCTGCTGCTAGTTGTTCACAGATTTTTTGGCGTTTATCAACTTTGAAGGATTATTGTCTTACTTTTGATAAAGTACCTCTCTTTTGTGATAACACTACTGCTATTAGCATTGATAAGAATCCTGTTCAACACTCACGCACAAAACACATTGATATTCGTTTTCACTTTCTGAGGAATCATGTTAAGAAGGGAGTTGTTGAATTTACATTTTTGGATACAAAATTGCAACTTGCTGATATTTTTACTAAACCACTGGACTCTTCTCGCTTTGCCTTTCTTCGTGGATAATTGGAAATAATTCATCCTTTTGGCATGGTTTGAGGGGGAGTTTTGCACCTCGTGGTTTTATCAAGCAAAATATGACTATAAGAAAATTTTGATAAAGAGAGCTTTGCTTTATACATATGGTATTTCATGTGCATGCTAACAATACTATGAAGGTTTATTTGTCTCTAGCATAGCTTGTATGCATTCTAGTCTTTTTATGAAGCTTAGATATGTCTTTTAAGGGATATGATGCATAACACTTAAATTCTATACTTGAATTAAGAAATTATGCAAAATTGATGCTAGTATATGGTTTAATTAACAAATACTTGTATATATGCTTTATTGATTTGTTATTCCTCAAATAGCTTTTAAATTGCTCAATGTCAAGAGAATAAAAAATATGAGAGAAAAAATGAATACCGAATCCTTGGACAGTCTTAACGACAAGTACGTATTCGATGTGAGAAAAAAAAAAGGGTGTCAAATCCTTGGAAACATTCTTGACGACAAGGACGTACCCAGAATAATTGAGAGAAAAAAAGTATGAGCAAAAAGGCTCAAACAAAAAAAAGGTTAAAACTCTCTTGGTAATTTTGTGCTAAGGCTAAGGCTAATTGAGAAAGAGTGATAAATGCAATAAGTATATATGTCTAGTTTTTATTCTTCGGTCTATATGCCTGTAATAGTGTTGCATTATAAATCTTTTGAAATCATGAATTGTGATTGTTGATTTGAACTTAATTGTAAAATCTTTGATTCATGATAATACTTCAATACAAGCTTGCTATATTATAGATAAGTTCATCTTCTTTTTATTGCACCACATGACTTGATATGCTATGAGTATGCTAAGCACTTAAACATTAATGAACATAAATTCTACGCTTGATAAAATCATTGTCAAAAGGGGGAGAAGAATTTTGGAAGAGAGAGCATGTTTTTGAAAAATTTGGAAAATTTCTTTCTTTTCTTTCTTTTCAAAAGTGAAAGATGTTTCTTTTAAATGCTTTTTGGAGTTGCTTCACAAAAACAACAAACAATTTTGAAGTGTTTGCCAATGTGTTCATCAAGGGGGAGATTGTAAGATCAAGGAGTGATCTACATGTTTTTGTATGAATAAATTGGTGATTTGCGAGATAAATGTTTTTTTGATATTTGATCGGGCGGTCAGACCATTCAGCTAACTGTGGTCCGACCGCAGGTATCTGGGCAGTCAGACCGGCAGGTCAGCCCCGAAAGTTTCAGCTTTCGGTTTTCTTTTCGGTTTCGGATTTGTTCTTCGTGAATTCGACTTCTAGTTGGTTTCTATATGTATGGGTACTGTTATATTGCTAACAATGAGTCAAGTTGGAGATAGCTTGGTCTCGAAATATGGTTTATTTGTTTGATTCATGTGTAGGTGACTTGATGCCTCGGGAGAGTATTGCCGGTGATGGATCGGGAGTTAACTTGGAGATAAGGTGACGTCCGGTGGTCGAGATATCATGCGGGATACTTAGGCTAGAGTTCAATGCACGTGGTGGTGAAGATTTCATATGGCATACGATGGAGATATTATGTGCGTATGGGATATGAAAGTTGAATTCGGATAGAGTCCGGATTTGAGAAGATTTATTGTATTAAAGAGAGAGATATGGTTAGTTACGGATAAGGATTGGTTTTCTACAAGATTGGGAGTCCTAATTCGTGCTAGATACGTGCGCCTTGCATACTCACGTCGAGGTTATAAATAGGTACCAAGGGGTATGCCCCCGGGGAGCTTTTTGGTGCGTTTGAGAGAGAAAATTAGGGTTTCGACTCTAATTCGATATTAGATCGAAAGTTTTGTTAGGAGTGCTTTCTATGCACTTTGTAAACACTGGTTGATCAATAAAAGTCGAGAGATTCAATCTACATCTTGAAGCTTTGTCGATCGGTGTTTTTCTAGGTTCCCGACAGTCTAACCGCAGGTAGGCTAGCGGTCTGACCGGCCACTCAACGTCGGTCTGACCGAAGTTATGCGAGCGGTCTGACCGGCCACATAACGGCGGTCTGACTGGTGGTACATTCATAGTGCGACCAGAGGCTTCGGTAAGGCTTTTGTGAAGGTAATCTTTTATTTCCGCGAAAAGATTTAGGTTTTTTATCTAGCTACCATTCATCCTCCTCTGCTAGGTGTTTTACTCTGTTGTGATCTTACGATAACCTGATAGAGCCATCGATTGGCATGGCCTATGCATAGTATTGACGCAAATGAGTAGAAGTTCTTCAACCTCAAGGACTCTATAATGGTTTGCCGGTTTGGCGGAGAATCACCAGAATTGAAGCAGCAGAAACAACTTACATTGCAGTGGTTGAGACATCGGCTGGCGTGAGCGTATCTGTGCAACATCTGATCATCATATTCACTAAGAGTTTTACTCCCATCCTTCCTTTTGTACCACAAGGTACTAGTATCTCGAGGTACTAATATTCCCACTCGTGCTATCCACCCCACGATCAAGCTGGTACCTCGAGGTACCATACAATTGGGACCGTTTGATCTATCATCATCAATAGTCGGGATTTTAGTATCAACTGGATAGCACAAGTGAGGATTTCAGTACCTCACGGTACTAATACCTCGCGGTACAAAAGAAAGGATGAAAGTAAAGCTCATTCACTAAAGGTGGCAGTAGAAGTGGAACATTTAAGTTGACATTCAGACCAATGCAAAACGTGCAAGGTGGCTCTACATTTTGGAGCTTGACATATCTACATGGCAACACATACTCTACGAGGATTACAGTTGTGGTTCGCACTATATACAATCAAAGATTTCGTTGTAGATACTTTGTGATTTTTTAGGAAAAATAGTAAATATGCTTGTGGTTTGTACATTTTATATGAATTTCAACTTGACCGATGTTATTTTGGACCATTTTATTATACTATATATAGTAATACTAAGGTCGCATTCGGTTGTCTCAACATCCTATCTAGGTTTACTCGTTTTCCATATGCACGCTTCCCAAGCTGCTAAACGGTGTGTTTTTTGTAAAAAAAAAATTTATACGAAAGTTACTTTGAAATACCATATAAATCTATTTTTATTTTTTTTTATAATTAATATTAATTATGTACTATGTTTTTTGTGTTGGATAAGTTACCCTAAAACCATTCAAAACGAATGTGGGCTAAGTATCAATTATTAATGGTTTTGCATCTCTCTAGCCATGGTTATATAATGTTTCAACAGGTAATCCTGATTCATGAATCAATGAATCATGGATGATATTCGTCAAGGTTTGTGTGGACACACTCGTCATTCATGTATTACACCACAGTCATATATATGTGAAATTTTGAGGGAGGTTTTCATCACATATATATATATATAAGTGTCAATATAGAAATAAGGATTGCGAGAAAGGGCTTATAGCCTAGTGGTTATAAAGGTCTTAATAGTACTTGGGGTCTTGGGTTCGACTTCTAGTTGGAGCGAATTTTCTAGGATTCTAACGGTTTTGTGTTTTAGTGGTTGCTCATAGCGTTCTCAGGGGAGGTTGTGCGAATTTTCCAGGCCGGTTGTACTGTGTTCTCTTAAAAAAAAAAAGGAAACGAGGAGGACCGCAAGTCATATGTACTTCAGTTTTAGTTCCTGTATTTCGGCTCTGAGGCATCAGTGCACTCGCACGCCGGGCAGAGCCCAATGACCCAAGAGGCACCCGTCAAATACGAAAATTGTGCATCCTGAACACATGTTGCTGTACTTGCTACGCCACGGTCCAGCCGCCAGTTAGGCGGCGTTCTGCCCCCTGCAAGTTAACTTATCCGTTTTCCACACGCATATTTTTCGAACGACTAAACGGTATATTTTTTATAAAAATTTTCTATAGGAAAGTTGTTTTAAAAAATTATATTAATCTATTTTATATTTTTTATAATAATTTATAATTAATTAATAATGTACTAAATCTATTACTACGTTTTTCGTGGCATATATAAGTTAACTTAGACCCGTGGCCGAACGCAGCCTTAGTCGCTTCCATGCCTCAGCTGCTTCATCCGTCCATCCCTACCAACGACGGCACAAGGTACTCCCTCCGTCCCAATACAACCAATCTTCCATGTCTAGCGTTTAACTATCTATCTTATTTGATTTTTTAAGAAATTAAAAAAAATTAGTCACATATAAAGTATTATTTATAATTTATCATCTAATAAAAATAAAACTGTTAATCATAATTTTTAATAAGACGAGCAGTCAAACATTATAGGTAAAAAGTAAAAAATAGATTTGTTTTGGAACGGAGGGAATACTCCTTATCGACTACACCGTTGACTTCGTCATTTTGGTTAAAAATATATATGCATATATGGATAGAGTAATAAATAGTCAATAATAGGCTAGTAGCGCATTAGCGTTTATGTCACAGATTGCGGATAGCGGATGCTATGTTATAATAGCGGTATTAATAATTAAGCATCAATTTGAGTATATATATATATCATGAATAAGAGAAACAAAATAGAGATGGACCAATATACATATAATTTAAGAGTATACATATATATTTGGCTATACTCAAAGAGCTAGTGCCACATTCCAACTTAACTTAAAATTAGAAATAAATATACTGTTTTACTCATTAGACACTATGAACCAGAAGAATACATGATTAAAACACACAAAACAAATGATAAACTCATAATCTGTTATTGTCATTTGAAACACCAGCTTGATCAACCTCGTGATCATGCTATAGCGGTTGCTAAATCAAATTGCAAACCACTACAGCGACCCGCTATGTCAAATAGCAGCCTCTAAGTTCCAACCCATTTTGTCTAGCCCACTACACTTCATAGCATTGGAGGACTAGCTTGTGACTTTGCGTCTGTGCACTTCCATGGCCTTATTCTTCTCCCACCGCAACATGCCAAGTGACAATAGCCAATGCTATTATACCAACTCTTATTTATAAGAAGTAATTTTCACAAAATTATAGTTATTTTGTAAAATAGATCAGTTTGGTGTAATTTTGTATATGTATTTTCAAGAGAATCACAATAGTAAATAATTTTAGTAAAACCAGTGTGCACATTCACATGATTTACTCGGGCAGTCAAACGCGGGGCCACAAATGAAAGATGTATCTGTATCAAGGGTTCCCAAAACCACCACATGAGCCGTTATGGTCACCTGTCGGTAGTGTGGTAACCCCGAAGATCATGAAAACATGACATTTTGAATTCAAATTCTGTGTATCCGCAGTTGACAAAACTGCACTGTTCCATGCAATTATATCACGGTTCTTTTACAGAACCGTATAGCTAGTTGAGTCCGAGGAAAATATAAATGAAAAAACCCTAAAATGTTTAAAAAATTATGAAAAAATAAAAAATAACTACTATGATATATGTGGTAAATGTATGACATATTATTTAATAGAAAAACTCAGTGTGACTTTTGCTAAAAGTTTGAGTTCGAACCGTAAATGGCAGTTCCCAATTAAGCAATCAATATACAATACAATTGATATTTAAAAGTCATGCATGTACCGTAATAGTAGAAAATGTTGTATTTTCATTATACAAATATTATAGTCTATTGAAGAAATAATTAAAATTCATTCCTGCATGCTGGAGGTGGCAGATCTAGTGCCGGAGAACCAACCAGCATGACGAGGGGATGGGGGGGTTATTCAGTGACATTCCACCGTAATATTCTCGGTGACATTCTGTCACTGACATGCGGGCCTCGCGTGGGTCCAGACACATGCAGGGCACACATGTCAGTATAGAATGTCACCGAGAATGTCACGAAACAATGTCACTGAATCTGAATCCGGAGGGAGGGGGTTCGTTCAGATAAGATGGAGAGGAGGAACATATTTCTCTTGTTCGGCTGAACTTGGGTCTGAGTGAATATATAGTGTGCATCCTGGAAATTTCATTCATTTTTGCCATATTTATTTTTTTACCTTACATTTTGGTCCTAAAAATATTATTTTCCTACAATTTTATCACCAAACAACTCTACAACTCCATATGTATTAATTGGAACTTTTGTGGTTTCTCCACAAATGTTTTCAAAATTTTGGAATTTCATCAAACTTCATTGGAATCAAACAACTGTTAACTGCTACCGCGATGCGACGATTTGACCTGTTGTTTGTATTTCTTACAATCACACATAAATCCGCAAGTGCACCAAGTAACGTTGTAGCTTCTTCGCCTTAAATTATTCTTAGGGTATCGAACGTGAGCAATATATGTGTATAATGCAAGAATGGATTCACCAAAGGACACCAATTTCTAATGAAGGGTGAGGTTAGAGATGATTCCATGGTTTAATTATCTAGTTAAGTTATGCTAAAACTCTATCATTTGCTTTAGGCACCGTTTCATCCCCGTTCTCCAACATGGAGGGTTGCTAGGACGGAATTTAGGGCTGTCACCACGTGCCACCTACCTTTTTAATCCGTGTGATATAGAACAAACAAAGGTAATTTCTAAGCTAGACACCACGTCTAAGCTATTAATTACTAGTCTAGCCTCGTGTATGAACGCTTTTCCGTTATCTAGAGTCATAATACCAGAGCACATAGTATATATATATAAACTAGACAATGAACCCATAAAGATGAGAATATGTCTTACTCAACTAGAATAATTAAACAACCATAAATAAATTTCAAACATTTACTTTATTGAAGATGCATTAAACGAGGTACAAGCGGAGCGAGTGTTGACAACTACGGCACTTCTCTGAGCTTCTCCTCGCTCTCTACCTATTTTCCAACTAGGTATTTTAACTCCTATTGAGTTGTAGTATGTGCACATGAAAAAGCTAACACATATTTTATAGTTGTTTTAAAGTGGTTATATACTAGGTCAGTTAATATTGGCAACCGTCATTTGAAGAGCATCACGAGTATACACCTGGAATCATATGACGAGGGGAGGTCGCTATGGTTTGGTCGAGCCTCCTGCTCAGCCAGCCAGTGGGTCACACCTCTCAGCCACCGACTTCACTTAAAGCTGACATATGGGCCCTAGGTCGTTTCCACGCTGAGTTGACACTTTTAAGTCAGTTTTGCACTGGCTCGTGGGTCCATCGATCCATGTACTCACACGTGATTTGCGAGAAGTGTGTTTCTTTCGTATTTGTTTTCTCCAAAATTACATGCATACACATAATTCATCCATACTTGTGGAATTTGGTTAGTGATAACCTCTAAAATTATGTTCAATGCTCATTTTGATTACCTTTATGCCGGTATTGATGGTCAAAAATTGAACTTTATGGAGCGCCAACACCTACTACCAAGGTAACCATGGCGGTGACTAGCAGCTAGGGTGGGCAGAAAAGCCAAAACCGAGCAGACGCAATCGAAACCAAAATAATCGAATCCAAATTTGTCAATTACCAGTTCAGTCACCAGTTGTGACTAACCAAAATAATTTGAGGCAATTGCCAATTGCTGTTGGTTTGAATCACCATTGCAAAACTAGCACTAGGAAATTGCCAAATTGTGGTCAGAGCTTTCAGTCAAGTGACATCCTTGCAATATGTAAAAAAAAACAAGTGGAAAATTTATAAAAGTTCCAAATAACTTCGGTATATTCCGGTATAGTTATGGGTTAACCAAAATAACCAAAAAAGTGAACTAATACAAATAACCGGACAACAAAGCCCAGTAGCCCACAAAGTCCGTGAAATTATGCAACTAGGGTGCTATGGTTGGAGATATATTTGTAATTTGATGGTGTCGATGTTTTATCAATGATAATATTTGAAGGTGACACACGAGAATAAAAATACAATGGTACGCAGGAGACAAGGATTACCTAGGTTTAGGCTCTCTAGGATAATATAATACCATACTCCTACTTGATTGTATATTGATCATCTAAAATCCTAAAACAGGCTCCACAATGAGTACAATGCGAGATCTATTAAACCATGTCCCTCGAGGGATTGCCTGACTTAACTTATATGCCGAGAAAGGGGTTACAATAGATAGATACATAATCAAATCGACTAAGCCTATCAGACTGTTATGCAAGCCGAGATACATAATACTAATCCTTGACATATGCCTAGTTGGTTACAACCCAAAATCTATCTGTACATTTTACTTTACCATTCAGAACCCTCTTCTCTATATGAGCACAAACAGTACATGGGTATACCCCATATCAGTATCCCACATATGTCATGCTTGGTTTTTTGAATTATCAAAAAATAAATAAATAAGGGGAAGTGTTCTCAAATTAATTTTCAATTCATATCATTTTTTGTTGCTACATCGATACTTCAGATTTCAATCACGGCCAATACCAAAACCAAATTGTTCGGTCCTAACTTTTCCCAAATTAATTTGGTCCTGATTTTCTGAGAACCGAATTTCCTTCGTAACCAAACTAACCAAACCGAAATAACTAAACAAACACTATTAGAAAACTCATTTTCAGTGTCGTAGGGGTTCAATTTTTACAGGCAGGCATGACCTTCAAAGCCAAAACCCCGCCGACAAAAAATGTATCCAGGGTGGAGGGGGCGGCCCGCCTGCGAAGATAGATTTTTGCAGGCGGGCCATATAAACGTCGCCTACAAAGATCGATCTTCGTAGGCGGCAGGCGTTGTTCGCCTGCGAAGATCGATCTTCGCAGGCACCACTTATATGGCATGCCTACAAAGATGCCCCTACATAGTCTTTTTCCTCCCCGAGCCAAGTTCATTCTTCTCGAAGTTTCTCTCTCCTAAAGTAACTTAAATATAGGGGGATTTGAACTTCAAATCTTCGGGAGATGTTTCTACGGTGCTTAGATCTACTGATTTCCACACCAGGTATGTAAATTTCAAGCTTATAGACCTCAATTTGTGATAGATTTATGCATGCAAAATTGTGAAGGAAAAGTTCCATGTTTTTTAATTTACTTTCTTTTGATATGTTGATGTTAGATGGATGTGTAATACTTGATGCCTCTTGTTGCAGTGGTTTAATGTGGTAACATAATTCTCATCTTTTTTTATTTTGCTATCACATCCACCTCCTAGTTCAAATCTAGATCTAGATCTTGTCATATAAATATGAGAGAGAATAAAATTTTTAATGTCTATTTATTTGGTGCAATCAAATAATAATTATATTAGTTTGCAATATGTCGATGATATGGTTTTGTTAGATTATCCTAATATACTAATTTGGCATGTCTGTGTAAAAAAATTTAAAGTAATAATATTAAGGTTTGTATATTTGTACGTACAATTACTATTTTTATTACAACTACTGTAGACATTTTCAAATTACAAAAATAAACTAAAAAAGATTTTGAAATAAATATATTCACATTTGTAACAATCTTCACAGGCTTACGGACCGTTTGTGAAGATAGTTATGCTGTGTAGGGGTTACATCTTCGCAGCCGGACGGACCTGTTGCGAAGATAGTAAACAACGATCTTCGCAAGCAGGCGTTCCGCCTGTGAAGATGATCTTCACAGGTGGACCGCCCGCCTGCAAAGATAGTTTCCCTATATAACGTCCTGCCCGCGGCGCCAAAATTTCTAAGTCCAGGCGGGAACCCTAAAACTTTTGGCGCCGTCAGGCTGCCAAATTTTTCGTCGCCTCACACTGTCCTCTGCGGCCGCCCGCCTGCGCCATCGCCCTCCGACCGTCGTCCTCCACCGCCATCCTCCGCGCGCGCCGACCTTCGACCTCCGGCCACCACTGCCGGCCCATCCACCGCAACTGGCCTCCACCGCGTGCGAGCTGGGGGGAGGAGGAGGCGGCGGCGTCGTCGGGCTGACGGGAGGAGGCGGCGGCAGCGGCGTCAGGCTGGGGGAGGGATCGAAGGCATCAGGGAATCTCGTGGAATTCTCCTCTCCACGCCTCCGTCTCGTCGTGGAAGGGATCGAATGCGTCGGGGAATTGGTGGTTGATTTGGTCGGTGTGGCAAGGGGTGTGCTTGCTTTCACCATGGAGCTGCTAATTGCTTTGCTTACTTGCTTTATTTCATCTTTTGTAGTACTAGTAATCGAAGGGCCATCAAGAACCAACATCATGTGGGTAGGAGTGATAGATTGGAGCAGGTTGCTTCCGTAATGTCTCACCTTGCCTGCTTTGTTCTTCATAGAACTAGTGTTGAGCAGTGTGATTCTTGGGGAGCTCTTATGTCCTCGTAAAAAAAGTGGTTTTGGAGCAGTGTGATTCATGGGGGCTCTTGCCTTTTTATTTTTGCAAAGCCAATAATCAAGAGCAAACGTCCATGGTAGTTTGTACTAATTTAACAAATTAGTTTGTACTAATTTATCAAATATGTTTGTATTAATTTAGCCAATTAGTGTGTACTTATTTATTACAATTTACAATTATGTACACAAGTTTTTATTAAAACATTCTACAATTATGCATGTACTCGTCGTCAAGCGATCCTTGTCCAAGCCCAAGCCCGAAGAGAAGGAGAAAGGACGACGGTAAAAAAGGCGAGAAGGACTACATTGCCCCTAAAGAAGGGGTAAGTGAACTTCATATGTAAACTGATCACTGTGATAACTATTAGCCGAGCTAATTCGAAACTTTGATATATACCTTCTCGTAGGAAACGGCGCTACGGCGATCAAAACGGCAGCCGAAGAAAAAAGACCCGTCCAAAGACGACGAGGTCTCAGCTGACAAAACCAGCTCCAAGAAAAACGAATAGTCAGCAAAGGCGAAGAAAAGGAAGGACAAGAGAAACGTGAATAAAAAGGATGAAGGGTTCCATGTTGTTACACATATATTTGAAGTAACATACAAAAATATTATAATATATATATTTTGGTAACACTTTTGAGTTATGCAATATACGTAAATTTCTTAGTACCAAATGCTTGATAATCTTCCAATATATGTACATAATAATCTACCTACAAAAATTTCTATTAACGGACAAATTATTATTAAATATCAAAATTTTCTACATATCTTTGCAGGCGGCAGTTTCCTATTTTCACAGGCGGACCAGACTAGCCAACGCCCGCCTGCGAAAATTATCTTTGCAGGTGGATGGCCGTCCTGCCTGAGAAGATCGGCGATCTTCACGGTCCTTTACGTACAGGCGGACGGCCGCCCCACCTGCAAAGATCATTTTCGGCCGCTTGTGATAATGCTTTTCCTACCAGTGTAAACTAATCCCCACCCCTACCGATGTGTGTACCGGAGAACACGTACCGGTGGTCAATGTGTGCTGATCATAGAAACAGACAATGTGTGCGGATCATAGAAACAGACATTCATGCTGATTACTACAGAGATGCACATTTTCTGTATTCACTAGTAAAAAATGCTCCAAAAAACTTAGCAATTGCAAACAAATAAAAAGCTGAATTCATGATTTATCGTACATTATCTTTATCCGTTTCATTCCCTTGTACAGTATGCTAACTTGATGAGTAGAGATTAAATGTTTATTAATGCTTACAATTTCTTCATATGGCTTGTTCAATGCTAGAGCTCATTATAGACTCTATCTCAAGCCACGTCAACAGAAAAAAAAAACTCCTCATACAAAGAACCGTCTCTCAAGCTGACTCTTCTTAATTACAGATAAATTAATTCCTCGTTCACCTTCCATTCGATCAATGTCTCTGATTAGAGTCAACACACGTGCAAAATAGATTTTCTGGTTGTCTTCTTGTTTTTTTGCCAAAAGTCGATGTTTTGCCGACTCCATGCAAAACAACCAATTTTCTCACTACTATCGTATCTCTCTTCCATGTCAATGAGCAATACAGCGATAGAGACCGCAATAAAAGCTCTTTGTACGTGCCCTAACAATAGAGATAACCATGCAAGTTTTTTTTCAGTTATCAAGTTATCTGTCACTCTAAGAAAATATTATCCACTGTCAGGAACCTCAAACATGGAGTGAGTTACGCGTGAATAAATAGCCAAAATTTGTTTTTTCAACATTAAATTTGGAATGGATTTTAGGATTTTTCACGATAGTTTATTTTTCATCCCTGCCTTTTAGATAACTTTCAATAAGTATAGATAAAAGTTTTATTCATAAATTATTTTTTATTTGCAAATTTACTATTTGATTGATTTTTACATAGAAAAGTCAAACAATCACCCCAAGATAACTTCAATAATTGGTTTGGCCTTATTATTACAAGAGTCTTCTGGAACATGCTTTTGTAAATGGTACAGAGTACATAGTAAATATTGGTCTCCCTTGATTTTGTATTGTAATAAGCATATTTATATTCTCCCTGAAAATTTAAGATGTATCTGCAACGAAGTTTTCAATTACAATGCGAACTGCTATTGGAATCCTTACGGAGTGTGTGTTGTCGTCTAGCCATGTCAAGCTTCCAAATGTGTAGCCACCCTGAACTTTCTGCCTTCCCACAAATGTCACCTTAAAAGTTGCACTCTTACTACCTCCTCTGGTGAATTTGATCACTGAAGGTTCGACAAACATATTAACCCCTGCCGGTGCATCAACCACTGCCTTGTAAGTTGCTTCAGGACCTCCAACATTAGTGACAGTGCGTTGTACCGTGACATAGTCGTTGAGATCTGGCACAGCGATAGATGGTAGGTTGAGCTGGTAGAGCTGCCCCATGTAGGACTTACAATAATCCAATGTTGCTAAGGTGCAGTTGAAGAACTTGGTGTACTCTATTGGGTCTATGTCATATAGTAGGCCAGGATCTACAGCCCTCTCCGGTTCAATGTGCCCACCACCAAAGTCGAAGGGGTCAGCCACTTTCCTTGGCACTGCCTCAGCTTGGATTGGCATGCCAAAACGGTCAACCACGGATGCTGCAACCAACCGAGATATATACCAGTTAGCTTTAGGAGAGAAGCAACAATAAGCTAATGTAGCAACATTTTTGAGGTTGTAGCTCCCACCAGTGGTGACAATGGCAGACTTAATCATGGCCGGCGACCAATCTGGGTGAACTGACTTTAGCAGTGCCACCACTGCTGAGACATGAGGACATGCCATGGATGTCCCAGATTTGAACTCGTACGAGTCACCCACCGCTGCCAGGATGCTGGCTCCCGGGGCAGCCACATCAGGCTGTTGAAACAGCACACATGTAACAGGTTTCGACACGGTTAGAAAGGATGCACGAAATATATATGTTAAAAATGGATATATGTCGGGATATATCAATGTCTCACCTTAAGTATGGCAGGAAACTGGGTGCTTGGTCCTCTCGACGAGAACGCAGCGACCCTCGGCGAAAGCACCCCGCTTCCCACCATGGTCACCGTCTGCGACACCTTCACCTTCGGGTCCCTGGAAATAACAGAGGAGGAAGAAGAAACAAATATATAATAAGGATTTTGCTCCGAGTCGAACCTTGCTAATTGCAGCTTAATTAGTTCAAGCGATCGATGTTATTCGTCTCACCTTGTGCTGGTGGCATAGGTGGCAATTCTGCGTGCGATCTCGTTGTCCACCAATACACAGGTCATTACGCCATTGCAGTTGTCCAGTGCGTCAAGGGTGCTGGCGGTATACTGCGCGAAGATGAGGCCCTTGGCGTCTGCGTTAGCTGTAGGATCGAACAAGATCAAACAAACCTACCAGAGGGGAGGTGAATGGTAGGGAAAAACAAAACCCAAAAATCTTTCGCGGAATAAAGGATTACCTCTGTCGAAGAAATTGACGAAGACTTGCTACCTTAATCACGTCGCTCCTGTGTCGCTGCTACCTTGATCGTGCCGCTCATGTGCCGTCGAGCAGATCATCGAATCGCGCCACTCCTATGACGTCGATCGGATCGTCGGAATCCAAAAAATCACCAGTAGATGAAAGTCGAAAACGTAGATTGAATGATCTTGACTTTATTGCATCAACTGGTATTTACAAAGTGCACCAACAGCACTCCTATCAAAATCGTCGATCTAGAATCAACAACTAAGTCTCACAAAAGCACACCGGGGGCATACCCCTCGGTCTCTATTTATATCGAAAAGTCTATCACCAAATAGGAGTAGGACTCCTTATACTAATATGGCTCATCTCTTAGTTTTCCTAATTAAATCCAACATGCCAAAATCAGGCGTGCTACAGTAGTCCGACTGCTACAGTACCCGCCGCGCTACAGTAATCCGGGTCCGCTACAGTAATCCGATCCGGTTGCTGCAGTGCCGCGCGCTACAGTAACGACGCTGCTACAGTGTCCGAACCTGTAGCAAATTCCTTTTCTTTTCTCATCCAGTTTTGATCCGATTTACTTCCCGATTTTTTCGGCGCTTACACATACAACATGTGAAGCCCGTTACGATTCCATCCCACACGGTGTTGCTCCACCATGTGCCAACTCGTATTCAATATCGTCACCTGGCATCCTCGATCGTCCGGACCTCAGCTCCTCCCTGAGCCTAGTCACGATCCCACCGCCATTGACCGATATTGACTTCAAGTCACCTGCACAACTAGAGACAAACCAACCGTTTCCGAGCACAGATATCGCAACCTGACTCACATTAGTTACACACACTCGCACCAACACCTTAATTGTTTCCAAACCAAATTCAATTTATAAACCAAATGGCAAGCCAATTGTTCATCAGAAAATATTAATCATGCTTATGATCTTACAATCTCCCCCTTGATGAACACATTGGCAAACACTTCAAAATTTGTTTTGTTGTTTTTGTGTAGAAATTCCAAAAAGCATGCAATGCAAAAATCTCTCACTTTTGAAAAGAAAGAAAATCCTTTGAGTATGACAATTATGCACAAATTTTTTTTTGTTACCTTGTTCTCCCCCTTTTGACAATGAATTCATCAATGAAGGTTTTTTATTTTCATTTTTTCTCGGAGAGCTTTGCAATATACCAATAGTAACTCAAGAACTTGTATTGCAATAACAAGGTAGAAAAAGTGACTAGCTAACTAACAAGCATGCACTAAAGTAAAACCATGAACTTGAGATATGGCAATTAAGATCAAGTCAACATTAAGAATTCATGATTTCAAAGAGTTATAATGCAACATCGGTACAAGCACATAGATTGAAAAATAAATATTGTACATATATACCCATTGTATTTATCACTCTTTCTCAAATTAGCTCTAGCACAAAATTACCAAGAGAATTTTTAACCTTTTTACTTGAGCCTTTTTGCTCAATTTTTTTTCTCTCAATTATTCCGGGTACGTCCTTGTCGTCAAGACTGTCCAAGGATTCGGCACCCATTATTTTTGCTCACATCGAATACGTCCTTGTCGTCAAGACTGTCCAAGGATTCGGTATTCATTTTTTTCTCTCATAGATTTTTTTATTCTCTTGAGCAATTTAAAAAGCTATTGAGGAATAACAAATCAATAAAGCATATATATAAGCATTTAAAAAACAACCCATATGCTAGCATCAAAATTGCATATTTACTTAATTCAAGTATAGAATTTAAGTGTCATGCATCATCTCCCTTAAAAGCAATATCAAAAGCTCATGTATAAACCAAAAATGCAGACAAGCTAGATTACTAATCATATTCTCTAACAAGTATTGCAAGCAAGTACTACAATATACTAAAGGCACGAAACAAAGCTCTTCCTTTTTTTGATTTTTTTTTTTTGGTTTTAAAACACACCATGCATTAATTAAAACATGTATGCAAAAACAAAATCAAAAGAGGAAAATGCAACACGGAGCCAAAAACTCCCCCTTAATTGATGCCAAAAGGATGAATAACTCCCAATTCTCCCTGAAGAAAAGCAAATCGAGAAGAATCCAAAGGTTTCGTGAAAATATCAGCCAATTGCAATGTAGTATCAACAAATTTTAATTCCACATCTCCTTTTTCAACATGATCCCTCAAAAAGTGAAAACGAATATCAATGTGCTTAGTGCGTGAGTGTTGAACAGGATTCTTAGCAATATTAATAGCACTTGTATTATCACAAAAGAGAGGAACTTTCTCAAAAGTAAGACCATAATCTCTCAAGGTTGAGATAAGCCACAAAATTTGGGAGCAACAACTAGCAGCAGCAACATATTCAGATTCAGCAGTTGATTGAGCAACATTAGATTGTTTTCGAGAAGACCATACAATCAATGAAGTACCAAGAAAATGACATGTACCACTGGTACTCTTCCTATCAATTCTACAGCCTCCAAAATCCGCATCCGAATAACCACTCAAGCATATAGAAAATGAAGTAGAATACCAAATTCCAAATTCAAGAGTGTGTTGTAAGTACCTCATGATGCGTTTAACCGCTTGGTGATGTGAAGCTCTCGGAGAAGCTTGAAATCGAGCGCACAAACACACAGCAAATTGTATATCCGGTCTTGAAGCAGTAAGATAAAGCAATGATCCTATCATACTCCTGTATTCCTTTTGATTAACCGCTTCACCATCTTCATCAGGATCCAACACAGTAGCAGATCCTATAGGTGTAGTCATCGGCTTACAATTGTCCATCTTGAAACGTCGTAAAAGATCCTTGGTGTATTTTGTTTGATGCACAAACGTACCTTGAGGTGTTTGTTTAATTTGCAATCCCAAAAAATAAGTCAACTCGCCCATCATACTCATTTCAAATTCCCTATGCATCGTTTCAGCAAACTCCACAACCAAAGGGTGAGATGAACAACCAAAGATGATATCATCCACATAAATCTGAACGAACAGTTGATCATCACCATGCTTAAGAACAAAGAGAGTTTTATCAATTTTTCCCATTATAAAACCTTTAGCAAGTAAAAAGTTTTTAAGCCTATCATACCATGCTCTAGGTGCTTGTTTCAAGCCATACAAGGCTTTAGACAAACGAAAAACATGGTTGGGAAAATCAGGATTTTCAAAACCAGGTGGTTGTTTCACATAAACTTTCTCCTGTATATAGCCATTTAGAAAAGCACTTTTAACATCCATTTGAAATAATTTAAAACCTTTTGAAGCAGCAAAAGCCAACAAAAGTCTAATTGCTTCAATTCTAGCAACAGGAGCAAAAGTTTCATCATAATCCAACCCTTCCATTTGAGTAAAGCCCTGAGCCACAAGTCTAGCCTTGTTTCTAACAATTAAACCATCCTGATTTTGTTTATTTTTGAAAACCCATTTAGTTCCAATAATATTATGACCAACAGGAGGTTCAACTAAGTACCAAACTTTATTTCTTTCAAAATTCTCAAGTTCTTCATGCATGGCATTAATCCACGATTCATCAGTTAAGGCATGAGTAACATCTTTGGGCTCAAAACTAGCAACAAAAGCAGAGTTCACATGAAAATCACGAGTGATTACCTTCGACCTTGTAGTACGTTCATCCAAGTTACCTATTAGTTGTTCCGGAGGATGTCGTCGTTGAATATGAAGTGGAGCAGTGGCTTCAGATGAATTTTCATGTTCTGTACCCTGCTCTAACGAACTAGAGGTTTCTGGAGGTCCACCACCATCCGCACCTGAAGCACATGTGGAAGATCCTCCGGGCCTGTTTGACCGCTCTTCTGCCTGCGGTCTGACTGACATTGTGCCACCGGTCTGACCAGCTGACAATTCGTCGTCGTCCTCGTCATCACTTTCCTCCACAAATATATCCTCCCCCTGAACCTGTGATATTGTACCTGAAATTTCGGGTCTAGTACCTGGACTAGCCTCATCAAAAGTGACTTCACAAGTCTCAACAATTTTGTTAGTTTCTAAAACAAGTACACGGTAACCTCGAGAATGGGCAGCATATCCTAACATAAGTCCATCACGAGAGCGTGATTCAAATTTATCTAAAAACCCAGACTTTAACACAAAGCACTTACACCCAAAAACACGTAAATGAGAAATCTTAGGTGTATGTCCAAAACGAAGCTCATAAGAAGTCTTTCTAAGTTTTGATCTCAAGAAAACACGATTGGAAATATAGCATGCAGTATTAACCGCTTCAGCCCAAAATTTCCTAGGTGTACTGTACTCATCAAGCATAGTCCTAGCCATCTCAACCAAAGAACGATTTTTTCTTTCAACCACACCATTTTGTTGAGGAACCCGGGGAGACGAAAATTGATGTTCAAGACCTTTTTCATTGCAAAACCTCTCAAAAGAAGCGTTTTTAAACTCTCCACCATTATCGCTTCGGATGGTTCTTAAAGATCCAGGAAGTTGAATGGCCAACCGAAGATACAAACTTTTAAAGTGTTCAAAAGCCTCATCTTTGGTAACCATAAAGAAAACCCAAGAATAACGAGAGAAATCGTCAACTATAACCAACACATACCACTTTCCTCCAACAGATTGCACTCTAGCCGGACCGACAGTGTCCATGTGTAAGAGCTGTCCTGGTGCATCCGTCATCACAGAAAATGTAGGAGTATGCGAGCATACAACCATTTTAGCATGACGACATGGCGAGCAAACCAAATCAACATCTTTTTTAAGTTTAGGCAAACCACGAATAAGATCTGAACCACTAATCCTAGTTAGATGATCAAAGCCAATATGTCCAAGTCTGCGATGCCAGAACATCACATCTTTAGAAAACTTTGCAACAAGACATATAACTTCAGAAGAAATACTACTTTCAAAATCAGCTTTAAAAACTCTTCCATATCGAGAAATATTAAGCACAACATCTCCAGAAAAATCAAAAATTTTACTTCCACTTTTCTTAAACAGAACATCAAAATTCTCATCCACAATTTGAGAAACGGAGAGCAAATTGTACTTTAGATTTTCAACCAAAGCGACATCATTCAATGTAAATTTGTCACTTACCTTGACAGATCCAGTTGCAGTGATCGTACTAGTAGAAGCATCACCGAAGATGATTGAATCCTTCCTTGATGCCCTCATGAGAGAGGAGAACCAACTTTTATCACCGGTCATATGTCGCGAACAACCGGAGTCCACAATCCACACGTTCTCCTTCCTCGCCAAAAATGCCTATGCATAAGCAGATGCCGAAGTCTCAGTACTGGGGTTAGATAATAAACATTTAGGAATCCAGTACTGAGACACACGACCAGATCTAACAGGAACATAACCAGTAGAAAATTCAATATGTTTTCTTTTAGAAAAATGCTCCCAAGGCTGGTTTAACTGCTTAGGAACCTGCGGTCTGACCAAAGCTTTACCACCGTTCTGACGGGGGTTATAACACCGGTTTGACTGCTGGTACTGCTGCAGTCTAACCGCCTGTCTCGAGGTAAAAGCCAATTTTTGCCATCTTTGTTTTGCAAAAGCAATTTTCCGTTCCTTTTTCTGCTTTCTAGCAAGTCTAAAACAGAAACCAACAATATGGCCATCTTTGCCACAAAAGGAACATGTATACTTATCACGATGAGTTGAAGCACAAGTTGATATAGCAGGTTTAGCATTAACAACCGATGTAGTACTAAAGACAGGTTTGGCATTTACAACAGATTTAGTGTTAAAAGCAGGTTTAGCATTCACAACATGTTTAGCACTCACAACTTTTGATGAAGAAGCACTCAAGGAAGACATGATGCCAGCAGATTTAAATACAGTGGTCTTAGGTTCAGGTTCAGTCAAAATTTCACCATTCTGAACAATACTTAAAACAGTAGGAGGATGTCTAGAAAAGTGAACATGAGGATCAAAACCTAAACCACGATTGTGTGTGCTAACTTTAGATTGATCAAAAATCATGTTGAGGTTCCTTTTTCCATCAGAAAATCTTTGCAAAGAACTTTTTAAATAAGAAACCTCTTGAGTTAAACTAGCACAATTTTTGCAAGAAATCACTTCATCTCTTTTAACAACTTCCTCCATTTGTTTAACACACTCCAAAGCATGTTTAAGTTTCATCTCATTAGCAGGACATGTCAAGCAAGGTTTAGCACTAGATTGCTTGATTCTTTTAGAGCTAATCAAGTTAAACATAGAACTAGCAAACACAACAACTCGACATTTGTTTAAAGCTCTCTTAGCCAAGAACAATTCATCAACCAATCTAGTATTCATTGTAAAGCTAAGAGCAAGACAGGATTCAAGTTTTCTAGATTTCTTGGTTACAGCATCAAGTTTTTTGCAATTATTCTGATTAACTTCTCTTACAGTATTCACTTCAGCAAATAAAACATCACACGATTTGCATTCATCATCATTAGAAGCAAGAGATTTTAATTTACTATTTTCAATATTAAGAGAATCAATAGTAACTTCTTGTTGACTAATTTTTTTCTCAAATTTAGAAATCTTGTAACCAAGTCTAGCAATCACTTCTTGAAAATATTCAACACTAGAAGGACCAGTTACCTCGTTGTCATCGTCAGAATCTTTAAAACTTTTAGCCATGAGACAAACACCAGCAATGTTCATACTCTTGTCTTCTTCTTCATCATCTTCAAACTCAACGTCACTGTTTTCTTGAACAGCTGCAAAAGCTTCATCCAACGCCTTTTGATAATACTTCTTCATCTTCATATTCTTGATTTGTTTCTTATTCTGCTTGGCATCTTTAGATGCATCTTGAGGTTTAGCTTCTTCCTGTTTACCTCTTCCAAGCTTGGGGCACTGAGAACGGATGTGATTCGGTTGACCACATCCAAAGCATCGAATTGGTCCTCCTCTTCTCCTGATCCTGATATTACTCACAGCTCGAGAAATTCTGTTAGCGGCCAAAACCAAGTCCTCCTCACTGATCTCTTCCAGTTGATCATCGGACAAGGCGGTAAAAGCAGCAAAGGCTGCCAAAGAAATAGACTCAGAAGAAGATCCAGATGAGGATATTAAAGCAGTAGATTTCAAATCAGTCCTTTTTGAAAGAATATTCATCTCATATGTTTTCAATTTAGTATAAAGAATATCCAAAGTTAAAGCATTCATATCAACAGACTCTTGAATTGAAGTAACTTTAATATCCCAAACTTTCATATCAAGGCCATTCATAAAGTGACGAGCAATCTCAGATTGAGAATAGTTAACATCATAAGAAGCATCAACAGATCTAAGATCACTCAAGATTTTATTGAAACGAGCCAAATAGTCATCCAAGGATTCTCCAAGTTTCATCTCAAATTTTATGTACTCCTTTTTGAAAACATCCTTTCGCAACTCTTTGATATTTGAAGTTCCAGTATGAAAATCATTTAAAGCTTTCCAAATCTTATTAGCAGTTGCAAGATGCGAAACACGATCAAAATCGGAGCGAGAAATCCCATTCAGAATAATATTGCGCGCTTTGCAATTATTTTCAAATTCTAATTTTAGAGCCGGAGTATCCATGCGTTCAGGAATCTCATAAGGTTGATTAACTTTAAGCCAAATATCATAACCCTGAGATGTAATATAAGATTCCATCTTTTTCTTCCAATAGTCAAAATCAGATCCATTAAATATGTGAGGTTTGTTTGAAAACTTTTCAGCCATGGCAAACAAATCTAAAGATCGGTGAAGATCAAATAGAAAACCTGGCTCTGATACCACTTGTAGGATCGAACAAGATCAAACAAACCTACCAGAGGGGGGTGAATGGTAGGGAAAAACAAAACCCAAAAATCTTTCGCGGAATAAAGGATTACCTCTGTCGAAGAAATTGACGAAGACTTGCTACCTTAATCACGTCGCTCCTGTGTCGCTGCTACCTTGATCGTGCCGCTCATGTGCCGTCGAGCAGATCATCGAATCGCGCCACTCCTATGACGTCGATCGGATCGTCGGAATCCAAAAAATCACCAGTAGATGAAAGTCGAAAACGTAGATTGAATGATCTTGACTTTATTGCATCAACTGGTATTTACAAAGTGCACCAACAGCACTCCTATCAAAATCGTCGATCTAGAATCAACAACTAAGTCTCACAAAAGCACACCGGGGGCATACCCCTCGGTCTCTATTTATATCGAAAAGTCTATCACCAAATAGGAGTAGGACTCCTTATACTAATATGGCTCATCTCTTAGTTTTCCTAATTAAATCCAACATGCCAAAATCAGGCGTGCTACAGTAGTCCGACTGCTACAGTACCCGCCGCGCTACAGTAATCCGGGTCCGCTACGGTAATCCGATCCGGTTGCTGCAGTGCCGCGCGCTACAGTAACGACGCTGCTACAATGTCCGAACCTGTAGCAAATTCCTTTTCTTTTCTCATCCAGTTTTGATCCGATTTACTTCCCGATTTTTTCGGCGCTTACACATACAACATGTGAAGCCCGTTACGATTCCATCCCACACGGTGTTGCTCCACCATGTGCCAACTCGTATTCAATATCGTCACCTGGCATCCTCGATCGTCCGGACCTCAGCTCCTCCCTGAGCCTAGTCACGATCCCACCGCCATTGACCGATATTGACTTCAAGTCACCTGCACAACTAGAGACAAACCAACCGTTTCCGAGCACAGATATCGTAACCTGACTCACATTAGTTACACACACTCGCACCAACACCTTAATTGTTTCCAAACCAAATTCAATTTATAAACCAAATGGCAAGCCAATTATTCATCAGAAAATATTAATCATGCTTATGATCTTACATTAGCGACACGGACAATGGTGGCGCCCAACGACACCACAGGGACCTCCTTATCCAAAGGCGGCGAGCACAGCACGACCTTCGCGGTCACGTTGATCGACTTCAGTGACTCCGCGTTGTCGCAGCTGCATATATACACGTAAGTACTTCAGCACACCTCAAAGCATGGCTAGTGACTAGTACTTGGGTTGGAGTTTATATGATGAACAATTTTATAGTTTTTGTGAAGATACCAGAAAATACCAAAATTTTAGTGTAAAATTTGATACCTTCCTGTACCTAAGTAATTAAGGTGTTAAGAGGTACCAGAATTTATATAGAAAAAAATAATGCCTCCTGTTATCTTCTCAATGACCGTAAAATTTCTCATATAGGATTACCTAAATCCATAGACAAGAGTTTGAAACTTGCCGCTGCTGGCAGTAGCGTTGTAGTAAAGAGATTGCCCCTGCAGCACAGGTAGAATGTATATTACGTTTAAACAATTCACACCAAGCTAGCAGTTCAATAAACTCATCGATCCGACTCCGGCCAGACCTACTAAAATGTACTAGCCAAAAGAGAAAAGGAAATACGTGAACAAGAAAATCTTGGACAAAGAATATACATACTCCTCTTTTTTAGTAGAAGATATGTTGTTCACCTTTAGATGTATCATTTGACCATTTTTATTAAGAAAAAAATTATGTAAGTACCGTCTTTTTATTATTAAATGCATTTTAGGCATGACTTTTTTTTATATTGACACTAATTTTTTCAATAAGATTTATCAACACTAGTTTCTTAAGTAAACATCTATCATCGAACATTATGCTCAAAAGTTAACTGCGTTAACTAATAAAAATGAATGGAATATCAATGGATCATGAATAAGCTTAATTACCACCAATTTCTCGTTGTTCCCTAGCGACAGAAGGGTGGGGAAGGATCGATCAATGGTGGTTGCGGCCACCGTTATGACCCACGGGACAGCATTTGCAATCGTCTGCGGCACAGGGCCATTGTTCCCGCCGGCAAATACCACCGTGATCCCTCTCGCTACAGCGTGCAGAGTACCAGGGATCTCATTAGGCCCTCCAACTGACAGTGAAAGCACGTCGACACCGTCGTTTATGGCATGGTCTATGGCCGCGAGGAGCTGGGCCATACCGCACCACTTCGCATTCGGACCCCAGCATGCCTTGTAGATTGCCAACCGTGCGTGCGGCGCTCCGCCCTGCGCCATGCCGGCGCCGAGGCCGCCTTGGTGGTGGCTCACGTTCCACACCTGGCTGCCGGCAATTGTAGAGGCGGCATGCGTGCCGTGGCCGCTGAGGTCCCTCGGCGACATGTACTCACTCTTGAGCACTTCTTCAGGAACACCGCCAGAGTACCACCGTGCACCGATAATCTTTCTGTTGCAGCTCGCAGCGTTGAATGTTTTACCTGTTTGGCAGACACCCTTCCACCGTGCTGGTACAGGGCTGTATCCTTCGTCGTTGAAGCTTCGTGATTCAGGCCATATACCTGCAAGGTATATATGTTGTCAAAGATTCAATTACCTGGAGCTATTTATTATTTCAGGATTCATTTTCTTCCTCCCTCTTCTTTCCGCTTATCCTTATACTTATAAGCTAAAATTTAAATTTTAAACCTTAAATTTAGAGTTAATTTTTTTATTTCTAAATATGCATGTTTCACCCCCTTGCTAAGTATCTTTCAACAAAATCGGAGAGAGTATCTTTCAAATTTTGGGCCCATGGATGTGCTTTAAGATTAGTTTGCGCATGGCATGTTGTACTATCTACCTCATTGTTTACATTAGCTACATATAAGTTACATTGTAGCCAAATGCAAGTTGCAATATAATTACATTATAATTATACTATAGTCATATTTGATAGATTTTAGTGGAATTTTCTATCTGAAGTTGTATACTTCTCTTGCATAAAAGTTTTTTTTTATGGTTTGAGCTTTCAAACCTGAATCGATGACGCCGATGATAACATCTTCACCATACTTCGCCTTCTTAGAAGACTTGACTGTTCGTAATAGTTGATTCCAAGAAAATCCTAGCTTCGAGTTGTATGCGCTTCGTGGTAAGTATTAGGTTTTACGTAGACAACTCCAGGGGATTCTGTATAGGAAACAAGTCATTATTGTATATATCATACAACTATGCAAGCACCATTATTTTTTAAATTTTAAAATAATTTTAGGGTAAATTTTGATATCTCTTACGCTTTCATAGCAGTGAGCTACCAAGAACTGCCAATTATCACTAACGCATGTTTTTCAAAACTTAAATATACACTATAGAAAGTTTATGCCATTATAGGTTTGGTATTTACCTGAAATCTCCTCTGCTTGGGATTCTGTGAGCATTGCTGCGAATCCTGAGAACCCATGCCTATAGCTATACACGATAGACTTCATGGCTTCATCCTTACTGTTTCATTGGCAAAACCAACAAAATCCTCATTAGCGAGCTGTCTCTCTTTAGCCGACGCTGTTAAACCTAGATTAAATATATCACTAGTAGGTATGGAGTACCTCCCAAGAACAGAAGCAAGTGTGTCATGGTGCGACGCGGTGACCGCCGATGGATCGTCGTGTTTCTTCTCTCCCATATACACAATGTAAAGCTACAATTTCGACGAGAAATGTTTCAAAAGTAAATCGTACTATCACAGCAGTGATTTCGCAAATATACAACAAAATTTTCTGTTTTCAAGGGGGAATAGTTAATTAAGCACGCATCTTACTTCGGTTGACGCATTAGCAGAAAGGTGCAGCAGTTGTACGACCACCAGTAGCAGAGCAGAACAGAAAGTTAATCTGAACTCCATGTTTGATCTAGAGCTTGCTGTGATTTGGTGGCCTTGATCTCTCGTAGGCGTAACAATTTATAGCAGCCACGAATTGATGAACAACAAGCATGAAGCCGTGTTCAACATCACTACGTCATACATGCATGCAAGTTATTCGGTCATATTCTAGAGTTACTTTTCAGACTTTTCTCCATTAGACTATGCTTTCCTTCTTTGGTCTTTTCTTCCTGCATGATCTTCAGGTAGTAACATCTAGCCTCTCTGATTTGCTTAAACTAAACACAAATGAAACGACTTAGCAACGATTAAAAAATAATTTATGAGCAAAATATATAATATATATTCTTAGTGATAAAAAATAAATTATAATAAAATAATATAAAATTAACTTATATTTAAATTTTAATATTTAAATTTTAGCTTATAAACATAAGTACGAGCGAAAAGGTAGAGATATCATCCGTTCTTCCTTTCAATCTTTCTCCTTATTTATTTGTCCACGTGTTTGCTTTTGTTAATAACTACCGGCATCTTTCTTTGTTTACTAGTAAACTGACACGGACTGTTTTGCAGGTTTGGTGAAAGAAAAAGGGACAATTACGTTCTTGTGCTATTCAGATTTGAATACTGATTTTACCTCTCGTTTTTATAGTTTTTATTTTTATCCCTGTTTTTAACCAAACCAACAGTATGTCCCTCCTTTGAATGAAGGAACCTAACGATATTAACTTGGGGGTTAAAAGTACGCTTTTACCCTTTCTCGAAAATTTTATTTTTAGTCTTGTTTTTTTTGTCACTTGCTTTTTTGCCCTCTGTTGTGAATCACAGCAATATATATACAACAATAGGGCAAAAAAGCAAATGAGAAAAAAATATGGCTAAAAATTAAATTCCTGAGAAATTGTGAAAGTGTACTTTAACTGCCAAGTTAACACCGTAGGTCCCTCCATTCAAAAGAAGGGCAAACTATTGGTTCAGTCAAAAAAAAGTAAAAATAAAAACCTAAAAACAAGTGGTAAAATTAATATTAGAATATAAATCAGGGGATTGAACGAAATTGACACGAACGAAGACGACATACAGTATTGATCAAGTTGTAAAACATCAATTTCTTCTTCACCACGCTCGCAGAAGTGGATAAATATAGTCCTGTCTCCGTTTCATAACATAAGACTTTCTAGTGTATCCCTAAATTCATATAAATATCAATGAATCTATATATATATAAACAATATACATTGATTAATAGATGAATCTAAGCATAGCTAAAACGTCTTATATTATGAAACGGAAGGAGTAGTATAATCACGAAGTTTTAGTCAAGATGAACGACTCGATCAACTCAGTTGTTTGTCCATATACATCACTGTTGCAGATCTCACAGAATAAGCTTACGGTGTACTTTCTTCTCGCTCCGTCCTAAATATAACTATTTTTAGAATTTAAATCTTATGTTAAAATAAAAAAATTTCTAGCACCATTTACAGTATTATTTGTTTTATCAATTGCTTTCCATTCAGAATTCCTTTCCATTTTATCCCATTCACTGTCTCATCTTCATCCATTTCTCATTCATTACTTAGATATTATTTTTTTCTTCTCAACCGTAATATCTGTTAAATAACTTAAAAATACTGATAGTTTTGGACAGAGGTAATACAATTCAGCTTTGTAGAATTAGTGGTTCGATGACAGTGATCAATGGAGATGACCTGGTGCTGGAGGTTTGTTAAGTCATTTAGGATTGTCGGCATGTCGGACCAATCAAAAGATTGAACACTAGAATTACCTTCAAATTTAAGATTACATCTAGATGCACGCGTCCATTCACACCACACTTTAAACGGCTACGTTCACAAGGATGTATGTGTGTTTTCTACACGTGCTACTGAATGTTATCCGAGCACGGCGCAACATCAACAAGGTGTGGGGTCATGCATACCCACCAAATGTGCATATATTCATGTATATAGTTATAGAAGTGTGAATTTTTATGTGGTGGTACATGCATAACCATTAATAAGGTGCATACATGTATATTTATAAAAAGGAGAAATTCTACAGTTTACCACGGACATTTTTTCAACAAATACTGACTGCTGTCTTGATGAACCTCCAGCCAAAAAAAAAAAAAACTTGCGAGTCTACGTGTAACCACCTCACAGTCTCGTTTATAGAACACTTATTAGGTACGTAGAGTTATGTTATAATTGTTATTCATTCGACTCTACCTTTTTAAAACTTGTAATGCATATTTGATACCTTCAGTGATATCAAATAAAAATTAAGGTTGTCAGCTAAGAAGTAATCTCATCGATCATCCTTGAAAATGAACAAGCCTTAAAAGTTCACAAATAAAACATTTAAAGTCTCATGAGGTAAATCAAAATTCTCTCAGAATCTTATAATGTTTTCTTTAATATAATCAGGTCTACTTGTTTAGGATATTTATTCTCGTATGATGGTTCACTTATGTCAAGTTATCTCAATGTGAGTTCATATTTAGGTAATGTTACGGTACCTTACACTAGCAGTATAGTAAATTTAAATCTAACTATATATTTTATAATAAGTATATTAAACATTTTATTTCAATCTTTGGTAATATATATTTATATGTTTATCTATTTTAACATGATATATGACAAATAAATTTATCATAATGTAATATATTTTAGTTCCAGTTTAGTGCAATAAAATTTATAGGACACCTACTACTGGTGTAGTATAATAAAATCAGATCCCTTGGAACTAAAGCAATGAATGACTCACAATCATTCGAGGGTATGTTAAGAAAAATCCTCACATTTTATGTAACTTAACATTAGTGAGTAACCACATATTAAAGGGAACATTGTAAATAAATATTGAGCTTCCCATATTACGAGAATATTATAAGTATCCTAGAGAACTTAACTGGTTCACTTGAATCGGAGTAAAAATGAAATTTTATAATTTTTAATGCTGGAATTTTCTCAATGAATAAGTAAAAAAAATTGAGAGCTCATACAATTTTTTTGGGCACCTAAACGATCTCAAATGAAAATACTTTCAACTACAATTTTGATATATAACGTATTACATTCCGAGGTCTTTTAGAAAACTTTCACTCTCATCTTTTTGCTTATGCTAATGCTTAAACCAAACTTTAAATTTTTTACATTAAATTTGGAGTTGATTTTAGAGTTTTTTTCCAACATATTGGTTTAAATCACTATGAACAGATATATAAAAAAATATTTATAAATTGTTTTCATTTGCAAATATGATATTTTGCTTTTTCTATGAAAATACCTCCTTGATATCAGAATGCTTGATCAGATGTGATCGAAATGGTTGATATCAAAACAGTGGCAACAACAAAAATTTATCAGAAAAGTAGAGGCAAATTTGCAAGAACATACAAGTCTTTTCACAGCTGATCTGATGGCATTAATAGGGTTGACAATGGGTGGGTCGAGCCCGGGTTGGTCAAGAATGACCCTATCCTCGCCCCCGACCCTGGCCCTAAAGCCGAAATCAGGGCCAAACCATCCCCTTCCCTAACCTTGGCAGGGCCCTGACCCCAACCAGGGCCTAGCTCGCAAGTAGATGACAGTGTTGATAGCGATGGGTGGCCAGAGGAGGAACGCAACAACGGGTAGAGTCAATGATGGTACTCGGCTGCTGCTGCGGGCTGCGGGCTGAGTTTGGCTGGTATGTGTTTCTACTAAAGGTATGTTATATATACCTATTTGATTTTGGTCCTGTTGGATTTTTTTTGTTGCAATGTACTATTTTTTGAAGGAGTGAATATAGACTTCGGAGCCTGTGGGTTTCCAGGGATGAATTCCATTCCCTGTCCCCGCCCCCGTCGCCACTCCCCCACGGGCGAAAATCTCCCCAGGCCTTGGACCCGGACCCGTCGGCGAAGGTCCCCGGCTTTGCAGGAACTGCCAACCCTAATTGTTAACTGCTCCTAATTAAATGGGGTATAATCTATTTATGGCTGATTTATTTATTAGTAATTTTTGGGTGGGGGTACTCTGATTTATTTAGTTTACTAACAAATTCCCTCATACATGCATAGAAACAAATCGGTAATGAAAGATCTAGTTCACAAGGTAAGTCCAATTATCCTGCCAAGAGGAGGTTCTTCTCCTATTCGTAACAACCACAAGTGGATTTAGAAGTGGAGAAAGGTAGTGAATTAGTGACTCCCTTCATCATCGCATGAAGTTGATCTGATCATTACATCTCACCAGAATAACAGACATAATGGAACAGATCAAATCACAAAGCTTTTCATGCACATGTGTTGACTTGATTTAGTCTTTGTTAGCTGATTGTAACAACTAATGAACGTGTCTAAGGAAATGATGCTTTTTTGAACTGTTCTTCCTACTAATAGATCTTCATGGCTTTAAGGAAACCTAGGAACCGCGTGCAACCAGAATGGCTTTACGCACCTGATCCACGTTTCCATTTGCAATTTGCGCACGAGGCGATGGACCCGAGCTTTCTCCAAGCAGATGTGCGCGTGTACATTTGCAGGCCTAGGTGTTTAGGCTCACCTAGTTAGACTTGAAGACACGAACTGGAGGTTAGTCCAAGGATGAAATATGAGAGAACTCATATTCTTTTGATCAAGCTAAATTCTTCCTTTTTTTTTTTCTATTCACAGTCATATCGCTAGTAGACATGTTTACATTCGTGATTCCAAAAAAAAAACACCATGATACCTCGAGGCATCATGACACATAATGTGACAACCCGAGCTCGATCTCTAGATAAACCATAATGGAAAAAGGAATAAATAAATTATTTTTGCTTAAGTTAAAACTTAATTAAGTGAAAATAAAGCAACAACCATGAAACGTGTTTTCTGGAAGAGTCATTAACGGGTCATCCCGTTGTTAGGGTAACAAGTCGTTTTCCTTTCTTTTTCATTGTTTCGTTCAATGCTGGACGTGCTCGTGAATCGTCTGTATGATTCCAGGTATCATTCTCTTCGCCACTTAATAAATCGTTAATTCATTTTCAGGTTTAGTTATGGAAACAACTAGATTTCTACAATTTATAACTAATTCATCCAAAGTACGTTGAAGCTCATTTAAATTGCAATGGGTCAATAATTTTGTGAAGAATCGATTAAATATAGTTTCGTTTCCTGTTTCGAGTGTTTTAAGTTGTTTGTTCTATATTTCGGTGTTTGTAATGCTCCCGTTTACTACGAGGTCCTAGCTCAGGCTAGTTCAGAGCCTCAAGACAAAGTCACACTACCTCCTTTGCTGAGGTTTATCTTTGTTTTTAAATTATTTTCACATATTTAAATTACTTATACATTATTTTGCAATTCAATTAATTATGGATTGATCCTATGGTTATGGTATTAAGCCATTCTTCTTTATTCGCTTTACCTTGTCACTTTGGGTTAGATTAGATGCTGATTAATCATGGGCTTAGCCATGCTTAGTTTTTTATATTATTTAATTAGGAGGGAACACTACTCAACTTATTCACCTCTGGGTTGTGAGCTCATATTAAATGTAGTTGATGGATAGCGGTTATTAAATCAACTAAAATATGGCTTAATGGTGGATCCTAGTTGTATAGTTTTGCAAGTGGTGCCCGCGGTAATTAAGGAACTGTTCACAGAAAATCCATGCGAGAATAATTGTACTAACCGCAAGTCATGGGCAATAGTTGAACTAGAAGTATAGTTTTCTCCTCTTCTAGGCACCAAGGTATGGGTAGACAGGATGGAGTTGGGTCGGCCTAGGGATGGGTTGATCAGCTGCTAGATCTACCGTTGCACAAGAGGGGTACCTTCCTCAACTGGGGTGTTGGTGTGCGGGAAGTACAACATCGTCATCGTGTAAGTGGTTAGGGGAGGGTTATATGGATGCATCTGTCACAACCTCTCAACAGTATGTCATGGTGACATACTAGTGTATGGGTGTGTATGTTGAGGCTCTGTCTTGTGAGTCATGTTTATACTTTTGATCAAAGTAAAATTATTTAAATAACCACATCCGCAGGTATGGGTGATTGACCGACCTTCATTATGATTAGTCTCATCTTTTCATAATAAATGAATCTAGTTAATAATTTGCTTGTACAGATGGGAGAGGCTGGTACTGTATAGTTTAGCACAATATTAGTGTTAGTTTGGGCTTGGTACAATATGGTGTAACATCGGCCAGTGATTGGTATAATTTTGTTTAATAATAATCAATGTTTTACTTTTGCTAAATAAAAGGATTTTGGAAATGTTCTTTATATAAAAATTATCCCTAAGTCATTCTTTTGTACTGCCTATGCATATCTTATTGCATTTGTTGGTGTGACCTTTTGAGTACGGTGGGTGATACACATTATTGCGCTATTTCGTTAGTTAGGAACAAAACTTTTGTTTGATAGAACCACTATTGATTCCTTATGGAATCTCTGACGGATATAGCAAATGCATGATATCTCACTAGCTCAAGAACTACCATAATATTCATAATATTCAAAGAACATTCAACAACTAAGTAACTTGGCGGCCACGAAAAGCTAAGCAAAGCAAATGATATAGAGAGAAGTCACCGTGGATATCCAAACCACTATTTACCAAAGTTCGAATCCTTGAGGAGATTTTACTCTCCCTTCAGGCGCTCGTGGGGAGTCGGGTCTCTTTCAATCCTATCCTCTTGCAGAGGTTATACCAATGCAAAACAATTCTTTTTTTTCTTGTTGAATAGTGCCAAATCAACACCCAAAAAAATCCAAAAATCCAAAAGTCAAATGGAAATGAATTAGTTAATTCAATAAGAGAGAAAAGTGGCCCTACGCTTGATTTCGTTGCCCAAATGAATCCCATTCAATCGTTCACTCATGGAATGAGTCCGTCGGAAAGTTCAATCATTTTTTGTCATATATAGTTTGCCCTTTCTGAAGGATTTGTGCCTACTCTACTTTCTTATCTAGAACTTCGACATACAAAATATATACTCTTTTTACTACTAGTACTTATTTCCTTGCAGATGCAAGATCCATTCTTTGCAAACATATATTGACACACCACAAGTGAATTGGTTGCTCGCCAATGAAACCTATCCATCCAAGAGTCGTCGTTGTCCAAAAGTAAAAAAAATAAACAACTAAAAATTTAGGAGAGAAAGCTAGCGCTCAAAGATCGAAACAAGACGTTGTTGGCATCAAAAGTTGACATGACGACGTGTCACACACGTAAGCTTGAAAGTCCTTCTAAGAATACTTCAGTGCAGGACCTAAATTTTTAGCTAACGCGGGTGTGCCAGTCAGTTTGATCCTGTAACTGACAAGATTTAAAAAAACATAGATAAAATGTTAAACCTAAAGATTCTATCGGCTAGATAGCCGATATCGCTTCAGGACCCTAGCCGATGGACTATGTCACTCAGCTTTGCAAGAATTTCAAAGTGTGTAAGCTTAAAACAACTTATTGGTGAATTATGAGTATGATAATTACCAAAACAGGCTAATCAACTAGTCACTCCTGAAAGATCGGACTTAACCGAGGCAGTTTTAAGATTAACCAGTCGATCGTCTTTGATTTCGCTATTATCGCACACGCAGTCAGCAGCCGATAGAGCTTATCACTTAATTGATCTATAAGCGGGTTCGCGAACAGGCCCACTTACACCCCTTGCCGAGTCTGCCTAGCTTGTAACGCCTTGTGTCCAAAACTTTTACACGGACTCTCGTTAAATCTAAACTTAACATGATCTTAGGATCAATATTTTTCTCTTTCCATCGAATTAACGTTTTTAGACCCTGTTTGAATTCATCTAACTTTTTTTAGTCCCAGTCACATTAAATGTTTAGATAATAATTAGAAATATTAAATATAGACTACTAATAAAACTTACCCCATACTCTTGACTATTTCGCGAGACGAATCTATTGAGCCTAATTAGTCCATGATTAGTGAATGTGATGCTATAGTAAACATTTGCTAATCGTGAATTAATTAGGCTTAAAAATTTTGTCTAATAAAATAGTATTTATTTATGCAATTAGTTTTCTTATCGGTCTATATTTAATACTCCTAATTAACGTCCAAATATCCGATGTGACGAGAACTTAAAAAGTCTCTGGATCTAAATAGCCCCTTAGTCTCTAGAATAAACGCAGTCGTTCCTTTTAAACTTTTATATATATATATATAGCAAAACTAATATGTGCACCTCCTTAGGATAAACTATTTTATGTCCCCTCCCTCATAAGGCCCAAACCCTCTCCCACCCCTTTCAAAGGCCTAAAACCCCTCTTCTAGCCTGGTCAAAGCACACTCCCACCGGTTAAACCCGTCATTTGACCTTCCTCCACACCCCCACATTTGCCAACTCCCGTCTATCTGAAAAATACAGTAACACGAAGACAAAAATACAGTAACATGCCTTATAAAATGCAGTAACAACGTCAAAATATAGTCATGACGGATCTAGTTTTTTAAATCACATTTTTTTAACCAATGTGGTGAAAACGATTTTGAAAAATAATGTAAAACACATGAGATATTGCTCTCTAAAGATTAGGAATACAATATTTTTAGCTCCCTCGCATGCATTAGTTGTACCATAACAACAATATAAAGTTATGATGTTATTGTACTTCTATCATGATGTTATTGTATTTCTATCATGACGTTACTGCAATTGTGCAACACACATGTTACTGCACGTATATCGCGATGTTACTGCACATCTATCACGACGTTACTACAATTGTGCAGTAACAATACATATATTTTATAGCAACATATCGTTATTACTGTATAGGAGGCGCATCATTACTACACATATAGATAGCTCTTAAGATTTTGAACTTTAAACAACTTTATCTCTCACCTCGTATATTATTTTTTAAGAACGTTGGTACCATATTGTTTGAAAAAAATGTTCTAAAAAAGTAGATCCCTCATGGGTATGTTTCAACGTTGTTACTACAAATTAATCGTCGTGTTACTATATTTTTTTCATCGTGTTACTGCACAATTTCTATGAGACGAGAGGTGAGCTTAGATAGACATGAGGGAAAGCCCATAAAGGGATTGACCCACGGGATTAAACTTTTGACCAGCCTTTAAACAACGCGGGGGTGGTTTTTGAGCATTAGGAGGAGGGTGAGAGGTGAGATGGGCCTTGGGAGGCCTTGAAAGGAAGGGGGTGTAAAATAGTTTATACTAAGGAGTGCACATATTAATCTTGTCATATATATATATACGCGCGCGCTAGAGCACCACCTTAGTGTGTACTTGCATTGAAGAAAAGTGTTGCAATCATCGACGGTAATCGGCAGACCTGACTACATGGTATCAGTAATTACACTAATAAAACAAGGTCATATGTTAGGAATTTTTTACAAAGTTATCTTTCCAAAGAAGGGCCATGCATAACAAAACATGGATAGATAAATCAACAACCAATTAAAATTTATTATATTAAAGGAGTGAAATGAAACATTTATAAATATCATCTACTAAACACTGGTCTCCAAGACATTTATTTTAAAAGAAAAGTGTGAACAAATATTAATTGCACAAACCTATTTACTTTTAGAGGAACAATTTATGAAGTGTCTGAGATGAAGTCCTCAATTACGATGCGAATTGCAACAGGAATCCTCACTGAGTGTGTGACACCATCCAGCCATGTCAAGCTTCCGAATGTATATCCTCCCTGTACTCTTTGCCGTGCTTTGAATGTCACCTTGAATGTTGCACTTCTACTACTGCCTCTGGTAAATGTGATCACCGAAGGTTCGACGGACATGCTAACACCGGCCGGTGCCTCGATCGACGCCTTGTATGTTGCTTCTCGCCCTCCAACATTGGTCACAGTGCGCCAAACGGTGATAGAGTCCTTAAGGTCTGGCACGGCGATGGATGGGAGATTGAGTTGATAGAGCTGCTGCGTGTAGGACTCGCAGTCATCTTTGGGGCTAAGAGTACAGTTTAAGAATATATTGTACTCTTTCGGATCAATGTCATAAACAAGACCAGGATCAACCGATTTATCCGGATCTATCTGGCCACCACCAAAGTCGAAGGGGTCAGCCACCTTCCTAAGAACTCCTTCGGATTGGATTGGCATGCCAAAACGATCCGTTACTGATGCTGCAACAATACACAGAGAGTATTAGTCAGTTAATTCTAGGTTGTGGATATTAGGTATATATAATATAATGTGTCACATTTTGAAGGAACTTGTAATGAATAAGTACGTGCCTGTGGTGACAATGGCGGACTTGATCATGGCAGGTGACCAGTCCGGGTGAATTGACTTGAGTAACGCCGCCACCGCCGAGACATGAGGACATGCCATGGACGTCCCTGACATGAATTCGTACGAGTCACCCACAGCTGCAAGGATGTTGACCCCGGGTGCAGCTACATCGGGCTGTTGAACACAGACAGAATCAGGTTTCCACAACATCCGGAAATTACTGTCACATACAAAAATCAAGAGGTACGTATATATAAATAGTTATTTCATCATTGCTGGATTATCAAGATTAAAGATGCAACTTTCATCACCGCCGGTTGATGTTTAATATGGGAGTAAATTTATCCAGGCCAAGATATGATCAGGGTACGTTGTTGCATGTCACCTTGAGTATGCTCGGAAGCTGAAAGCTCGGGCCTCTCGACGAGAACGAAGCGATCCTCGGCGCGAGCACACCGTTCCCCACCACGGTCACCGCGCGAGATATCTTCACCACCGGTTTCCTGCCAGAAAATGACATGTTAGAACACGTCCGGATGTTTTCAGACCACACAACATACCAGCAATAATTTCTGACTTCTGTTCCAAATAAACTCACCTTGCACTGCTCGCGTAGGAGGCGATTCTCGCCGCGATCTCGAAGTCGACGAGCACGCAGCCGGCCGGCAGAAGCTGGTTGCAGTATTCCATCTCTCTGAAGACGACGGCGCTCTGCTGCGCGAAGACGAGGCCCTTCGCTTGCGCCTTCACCGCGGCGCCTAGCGCGGCGCCGCACGCCTGGATCGGCGACGAGGTGTCCGCCACCGGCATGCCGCACAGCACGATCTTGCCGGTGACGTTCAGCGACGCCAGTGACTCGTCGTCGCATCTGCGCGTCAAATGGTTTTTGGCATTGCTCAGCATCTCTGGCTCATGATTTTAGCAATTGCAGAGATATTGGTATGCAGTGTTGACTGCTGTTGTTTCTAGTGATCATTTGGTTAATTCCATTACCTGAGCTCATCGGCAACGACAAGCTGATGAAAGCTGCTATTGTTCACCGTTGTATTGTAGTTGATCGATTGTCCCTGGATTTAAGATCAATGTCAAAAATAATCACTTTTAAGTTTTAACCTGTAGCAGGTGTCTTGTCAAGCCTTTTGAAACCAAAGGAAACATAAAGAAATCAGCTTTTAGTGTAAAAACGTAAGCATCTGGATGTGAGGAAATTAGAAGAGTTTTTTTTACCATATTTGATAAGCACATTAAAGTATCAAAAATTTTATTATAAAATTCTGATATCTTAAAGGTACATAGCATCGGTACTAAAATTTAATATTAAAAATATGGCAAGTCAAAATACTTTTATAAAAAAAATTAAATAAGAAAGCTTAGTCATGCGTACCACCAGGTTCTCTTTGTTCCCGAGCGACACCACGGTAGGGAACGAGCGATCTATGGAGCTGGCAGCCACCGTGATGACCCACGGCAACGAGTTCGCCACCGTCTGCGGCGCAGGGCCGGCGTTCATGGCGGCGAACACCAAGGTGATCCCCCTCGCCACGGCGTGCAGCGTCGCGGGAACCTCGCTCTCCAGCTGCACCGACAGGGACAGCGACAGCACGTCCACGCCGTCGTGCACGGCGTCGTCGATGGCCTCGAGCACCGTGGCGGCGCTGCACGTGCCGTTGCCCCAGCACGCCTTGTAGATGGCCAGCCGCGCGCGCGGGGCGCCGCCGCGGGCCACGCCGGCGCCCAGGCCGCCCCCGTGGTGGCTCGCGTTCCGCACCTCCCCGCCGGCGACCGTCGAGGCGGTGTGCGTGCCGTGCCCGTTGAGGTCCCTGGGCGACATGTACTCGCCCTTGAGCAGCTCGGCCGACACGCCGTCGGAGTACCACCGCGCGCCGATGATCTTCCGGTTGCAACCCGTGGAGTTGAACCTCGCGCCGGTCTGGCACTTCCCCTTCCACCGCGCCGGCACAGGGCCATAGCCATTGTCGTCAAAGCTTCGTGATTCAGGCCACACCCCTGCAGCACGTTTCATTTGAAGATAATAAGCTACTTCCGTTTTGAAAACAGCAGGTGAATTTCGACGATAATGGTAAGAGTGCAACGCAGTTTTCGACCTGTACCGACGACGCCGACGATGACATCTTCACCATAGTGTGCCTTCTTCACGAGGCTTGATTGTTCATAGTGGTTAAGCTTAAGCCCAAGAAAATCCCAGCTCCGGGTGGTGTGTACCTCATGGTAAGTGTTAGGCTTCACGGTAACAACTTCCGGTAATTCTGCATGCACCAGAAATTCATTAGTTCGTTAATAATGTAGGTAATACATACAACATGTGCATCAGGTCATGCCATTAATTGTACGGGGTCGATGCTTACTTGCAAGTTCATCAGCTTAGGATTCGGTGAGCATTGCGGCGAATCCGGAGAATCCGTGCTTGTAGCTATAGACTATTGATTTCTTGGCTTCATCCTTACTGTTCCATTGAAAAAAGGTAACAAAATCAATCTCCGAGGTTCTTCAGGTAAAGATGCAGTGGTTACAGCTTAAATCATTAGTATATAAATAATTAAATACCTCCCAAAAACGGAAGTAAGAGCGTCATGGTGTGATGCGATGACCACAGACGGATCGTCATGCTTCTTCTCCCCCATGTAGACAATGTAGAGCTGCAAAAATTTGACGACACGAAGTTTTCAAGAATCAATATCACTTCTGAAGCAAATTATGTTGGAAAAAACGACGTCAATTTGAAAAGGAAATCGGCTTACCTTGCTCGACGCATTGACGAAAATGGGGAGGACTAGTACAAGAACCAAGAGCAGGCTAGAAGAAGGGAAAGCTGATCTCGAATCCATGTTGATCGATTTCGAGGAGTATGTTCTTGTGGTTTGGTGTTGATCTTAGGCTGAAGCATGCAGGTATAAATAGCAGCGAGCATCGTAATTAACCACATGGGTGAAAGAACAGCGTTCAACAACAGATCATCCACATGTTTGACGTTCAACAGATCATCAGGTCACAAAGTAACAAAAAGAGTAGTTAATAAACCAGGTTCACGCACGCTGTTTCGCTGTATGGTTTAGCATTATGATTTGCTTTGCGCATCATGCTAGCTGAAATTAAATGAACAATGACATACGAACAGAAGACGAATACATAACATAATGCAGTTTTCACGTGTAATGACCGGATCAACTTTGCTTAACGATGATCGGAACTAATTGTCCTGCATGGCCCAGATCAAGCTTCTGCTGCACCTGACTGTGAAACAAGCTATGCTGCTAGCTTAAGTATTATGACTATTTCTTGCCGCGGAGGTTAAATAATCAAGCACGGGGAATTTACTTGTTCTTGGTAACTTCCTAAACTGTGAGCCATCCCTACAGGTACAGGGGAGAAAAAAGTCAACCCCAGGGAAATGCTTTACTAGACCATAATCCCAAAGTAAAATTTGCTGAACTGATATCGGCCAGACCTAGCTTTAGCTCTATTTTAATTAGTATATATCGCTAAGTTCCTTTCCATCTCCTTTCATAAGTCTGACTACTGGCTTGGATTTGAGTGGATACAACACTCACTTGCCTTCCTTAGCATTAAAATTTTTACGACTGCTATAGTGTCACGTTTACATATTTGTTATAATGTGTCTATAGACTCTCATGTCATAAACACATCGATTAAATAAGATGACGAATAGTTAAATATCTCCTTCCACGGAATGAATCAGAACAATTTACAACTAGCTGTCCTAATCGTGAAGGACCTGAACCGAAGAGAGTTGGCAATGCAGAGCACATTGAGCATCTCCAGTAATACTCTCCATTTACTCACATGTAATCTGGAACCCAAAATGCACGACTTCAGCAAGAACCCCGATTTCTCAAACTGCATTTCTTTTCTCTCTCCTATTCTAACACGCACTCGATGTTCACACATAGTTTAACACCATAATAATTGAAATATAAATATCTCTAAACACATAGAATTCAACCTGTTCAAATGTTACCTTTTCAAACACCACATTTCAAGTTCAATTTAAAATTTTCAAACATGGAAATGACATCGTAAAGACACAATATCGTTTGTAGAATGGTCAAACGTGTAACAAAAAGCCAACAATGTAATCTATTATAATATGGAGAGAGTATTGAACACCATGAACATGGGAGTAAAATTAAATGCTACACAAGATCATCTTGAACTTACTCATACGCCTGTTTTTCATACACCCTATCAAGAGTCATACATATCCTGCCTCATCCCACCGTAGATATGCAGTCATCTCTCATTCATTTTCACACAGTACAAAAGCACCAAATTTGAGGTATGGTATGGCAATGGATGGGAGGTTGAGCTGGTAGCTAGAGTTGCCTCACGCATGACTCACAGTCATCCTTGGGATCAAGGTATAATTGAAGAACTTGTACTCATTTACGTCGATACCATAGACCAGGCCAAGATCGATGGTTCTATCTATGTGTCCACCACCGAAGTTGAACACTAGATTAGCCACTTTCCTTAGCATAACCTTAGCTTGGATTGGCTAGCCGAAATGGTTAGTCACTGAAACTACAATCGACAGTGATATAGCAGCCCAACTATTAGAAATCCGCCAATCCACATGTGATGTGTGAATAAGGAAAGTCGTATATGTACCGTAGTCAGTTAGGTATGGATAGGGGGCATAGAGTACATATGATGAGCTACAGCAATGGTTGTAGAGCCTAGCATATCTAGGTTAAAAGATAATTGAGCATGCCATGGCATTGTTAGGATCTCATAGAGACCTTTATGGCCCTATCCTATAAATGGGCCTCTATGAGCCTCCAAATTATCTTTCATGCCATGACCAATACCCCAGTTGGTCCTATACATATGATCTGCGATCAAGAAATGAATAGCAATAGCTATATGATGGTGTGCAATATTGCCCAACCATAGACAACCGGTTATTGGATCTACCCCCCCCCCCCCCCCAAACTAAGAAATTCTTCGTGTTTGGACCAATTCAAGGTGAAAAAGGGCGTTGCTTCTTTGGCGAAACTAGAACAAAGTTGAGCCAAAAGGGCGTGATTCAAGATAAATTCACGAGGAAGTGGTATCTCCTTAGGATATACCCAAGGGTCAAGAAATTGGTTAATCGGTAAAGGTACATGGATTTGGTGCCCCACCCAAGAAAGAAGCCCAAGTCCTAATAACCCTGCTAAGTGATGATTCAACATGGACTCCACGTCTTAGAACCAAGCTAATTTGGGAGCGACTTTGTGATAATGGAACCATCCAGCAAAAAGTATTAATGATACAAAAATCAATGCACCGATTGTGGTGCAATAGAGTTGTAATTCACTAGTTTTGCCTGATGCTCGCCAAATCTGAAAAACCCCAGAAGTTATTAGGATTCCAGAAACCCCACAACAAAGCAAGAATAGTTCAGAAGATCATTCTCAATGTTTGCGTGTTGATACTTGATAGTTATGTTAGCTTACACTAGTAATGAAGAAGCAAAAAGACTAGACCAAGTCCACTCACTGTATGTGTGGAAGTAGTGTTGTTTGATTTCACATGCTGCAACAACTGCGGAAGTGTGTTTTTCCAGTGTCGTGGCCCACCAAAATACCAATTTGCTAACTCAGGCCTGAGAGAATAGGTCACCCCTAATCCGGTCAGCTATTCGGCCCATGAAACAAAATCGGCCTCCTTAAATCGTGCCAACAAATTCAGTTCTCAAATGAATTTGGCCCACTAAATTCCCATCAGCAAATTTGGCCTTTCAATGAATTTTTGCCCACTTACATCCATCTCCAAATCAGCCCATCCGCGTCAACAAATTCGACCCGTATATGAATTTGGCCCACCAAATACCAATTATCTAACTTGGCCCAGAGAGAATATGTCACCCCTAATCAGGCCAGTGATTCGGCCCATGATTAAATTTAGCTTGACAAATTCTCATCAACGAATTCAGCCCAAGAGTAAATTCAACCCACCTAATTTACTTTAGAGAAGTCGGTCCAGTACTGAATATGGCCCACTAATGACCTGACAACTTATTCATCCCACTGCTAAATTTGACCCACTTATTTGAGATCAAAGATTTTGGCCCAGGAATAAGTTATGCAAGCTAGTGAATTGGCCCCCTTCATTACCAAATTTGGCTCACTAGTGAATTTGGCCCATCAATGTCCTGGCAACTAATTGAGTCTACTGGTAAATTTGACCTACTTATTTGACATGGCCAAGAATTAGTTAGCCTTGCCAATGAATTTGGTCGGCTTTATTCTTGTGAAATAAGTCCACTTGAGGTTTCTCAACTTATCGTCCAGTGTGTTTTTTTTTGTTCTTGGACAGTAAAACCGGATACAACCGGTCCCTGAACTATCAAAACCGGTGCAAAAGAGGCCCCTCGATGGTTTTGAAGGCGGTTTTGGCTGACTTGGCGCCTACATGGCTAGTTTGACTAGGTCTCCGTTCCACGTGGCATTTACATGGCACTTACATGGCATAAATATGGTGGGGCCCACATGTCATTCCTACTCCCCTGACATATTTATTTCTTTTGTGTAGCTAACTGTGGGCCCACGTGAGCCTGCCATTTTTAAATTATTTTTTGTATGCAACTGACAGGTGGACCCACTATTTTTCTGATATAGGTGCCACGTAAGCGCCATGTCAATGCCACGTGGGATGGGTACCTAGTCAAACTAGCTATGTAGACACCAAGTCTGCCAAAACCGCCGAGGAACCTCTTTTGCGTCGGTTTTGATAGTTCAGGGATCGGTTGTATCTGGTTTTGCGGTCCAAGGTCAAAAAAACAAACAAGACGATAAGTTGAGGATAGTTTGGAGGGGTTATATGCTAAAATATAATGTTGCAAGTGGGATTAGTTGGATGTAGATTCTTTACAATTATTGCCACAAATAAGGAGAAAGGGTGGGATGATGGACTGCTGGCATGAAATGTTCTTTTAGAGATAAGGGAAGCACAATGTCATGTCTATATATCCAAGGGACAAGGGTGTGCATGGTTACATTATTACATAGTTTTTTTAGAATTCACTTAGACAACAAAGGGCACAAAAACTAAACAAATTCAGAATATTAATTATATGATAAAATCGATATTGCACAAATTTATTTATATTTGACTATAAAGCTTATGAGGTATCTGAAACAAAATCGACGATTATACTACGTATTGCTATTGGAATCCTAACTGAGTGTGTGCTATCATCTAGCCATGTCAAACTACCAAATGTGTATCCACCTTGTACTCTTTGCTTTGCTTTGAACGTGACTTTGAATGTTGCGCTCTGACTACTACTTCTAGCGAATTTGATCACTGTAGGCTCCACAACCACATTCACGCCAGCCGGTGCCTCAACCAGCACCCTGTAAGCTGCTTCCAACCCTCCGACATTTGTGACAGTCCGCCATACCGTGACAGAGTCTTTGAGGTCTGGCACAGCAATGGATGGGAGATTGAGTTGGTAGAGCTTCCCCATATATGACTTGCAATCATCCTTAGGATCAAGGGAACAGTTAAAGAACTTTATGTACTCTCTTGGGTCGATTTTATAGACTAAGCCAGGGTCGACCGCCTTGTCTGGCTCTATGTGGCCACCACCAAAGTCGAAAGGGTCAGCCACTTTCCTTGGCGACCCCTCGGCTTGAATTGGCATACCAAAGCGGTCAGTCACAGATGCTGCAATAAGTGGAGAATATAAACCAATGAGTCCTAATTATGCTAAAAATAACAAGTTTCTCAACATTTCAACTTATTAAATATTATTGTTTAGTTCATACCTGTAGTGATGATGGCAGACTTGATCATGGCGGGAGACCAGTCCGGGTGAACTGACTTGAGCAGCGCCACCACTGCTGAGACATGGGGGCACGCCATGGAAGTTCCGGACATGAACTCGTAAGAGTCACGCACGGCTGCCAGTATGTTAGCCCCTGGTGCAGCTATGTCGGGCTACCAAAACAGAACAAAACAAGGTTTTGAAACAACATTAAATAAGCAGTTCTGTCCTGTATTAAAGGTCTGAGGATACTTTAGCATTTGATTCATGGTTGTCAACAAAAGAGGAACAAGATGTCACCTTGAGTATGCCAGGAAACTTGGTGCTTGGTCCTCTCGACGAGAATGCAGCAACTCTTGGTGACAACACTCCACTTCCGACCACGGTGACGGCCGGTGACACCTTCGCTACCGGCGTGCTGGAAAGCGAGATGATAATTATTAGCTATATATGCTTTTAAATATATATACGACATGATGTAAAAAATATCATTTGTTTTGTTTTATTATTAAAGTTACTTTAAGCATTCCCTTATTTTATTATTTGCAATAAGATTTTAAATAAGAACGATTGTTAAACTCGTTGTCTAAAAGTCTAACATATATGATCATATAGAGGGAGTATGTATATACATAAGTCAAGACGTACTTTTCAGTCACCGTTTAGTTTTCTCTTCATACAAATCAAGGAACCGAAACTGTGATTATCCTAATTGGGTTCTACGTGGTAGCTTGTGAAATACTCCTAGCTTGAGATCGATCTCACCTTGTCTTGTCGGCATAGGAGACGATTCGGTTTACAATCTCGTAGTCCACCACCACACAGGGCATGACGCCGTTGCAGGCGTCCAGCATTTCGAGGCTATCGACGGCGCCGCGCTGCAGGAAGATGAGGCCCTTGGCGCCGGCCTTGGCCACGATCCCGATGGCGCCCTGCTCCACGTCGTACGGGCCCTGGCACAGCACGATCTTGCCGGTCACGTTCATCGACGCCACCTTCTCCGCCGTGCACCTGCAGCGTACGTAAAAAATCACACATCCAAGGGAAAATTTTAGTAGAGTGAGAACAATGTGATAAGCAATATATTCACGGATACTTGGGCTGAAACGGTTTGGTTACCTTGATCCATCAACAAGCTCATGAAATTCGCTGCTACTCGCTGTGGCGTTGTAGTAAATGGATTGCCCCTGTTGTGTATAAAAAAGTGTGAGCGGCGGAACCAAACAAAGTAATTAAAGAGATGGTTGTGTGATCGATTATGATTAACGGGTGATTGTTTGTTTTTAAAAAAAAATACAAACGGTGTATTTAAAAACGAAATATAATTTATGAATTATATATATATATATGCTCTTAGTGATATAATATAAAGATTAGAACATAAACCATGGTGAAAAAACCCAAAGTCAAATTTAAAGTTAAATTTTTTTTTATAAACATAAGTAGAGGATGAAATTTTACCACCAACTTCTCGCCGTTCCCGAGCAATATGGTGGTGGGGAAGGTCCGATCAATGGTGGCAGCGGCCACCGTGATGACCCAAGGCACAGTGTTCCCCACCGTCTGCGGCGTGGGGCCATCGTTCCCACCGGAGAACACCACCGGGATTCCTCTCGCGACGGCGTGGAGCGTCCCGGGAATCTCGCCGGGGCCTAGAGAGAGGGACAACACATCCACCCCGTCGTTGATGGCGTCGTCGATGGCCGCGAGGAGAGCCGCGGTGCCGCACGCAGTACCGGAGCTACCCCAACACGCCTTGTAGATGGCCACCCGCGCACGCGGCGCCCCGCCGCGAGCCACGCCGGCGGCAAGGCCACCCTGTTTGTGACTCGCATTCCACACCTGCCCGCCGACGATGGTCGAGGCGGTGTGCGTGCCGTGGCCGTTGAGGTCCCTCGGCGACATGTACTCCCCCTTCAATGTCTCGTCGGGCATGCCGCCGGAGTACCAGCGTGCGCCGATGATCTTTCTGTTGCAACCCGTGGCGTTGAAGGCTTTGCCGGTCTGGCACTTGCCCTTCCACCGTGCCGGCACAGGGCCGTAGCCATTGTCGTCGAAGCTTCGTGATTCAGGCCATATACCTGTGACGTTTCATGAAAGCCTCAGTTCAACCTAGCTACTGGATTTTACCTAGTGCTCCCTCCATATCTTTTTTATATGACGCCGTTGACTTTTAGGTCTACGTTTGATCATTCGTCTTATTTAAAAAAATTATATAATTATTAATTATTTTGTTATAATATAATTTATTATTATAGAAACTTTAATTATGCATTATAATTTTGCATATTTGAATATAAATTTTGAATAAGACGAATAGTCAAACGTGATTTTAAAAGTCAACGGTGTCATACATAAAAATATGAAAAAATATGAAGAGAATATTATAATGCAAGTGATTTCGGACAGGATATTATAACGCGCTGCAGTTTGAAACCTGAGTCGATGACACCGACGATGACATCTTCACCGTAGTTGGCTTTCTTTACAAGACCTGATTGCTCGTAGTAGTTAAGGCCAAGAAAATCCCAGCTTCGAGTTGTGTGCGCCTTATGGTAAGTGTTAAGCGTCACGCTGATGACTTCAGGTAATTCTGCACCAAAGACATGTTAGTTTCTTAATGATTCTGCAAATCATAACACTAGAAACGAGAACATGCTCATGCCATAGTAGGGTAGGGAGCTGATTACTTGCAATTTCCTCTGCTTGGGATTTTGTTAGCATCGCTGCAAATCCAGAGAAGCCGTGCTTGTAACTGTATACTATAGACTTCATGGCTCCATCCTTGCTGTTGCGTTGCATTAAGGAAAACCACAAAATTAATCAACGTGAGCAGCCCGCTCTATTGCTTGGCAAAGATTTAGGGTCTTTTTTTCATTTGGTGGATTTTTAAATTAAGAAAAAGAATAAAGACATTGAACTATTTGTAGTAAAAATCTAGTAAAATTCATGTGTTCCGAAAAGGCTCTTATAAGTTATGCTTTGAACTATTTAGTACCTCCCAAGAACAGATGTAAGTGTGTCATGGTGCGATGCCGTGACAACAGATGGATCATCATGCTTCTTCTCCCCCATGTACACGATGTACAGCTGAAATTTTGATGCAGAAAGGTTTCAGGAATCAGAAACTTTCCTGATCGAGGAAAAAGCTTAAGTGAAAAATTAGGTTTGCTCAAAGAGAAAGTGTCTTACTCTGCTCGACGCATTAGCTAAAAAAGGGAGCACCAGCACAAGAACTAGTAGCAGAGTAGAAGAGGAACGTGTTCTCGAATCCATGTTGGTTGTTCAGAAGTTTGCTGCTGTGGTGTTTGTGTTGCTCTGCTAGCTCCAGCATGCATGCATAAATAGCAGCCCAGCCCCCAACAACCATGCATCCGGTGAAAGAAGAGTTCAAACAAAACATCATTTTCATGTTTACGTGTTGACAGATTTGTTAGGTTTAAATAACAAAAAGACTAAACCAAGTCCAAATTGTTGGTAGATTTGTTCTCGTGATTAAACACTTCAGGAAGATGACATAATATCATGTCTTCAGATGTAATGACGTGGTCAACTTTGTGCGAAGATGAAGAGAATTAGCATAATTCATTTGCACCAACCATGTAAACGCATGGCTGCAAGAGCATGTGTGGTATGACTTATTCTGGCTGTTGGACGTTAAAATGATTGGGTTTCCTTCTGTATACGAAGGTTCTGAATTGTGTTCTCGGCACAATATCAACATGAGTCTTTCAGAAGGTTCGCCCGAGTCTAATTAACTTTAGTTAACTTTCATCTACAAAATTTGAGGTTGATACTCATATGTACAGTTTACAGGATTTTTCCTCCTCTTCTAACTTTACAAAAATGTAAGGGAAAATGTCTTGACCAAAGATGCCAACTACGGAGTACTAAGTACAGTCAATTACAAATAGACCAGTTGATGTGCATCTCCCGAACTACAAAGCAGACCAGTTGTTCTATAAAAAAAAATGACGGAATATTATTGTACGATGGGTTTTATTTTTTCTGGATAAGTTACACTGAATTATGCATGGTCAGCATCCTTTGATTAAAAAAACTAAATATTCCACTCCAAAACTAAATAATTAACTTCTATTTTTTCGGTCACAGAAAGACGATTAGGCGACCATATAATTCACTGCGCAATCTCACAAGAGCCCTTGACACATGCTTAAAGAGTACTGGACTAAGGCCACGTTCGGGAGGAGGGGAAGGATAGTTAATTATCCGGCGCGAAAAACGTAATAATAGATTAGTACATGATTAACTAATTATTAATTATAAAAATTGTAAAATGAATTAATATATTTTTAGAAAATAATTTTTCTATAAAAATTTTATAAAAAGTACACCGTTAAACGGTTCAGGAACCGTGCACATAAAAAACAAAAAACAATTGAATCTAGGGTAAGAAATGAAAGAGCCGAACGCGGCCTAATACTAACTCCCAACCTTCGTTTAAATATTCCTATTAAAGTACAACCATGTATACATGGAGATACCGGAATTTCAAATTTGATGGGTGGACCGCTACTCCCCATAAGTAATTTGTAAATAGCAAAACGATTGTTGTGTGCCAACGGAAGAGATATACTTTAAAAAATATAAAGCAAATAATTTTCATTAAGCTTTACCTATTTGTTAATTATTCCTGTTGTTTTCACAAACTCCCATAGGCCATAGTCAAGAGCGTCCTAAACTCGTATCAACCAAACGTACCATAGCTAGCTCTGGCTTTGTATCACCGTATCACAAGCACAAGCACATTATGTACATGTCACACATGTATCATGTGTCGCTAGACACATAGACCTACTAGCATTTGGCCGATATAGGATCCGGTTGGTCAATGCCTAACTGTTCTCATTGGATATATTATATAGGTGTCGTAGGGGTATTCTAGTTAGCTTCACAAGGTGGTGGACTAGCCGGTCTAGGTTCGAAGCTCACTTCTACCTATTTAATTGATATTATGTCATTCCCTAATATTCAAGTTTTTTAATTTTAACTCGTGCGTCTGTGTGGAAAGATCTCAAAATCTTATATCACTAAAATTTGATATGTGAAACTAATATTTGTTTATTTGTATAAAATATACTATCATGCAGTTATATTTTGATAATATTACGGTTCCAAAATATTGACATTTGTACTAAATAAAAGTCAAAGAAAACTGAGGGATATTGTGAAATAAAACTCGTTGGTGAAAGGAATCTTTATCCAAGATATTAGATGGAAGGAACTTTCACTGTCGTCATTCTGTTCGATGCAATTTGCTTGGCTGATTCGCCTTTGATTCAGTAAAAAAAACTTACGTCGTATGTTGACAAAGATTACGCGCCCTAATGTATTTAAAATTAAACTATGATAGTGAGACCTTACGCTCCAGATAGTGTATTTCCTCATTTGCCTGAGCAAAACAAGCACATAAAAATATCTACTTGACTTCTTTTAGTTGGCAGATAAATTTAATGTTTAAAAACGACATTGATGATTTTGACATGAAAAATACTTTCATATGATTATATTTTCTACAAGTTTTTAAATATATAATTATAAAAATTAATGATGGGACATGTACATATATATTAGAGATTGTATCCATACCCAAAACAGCAAGTAAATCTACCGGAGGTAATAACATCAACAATGCCAAATACATATACAAGTAAGACATATTTTATGATGAATTTTAATAAAACTAATATGGTGATGCCGATATTGGTGTATTTCTCTACAAACATAGTTGGAGTTACAGAAGTTTGATTTTTTTTAAAAAATAACACCTTACAATATAAAAATGAAGGGGGGTATACTTGCATTTTGACTTGGCAAATATTCCCTATGTTCCATATTATAAGATTTTTTTGGTCTTGCCTAGATTTATAAGTATGCTAATAAACCTAAATATATATAAAATACATATATATGGATATATAGATGAATCTAGTTAATCCAGAAAATCTTATAATATGGAATACAGGTACTCCCTCACAGGAGCGTAGCTGCTTAAACAGAACTGAGAGACGAATGCTAACTCCCAACCCTTGTTAAAATATTCCTATTAATAGCACACCCATGTATTCACTCTGTCTCTGTCCTACTAAGAACTAATTCTTTGGTTTTCGTGTATAGCATGTGACCATCCGTCTTATTTAAAATTATTTTAAAAAATTATAAAAATTAGTCATGTATAAATTACTATTAATATTTTGTCATCTAATAAAAATAAAAAATTAATCATAAAAATTTTTAAATAAGACAAAGAGTGAAATATTTAGGTAAAAGCTGAAAATTTGATTTATACCGAGACGGAAGGAGTATAGAGGGAGATACCGGAATTTAAAATTTGATGGGTGGAATCATGCATTAATAACGTGCATGCACTCCATCGCAACACGGCGACTTCCCATAATTCATTTGTAAATAGCAAAACGATTATCGTGTTCCAACAGAGGAGATGTATTTTAAAAAATATATTAAGCAAAAATAGTTTTAGTTAAGCTTTACATGTTTATTAATTATTCCCTTTTTTTTCCAAACTCCCATAGTGAAGAGAGTCCTAAACTCGTATCAATCATATGTACAATAGCTAGTTCTGGCTTAGTATCACCGTGTCACAAGCAGAAGCACATTATGTACATGTCACACATGTATGATGTGTTGGCTAGACACATAGACTTACTAGCATTTGGCCGATATGCAGTAGTGGAGCCAGAATTTTTTTTAAACATAAGGCTCGAATGTATATAATTTTGTCTTCATTTTTTAGTTTTTAAAGTTTTAAAATAAAATTTTACTGCATATTTAGGATCAAGAGTAGGGTTACAGCCATAGCTGTCCTACTCGTGTATCCGCCCTTGCCGATATGGGACATGGTTGGTCCATACCCCACTGTTCTCATCGGATATACTCCCTCCGCTTTATATAATGTAGAATTTTCTAGCCTAGCCTGGCATAGATTCATATGAATGGTAATGGGTCTAGACATACATATATATACATATATATATATATATATATATACATATATATATATATATTAATTGATGAATTTAGGCTATGCTAGTCTTATAATATAAAACAGATATAGTATTATATAGGTGTATAATTTTAACTTGTGCGGCTGTGTGGGAAGATATCAAAATCTTATCTCACCACAATTTGGTATGTGAAACTAATGTTGGTTGATTTGTATAAAATATTTTGGTAGTACTACCGGTACTAAATATTGACATATCGAAAATTGTGTCAATGTACTAAAGAAAAGTCAACAAGAACTGGGGAATATTGTGAAATAGAACTCGTTGGTGAAAGGAATCTTTATCCAAGACATTGGTCGGAAGGGAATTTCACTGTCGTCATTATTTTCGTTGCAATCTGCTTGGCTTATTCGCATTTGATTCAGTAAAAGAAAAACTTAGGTCGTATGTTGACAAATTACGTGCCCTAATGTATTTAAAATTAAACTATGATAGTGAGACCTTACGCTCAAGATAGTGTCTTTCCTCATTTGCCAGAGCAAAACAAGCACATAAAAATATCTACTTGACTTCTTTTAGTTGGTCAGATAAATTTAATGTTTGAAAATGACATTGATGGGTTTGACATGAAAAATACTTTCATATGATTATTTTTTTATAAATTTTATAAATATATAATTATAAAAATTAATGATGGGACATGTATATATATATTAGAGATTGTATCGATATCCAAAACGACCAGTAAAACTAGCGGAGGTAATAACATGTACAATGCCAAATAAATATACCAGTAACCCATGTTTTTATGATCGATTTGTATTAAAACTAATATGATGATGTCGTTATTGGTGTATTTCTCTACAAACATTGTTGGAGTTAGAGAAGTTTGATTTTTTGAAAAAACAAAACACCTTACAATATAAAAATGAAGGGGTATATACTTGTATTTTGACTTGGCAAATATTACCTCTTTATTCTAATTATAAGATTTTTCTGATCTTAGATTCATATGTATGCTAATAAATTTAGACATACATATAACATATATTAATATACGGATAAATCTATAATATGGAACGGAGGAGGAAGTAGGCATCTTACCCATTCTCAGTCTAGAATTAGAGAATGTAACTAAGAATAAGCTAGCCCCAACGTTTGCCTAGTTCTACGAGTTGGACTCGGAACTTACAAGATGAAAATGACAGCAGGACAGAAGGTACAGTAATGTTACAGGACTTTTAACGCTTACTACAGATATCCCATTCTGTAAAAATTGGTCAATAATTCAGGCCGACAAGCATACCACGTTATTCATTGACAAAACTGCACGTTCCATAGCCCCGTAAATATAGCTTACCAATGTCTAGTTCTAGGTGATTGAAAAATTATAAATTTGTTGGTGCCGAATCTAGAACATCCTATAAACTCATTATAAACATATATTCATAAATATTTTTGGAAGCCTTGATGTTGCTACCTCCATTTTTTTATTTGATGTTGTTGTCTTTTGAATCTATATTTGACCATTCGTCTTATTTAAAATTATAAGTTTTTCTTAAAATAATTTTTGTAATGAATCAAATAAAAAAATAATTAATAATTATATAATATTTTTGAATAAGATGAATAATCCCAAAAATCAATTGAGTCAAATAAAAAACGGATAGTACCATACAACAATTAATAGATGGGATAACTTTCACCAATAAATCAGTACAAACACTAAAAATGACTTATAATACATATTTATGTTAATTCCATTAGACAGATCTCATTATTATAATAATTGTTTAGTTTAATGGGGTCAAATAGAGTTAAGGTTCAAAGATATGGAAACATGAGGTTTAAAGAACTTTTAGGAATGAGAGAAGTGCTTGTTTAAATCAGGAAAAGAATATTCTCATTGGATGATGAATGGGGCCTGATGCAAACAGGGGGAAATACAAAGGAGGCCTAAACACTGAGTGGTCCAAACATTGAAGGCCCAATGGGTGGCTACACCCTACAGGGTTCACATATAATTGAGATATGTAGGACTCATGTGTCAAATGGATACAGGAGAGCAAGGGATCATTATGCTCTAATGACCTAATAGGAGGGGCCCACCTAGTAGTCCTTATTTCTTTTCTTCCTCTCCTTCTCATTACTGTGGAAAGAAGAGGTGTCTTGCTAAGAACGAAGTAGGCTCAGATTTTGCTACTCGTGAAGAGCCTTTGGTCAACTTTGCCATGGCAGCTAGATTGAAGGGGAAAAGTCAGTATTGCAACAAAGCTAGCTAAATGGTACAAATGACTAGGGAATTCCAAGAGAAAACATGTAAAGGGGTAGTTGACTGTCCTGGTGAAAAAGCATTACTAGACATGGAATAACGTTGAAGTGTGAACAAAAGGCGTGTTGGAAAAAACAAATCAGAGCCTTGAAGGTGCTTGGCCGGAGGCATCTAGGGCTTGAAACATGGGTGGTTGAGGCAAGTTGAGTAGGAAAGCAGTGCAATAGCATGATTTATCCTCTAGAATTTTGACAACATTAGTGCGAGAGGGTGAGAAGCAAATGAAGGCAATCATGAAAACCCTATCCGTTCGTTGTAGTCGGTAATGTCAGAATATTTTAATTTGTAAGCGATACAAAGGTAGTTGGTTGTTATCCCTTTTGGTGTTGGTGGCATTGTCCCTCGAAAAAAAGTAAGGATAATGGTAAAGCCTAGTACTTAGCAAGTTGCCATGATGACAATAAGTCCCATTTTACCCAAAACTATATCTTGGATTGATTCTAAAAACTTCAACTGACGAATTAATAGGACAATAAGGACACGTACAAATGTGCTTATTAGTTAACTGTCTCAATCGCTACGTAAGCAAATTTGGTAATGTGGAGCAAACAGAGGGAAGGAGAAAGAAAAGTTGTTGTCATGCATGACAACGGCTTAGAGTCGACTATTAGCATTTATTAAAGAAAACTTTCTTGCATGATAATGTATAAAAAGCAAACTAGCGTAATAAAAAATATTTTATTATATTAATGAAAAAACCACACCTGACTCTATCTTTATACGTATTATTATAAAATAGACTATTGTTGCTGATGTGGTTTGAGATAGAGGAGACAGGAGACAGGAGAGGAGAGAGAAGAGCAGTGAGCTACAGATTTGTAGTCAGCTACAGTACAAACTCCAGACATAATATGTGTATTACTGGTGGGACATGGTAGTATATATTTTGTAGGTAGCTATTATTATAAATTAGCTATTAGATTAACTATAGATAAATTGGAGCTAGTAGTTGGCTATACAATTGACTTAAAAGAGACCTGCTCACTTTTTCAAAAGAAAACCCATTTTCCCTCGTCTATTAGGACATCCATCAATTAATAAAGCCAAACAGTGATCTGCACAGTAGCACTTCACAGGCTCACAACACACCAACACTCAGCATTAGGCTGCAAAAAAAATTGAAGTTTCAACGCCACTAATTACAAGTACATGGACATTCCGGCGGCAAAAATGGATACAAGAGCTCACGGACTGACTACAAAATCTAAGAGAAAGAGTATATAAGTGTATCTTCACTTTCTCCTATACTAACAGATTGAAAATGAACCATATTTTTATGATCCACTTCATCACCCTGGTGGACAGCAATAGAACAAATCATTGATCATTCATGGCTTTAGATCTAGACTTAGCACCAAATGAGGGAGATAGGGAGGCTTTATTTAATACCCCAACTTATTAGTAGTATATCAGTCTATTTATGTGTTTCTCGTTCGGTTCATTCCATTAGACCCAAGTGTTAAGTTGGTTCACTACTACGGAACCCCTATCGATAACGGGCCGAAGCACGGACCAATCACGGTACAAAACCCATGACAGATAAAGGGTTACTGAAACCCAAACTTATCTGTCAAGCTAAATGGACCGATACGGAGGGATAATATCATTAACGGTTTATCAATATAACCGTTACCGATATACGTTCAACCAACTATGAAGATGCAAAATGACCCGTTACCAATGGAGTGTGTCGTTGTCACCGTTGATGCTACTACCACTGTCTTGTCTTCTATGCTGTCGTTGTTGTGTTCCATGTGAAATGTTCTTTTCGCTGTTGTTGAAGTGAGCCAACGGTTAATACTAGTAGCCGTATATCGTCATCGTTCAACCGTAAATAGACCGTAATACAACATTTCCGTTTTTAAAAAACTTGAGGGGGGTAACAGCAAGCCAAATACGGAGTAAAAAAGATCCAAAATGACAGATTCCTGGACGGTTGGGCTGCAGCCATGTACCGCCCTCAACGGGAAAAAGGCAGCCCGGACGGTCCCGATGCGACCTGAACCAAGCCCGCTGGATGCCTCGCTGCCGTCCGATCAGCCGTCCTGCCTTTCCCTTTCACCGCTTCCTCGTGCTCCTCGTCCAAAGCGAGGACGGACGGAGGGCGGCGCCGCTGTCCCTGCGCCACCTTCCATCCCCCGTTCCACCCCCAAAACCCTCCTCCTCTCCGGTGGGCAGCATCCCATCCGCCCGCCCGCCGGTGAGTTGCCCCGATTCCTCCTCCCCTCTCCCACCTCGCTTGATTGCTGTTCCTGCCGGCTTTGCTGATTGATTCGTCTTAAGCTCGCGTGCGTGCTTGCTTGCTTTTTTGTTCGCTCCAGCTTCACCTTCGGCTAATGCTGTCCTGCCGGGTTCCTATGGATGCAGCCGCCATGCAGCTGACCGAGGATGGCAAGGAGATGAAGTGAGCTATCTTATCTTACTGATGAAACACTCCCCCATGTCCCCCGAATGTTCGTCCTGTGGTTTGTGCATTCCTGTGCTGTGGCGTTTGCGCTCGACTTGGGGGACGGAGATTTTTGTTTCCACCGGCTTCATTCACATATTGTTTAGGATGTGTTTCTGATTTTTATAATAGGCAGGGAGTGTTACCATTTCTCCAGAAGCCATGCATGTGGGGGTTTTAGGAATTATGGTCCTGCTAGCATTCATGCAGAAATTTACCAAAAGTGCATTGCAAAAATGGCATGGGGATACATCTGGTTCTAGTTGGTACTCCCTCCATGCATCAATGTAGGACGTTGGTTAGTTCAATTTTGAACTAACCAACGTCATACAAATAAAATAGGAGGGAGTACAATTTATTCTAGTCAAATGTGAGATGTATAATTGACCTGGATGTTACTAGGAGAAGGGCTGGCTGCTAAACCGGTAGCTGATCATTTGCTCCGTCTTTTAGCAGGGCTGTCCATTCAGCAGATCAATCCAGCATGGCTGATGGGGTTGCTGAGGATGTGGTAATGATGCGCCAATTTGATGCTACCAGATAGATTGCTTTTAAAAGTTTCTGTTTCATATATGAAGCAAGTTACCAAAACATAAAGTATCCATATTTATGCCAGAACAAGAAACCAGTAAAATCGGTGCAACTTTGAATCATCATCATAAATGATTTGATTAATTTATGCTAGTGTATCGCTAATACTACAAAAGGGGCTTCCATGTTCTGTGTTGTATTTTACGATTAATTTATGCTAGTGTTTGGTCTGTCATATTTTTATTTATTTGATCCAAACCACCATGAAGGATCTTTGTTAAATCGTTGGTACAAATTTAAGAGAACACGGTTTTCTGGGCCAACTGTGCTATTTGTAATTTAGACTAATAGAAATGTTGCAATGTGACATAATGAAAGAAAAGCTCTCCATCATTTTTACATTTTCCTCCAAAAGTTTGCATTACAGCACTTAAGTAGAACATGAGTCATATTATCAGTTGTCACATGTTTCTGCTTACAGTGGTTGGTAAGATTATATATGGGAAAATTCCATCGATACCACTTTATACCACAATTATCTCATCGCCACTCTATACCACAGCTTGGTTTCATTTCTTCTAGATATATCATAAACAGGGATGGGTAGCAAACGATGTAAGCTCTCAAGATGAAATTGAACATGTCCTTTCTCTTCCCCATCAAGATCTACGTCTATATTTTCTGTTTCTTCCCCACCAAATCCAAAGCTGCAAAGTCTTCCCAAAAAAATATCCAAAGCTCAAATCAAGTAATCTGAAAATGATTCCCTACCGAATTCAAAGCTCAAATCAACCAATCTGAAATCAATTCATGGCATTTCCTTCACTAAATCCATGGTGTTTTCTTCCCTACCAAATCAAGAAGCTAAGTTGAAGAGGTCAAACCGACTTCCATGGCTGCATCATAACAGAGATTCCTCACATGCAAATCCATTTTCCCTACCATCCATTCCATAGCGGTGCCCAGGCCCTAGAAGCCACCACCGTCTTCATCGATTTTCTCCGGTCTGCTTCTGACTCCCTCACTGCCAGTATGCTGTGGCCTCTCTTGCCTGTGCACAAGTGTCTCGCCATCACCACTGTGTTGAATCTATGGATGACAAACTCCATGGAAGAGGGGCAATTTGTCACAATATTTTGCTCCGTCGGTTCTCAGTTCACTTCCATCACATTTGTGGTATTTTTGCAATCAATGGAAATCTTGTGGTATTTGTTGGTACTAGTGAAATGTTTGTGGTATGAATAAAAATTTCCCTGTTATTGGTCCTGTTATTATCATTTCGTGATCAAACTGAACTTATAGTTGGTAGTTTCTTGTTAGCTGATTGAATAGCTAGTGAATAGGTCACATTTTAATTTTTAACTATATGTGCAGGGTGATACAGTAAAGGCTACTGACAAGCATTTCCAAGAAGAGGAATTAGGAAAGATAGGTAATTTACTCTTGCCAAATGCAAGTTCATTTAAGAATATGGAAGTTAGGACATGCATTCAACAGCCTTTTTCCATGGAGATTATCATTCATGTTTCTTTCGGTCTGAATTGTGAGAATTGACAAGTTTTCCATCAGATAAGAGCCATCTTTTGAACATCAGAAGTTTAAAGTTTTGAAATAATTTTCCTTGGTTATTCATACAGCGAAGGGAAAAAAGAACTTCTTGATATCACTTTGGTTACAGCAACTGGAATTACAACGGTTGTCTATAAACTCTGCAACTTTGTAAATATTATTATTATATGCACATACAGCAAGATCCTTATCTACTGTTATTCTTTGGAGAGCAAATGGAAGTTTGGGTTTTTGTGCAGTACATTTTCTGTTTGATAGTACGAAGTTGATTTTCATTAATTTTCCCTGGTCTTTTTTCCATTCCCGCTAATTGGTTAATGGGAGTAGGACATTCAATCAATGAAGCTGCTCTAGCAATCTAACATATCTAGTAATGCAATCGGGACTGCCTTTCCATCCAGGTGCAAATATCTAGTTGACATTAAATGTTTAGCCATAATGCAGTGATTCGGTACTTGTTGATTGATCTTGTATCCATGGATTTCATATCCAATAACCTTGCTTCATAAAGATCAACCAAAATTGCCACGCTTGATTTCGTGAGTTTTTCATTACTAGTTTCATAGTCTCATCACATATATGAACCCTAATTACTACCGTTAGGATTCCTGTCAGTTCATTTTAGTCCTTCATGATGTCAGCATCTACTAGAAGTGGCAAATTCATAATTAATGGATTTAGATAAAATATGCTTTCTGGTTTCAAGCAGCTGGCTGGTATTGCAAGACACGTTTCCAAAGCACCAAGGACAAGTGCAGTGTTGAAAAATCTGAAAAAACCAGACGTCGATGGTCAACAGAGGAAAGTGATTTACATTTAACTTTACTATTTTTTTCTGGACTTGTTGGGTTTATTACTTCATTCATCATCATGTCCCCTAACAACATGAAATCGACTTCTCTTCCAGGAAGATGACATACTTATTCAAATGGTAAACAGATATGGACAGAAGAACTGGGAAACTGTTGCGCGCACTATACCTGGTCGAAATGTACAACAATGCAAAGCAAGGTAATTAAGCAAAACTGCGATGTTTGGTTGACACCATTTATATTTTCTAGACATGGCATTCTTTCATTTATCTTGTATTTGACTTAATAGCCTGGAATAGCCTCCACATTGAGTTCTGACTTTGTCACTTATATGCTCATGCTTTCATTTCCACCTTGTGTTGTTTGCTTTGATCCACCATTCCCCATAGAATTTTCTTATTTCTCCCCCATTTCATTGTCAACCTAGTCTGTACTGCTCAAAGATAGCATAGCTGACATTTTCTTGATTCATATGCATGTCTATTTCTAATTTGTCTTACCAACATAAATCCATGTCAAGATATGAAACTGCATCCTTATGGCAGAACATATGATTTATCATCAACCCACTTTGTAGTGCACCTTTTTTGATTGAAATGATTTTGTTGTTGTGGCAATAAATGGATAATGTTGTTTGCACCTTCTACATATTTCCAAAACTTATGGTACAGCGTCCCTTTTGTGAAAAGAATATATTTGTTGCACTGGTAGCATGTCTTGAAATTTTCTTGCTATACATTTAGTTTCTCGTTGCATGGTCAATATGCATTCAGATTTCTTGAACTAAATATGGATGGGCATAATGTACATAACCACAGGTGGAGTTTCACTCTAGACCCTGCAATAAACAAACAGGCGTGGTCGCAAGAGGAGGAGCTAAAATTGATTCGTGCCCAACAAACTTATGGAAATAAGTGGCAAAGAATGGTTGAACATTTCCCAGGGAGGTAAGATCTCAAATATTTTAAAAAGATAGAAACCAGCAATTCAGCATCATCCCACATCCTCCAAGTTTCTTCACATTTTATAGGAGCTGTTGCACTTCCCCTTTGTTTATTTATCCAGTATGCGTCTAGCCTCTTCAAAAGGCTTTCTGTGACACTAAAATTGCTAGTCATCTACAAGCAGGACAAGTTATGCAATCAAAGAACACTGGAGAGGTCCTCTGAAAAGAAAATTGAATTCATATTTAGCTTCAGGATTGCTCAAAAAGTTTTCTGGTTTGCCTGAAAATCTATTAGTTACACAGAATAGTGACTCAGAAATTCTCCAGCAATGTGATGGTTCATTTGGTGAGAATCAACTGATATCAGATTTACAGGCAAGCTTGAAACCTAAACAAGGATTACTCAAAAAGTCTCCTGGTCTTCCTAAAAATCTATCAGTTTCACAGAATAGTGACACAGATATTCCTCAGGAGTGTGATGCTTCTTCTGATGAGAATCAACTGTTATCAGATTTTCGAGCAAGTTTAAAATCTAGACAAGGATTGCTCGAAAAGTTTCCTGGTGGAAATCAATCAGTTTCACCGGATAGTCACTCAAATATTCTTCAGCGTTGTGATGGTTCATCTGATGAGAATCAGTTGTTATCAGATTTACGAACAAGCTTAAAATCTAAAGAAGGATTGCTCAAAAAGTTTCCTGGTCTACCTGAAAATCTGTCAGTTCCACAGAATAATGACTTAGATGTTGTCCAGCAGTTTGATGGTTTATCTGATGAGAATCAACTATTATCAGATTTACGAGCAAGGTTAAAATCTAAACGTGCAACAAGCTCAAAATCCAAGACAAGCTCAAAATCTAAACAACGCACAAGCTCAAAATCTAAACGAGGGTTCATAGAACTATGTGAAAATACTGGTACATCAGAAGGAGAAAGTTCTCAGTTCCTGTGTAAAAAAAGACATGATCCTCATCCAGTTGAAGTTTCTCAGAGGATAAGGGATAGATTGAATGAGCGTAAAAAGGCTAGGAAGAGGCTGGCTTTTCTGTCAAGCCCAGTGGAGCTCAAAGTGTGTGCTATTTCAAAATCTGAAAGGCCCCTGCAGAAAAGTAAACAAATGAGTCCAGAAGTCATCATTTCTCCAGAAGTTCCATCAGAATGTGAAAAGATAGTCAAATCGAAACCACCACTGGCTGATTTTAACCAAGCTAAGAATATTTGTTCTTTGGAGATCTCAGATCTCCTAGACATGTCATACTGTGATGGTTTGATGATCATTCCTCCTACAGGTTATTCAAACGATGATGACTTCATGCAAAGTGAAAGCAGAATGGACAAGTAGCTAGAACCGTGCAGGTATTACACTTGCAATCCATTGTAAAAACAAGAAACCCACCATGAAACCAACCTGCTGCTTTGCATCTTTTGATGAACTTAAGAGTTCTTGTCTAATTATCTTTGCATTAGATTAAGAACCTATCTCAAAAACAGCTACCAATGTTATGTTAGCACATGTATTCCAGGCGTTGCTTTTGTGCCTCCACAGGTACAATATATGAGCATCTAATACTGAGTCAAACGTACGTGCAGTCTAACAGCCAAATACCATCGTCTTTTCTTTTCGCTTATTGTTATGTTTATAAGTAAAAATTAAAATTTTCAACCTTATTAAATTTGAAGTTGATTATGAGTTTTTTATCGTAGGTTTTTTAGCCTTATATTTTAAATCGCTAAACACATATTTATAAAAGTATTATTTATAAATTATTTTTTTTAAATACATCGCGATTCGCATTTTGTTCGGTAAGCCAAAAGATGACACCGATTTCCTCGTACCCCTTCTTTAAGCTTTGGAAGGATTCCCAACAGAAGTTCAATTTGGATTTATTCGGTCCGACTTACTCTGGCTAATCTATAATTATTGATACATCCCTTACAAATGAAAACACATAAGCATTTGATGAATTTTGTTCAGGATGTCCTACAACAAATGCAAGCATGTTAAAATTGACTACACTAAAACATAGATCAAGCCATCAATGTACACAATAAATCAAGAAAGGGTAGCCCCTATTGGTGAAACAAAGAAAAATAATATGTATATTCTTCTATCAAATCTCTCCAGTGAGTTTTCTTGGCATCAAGGTACAGAAGGTGATCTCAAATGCAAGCTAGCTAGAATGAATGAATTGATATACATGTATAATCAAACACAGTTGAATGAGGGGATCACTACAAGGAGCCAAGCTATGCAGATAAATAAAATGCGAATGATATGATCTCTCAAGGCATGCAATTTGTGTAACTAGCACATGTATGTAGTTCTTGGAATAAATCTTCATCAAGCTCCAGCTCGCCGTAGTCTTGTGCCTTCACGAAGAGGCCGAGCAGCTCGGCCACCGGGCTGGAGCGGCGTCGCCGCGCGCTGAAGCGGAGCACGCCGTCCTCGCCGCGGTGGCACGCCGGGCTGACGCCGTACTCGATCTCGCGGGTGATGGCGAGTGCCCGCAGGTGCTCGGGGCGTATGCTGTTCCTGTCCACGCACAGCCCGCCGGTGCCCCGCGCCTCCCTCTCCGCCCCCCGCAGCTCCTCCCGGGCCCTCGCCCTCTCGTCGTCTCGCCGGAGGAGCCGGTCCTCCTCGGCGTTGAGAGTGACTCGCCCATTGGGGACGTCGTCGTGGAGGCGGAGCCCGGTCTGCTGTTGCGCCTTGGCGATCGTGCCGGCGTACTTCGCGAGCAAGAGGGCTCTCCGCGTGTTGGCGGCCTCCTCCTCGTCGTAGTTGGGCGGCGGCAATGGTATGGCGGGGAATCGGGGTCGGGTGGCATCCTTCGTCTTCGCCGTCGCCGTCGCCGCCGTTGCTGGTTTGTTTTGTTGACGATGAACCTTCGGCTGCGTCTGCCCTAGGGCAGGGACGACCGTCTTCATCCTCTTCGAGCTCGCCGTGGTCGCCTTCTCTGAGGATTCAGGGCCCGTCTTCCTCTTCCTGGTGTTGCAGTCGGCGGAGGAGGAGCTCCTCACTGTAGGACCGGGAGCCGCCGGCTGAGATGACGACGACGAAGCATGAACAGCCGCCGCTACAGCTCCCCCATGGACTCCACCCTGATCACCATCGAACAAAAGTGCATCAGTTCCACCGGGTCCGGGAGGAGCAGCCTGAGACGGAGACCTTGCAGCAAACTCGGCGGCCAAGAACTCGCCACGCCGCGGGTGATCCTTTCCAGGGAGCCACTCACCTCGCCGATCTCCGACCGGAGCCGCCGCACCACGCGCCCCTCCTCCTCAGACCTCTCATCGCACCGCCGACGGCGACCTTCTTCCCCCGTCTCGCCACCATGCCGCCGCCGCAGCGGCGCCCTCGTAGCTCCCCGCGCTCTCATTTCATCGTCGTGCTGCCGCCTCCTCCTCTCATCCCTCCGGCTCCTGGTGGGCGAGCGGTGGTGGCGCCTCGGCGTGGTCTCGCTCTCGTGTGCCATCTCGCTCTTACCTCTCGTTCCGTGATCACCTCGTCGGCGGCGGCAGCAGGCGTGTAGCCGCTGCAGCTTAGGTCATCGGAGCCGACAAGAAGGGAAACACAGGAGAGGAGAAGAGAGAAGAACAGCGATGGGCGGCGCCCCCAAATAGGGTTTCTTTCCGCATGTATATCGTGTGGGCCACGAGTCCTATTCCAAATAGAGTAAGAAGCTAGCCCGTGCGTACGTACGTGAGGAGAGAACGGGGCATGTGTACAGTGTACGTACGTGAACGGTACACTTGAGCTACTCCATATATATACTCTCTTTGTCTCTAAATGTTTTACATCGTTGACTTTTTATATATGTTTCACTACTCGTCTTATTCAAAAAAATTATATAATTATTAATTATGTTTATATCATTTTATTTATTATAAATATACTTTTATGTATATATAGTTTTATATATTTGATAAAAAAATTTAAATAAGACAAATAGTCAAACGTATATAAAAAAATCAACATCGTCAATCGTCAAACATTTAGGAACAAGGGTACTATAAATTTCAAACAAATCGAATTGGTGTTGTCCACACGACTGTAAAAATCACAGACAACTCAGCCTCTTTACTCCAATCGTTATCTACATTGTTCTATAATATTCCCTAGGATGAAACTGTTTCACTTTTTTTGACTATTCATCTTGTTAAAAAATACTTACATCATTATTATTTATCTTATTACATTTACTGCTAAATGTGTTTTAGTTATAACTTATATTTTTATATATTTGTAGAAAATTTTGAAAAATATGAATGCTCAAACATAAGAGAAAAAGTAATGGTGTCATTTTTTAAAATACAAAGATAGCAATAATATATATCTAACACATAGTGTCTCATTCACACGTATAGAAGCTAGCCTCGTTCACACATATTAAAGCTAGGTGAGTGGGCAAACATTAAATTTTACAGTGTTTTCATTTGAATTAGTTTTGTCCAGAAAATGTGAAATACTTCGCTCTCTATATTATTTGAGAGATATTCTCCTTCCATTCCATGTTATAAGATTTTTCTTTAATTTTACCTAGATTCATTTATATGCTGGTGAATCTAGACATATATATAAAACATATATATTGATACATGGACGAATCTAGACAAATCTAGATTATCTTATAATATATAACAGAGAGAATATTACATTCCAAACAACCCCAAATGCCTCTAGAAAGATCCGAAGTAATTCGAGTGGTAATTGTACGTACATGTAAAGAGTTCAAATGCAAAGACGGTATAATAATATGCTATGACGACAATGCAGCAGTTATCATTGATAAAAAGGAAATCCAAAGGGAACTCGCGTTTTTGGCGTGATCGCCGAGGAATTGAGAGAATTAAATTTTACTAAAATAGTTTCATTAGCTCCTGACGACCTGACCACACGACAATGACAGCGGCCTGTCTCGGTCTGAGGTTGCGGCGGACGTCCGTCTTGCTTCAACCCGACGACGACGGCAACGGCCTGGCCCGATGATAGCGCCTGGACGAAGGCGGCAGCGACGACGCTGCCGAGCGAGCCAAACAGTGGTGACGTTGGTAGAACCGGATCTAGAGAGGAGGCTGCTTGGCAAGGTGCGGCTGGGAGGGGATGGGCGTGGATGGTGTGAACGCAAGGTGCGTGGGTGTGGACCCCACACTTAGCAACCCTGATTTGGCTTGGCCAGCGGGAAGACTTGTTTGGCCAGTCGGATGGCTTGGGCATTTGGTTGAAAAATCTGTTGGACTGTTAGTTTTTGGCAAAATTGCCAAATTTTGGCTTGGAGAGCCAAATAGCCATGCTGTTGGAGATGCTCTAATGAAGACGGCTCCAGACCATAGATACTCTCAACGACGGATGAACCTCACTTCTGTGAACTACCTCGTTCTGACTCAAGCTCTGGTGGGAGAAAAATTAGTGCAAACCATGATACTCAACAAGTAGCACCCAAGAAAGAGGATAAGTGAATGCAGTTGGTATCAAACGGAGGTGTTAGCGTCGGAATTTGGCAAATAGCCGTTGAGGATTAATGCACAATTAGAGACTGAATCGGATAAGAAAAGGCAGCAATCGGCGGGAAGAATAAGCCGAGGTCAGTACAGGTTCAGCCGATTGAGACTGAATCGGACAAGGATTGGAGTCCGATTGGGCCCAGAAGCTTAGAGATAGATTCGGAACTAGTCACCGTCCATGTAATTTAGTTTTATCTGTAACTTAGAGTTTGTTTATAATTTAATATTTAATTAGAGTCCATATGTAATAGGTTAGTTGCTAATACAGATCTATATCCGGTTAGGTTAGTTAGATTCTGGGATATAAATAGGTTATCCCGTAGCTTTGTAAAACAACAATTAGTTCATACAATACATCTTCGGCGTATCACCATCTTTTTCGATAGAACGAGCTCTCGATGCGAGGTTTGCCATTTAAACCAATTTCTGAAATTAATTAAAGATTTACAGCGCAATTAATACCTTTTTATGATGTCACCGGGGGAGGGGTGGCACCGACAAGAGGGCCCCATGGGAGGGGGTGCACGGTGGACCGAGTCCATGCGGGCAAGGGAGAACACGGACGGCCCAAATCAGGGACCTCTGTTGATCGGACGGCTGAAGGCGATCGGGGCAGCCGAGGGCATACGGGCGCGTGAGGCGCTCGACCGACAGGCGGCAGAGGCAGCGCAGCCGTGGCGCGACGGCGAGCAGCGGCGGAGACAACGGCAGCGCAGGGCGCGATGCGGCGACGGACGAGGGCACGACAGCGAGCGATGGCTATCGAGCGGCGACGGAGCTAGAAGCGTAGCGACGGCGACTAGCGGCCCGGCGGCGGCGGCTTGCACGGGCACGGGGCACGGCGGCGGCGGTGACGACGCGACGGCGACATGACGCGGCAGGTGGCAGCAATAATGCCAGGCAAGGCGCGGCGACGAGGCAAAGGCGACTCGCGATAGCGGGCGGCTGTGAGCAGCGGCTAGACATTTACCCGCGGCGCGGCCGAGGCGACACATGCGGCAAAGCGGCTGCGATGGTAGCAGCGCACGCGCGAGCGGCGGCGGCAGCTCGGGACAACGCGGGAGCAAGCGGCGTGACGAGCGACGGGCACAGGCGCGGCTATGCGACACGCGTGGAGGCAAGGCAAGGCGGAGGCGAGGCACGACGAGCGGTGAGCATGCGCGCGGCAGCTACGCACGGACGACGCAACAAGCGGGAAGAGGCGACCCGATGCATCACGCGGCGGCAGCAGCGCTCGCATGGCCGCGAGTGGCAGCGGCGCACGGCAGCAGGGCGACGCGACAACGATGCGAAGCGACAGCTCGGCGCGGGCGGCTGCAACGCACGGTAGCACGTGCGAACAACGTACGACAACGCCGAAGCAGAGGCGGCACTTGGGGCGACGCGAGATGACGGCACGCGACGATGCGGCTACGGCGTGAGCGGCGAGCGATGAGCGACGGCTCAACACACGTGGCGGCGATGCGAGGTGGCTACGGCATGAGCGGCAGAGCGTGCGGCAGCCAGGCGGGGCGGCGACAGCGGGCGATGCGCGCGATGGCGGTGCGAGGCCTTTAAAGGGGAGGACGGTGTAACTGGCGCGAGTGGCGAGTGAGGCGATAGTTACGGGCGGTGGTTGGCCCGACGTGGAGTGGTGGATGCGGCCAACGTGCGCGTGGAGAGGTGGCGCGGCAGGGGCGGACGCGACCGGCGTGGGCGGCAGGTGTGGGGATGGCCGTTGGTGCGGCGCGAACGGCGCACGACGGCCAGAGGGATCAGGCGACAATTGCGGGCTGGAGAGGCAGAGCGGGGAGGTGGCGAGCGAGCGAGCCGGCTGGAGGAGGGGGATGACAGGTGGGGCCTCGGGTCCCACCTATCGGGGAGAGAGAGGGGAAACCAGGAGGGGAGCCGAACCAGACTTCCGCGAGGAGGAAGGAAAGAGGCTGGTGGCCCAGGAGGGAAGAGGAAGGAGGGGAGGACCGAGCAGGCCGAGGGAAAAAGGAAGGCCATGGGCCGAAGACGGCCCAGAGTAAGGGAAGAGGTTTTTTTTTCTTCGAATTAATTGATTAAATGAACTTTGTGCTTCTAAAATTATTTATTGAGCTTCGAAAATTCACGGGAAATTTCAAAGAGTATATTAGGGCATAGAGAATATTACAAAAATATTTCTGACCATGATTTTTAAATGAAGCTTTTAATTTCCATTGTTATTTTACTTGATTAAATTGCTTAAACTTTTATTTAATTTCTAGAAAACGTATTATTTAATGACTTTTAATCCCGATTGAAAATCGGGGCGTGACAGATGCCGAGGGCGCCGTGATAAGGCGACGGAAGGGGAGGAGGGTGGTGCTCACCGGCAACGGCGCTAGGGAGAGGAGGCAGAGGCGGTGGCCTCGAAGGCAGCACAGAGCGGCGAGGCGGGGATTGGTGGCGCGCAGCTGACGACGCTATGGACATGGCATGCGCACATGGAGGTGACGGGAGGAGATGCTCACCGATGAACGGTGACGACAACGGCGGCGAGAGAGGACGGAAGACGACAAGAGACTCACGGACTCAACGGTGACCAGCGGCGGCGGGAGTGGGGGCGAGGTGGGCGAGAGCAAAGAGGAGGGCAGCGGCAACGCCGCAGGGGGCATTTATAGTGGAGGATTGAGGCGGTGACACGTGCATAGGGTGGACGCAGACGCGAGGAAGGCAGCGGCGACAGTTGCGGGTGGCCGGGAAAGGCGGCGCCGGCCATTGAGCCGGTGCGAGCAAAGCGGCGGTGGCTGTTGCGCGAGAGGGGAGGATGGGCGGCGACGGCTGCGGATGCGACGCGTGACACGGCGATGGAGGAGGTTTGGGCGCGGGCGGAGAGTGCAGTGAACGTGGCATGCGTACAACGGTGATGCGACAGATCCGAGCGCGCGATGGCGAGACGAAGGGTGGCCAGCGGGGGGCACCATCTGGAGGAGGACGACGGGCCCAACAGGTGGGCCCTACCTGTTGGTGTTCTGGGGACAGGGGAGGGGCGATAGCGGACTTGAGCGCGAGATGGGCGGCGGCTCGACCCATGCAGGAAGGAAAGGAGGGGTTGGGTCGTGGTGGCTTAGGGTGGCCCGACTGGGAGGGGAAGAAAGGAGAGAGGAGAGGGAGGCAGGCCAAGCGAAGGGGATGAGAAGGAAGGGAGGAAGTGGGCCGCCGGCCCACTTTGTGGAAAAGGAGAACAAAGACAGAAAGGAGGAGAGAAAAAGAGAAAAAAAAGTTGGAATGGAAAAAGAAAAAGAGAGCGGGAAAAAAGAAGAGGGAAAAGTAAAAAGAAGGAAAAACTTGCCTTCAATTTTTTTGATTTTTACTAAATTTATTTAAGCAAATTTTATTCACTGAAATTTAAATATAAATCCTGTTATTATTTTAGCGCTTTCGGGATATTTTAAAATGGATAAAATTATCTACAGGGCATCGAAAAAATGTGTAATTAGCTAGTGGACACCGTAAGATCATGAATTTGCTATAGGGCACGGCAAAAATATGGTAATTAGCTGGTAGACACTCCGGCCATTATTTTATTAATTTCGGAGTCCAAAACTTTAATGACGAGATTGCCCTCGGTGGCCAACCCGTTATGCCTAATAGGTCCGGTTGAACCAGACTTAGTCGGTCTCAGTGCTGCACCACACCCGAAAACTAGTCTACATGGTGACTGAGCGGGCGGCGACAACGATGACCCAGCTGCGGCGAGGGTGACATCGACCCGGCCACCAAGGGCAATCTCGTCATTTTTAAAATTTTTGACTCCAAAAGTAAAAAAATAATGGCAGGAGTGTCTACTAGCTACTTACCATATTTTTATGGTGCTCTACAGCAAATTCGTGATCTTAATGTGTCTACTGACTAATTACACGTTTTTTCAATGCCCTGTAGCAAATTATGCCTTTAAAATATTCTGAGAAGCTTTCAATTAATTAAATTAATTTGCACTGGGTTTTCTCCTACACTAATTAAACAAATTGTATTTTAGTTATTTATTTAATTAATTTAGGCTAGGGCAATAACTCAGGGTGTAACAATCCTGATCAACATCAATTAGCATTCGGATGCAAGGTTTAGAGAAATGATTTTTATATAGAAACTTTTGCACGAAGCCACACATAATTTTTATAATTTAAAGCGTGCTAAAAAATCAAAATGTACATAGAAAAAAATAAGACCATAATATTATAATCTAAATTATTTAGTTTTGTTTTTTTTCTCCAGGTCAGAAAAATAAACCTATTTACCGTGATAAATCATTGCAATCAAAACCTTTAATACGGAGAGCCGTCACCCAGTAGATACTAGATAACCCCCCCCCCCCCCCCCCCCCCCCCAACGTTCGGAAAAAAAAAAGGAGCCGTTTGTCTCCACCGCCACCGCCTCTCCTCCAGACTCTACACTCCAGCCTCCTTTCCCCTCCCCCTCCGCGGAAAATCAAATCCAAAATCCAGTCGCCAACAAGCAAAAGGCGGTGACCTCCGCCTCGCCGGCGCAGAAGCGGTAAAGCTTAGCGGCGAAGGCGAAGGCGAGCTAGGCCACCCCCACCCGCACCACCCACGCAGGTGCCGGCGAAGGCTTTGCGCGCGGGAGCTGCCGGCCTTCGTCGTCGCTGCTTCTCGTTGTTGGGTTCCCCGCCGCCCCCGGCCGCGATGGAGCTGGAGATCGTGGAGGTGGGCTCGTCGAGCAGGCCGCTGAGGTTGGTGCCGGCGCAGCCGTGGTGGAGGCCGCCCCCGCCCGCCACGGAGCTTCCTCCTCCGCCTCCGCCGCCGCCACCTCCTCCTCCCGAGGCGGTGGCGGAGGCGTCGTCAAGCGCGGGGGACGAGTACCAGCTTTTCCACTCCGGTCGACCTTGCCAAGCCAGCTAGTGCTGCTGGATTCAATTTGTTTATATTGTGCTTGCTTCACTTTGGTTTAGATTCATTTTGGTTGAGGTTTTCATTCGGATATCGTTGTTGTTTGGGAAGGTTCTTGGTGAGAAAGAACAAAAAGGCAGAGAAAGACATGAACATGCCCAAGAGGGTCCCCACCACATTCGTGGTGTTCATGTGAGTCTTACATCCATGAGGTTTTGTGCTGCTGGTTCTCCATTCGAGTGGATTGGCGGTGGGAGTGGTGGATGATGAGGGGAGGGGAGGGGACTGGAGGTGGATTGGGTATGCAAGCTAGGGTTTGGGGCGGTTGGGTGAGGAGGAATAGGAAGGCATATAGGGGAGGTGGTGGGCTGGTGGCGGCGCTGCGACTGGCGGAGGAGGAGGGCGCAGGGCACACCACCCACTCTGTGAACGAGGAAGAAGAAGGGGACGCAAATCAATCGATCCGTCTCACTGTGCAGGAAGGAGAGGAGGCGATGGTTCGTGATGGAGTTTCTAGTCTTGCGGATGTTGTAGGACCCGGATAAGCTGGGCTATTTGGTTGTGGTTTGCTGCTTGAGTTCGTAGGCTGAAACTTTCAGTTGGTCATTGCTTAATTACCTTTTCAGGGGAGCTCCAATCAGGCTGAGTTGTGTTGTTGTTCTAGCTAGGGCTATATAGCTTGTTGGTCATTTGATCTCTCCACTCCGCTGTAGCTTTTTTTCAGTCTGTAGGGATGTGGGTGTACTTGGTTGCAGTTAATTGGCTTGATATATTTGGGGTTGTTGCAACTGCAAAGCACTCTTGTTCTAGATTACAAGCAAATGATGACTTACGAGATCATGTTGCAGCTCTTTTGTTGAGATGCAAGTAATCTACTTATCTGTACTATGTTGAATCAACCTTTGTTTTTCCGTTAACGCATTGCTGTTCCATAGTTGCTACTATTTCAGAATGCAAACCATTTTTGGGCATAAATGTCTACTTTGTACACTGGTTGATTAGGACCGTTGTTTTTGCCCTTTTTCTAGTGAATAAAGCATGCAGATTATATCCCTTCTATCTTACATTTTTTTTATCTTGGGCCTGTCTGTCTGTCTAATTCCTCCTCTGTCTGTCTGTCTAATTCCTTGCACTAAGTTGTCTTCTTTTTTCTTGGGCCTCATGGTCTTGCTATGGGGACTAGTAAGGTAAGCAATTATTTTGGTTTAAACTGCACATATTTAACTTTCTGCAACACTGGTATAAGTATTATGCAACTCGACAACTTACCATATGAACAAAACTAGAAAATTTTGCTTTAATCTAAAAATTGTGAGAAAGGAGTGTATTTTTTTTTGCACATAGATGAGTGGTAGTACTTAGAATTAGGGTCAACGACATGTTTCTGTTTATTCTAATGTTTTTGTGCCTAGTTGGGGAATCTTTGTCCAGTTGAGAATCTTGTGTTATGTCAAACTTTTGATCTAAAATTATCTATTTACTAGCTCTTTGATTTCTTTTCCTTTAATTATTAGTCACTCGTACTTGCAGAATGTGTATACCAAAATTGCAATGAGGTTAACATATAGTTGCATAATATGAAAATAAGCAATTTTAGTGTAAACGAAGTCCAACTTCAGTATAAATTAAGTACAATGATAGTTTCTATAGGTTTGGTAAGCATTTTGTGTGAGCATAAAATCCAGAAGATGTGTTGTTGCTGGTATGTTTCTTTTTTGAGTTATTGCCAAATAAACGAAAAGTATCTTTGCTAAAATATTAAACAAGCTTAGCAAATTGGCTAAACTAAATTTTGTACATTGGGGTAATGACTAATGAGTTTACTGTGATTATTTTATGTCCATGTGCAACAATTTCTTTTGGACCTGTAGAATGTGACATCCAAACAAAAAACACAAGGCCATTAAATCAAAGAAATGGAGGGTTCAGACAGCTGCCATGCTTTGTTTGTTTTTGAAAGTCCCATGCAAGTCATAGTTAATCCTGCCTAATTTTGTAATAATATTGAACTTTTAGTGATTCCTTGAGATGATTGTGTGCCTCCTGTAGAATAAATTCTAAATTGTGTCAATTTTTTTGTAATTGTATTTAGCATTACACTTTGGCATTCTGCAGCCTATAAAGAGTCATGTTATAATATGTGGTGATATTCATGGACTATTTTATGACCTTGCAGAACTGTTCCTGATCGGTGGAAAGGTATCAATTGTATTTTAGTGTTCATATTCCTTCGTGCATATCTGGAATCCATGGAACTTCAAATACATTGATGGGTGGGTAATTTTGTTTGGTGAGATTTGTTTGCTTTGTCAATGTCTGATCTAAATTTTGCCATTTATCAGCTCTCTGATTTCTTGTTCTAAACTATCGATCACCTATACTTGCACAATATATATGCTAAATTCACACATAGTTTAACCTATAGTTGCAAAATATGAAAATATACAACTTTAACGTAAAAAAAACGCAACTTCAATATAAATTAAGTGCAATAATAGATTTCATGATTCTGGTTGAGTTGGAAAATTTTTTAATCTCGGATTGCTTTATGTCATTCTATCATAATTTTGTACCTAGGTGGGGAATTTTTGTCGAATTGAGATTTGATTACTCTATCAGAATCTAATATAAATTTTTGCTATTTACCATGTTTTTTTCTTAAACACTGAACTTGCACATAGCTTAACCTATAGTTGCATAATATGCAAATAAGCAACTTTAGTACAAATGAACTGCAACATCAGTATAAATTAAGTGCAACAATAGTTTTTATATGTCTCGGGAAGCATTTTGTGTTAGCACAAAATCCAGGCGTGTGCTGTGTTACTCCTATTTCCATCTACTCTTCTTTCTGCTGATTTTTTGGAGTGTTTTGCTTGTGATCTGCAGGCCAATATCCTTTGCGCCAATTCTCTAGAGAAATCAGTCTGGAGTACAAGGAGATAGAAGAGAGGTAGGACTTCACTCCTCTAGCTATATGTGATCCCCATGTTTATTCTATGCTATGTATAATTGAATGTGTGTCAATCCTTTCATATTGTTCCCCCAAAGGCTTCGGCTCCACTAACATTTTTGGCAACAATTGGATTGCCCTAGTCCAGTTTGATGGCTTAGATGATTCAGAGTAAGAAGAGTTGAAGAAATCTAGTTTTCACACATACTTGATTTTCAGCAAACTGGACGTGAAAAATTCAGTGTTGTGTTCAAAGTTCTGAAGAGGACGGATGGCTGCTTATATTGTGTAAAATGATAGGCAACTGTATAATGATAGGGAAAGGTAGCCTTGCAACTGCATAATGATAGGGAAAGGTAGCCTTGCTACAGTCATGATGCTTAATCAGTTACCATGACAAAACTAATATTGCTTACATGTGTGTTATCTCTCGTATGTTCAAGCTTTAGAAGCCTTAGGTGCAGAATTAACCTTTTTTATAAATCTGTTTCAGGAAATAATATGTGCAGCTATTGATTTTTCTTGCTTTCTGTAAACCGTGATGTGTGTCTAGGCTTGAATAAAAAAAATAAAGGGAGAACAAATGCAACAATTGTACGTGCACCCAAGAGTCCATTAGGTTGGTGTGATAACCTGGTAGGTTGAATTTTTTTGGAAGGATTTTTAAATGTGCAATTGAATGATTCTGAGCCGTTTATTGCTTTCTTTGGATCCAACAGATATAATTTTATTATACTACACCAACATCATGTGTAGTAGAATTTTTATAAAGGTAAAATTGGAACTGAAATATATACTTTTAAGACAAATTTGCTAACACATTCAGTTTTGCATTTTGGATAAAAAAGCATGCACGTGACGCAGTACACACAAAACAAAACCTACTGTTTTTTTTTCGTTTTGGGCCAAAGATGTTAGCAAAACAAGTTTAATAGGTAGAGTATGCGGCCCAAAACAAGTTTAACAGTTTTGTAGGTTGGTGTTCTCATGAGGCGAGTATGCGGCCCAAAACAAGTTTCATGGGCCGCAGTCTGCCTACCAGCCCAAAAGGGAGATGCACGTGGCCCAAAAGGGGAGGGGGGAGGGGGTTGTCAGGGTGATATAGCACACCTGCACACGCCATCAGATCTTGATCCAACGGCTGCAACCAAATTTGATTGACAAAATCAAAAATTTCAAACGTTTGATTAATAGGTAGACCCTTGTTTCTTTGTTTGTTTGTACAGGGAGCAGTTTAGGAATGATTACAAGGAGACGCACCACAACGTCAAGCAGGTCTTCTTGGCAAGTGTCATTTTCCTCCCCCATGTCTCTTTGTTGTGAATCCTGCCTGCTAGTGTGTGTTATGACTGATTATGGAGGCAATGCAGGCATCATTTTCCCATCGCACGTTGCCCGATTTTGTGAATTGCAGTTTGACCATGATAGGCTTCTATGCACTGAGCGAGTATATTGTTTTCTCAGCTGTGCATATGATACGGTTACCAAGTTTTGTGCTTATGCTCCCATGTGTTAGTATTTGTGAACAACAGAATGGATAGTTCTCAAAGTTTTTTGTTTGGCCAAAAATTGTCGTTAGTCTGAATACCAAATGCATTTTCTCAAGAGTTTGATGTTTACTTTGGTAACCATCTGCACATTTTTCAAGTTTTTTTGTTTATATTTTTGTGTTGATTTATTGGTTAGTGCATCGAGGTTTTCTGCAGCTGCTACTCTTTAAAATAAAAAATTGGTTATCATGTAAACTTGTATATATATTAACCTAAACTTGCATAATTTGCAACTTTAGTATAAATGAAGCACAACTTTTTGACATAAAGGAAGTGCTACTTACCATCCATTTTGTTTGTTTTCATTCATTTTCAAACCAATCTAGTTGCATTTTTAAGGTCACATACTTAGCAAGCGCTAGGCGGTTAAGTGGAAAGGGATGTCAGGACTCATGAATGCATTTGTTTTTACGCAAAGTCGCTGTGCAGTGCCACTATTTTGCACAGTTGCACCATCAGTGAAATAAAAATTGTTAGTGTGCAATTTTTGTTAATTTGCACCCTTAACTAATCAATCACCTACTCAATTAAGGTTGATGGTTACCTGCTCACTTCTCCTCAAATGTTTGGTCCAGGCTCTTTTTTGATTGGTTGGGAGTGGCAGCCCACTACTCTAACTGGATATTTTTACTGAATTAGGTTCTAATATAGCTCTCATTGTTACCGCGTCCTTTGCCTGTCGCAGACTAGAGTTGCCTATCGTAATTATTCAGGAATATAGACATGCAAGTTTGCAATTCTACTGGACCACTTTTGTCTTTTGTGTTTAGGTCGATAGCTGTTCAGATCGAAGCTAAACAAGTTATTTTAGAGCCAAGTCAAATTGTTCCTAAAAATATATGTGTAAATTTTGGGGCTTGAGATTCATACCACACTGTTCTGAAAAACTATGGCGCTCTTGTTGCTTTTGGGGCTGTCAGTTCATTGATGTCAGCTAAATTTGTTTAGAGTTTATTTTGATGGACTAGTTTTCTTAATTTTTCTGGTTTCGCTGAGCAGCTCAAATGCATGCAGCATGAATACAATTTTCCTATTTTTCTCCTGCAGGACAGCTCACTGTATTTCAATTTATTTTACTGAAATGGTCAACTTCCAGTTTTTCCCCTCTAGAATTATGCCATGGTTGGAAGGGAGGCAAGATGCTTCGAATGTGCTAACTGTAAGATTCTATAGGACTTTTTTTATTCGCATCTATATACCTTTTCTTAATCCATGATGTTTATGTTTTTTATGGTCTCAGACAGGTGTCAGTTTTCTAAACTACTATTCGACATATATATACGTACAAATTAATGTTGTGCTATATAGGAATGAAGTGCAGTTATGTGAATTTGCTCCATTCATGAGTGATTTTGCTTACTTAATCATCGCGTGTCAATAATAGCAAATCAATAGCTTATATGTCCATTTTGATCATAGTCTTTTTCCCTCATTTCTTATTTTTTATGAAACTTGCTCTTCACATGTTCATAATTTGCATATCATCAATTTGTGCAAATCTTATACAAAAATTGTGCAAGACTTGTACTAATATTGTGAAACTGAAAGAGATTTGAAAAGTTTAAAGACATATATGTCTCATTTAGTTTTGTAGTTTTGGTTTTCAGTTTTAGGGGGAGTTCTTTGGTTTGTGCATGTATGCATATTTCATTTTATCCAGCAGAATGAACAGGAATATATTTGTACTTGTTTTTATTTTAGTCAATTTTGTTTTGGAGAATTGGGTTATTTTGCACCCGTTGAATCTGAAAAATGACTTAATGATCTCACTTTTTTCAGATTAAAAGTCTATGAGCAAAGGCTGGAGTTCTGAATCTTGCCACCTCGCTTATCAGAGTGATAGATTATGTACTTGATGGTAAGCCTGTTATCACTCTATATTTGTAGTGCTTTGACATGTGGACAAGAGGGAAGTTTTGTCCTTTCGCTTTAAAATGAACGCAACTCTATAATTTTGTGCAACTTCGGTTATACTTTTTCCTTTTTGAAAGCTTATAGAGCTTTGATTTAATTGTTTTAGTTATGAATTCTATTATAAATTTGTGCAACTCCTACCATAATTTTGTGCAATTTCAGCAGTAGATGTGTGCAACTTTTGAGTAATAAACATGCAACTTGTTTTCTACTTGCGATATCTTCTGTACATATTTTTTTTGACCTGAAATAATTCGTCTGTGCCAGAGGAAAGGAGCAAACTGAAATTTGTTACCTTTTTTAGAAATTACTTATCGGTAGACTAACTTCTAAAATTTTGTACTTTTGTTTCATGAGTTCTAGGCTGGACAAAGTAGGTAGAAGAGAGGGAATGATGTATCAAATGTTTTCAACAGATTAAAGTTTTGGCTTGTAGAGTTAGGTACTCAAAACTGCATATTTTCTCTTTGTGACTTTGAAACTCAGGAAGTAATTAAAAATTCCTCTTTATGTGCAAAGTTGCACTCCAAAACCAATATAGCTGTCATTTAGATCACGTGTAACTTCGGTCATAAATTTGTACACTTTAGGTTATAAATTTCTACAACTAACAACTTTTACACATGGCAAATCTGGCCGAAGATACTACATGGTTATAAATAATTTTATGCAACTTTTGATTTTGTTTCTATTGATAACTGAAAGGTGCACAAATTAGCAAATCAGTGAATGTCTTACTTTTTAATTTTCAAACCTTGCAGAAATTAGTATACTCAGTTTTTAAACTAAATTTGTCAGTACTTAGTATTCAGTTTTTCGTAGGCTTTCAAGTTTTTGTCAAAGTGACATTAGCACATTTCAAGCTATGAAGTCTAAGATTGAAACAACATAAAGATGACAAGCAGGCCTTTTTCTTCGATCTTTGTTTCAGAAGTGGTTCAATATATTCAAAGCAAATGTGCTCAGGTATATATGATTCAACATGCTATAACAAGTCATATGATTCAACATTCTATAACAAGTCATGATTCTGTAGAGATATGGACTTGATGACAATGCCCATGTCACTAGAGCACAAGTCTGGTTCTATTCGTTGGGCATGTTTTTACTCGCCAAAAAGGTATGTTGGCATCTGGCATGGCAATGTACTCACCTTTTTTGTCGGCCCATGTTATATTCATGCCCATGTTCTATTTGTTGCCATGGCAATATACTCACATTTTCTGAAATGCCACATAAGTTTGTCCTGTTCCAATAAACTTTAGGCATCTAGCAGAAGTTTTGTGTATTTGATAATGAATCATAAAAGACACACATCTTCAGATATAATGTAGTTTCGCGCACAAGCTGTCAAGACTTTTTTATCCAATAATTATTTTTGTGTATATACTTAAAAGTTGTATTTTAGCTTAGGAAAAAAAACTTAAGGATAATGCAAATATTGGATTATAGTTAGCCACAAGCACTAGCTACTTATTCTTTATCTCTAATGAGTTAGCGGTAGCCACTAATGTATTGTATCATCAATCACAGGCATGGTGGAAATATTTATATTTATCATTATGATGTTCTACAGATTTATTCAAGATCATAGCTGCCACCTATACTTAAATCGAGAAGAGTATTCAGAATGCAAGTCTATTGGATGGTTTTAGGATGGATCATTTGCCTTCACTGTTGACAAGTTTGACCGATTGGAACAGCTTCTGGTAACCACTTCACTAGTATTATTGTGATACCTATCTCTTTTCCTTTTTGTGGTTTTGATCACTGTTTAATTACAGTGACCTGTTGATATTCTTATCTATTTTCTGGTTTTTGAAATTAAGAGGATTTTACCTTTGCATCTTGTCCAACTTTTAAAACCAACGAGTCCTAGGCTTTTGCAGTGCATGTACCTGTGAATGTTATTATGATGCTTCATAGATTTATTTAGGATCATAGTTGTCATCTATTCTGAAATCCAATCCCTTAATCCTGCCCCATTTCTTTCCTCTTTTCCGGCTTACCATCTTCAAGCCAATCTCTGGTCACCGTTGCGACCAATCAAGCCCTTGTCCTAGCCATGATCCAGGCCGCCGTTGCGGCCACGATCCAGGCTGCGTCGTAGCTCGTGTTTTGGTCGTCGTCGAGGCCCCCTATTACAGATCCTCTAGTCCTTTGCCACCTAGCTTTTGTATGTGTAGTTTGAAACAAAACTTTCTGAGAAATAAATTTTTAATTGCCACCCAACTTTATTGAAAATTTTTCAAAACAGCTGTTTTGAAAAACTTTCCTTGCAAATCCTACGAGAACTCTGATAGTTTTCCCAAAACAATAGTGCCTTTTCGTGAAAAAAACTTATTTTGGAAATTTTGCTTTATGGTTATTTTAGATACTCTTTTAAAATTTTTTCCCAAAAATTTTTCCATAAGAGTGTGGTTGTTAAAACGTCATGCACTTGCGAAAACATAGTTTTAAAAGTTAGGTGTAAATTATTATTTGGTTTCGTTTTGAAAATATTTTAGACTCAGAAACAAGATGTTTATTCCCTTGAAAACTTCTTTTGCAAAACCATGTGAAAACTATTGTTGCAAAACTATTTGATTGTGAAAAGAAATTGCGAGAATTTCAAATGGTGGTTTGAAAACTTCATCTATTTAAAAATCATTTAAAAACTTCATCTATTTAAATGTTTCAAATATTTTACCCGTTTTAGTTGAAAATTTTGCAAAATCCATATGTTTCAAACTAACAGTGCAGGGGCGAAGAAGTTAAGACTGTTATAGGTATACCATTGATTGATCGTGACCTTGTTTGCACGAATAGACGGCTTGCGAAAAAACCTTCTGCAAAAACTACTTTTAAAGACCTTTGCTAAAAAGTGTTTACAAAAACTATTTTAAAGATCTTTGCAAAAAAGGGTGACTTTCATTCAAATAATGAGTTTTGGGAACTTATTTTCAATAGGTGTAACGAAACTTTTGGATGTGTAGTTTGAAACAAAACATTTTGCAAAATGAATTTTCAATTCCCACCCTAGTATGAATTTTCAAAACATGTGTTTTTAAACGGTCGCTTAAGATATTATTTTCAATGGGAATCTTGATGTTTTGAAAAAACTTTCCTTGCAAATCATACGAGAACATTGATAGTTTTTCCAAATCAGTAGTGCCTTTTGGTGAAAAAAAAACTTATTTTGGAAATTTTGTTTGAGTTGTTTCAGAAAAAAAATTTACAGGGACAAAGTATCTCTGGCCTTCAAACTAACAGTGTAAGAGCGAAAAAGTTTAATGCCGTTATACGAATAGCATTGATTGATCGAGACCTTGTTTGCACGAATATACGGCTTGCGAAAAAACCTTCTGCAAAAACAATTTTGAAATCTTTTTCGAAAGACCTTTGCGAAAACATAGTTTCAAAACTTTGGTGTAAATTATTATTTGGGTTTGGTTTTCGAAAATATTTGAGACTTAGAAGTAATATGTTTATTTGCTTGGAAACTATATTTGCAAAACCATTTGAAAAGTTTTGTTGCAAAACTCTTTGATTGTGAAAATGAATTGCAAAAATTTCAAATGGTGGTTTGAAAACTTCATCTATTTAAAAATCATTTAAAAACTTCATCTATTTAAATGTTTCAAATGTTTTACCCGTTTTGGTTGAAAATTTTGCAAAATCCCAATGTTTCAAACTAATACTGTAAGGGCGAAGAAGTTTAATGCCGTTATAGGAAGACCATTGATTCATCGAGACCTTGTTCGCACGAATAGACGGCTTGCGAAAAACCTTCTGTAAAAACAATTTTGAAATCTTTTTCTAAAGACCTTTACGAAAACATAGTTTCAAAACTTTGGTGTAAATTATTATTTGGGTTTGGTGTTCGAAAATATTTGAGACTTAGAAGTAATATGTTTATTCCCTTGGAAACTATTTTCGCAAAACCATTTGAAAAGTTTTGTTGCAAAACTCTTGGATTGTGAAAATGAATTGCGAAAATTTCAAATGGTGGTTTGAAAACTTCATCTATTTAAAAATCATTTAAAAACTTCATCTATTTAAATGTTTCAAATGTTTTACCCTTTTCGGTTGAAAATTTTGCAAAATCCCAATGTTTCAAACTAATACTGTAAGGGTGAAGAAGTTTTACGCCGTTATAGGAATACCATTGATTGATCGAGACCTTGTTTGCACGAATAGACGGTTTGCGAAAAAACCTTTTGCAAAAACAATTTTGAAATCTTTTTCTAAAGACGTTTGCGAAAACATAGTTTCAAAACTTTGGTGTAAATTATTATATGGGTTTTGTTTTCGAAAATATTTGAGACTTAGAAATAAGACTTTTATTCCCTTGAAAACTATATTTGCAGAACCATTTGGAAAGTTTTGTTGCAAAACTCTTTGATTGTGAAAAGGAATTGCGAAAATTTCAAATGGTGGTTTGAAAACTTCATGTATTTAAAAATCATTTGAAAACTTCATCTATTTAAATGTTTCCAATGTTTTACCCGTTTTGGTTAAAAATTTTGCAAAATCCCTATGTTTCACACTAATAGTGTAAGGGCGAATAAGTTTAATGCCATTATAGGAATAACATTGATTAATCGAGACCTTTTTTGCATGAATAGACGGCTTGCGAAAAAACCTTCTGTAAAAACAATTTTGAAATCTTTTTCTAAAGACCTTTGCGAAAACATAGTTTCAAAACTTTGGTGTAAATTATTATTTGGGTTTGGTTTTCGAAAATATTTGAGACTTAGAAGTAATATGTTTATTCGCTTGGAATCTATTTTTGCAAAACCATTTGAAAAGTTTTGTTGCAAAACTCTTTGATTGTGAAAATGAATTGCAAAAATTTCAAATGGTGGTTTGAAAACTTCATCTATTTAAAAATCATTTAAAAACTTCATCTATTCAAATGTTTCAAATGTTTTACCCGTTTTGGTTGAAAATTTTGCAAAATCCCAATGTTTCAAACTAATACTGTAAGGGCGAAGAAGTTTAATGCCGTTATAGAAAGACCATTGATTGATCGAGACCTTGTTTGCACGAATAGACGGTTTGTGAAAATACCTTCTGCAAAAACAATTTTGAAATCTTCTTCTAAAGACCTTTGTGAAAACATAGTTTCAAAACTTTGGTGTAAATTATTATTTGGGTTTGGTTTTCGAAAATATTTGAGACTTAGAAGTAATATGTTTATTCCCTTGAAAACTATTTTTGCAAAACCATTTGAAAAGTTTTGTTGCAAAACTCTTTGATTGTGAAAATGAATTGCGAAAATTTCAATTGGTGGTTTGAAAACATCATCTATTTAAAAATCATTCAAAAACTTCATCTATTTAAATGTTTCAAATGTTTTACCCGTTTTGGTTGAAAATTTAGCAAAATCCCAATGTTTCAAACTAATAGTGTAAGGGCGAAAAAGTTTAATGCCGTTATACGAATAACATTGATTCATCGAGACCTTGTTCGCACGAGTAGACGGCTTGCGAAAAACCTCTGTAAATACAATTTTGAAATCTTTTTCTAAAGACCTTTGCGAAAACATAGTTTCAAAACTTTGGTGTAAATTATTATTTGGGTTTGGTGTTCGAAAATAATTGAGACTTAGAAGTAATATGTTTATTCGCTTGGAAACTATTTTTGCAAAACCATTTGAAAAGTTTTGTTGCAAAACTCTTGGATTGTGAAAATGAATTGCGAAAATTTCAAATGGTGGTTTGAAAACTTCATCTATTTAAAAATCATTTAAAAAACTTCATCTATTTAAATGTTTCAAATGTTTTACCCGTTTTGGTTGAAAATTTTGCAAAATCCCAATGTTTCAAACTAATACTGTAAGGGGGAAGAAGTTTTACGCCGTTATTGGAATACCATTGATTGATCGAGACCTTGTTTGCACGAATAGACGGTTTGCGAAAAAACCTTTTGCAAAAACAATTTTGAAATCTTTTTCTAAAGACGTTTGCGAAAACATAGTTTCAAAACTTTGGTGTAAATTATTATATGGGTTTTGTTTTCGAAAATATTTGAGACTTAGAAGTAATATGTTTATTCCCTTGAAAACTATTTTTGCAAAACCATTTGAAAAGTTTTGTTGCAAAACTCTTTGATTGTGAAAATGAATTGCGAAAATTTCAATTGGTGGTTTGAAAACTTCATCTATTTAAAAATCATTTAAAAATGGCGACTTTTGCCCGATCTAACCTATAAGAGGCGGGTTGACCTTGTCATCGTCGCCTCACTCCCACTGCTCTTTGCCTCCCTGCCCTGACGCCGCCCGTCTCAGCGTCGGCCGCGCTTTTTTCGGTGCTGACCATGCCTCCCCTCTCTCCTATTCTAGGCGGTGCAGCCCTGGGTCGTCGCCTCCTCTCACCGTCATCATCCCCGGCCACCCTCCTCCCGGCGCTGCCTCCCCTTCCTAGCTGCGCCCTCCCTGCCGCCTTCTTTCGTCTTGGCCACCGCTTGCCTCCCCACCTCACGCCCACGTCAACCTGCCCATGCCGCCGCCCTCCCTGCTGCCTTCCCGTTGCCGGCCATAGAGAAGAGAGGCAGGGAGGAAAAGAAAGAAAAAAAAGAAGAGAGACAGAGAGAGTCACGGGAGAGGAGAAAGGGGGATGAGAGAGAAGAAAGAGTGTCTTCCGCAGTTGTTCTCTATTATTGTTTTGGTCTAACCAAAAGTTTTGTAAGTAATCCATTTTACCTTACATTTATTCGTGATATGCTATGATCCTACTATGTATGTGTGTAAATCCTACTAATCGATGGATTTGTACTCATAAACACAGAAGTTTACCGTTTTACCAAAATCGGGGGCCTAGAAAGTCTGGTTCTATTCGTTGGCCCATGTTTTACTCGCCAAAAAGGTATGCTAGCATCTGTCATGGTAATATACTCACCTTTTTTGTTCGCCCATGTTCTATTTGTTGCCATGGAAATATACTCACCTTTTTTGAGATGCCACATAAGTTTGTTCTGTTCCAATGAACTATGGGCATCTGGCAGAAGTTTTGTGTATTTGATAGTGAACCATAAAAGACATACATCTTCAAATATAATGTGGTTTGAAATGAATCTAGGCCTGATACCAAAACTCGAAGTAGTTTGTTTCTTTAGGTTTTTGACAGTTATTCCTTTTCTTGTTTTTTGAACCTTAACCCATGAGCAATGTGTATTACCCCCTATTTATTTTAATACATAGTGCCATTGATTTTTTGGTACATGTTTGACCATATGACATTCAAAAATTTTGTGGAAAAAATTTGTGAAAATGTAAGTGGTAGTTAAAATACATTTAGTAAAAAAATCCAATCAACAAATAAATAATAATTACATAAGTTTTTTCGAATAAGACGAATGGTTAAATATATACCAAAAAGACAACGACGTCATGTATTAAAATACGGAGGGAGTAGATAGTTATTTCCCTGGAGTTCAGGGAATACGGAAATGTGTAACCATAGTTGTAATATAAAGTTAGAAGGTACAGAGTGCAATGCTATATGATGATATGTCAAATAAGTAAGGAGGGGATGCAGCAACTTATACCTAACACAACACTATTATATTGATGCAGCGTGGATGTGTCATTTTCTTTCATTTTGAATGCTATTATGTTGATGCAATATTAATGAAATTTTCTTATGTATGATTCTTTTGTGTTGTTTATGTTTTTGCCAGTATAATGAAAATTTTCTCCTATTTGATTCGCCAGTACACAAACAGAAAAGAACTTCAATATGAAGTGACAAATTTACTCCAAGATATTATTGATATTCTGGTCCAGGATATGTTTGTGGATGCTCAAAGGTAAGAATACATTTAATCATACCCCGCTTTCAATATTTGTTGGTGATCACAATGACCTCTTTTTCAATAGTGTATTAGTTCTTATTAATTATTCTGAAACTCTGATCTCAGATGATGATGGATCATTTGAGTACTACAAACCAGAGCTCTTTGCATCTATTAACTCTATATATGAGAATGGTCCACTAAAAGAGCAGGTTTGGGCCAACTTCGGTTATTTAGACATATATTCATCTTTCGTTTGTTAATGGTGGCTTACTGTGGTATGAACAGGTGAAACGCCTCTACTACCTTCTAAAGAAAAGGTTGTGAACGCACAGTCAAATTTAGAGGCTTTTCGACACATTTCATTTTTTGCCACATCCCTTTTTATGGATAAGCCACCTGCTCCCAAGGTCAACAGTATGCTGTCATTTAGGTAATATCTATACTATAGAAAATTTCTTACACTTATTTCAGTCTGTTTTGATTAACATCACTTTATAAAGCCTTTGAATTTAAGATAGCCTTGGTCATGGATAACCTTTCTAAATACCTTCTATAATCTAGCAAACTTAGAAAAATTGTAGTTTTTTTATAATATAGCAGAAGTAAACCTTTTGTCATAAACAACCATGTAATCCACGGAAGCCACCATGATTCTCATATGCCTTGACATGATGCATAATATGCTAAATATTACACTTAAATGAGCTGGTATGCCATATTTGAAGTCATTTTCATGGCATTGTGTTGTCTTCAAAAAAGTCACAGTACCTAGTGTGAACTGTGAGTACTATCATATTATTAAAAAGATTCAATCCAACTCAGGCTAGATCATGTCTTCCTACAAAACCATCATATCACATAAGTGCTCTAGCAGTCACCGGCATGGTTATAGTCGTTGTACCTGACGAAGTGTGCCTCTCCAGGGCACCTTGGGTAGTAGAGACCGTGGTCGAGAATCCCCGGAACATAGCGAATGATCCTCTTCATAGCCTATCGATGCTCCGTCGTGGGTCGCTGCATGAACCGACTAACCTAGCCGACGGAGAATACCAAGTACGGCCATGTGTTGGTGAGGTAGCAAATGCTCCCCACAAGACGCTTGTATTGAGTAGCGTCCACCTCATCCGTCATGCTGTCGTGGTTCAACAATAGCCTCTCCTGCATTGGAGTGAGAGTTGGGTTGCAGTTGGTGGTCCTAGCCAGCCCAACAATGCGCTTGCCGTAGGCGGTATGTCGAAGCGTGATCCCAAAGTTGTCTTGGTGCACCCAGATCCCCAGGTAGGGGAGAGGCCCTAGGTCACTTATTTGGAGGTGACCATCTCTTCCCTGAACACCGCCACCTCCGCATCCTTGTTGTCAGCGATCACCAAGTATTCGACGTAGACACCCACCGCACGACATTTCCTCCACTGCGCCGCCGGTAGATGGCCATCTTGTGCGGGCTTTGCTCGAAGCCCATTTCCTTAAGCGTGGAATCCAACTTGGCATTCCATGCCCTCAGTACCTGCTGCATGCCGCAAGCCATAGAGAGCCTTGTGCAGGCGTAGCACCTTGCCCGCCTTACTGGGGATCGCAAATCCCGATGGCTGGTGCACGTAGACCTCCTTCAAGTAGGCGTTAAGAAACGACAACTTGATGTCCATGTGATGAACGCACTAGCCTTCCTGAGCTGCCAGCGCAAGGAGTCGCATGAATTCCATCCGTGCCATAGGAAGAAGGCATTGTTGAAGTCCATCCCTCCCGCTGCACGAAACCACGTGCCACCAAGCGAGCCTTGTGCTTGACGATGCCTCTGGCTTCATCCCACTTCAACTTAAACACCCACTTACGGGTGATCGCACGGTGACCACAAGTGAGGTTAGCAAGCTCCTATGTGCGGTTCATTTCAACCACGTGCATCTCTGACTGCATCGTGGCACACCATGCCACTTGTCTCGGCCTCTGCGAACTGAGGCTCGCGTCATAACACGCAAGGTGCAACTGTGCCTTTCGGTTGTGAGACCCCAGTCCTGGCACCGGCTGGTCCCTGAGAAGGTCCTCCATTGTACGGTACTGCAAAGGCTCGCCGTCATGGTTTGCGTTGATGCGCTTCTCATCATGAGAGCGGAGTAGCGAACTCCACCAGGCTGTGCTCTGTTAGTATCTCTATTGTTACTCTCATTGGTGAGAGGATGACACTCAAACTTGGGGCAATTTTCTGTTTACTTATCACCAAATGTCATGCCCTTCCCGGGGAGGGTTGGATCCATATTTATAGCTGCCTACTAGTCTAAAAGATGCTGTCCTAGAGCATCTCAACAACCTGTCCTAGAGCATCCTAACCACCTGTCCTAGAGCATCCTAACAACCTGTCCTAGATGCTGTCCTAGCAACTAAAAGCTGAAAAACAAGGGTAGGACACCACAAGACCAAGACCAAACAGCCCAAGACTTATTCCTTCATTACTTATTCCTTCATTCTCCCCCTAAGTCTTGTGCGTCGTCTTGTGAGAAAGTTGAGCCATCCCGATCCGAGAGCAAAGCTCAAGGAACTTGATCCTACCAAGGGGCTTGGTAAGCAGATCCGCAAGCTGGTCCTTGGTGTTGATGTAGCTTGCCTTGATGCTCCCTTCCTCCAAACAGTCTCGAATGAAGTGGTACCTCACCCGGATGTGCTTGCTCCGTTCATGAAAAACAGGATTCCTTGCCAGGGCCAGAGCGGACTTGCTGTCCACCCTAAGCTCCACCACTCCAGTGTCTCGGCCGAGGAGATCACCGAGCAGTCGAGCAAGCCAGAGTGCCTGGGTCGAAGCAGTGGAAGCCGCTATGTACTCGGCCTCGCAGCTGGATAGGGCCACCACCTGCTGCTTGATCGACTGCCAGCTAACGAGGCACTTGCCGAGGAAGAAGAGAATCCCGCTCGTGCTCTTGCTAGTGTCGATATCGCCGGTGTACCCAATGAACTGTGCCTTTCCAGGGCACCTCGGGTAGTAGAGGCCGTGGTCGAGAGTCCTCGCAACGTAGCGGATGATCCTCTTCACAACCTGCTGGTGCTCCGTCGTCGGTCGCTGCATGAACCGACTAACGTAGCCGACGGAGAATGCCAAGTCCGGCCGTGTGTGGGTGAGATAGCGAAGACTCCCCACAAGACGCCGGTACTGCGTAGCGTCCACCTCCGCCGCCGTGCTGTCCCGGCTCAGCTTCAGCCTCTCCTCCATCGGGGTGAGGGCTGGGTTGCAATCGCTGAGCCCAGCTAGCTCAACTACGCGCTTGGCGTAGGCAGTCTGGCGAAGTGTGATCCCGGAGTCATCTTGGTGCACCTCGATCCCCAGATAGAAGGAGAGGGGCCCCAAGTCACTCATCTGGAAAGTGGCCTTCATGTCTTCCTTGAACGCTGCCACCTCCGTATCCTTGGTGCCGGTGATCACCAAGTCATCAACATAAACACCCACCAGCAGGGTATTTCCTCCATTTCCCCGCCGGTAGATAGCAGCCTCGTGCGGGCTTGGCTCGAAGCCCATCCTCTTGAGCGTGGAATCCAACTTGGCATTCCACGCCCTCGGTGCCTGCCGCAGGCCGTACAAGGCCTTGTGCAGACGTAGCACCTTGCCCTCCTTGCCGGGGATCGCAAAACCCGGCGGCTGGTGCACGTAAACCTCCTCCTTCAAGTCGCCGTTGAGGAACGCCGACTTGACGTCCATGTGATGGATGCGCCAGCCTTCCTGAGCTGCCAGCGCAAGGAGTCGCACGGATTCCATCCGTGCCACTGGGGCGAAGGCATCGTCGAAGTCGATCCCCTCCTGCTGCACGAAACCACGTGCCACCAAGCGAGCCTTGTGCTTGACGATGACTCCGGTTTCATCCCTCTTCAGCTTGAACACCCACTTAAGAGAGATCGCACGATGACCATGAGGGAGGTCAGCAAGCTCCCAGGTGCGGTTCTCCTTAACCGCGTCCAATTCCGCCTTCATCGCGGCGCGCCATGCCGCGTGTCTCTCGGCCTCTGCGAAGGACCGAGGCTCGCCGTCGTCGCACGCAAGGTGCAACTGTTCCTCCAGGTCATGAGGCACCAGTCCCGGCACTGGCTGGTCGCCGAGGAGGTCCTCCATCGTACGGTACCGCAGGGGCTCTCCATCATGGTAGGCGTCGATGCGCTCCTCATCGTGTGAGAGCGGAGTAGCGAACTGCACCGGTCTGCGCTCGACGTGAGCTGGTGATGGTGTGGACGTGCCCGGATGGGTGGCTGGTGGTGTCGGAGTGCGTGGGGTCGCCAACTGTGGTGGTGTCGGCGTAGAGCGCGGCGCAGCCAAAGTCATGGCTCGAGAGCGTGGCGCTGCCGAAGTGGTGGGTGCGGGAGTTAGTGGAGAATCGGAGACTGGGGTAGGCACGCTCGGTGAAGGGGAGCTGCCCACTCCCCCAGCTTCCGTGAAGTGGATGTACTCGACAGTGAAGTCGTCATACGTCGGAGTAGAGCCGTTGTCCACCGTCTTGTCCCATGTCCATCCGCGCCCTTCGTCAAACACCACGTCGCGCGCCGTGCGCACACGCTGTGTCGCCGGGTCGAGGATGCGGTAGGCCTTCGAGCCTTCCGTGTAGCCGATGAACACCCCTGGGATGCTCCTGTCGTTGAGCTTGCCGATGTGGCCAAGCTCCTTGGCGAACGCGAGGCAGCCAAAGACTCGCAGGTGAGAGACCGATGGCTTGCGCCCATGCCAAGCCTCGTACGGCGTCCTGCCATCGAGAGCCTTGGTAGGTGAGCGGTTGAGCATGTAGACGGCCGTTACCACCGCCTCCCCCCAGAAGAGAGCCGGCATTCCTCTCTGCTTGAGGAGGGCTCGAGCCTGAAGGAATAAGTCTTGGGCTGTTTGGTCTTGGTCTTGTGGTGTCCTACCCTTATTTTTCAGCTTTTAGTTGCTAGGACAGCATCTAGGACAAGTTGTTAGGATGCTCTACGACAGGTGGTTAGGATGCTCTAGGATAGGTTGTTGAGATGCTCTAGGACAGCATCTTTTAGACTAGTAGGCAGCTATAAATATGTATCCAACCCTTCCCGGGAAGTTCATGACATTTGGTGATAAGTAAACAGAAAATTGCCCCAAGTCTGAGTGTCATCTTCTCACCAATGAGAGTAACAATAGAGACACTAACATCTGGTATCAGAGCCACACTTTCCTGTAGGTTGAACATCTCTTGCTCCTCCCCTTCCCAAGCTCGAGTGAGCACTCAGCCACCATCAACAGCAGCACCACCGGCTGCTCCTCCTCCCCCTTTCCCCTTCCCTTCTCCACGTAGCAGCCCCCCGGAGGCGCGCCATGTCCGACGGACAGTCTCGGCGTTTGGGCGCCTCGAGCACACGACGTCAGCAGGACGCCGAGCTCGCTGCAGCGCAAGAGCGCAGGCGAGCAGCGGCACAGACCGCAGCAGCAAGGGCAGCAAGGTTGGCAGCAGCGGAGTTGGCGGCGATCAGGGCGGAGGCGGAAGCAGAGGAGGCGGAAGATGCAGCACGTGCGGCGGAGGCTGAGGTTGAGACCTTGCGCAGCAGCTTTTAGTTGCACAGGAATAAGTCTTGGGCTGTTTGGTCTTGGTCTTGTGGTGTCCTACCCTTGTTTTTCAGCTTTTAGTTGCTAGGACAGCATCTAGGACAGGTTGTTAGGATGCTCTAGGACAGGTGGTTAGGATGCTCTAGGACAGGTGGTTAGGATGCTCTAGGACAGGTTGTTGAGATGCTCTAGGACAGCATCTTTTAGACTAGTAGGCAGCTATAAATATGGATCCAACCCTCCCCGGGAAGGGCATGACATTTGGTGATAAGTAAACAGAAAATTGCCCCAAGTTTGAGTGTCATCCTCTCACCAATGAGAGTAACAATAGAGATACTAACAGAGCACAGCCTGGTGGAGTTCGCTACTCCGCTCTCATGATGAGAAGCGCATCAACGCAAACCATGACGGCGAGCCTTTGCAGTACCGTACAATGGAGGACCTTCTCAGGGACCAGCCGGTGCCAGGACTGGGGTCTCACAACCGAAAGGCACAGTTGCACCTTGCGTGTTATGACGCGAGCCTCAGTTCGCAGAGGCCGAGACAAGTGGCATGGTGTGCCACGATGCAGTCAGAGATGCACGTGGTTGAAATGAACCGCACATAGGAGCTTGCTAACCTCACTTGTGGTCACCGTGCGATCACCCGTAAGTGGGTGTTTAAGTTGAAGTGGGATGAAGCCAGAGGCATCGTCAAGCACAAGGCTCGCTTGGTGGCACGTGGTTTCGTGCAGCGGGAGGGATGGACTTCAACAATGCCTTCTTCCTATGGCACGGATGGAATTCATGCGACTCCTTGCGCTGGCAGCTCAGGAAGGCTAGTGCGTTCATCACATGGACATCAAGTTGTCGTTTCTTAACGCCTACTTGAAGGAGGTCTACGTGCACCAGCCATCGGGATTTGCGATCCCCAGTAAGGCGGGCAAGGTGCTACGCCTGCACAAGGCTCTCTATGGCTTGCGGCATGCAGCAGGTACTGAGGGCATGGAATGCCAAGTTGGATTCCACGCTTAAGGAAATGGGCTTCGAGCAAAGCCCGCACAAGATGGCCATCTACCGGCGGCGCAGTGGAGGAAATGTCGTGCGGTGGGTGTCTACGTCGAATACTTGGTGATCGCTGACAACAAGGATGCGGAGGTGGCGGTGTTCAGGGAAGAGATGGTCACCTCCAAATAAGTGACCTAGGGCCTCTCCCCTACCTGGGGACCTGTCGTTGAGCTTGCCGATGTGGCCAAGCTCCTTGGCGAACGCGAGGCAGCCAAAGACTCGCAGGTGGGAGACCGATGGCTTGCGCCCATGCCAAGCCTCGTACGACGTCCTGCCATCGAGAGCCTTGGTAGGTGAGCGGTTGAGGATGTAGACGGCCGTTACCACCGCCTCCCCCCAGAAGAGAGCCGGCATTCCTCTCTGCTTGAGGAGGGCTCGAGCCATCCCCACAACCGTCTGGTTGCGCCGCTCAACGACGCCGTTCTGCTGTGGGCTGTACGGCGCGGAGTAGTGGCGGTGAATTCCTTCATCGGCACAGTACGACGCGAATTCAGCCGCCGTGAATTCGCCGCCGTTGTCGGTGCGCAGGATGCGCAACTTGCGGCCGCACTCCGCCTCCGCAGCAGCCTGCGTGCGCCTAATGGCGTCCGCAGCCTCTCCCTTGCTACCGAGGACCGTCACCCACATGTAGCGAGAGAGGTCGTTGACGAGCAGCAAGAAGAAGCGTCGTCCTCCTGGTGTGGCCGGAGTCACCGGGCCACACAAATCCCCGTGCACGAGCTCGAGCCGCTCCTTGGCTCGGAAGCTCGTCTGATGGGGAAAGGAGAGCCGCCTCTGCTTCGTCAACACACAGACGTCGCAGAACTGCTCCACGTGGTCAAGGCATGGCATGCCTCGCACCATCTCCTTGGTACTGAGCCGCTTCAGGGCCTCGAAGTGGAGATGGCCGAATCACTCGTGCCACTGCCACGCCTCGTCGTCCCGGCGGGCGACGAGCCACACGGGTTGTGCTACCTGCACGTTGAGGATGTAGAGTCGGTTGTTGCCTCTGGTTATCTTGACAAGGAGGCGACCACGGCGCTCCCCGATCTTGCGCCGATCCCAAATCCTCATGACTCCGTTCTTGATCACCACGCATGAGCCTTTCTCTTCTTCCAGCTGTCCAATACTGATGATGGAGTTCCTCAGCGCGGGGATGTAGTAGACTCCGGTGAGCAGCCTGTGCTCGCCGGACTTGGTGGTGAAGATGACGGAGCCGGTGCCCTTGATATCCACGCCAGAGGCATCCCCAAACTTGACGAAGCCTCGGACGCTGGGATCAAGCTCGGTGAAGAACTCCCGTCGACCGGTCATGTGATGGGTGGCCCCGGTGTCGAGGACCCATCCATCAGTCTTGTCGTTGGAGTCGTCGCCAAGAAGGGCTCGTGCCTTCGGCTCTTCTAGGTGGAGGAAAGCCGATGCGGCCGGTGCCGCTGGAGATAGCTCGATGCTTGCGTGTGCCAGGAGCAGGGCTGGTTCTTCCTCCACTTGTGCGGCGTTGGCTTGGCCTTGTCGTGGTTGTCGGCAGTCCTTGGCCCAGTGGCTAGACTTGCCACAGTTGCGGCAGGCGTCGTCTCGCGTCGGCCTGTGGTTGCCGGTGGTGCCGCCCTGGACGCCTCCGCGGGCTCCACCCCGGATGCGTCCTCGCAACCTGACCTGGACGCCTCCGCGCCCCTTATGCAGATTGCCGCGCTTGCGGCCGCCTACCGAGGAGGACCCCCCTTTTTCCCATCACCCTGGCAGGCCTCCCACTGCTCCTGAGTGAGATGGAGCTTCCCGCCAATGGTGATGGGCCCGGAGAGGGGCTGTGGCTCATCGCCGTCGACGACCTTGAGGCGACCAATCGCCTCCTCGATCGTCATCGTGGAGAGGTCCAGCAGAGACTCGATGGAGCGGGCAATCTGCTTGTACTTCTCTGGGATGCAGCGGAAGAGCTTCTCGACAGCTCTCTCCTCGTTGTAGGTGTCGTCGCCGTACTGCACCATCTTCTGCAACAGAGTGTTGAGACGGAGGGCAAAATCATCGATGTCCTCACCTGGCTTGAAGGCCAGGTTCTCCCACTCCTTGCGGAGTGCTTGCAGCATGCTCTTGCGGGCGCGATCGCTGCCGATGCGTGCCGCAGCGATGGCGTCCCAGGCCTCCTTGGCAGTCCGCTTTTGCGAAAGCGAAAACTGCATCTCGGATGGAACTGCAGCGATGAGGGCATCTAGCGCCCGTCGGTCTTCATCGTAGTCGACGTCGCCATACCGAACTGCCTCCCACATGTGCCGCACCTGGAGCCTCACCCTCATCACCGCGGCCCACTCGATGTAGTTGGTCTTGGTGAGGGTAGGCCACCCACCACTGGGACCAAAGTCCCTGACCACCGCTTGGATGCCGTGGTAGCCATGGCGCCGGTCAGGGGAGGGAGAGTCGCGCTGCCTGTGTGGGCCACGCTCTCCGTAGATCCGGCCGCCATCACCGGGAGTGTAGCCGCCGCGGCGTGCGTTCTCTAGGTTGCCGCCGGCACGCCTACGCCCGTCTGGGCTACCGTTGCCGCATGCGCCCTCGCTTGGGGCGCCGTCGGCGAGGGCGTGGTCCCCTGGACCGCCGCCGCCATGGGGGTGGGCTGCTGCCCACTGTACTGTCCGCTCCCGCGCCCTTCCTCTCGCCAGCTCCTCAAGGTCCCTGTCGGCGGTGATGTCGCCGACGATGGAGCCGTTGATGCTGCTGCGCAAGGTCTCAACCTCAGCCTCCGCCGCACGTGCTGCATCTTCCGCCTCCTCTGCTTCCGCCTCCGCCCTGATCGCCGCCAACTCCGCTGCTGCCAACCTTGCTGCCCTTGCTGCTGCGGTCTGTGCCGCTGCTCGCCTGCGCTCTTGCGCTGCAGCGAGCTCGGCGTCCTGCTGACGTCGTGTGCTCGAGGCGCCCGAACGCCGAGACTGTCCGTCGGACATGGCGCGCCTCCGGGGGACTGCTACGTGGAGAAGGGAAGGGGAAAGGGGAAGGAGGAGCAGCCGGTGGTGCTGCTGTTGATGGTGGCTGAGTGCTCACTCGAGCTTGGGAAGGGGAGGAGCAAGAGATGTTCAACCTACAGGGAAGTGTGGCTCTGATACCAGATGTTAGTATCTCTATTGTTACTCTCATTGGTGAGAGGATGACACTCAAACTTGGGGCAATTTTCTGTTTACTTATCACCAAATGTCATGCCCTTCCCGGGGAGGGTTGGATCCATATTTATAGCTGCCTACTAGTCTAAAAGATGCTGTCCTAGAGCATCTCAACAACCTGTCCTAGAGCATCCTAACCACCTGTCCTAGAGCATCCTAACAACCTGTCCTAGATGCTGTCCTAGCAACTAAAAGCTGAAAAACAAGGGTAGGACACCACAACACCAAGACCAAACAGCCCAAGACTTATTCCTTCATTACTTATTCCTTCATGCTCGACGTGAGATGGTGTCGGAGTGGATGTGCCCGAAGGGGTGGCTGTTGGTGTTGAAGTACGTGGGGTCGCTGCCTGTTATGCCGAAGTCATGACTCGAGAGTGGCGCTACTGGAGTGGCAGATGCCGACGTTGATGGGGGCTTGGGGACTAGGGTAGGCACGCGCGATGAAGAAGAGCTGCCTCGATGTGGGCGTACTCGACAGTGAAGTCGACATACGTTGAAGTCGAGTCGTCATCCATCGTCTTGTCCCATGCCTGTCCTTGCCCTTCGTCGAACACTATATCGCGTGCCGTGCGAACACGTCGATGAACACACCTAGGTGCACTTGTCGTCGAGCTTGTTGATGTGGCCGAGCGCCTTGGTGAACGCAAGGCAGCCGAAGAGCCACAGGTGGGAGACCACCGACTTGCGCCCATGCCAAGCCTCATACACCGTCCTGCAGTCGAGGGCCTTAGTAAGTGAGCGGTTGAGGACGTAGACAACCATCACTACCCCTTTCCCAGAAGACAATCGACATCCCTCTGTGCTTGAGGAGGGCCCAAGCCATCCCCACAACCGTCTAGTTGCGTCGCTCGACGATGCTGTTCTGTTGCGGGCTGTACAGCGTAGAGTAGTGGTGCTGATCGCAATACGACGCAAATTGAGCCACCGTGAATTCACCGCCGTTGTCGGTGTGCAACACGCGCAACTTGCTGCCGCACTCTGCCTCCGAAGCAGCATGCGCATGCCTGATGGCATCCGCAACCTCTCCCTTGCTACCAAGGACCATCACCCACATGTAACGGGCGAGGTCGACGAGCAGCTGGAAGTAAGTTGTCCTCGTAGTGTGGTTAGTGTCACTTGGCCACACATGTCCCTGTCACGAGTTCGAGCTGCTCCATGGCTCGGAAGCTCGTCAGCTGGGGAAAGGGGAGTCACCTCTGTTTCGTCAACACACAAACATCGTAGAAATGCTCCACGTGGTCAAAGGCACGGCATGCCTTGAACCATCTCCTTGGCATTGAGCCGCTTCAGGTCCTCAAATTGAAGATGCCCTAAGCGCTCGTGCCATCGCCACGCCTCGTTGTCCCGATGAGCGGCGAGGCAAACAGGTTGTGCCACCTGCACATCGAGGATGTAGAGTCGATTGGTGCCTTTGGTTACCTTGGCAAGAAGGCGACTATGAAACTCCTCATAACTCTATTCTTGACCTCCATGCACGAACCGTTCTCATCTAGCTTTCCAATGCTGATGATAGGGTTCCTCAACTATAGGATGTAGTAGACTACGATGAGCAGCCTATGCTCACCGAACTCCGTGGTGAAGATAACGGAGTCGGTGTCCTGGATCTCTACGCCGGAGGTGTCCCCAAACTTCATGGAGTCGCTTGGGAAGTTGCGATGCTGGAGTCAAGCTCAATGAAGAACTCCCATCAACCGGTCATGTGATGGGTGGCGCCAGTGTCGAGGACCTACCCGTCAGTCTTGTCGTTGCTGGAGTCGTCGCCGAGGATGGCGCGTGCCTTCGGCTCATCAAGGTGCAGGAGAGACGTTGTGGCCGATGCCGCTAGAGGTAGCTCGATGCTTGCGTGTTCTAGGAGTAGATCCGGCTCTTCTTCCTCCATCTGTGCGACGTGGGCCTGGCCACGTTGTGGCTGTCGACGGTCTTTGGCACAATGGCCAAGCTTGCCACAGTTGCTGCAGGCGTTAGTCTCGTGTCGACTTGTGGTTGCCGACAGCGCTGCCCTGGGCGCCTCTGCGGGCACCACCTAATGGCAGGCGTCGTCGCACCTCGGCCTAGGCCCCTCCGTGCGCCTTGCATGGCTTGCCACGCCTGCGGCCGCCTATCGGGGAAGAGGACTCCCCCTTCCTCTCGTCACCCTAGCAGGCCTCCCACTGCTCCCGAGTGAGATGGAGCTTGCCACCAATGGTGATAGGCCCCGAGAGGGGCTATGGCTCATCGTTGTCGACGACCTTGAGATGACCTATCGTATCGATCGACATCGTGGAGAGGTCCAACAGAGACTCAATGGAGCGAGCGATTTGCTTGTACTTCTCTGGGATGCAACGGAAGAGCTTTTCGATGGCTCTCCCCTCGTCGTAGTTGTCATTGCTGTACTGCACCATTTTCTATAGCAGAGTGTTGAGAAGGTTCTAATATAGCTCATTGTTACTGCGTCCTTTGCCTGTTACAGACTAGAGTTGCCTATCGTAATTATTCAGGAATATAGACATTCAAGTTTGCAATTCTGCTGGACCACTTTTGTCTTTTGTGTTTAGCCCGATACCTGTTCAGATCGAAGCTAACAAGTTATTTTAGAGCCAAGTCAAATTCTTCCTAAAAATATATATGTAAATTTTGGGGCTTCAGATTCATACCATACTATTCTGAAAAACTATGGCGCTCTTGTTGCTTTTGGGGCTGTCAGTTCATTGATGTCAGCTAAATTTGTTTAGAGTTTATTTTGATGGACTAGTTTTCTTAATTTTTCTGGTTTTGCTGAGCAGCTCAAATGCATGCAGCATGAATACACTTTTCCTGTTCTCTTGCAGGACAGCTCTGTGTATTTCAATTTATTTTATTGAAATGGTCAACTTCCAGTTTTTCCCCTCCAGAATTATGCCATGGTTGGAAGGGAGGGGGTATGCTTCGAATGTGCTAACTGTAAGTTTCTATAGGACTTCTTTTATCCGCATCTATATACCTTTTCTTTATCCATGATGTTTATGTTTTTTATGGTCTCAGACAGGTGTCAGTTTTCTAAACTACTATTGGACATATATATACATACAAATTAATGTTGTGTTATATAGGAATGAAGTGCAGTTATGTGAATTTGCTCCATTCAGGAGTGATTTTGCTTGCTTACTCATCGCGTGTCAATAATAGCAAATCAATGGCTTATATGTCCATTTTGATCATAGTCTTTTTCCCTCATTTCTTATTTTTTTTATGAAACTTGCTTTTCACATGTTCATAATTTGCATATCATCAATTTGTGCAAATCTTACACAAAAATTGTGCAAGACTTGTACAAATGTTGTAAAAACTGAAAGAGATTTGAAAAGTTTAAAGACATATATGTCTCATTTAGTTTTGTAGTTTTGGTTTTCAGTTTTAGGGGAAGTGCTTTGGTTTGTGCATGTATGCATATTTCATTTTGTCCAGCAGAATGAACAGGAATATATTTGTACTTGTGTTGAATCTTGCCAGCTGGCTGATCAGTATGATAGATTATGTACTTGATGGTAAGCCTGTTATCACTCTACATTTGTTGTGCTTTGACATATGAATTCTATTATAAATTTGCGCATCTCCTGCTATAATTTTGTGCAATTTCAGCTGTAGATGTGTGCAACTTTGCAGTAATAAACATGCAACTTGTTTTCTACTTGCGATATCTTCTGTACATTTTTTTTTTTGACCTGAAATAATTCGTCTGTGCCAGAGGAATGGAGCAAACAGAAATTTGTTACCTTTTTTAGAAATTACATATCAGTAGACTAACTTCTAAAATTTTATACTTCTGTTTCATGAGTTCTAGGCTGGACAAAGTAGGTAGAAGAGAGGGAATGATGTATCAAATGTTTTCAACAGATTAAAGTTTTGGTTTGTAGAAGTTAGGTACTCAAAACTGCATATTTTCACTTTGTGACTTTGAAACTCAGGAAGTAATTGAAAATTCCTCTTATGTGCAATGTTGCACTCCAAAACCAATATAGCTGTCATTTAGATCACGTGTAACTTCGGTTATAAATTTGTACAATTTAGGCTATAAATTTCTGCAACTAACAACTTTTATCCATGGCAAATCTGGCAGGAGATACCACATGGTTATAAATAATTTTATGCAACTTTCGATTGTGTTTCTATTGATAACTGAAAGGTTCACAAATTAGCAAATCAGTGAATGTCTTACTTTTTAATTTTCAAACCTTGCAGAAATTAGTATAGTTGGTTTTTAAACTAAATTTGTCAGTACTTAGTATTCAGTTTTTTCGTAGGCTTTCAAGTTTGTCACAGTGACATTAGCATATTTCAGGCTATGAAGTCTAAGATTGAAACAACATAAAGATGACAAGCAGACCTTTTTCTTCGGTCTTTGTTTTAGAAGTGGTTCAATATATTCAAAGCAAATGTGCACAGGTATATATAATTCAACATTCTATAACAAGTCATATGTTGCTGCATCATATCTTTATACATGTTTGCAATGTGTACATCTGCTCATAATGTTGTGCTAACCGGGAGAACAATAAATTTGCTCAATCTTTGTATTGCAACCTAAATGAATTTTCTAACTCTGGAAAATCAGTCTGCTGTGGAATAGGTGGTCCCCAACTTCTGTACATAGCTATTTATCTTCTTATATGTGCAGAAGCATCAAATTTATCTTCTTATATTTCATCATGTAAGTCATTGCCCTTCATATTTTTGTTGCGCTCTATGTACTAGTGATTCCGAACCATGTTTTATATTGGTATTTTCTTCGAATTATTTTTGTGCAATAGATCTATGCTAAAGTTGCCTTGTCTGTCCATTTAAAGTTGCATTGGTGGGCAATAAATCTACCTTGAAATGTAGTTTTTTTTCAGTTCTATCTTGTTTTATGTAGCACTACTTTGTCAATAAGGATTTCTTTTAGTAAACTCTTAACATCTGGTTAGTGCTTTATATGTTTCTAACTAGGGAAACAAAACTACTTCACTTAACTTTGGTTATAAGTAGTTTCTGTTTCTAAGTAGTATACCCGGGTTCTCGAGTAAAAACGAAGCACAACGTGTTTGGCCCAAAAGGTGTTCTCACTCTAAGAGATAAAGATAACCACACTTCCTGTTTTAGATGTCATATAAGTTATATGGAGTACTCTCAGGAGCTGTAAGCTCGAGGAAATCTAAGAGGTGACCATGGTTCTATAAAGACTAAAAGTACCGCTTATGAAGGCTAAAAAGTACTGCTTAAAAAGAGTAAAAGTATTGCTTATGAGATTCTTTTAAGGGGGTAGATTTGCAACATCTCAACTTTTGCGAGTCTAAAAATCCTAATTTCAAAAATCTTGACCTTAGTGTTAAATTCTTGAGTTCTTTTGTTTCGAAAAATCGAAAAATCCTTTTTTCCTTTTTCCCTGCATCCTTAACTCTCCAAAAATTGGTGCGACTAAAATTCTTTTCAGCGAATTTAATCGTACGGATAGAGTTTCCCTATCATCATTTAGAATCTATTTTAATCGCCTTTTCAGTGAATTTAATCGTACGGATAGAGTTTCCCTATCATCCTTAAATCTTTTCAGTGAATTTTATTTGCCTCATCCAATATATTCATTTTGGAATTCCAATTATTTCAAACGTCATTCATTTGGTATAAATCAATCATTCGTCTTATCTTAATAGGTAATCCCACAGCTTTGTAAAATAATCTACATCAATCAGATCAACTACTCAACTTCGGCGCATCGCCAACCTTTTCGGCTGCTTGAGCTTTCGGCGCGAGGTTTGTGAGCTTCGCAATGTAAGTTCATGTTTGTCAAACCCGTCGATCGGCTAGAATAGGACTGTCTCGATTAAGTTCGATCTCCTACCTACTTCGGCGCATCGCCAACCTTTTTGGCTGCTTGAGCTTTCGGCGCGAGGTTTGTGAGCTTCGCAATGTAAGTTCATGTTTGTCAAACCCGTCGATCGGCTAGAATAGGACTGTCTCGATTAAGTTCGATCTCCTGCCTAGCTGATCGGCGGTTTGAGTTCTATTATTGCTTTAACCTATTTATAGTTTGGAGTAGTGGTAGATCTCGATCAAGTCCTCGTGAGTTCCTTTATTCGACCTGTTAATATAAGCTTGTTCAACTGGATTCTGTCTCGGTTTAGTCCGATCAATCTAGTTGGTTGAGTTTGTGTCATAAGATTGGATCGAGTGCTCGTGAGGGCTTATCGCTGGAGTTCTAGCCAGTATTATCGTAACTAATTAGTTGGTTTATTTATTAAACTTATCGATCTTCATGTTTCCTATAGTTATATCGTGCTCCACTGCATATTGTCTCGGTTAGGTCCGATCTATGTACGTTTAGTTTGATCTGGTTATAGGGACTCATCCGATCGACTAGGATTAATAAATAAATTGGCGGATTACGTTGGTCTATTGTTTGATTACTCGTACGCTGCCATGCTTTACTGATCTTCGAGGTCTAGCGTGAGTATGCATACGTTTGGTTATTATTGTTTTGTACCAGTGATTACTATATCAGTCTGATCTACGTTAAATTCCATGTTTAGTCTCCCATCGATTCTTGATTGTACGTGTGATAAGTACCAGATCAGTCTGATCGGCCTGTTAGTCTTAAGACTGTCTCGGTTAGGTCTGATCTCTTGAGATTAACCGGTTGATTGAGCTATCCGGTAATTATCTTACTCTTAATTCTGCCGACTGGACATTTTTGTTCACCATCACGAAATTCTTGTAAAGCCGATCGTCTAGCTCACCGGCTAGGGTCCTGAAACGGTATCACCTATCTAGCCGATAGCGATTTCGGGTTTAACTGTTTTCCATGATATATCTTAGTCAGTTACAGGATCAAACTGACTGGCACGCCCAGCAAATCTAAGAATTAGGTCCTGCACTGGATTGGTCTTAGAGTAACTCCCTGGCCTTCGAGTGTGACATGTTATTTTCAGCCTCAGTACATTTTTGGCATGCCTAGTGGGACCCAGTGCAAGACCCAAGTTCAACCAGAAGACTAGTCAAACGAGCAAGCATTCAAGACAGGGAAGATGGCCGCCAAGGAGATTAGCTCACAGAACATCGTCCCCGTCACGATCGACAAGCTCACTGATGTGCAGAAGGCTCTGGTGCAGCAGCACATGGAAAGCTATCAAAAGTTGTGCCTAGAGTCGTTCAGCATGACCAGGGGTGGCTCGGTCCAGAAGTCTCGTCTCCCGACACCAACTTTGGAGCCAGATCAGTCCAACAACCCACCCCTAGAAAACCAGCCGAATCTTCAGGACATAGTGAATTTGACTGTTCATCACGCGCTGATTAACCCGTTGGGAGTACTGGTTAATACTGTTTAGTATCTCAATTGTAACTCTCATTGGTGAGAGGATGACACTCAAACTTGGGGCAATTTTCTATTTACTTAACACCAAATGTCATGCCTTCCCGGGGGAGGGTTGGATACATATTTATAGCTGCCTACTAGTCTAAAAGATGTTGTCCTAGAGCATCTTAACAACCTGTCCTAGAGCATCCTAACAACCTGTCCTAGATGCTGTCCTAGTAACTAAAAGCTGAAAAAACAAGGTTAGGACACCACAAGACCAAGACCAAACAACCCAAGACTTATTCCTTCATTCTCCCCCTAAGTCTTGTGCGTCGTCTTGTGGGAAAGTTGAGCCATCCCGATCCGGGAGCAAAGCTCAAGGAACTTAATCCTCCCAAGGGGCTTGGTAAGCAGATCCGCAAGCTGGTCCTTGGTGTTGATGTAGCTCGCCTTGATGCTCCCTTCCTCCAAGCAGTCTCGGATGAAGTGGTACCTTACCTGGATATGCTTGCTCCGTTCGTGAAAAACGGGATTCCTTGCCAGGGCCAGAGCGGACTTGCTGTCCACCCTAAGCTCCACCGCTCCAGTGTCTCTGCCGAGGAGATCACCGAGCAGTCGAGCAAACCAGAGTGCCTAGGTGGAAGCAGTGGAGGCCGCTATGTACTCGGCCTCTCAGCTAGATAGGGCCACCACCTGCTGCTTGACCGACTGCCAGCTAATGAGGCACTTGCCGAGGAAGAAGAGAATCCCGCTCATGCTCTTGCTAGTGTCGATGTCGCCGGCGTGGTCGCTGTCGGTGTACCCAATGAACTGTGCCTTTCCAGGGCACCACGGGTAGTAGAGGTCGTGGTCGAGAGTCCCCGCAACGTAGCGGATGATCCTCTTCACAGCCTGCTGGTGCTTCGTTGTCGGTCGCTGCATGAACCGACTAACATAGCCGACGGAGAACGCAAAGTCCGGTCGTGTGTGGGTAAGATAGCGAAGGCTCCCCACAAGACGCCGGTTCTGCGTAGCGTCCACCTCCCACTCCTCCATCGGGGTGAGGGCTGGGTTGCAATCGTTGAGCCCTGCTAGCTCAACGACGCGCTTGGCATAGTCAGTTTGGCGAAATGTGATCCCGGAGTCTTCTTGGTGCACCTCGATCCCCAGATAGAAGGAGAGGGGCCCCAAGTCACTCATCTGGAAAGTGGCATTCATGTCTTCCTTGAACGCTGCCACCTCCGTATCCTTGGTGCCGGTGATCACCAAGTCATCAACATAAACACCCATCCTTGGTGCCGGTGATCACCAAGTCATCAACATAAACACCCATCAGCAGGGTATTTCCTCTATTTCCTTGCCGGTAGATAGCTGCCTCGTGCGGGCTTGGCTCGAAGCCCATCCTCTTGAGCGTGGAATCCAACTTGGCATTCCACGTCCTCGATGCCTGCCGCAGCCGTACAAAGCCTTGTGCAGGCGTAGCACCTTGCCCTCCTTGCCGGGGATCGCAAAACCCGGCGGCTGGTGCACGTAAACCTCCTTCGAGTCGTCGTTGAGGAACGCCGACTTGAAGTCCATGTGATGGACGCGCCAGCCTTCCTAAGCTGCCAGCGCAAGGAGTCGCACGGATTCCATTCGTGCCACGGGGGCGAAGGCATCGTCGAAGTCGATCCACTCCTGCTGCACGAAACCACGTGCCACCAAGCGAGCCTTGTGCTTGACGATGGCTCTGGCTTCATCCCTCTTTAACTTGAACACCCACTTAAGGGAGATCGCACGATGACCATGAGGAAGGTCAGCAAGCTCCCAGGTGCGGTTCTCCTTAACCGCGTCCAATTCCGCCTTTGTCGCGGCGCTCCATGCCACGTGTCTCTCGGCCTCTGCGAAAAACCGAGGCTCGCCATCGTCGCACGCAAGGTGCAACTGTTCCTCCAGGTCATGAGGCACTAGTCCCGGCACCGGCTGATCGCCGAGGAGGTCCTCCGTTGTACGGTACCGCAAGGGCTCTCCATCATGGTAGGCGTCAATGCGCTCCTCATCATGTGAGAGCAGAGTAGCGAACTGCACCTGGCTGCGCTCGACGTGAGCTGGTGTTGGTGTGGACGTGCCCTAAGGGGTGGCTGTTGGCGCCGGAGTGCGTGGGGTCGCCGGCTGTGGTGGTTTCAGCGAAGAGCTCGGCGCAGCCGAAGTCGTGGCTCGAGAGCATGGTGCTGCCGGAGTGGCGGGTGCCGGAGTTGGTGGAGAGTCGGAGACTGGGGTAGGCACGCTCGGTGAAGGGGAGCTGCCCACTCCCCTAGCTTCCTTGAAGTGGATGTACTCGACAGTGAAGTCGTCGTACGTCGGAGTAGAGCCGTTGTCCACCGTCTTGTCCCATGTCCATCCTTGAACACCACGTCGCGCGCCGTGCGCACAAGCTGTCTCTGGGTCGAGGATGCGGTAGGCCTTCGAGCCCCCCGTGTAGCCGATGAACACCACTGGGGTGCTCCTCTCGTCGAGCTTGCTGATGTGGCCAAGCTCCTTGGCGAACGCGAGGCAGCCGAGGACTCGCAGGTGGGAGAACGATGGCTTGCACCCATGCCAAGCCTCGTACGACGTCCTGCCGTTGAGAGCCTTGGTAGGTGAACGGTTGAGGATGTAGACGGCCGTCACCACCGCCTCCCCCCAGAAGAGAGCCGGCATCCCTCTCTGGTTGAGGAGGGCTCGAGCCATCCCCACAACCGTCTGGTTGGGCCGCTCAACGACGCCGTTCTGCTGCGGGCTGTACGGTGCGGAGTAGTGGCGGTGAATACTTCATCGGCACAGTACGATGCGAATTCAGTCGCTGTGAATTCGCCGCCGTTGTCGGTGCGCAGGACGCGCAACTTGTGGCCGCACTCCGCCTCCGCAGCAGCCTGCGTGCGCCTGATGGCGTCCGCAGCCTCTCCCTTGCTACCGAGGACCGTCACCCACATGTAGTGGGAGGTCGTCGACGAGCAGCAAGAAGTGTCGTCCTCCTGGTGTGGCCGGAGTCACGGGCCACACAAATCCCCGTGCACGAGCTCGAGCCGCTCCTTGGCTCGGAAGCTCGTCTGATGGGGAAAGGGGAGCCGCCTCTGCTTCGTCAACACGCAGACGTCGTAGAACTTCTCCACGTGGTCAAGGCATGGCATGCCTCGCACCATCTCTTTGGTACTGAGCCGCTTCAGGGCCTCGAAGTGGAGATGGCCGAAGCGCTCGTGCCACTGCCACGCCTCGTCGTCCCGGCGGGCGGCGAGGCACACGGGTTGTGTTACCTGCACGTTGAGGATGTAGACTGCACGTTGAGGATGTAGAGTCGGTTGTTGCCTCTGGTTACCTTGACAAGGAGGCGACCACGACGCTCCCCGATCTTGCGCCGATCCCAAATCCTCATGACTCCATTCTTGATCACCACGCATGAGCCTTCTTATTCTTCCAGCTGTCCAATGCTGATGATGGAGTTCCTCAGCGTGGGGATGTAGTAGACTCCGGTGAGCAGCCCATGCTCGCCGGACTTGGTGGTGAAGATGACGGAGTCGGTGCCCTTGATATCCACACCAGAGGCATCCCCAAACTTGACGAAGTATCGAACGCAGGGATCAAGCTCGGTGAAGAACTCCCGTCGGCCGGTCATGTGATGGGTGGCCCCGATCTCGAGGACCCACCCATCAATCTTGTCGTTGTTGTAGCCGTTGCCAAGAAGGGCTACTCGGCCAAATCAAAGAGAAATTCTCGGCGCAGGAGTTCGAGAGTTTAGCACACCTGGCACAGAAGGTATCGGCTCATGAGATCCGATAAAAGAAGCAAGAAAAGAAAAATTCCAACGCGGGGTGGTCTACCTCGCTGGGTAATCGTTAGACTCAGACCCGGATGAGGTCGATATCTGCTTGGCAGAGTGGACGAGGAATAAGAAGCCGGTCACCTGTCCTTGGGTGCAAAGAGCAAAGATAGAAGAAAGGTTTGACTTCAACGTCAACAAAGCCGACAAGATCTTTGACCTCCTACTACAAGAAAAGCACATATAACTGCCTGCAGGACACGTAATTCCATCGGCCAAGGAGTTGAAAAAGAAGAGTATTGCAAGTGGCACAACTCCGTCTCTCACCACACAAACGACTGTCATATCTTTAGGCAACAAATTCAATCGGCCGTGGAACAAGGCTAGATTAAGTTCGAGGAGAACAAGAAGGCGATGAAGATCGATGGGCACCCGTTCCCAGTAAATTTGGTGCATGCCTACATCGGCTACGGACCAAGCCAACCCAAGAGGTGTCAAGGTATATTGCGCGTCACATCAACATCCATGATGAACAAGTACCACCGTTGGCAGGAAAGAAGTCAGGAACACGAAGAACAGGGCGACTACGATGACCATTGGGACTGCCCATTCTTCCAGTGCTGTTGGGAGGAGAGAATCCGGTTGCCATCCATAGAGGACTGCCCCGAGTGCAACCCTGGAGAGTGGCAAGATACCAGCCGACGGTCACGTCGCAGGAAGCCGATGATACCAGAAAGAAAGGTAAGGCGCCGCATCTCGGTGCACAAAAGGCTGGGCAGTACTACGAAAACTACGAACAACACCAGCCAATGAAGCCCGAACAGTGGAGCCCTAGCGGCCTATTCACCAAGAACTAGAAGAGGTGGCTGCAGAGGCTTCGCCACTGTGAGCTCCAACAACAGCAAGTAGAAGAGCAGTAGCCATCGGCTCCAAAGAAGACGCGCAAGGAGTGGCGAGTTAAATCTGAAGTACACAACGCCTCGGCGGACGTCAACATGGTGATACTGCTGCCGGCAGAGTACAGGGCCGACTGGTCCCATGACGAGGTCTAGGAAGCAACCGCCTAGCTGGTACTGCCACCGCAACAAGCTGTGTTTGAGAAGCAAGAGGAAAAGGACCATCGACACCTGAAACCGTTGTATATCCAGGGGCACGTTGACGGCAAGCTGATGGCCAAGATCATGGTCGATACAGGAGCGGCGGTCAACCTTATGCCGTATTATACATATAGAAAGCCGACATCACCAGATTATATGATGCCAAGTTCATCAGGCCTTGTTGGTATGCAGAGTGGATCTCCAACATCGTACAAGTGCTCAAGAAGAACGTCAAACTCAAGGTTTGCGTTGATTTCAGAGACCTGAACAGGGCTACACCTAAGGACAAATACCCAATGCCAGTAGCTGATTTGCTGGTCGATGCAGCCTCGGGACACAAGATGATCAGTTTCATGGACGAGAATGTACGATACAATCAAATATTCATGGCTGAAGAAAATATACACAAGACTGCATTCAAATGCCAGGTGTGATCGGCTTGTTCGAGTGGGTCGTCCTGGCGTCCGGACTGAAGAGCGCTGGAGCAACATACCAGAGGGCCATGAACTACATATTTCATGATCTAATCGGCGCTTTGGTGATCTACATCGATGAGGTGGTGGTCAAGTCAGACATGGTGGACGACCATCTCAATAATCTTCGGCGTGTGCTAGAAAGGACAAGACAATATGGGCTGAAGATGAATCCAACCAAGTGTGCGTTCGTCGTGTCGGCCGGAGAATTCCTGGGATTCATGGAACATGAGAGAGGAATCGAGGTAACATAGAGATGCTTGTAGGGAATAAACGAGACAAAGCCTTCGGTAGACAAAACAGAACTACAATCCTTGATCGGCAAGATCAATTTCATAAGGAGGTTCATATCAAATTTGTCCAAAAGGATCGAACCTATCTCTCCTATGCTGAAATTAAAAGCCGATCAAGAATTCTCGTGGGGGAGAATCACTAGAGAGCCTTCGAGCGAATCAAGGAGTATTTGAAGAACCCTCCGGTCATCATGCCACCGAAAAAAGGGGTACCCTTCAAGCTTTATTTATCGGCCGACGAGAAAACAATCGGCTCGGTCTTAATACAAGAAGTTGATAACAAGGAGAGAGTCGTGTCCTACCTAAGTAGGAAACTACTAGACACGGAAACCAGATACCTGGAAGTTGAAAGGTTATGCTTATGCTTGTTCTTTTCATGCACAAATTGGTGGTATGCAAGGCCGATGTAATCAAGTACATGCTATCGGCGCCAGTACTAAAAGTAAGAATGGATAAGTGGATTCTGGCGCTACCTCAAGTATAAATCGGCCGTCAGTAGAAGGACAAGTTATGGCCGATTTCATATTTCAACCTCACAAAGAAGCCAATTACGTGGAGATCGTCCCCTCGACCGTTTTATTTGATGGATCTGTCTGCAGACATGGATGCGGAATCGGCTTAATGATAATTTCGCCCCGGGTGGCATGCTTTGAGTTTGCTTAGACAATAAAGTTGTATCGGACTAACAATCAGGCCGAGTACGAGGCATTGATCAAGGGATTGGGGTTGCTGAAAGAAATAGGTGGCGAAGTCATGGGAGATTCCCAATTGGTGATCGACCAGTTGTCTGGAGAATGAGTGTAGAGATGATATACTCAGGACCTATTATGAAGCAGCCAAAGAGCTAACAGAGAATTTCAAGTCACGTTGACGCATATCCCTAGAGCAGAATATCGAAGCAAACTCTCTTGCCCAAGGAGCATCGGGATACAAGCCGATGGTCCTAGGAACCGAAGCCGAGATTACTCAGATAGGATAGACTGAAGGAGCAGATGCTAGAATAACATGCGTAGAGGCCGATGATTGGCGACAAGACATAATAGCATATTTAAAGAGCCCTTCATCATCGGCTAACAGGAAAGTTAAATACAAAGCTCTTAAGTATGTTTTGTTAGAAGATCTGCTATATTACAGGACGATTGATGGCGTGCTGCTGAGGTGCCTGGACAAGGAAGAAGCCAAAGTGGTGATGTGTGAAGTACATGATGGAATATGCGGCACCCATCAATCGGCCTACAAGATGAAGTGGTTACTGTGAAGAGTAGGGTATTTTTGGCCGCGATGCTAGAAGATTGTTTCCCTTATTATAAGAGTTGTCAAGATTGTCAGAAACTTGGAAACATATAGAGATTACCAGTGTTAGCTATGAATCCGATCATCAAGCCATGGCTACTCAGGGGATGGGGCATCGATATGATCAGACAGATTTACCCTCCATCAAGCCAAGGACATAAATTCATACTGGCGGCAACAGACTATTTCACTAAGTGGGTGTTAACGCCAGATTTTGGCAAACTGCCGTTATGGACTGAAACACAACTAAAGACCGAATCGGATAGGAGAGGGGTGAATTGGCTGGAGGCAGGAAACCGGAAGCAGTGCGGGTGCGGCCGATGTAGTCCGAATCGGACAAGAGTTGGAGTCCAATTAGGCCCAAAGCTCGAAGATAGATTCGGTGTTAGTTGTGAGTCTGTGTAGAATATTTAGGCTTTAGCTTAGAGTTTGTTTAGGATTTTTATATTTAATTAGAGTCCGAACGCTACAAGTTGGTTAGTAAGGATTCTTATCCAGTTAGGTTAGTTAACACCCGGGGGTATAAATATGTGTGCCCGTGGTACTTGTAAATTATCTTCAGATCAATCTAATTCGGCACTTCGCCTCAGAACCTTCGACTTGCTTGAGCTCTCGGCGCGGGGTTTGTCAGCTTCGCAATGCAAGTTCTTGTTTGTCAAAACCCGTTGATCAACTGGAACATGACTGTCTCGGTTAAGTCCGATTCCTGCCCGGTTGATCGGCGGGCTGAGTTCTGTTATTACTTTGATCTATTTAGCTTGAAGTAGTAATAGTTCTCGATGAAATCCTCGCGAGTTCTTCTATCTGATCTGTTCGCACGGTTCTGGGTAGCCTGATTCTGTCTCGGTTCGGTTTGATCAATCTAGTTGGCTAGGTTTGTGTTGTCAGATTAGATTGGGGGCTCGTGAGGGTTTATCGCTGGAGTTCTAGCCAGTATTATCTTAAGTAATCTGTTAATTTATTCATTAAGTTCATCGATCTTTATATTTCTATGATTATATCGTACTAGATTGCACACTGTCTCGGTTAGGTCTGATTTATGTATATTTGGTGCGATCTGCTTATAGAGATTTGTCCGATCGGCTGGGTTTAATGGATTAGTTGGTAGATGGTTTGCTATCCTGTTACTCGCATGTTGCAAGGACTAGTTGATTTCACATATGATTATATTTAGGTCTGTACTGTCTTGATTGGGTTCGATCTTCTAGATCTAGTATTGGCATATGTGTAGTTAATTTTTATTGGTTTGTACTTGTAGTTGGTATAGCGTTCTGGTTTATACTCAATTTCACGTTTAGTCCACGTGCGATAAGTGCCAAATTGGTCCGATCGGCTAATTAATCTTAAGACTGTCTCGGTTGAGTCCGATCTTTTAAGATTAATTGTTTGGTTAGTATGTTTGGTGTTTATCCTTCTTCGGACTTAGTCGATTGAGCATATTTACCCTCACTATCATCAAATTCCTGTAAAGCCGATCGTCTAGGTCATCGGCTAGGGTCCTGGGGCGGTATCGGCTATCCGGTCAATAGCGGTTTCGGGGTTAACCGTTTTCTATGTTACATCTTGTTAGTTGCAGGAGCAAACTGATTGGCACGCCCAGCATTGAACCTAGTGGACAAGCATACCTACGTGTGTGACCGGTGATTGTTATTTTCAGCGTCAATAGTGGGTCGAAGCCATACCATTGAAGAAAGTAACTTCGGCCGATTCAATCAACTTCGTGAAAGAGCACATAATCTACAGGTTTGGGATTCCGCAAACAATTACTACAGACCAATGGTCAATATTCATCTTGGATGAATTCCAACAATTCGTCGTCGGTATGGGGATCAAACTGCTCAACTCGTTTCCCTATTATGCTCGGGCTAATGGACAAAGTAGAAGCGTCGAACAAAAGTTTGATTAAGCTGATAAAGAGAAAGATAGCCGAGCAACCAAGGAGATGGCATACCTCGCTAGCCGATTCGCTTTGGTCACATCGGATGGCGTGTCATGGATCTATACAGGTACCACCTTACCAGCTAGCTACGAGCATGGGGCAGTATTACCGTGGGAGAATAACATCGGCTCAAGTAGATTGGCTTTACAAAATCAACTGACGGTCGATGAATATTATAATCTCATGGTGGATGAACTAGAAGATATTGCACAATCTCGGTTATACCTAAAACTTTTGAAGAAGGTGAATCGGTATGGAAGCTAGTGCTGCCGATTGGGTCCAGAGATAACGTCTTTGGCAAGTGGTCGCCTAATTGGGAAGAGCCTTATCGGATTTATAAGTGTGCACCCGGGAATGCCTATATGCTAGACGGTTTGGATGGAGAAGTGTTCGGAAGAGCGTATGGACAAGTTTCTGAGGAAGTACTACCCGAGCGTATGGATAAATTCGTGATCGGCTAAGCCGATTAACGTAAAAGCCAATACAGCTAAGTATGGCCTCAAGATGGTCGATGTTGATACATCCCTAGACCAAAAGATCACCATACATCAAGGTAGAGACAATAAAAGGTACAACCATGGCAGAAAGGCAGGAAGTATATTACTAAGCATCTAAAGGTTAACAATCGCTTCAAGTTATGTCGCAAGCCAATAAAAGGTACAACCGTCAAAGAATTACAGGCCCAAGTGTTTCTTTAGGGCATTGATCGCGCGCAGGCGAACGTCATCGACATCTTGGATAATTTTCAAATCGTCATCATTGTCGATGGACCGGCGGCTACAAACAGCGGTCTGGATGACATACTTCAGGATTTGTTCTTGGGTAACGATGGCCGATGGTAGATTGGCTAGTTTTGCTCTGCTGTGGAGAGGCTCTCCGTGACCCTGGCTAGCTGTGCTTCTAAATCGGCCTTCTTTGCTTTCAATTCCTCAATGACGGCCGATATGCCTGGTGCAACCGACTTGAGCTCCTCTAGCTTAGCTTTCTCGGCTACGGCTTGCTCCCGATTGGCCTGTAGTTTCACTTGTGCCGGAATTTACGAAGCGCGGTCTTCGATCCGCTGACGAGCTCGGAGTACAGGAAGCCTATGGAATTCGATGTGGCCCACTGGAGCAATTGCATCGATCAGGTTGTCGGGCAGTTGGTCTTGTATCTCTTCGATTCTTGACCTGATCGGACTGGCATCGTTGATGAGGGATGGGGTAATCCAGTCTTGGCAGAATATCAGTGAGTTGTTCTTTGACATCGGCTGGCAGACTGGCAGAAGTATTGACATCAGCCTCGGGTGGGTCTAGATATTGACCGATATCAAAAGAGAAAAATCATCCAAGTCCTGGAATAAAAGATGACGGGTAAGCCAAAGCGTGGAGTGGAGGATAGAAAGTTGCAGCAAAGGTTATCTGCATCATTGAGGCAGAAGAAGCAGCATCGGCTGGCTAAATAGGTGTAGTCGTCGGCACAATGATTTCTTCGGCACTAGTCATCGGCTCTGGAACAGGATCGGCCGGTGAAGTAGGCACATCAGTAAATGCAGACGCTATAGAAGGCTGTCAAGAGTAAAATTAAGTATCAGTGAGGGTGCAGAACTAAGAAGCAGCATTAAAACTTACCTTGGGCTTTCGAGGACAGGGCTGATGGGTTATCACCTTATGTTTGCTACCCGTCTTCAGAGGTGAGCTAGTTGTGGTGCTGGCAGGAGGAGGTTGAGGGGTAGCTGTTTGTTGATCGGCACCATCGTCCAACTGCTCATCAGCCCCAGCATCGATAGCCGTGTCAATATCGGCCGATATGGCCACCATGGGTATGGCTTCTACAGCTATCTTGGCCTTCTTCTTGGTGACCTTGCTGGTTCTTTTCTTCCTCTTCAACCTCCTCAGAGGGCTTGGTGGCTTAGCGAAGTTCTTGATGTACTCCGAGGGGGAGGGAGCACCATGCCCAGGCGCTGCAACGGCCGTGGTTGAGTACTCGATCGGCTTCCCACTGTGACTAATAGTCGGGGCAGCCAAAGAAGCCTGCAAAAGAGGACAGAAAAGTTAGTCAGATAAGAGAAGTAATTATCAGAGGTAAAAAGGCTGAAGATTAGAACAAGTACTTCGGAGACTGAGAAATCATAGTCGGAGTTGATGGGAATCTACGGCTACGGGGTGTCTTAGATTCTTTGTAGTCTGGTGGGAATCTGTGGCTGGTAAGAGAGGAGAGCTCTAGAACTTTGGAAAAATACAGCCTCAACCATAGCTGCAAACACCACCACGGGTCGGTGATGTGTCCGATAGCTAACCGTTTGATAGCTTAAGGAAACTTGGTGCAACAGCTCATATACTGCACCTAGTAGGAATCAGCCTAGGGGGAGGATGTTGCCGTCAGACAGGTATTCTGCCGAGCATTCCATGTTGGTAGTAGGTCCCAGAGTCTGACCACACAAGACGAATCGCTCGAGCCAGAGATTGAGAAAAGCGTCGTGTTCTCAATGTTCAACTGGCTTGGATGGTTTCTGGTGCCTGCCGATATACTTACTCCATCCACCAGCCCCTTTTGTCTGCAACTGATGCTGAAAGTTGTTCCTCAATTTATATGGGTTGATGGTGGCTGTGATATTGAGGCCAGTGAGCATGACTACGTCCATCAGGGTTGGGGTCATCGGCCTATGTCCGAAAAGGAATGCGTTAAGCGCATCGAACCAGAAGTAAGACGCACCGGCCAATGCAGATATGGGCAGATATGGGCATACTTATTCGAACGGTAAACATGTCCCCTAACAACATGAAATCGACTTATTGAAGTAAGACTTATTGAGTTTATTACTTCTTTGATCATCATGTCCCCTAACAACATGAAATCGACTTCTCTTCCTGGAAGATGACATACTTATTCGAACGGTAAACAGATATGGGCAGAAGAACTGGGAAACTGTTGCACGCGCTATACCTGGTCGAAATGTACAACAATGCAAAGCAAGGTAATTAAGTAAAACTACGATATTTGGTTGAGACCATTTGTATTTTGTAGGCATGCCATTCTTTCATTTATTTTGTACTTGACTTGATAGCTTGGAATAACCTCCACATTGAGTTTTGACTTGGTCACTTATATGCTTTCGCTGGCCACCTCGTTTTATTTGCTGTGATCCAGCATTCACAATAGAATTTTCTTATTTCCTCCTGGCTCGATCTAGTGGATTTATGGAGAAAATTTGTGTATTGCACTTCACTCTCTGGCTCGATCCTCGGTTCAGTTGATCACATGAAGCAGGAAGGCAGGTTTAGTTAGTTCTTCTGTCATGATATCCTGCAGCTTTCTGAAATTTTACATAGATCTGATGTTTGTTTTGTTGCAGATTTTGACAAGGTCTACCAGGTTTTATAGTCAAATTTCAGTGGTATAGATTGCATTTGAGGTGAATCAAGGTTTTAGCGTGTCGGTATCAGGGTCGCATTCGGGTGTTCTTTCACTTTCAGAGGTCTTAAATCCAGATTGCGTTCAGTTTTTCTTTTTCCTTGAAGCTACCTGCGAATAGAGATAAATGTGGTCCTCTGTAGTTCTGATACAATTTCTTACTATTGTTTTTGTACATTAAAGTTTATGCTTTATGCTGCTATTGTGCTATCTGAATCAAATTTAACCAATGCTAATTCTAAATATGTCTGACTGGATAAAGCCAATTTGCAGGTGTGGACACTGCAAGAAACTTGCTCCAGAGGTATTTCTGTACAGTTGGACCACTTCCTTACCAGCACATTTTTCACAATTTTACCTAAATTTATTTGATCCAACGTATTAAATATTGGTGCATGGTCTGTTTCAGTATGAGAAAGCTGCTCAAGAACTAAGCAAGCATGATCCACCGATTGTTCTTGCTAAAGCTGATGCCAACGATGAGAAAAACATGCCGCTAGACACCAGTTATGAGATCCCGGGTTTCCCAACCCTGAAGATATTCAGGAACCAGGGGAAGAACATTCAGAAATACAAGGGCCCGAGGGAGGCCGAGGGCATTGTTGACTACTTGAAGAAGCAGGTTGGCCGTGCTTCCAAGGAGATCAAGTCACCAGAAGACGCAACCAACCTTATTGATGATAAGAAAGTCTACATTGTAAGATCTTAATTCCTTATAATATTGTCTCAATTTCTGTTTATTATTCACTGTTCATGCTTTAAAATTTGCTGTTGACTTGTATTTTCTATGGAAATAGGTTGGAATCTTCCCAGTTCAGCGGCACTGAGTTTACAAACTTCATGGAGGTTGCAGAGAAGCTGAGATCTGATTATGACTTTGGGCACACTTTGCATGCTAACCACCTTCCACGTGGTGATGCTGCAGTCGAGAGGCCGTTGGTCAGGCTATTCAAACCATTTGATGAGCTTGTTGTTGACAGCAAGGTTAGTCCTCTTTTAAATACCACTTCATTGTTTTAACTATTTTTATTGTGTGGCCATTGTCTCCTATAGCTTATTAAGCGTATGCATTATGTTTTTTTTTCAGAATTTTGATGTTAGTGCTTTGGAGAAGTTCATTGATGCCAGCAGCACCCCTAAAGTTGTTACTTTTGACAAGAACCCTGACAACCACCCTTGCCTCCTGAAATTTTTTCAAAGCTCTGCTGCCAAAGTAAGCACTTGCTACTGTTCGCTTCCTGTAAAGCTTGATTACTATTAATAACAGCTGAATGTTGATTGATAATATGCACGTGTTGTCAGTTGCCAAGGTGACGTGCCGCCTCCGAGCTTCACCGCGGGGCGGCCGCCACCGGGATGCGCCTCTGGACAGGAGAGAGAGGAGAACTCCGAAGAGATGAAGAGAGAGGGGGACAGTGAATGGAGTAAGAGAAAAAAATTGGTGGTTATTTTGCAAAACAGTTTCTATATTTCTACCCAATCACAAAAATCATGAAGTAATTTTTGCATGACTTTAGGCGATCGTTACTTTGCATGCTTGATCCGTGGGTTTGCTTGCCGTGTACCAGATTAACTGGAATCAAGTTCCCCAGGCTGGCTAAGCCCGACTTCTCCCTCAGCACCGATGTGCTCTGTCAAAAACCTCTCTTCCTCTGACGATCCACCACCGATCCACATTGACTCATCTTTTTTCTTACACTGTCCAGAAAAAAATAGCGACCAGAAGGACTACGACGACGACGTGAGCCGGTGGTGCTGGAGGTGGCGACCGGGTACGTCACTTACCTCAATGATCTGTTTACAAAATTGCAACTAACCAATCTATCATTTCGAGAAACATACTCTATCTAAAGGGGCATGCTTCATCAAGGTAAAAATGACTCCTTTTATCCTGAACTAGGGAGTGGGGCGCGCTTTTGTGCGCCGCCTGAAGATAATTTAGTTGTTTTGCGTCTGAAGATAATTTAGTTGTATTGCGTTGTACATTAGGGCTGATAAAAATCGTGGTTGTCATATAAAGAATGCGTATAAGCTTGGTTGATTAATTTTCGTAATTGCGTGGCTTAAAGGATGTTTAAATTAAGCTAGTGATTACAACAGCTGGGCTGACTGGAATGGAAGCCCGCACTCTTCAAGTCTTGCTTTGTTAAGATGGAGGAGCACCATTCTTATGTCAATCAGTCTGGTGATCTGTTTTTCTGCCCAGTGCAAATTTGCAAAATTGAAAACACTCGCTTGTTCAGCATGAATAAGGCTAATAAATAAACGATGAATTTTTTGAAATAAATAATTAGAATAAATAATGAATGCTTTGCTGCGATCGGCTAAAACCACTTTACATGTAATTCTCGTAAGCCGATGCAACATAAATGACTGCCGATCTTAACGAACAAGCCGGTTGGTATAAAAATAATATAGTAAGTCAATTGACTACTCTATTGATATAAATTGAATGAGCATATAGATCGGCAAATATTATTGGCTATAGACGGCGGACAAATAATCCAGATCTATAAAATGTCTAGCCCAGATTGCTAAGAATAATCATAAAAGATCGGACCTAACCGAAACAGTTCAAGATTACGTCCAGCGATGTCAGGCTAGATACTAAACAGATCTAGATTGCTATCATTGTAACGAGCCGATGACTGATAACTTATCGGTTCGTACTCCAATAAAACGATGAGCAAAATAGATCAATCTTAATTAAGCGATCTGATAAACTCAATCTACTAGATTGGACCGAACCGAGACTGTACTGGATTGAATATGTCAAACAGCGGATATCAAACCAATGTAGATCACCTAAAGTGGTCGACCAGATCAACTCAAGATACAGATATAACTTAAGCTGAAACTGATATGATAACTAGCAATCGCACAACCCAATTAGAAGATCGGACTTAACCGAGACAGTTCTAATCTAGCCAGTACGATTACCTTGGCCCGGTGAAACGTAGGTTCCACCAGAGATCGAAGCGATGCAGTCTCGCGTCAGGTGCCAAGTTGTTGACGTTAAAATGTGAACGTTGACGCGTCACACACAAAGGCCTGGGAGTCAATCTTAGACAGCTTCAGTGTAGGACCTAAATTCTTAGAAAAGGTGTGCGGGCATGACAGTCAGTCTGTTCCTGCAACTGACAAGATAAACGGTAAAACAAGCCGATAGGTGAATAAATATCTAGCCGATCAGACGTTGATGCTGCAGCGGTTAGCCGATAGGATGAACGATCGGCTGTAAAAAGCATAGATATGCTAGAAACACCAATAGAAATAGACTTGAAATAAATATTAGACCAACGTAATCCGTCAAGTTACTTATTAATCTCAGTCGATCGGACGAACCCCTATAACCAGATCGAACTAGACGTGCAGAGATTGGACTTAACCAAGACAGTATGCAATCGAGTACGATATGATCATAGGAAACATGAAGATTGATAAGGCTAACAAATAAACCGACGAATTACTTGGAATAAGCAATGAATCATATGTTATGATTGGCTAAACCCAACTTGCATGTAATTCTCATAAGCTGATGCAACATAAATAACTGCTGATCTAACTAAACCAAGCCGATTGGTATAAAAATAATGCAGTAAAGCAATCAGCTACTTTATTGATGTAAATATGATATGTAGATCGACAAAAATCATCGGCTATAGATGGCGGACAAACAACCAAGATTTATAAAATACCTAGCCCAGATTGCTAAGAATAATCATAGAAGATCGGAGTTAACCGAGATAGTTCAAGATTAAACCTAACAATGTTAGGATATGTACTAAACAAATCTAGATTGCTATCAAGCCAATGAGCCGATGACTGATAACTTATTGGCTGGTACTCCGATAAAACAATGAGCAAAATACATCAATCTGATATAACCCATCTGAATAAACGCAATGTACTAGATCGGTCTGAACCGAGACAGTACTAGATTGAATATGTCAAATAGCGAATATCAAACCAACACAGATCGTCCAAAGTGATCGATCAAATAAACTCAAAACATGAAAGTGATCTAAGTTGAAACTGATACGATAACTAGCAATCATGCAACTAGATTAGAAGATCAGACTGAACCAAGACGGTTCTAATCTAGTCGAATAATTACCGTGGCTCGGCGGAACGTAGGACTTATCCCTCCGTCGGAGATCGAGACGATGCAGCTCCACATCGGGTGCCAAGTTCCACCGGAGTTGAAACCCCGGTTAGGAGGGTGGCGATGCGCCGAGAGTAATTGATCTATTGATTGATGTAGATGAAAAACAATGACCTCGGGCATACATATTTATACCCTCGGGTTGAGGCTAGGCCGTGTGGGACATGACATACAACTCCTAATAGATAAAAAGAAATAACAAACTCTTAGATAGATTCTCTCTAACACACATGTCCCGATCGAACTCTAATTTCTTAGAGATAAAATCCTAACTAACTCTAACTACTAGATAAAATTAAATTACACGGACTCTGATTATTCCCGAATCTATTTGTAACATTCTAGGCCTAATTGGACTCTTTTTCTTATCCGATCCGGACTCCATCGGCTAAATCTGAGTCGTATTACGCCTGGTCTTCTATTCGATTGCTCTGTTTTCCTGTTTGATTCGGTCTCTAATTATAGTTTAATCTCCAACGGCAAATTACCAAATTCTGGCGTTAACAATCTCCAACAGCAAATTACCAAATTCTAGTGTTAACACAAGTTCCGTTGGAGTTGAAACCTTAGAAAAGGGTGGCGATGCGTCGAAAGTAGTTGATCTAAATTATCATGTAGATAGATGGTTTACAATGACCCCGGGCATACATATTTATACCCTCAGGTGGAGGCTAGTTCGTGTTGGACACGACATACGACTCCTAATAGATAAAAAATATAACAAACTCATACGTAGATTCTATCTCTGACACACAAGTCCCGATCGGACTCTAACAACCTTAGAGATAAAGGAAAAATCTAAACTAACAGATAAAATTAAATTACACGGACTCTAATTATTTCTGAATCTATCTATAACATTCTAGGCCTAATCGGACTCTATTTCTTATCCGATCCGGACTCCATCGGCTAAATCTGAGTCGTATTCCGCCTGTTCTTCTATCCGATTGCCATGTTTCCTGTTCGATTGTGTCTTTAATCACAGTTTAATCCCAACGGCAATTATCCAAATTCTTGCGTTAACACATATTCAAAATCCTGTTAAGAATCGTTGGTATATTTCAGTCATGTTATGCATATTTGATATGTTCATATGGTGTGCTTTCGTATACATGTCTAGATCATCTTGTTTTGATACTTTGCATATTTAATGTCATAATTTATTTATAGAATAAATTAGATCTACATATACCTATATTTTTAACACTTGAATTTTATTGCTCATTCTTGATTAATAATACCACATAGAAGTGCTGTTGATTCTTGTTCTTGGGCAGTACCTAGCAATAATAAGAATTTTTTATTTTTAACATGTTTTAATAAATTATTTTATTACTAAACCTTGAAGAAAAATATTTTCATCGTATGAACCTTTTGGTCATGCCACCAACAGTAGTGTGGCAAGACAACATTGTCACGCAGAGTTTTTATCGTGGCAGGCTTGTCACGTCACCAACACTGGTGTGGCAAGCTTGTCATGCCAACCAGATTACGTGGCACCGTTGTCTTGTTAACTGTACAAATATTTTTTTATTCAAGGTTTATTAATAAAAAATACTTATTAAAAAAGTTTTAAAAATAAAAAATTCCAAATCTCCAGAGTTGGCAGCCTTGAAAATACTTCAGAAAGGAAATTTGGAATTATGTTTTAGTAGTGGATTTTCTCTACCAGTCAAAATGTTGTTCATACTTAATCGTCATTTTTACATAGTACTTTTGAAGCCTTTAAGCGTTGACATGGCGGTTAACCTATTTGTGAGACTATGATCTATAATTTACGTTTATGGCATATACATGTTTTATTCTCTTATGAATTTTTGTAAGGATTGATGTTTACAGCATATGTAAGGAGAAATGACGTCATTCATCATCAGGACTGTGAAATTGAAGTTAAAAAATGTGTATAGTCCATGCAATGCGAAAATGTGATCCTGTTAGTATATCGGAGAAACCGTCCAAGGATGGTGGTAGAGTAGTACTGCGGTAAAATGTGTATATCTTGAAACGAAAGTAAATATGCTCTGTTCCCAAGATAAGCCATGTTATTATGTGCATTATATGCTGTTGTTCAAATGCCATGCACTGAGGGGGTCATTTTCGTTGTTTTGTTTTGAAAATCCAAACGATATATTTAAAAATAAAAATAATTTATGAATAAAACTTTTATATAGTTATTCTTACCGATCTGAAAGTAAATGTTAGAAATTAAAATTTTGGACTATAAGCATAAGCAAAAGCGGAAGCGGAAAGACGAGGGTGTCAATTTCCCTTGGCTTGACACAAACTGTATCAGCATTTCTTTTCGATTTTAAATACTAATGCATACCTATGTCCTATTATTTTATCATATTGACTATGAATTATCATTGACATGTTTTGTAAGCTCTTAAACAGAACGTTTCATGTAAAAGTTCCCAATATAAAGATTTCTCATTTCACCTTTGTAAGACAAAATTTTATATTTGTGGTAGTTATAATTCAGTTGTTTATAATCTCAAAACATTTATCACAAATTTATCCCGTTAGAAAAGAACCGGGACATGTATGTTTCTGTTGCAAACCGAAAACACCACTCTGTCCGTCCGATCAAAAATCGGACGGCCAGAATTTTTCCACACGAGCGTATTCACCCGCTGCCGCCATTAACAACGAGCAAAAGAAGAGTAGTGGGCGGCCACGCACGGCGGAGTTGGCGGGAGCGTTCTCCCGCCGATTTCCCGGGCTTTTTTCCCGTCGTCTCCACCTCTCTCTCCTCCCCCCCTCTCTCTCTCTCTCTCTCTAAACAAAGCAACGCCTCCCCCTACCGACCAACGACCATTTGGGGCGGGACGGAGAAGACATTCTTCTTCTCCTCCTCCTCCTCGCCTCGCCTTCCGCCTCCCCAACCCGGCCGCGAGCGCGCGCGCGCGACATGCACCCCACGTTCGCGCGCGGCTTAAATTAGGCAGGCGGCCCGCTCCTCCTCCTTTTTAAATTTTTTTTTTCTACTTCTTCCTCTTCCTCTTCCTCTTCTTGTTCTTCCACAACGCCGGCCGGCCGTGCGTGCGTGCGTGGCAGCAAAGTAGTGCGCGCCATGTCTGTCTCTCTCGCCTAGCTGGATTTGATTTTTGTGTTTCTTCTTGCTTGATTGGTTTGCTGGCCCTGTCTTGCTCCGAGGCGCGAGCGTCTGTGTTTTGGTGGTTTGTTTGTGCGTGGTGCGCGCGTTCCGGCGAGGCGACGGTGGTGGCTTGGTTTCCTTGCTCTGACGTAGCTCTTCGTGTGGCGGCGGCGGGAGGTGAGGAGGCGCGGCGGCGGCGGCGGCGGTGAGCGAACGGCGGGTGCCACGCGCCAACGCCTTGCGCGCCAAGCTCGAGGCGGTGGGCTGGGTGATGGTGCGGTTCCTCCGGCGCCATAGCCTCGACAAGAACAGCGCGCACTCGCACTACCACCGCCAGCAGCAGCAGCAGAACAGCCACGAGAGCAACAGAAGCAGCGACACGGCGGAGATGAATGAGCCTCAGGGCAATGGCGGCGGCGGCGGCACTCCCCCGCTACCCAACGGGAGAGCGGCCGCCAGCGGGCCGCGCTCACGGCTCGCCCGCGACGGGCCGCCCTCCGGTACGCCGCGAACTCCGATCCGCCGTTCGTCTCTCGTCCTCGATCCGGCTAACTCGTACGAAAAACTGATCGATTCTTGCTTGAATTGGGTAGATTTGGACGTGCTGAAGGAGAAGTTCGCGAAGCTCCTGCTCGGGGAGGACATGTCCGGCACCGGCAAGGGCGTCTCCTCGGCGCTGGCGCTGTCGAACGCCGTCACGAACCTGGCAGCGTCCGTGTTCGGCGAGCACCGCAAGCTGGAGCCGATGGCGCCGGACACCAAGGAGCGGTGGAAGAGGGAGGTCGGGTGGCTCCTCTCCGTCACCGACCACATCGTCGAGTTCGTCCCCACCCGGCAGACCGCCGAGAACGGCACCACCATGGAGATCATGTCGACCGCGCAGCGCCGCGACCTCCAGATGAACATCCCTGCTCTCCGCAAGCTCGACGCCATGCTCATCGTAAGCCGCACGCACCTCCATCCTTGAAACCAATCAATCTACGGCGATCTTGACGGAGATGGCAACAATGGCAGGGGTACATGGACAACTTCGTGGACCAGAGCGAGTTCTGGTACGAGAAGGGAGGGGACAACAAGAGGGACGACGACAAGTGGTGGATGCCGACGGTGAAGGTGCCGGCGGAGGGGCTGTCGGAGGTGACGAGGAAGTGGCTGCAGTACCAGAAGGAGTGCGTGAACCAGGTGCTGAAGGCGGCCATGGCGATCAACGCGCAGGTGCTGGTGGAGATGGAGATCCCCGAGGTGTACATCGAGTCGCTGCCCAAGAAGGGGAAGACCAGCCTCGGCGACGCCATCTACCGGAGCATCACCGACGAGGAGTTCGACCCGCTGGAGTTCCTGGAGGGGATGGACCTGTCGACGGAGCACAAGGTGCTCGACCTCAAGAACCGCATCGAGGCCTCCACCATCATCTGGAAGCGCAAGATGCAGACCAAGCAGGAGGCCAAGTCCTCCTGGGGCTCCATCATCAGCTTCGAGAAGCGCGAGCAGTTCGAGGAGCGCGCCGAGACCATCCTCCACCTCCTCAAGCTCCAGTTCCCCGGCACCCCGCAGTCCCAGCTCGACATCTCCAAGATCCAATACAACCGGGTTCGTCCTCCTCCTACCTCGATCGATCTGTTAGTTAATTTGAGCTCTTCTATTTTGATTTGATGATTTGATGGCGTCATCAATGGCAATGGCAGGACGTGGGGTACGCGCTACTGGAGAGCTACTCGAGGGTGCTGGAGAGCCTGGCGTACAGCGTGATGTCGAGGATCGAGGACGTGCTGGGCGCGGACGCGGCGGCGCAGAACCTGACGGCGACGGAGGCGGCGAGGAGGGTGATGGAGGGGGACGCGCCGAGGAAGCTGGACGCCAAGGAGGAGCTGGAGAAGCTCAACGAGGCTCCGGCGTCCATGACGCTCTACGACTTCATGGGCTGGCACTTCGACCAGGACGAGCTCATGAGGAAGAAGGAAGAGGGCACCCTCGACGAGGCCGGCGAGGCCAAGCTCAAGAAGGCGCCCAGCCTCGCCCCCAAGAAGTTCTCCTACGTCGAAAGCCTCTCCGCCGGCGGCATGAGGAGCCCCTCCGCTCGCCACTGACCACCACCATTCTCACAAATATGATCGCAACCAATCTCCATCGCCCCGCCACGCGCCGGAGCCGGAGAAGACGACGGCGCCGCCGCCGCCGCTTTGCTTTCTTGCACGTTGTACATAACCGACGGACACTACGGCACTAGAGATCAACGACGAACACGACGAGATCAGCTTGCCTTCACTTCACTCTCTACTTAATCTCTTCCTCCTACCAAAGCCAATCCAATGCTGGTGGTAATTCCTATTTTGATTAATTTCTTTTCTCCCTAACCCCTTCCTCTCTATTGAATATGAGTTTTTTACCGTCCTTGAAAAAGTATCTCAAAATACTTGTATCTTGAGATATCAAAAATTTATATTAAAGTTATTGGAACCTTAAGATATTTTTCAAGAACGATAAAAAAGCCATTGCATATAGAAGAGAGGGGGGTTAGAAGAACAAAGGTGATCAGTTCATCTGCCATGCTTGAACTAGTACGTGGATTGCTCCGACTAGTCCCGAATTCCATCTTCTCCGGAAGAAAGGAAACGATGAACTCTTTTGTGGTGTATGTAATGTAACTGGGTGGACGGGGAACATACACTGTATTAATTCTTTCATTTGTTTCAAGCTAATCTTTTTTTGTTACTAGTTCTGAATGCTTTTGGTTCTTGTCAAGACTCAAGCCGCACTGTAATTACTATAGATTATTGTTGCAATTTGTACTGCCAAAAGCACGTTAAGATTGAACGGTAAGAGGGACAGCCTCAGCAAACAGAGCAGTGGGAAATTTGAGTGAACACATCATATCATATTCAGCACAATCTATGCACAATCAAAATAAACAATGTAGCGGGGTAAAAAAGGTGTGGAATTTTGTAATTTCCATATGTCATAATAATAAGTTCATTTGGTACTTCAGAGATATCGATTCCCAAGGAAGCAATTGAATCAAGAGTAAAATACCAACCAAACCCAACAATATTTTGTCAACTGCTGACTAGCGAGAGCAGTGTATCTTACATGGGTATAGCTATTTACTCCTTTCCACCAACACATATGACCCAAGACAAAAGGGATGGAAAGGAAAGGTTTCATAGGGAAGTGTACATGGGAAAAAAAGGGAACCTCTTGTATGAAACTTCAGCTGCTAAACTAACCCCCAGCATGTGTTCCCTCTAGGGGAAAAGAACAAACAAAATCACTTGTTAGCAGTTAAAACCCCCACCAAGCATTTACAAGCATTAAGGAATAAGTGGAGCACTATGTACATTTGTTTATACATTAGTCAGCTATCTAGATTACTCTCTTGCCTGACTTGAACTGAAGCTGTTGGGCTAGGCACATTGTGCTCTATATAGTCATCCGAAGCTTCCTCCTCGTCATCAGAGGATAGAGTAGATGACCCCATCCATGACTTGAAGCCATCGTTGATTCGCCTCTGCATCTCTGGTGTCACTTCTATTTTTGTCTCCAGCATTTCCAGACCCGCATTGTGGGGAGTGTAATCACCCTCGTCGAGGATCACTGCAGCTTTCCTCCTCAAGAAGAAGGCAGTGCCAGCATATAGGATTACCAAACCCCATGCTGTAATTTCATAGCACCAGAAGAGAGGAACAGAACAACTACTTCCAAGAGCAAGAAGCGTTGATCCAAGAATAATTGCCATGAGACCAAATATGACAGCAAAAACTGCATTAAGTATAGCCAAGCAACGAACACCGCCTGCAATTCCAAGTTTGATATTAAAGGATACACTACTGTATTAATAGACATCAAAATATTGGTAACAATCACGTTTAAAATTTTTGCTAGTAACTTTCCGCAGAAAATATGATTTTACTAAAAAGATAAGAGTGAAATACAACAGGCGGTACTGTTGCCACGTTGTATTAGAAAATTGTACCAGCTAACACATCAGCCATATACAATCATTCCAAAACTGATATATTGACAAGTTATTATACGAGTATTAGATTAGGTTAGAATTTTTCTTCCAATACAACCATGAAATCAGATGCTAAAAAGATCCAGAAGACAGCCATCAAACATGCTTGGATGTTGATGTTTATCACGTCAGCCACTAATATCCAATCTTGTCCACAACAGATAAGATAATCATGACATCATCACAGGACTATAAATGAAAGTGCCATGTGAGAATTTGTGCACAATTAATGGTAAAATGCATGACAAATATATAATCAAAATCTCATTTTTAATCATTATACTTAAGTGGTCTATACCAAAAAAGTTTCAATTTCAGAATCACTTTCTCTAAACTGGCGTCCACTTATTTCAAGCTAGTAGATAATGTCAGAAGTGTTCTGTCTATTGGCTGAATAGATGGGAGAGACCAGTGTTAGACAATGTGAATGTTGGTGAAGCCTATACCCTATAGTAGTGATCTACTTCCTCCATCCAAAAAAAAACAGAAATTCATTTTTTATTGGGACAGAGGGAGTATTTCGGAGTGGATCACTTTTATCTCAACTAGAGGTAAGTGAACATTGAACATTCTGAATGGGCTTCTTTATCCATATTGAAAATCTTTGGAGAAGTTAATTGTCTCTAATATTCTATCATACTTACAGCTTCGTTGCCTGTATTGTGAACGTTAGAGATCAATCTTAAGATGATTGTAATATTGGGAACATGGGTATATGGAGTGAAGGAAAATCAGTACCAAGTCTCAAAAGCACCAAAATTAAAAAATGCAGAGATATGTGTTCCAGAAATCTAATTCATTTAAATATTTCAAAAGCTGATACAAAAAGAATGACCAAAAGGCCAGAAACAAGATGCAATTTTTAAAAAGATCTCTGATAAATATGCATAAAACTCACCTCTTTTAGAAGCACAGAAGTTATTCTCAACAACACAGATAAATGGATGCCTTCTTGGAGCGGCATATGCAACAGATATACCTGCAATTATATGCAGCTTTATTACTCCAGAAAAGGTTTATGGTATGAAAAAAATGGGAATGGAAAAAAGAAAAAAAACTGTATTATACCATATAAAAATAAACATCAACATGAATCATTCATAAATGATACTCCCCCCGTTCCAAAATATAAGCATTTCTAGAATTCAAATTTTGCACCACAATATAAGCACTCCTGCACTGATTCTCATAACTTTGCTGATTCCAATGATTCCACGACCAATCAAATGCTTGGTAAAAGAATCTCAACAATTCAAAATTTGACCACTGAAGTGGCTAAAAGAGAATCCTTTGACAAAACCTTAGTGTTTGCCAAACAACCTAGATATGCTTATATTTTAGAACAGAGGTAATACTTAATTTGCAGGCAATACAAGAGCTAAGAAAGTGATGTGGTAGAATATAGCCATCCCATGTTTATTCCTACATTGTGAAGCTCAAGAGTTATTGCTCAATTGGAACTCAAAGCCTGAGTTCAGGGCACAAGAACTGAACTGGGTTACTTGTTTTGCCTTTACAACAGCAGCATACTGATTCTGTTTGGGTTACCTCAAGAAAGGATGTCAAAATGCTCATGCTCGCCACTCGCCAGATCCCAGATTCAACAAGGTCTGCATCTCCTTGGCTGTGCCCAAGTTTCATCAGTTAAATCAATGGCACAACTAACTTCATCCTCAGATGAGCACTCCGAAATCACCAGTGGGGCTTCAACCAGCAAGCATTGTACATGATCCTGGATTAATTTGCTGCGACTCAACGACCTCTCTACTTGCCAATGCCTCAGCCCCCCATCGAGTACATCCACACTGTTGAAAGCTCTTGTAATCACCAAGTTACAAAACCATGTACCCCCATGTTAGTTAGAGATCTTGTCTGTTGTATACCTCCTGGCAGCTATTGACCGGTAGCCATCACATCCAAGAAATTCATGAGGTAATGTGATAGCGGGGGGAGATTTTCCCTCAAATCTTTACTATGTTCTTAATGAATCTTCAAGAAAGAAATGAAACACCCTTGAGGCAAGATAGCAGAACTCAAGATCAGGCAATGATATGTAAATTAAGGCAGACCACCTTACTTCATTGAAAGGTGAGACCACAGGACAGGAGCATAAACAGAGAGCTCAGGGTGCTTTCTTAATGTAAGTAGCTTTCGGTACATCTGTCTGGCACGCATCTCATCAAATGATCATAGTTCATGGTCGTTAATTCGTAACTTCCTATTATCCTATTTCAAGCCTAATTCTAATTTGACACTTGTTTCCTTCACAGATGTACTTATAATTTAAGGAGCTAAGATTAAAGAAGTCTGGAAGTTACAGAAGGCCATGGCTAATGTTAAATCACAGAAAAAATTGTCCTCTGTACATCATTTGGATTCCAGAAAGTTTGAAGAACCTCCCCAGTTTTTGTCTGACCAGTAAAAAAAGGAATACTGTGAAACCTTCTAAGAACATCTTAAAATACTGCTCTTTTTATTTGCTACTTAAATGGATTCACCATTTTCTCATGGCCATGGTGAAAGATGCCAACTGACAGCTAAACAAGCAGCAGAGTGGCACTTCTGTCATCATGGGCAAGCAGCCAACTGGCTATCAAAATAGGCTATACAGGCTTGATAGCTGCTTAGGCATGAGAGTATATTAGTTCCTTATAGAAAAGGGCTGTTAATTGAATGGCTGGATTATTTGTTAGCTGGCTCTTGTTAAAAAGTTAACCTGTTTTGTTTAATAAAGCAAGGAAAGAATAAATCAATAAAGTCCCACTTTCCTGAGTCCTCTCCTCACAAACAAGTGCCCTTGTTCACCTGGTGCTTTCCCTTTCAAGCGCCCAGCTTCTACTTACCTTTTGTGAGTTGTAACACATTTCTTAGACAAACTCAGTCCAAATGCAACCTCAATTTCCGCTGTGCAAGTGTACTATGACTACACAATGGAGATATTTTTTATGTTTCAAGTGCATTCTCAAATTGAACATCTTTTAATACGATTATAGTACGAACTAAGGAAATGTAGATGTAGCATCAGTTGCAAAAACCTGATGAATGGCATACCAGGAAAAGGGAAAAGGAAATCAGAGCCGATTAGTCAATACATCCTCTTGTTTGCATGTAAGTTCTACATGGTGCAATATTCAACGAACAGTTACAATCTGGATCCAGATTATGATCTAAACCTTTTGCCACTGGTCACTAGTAAAAAAATGTGATAAACACTATGCTAAGTCATGAAACTATTGGCTCATAACTACTTTCATAAACTGGGATGAACTAATTCTCAGCAAAGCCTCCAATATGAAGTTATGAAACGGAAAGATCATAAATCATGAAGTTTCATTTCACTCAATGGAATTGCACAAAATATCATCTTTCCAGGAAAAAGTTAACTTGATTCCCCACCGGTTAATCATAAATATCAATTGACACGATTGGTCCAGAGAAAAGTCAAATGCAATTTCAGGTGCAGATATGGTCAGTCCATGTCCTATTCCTATATAACTAAGTAGACCTCATAAATCTCATGACTTTGCTTACCAATGAAAATAATTTTGTCCTATGACCATTTCTGGTAAAACATAGGACCAGCATCAAATAGTAAAATACCCCCAGATCACATTTGTAAAGAAAGACAATACAGAACACGGCACAACACACAAGCTGCTCACCAGATACAAGGTAGGCAGACGAGACGGCGAAGAGGACGGCGGACGGCACGAAGACGACCATCCAGTAGAAGTCGGCGGCCTCGGCGGTGGTCATGTAGAACGCCCCGCCGCGGTACCGGTACGCCTCGGGCTCCTCCTCCCTGCTGCTGGCCGCCGCGGGGAGCGCCTCCAGCATGCGCCGCTCGCGGCAGAAGGGCCGCTCGGCGGGCTCGGCGGGGAACACGATCCCGAGGCTGACCCCGGCCGCCGCGGCCACCGCGGCCGCCACGCAGGCGGCGGCGGCGGCGGCCAGCGGGCGGCGGAGCCGGGGCAGCGCCCGCTCCTCGTCCCGCAGCGCCGCGTACGCGCGCCGCGGCATGAACGCCTGCCGCAGCGCGTCGCCGAGCAGTGCCATGGGGGCCAAGAAAGAAAGCGAGCAGGATGGGTAGAGTAGGAGGGGGGAGGGGGGACGGCGGCAACCCTAGACGCGGCGTGGCGGGTAGGTGCGGGAATCGGGAGGCATGGGGGGATTTCTTCTTCGTCGGTTAGTTGGTTTTGGTTTGCCTTGCACAAGGGGGAGAAGAATGAGTTCTTTCGTTCTTTTTGGTCGCCTTGTTGGCCCAAAAAGTCCGGCTTTGATTCACCCGGTAGGAGTACTTCTTGTACCGGTTGATTGGCATTGTTTTGGGTCAAAGGTTCATAATTAGGTTTAAAAAAACAAACAGAGAAAATAGTACTCAAATTAAAAACTATAGTCAAATAAAATTGAGACCGTAGATTTTTTACAAAAGAACTAATTGTGAAAAGACATTAATATAGTGTAGTATGGATATATCATATAGGGGCGGGTCCTCGGCCTCGGCAGGAAAATTGTCAACCCTAGGATGGCTAGTAAGCCTCAGTTAGGAAGCGCACCATGTATCATCTTATTTACTACAATGGACAATACTTGACATGTCAAACTATATTTCAATGAGACCTACGAGGTTCTCCCAATGTGATCTAATTAGCTCCTTTTTATGATGTTGCTTGAGTTGGAATGGTGATGCCCCTTGATTTATATTGGAGGAGAACCTAGATTAGTAGAGGACTTTTTGACCATTTGACAAATTAACCACCTTAGCAAGAACCAAGCAACACAACACACAGGAGTAGGGCATTACACAAACTACATCTCAAACTTGTCTATATTGATTGTCAATTGTCTGCTCTTGATCTAGGGAGTTATTGTGTAGGATTCGTCACCTAGCGTTACCTCCTAGGTTGAACACAAAACGGGTGGCTTGGGTTCTACTCTCAACATTTATTCAACGAGACATAAATGTAGCATGACACTAATATATTATATATGACCAGACCAGAGTCACAACAACCGTGTATTATTTAGGTTATATAAAGCTTGATAACTTAAATATATATTCTAAAAATACAACAAACAAATATTGATAATTTGGTCTTCTCTTACTGAATCAAACAATATACGTGCATTGATAGCCAAACATTGGTCCAACGCTAGGGCGCTACCTTGGTGCCGTTAAGATGGTGAGCCCCGCCATGCCTACCGTCACAAGTAGAAACAACACTATCGTCAAGCATTTATTTTCTCCTCACGTGGCACATACCTATGTGTTAGATACACTCAAGCTCATTATCGTTGGTAGACTTCATCGTCCCCACACATACACATGGATAGTTTTTTAGAGCCATCACTCATATTATCTCCCACTATTTCTACTCTCCAGATTGCAAGGCTAAACATATATACAACTTAATTAGTTAGGGTCACCTGCAATAACACATGTGGTTATATGGTAAACAATAGATGGCACATGAAGTTCGGTCTTTAATCGACTCAGGTGCACTCCACCTGTCGGTATGCAACTAACACTATATGCACACCACTTGCCGTCTAAATCTAAAAGCATGTTTTTCACCATTTTATTTCACAAATACAATAAGCCTTCACCTCTTTTAAAAAGTAAAATAGTTTGCATTTATTGAGATTAAATGGACCATGTCTAAGCATGGTAATGATTAGCATATGAATTAACCTAAACCACGTTGTATTGATTTCATGAACTTATAGTTCAATATGGTCAATCCATGCTAAACTTATTGTTGGATAGGTTATCCGTGGACAACTTAATTAACAAGAGAATAGATATACATGGGTTCCATATGTAGAAATTGATTAAAATTTGTACAAAGTTGCTCTTCTACGTAAAAAACCATCCCACCAAATTTTAGTTAAATTTAATATTTTTATAGTGTGAACATGAGTTTAAAAGTTTTAGGTCCGAGTTTGTACATACTAAATGAATATGAACAAAATAGGTAAAATAAGTACAATAACTAGAAAGACGAATCTATAGACCCTATGTTCTTATCGTTAGAACCATTTGGTCCATTAAATTTTAGAGTCATCATTTCAAATCTATTAGAGCATATTATGAATATGTTCAAGTGGAAAAACTGATTAAACTAACCATTCCTACCCTGAGCCATGTCGGCCGTGTTCAACAGCGGAGTGGCAAGGTACCAAAGGACGATCTCCACAGTGCAACACTGTAGATGACCGTTAGCTCCCCTTTGGGCAGAAAGTGTCGGTGGCCATCTATTATTACCGTCGTGTCATAGGCAGCAGCTACCACTTATCAGCAGCCCTCGGACCGAGTTCCCCATCCCACATGCACCACACACACACCATATTAGGCCATTGGCATCGGAAAAATAGAGCAAAAGAAGCTAACCTCGGGTCGGTGACACCCCGCTGGCAGTACTGCGTGTCAGGCCGGCGTTACTACCAGCATGGTTGGCACCCTCCCCAACGCGACGACAATTCCGTTGTCAGCCACCACGACAGTTGGACCTCGGCCTTTCTCCTAGCCTGAAGCAAAGCACCGGTCAACCTAGCGACATGGCTTTGCAGTGTGTCAACCGGCACCGGTCAGACTGCTAGGAATCTCTCGGCGCCTCAACTTGTGCTCTCACAATTAGTACCACTCCACTAGCATTTGCTGCCAGGAATAGACGAGAAAGAAAGGGGATCAACAAAGTACCGCCGTAATGGTGCTGTGGAAGTGGTTGCTGATGGATGACCATTGATGACGCTATCTTTTTCGTTCGTTAACGTCCGGTTTGGGCATACCCTCCTATGTTTGGTTAACATATATTAAATAACCTATCGATCCTCGCTAGACCATCATATATTAAGGATATGACCTATTTAGGAAGTAAAAGCGAGATATGTAAAATTGATACCTAAAATTGAATTTCAGAAATTAGGCTAGAAAACATGTCTCCAACATGTTCCCAATCCTATTACCCAATTTTTATGTATGCCTAAAAATCAGCTCTCTCGTATTCTAAATTTAGAATATAAATATGTGTTTGGCCGCGTTCAGCAGTGGGTTAGGGAGGGATAGTTATCCGACACAGAAAACATATTTATAGATTAGTACATGATTAATTAATTATCAAAAAATATAAAATATATTAATATAATTTTTTAAAACAACTTTTCTATAGAAAATTTTTACAAAAAATATACTATTTTGCAGTTCGGGAAGCGTGCACGTGAAAAACGAGAGGGCTTAGATATCTAACTTGCTATGTCAAACGCGGCCTTTGTAATACAAATTATTGAGTTTTAGATTTCTTTCGAAGAAGAACATAACTTTTAGATCAACCCAATACAAAATTTTAGAAACAAAACGATTAACATTACCTTCAACATGCTATTAGGATACGTGACTTTTGGTCACCGGATAATAGAGAGGTAATACACGTCTCCCTATACGTATAGTACGTATTTCTGCACGGAGAATCCCAGTTCATCCGAACCCACTGGAATCAGCGTTTCTACCTCTACCCCTCTTCGTCTTGTTCTGCTCTGCTCCTTTCGAAGCCTTCGCCGCGTCTCCCCTCTCCCCTCTCCCCACGGGCTCTCGCCGGCGTACGGCGCAGGCCCCCACACCGCGTCCGCCGAGCTAGCCCGGTGCTAGCGGCCTGCCCAGGCCTGCGTTGGCCGGTCGCCGTGAGGATAGGAGATGACGGTGGCGGCGGGGCTAGGGTACGCGCTCATCGCGCTGGGCCCCGCCCTCTCCATCTTCGCCGGCGTCGTCGCCAGGAAGCCCTTCCTCGTGCTCACCCTTCTCACCAGGTCTCTTCCCTCATCCTCGCCGGGTCTCTTGAGCCGCCTGCTGCATGTTGGATCAAATCGCGCGTTTTTTGTGACGTGGTGACAAATTCGTGCATCTGAGGCGTTCGATTGGCGTCCAAAGATGAGGAATTAAGTCGATTGTGCCAGGGTTTCGTGTGGATTTTATTACTCTGTGCTCTGGATCCGGATGCTACTTTCTGGCCGTATCATATGGTGCGACTTTTTATTATTAGAAAAACTGTGAGTCTGATTAAGGAGCAGATGTGTGGAAAATCAAATCATAGATTACTTAGCTGTGCACATGATGCCACTCTCCCTGGTGTTGCGCATATCACCTTTTGCCCTTATTTTGGTGTGCAGCGTCCATCGAAATTACATCATATGCTGCAGGAAGCTTACAATTATTTAAAAAAAATGTTGTTGGCAGTGTCTCTGAGTGGATAAATGGCTTTATATAAATTTAGTAAATTGTTGCCACTGAAATTTTGTTTCCAGTTCTGCTGTCATGTATCCTGACACCATAACACTGCAAGTATTGATCTACCGCATACCTATGGGTTTACAATGCTGTAAGTTAGTCAAGATCTATGTTAACTTTATGGATGTATCTATTATCAGGAGATTTTGTGCAGGATAGTGTTTTTGTAACAAACTGATCACATGCCTGCTTGGACATTGTAGAAACATCATATAATCCCTACAGTTCCATAATTCATGTCATTTTGGACAAGAGTGTGGTAAAACTTTTAAAACATTGACTATTAATAACTTTTAAAATATTTAGTTTGAAAACACTAGGACATGTATAGATGAGTCTTAAAAATTACTTAGTAAAAGTAAATATTTATTTATTTATTTTATATATTTTATAGAAAATTATGGTCAAAGATAGATTTTAAAGACCGCGTTGTTGTCCAAAATGGCAGGAATTATCAAACTGGAGAAAGTATGTCTTTCTGTAATATGCAATCCAGCAGGATACGGAACTTCTATAGAAATGTTCACCTCTGCACCCTGCAATTAAACTCACAATATCCTCAATATGTCCTTGATTTGGATATGCAAAATACAAAATACGCAGGCTTACTGTTACTAGTAAGTCATTGAAATTGTTCATTGTAGCAGCTAGAAAAATGAAAACCTAAAGCTCCCTCCATGACTTTGATGTTGCTATTCTTGACTTTCTAACTGCTTTATATGACTTTGATGGGGCATGTCCTTGTCTTTGTATAGAGAAAATTTGTCCAACAAAACAGAGCTAATGTAAAACAAGGAAATATCTTGGAGAGATATGTATGATCATATTTTTTTTCGAAAAATCATGGATTAGTATTATCTGAATATAAGAGTTTCAATGCTTGGCTGTTTCCATTATTGATTACAGAAATATACTTCCGTTGTCCAAACTATAGCAATATCAGGGTGTATAGGCTGGGGTTTGCTTTTTTATAAGTGTGTTCTCTAGACTCGTGTCACCCATCAGAGCTTTCATTTAACTGTAAGATCATTTCTTAGGCTTCTATTGAAGGTCTGGTTTAGGACCTTTCAAAAACCTTTTCTTCTTTGCTGCTCAACTCCTGCACATTTGTTAATTTTTGGATAGACTATTACTTTTGGGAATTTCCTTATCAAACATGCTTCCAGGAAGGCACACATTGACAGGAAGCTGGCTTTATTGATGACAGCCATGGTTAGTATGATAGGATTAAGTGTTTAGCTACCAAGATATCATATATATTTTCAAGAAAAAGATGGCCTCTTCCACTATATTAGAAATTAGAAGGACTTTATGAATTTCAGTAAGCAAAATAACTAGAAATCAATCACTCAATCCAAGTTGGCATTGGAGCCTTGCTGTTGTGTCAGGGGTTGAGCACGCCATACCCCATAAATCTGTAATTGCTATCTGAACCATTATTTGGCAGTACTCTTTGGTACGATAGTAGCAATATTCACATGACATGCTGCATAAACTCTGCTGTCATGGTACATAACAGTAACTAACTACTAGTCTACGACACTGTATTCACACATATGTGAGGTACTTGTGGGACTGATTCTTTAGATTCTAAAATGCAAAACACTGTTATGCCTTCATATTTACATGTTAATTTAATTCTTTAGGTTATGAAATGCAAAATGCTTTTATATCTTCATATTTAAATCTTAATTTTGTTAAATTCTATTTGCACAGCACTCTGTTCTGGCTTATAAGTTTGATCATTCTCTCGGGAATATGGAGGGTGTTTCTTCCTATAACATCAGGAGCTTGGTGGCCATATGTAATTCTTATCCTTACATCTGTTGCATTCCAAGAAGGCATCCGTCTTGTCTTTTGGAGGCTTTACAAGTAGGTAAACCATATTAAAATTTGAAGTTAATGCCTTTTTCTTGCAGTTCCTATAACGTATTTGTTATGCATAGTGATGACATAAATATGGAACTTAAACTTGATTTCTTATTTCTTTCCATATGATATGTGATGGTAACTGTTTTCAGGAAAATGGAAGAGATGCTAGATTCCTTCGCTGATAGAATATCTAAACCGCGCCTCTGTTTGACAGACAAGATGCTAATATCTTTGGGTACGTTATTGCATTAATAGGTCAACATGCACTTGGCAAGATTGGCTAAATATTTCTCCATCCAGTACTTTTAGAAAATATTTATTTCTCTTTGGCTCGTGTTTACCTTGAATTTTTCATTTAAAATAGGTATGCACTGTTATCTTTACTATCTTCTCATTTCTATGAGCAAATACATATTGCATTTGCAGATGGCTGAATGATACCTCCATTTTTTAGGTGGTGTGTTCTTGCAATTTTTCTACACAAAATGAATTGAACTTACACATTGTGTTATTCACAAGCATCCAGCAGGTTTCTATTTTCCTGGTGCGTCATGTGCTTGGGCCCAATTGCAGGCAGGATGGCCTGCATGGCTGCTGTAGCACGTGATCAATATATGTATTTGTTGTTCACATAACATCAAACGAGTTCACGTCAGTTGCCTTATAGATAAGATTAGATTTGCTGATCTGTTTCATAATAGTCAAGTCACCCAATCCAATCCAATCTACATAAGGATTGGTTGTCTCTCTAAAATTCAAGGAACGAACAATTGAAGTCTTTAGTCTCTTGAATTCTTTCGCCTCTCAACAGGCCTTATTGCCTTGGTGGCAGCAATGGCCAACCAATCAAGGGTGTGTCCTACCTTGCTCTTGGTACGGTCATACCTTTATCCAACAAACATCCACAACATAGGCTAATAATTGCTTGTGTTCCGAAAATTTCTAGTTAGACTATCTAAATGGCATTGACTTTGATACAGGTAACCTAAATCATACATGTCAGTATTTTGTTTAAAACAACTGAGTGTGAGTTTTCAACACTCACATTCTTTACAAGGAGCACTTAACAGCAGTTCATATTCTTGTTACAGTGCACTTAACAGTTTGACGTAATTATAAATGTAAACTTTAGGCTTTGTATTACATTATAGGTCATCTTGGATCATCTGGCGTTAAGTTCATATTTTACAGATATATAAGAAAGTGCAATATGTGGTAGGCTTTAGTGACTCAAAACAATTGCAGTGCAGAGTTGGTATGGTTGGAAGGTTCACTGCAACCAACACCGATGCATTCTTCTAAGTGGAGCGTAGGACAGAGCCAAGGCACACATATGTATACAATGATCAAAGTTAGAAAATAATCAAAACACAAAGTATACAATATTGGCTCAGCTTAATATTCTAAATCCAAAATGTGCATTCGCTTAGTAATTAGTGTGAGCAATTGAGCATTTGTCCTTCATATTACTGTAAGTCAAAGATTATAGGTGCTATTGTTTGAACTTTGAAATGTCTTTGCAGCTGGTGGTTTAGGTCATGGAGTGGCTCACGCTGTCTTTTTCTGTCTTAGCCTTTTAACTCCAGCATTTGGCAGAGCCACATTTTATGTTGAAAGGTGCTCAAGGATGCCATTTTTCCTCATATCGGGTAAGTCATAGTTTCTCCTGGCTCTCTAATATGAATTGAGCTCTAACCTCTAGAAAGAAAAGAAGCCTTCTAAATTCTAATTGGATTGGTGGTAAAGAATTTTATAAAACACCTCTTTCCATTAATGTTGTGCTGTCATTTGTCATCATTATTTTTGATTTCATAGATCAGGGTGGTATTTGATGCAAAATTGTGTTGTCCTGAACTTGTATTGTTCAATGTTAATGTTCTCCATGTGCCGTTTGCAGCCGTTATTGCACTTGGATTCCTGGTTATCCACACATTCTCAATGATTGTTGCTTTTAATGGGTATGATGAGAGAAAGAGGAGTGATCAAGTATTTGCTCCAGTTGTTCATCTGATTGCTTCTGTAATGGTAAGAACTAGGTTTTGAATTTTTAATTTGAACTGAGTATCTCTTAATGGCGAACTGAACAATGCTTCAAGAAATTAATGTCTTGATAATTTTGTATGCAGCATTCGTTGTGTTCTCTATATAAAATATAGGTTTGACTATACAAAGTCATGAAAACTTAATCTGTTGAAGCTTTGTTAGGTTATTCCATATTCTGACTTAGCATTGCTTCCGCAGAGTGGATATGTCGTTTGAAATGTGCTGAACTATCGTACTGTATACTATGTACAGCACATGTATTAGCACTTCACTGTTTTGTTGTTGAGAATATTTTGTAGTGAACTGAAACAGTGAAATATTAGTATGTTACCCCCAAACTATAGGAAAAATATATGATATCATGTATAAGGTAATGCATTGATAAGTGTTTCCAGATTTTGAAAAGAAGTTACAGAACCTATTACCTATTGCATTGTGATTTTTGAAGGCAAACTTCAACTTGCATGGAAGGTTTAAACGGTGTCTTATTTCCACCATCATGAAACTATGTCACCGGTATCCATCTTTTGTAGTATCCTTAATCCTTTTTATATTTCCATCTTAGTAATTACATTAGTTGAGTAGCATGCGGTATGGGACATGTGAACGTTTCTTCTTGATATCTTTGCGTGCAGTCAAGTATGGTTTACACAATGCACTGCTGAATTTGGTTTTGGCCTGACTATACCATCTGTTCATTTCAGACACTAATGAATCTTGCACCTGATGGATGCGTGATTGGTACACCACTGTTATGCGTCATGAGTGCGGTCACACTGCAGTACTGCTGGCGAATGGTATGGCAGAGATTATCTGAGCACCAGCATCGGCAGTTCAACAGCTAGTGCCTGACGATGCTCCTTACATGGAGTCATGTCATGTCCTATTTTAGTCTTTTATATGGGTACTAGGACCAATGATGTAGACAGAGAATTAGTGATGATGCTACTAGTGGATTTACATCTTATGAAAAATGCATGCAATTCAATCTCATAACTGAGACATTGAAGCCCATCTGTTTGGCTGCTCATGATATATTTCATTTTCTTTTGCTTTGATTTCAAGTGGTGTTGCGGATTCAGGTTTCGGCTTCATCAAAGCTTGCAACTGTCATCTGACTTCAAATACCGTTCTGGCGCTTACTGCGTATCTTCCTTGGCTTCAGTTTCTAGTCTAATGCTGTGGAGAAATCTTCAAAGCAGTGCATGATGCTTGAACAGTGTGCCATTGAGTACAATGTTATGGACAAAATATGCAGTTTCTCCAATAGCAAGGAAGATTCATTGGTGGCAACCATTTCTAGCTCGGGTGATCACAAGTTCTAGTGTTCTACTAGGGTTGCTTTATGACATGTAAGTTTACTTGTGACGGACATGGGCCAGTCAAGTCGCCCTATTTTTAGGCTTTTGTTTATTTTTATAAGCTAAAATTTAAAATTTCAATCTTAAATTTGAGGTTGATTTTAAGATTTTTTTCATTCTAGTTTATTTTTCAGTTTTGGTTTTTAGAACGTTATGAATACGTATGTAAAAGTTTTATTTGTAAATTATTTTTTGTTTATAAATATATCATGTAGTCTTTCTTTTAAAAACATAAAAGATGACCCGATGGTCTCGATGCTTGGAGACAAATGGGTTGTCTGTAGGCCTACTGCAGTCAAAGGGTAGTACGAAGCAAGCAGCAGGTGGGCAAAACAGCGAAGAACATATGAACTGAAGGCTGCTGTCTGGTTCTCCCCTTCTGCTTGTTCCCCAATCCTATCCTCTGTTTTCTCTGATTTTCCGGTCAACTTCTTCCCTTCCCAATCTAGTGCTTTTCCCATTCTAAACTTTATTTCTTCTTGATCTCTGTCCTGAATATTTCAGCGAATCGTGGTAGGTTTGCTTGTGCTCACCTGAGGTTGGTGGATTGATATTGAAATTGGAACGTAACGATACTTGAATTTTTTCGCTTATTCTTATACTTAATTGATGAAATTTAAATTTTAAAATTTAATTTTAGAGTTGATTTTGAGTTGTTTTTATCGTAGTCTATTTTTAAGCCTTACTTTTAGATCGCTAATAATATATATGAATTATTTTTCAATCATCAATATCTTACTATTTTAAAATAGAAGTTTTGTCTGCCCATCCACCCCACGAAAAAGAATCATCGCACAAGTAAAAAAATAGAACACAGGCAACACACAAAACGACCGGTATCAATGGAGGTTTCGTGGATGTGTCATACACATTAATTAGATGATATATCAGCACAAAAGGAAATATTTACATGACAAAAGAAAATATTTGCATGAAATTGTGAGGAGAGAGATGGAATTTGTTTCATGGTCATAAAACGTTTGGGCATTGTTACCAAGTTTTCGGTAGCACAGTGAATTAAGAGGCTTAAGGCATTTTATACGATCAAACTCAGCAGTAATTAAATATTTTATTTAACTTTGAAAATAGTACGATGAAACATTGTACTATGAGTAGTTGTTTCATGAATCGTTTTATCGAGTTAATTGTTTTGAAAATCATGTAGTACAACTGAGCATGAGATTGGCCTTAGCAGGAGGCGGAGGCGAGGGCCGCGCGTGCCAAACCGCTCCCTTCGTGGGCTCCCGTGGTCACGTTCCACGGGGCTCGAAGGTTTTTTTTGGCAAGAAAAGTAACAGCCGATTTGGGCTGGTTCGCAGTTTCAAATGGGTCTAATTGGATCGTGATTACTGTATGCATCAATCATCCGGTCAAGTCACGTTCTCAACTTTCTAAATGGTACTACTCCGTACAATATCTTTTAAAAAATATATTTAAATTTATTTTACATCTCATTCATTTGTACTCTTAGATAGTTAATTAATTATCACAAATCACACATCTATTCAGCTGTTCAGTATAAAGAACAAGAACTGCAAGGCCTTACACATATAGGATGTAATTGGTCAAATTCGCAGGGTCCTTTCACAACTTTATATAATTCTTATAATTTTTAGCTCAAAAACCTATAGGGTTGATTCTTCCTGGTGCTCTACATATCAGTTCACATACAAATAGCTAGCTGTAGATTTTTTTTCACCACTTGTACTCACCACATGTAGGCCCAGTTTGCAAGATTATATATTTTTTTCCTTCAAGTTATTGATCCTTCTCCATGTTGCAGCTCTAGTTCCAGCTTCATGTTCTTTTCCTTAAAAAATCAATGTGTAATTTTGCTTCAACCATTCTTCTAATCTAAGGAGTTTAGTTTCATATCACATATTATTTAGTCACACATTTGATGCTCTATATGTTTGGTAAAGATATACAACCTTTTGCAACATTAATGTTCCAATTGATTTAAGCTTATATATCACTATTGGATATCGTGTTTTGATGAAATGACGAGACTGACAAAAATCTATGGCATAAACTGCATAATATCTGTTTTCAAACAATGTTCTTGAAAAACAATATTCCTTTTTAGATATAGTTTTATTGTGAAGTACGAATATGTAACTAATGATGTACGTAGAATCGTAGATTGGAGGTTGTCGGCTTGCTAACAGTCGTTCCTATGTGTATAAGTAAAGGCATCTACAAAAACTGTTACCCATGGGCTGCATATTCATCAGAGCGTTTGCACCATGAGTTGACGAGCTAATTTATTTTCTTAAATCTTCTAGCTAACTCATGAATAACTAATGCATTTTTTTGAAGGTTCTACCTAACTTATGCGTGGTTGAAGCTAATTTATTTCTTAAAACTTCTAGCCAACTCATGCTTGGCTAAGGCTCTTTAATATTCATGAAGTAGGTATCAAGCAATAGCTAGAAAACTATGGAAATCTCTAAAAAAAAGTATAGTATGTATATATATGTTGAATGTTTCAAGATAAGTTCTAAAATAATAATCTAGTTTAGATATGTAGCATGTTGAGTGGTGGCCTATAAATAGGCAACCAAGGGTGTGAGGGATGTACTCTTGCACATTGAAGTAAATGAGAGCTAACTTACAACTTACTCTACACAAGCAGCTTCCTTCTTTAGTAAGACACAAAGCAAAACAACTTCTCTATTCCCTTGCTCTCAACCAATTCTACAAAATAATTAGCACCAACCAGCACTAGCATTAGGTTTCAAAAGCTAGTACTGAACAGTTGACAATACTTTTTTTAGAGAAGGGTATTTTTACATGGCCTCTATATCCAATTGGATATATGTAGCCAATTTTTAAAATTTGGCAACCTAGCCCAAGCCCAAGTAGAGAACTTAGCCTCTCAAATAACTCAATTTGAAATTCATGCTCCTATAAAAATTTAAACCTAGTACCTTAGGTGCTACTCAGGTCACTGTAATCACTAGACTATATGTCCTTTCACAATAGTTGACAATACTTACATGGTTCTTTCTTTTTCCGAGGAAAGAGCCAGTGGTTTTGTCATTCATTGCAAATTAGCGAATTAGCAACGAACTGATTTTTGTCCTTATGTTTCTATTTCAACCTTTTGTTTGTGTTCTAATCCTAGTGTAGCGAATTAGCGATGATGCTACTAGTGGATTCACATCTTCTGCATTGATGTTGTGAGTGTTACTTGCAACAGAACGCTATGTCTTTGAGACGTTGCCAGTTTCATCAGAGCGTTTGCACCTGTACTCCTCGCGCATGGTTGACATCGAACCACTCTCCATGGGCGCTCGCCGATGGAGCCGATGCCGAACGCCACAAGAAACATTGAGCGTGCGTGTGTGCGTCATCTGATGTATAATCAACAAGAAGAGCACCACGCGCTAGCCTAGCCATGTTGTGCTTAGCCTGTGCATCATCTGTTCTCCTTGATAGAGGCTCACCGGGCGCCGACACCACCACCGTCGTACTACTCGCCACGGTTGCGCATTTACTAGGTGGAAGAATGGTCAAGAACCAGAACCTGAACCCGAAAGAACTCGTTGCCGCCGTCATGTCGCTCGTCATGGTTTTGCCCGTGAATTTCCTGAGACCCCGGCGAGAGAAAGAAGAAGAACCACAACCCAAACAAGCGCACGGTGTCCCTCTACTGTTCACCCACCTCTCGCTAATCGACACTAATACCACCTCGACGATCTTGGCCGGCATCCAGTTGGGTATAAAAAAAGTTATGTGTTGCTTGGTTGTTTCATCAAATCAATGCCAATGCAACAAGTTGCGTGTGGTGGTGGTGGCTGGGTTGGAAATAGCAGCAGCAAGACATGTGGCGGATGGGGATTTTTGGCGGGTCGTCTGATGAATCTCAGTGTGATTCGCGTAAAAGGAGTCGAGGCGGCGGTGCCGAGCCAGATCACCTCGATAAGTGGAGCGATGACAGCTCGCTGAACCTTGAGAAGAAGAAGAGAGAGAGAGGAGAGGAGGGAGTGGTTGCGTCCTAGCAGCAGCACCGCGTCCCACTGGACAATGCACGCTGGGACGTAGGGAAGAAGAAGATGTTGAGTCGACGGGAGGAGGAGAAGAAGAGGGAAGGGAGAGGAGGAAGGGATTGAATGTTGGTGCTGACGTGGCCCAAGGAGGATGCGTGGTACGTGGCGCTAGCGGATAAGGAGGGGTGGTACGCGGGACCCAGTTTCGCTTGCGCCGCACCGGATCCGGGCTCGCTTCCAGTGCCCGCCTACTTCCAGTAGCGAAGGGGGTAGCGTTGCTGTAGCTTGGCTCGTACTTAGGTTGCTTCAGTTGCATATGCAGATAACATTCGGTAGGATAGCGCTGTTCTTACTCCTTAATAGAGAGTAGGATAATTATTACTACAAATGATAATATTTTTTATCTTTTTTCTTTACTGTTCCAATAATATATCTACATGTAAAAAAATTACAATTACCAATTAAAATATTTATAATTACAAAACAAACTAGGAATAGTTTTGTTCAAACAGGTCTGCATCCTATGTATTTTAATAGTCTAATTTTGCTATGCTTTAACAATGGATCAATAGTAGTTTTGTTTTACCTGTCTACTTACTCTATATTTTAATGTATACCACCATTGACTTTTTGTCACATATTTTCTATTCGTGTTATTCAAAACTTTTGTGCAAAAATAAAAAATAAGTTATAATTAAAACATATTTAATGATAGAATTAATCACAAGAAAATAATTAGTAATTACATAAGGTTTTTTAATAGCATGAATAGTTAAACATATATCAAAAAGTCTACAACGTCATCTATTAAAATGCAGTGGGTGTACCTTGTTAGAATACTAAGATAAACATTTTAAACTTTAACTATTAATAAAAGTGCTAAGTCAAATATTTTTATACTTTGACTATTACTAATTAAAAAGGTGCAAATTTTACTTTAGGCCACTGTTTATCACCTATAGTTACCTTGAACCACCCTCGGAACTAGGTTTTCACTTTAGACCCAATAAATTTACCATCAATTACAAAAATGCTAAGTCAAAAAATTTAGACTTTGACTACTACTAATGAAAATGTTTAAATTTTACTTTTGGTCACCTTTTATCACCTATGGTTATATTGGACCACCCTTAGAACTAGGTTTTCACTTTACACCAAATAAATTTACCATCGTTGAGTTTTAGACTACCCTAAATAACTCTTCACATCATGTCTAACTTCTTTTTCACCCAATATATAGATTGCACATAGGTGAGAGTTGCTCGGTGTACTAGATCCGATATGTTTGAACTTTGAAGTCGTCGATGTGTAGCAAAAAGATTGTTCGGAGTAGCTCAAATTACAACAATGATAAATTTATTTGGTCAAAAAGTGAAAGATATGTTTAGGGTGATTGAAAGTAAAAGCTAGTAATAAGTCATGGCTCAAAGTACAAGTTACTCAAAAGAATTAAAAAGATTGATCACAAAAGAATAATATCACTAGATTTATATCTGAACGAATAATGCTGTATTGTGAAACGAAGATGGTATTCTTTTACATTATTTTTTCATTTTTTTTATATCTGAACGAATTTTGATGGTAGATCAGTCCATTCCTGCGGTTTTTGCCAATCTAACCTACTATATATTCTGAAATTTTCCATGTAGTTTCTGTCTTGCTGTCTACCTGCGTGTGTTTTCATGGTTGTAGCGTAGCTACCACACTCAGGTCCATGAACAGAATTGGTACTTAAGTGGTGAGGAATGCAGATATGTTCCTGATGCAGATGATCTGGGAATAACTGCTTCAGAAACCTTTAGTTTTAACAATCAACTTCTAAGTCATTTGTGATTGTGTTCTAGGTACTCACGTTGATAAATATCCTTGATATTTCAGTTTAGGGCCTATTTGGTTCAGAGAATTAACCCATAGGAATAGAAATGCATGCCCACATCAATCCATTGGAATTTTTCCAAAGGATTTAAGTGAATGAAAATTTCTATATTTTTCTCTCTACAGACGTAGGAAAGGAAAATTTACTTTGTTTTTCCTATACTTCATTTCTTCGAATCGAATGGTTTTGTTAGAAATCTAGTCCTTAGGAATCTAATTCTTTATTTTCCCTCCAAAACAAATAGGTGCTTAATGATTCAATTTGATTGTGATCCATAGTGGAAAAATTTATACCTTCCAAGTCTGGAAAGGTATTTGTGATTGTGGCCTTATGCAGTGTGATGCCAGTTTCTTTAGTGAAAAATTGTAAATTTGTAGCTCACAAGATTGTAATTAATTTGTAACAAATTGTCATGGTTCCCTGTCGCTTTCTTACTGGTCTGGATGTGCTTGAAATAGTTGGATATGTGTGAAAAGGGGTGATGAATACGAAAGGATCATATCTTTAGGATTATGAAGTTTGCCTTTTGATGTCGACTTTAGGTTGCTGCCGGAGTGTTTTTTCTACGGTATTGCTTGAGCTAATTTTGAAAGCAATCATGGGCTCTTCCTTTGTTGACATGAAATTTTAGATGAAAAAAGAGCTATAACATTTTGCTTAAAATACGATTTTTCAAACCTTAAATGTGCTTTGCATCGTTGTTATTCTCACATTAATGATGGCATGGTTTACCTCTGATGTGATTGCTTTGTTCTTCATATAATGCGCTTCTAGGAGATGCCTTTTGTTTTCAACAATGTTTGCCATGCAACTAAAACATCGTCTCTTCTCCTGCGGCGGTGCTGCCCCATCTTTTGGCTTATTCTTATGCTTATAAGTCAAAATTTGAATTTTTCCTTAAATTTAGAATTGATTTTGGGTTTTTCACTGAAGTTTATTTTTCAGCTTTGACTTTAGATTGATAAAAATGTGTATATAAAATTTTATTTATAAACTATTTTTTGTTTATAAATACGTTGTTTGGTTTTTTTTTCTAACAACAAACAATTACCCGTAACCTCCCAAGTCTATTGTTGAGGTGAAGTACGTTGTCTTTTCTGTGTTTGTTGGACCTACTTTCATCACCACATTTGGATGATATTTGCAAGACAAAGAAGTTGGATGCTTCTTTGTTTTAGAGATTGTCATGTTCTTATTACCATTTCTCCTGTCTTGATTAAAATTCACTTGATTACCATTCCTCCTGTCTTGATTAAAATACTTGATTCATTCCGACGATTCCACCGATTTTTAATAGATGGCATCTTTAAACACTCATTCAATCATTCGTGTTATTAAAAAGCCTTACTTAATTATCCTTTATTTCAATGATGATTTATTATTAAATATATAGTAAATTACACTTTGGTATATATTTTATTGTTGTGGTTTGGGCTATGCCGAACTGTTTTTTCAATACACATAACGATCTTTGATACATCAATAAACTTATATTTGCCGAAACAGGGTGAGATGTGACTAAACAAGTTATTCGATGTGACGTAAGCCGTAACAACAATGAATTTAGTCTCACTATGTTGCTCTCTATAGGTAATAGAAAATCAAAATTTATAATCTATTTCTACTATTCTCTCGACAGTTCTAGAAACATGAGAAATATGGACGGGCATAATTATCCAAGAAAATATCCCATGGAACAGTGAAACCATACATTAGTGCGTGGTGGAGGATGTGTCATTCGGTACATGCTAAAGCAATACGATCTGATAAATATATAAAAATCTCTTAGGAAGATTTAATATACAACATTATCACTAATCACTAAGTTGAAAGTATTGATATTTTCTTATAAACCAATGGATTCTTTTAAGGTACCCTTAAATGATTGTAAGCCGTTCATTGCTTTAGATCTAACGTATCTGGTTATACTATACTAGCATGTGTAGAAATTCTATAAGAATAAAATAGGAACCAAAATATATAGCTCTACGATAAAATTATGTGTCATATATCATTTTAAAATAGATACATTGATAAATATATCTTACCAAAGTTTGAAATTGAATATTTAATATACTTATAAAAATATATAGTTAGATATAAATTTTACTGTACTACCACCAATGCAAGTAAAATGTACTGTAACATTCTCCAAACCAATGGTCCAGGTCAAGTTTACTAGTCATACTATTACTAGAGAACACCGTAGCATTTCTCTAATAAATTTACACATTCAAAGTGAAAAAAAATAGGTTCGAGGGGTTTCAAAACGAAACTTGGTAAGAAAAGAACGCTTAGTGCAATTACTCTTTAGTGAATTTTAAAGATAGCTTATATTATATAAAATTTTGAATTAGAAGAATGAAAATTGAATACCCTGTCTAAGGATACGCATAATGGTATTTATTTATTTATTGGTTGACTCTCTTTTTCGCCATACAAGTAAATTTGATGAAGAGGAGTAAGAAAAATTATTGTTATGATGATAATGGCTTAAAATTGGCCCTTACCATTTATTAAAAAAGTTGTTGTATAAGGGTGCCAGTAAGAAAAATTGTGTAATAAAAAATATTTTGTTGTATAATTAATATATCTAACTATTTTTATATATACCAATATAAAATAAGTTTTTATTATTACGTGGATACGATGATATATTGGGATATATCAAAGAAAAATTGGATGGAGAGTAAGTTGTTATCATCCACTTGACTGCCACCGATGCTAACGTTATCATTCACTTACACTTGTCCTCCTCCGATGGCCGCTCTCTCGGCCTCACCTCCTACCGCCGGCGTCTCACCGTCGCCCCGTCCTTCCCTCGTCGCGCACAAGAACTCCGTCACGTGGAGCGCAGCCGCCGGGTTCCCTCCATGGAGGGCGAGGGCGGCGGTGATCACTGCCGCCACGAGCTCGAATTGGACCGGTTTGTGTTCTACTCCACTGTCTTCCTCCTTAGGTTCTCTCGAATTCGGGCTCATACCTTAGGTTGAAGCCAAAAAGATGACACCTTTCTTCTTTTTCTGAAATCTGGTTCTTTGGGACCGTTTGTTCTGTCAGTTCTGTTCAGTGTGTAGTTTCAGGATAAGGGAGAGATGCTCAGATGGATAAAAGTGCGTACTGCGTCTGCATTCTTGTTCAGTTCTGAAGTATCCCATCGATCCTATAGTTTTATCATGCAATCTGCTCTTCAATTTTTCATGTGTGTTCATAGTTCTTACTACTCTCGAACTGAATTACCCCCCTTGCCGTTGTTTCCAATTGATTCAGCCCAGCTATAAAAGATTGACGAATTGAACTGTTTCTGAAGTGGTGGGGGAATGTGGATGTTTTCCTCATGTAGATCTTCTGGGAGTAACTGCTTCAGAAACGTTCAGTAGTAACTCGAACTTTGAACTGCCAAGTCCTGAAAGCAGGTCTTTTGGTTGCCTTCTGTGTGCTCATGCTGATGATGGTCCATGTCTGTGAATCAAACTGATGATGATCCTTAATGGTGGTCTGATGCATTGTGACTTGTGAGACCTGTTTTCTTTAGTATAAAAACTGCAATTTGTAGTTCACAGGGCTGTAACAATATGTCATGGTCCTCTGTCGCTTTCATAGTGATCTGGATGTGCTTGAAATAGTTGGATACATGCGAAAGGGGCCAATCTGAATATGAAAGATCATATCTTTAGGATTAGATTTGAGGTTTACCCTTTGATGTTGACCTTAAGGTTTCTACTAGAATGTCTTTTCTAAGAGATGTTTCTAATATTGTTTTAGCTAGTTTTTGTTAAGAAAAACTGCAATTCTTGGTATTGTTTTGTTAATATGGAAAATGAGAGCAAAAAAAAATTTCTTAAAACAGGATTTTCAGAAGCTTAAGTGAGGTTTACATTGCTGTTTTTCGCACCTTAATGATTTCATGGTTTAGCTCTGATGTGATTGCTTTGACTTCATATAATGTGCTTGTCAGGATGCTCTTTTTTTTTAAAAAAAAAATAATGTTTGTCATGGAACTAAACAATATATTTTCCCTGCAGCACCTGCCGAGACCATTGTCACCGAAAATGATGTCCCACTCTTGTCCTTTGCTGAGGTCAACTTCCTTTTCTTTTCTGTGTTTGTTAGCACGAGTTTCATTACCATCGATGGATGATATTTGCAAGACAAAAGTTAGATGCTCCTTTTGTCTGAATTATTGTTAAGTTGATTAATACCTGACCATCCCCTTGTCATCCAAGGGGTGACCTTTTGGCTTTTTCAGAGAAAAACCAAATGGTATTTTTGCAAATGAAAAAATAATTGTGAATAAAACTTTTATATACGTGTTCTTGACAATCTAAAAGTCAAGGCTAAAAAATAAACTACATTAAAAAAAAATTCCCAAAATCAACTTTAAATTTAAGGTTGATAATTTAAAATTTGTCCTATAAGCATATACAAAAGTGAAAAGATGAGGCTGCTACTCAATTGAAATCACATTTTATGTTTTAAGATTATTTTTTAGAAACATTGTTTCAACCACAGTATGATTGGAGCAGACAACCTTTCAAAACACTTGCCTCTAGGATTTCTTAAGTTGACTGTGGTTTAACAGTCTGCGGCATACATTTGTGCATTACACTTAGATTGTGCTTACAAGTTGACTTTTCTATCCGAGAGCAAAAGCAATATACCGCCCGTGTATGGAGAACTGGATAAATAACATACAGTAATCTTTTATTTTTTTTGTGTTAGGAGTTTCTCTTATTTTTTCCCTAAAAAGAAGTAATTTTGTATCATGAAATGCCATTGCCATCGGTAAGAATGTCCAACAATGAGTTCTGGTTAAAGCAATGTCTTAGTAGTTGGCATGAGGTGGTAAGTGGTGAGAACCTTCACCCTTGAGTATTTGTTTAGTTCAATCTTGCAGTTGAACACAGTCCGATTTGATAGGACTGAAGAATTTGAATTATGCATCAAAACACTAATTGTCGTATGCACTGATCCCTTTAACAAGCCCTTTGGATATAGCTCCAGTCATGCTGATTACTGTGTTTCCTATTACTTTGAATTATTCATAACAGTATCTGGTTTATTATCTGTCTAAGAGGTTCTCACGAAATGATTGGACAGAGTAGGATCTTCGTTTGAAAAGTGTTATCACTGCAGACACGTAAAATCAAAATCTTTACCCATATAGGTTGCAGAAAGGCTTGATGAATACCATGCCTCTGGAGCCAGAAATCAAAATTACATGGCCATGTATTCCAGTATTTTTGGTGGAATTACCACAGATCCTTCTGCAATGGTGATACCAATTGATGATCACATGGTTCATAGAGGACATGGTGTTTTTGATACTGCAGCTATTATGGATGGGTAAGATCTTATGGCTTCAATCAATTATGCCAAACAGGAAAAGAACAGATATCTAAATATCTGTAACAAATTTATAATAGATTTTTGTGTATGTGTGTGTAGAAACTTGTAAATGAACAAGAAGGGATCATTGTTTTTACTAATTTCCATGAAATTCTTATCCAAACACCACGTTTGTCAGTATTAACTTTTGCAGTTTACTGGCAGGCACCTCTATGAATTAGAACAGCACCTTGACCGCATCCTGAAGTCTGCGTCGATGGCCAAAATCGCGCTGCCCTTTGATCGTTCAACAATTCGGAGCATACTCATCCAAACCGTGAGTGCATCAAAATGCACCCAAGGATCGCTCAGGTACTGGCTATCTGCTGGACCAGGAGACTTCCAGCTATCTTCATCTGGTTGTGCAAACTCTGCTCTCTATGCAATTGTCATTCAGAGTCCATCCTTGCCAGCACCAGCAGGCTGCAAGGTGATCACCTCATCGATACCGATCAAGTCTCCGCAGTTTGCAGTCATGAAAAGTGTAAACTACATGCCCAATGCACTCACCAAGGTGGAAGGTGAAGAAAATGGTGGGTTCACTGGCATCTGGCTGGATGACGAGGGTTTTGTCGCCGAGGGTTCCAACATGAACGTTGGCTTTGTGACAAGGAGCAGGGAGCTCCTGATGCCCCGTTTCGACAAGATCCTTAGCGGGTGCACCGCGAAACGGGTTCTGGCCCTTGCTGAGCAGCTAGTGGCAGATGGAATGCTCAGTGGGATCACTTCGAGGAATGTGAGTGTCCAGGAAGGGAAGGCTGCCGATGAAATGATGCTCATTGGTAGTGGTATTCTTGTCAAGCCTGTTGTTCAGTGGGATGATCAGATGATTGGCTCAGGTAAAATGGATTTCACTCCTGAAATTCAGTTAGATGTTCTTATTTGGTACTAGAGTATCAGGGCTGTTTTAGTTTTTTCAGGGAAAAACCCAAATGGCCTATTTACAACAAAAAAATAATTTATAAATAAAATTTTTATACACGTATTCTTAATGATCTAAAAGCTAAAGCTGAAAAATAAACTAAGATGAACAAAAAATCCAATCAACATAAAATTTAAGGTTGAAAATTAAAATTGACTTATAACCATAAGTAAAAGCGAAAAGATGAGACTGACATTTTTCACTTTACAGCAGAAAAGTAGATTGCTTTTTAGCCCTCCCATTACTTACTGTAAATCTTTTCCGTGCTAATTTATTCCTATATCCAATACAGGGAAAGAAGGCCCAATTGCTCAAACGCTCTTCAACCTCATTCTTGAGGACATGAGATCTGGTCCACCTTCGGTTCGAATCCCTGTCTCTTACTGAAACCGCTCATATATCACAGATCCTTACACGGCTATGCGATAAATAACAGGACATGTATGATAAGGATCTCTTCTTTGAATAATTATGAGAATCCTAAAACTCAGTCGCATAAATCTATATGATGCCTTCAATATCTGCATTTTCAGAAGGTATGATTTGGAGAATTTTTTTTATTTTTTAAACTTTTTTAATAAATAATATTATCACTAAATCTTAGGAAAAATATTTTCACCGTATGAACCTTTTGGCCACGCCGCTAATATTGGCGTGACAAAACAACATTGCCATGCAGACTTTTTAGCGTGGTAAGCCATTGTCAGTGGCGTGCCAGGCATGGCAGTCTTGCCACGCCAACTAGGTAGTGTGGCAGTGTTAGTCTTGCCACATTAGCGTGGACAAAAGGTTCATATAGTAAAACTATTTTTTCCAAGGGTTAATGATAAAATTATTTATTAAAAAGGTTTAGAAAATAAATAAAAAAGCGATTTGGAGCTATTCTTGAGTTGCAACATTGTGCTCTCGGACATCTTAATCCTGAATATAAAGCTTTGCCATCCAGATGCTGCCCATTCTAGAGAAGGTTTGGTTAATATATAGAAAGAAACCTGTGAGACACTTAAAATTTTTACATGTTTATAATGTCTTCAATACCTCGTACCGCAACACAGAGGATGGCTTGGAATCCAGATTGTCAGAACCATGAGTTCAAGCCGCTTAATAAGTCAGTAATTATGGTTACCTTTATTCAGAGGAAATAGCTCCAATACAGCAACCTCAATTTAATCTTATCAGGCTGGAATGGGGCAAATTTCTCTCTTCCTATCACATGTTTTTATCTTCTGATGATGATGGCTGCCCTAACATAGCCCATGGTTTGTTAAAAAGAAAGTGGGCTACTGGACTACATCAAATGGACCCAACTCTCTAAAAGCTTTTTTTTAGAAAAAGTCTACTTCACCCCTGAAATATGGTCGATCTACTTAACCCATAATATATGAAACTGGATATTTCACCCCCTGAAGTACAAAAACTAGATCAAATAACTCTCTGAAGCAATTTTGTAGGTGGTTTTTGCTGACGTGGTAGCGCTATTGCTTGTATGGCACAAAGATTGACCCATTAAATCCAATTTGAACCAAATGTTTCTTTTTCACTCATTTATTAACAATCCTAAAAATTACATATTATCAGTAATATTTATCATTCTCAAACTAGTTTACTTGTAAAAAAAGCACTGAACTAGCTGCCATCATATCACTGCCCTCTCCATACTCCACATGGCGAAAACCACCATCATATCATCACGTACTCAACAAAACCACATATAAAACCGTTCTAGGGGGTATTTGAACTGGTTTCGTACTTCAGGGGTGGAATATACAGTTTCATACATTAGGGGTTAAGTAGGTCACCTCTAATATTTAAGGGTGTAAGAAGACTTTTTCCTTTTTATATAAAAAAATGTCAACAGTTCTTGCGTTCCATCAATTACAAGATTGTCATATGCATGTTGTACATCTCATCCTCGCCAAAAAAAATAATAAAAGAAGAAAGGACAAGGTGAGACACTATAATTGACCTTTTGTTAAATAATCAGGATATATCATGTTCATCTATATGACAGTTTGGCCCTTGACAATAAGGGCATACTTGGTTCAAACTATTTCTGTCACATCTAATCTTAGGCAAGCGATATTTAGTATGAATAGTGTTTGAAACCTATCATAACTCTAACTTGCCTAGCTATTCGTCATCTGACCCACACGTAATTCACACTATTTCTTGTCTAACTTTATCTAAATATAATTTGTCATTCTATTTGCCACGAAAGGTGTGGCAAGACTAAAATTAGTCAACTTAATAAAAAATATATGGTAGCATTAGCTCCCATCAAACAGGCTCCTAGTTTCTGCTTGTGTATGCACTGCTCGCTTTTTGGTAGAAAACTGCAGCAACATTTGTTCTGGATTTATTATATATCTTCCACACAACATATCGCTTTCGAGCAAGGGCTTGCGTCTGAATCGTCTGAATCACTGCCCCAACGGATATGTATGGATGGGATCCACATCGCTTTCGTTTTCACCTTCTCATCCTCTAATGCATGCATCTCTATCCTTCGTTCATCTACGAATTCCAGCCAGCTTTTACTAAATCAGAGAGAAGACAAAGATTGCACCGGTTTTGTAGCTAGCCTGATCAAATTTGACCGATGGCAATGCCAATTGACAGTGTGCAATGGCATGACATATATATCCCAGACCAACAAAGCACTTGTGTTTCTATCAAGGGGAAAGGTAGGCATGGGCCCACTTTGGAATTGTGGAGAGAGAGAGAGAGTGTGTGTGTTAAGAGCTTGTCATAATCTTAACATGTGGGCTTACACTCCTCACGTCAGTCTCGGATAGGGATGAAAATGGTTTGGAAACGGACGGAAATCAGTTTCTGTTTCCATATCTTTTTGGAATCGAAATCGGAAACCTCTGATACGAAAACGGATTCGGATATTATCGAATATGAAAATGGTGCAAATATGAATTAGAGTCAATATGGTAATGGAAATTTGTCGTAATATAAAAACTCTCAAACAGAGCTTTCAATTTTTTTTATAATAATAGATCAAAAAATCCAAACTTTAGCAAGTAACAACACCAATTTATATAATTAGAATTACAACCAAGTTTATAGATCATTTTGTCAATGATTGTTTCAATACCAAGTAAAGTATACCGTTTACAGATTATTATAAATTAAAGCGCATGTCTCATAGATTATTACAAGTTCATATATCATATTACGGGAGCATCATACAAGTCATTACAAACTAAAGTGTTTGTATATATGTCTTGACTAGATTATTACAAAGTTCATATATCATATATGTATTGAAGTGGGTTGGCTATTTGGACAAATATTGTGGTTTCACAACATATGGGCCAACAAAAAATCTAGAAAGGTTTTTGACCAATCCGACTTATGAGGGATAATTCGCTTATTGTATCTGTTTTCCTTTCCGAGAATAAAATATTCAATTCGTTTCCATTCCCGATAATTTCTAGCAAAACTCTGACCGATGATTTTCGTTTCCTAAAATTGGTCTAGAATCAAAAAAAAAAGTTTCCGAACCGTTTTCATCCATACTCTCAGCTGTAATTGTATTTTGCAATTTGTGTACTTTTATTACAGTAAATGTTAACGTGATTGAATAAACGTGCCGTTCTTACTTGACAGGCGAATAGTTAAATACGTTCTTTAGGTGCATTTCATGTTTGCGGATCAGTTTAATTAACGGCTAACAAATTAAAGAAAGTTTCAGATTAAACACACAGAGAACAGTTGTGCATGTGCCACATGGAAAAAGATGATAGCTCAAGAATATACTTCTTATTAGTTTGGCCGACAATGATCATATCATATACCTTTAGGAGATCCTTACACATATATTAGTATGATATCATGTCCACATTGCCAGTATTAATTAGTACTATGCATGGTGCATATGCTTCGTTTTATTTTCTTCCGTCGACGTTCGTTTCATCCGTCGCCATCGATGGAGCTAGCTAGCGTGCGTACGAGAGAGAGAGAGTTTCTGGGACGGCTAATTTAGCTTTAATCTGTCCACATCATGCATGACTACTACGTTTCATGGGCATTAGCTAGGAAGATGATATGATCACGATGGCTAAGCTGACGTTAAATGCCTGGGTTCAGGTTCAGTTCCTTCTCTCTCTGACAATCAAGCAATGCCGGACTGCATGCAGGTATCTAGCTTAGATCATCATCAGTAAAGAATCACCCATCCGATCTATACGGCTGCACATTCAACCTCATCTTTTCGCTTTTGCTTATGCTTATAAATCAAAATTAAATTTTAACGTGAAGTTATTTTAGGCTTTTTCATCGTAGCTTATTTTTAGTCTTGACTTTTACATCGCTAAGAACACTATATAATTTTTTTATTCGCAAATTATTTTTTGTTTGTAAATATATAGTTTGACTTTTTCACAAAAAACCAAACAATCACCCCTAGCTAATAAAGTTGGAGCTGCTGCATTGGCAAAGGGTCAATGATCTTGGCAACGATATAAAATATCTCCGTCTGCCAGATGCTCTTCATGGTGAAGCCGAAGGTTCTACCGGATCTATTTAATTGTGGTATTGAGACGCTTTGGTGGTGTCCATATAAGCATGCCTAGCGTTCCAGTGGGTGATGTAGGGCTCTATGGCGGAAGCCTTCTCGACTTGCCTTGGCCAGTGACGGCAATGTTTTTGGGCATGGTTCTCTTTCTTAAAGGTATTGCTATAGAACTTGTCTCCCTTAAGGCCTTCACAGTATGGGTTATCCACGTCAGTGGCTTTAGCACGCACCTAGGAAATGGAAAATAAGACTTTTCTCCTTCTAATGTGAGTGGCTTCATGGTAAATGGCTTCTCTATTCTCTTTTTCCTACCTCTCTCTCCCTTTTGCAGGACTCTGTCTCCCTTCTGCGGGACTCCTCTCCTTTCTTCTACTTTTTCCTCCCTCCTCGCCGAGTCGACTGGACAGGCAGCGGCGGATCTGGCTGGGGCGGTAGTGGGGGGCGGCGAGTGGGCTCCGGACAGCACGAGGCGGTGGCGGGCTCGGGCGGCGGGTGGTGGCAGCCGGAGCACGCGCGGCGGTGGGCTGACGGCGACGAGCAGCGGCGGCCAGAGCTCGGGGCGCTAAGCCACTCGCTCTACCAATGCTTAGCCTTGCCCTCGAGTGGCTAGCGTCATGCGAAAATCTGACGAAGCCGCACGGCGCCTCTACTGGACGCGAGTGGCCGAGCGAGGTAGCCGTTCTAAGTCCACGTTTGCACCCTTTCCGACCTGACGTCCTTGGCCAAATACCACGTTAGTGCACGGTGAGAGCCCTTACATCTATGGGTGAAGTTGGTGTTTCTATTTGATAATATCAAAGAGTTTTACTATAGTTTTTGTTTAATTAATGATGTACGTTGTGTTTTTGGTTTCGGTTTTTCTGATAAGCCGGATCAACTATTTAGATAGTGTGTGTATCAGCCTGTCAAGTCATTGATAGTGAAATGTCTTTTGTTTCCCGATCTGCCCCTAGCTATTATTTTGATTTTGTTGCCAAGTCCTTGTCAGAGCTGGGTTATTAGTTTTGTGCGTTTTCTAGACGACACGAGTAATTAGATGGATAACTCTCCGGTGTATTTTTCTGATAGTATTATACTATCAGTAGAAAAAAAGCATTTTTTTACTTTGTTAATTACTTAATTAGTAATATTTTGTTTTTAATAAAAATCACAATAAAAGAACAATATTACTCCTTCAAATTTCTATTATACCTAATATTGTTGGTAATATAATTTAATCACAGTCGTCCGATAAAAATAGATCAATGGTATGGATTAAATTATACTACCAGTAAAATGCACCGAAGTCAACCCTAATTAGATAGATTAGATTAGATGCAATTGCTTAAAGGGATGAGTTAAATATCTAATTATATTATAAAGCTAAGAAACAACTTACAAAATGTTGTCAAAGTAAAGATGATATATAAAGCTCTTTTTTCTAGAAATAGTAATTTTCAGAGGTGTTAAAAATGATCACGTTAACACCCAAATTTAGTTGTGGGATCAAAATATGTAAAAATTTGGCCAAATATAAAAACAGGGCAAACCCTTAGTAGGTGGCCGGTCTGCTCGTCTATATGGCGACGGCATGACCATGTGGCCGGTCTAACAGCAATATGAGGCCCATCTGACCCGAAACACTATAGCGATCTAACAGGTGCTGACCTCGCATGCAGTTTGACCATTTAGACTTCGAGTCTAAGTCAGATTAAGATATTTCTTAAGTTTTAATGGAAATATATGCAGTTTTCTAAGTCCTAATCAATCCTAAGATCTAATAGAATGCAGATAAGGCTATATGAAGATAAGCTCAACCGTTCTATAAGAGGTAAAGGTCGGCTCAATCGAAAGAACAACCAACAACATCAACGATCCAATACAATTAGTTAAATTAATGATTATTTCAGCTTTAGATTTACCTTTTATACTTGTTTTAACCCTATTTGTAAGAGGGTGGATCTCTTTATAAGACTTTTATGAAGATTATTTTTTTGCAAAATCACAAAAATCTACCTCATGAAATGACATGTGAGGGGTTTAATGTTGTATTTTCTATTCTGGAAAAGTGAGACCTCCTTATAAGGGAGGATGCTCTCATAGTCAATCACTCGATACATGTGTGTTGGATAGAACAATGTGGAGCCTATTATGCCTTAATTGTTCGCCGACGTACACAATATGATTATTAAAATTTACACGATAGAAATAAATTAAATTAATATGTTGTACTTGCGCATATTCAACATTTATCATCTTGATTAGGAGCTTCTCAATATATCAAAGTGGTTGACAACGCTGCTCCAAAACAACCAATATCCCCATTAGCTTGATGAAAAATTGAAAGCACCCCTAAGCATCTTTAAAAAGCTATTGGCAGCCTACAAGTCACAATTAAAGTTAAGTTCTAAAACTCAATCTTTTAGTTAGCTTAGAAGGTTTTTTATCGTTTTCTTTTTTTTAACACTAATTTTTAAAGAGTTAAGAGAACAGGTATAAAAATCGTGTTCCAAAATTATTTTTTCTGCTTCAGTTACATATATGACAACTTATAAGTCGCAACCAAAAAAACCCACTAAAAATAGTCCTAACTTCGTTGATGTTGGGGTGTACATGCGTGATGGTATATATGGGTGTGTTTTCTGTATAATCAGAAAATAATCCGGAAGGAAAGAGACGAAAAGGCATGAGTCCTCAATCGTACCGTAGTGGATCCCGGTGTGAATATTAATTTGTGTCTAGTGTGGAATAAAATCGAATAGTTCCTCCATCCACACCTATATAACTGTTCAAAATTGTTTGGCAGACACAAAGTAAAGTTAGAGAGAAAAATACTATATCCGTTTCATAACGTAAGATGTTTGACTTTTTATTACAACGTTTGACCATTCGTCTTATTTAAAAATGTAATATAAACATAAAAATGACAAGTCTTGTTTAAAGTTCTTTTGATAGTAAAGTAAGTCATAAACAAAATAAATAATATTTTCATAATTTTTTAAATAAAACAAATGGTCAAACATTGTAAACAAAAAAGTCAAACATCTTATGTTATGAAACGGAGGGAGTATTAAATAAGAGTGAAAAAATGGTAAGAAAATATTAATATAAAGTTATTGTCAAACACTATATCTAATATTATTTGAGTGGACATAATATTTTTCGAAAAAATCGTGATTCAATCCGAAATTATCTGAACCGCCTCCATACGGACACGAACATACCTAAAGAAAAGAGATTCATGAGTAACAATGTATTTATAACCAAAAAATATTATATGAATAAATTTTTTATGGGAGTTGCTATTGTATGGTATTCAGTTTTAGAACAGGATGGTTCCTTTGAGGTATATAATATCTCACCGATATTAGTTCTAATATCACACTGATACCAATAGATACTCGTACGATACCAGATAATACTTAGTTGGTATCAACTGATACTAAGTGGTATCAATCGATACTTGATTGGTACCAATAGATATTATGTATCAATTGATGTTGTCGTAGCGTGAGCTCGTCCAGCAGGAGTCTATACGACCCCTTTGTGACTTCGGCCCAGGGTACGGATTAGGGTCCAAAAGCCTTGTTCAAGAAAAGAAAGTAACGTGAGAGAGATTAGAGGGGGGTGGGTCCCTAGATTGACTTGGAGCAGTTATACAGATTCAGGCCGCCATGAGGCGTAATACCCTATTCTTATTGTTTGTGCACTACTAGAGTGAACGTGTTACAAGCTTATGTATCCTCCATTCTATTGGCCGGGGCCTTCTTTTATAGTGTAAGAGGACACCACAACAGTCTTAGTTTTTCTCCCATGTGATAGGCGGGAAATCTCTATTCTTAGGACTGCTGCGGACACCGTTGCAGGTCAACAAGCCGCTATACCGACACTGACGGGTCTCATTAGTCAGTCGATATGAGTAGGCAACACCCCCTATTCGACTCAGCGGTCCAAACGGGGGATCACCGCTCCTCTCACGTGATCGTCCATCGCATTTAATGCGACGGCGATGCAAGGAAGGCGGGTTATCCCTACGGTGAGAGGGAGGGACGTCACGATGCTATCAGGAATGTCTCGTCTCCCCTGCTTTTTCTCGAAGAGAGCATGGACGAAGACGTGCGTATGCGATCGTATTTAATGTGGCCAGGGGCACGCTTGCGCCCATCATGAGAGCGGCGCGCTAGGCGTCCTCCCATCGCCATAAATGTGGTGGTTGGGCATCGTGGCTGGCGTAAATGCAGGGGGACCCCGCAATGCGTAGCTCCTAGGCCGAGGACGACCCGACCCCTCCGGCGTTCGGTTGCCTGCCAACCTTTCGGGCCTGACCCCCTGGGGGCGCGTGGCTTTCTGGGGGTTTCGGTCCGTGGGCCCATGGTCACCGCGTGTCATACGCACGCAGGGGATACCCGGGGCTCATACCTTCGATAGATACATTATAAATAATAATTATACAGAAAAATAAAAAATCAAAAATAAAGGGTCTTTATAAATAAAAAGGGAAAAAAGTCTTGTGTGACTATATGACATGTTACTGATACATTTCGAATTTTTGATGGGAAGATGTTTCGTTTTCAAATAGTAAGGATGGGACATGCAGTAGTTCTTTTTCCAACTTTTATACTAGACGTTCTTGCCGATCTAAGGAAAAGACAAACATAATACATGAATTTTTTTTGAAATTAACTTTAAAATTATATTAAAAATTTAAATTTTCGCGTAGAAACGTAAGGCCCTGTTTAGTTACCAAATTTTTTTTCCAAAAACATCACGTCGAATATTTGGACACCTAAGTAAAGCATTAAATATACATGAACATTAAAACTAATTACACAGTTATGGAGGAAATTGTGAGACGAATCTTTTGAGCCTAATTAGTGCATGATTAGCCATAAGTACTACAGTAACCAATATGTGCTAATGACGGATTAATTAGACTCAAGAAATTCGTCTCGCAGTTTCTAGATGGAATCTAAAATATGTTTTGTAATTAGACTACGTATAATACTTCAAATGTGTGATTGTACGTGTCGATGTGACATGTCTCCCAAAACTTTTGCCAAGTATAGCTGGCTATAAACATATTTTAAAGAGAAAAGAAAGGAGAGAGAAGCTAGATACAGCACGAGCTCTAATATATCATGTGTGTATGACATATGAGACCATATATTAATGTTTTATATATGTAACTATTATATAAATTAATTATTAGATTAACTATAGATATTAGATTAATTATAGATAAATTAGAGACGGTAGATGGTATACCATTGAACTGGCTCTAAACACAGCCTAAGGACGATAGTCGGAATTCGACAGTAAAGCCTGAGGGGCAGCGCGGGTACGTGTCTGCGGCGCTTGTGGCGGGGCGGATGGACGCACGTACCGAGTAGCACGGCAAACGAGGCGGAGCCATGTCTGTGCTGCCACGCCGAGCTAGCCAGGCGGTGCATGCGGCGGCCGTCAATCAATCATGATCGACCGGACGTCGGCGGCGAACACTATGATGACCGCATATCATGATTGCAGTAATCTAGGTTCCATCGTTTAAGTTACAACTACTTATAAATTAAAATTTGAATTTTAGAACTTAATTTTTAATTTGATTTTATGGTTCTTTCATCATGGATTGTTTTACATATTTCGCTTTTGAGTCACTATGAATACATATATAAAAGTTTTATTTATAAATTATTTTTCGTGCGCTAAAACACGTTTTCGCTTATTTCTCCAAAAAACGAAACGATGGCAGCCTTAATCTCTCGTTTTATTTGTAGGCTCCAGCCGAATATCGTCCTCTGCTTTTACTTCCAAGACAAAATTTAGATCTTAATTTTAATTTTGAAATTAATTTTAGATATTTTTAATTTTAGTTTATTTCTCCGTTATTATTTTCGCTAAAAATAGATATATATATATATATATTTTGCTAAAAAAGTATCCTTTTATTTATAAACATATCGTTTAGTCTTAAAAAAACAACCCAGTAGCCCGTTAGTCCATGTGGCCATCAGTCCATCACCATGAGTCCTGAGAAGAACATGCTGTAAAAGTATATACTCCTATATTCGTAGACTTCTGCAGCGGCACCAAGAAGTGCGCGATCGATTGACTTGGCCGCAATGGGCCCTTGCCGTCTCATTTTTTTTTAAAAAAATAAACAACATATTTCTAAATAAAATAATTTATAAATAATTTTTTTATATATACATTTTAGCGTTCTAAGAACAAAGACATAAAAATAAATCATATAAAAACCCTAAAATCAACACTGAATTGAAAATTTGAAAATCCAAAATTTGAATGATCATCATAAGCGAAAGCAAAAAAGATGATGTCCTTCGTACCTCCATTTAAAAAATGTAAGGTTGTATTTTATTTCTTAAGGATAATATTTGATTAAAAATAATAACTGATATATCACTTGTGTGATATAACTATATAATAATAAGAAAATATTTTCCAACATGTATATAATAACAACAATATTAAATCATAGTAATGGTATTTAATAGAGTAATTATATCAAACTTTCACTGCTACAAAATATATTTTGTATACGACTAGACTTGAAATTATAAACAGGTGAATCAGCGGCCGCCTAAAAATTAATCTAAAAGACTGCATTTTCATAGACAGCCCATAAGGAGGCTCGTCTCCAAAAATGTTTTTTTAAGTGGGCCTCTTATGTGGCATGTGTGTCACTTGTGAGTAAGAGATAAGATGGACTTTTGTATCTCCATCCCCATCTCATCCGCTCTCTCTCACCTCCCTACCTTCAGCTCTCCTTCACACACTTTCTCTCATCTGTGTCCTGTGACGGCTAGGCGAGGCTTTGAGTGGCACACGGTGGCTCGGCAACTGTGATGCAGGGATCCAAACAGGAACAATGACAGTAGTGTGAGTATCTAGCGGAGACGGTGATGAGCGGTGCGTGGCAACTCGGCACACCGACAGAGACTACTATGACGACAAGGATGTTGGATATATCAGAGGTGACGACAATAGCGACGGCTACCAAATCTGGCCTTTGGACCGCACGGAGGCCAAATCCAGTGGAGGTGGCGATGATGACAACGGCGGTGAGCCGGGGCGAGCGGAGGCAACGACGATGACAGTAGTCCAATCCAGCATAGGTGGTGAAGACGTTTTTTTTTAATTTTGGGTTTTTTGTTGTGGAAAATTTACTATTATAGGTGATGCTCTCTATCCACCATCTCTAAAATTGATTATTGTGGGCAGTGGACAGCACGGGCCACGTGCAAAAACACATATTTATATATGGTATTGACACCCCCAACCGGAAGCAAGCAGAGGCGGAGTCGAAGACAACTCGAACTGCCTTTGCTACAAAAAGGGATGGCAACGGGGTTGCACCCGCCGGGTTTTAACCCCATCCCTGTCCTCGTCCCCGTATAAATGAAATACTCACGTCCCCACCCCCATCCCCATGAACGGGGGAAGATTTCTCCATGTCCCCATCCCCAGGCAGGTATGGGTTACCCGACGGGTGTCCATCCCCACGAATGGCCGCAATCTCGCGCGAAGCGGCGGCGCGCCTAGCTGCACGACACCAGTGACCTGCGCAACTACGGCAAGCAGACGAGGGCGACAACCTAGTACGAAGCGGTGGCGCCGCGAGCAAGGGCAACGGTGGCGGTGACCTAGCATGAAGCCATGGTGCGGCGAGCTGCGTGCTAGTGCGACGAGCTAGGGCGACGACAGCGATGCGGCGAGGCGAGCATGCTACAAGCGGTGACGCCGGCGGCGGCTGGCACCTTGGCGGCCTCGCGACTTGCGTCGCTGCTAGCAGAGAGAGTACGAGAAAGAGAGAACGAGAGAGCGGCGCCATGTCGGCTGCTTGGCCGCTCGAGCAGTGACATCGGCGGGGAGCTAGGGTTTCTCCTTCTCCTCTTTTTTATGGCTGCTAGCTAGGCCTAATGGGCTGTTATTATTGGGCTACCTACTGAGATATGTATATGCACAGATGGGAAATGTACTCGTCCCCGCCTCACCCAACGGGGGAGATTTTAAGCCAGTATTATCCCCATGGGTACTAATTTTAACCCACTTTCATACCCTAATGGAGTTTTTACCCGTCGGTAGGGATGGCAACGGAGCAGGTCGGGGGCGGGTTGGACAGGAACAGACCCAAACCCGCCACCCAAATAATATACCTGAACCTGGAACTGATTGGAGAAACGGGTAGAATCCCATCCCCGTACCCGACCCGACCGGGTGACCCACTCCTCGCCGTCGCCGGCCAGCCACCCCGCCGCCGGATCGCCGACCTGCGCCCTGCCCCACCGCCTTGCGCCTGCTCGCCGCCCTGCAGCCCCGCCGCCCCGCACTGACCTGCCGTCTAGTCGCCCCGCCGCCTCCCCTACCGCGTGCGCCGCGGGCTGGAGCGGGGGAGGAAGAGGGACCGGATCCGGACTCCGGACGGAGTTCGCCGGCCGCTGCCTGCCGCAACCGCCGAGTGGGATTTGGATGCGTCGTGACTGCTTATCTGCATGAGGACTGAGGAGGAAACAAAAGAAAGAGGGAGAAAATCTCTGGATTCTAGGGTTTCTTTATATATATGGGCTTAGTATTGGACTTTTGCATATTTTATGGACTACAATTTAAGGGGTAATAGTCTAATATACCCCCGTCGGGTACCCGTGGGTCACCTGCGAGTAGGACTTCATTCCCGTCCCCTCACCTGCCCATATGCAGGGCCTCGGACCCAGTCACCAGTGGGTCAACTTTCATACTCGTTCCCGTACCCGCAGGGGCAGGTACCCGCCAGGGACCTGAACCCGCGGATGGAATTGCCATCCCTACCCATCGGGGATCGGGGTTCGGGGCCCATTGCCATCCCTAGCTGCAAACATGGAACGAGCCAAAATGTTGTCTTCAGTCCATGGACCATATGGTTGCTTTCTCCGCTACTAGGGTGTCTTTCGGAGGATTCATTCACAAATTTTAACATCTTGCAAGTGGCTACCAACATTTTGTTTTTCGTTGGAATATGCATTATGGTCTTTGAAATGTATTAAGTTTATATACTTTTTGACCACGTTCACTTTACCAAATAAATCTTACAATCTACTGACAAGATCAAAATTTAGTGTTATCAAAATTTTGATAAGGGTTATATTTAGTTTGATATCTTACCATTTCTTAGGTTTGTGAGTAGAAGTTCTTAAAATTATCAAATGTTGATAAGACTGTGATGGTAAACTTTTTTGTCCCACTAAAATTGCAAAAATTTAAAATCGTTAACTTTGGTAAGAAAGTTAAGAGCAAGTTCAATAATATAGCCAACTACTAGTTCCAAATCATCTATAATCAATTTAATAGTCAATTCATACAAGAATTACTGTTAACACCAAAGTTTGGTAAATTTCCATATTGGATTCAGAAGAGTTCGAATTCAATAGGGAATCGTGAAGACCAAGGCTTGGTGGCGTAATTTTATCTACTAGTTAGAGTTAGTTAGGATTTTATCTCTAAGAGATTAGAGTCCGATCGGGAGTTGTTTGTTTTCTTTTATCTATTAGAATAAGTGTCGTATTCAATAGATATTAGAGATAGAGTTTGTTATTTATTTTTATCTATTACGAGTCGTGTGTAGTGTCCAACATAGACTACTATCCACCCGAGGGTATAAATATGTGTGCCCCGGGTCATTGTGAATCATCTACAATCAGATCAACTAAATTTCGGCGCATCGCCACCCTCTTGTTTGAGGTTTTCAACTACGACGGAACTTGGCACCTTAAGCGGGGCTACATCGCTCGATCTACGGTGGAGGGGTAAGTCCTACGTTCCACCGGGCCACAGTAATCGCATCGGCTAGATTAGGACTGTCTCGGTTAGGTCTAATCTTCTAATCTAGTTGTGCGATTGCTAGTTATCGTATAAGTTTCAGCTTAGATCACTTTCGTGTTTTGAGTTGATCTGATCGACCACTTTGGGCGATCTATGTTGGTTTGATATTTGCTATTTGACATATTCAATTTAGTATTGTCTCGGTTCGCTTCGATCTAGTAGATTGCGTTTATCAGATAGTTTATATCAGATCAATGTATTTTGCTCACTGTTTTATCGCAGTACCGGCCGATAAATTATCAGTCATCGGCTCATTGGCTTGATAGTAATCTAGATCTGTTTAGTATCTAGCCTAACATTGCTAGGCGTAATCTTGAACTGTCTCGGTTGGGTCCGATCTTCTGTGATTATTCTTAGCAATCTGGGCTAGATATTTTATAGATCTTGGTTGTTTCTCTACCATCTATAGCCGATGATTTTTGCCGATTTACGTGCTTATCATATTTACATCAATAGAGTAACCGATTGTCTTACTGTGTTATTTTTATACCAGTCGACTTGATTTAGTTAGATCGGCGGTTATTTATGTTGTATCGGCTCGTGAGAATCATACGCAAATTGGGTTAGCCGATCATGACATATGATTCATTGTTTATTCCGAGTAATTCATTGGTTTATTTATTAGCCTTATCGATCTTCATGTTTCTTATTATCATATCGTGCTCGACTGCATACTGTCTTGGTTAACTCCGATCTCTGTATGTCCAGTTCGACCTGGTTATAGGAGCTTGTCCGATCGACTAAGATTAATATGTGACTTGGCGGGTTATGTTGGTCTAATATTTATTTTAAGTCTATTTCGATCAAGTTTCTAGCCGACCCAAGCTTTTTACAGCCGATCATTTATCCTATCGGCTACCGTTGCAGCATCAACATCTGATCGGCTGGATTATTAGTTACCTATCGGCTCGATAGCCGATCGGCTTGTTTTACCGTTCATCTTGTCAGTTGTAGGATCAAACTGACTGGCACACCCATGCATCATTCTAAGAATTTAGGTCCTGCACTGGAGCTGTCTAAGATTGACTCTCAGGCCTTCATGTGTGACACGTCAGATCATATTTTTGACGTCAATAATTACCTACAAAACATATACTACGTAGTCTTATATGTTATACACATATTATGTCTTGGAGTTTGTGCTGCAGTTGGCTATAAATGTGTAGCTCGTTGCTCTTCTCTCCTCTCTTATATCTTTAAAATATGTTTATAACTAGCTTATAGGCTGCTATCGTACCTGTTCTTCAGACCCTTTATATGTGGAACGGTTACAGAGCATTTTTATGTGGAACGGTTCAATTTCTCAAACCTTTTTAGAAAAATCCTCCAAATTGGGTGATTGTTTGACTAAACAGTATATTTGTAAAAAAATAATATTTTGAAATAAAACTTTTATATATGTATTTTTAGCGATTTAAAAGCCAATGCTGGAAGGTAGATTTCAATAAAAAAACACAAAATCAACTCTAAATTTAATGTTAAAAATTTAAATTTTGGCTATAAAATAAGAGGAAATCATAATGGAAGACACTAATTATGATTTCTATACCCTCCATATTAAAAAAACCTAATATAAGACACTACTGTTACAACGTAAACACTACTAATTTATATTCGAATTTAATGTTATTCATCCATCGTTATGTTTTAGGTGTTGGGTGGAAGTCATATATCATATAATACATCATTTTTTATTCTATATATGATAATTTATTTAATTCTACGTATATCAAATCCTCTCGAATGTTGGTATGACCATTGCACACAGAACAAGACGATTCGGCAACGACCGACGGCAGCATGTTGGCCTCCCATCCACGTGGGTCACAGCCTCCATCCGATCGACCTGGCCACTGCTACGCTGCCACGTGTGCCAGAACCAACAGCTACCACGTGTATTTGCTGTCGTAGTGGCAAATAGAGACATATGAACAATCATGTGAAAATCTTAGCGTAGCGAGCAATGTTAGAACCGGTACGGAGAAATTAAAATTCAGAGAAGTAATCAGTGAAAAATAGTTTCTAGTTTATGTTTTAATTCTATGACTATTAATTCTTTATTAATTCTTAAAAACTTGGTGTTGTTTATAAAAGCCCCTGACTTCTAGAAATTACGTTAGAAGTTATAATCTCTTACTTCTGAAAATTATATGAGATGTTATAGCTGAAAGCTTCCCAAATAGTCCAATCTCAATTGAAATCTCTGAATATTAGTATACAATTTTCTAAATAAGATCCTTTGGGACATTTTAATTGGTCTTTTCGTCGTCATTTAAGACTTTGTAATAGTGCCAGTTTTTCCTCAAATTTTTCTAACAAGCGGTTGTAACTTCCTTTGAAGTAGGGACCAGAATTATTTTATTCATTATAAAAAAGTAAGATCCTTTGAAATTTATTGTTGGATGTAGAACAAGGTTGCAACTACTCCTTACATGTTTCAGTGGCTGACCATCTAATTTTTATACTCGACATTTGGCTATCCATCATATTAAAAAAATTAGTACAAATATTCAAAGATATATTATGTTAAAGTATATTTAGAGATAAAAACATGTCAAAACAACATAAATGATGCTTTAAAAAGATTTAATAAAATGAATCATCAAATTTCATATTTAAAGGTCAAATTGTTGTACATTAAATACAAAAGACGGTAGAACCTTAGCTCACTTTGTTCATCCCCTCATTTAACAACAACCTATCTTCAGTTTCCTCTCGGCGTAGAGCTTCTGGTCACCACTCATTAATCATAATAAGGTATTGGGTGCTTGCATCCTGTTGGATGCATATGGCATTGCTAAAATATATGCTTGGATATATAAATTCGCCGTTGCCATGTGAGCTGCATCTTCTAGCCTCTCCCCAAAAGACATTAATTAATAACTAGGCTTTGGGGTACTCCAATTGGTTAGGCGTAATTCTCTTTAAAAAATCAATATTTTTATCATTCTTGCATACTACCTTGAGGTACTGTATTTTTCAGTATAAAAATTTAATACCTTAAGGTATAATGTACCTTAAGGTATCGACATTTTGCACTAATTTTTTTACCTTAAGATGCTTTCAATGTTGGTTAAAAAAAAGCCCCAAAAAAGTTAGTGTTGTATGTGTGGTCGTCCATTGCATAATGGTGTTATGAAATTGTGTTTTATTAATTTATTATATTTATTTATATGTGATATGGATGTATTTTGGAGCTCTACAGACACACAACAAAATAAGAGGAGATATATAAGCTTCGATAAGCAAAACCAGTTATGAGTGTTTATCTGAATTTATCTTTGGTGTATTTGGATGAAATTTAACAAACACAGTTGTTTCTAAATATTGTTCACCTTAACTAAATTTTGTGCTATAAAAGCCTCGTAACAACACATCATGATCAAGGGTGCAGCTGTGGTGTGTGAGGGGCCAAGGTTTTCAGGAACCCGGTTCAGAAAAAATTTTAACTAAAGTTTATCTATTTTCTCCATATATATGTCTTTCAATCTAAACTCACACCCATAGTGGTCTAATCTTATATCAAAGCATTAAAAAGTAGGTGAGTGGCACCATCTTTATTTCGTTGTAGCTCCACCGATGTTATGAGTATTTAGAGAAGTCGCAAAGCAAAAGCTTGATATATGTATGATCAACATGATGTACTTATGTACTGTCCTATAAAGTTTTTTCTCAACTAGCCACCACTCTTAACATATGCTTCCCACTGGCATGCCTGTCTAAAATGTCAGTTGACTTAATTACTTCCTTGCTTCCTTATCACTCCATATCCATCTGCCCAATGAAAACCTTTATTTCATGACTCTTGTGTTAGGTGGTGGCCTTGCCCAGTTGCCCACCTCATCTTATCTTAAATCTTAACTTTGCTGATGGTCATCGTGGTTGGCAAGTGCGTAGATAGTTTTTGAGTTAGACAACTCCACTTCTTTGCTAAAAAAATAACTTCCTCTTTTCTTTCTGAAATAAGAATATACCATTTTCCTTATGATAAATAAAGGTGGCAATAGTACCTATAATCAACATTAACAAATAAGGCGAGTTGCACAAACCAATGAACTACGTAGAATTGAAGTAATGTCTTTTAACCACCGCCATCTAAATTCATGTCACTGGCATATAAGATAAAACCTAATGACATGAAGTCACGAGACTTTATGTTAAATGATTTATTGTGCCCTATAGAAAGAACTTTTTGACTTCTCTTCATCCATAATATAAAAGAAAATTGCTATTAAACTTCGTGCAAAAATATAAGAAACTTTATTATTCCAAGATATCACTTTATTTCACATCTATCAATTTCTATATTGTTTTATTATTCGCCTATCAATTTAGGTATTTTATTCTACACATGCTAACATTTGATCTATTTTTTTCAACTGCTGTGCAACTTACTTTTGTTATTTTCTTTATTATTTTAAAAAACATATATATTTACTTTGTTTTTTTTTGACAACTTATCTTTACTTTGTTAAAAGACGGATGAAGTGCTTCATGTACACAAGAACGAGTGAACGGCATCTGCTTGTCGGTGACGCGAAGCACAAGACAAAAGGAGGGGCCAGTGTAGCTCCAGTCTCCCGTCACCCTATTCAAGAAAATTAAAAAAAAAACTCTATCGGAATCCACTTTATTCTGTCCCAAAAAGCTTTAAGAAAACTTGCATTTTGCGCGGGGATCAGGAACAAAAAAAAAAATCTCTGCACCCCGGATGCTGTCATGCTGATCATTATTGTGGCCGCCGGGCCGGCCAACGGCGCCCCTGGCCCCTGACGACAACGACGGCTCCTTTTTAGCTTTCATGCTTTGTATTTTTTTCTAGTCTATATAGGTTTATCCTCTCGCTCAAGACCCACATTATCCCTGGTAAAAAAAACCGTAATAATAGATTAGTTTATGATTAATTATTAATTATTAAAAAAATATAAAATAAATTAATATGATTATTTAAAACAACTTTCTATAGAAAATTTTTTGCAAAAATTATACCGTTTAACAGTTCGAGAAGCGTGCATACGAAAAACTAGGAGGGATAAGTTAACTAGCGGGGGCAACGAACACGGCCTAATACGTACCTGCTGCCATGTTCTATATTATAATTTTTTAATTTATCTAAATATTTAATTTATATATATATATATATGTTATATTATAAAGCGAAGAGTAACTAGACTACGATAAATTTAATGGTTGATTTATATACAATAGTTTAAAGATTCTCACTATAATATTATTGTGTGATCCACTCCATCTTAAAGTGTTTCAAGCCCTAATTGTATCTTGAAAATATGTAACATTATTTTTTTTTTGTCTTCCGTCTCTTCTCTACATGAGCATGAAGCTTATGCATCAATTTATATAGCTCGCTTATATTACCTGGTTATACTCATCTAGTCCGCACATCATACAAAAGTTAGTGCTCCTACAATGTTGAAAAGATACTTTTCGAATGGATCAGTGGATTTGTCTTCAAAATTTGTGGTTATCTTGGTCAGATAAATACTGGTGCATGCATACGTGTAACGCATAATCGGCATTAGATAATGGATATTTGTGAGTATTTGGGCCACGTGCTTGCAACTTAGTCCATGAAAAGCAAACGGAAAAAGAAAGAAAGAAAAGGAAGTCCGACGCGTGTAGCAACCATCCTATTCGGCACGAATGCTCCTAAAATCCATATCGAAGTCAAAATATAAACAAGTGTGACCTAACCCATAATACTAAATACAGTTTACATAAACTACTCATCATCAAGAAACTAGTACTAGACACTACTCTTTCAATACAAACATCACTATTCTATACTTTAATTTAATGCTACTTTTATCTCGCATAATATCTTGGATGTTGTGTAGAAACCATGTTGGTTTCATTCTCTTTCCTCATTTATTTATTTGCTACATCATTTTTTATCCTAGATGACAACTTATTTAATACTATGGACACCATCCTAGTCATTGGGTTAGGAACGCCCTAAGAAGCCTGGTTCGGGTGTCTCCAGTCATGAGGTAATTAAATTAACATAAGAATATTATTGGTCATTTTTAATAATTAAAAAGGGTCGATTTTTCGTACCCTCGACTGCCAACAAATTTAATTAACACCGTTGATTTTTTTATCGAAGAATCTGATTAAATTATATTACCACCTATGAAAGTATAATAATTTATGAAAATATGAGCCTGCGGTTAGAATTGTAACTTGTGCAGCTTATGATCTGGTAGAGTCCAATGGGAGCAAGAGATGATGAAAGCCATCTGGGAACCACAGGTGCACTGCCGACGGGAGGGTTTTTCGGCGGCAAAAACGTGATGCAGCGATAGTGTGTCTAGTGGGGGCAGAACCAACGAATGTGTTCAGCGACGGAGCCAACTATTCCCACTGGAAAATTTTAAATGTAAAAATATTCTAAATCACTTAATTAGTAAAGTGCTAAAAATACCTTACAAATCAACGGCTTAAAATGGACCGTTAATAAAAGGGACAATACTCTTGCTAAGGGCCTCGCTTGTTTGAGTAGCTTAAGATTCAGATAAGCAACTAGTGAGAAGACAACTCCAACTTCTACCTTCTAGTTTATTTTCTAGATTCTGTAACTCCAGATTTTCAAAAGCTGAGTATTGTTTGGGAGAGCTTCTGATTTCTAGAGATTATGTGAGATTATGTGAGAAGCCCCGGCCACCAGAAGCTCTCCCAATCAGACAATACGACATGGTCTACAAGAGGTTATTTCATATAGGAGTATGACCTGTTCTTTATATATATATAATCTTTGAATTTTCTAAATTATCTATTTTCTATAGCTATTTGAGATATAAACATCTGAATTAACTACTATAACAATTAAAAAATAGCAGTAGAAATGTCAAATGAGACAGTTATATTTTTTTTTACAAAACGCAATGTGCGCCAGCTTAGAAATACCTATCACACCTATCACTCTCGGCGTTTTTTTTTTCGCGGAACTTCGTTGTCATGGAAGGATACTAGACGGCAAATTTTATAATTTGTTAAAATTTCTATTAGGGCTAATAGTATATTAACTCTTACATGTATATAAGGATATTTTAGTATCTTAAAAAAAATGCACAGACCAATGGTATATTGCAAAACCACTGATAAACTCATCGGCATATATATTACAGAAAGATACCATGTTAGTGATAAATTATTGAAGCAAAACAAGCTCAATTGTTAGAGTAGATTCTTTCTTAATGATAATTATGTATTTCTAATAAAATAAATGATCAAACTTGCTTCTAAAAATCAACAACGCTAGATTTTCAAAACTAAAGGTGGAGGTACTTTACTAATGTTCTTGTTCTTCTTCGGCCATCCCCAGTAGAATGTGATTTTTTATGTTTACAAGAGTAACACATAAGTAACAACACATTTAATTTATGATAGAAATTGACAATTATATCAAAAACAGTGCACACATGATTTCACATAGATAAAACTTATTTAAGTTTCTGTTTTATTGTTTTCTTAACATATCATAGAAAATCTTGGCACGTTACCCTATTTGATGAGGTGAAACTCCCGTCCAAAACTACCTTAAAAAATACTCCAGGGAAACACAGGCATTGTGATGTTAGAGCCGTTCATGACTCTGCTAACAATCGTTTAAATCTTGATGCCCATAAAGATCGTGTGCTTGTAAATAGTGTGCGCACGTAATTAAAAAATAATAATTTAAATTCTTTTTATTTGACGCGGTTGATTTTGAATGTTCGCCTTATTAAATTTGTTATGCAAATATGTAAAATTATAAATCATGTTTAAAGTTTAGCAGTAAATAAAATTATAATAAAATAATTACTAACTATAAAATATTTTTGAATAGCGTAGACAAAGATCAATAGTATTAAAAATATACTCCCTCGTTCCTTAACCGTTTGATGCCGTTCACTTTTTTATAAACATTTGACTATTCGTCTTATTCAAATTTTTTTGTCAAATATATAAAGCTATATATATGCATAAAAGTATATTTAACATGATATAAAAATAATTGATAATTATATAAAATTTTTATATAAGACGAATAGTTAAACGTGTACGAAAAAGTCAACCGTATCAAACATTTAGGAGGAGGGAATATAAAAAAAAGCGGATTGTAGTACGAACTACGTGGTGGTACAGTGAGAGCGTGGACGCCACGCATGAGCTGAGTCAGCGTACAGATCTCGTGGGCCCCGCCCCTTCTTTATTTTCCCTGGGTACTCGGGGTTCATCACGAACAAAACGTCTCTGCGTTACCAAAGATGAGGGACGGACGACACCTTTTTCTCGTGAGCTGTTCCCGTGTGTCCATCGTACTGTCCCGTGCGCCACCACGCAATCTAGCGGCCGGTGGTTCACATTATCATATTCCGTATATACTTATATTTTATAAACTAAATATTAAAATTTAAATTTAGAGTTAATTTAAAGATATTTTTATATTTTATTTGTCAATATCTAAAAGCATGTATATAAAAATTTTATTTATAAATTTTTTTTATTCATAAATATGTCATTTCGTTTAGCCGTGAAATAAACGAAATAAGCGAAAAGATTGATACCTAAGTTTGCACTTTGCTATGATATGTAATCACTTCCGATAGATGAATGGATATGCCTATCCATCTACCTTGTACGTTGCACACCTGATCGGTGTCATCGGTGGAGTTTGGCGTCTCTCTCTCTTTCTTCCTTCCTTCCTGCCTGTTTGGTAGAAAATTTTGGCAGGATTTCCAACCTTACTGGTTTATATCAAAATGATGATATTAGACTGACATATTGTTGTATAAAGTTAAAATTTGATAGTCCTTTTGCTCAGTGAAAATAAAACTATTATAACATTAAAAAACAATCTGTATATACGAATATCGTCCTTTGCTCTCTCTCTGTGGTAAGGTTGTCTATTGATTGGGCCCTATAAGACGTAATCTGATGAGTTTCTGCCCATCAATGCACCTCATTCATAAATTCTTCAGAGTAAAAGAAATTTTGGATCCTTCTGAATTAAAACCGCATTTATTTAAGGTGCAGGCATCCTGCTTCACGCCTATAAACCAACTGGTGCATAATGATTAAAAAATATAGTATGTGAAATGGGAGATAGTTATACGTGAAAAGTACTTTGCTTCCCGCTCCCTTCATTTTAAAATATATATAGAAATAATTTTATTTTGTTAGGATAAATGTTTTTCTAAAAAAACTCTATTAATATACTTACATAACACAAAAGTGAAAACATTTTTTGAATACCAATATAGTAATATTAATTTTGTGTCATAAAAGTTATGCCGTAATAGAGTAATCTTCGATGAAACTCTTATTCTTAACAACATAAAATTAGTCTTATATTTTAAAACGAGAATATTTATATTTCTTGATGTCTTTTTGGTCCAAAATCGACTAGCTTCCTAAAATGCGGTACTATAATCTAACTTACAATTACTATTCATTGTGCTTGTGTTCTTGGGATTCATAACCATTTCGCACCTCTACTCTTCGACATCCGCTCGAACAAAAAACAACTTTTGAAAGACACTCAACTATCTAGATTTATCCTTAAAATCTTACCTTTTCTAGGACCGAAGAAGTACGGCCAAACAATAGTATTGAAAATATCATGATTCTTTAGTTAGGTGACTGAACCTAGGAATATCATCATCAAAAATAAAAAATAATGAGAAAATAAGAAAAATAACACTACGGCGACAAATATCTGCATAACAGTAAGGATAAATTTGTGTTAAAAATTATGAATATTTCAATAATATAGTGAATTATTGATAAATGCGGGTATAACACATAATAGTTGTGAGCAATTTAACTCATTGGTGGGGTTGGAGACTAACGTTCTCTTTGATTTCTCTTAGCATGTTCAGCCAAGGAATATTTTGCTTTGAATTGAATAAAGAACCAAAAATTAGATTTTTTATACCAATCCACTTATATTCAAAACTTTTTGGGATGAGCTATACTTAAGCCATATTGTTTAGAGCAAATATCATCGAAGTTGCATAAACCACAAGTATTATGGTACATGGCATGTGACCACATGTTTTATGGTCTATGAATTTTACATAACCCCACTTTATCTAAATATCAAAGAATTTAACAATTAGAACAATATTATACTAGAGAAGAATTAAGAAAACAACTTGTATTAAGAAATTAATAATTAATAATTATATGGATACTATACATGATGAAATTTCTTGATGTAAATATGTCCTCAACATACATAGGACCAGGGTTTTGTGAAATCTTAAGACCATAATACCAGGGTATGTGAGTGACACAAGTCATAATACATGTGGTTTTTAAAATCTATTTTATTATTTAAGAAAAATAGTCAAACCTTATATTATCACTTTAATATCTTACACTTTATTTATATTATAATTTTAAATTTTTTTAACATGACAACTACATCTAAAATGGTTGATTTTGATTCCAAAGAAAAATAGTAGTTTAAACATAAAATGTAAGTAAAAATGATTAATCAATAAGAAATTATCATAGGAGAAGCCTTTTGTGGCTAGAAAAAAGAAATATATGTCTCGAGTATATTTTCTCATCTTCTCGACATTAAGAAATTTGCTATTACACCATTACACTCCTAAAATGTGACTTATCAAAATATCAACATACTTAAGAAATTCAAGGTGTTTACATCGGCATTCACTCGGCGATGTCATCGAATAATTAGCCATGTCCTCCATGCATTGTCCACTTGCATCCCTAAAAAAACATGCGTGCGAGGTGGAGAAAAGAGAACGACTCAATCCTGACTTGGGAAAAACATCATTGGAAATCCAAAATTAGGAAGAAATTCATTGTCGTTCAACTTAGTCCACGAAAGGAAAATAAAAGTAAGACGTTGTGTCCATCTCATGAGACATGAAGGAATGAGTGAACATCAACAGGGGCGAAGCTAGAGCGAAATAGAGGGGGGTGCCATGGGTATCTGAATTTGGATCGGAGGAATGAATATATAGTGAAAATTCATAAACTTTAGTTAAAAATTTTTCAGAGGAGGTTCCTGGGAACCCCCTTCATACAGCTTCGCCACTGAACATCAAGGAATAGGTATAAACCAGCTTGACTAGACCTATACGAGTAGAACATAATGATGACTTATTTGTGGTATTAAGACATATAGAATCAAAGTTGTCTCGCTAATACAGTAGTCCCTCTATATTTTAATAGATGGTGTCGTTGATTTTTGTTACACATTTCATGGTGCGTCTTATTCAAAAAATGTGCAAATAAACGTAAATGTAAGTTATAATTTAAATAAATTTAGCAATAAATATAATTATAGTAAAATAAATAATAATTACATAAGTTTTAACAAGACAAATAGTCAGACATGTGCTACTAAATCAATGACATTATCTGTTAAAATATTAAAATATGAAGGGAGTTTTTGTTTTTACTGAAGAAAAATGAAGTACCGCTTGATATGTACTGCCTATATTCCAAAATAGAAGTATCTCGCTCATTTCCATGACTCTTCACACATCCATGATAACCCCAACAATAAAATCTTGAAAAGAGAATCTAAATCATTCAAAATTCAAAAAAAATATTGAAGTAATCAAAAAGGTATCTTTTGACTCGGTCTTAATATTTGCTAAACAACACAACCTAAAAATTTGTAATTTTAGAATGCAGGGATTATAACAAGATGATAATCAGGAGAGTAAAATTATAACTGAAACAATGGGTCTAGAATGAAAGTTCGTTTATTGCATACATACGTACCTTGAGGTCTTGATGTAACATGGATACAGTAGGATGTGCACTATTTAGCAACACATTATTATTATTTTTTTTACCTTCGAGCTTCAAAAGCTTGCTGAGCTGTCTGACTCTGGCTGCTAGAAGGGAGTGCCTTGGTAGACAAAAGATCTCTTGCCTTTTGGATTCTCTTAATATATTCATATTCTTTTAGTGAACCTTTTATACATATTCTTTAACAAAAAATTTTGGGTCTAATGAAAGAGACAATAGCTGAAATACTACTGATTATACTTCTCTTGTAATTTTTGGTTCCTAAATGTTACAGGCCTGGTATAGTGATGTAGAACAAATTTAACAAAGCATTGGTTAACATCATGCATTGCTAAGCTGAATATAAAAGTAATACTCTATGATAGCACATTTAAGTACAAATCTATTGTTTAATTTTTATACAATAATAAAATCTTAATTTTATAATTAACTAGCTAAATGACTATGCTTTGCAATGTCATTGAAAATAGCAAAATTAAGTCTCGTTGAAAAAATATGTTTAATTGGTGGAAACAAGATTTCATATGTGCTATACTTTGTTTAAAAAATACACAAAAAACTTTCATCTAAAAAGAAAAAACTGACTTGTAGAGATACCACAGGTACGAAGAGTAGTTAGACTGTTAGAGTATTCACACATGTTCTGTTGATATAATGACCCATATGATAGCAATGGTGGTGACGGTAAGCTCACCACCATTGAACAATAAATTGAAGAAATAGAAGCTAGAGCGAGAGCCATGTCAATCTAGGAGCTATGGACCTGATTGAGAAGTAGAAGGCATAAGAAGGTTGCTCCACTGGCAGCCTGTTGTTGCCTATCATCATGTTCAGTCAGGGATGTCAATTTTGCCCATAGGTATGGGTACTTGACCCGATAGGTATAGATATGGCTGTAATTTTTTGCCCATGGGTGTACCCGCCCGTGACCCGACTACCTAATAGATAGTGGCAGAGTTTTCCATTTTACCCGTGGGTAACCCGCGCCCGACCCGAATATATAGGATGATCAATAGTCTTTGTCATCCAATTGCCTCATATTATATATATATATATATATACTTTGTTTGGTTGGTAGTTCACTATTTTTGAGTGTAATACTATTATTTTGATATTATTGTTCTTTTTATTTGTAGTTTTAGGTTCATTGTTTCTTTTTACTATTTTTATATGGATATTGGATAAGGAATTAAGAATGTGTTTATTTCAAAATACCCATTGGGTACCCGAGCGCCCGCCGGGCATGGGTACGGGCATAGTATTTTGCCCACTAAGTAATTCGGATATGGGTCGGGTATGCATAGGCGAGTATTGGGTCTGGCATGTTCCTGCTCCGCCCGTACCCGACTCGACCCATTGTCATCCCTATGTCCGCATCTCCTACATCTCTGGCCACGACGTTGGCTCAGAGTTCTAGCCCCTCCTCATGATGCATGCCATGTCTCCCAGGCAACACTTTGGGATTTCTGGCCGCATGTGCTTGTGAAGGACTAACAATGTGATGTTGATAAAGCTGACGTCCATGCAGGGCATCTTGTAACAATAGATTTCCCATATGCATATGTTGAAGTTGTACACATCACACTTGTGGTTGTAGGGCTTCCTGTCGAGCACCTCCGACACCATGTAGCATGAGTTAGACTTGATGTAGGCCATGCCAAAGTCGGTGCTCTTGAGGTTGAGCTTATCATTGAGGAGCATGTTCTCTGTCTTATGTTGCGGTGCACGGTCTTCCTCGAGTGCAGATAGCTCAGCCCTCTCACCATTGCAAATGCAAAGTTGATGGTGTTCTTGTATGATAGTTTGCATTCGATATGCTTGATCAAATAGTCCTTCAGTGTTCTTCCAGTGAGGTGCTTGACCAAGACAAAGGACGCTGTGTTTGACGGTGGCAAGGTACCAACGAATGCATCGGAAAACTTGGTGACATTTTAGATGGTCCATCTCGTGTTAGGCGGCAGCCTCATCCGTCAGCAAGTCTCCCAGGTGGACGATATGTTCAGACATCAAGTGCCCCCACTTGAGCAGCTTTGACGTTGTGGTCTCTATACTCACCACGGAAAAACATGCGGTGTAGCCCTTGCTTGCCAAAGTCATTGATCTACAGCCTAGAGAGATTGATCTCTCACGCCACCATCGGCACCTCACCATTGGTGCTGAAGCTGTTTTAGTGCTCACCCAATGTCCTGCCGGCCATCTTCTCCTCGAGATGTATGTCCATGGTGGCGAGTCGAGCAAATGGCCACTCAAACTCCCTCCTACTTCTCCAGGATCTCGTCTAGTAGCTCAACCTTCTCGTCTGCTCCTAATGCCATGGCTGTCATCTCTCTCCACCGTAAGTCGAACACGAAAATCTTGCAATGGACAAATGAATTGAAGAGGTCAAGATGCTTGATTACAGATCGATGCGATGGGGACAACTTTCCTTTCTCAATTAACTCTGATTTGAACTCTAAGTATTTGACCGACACTTCGTGTTTGTAACTAGATTATGACACTATGCTCCAGGGACAACAAGCTGGAGAAGGAGTACGAGGAGCTCATCCAGTGACATAATCATGATATACAGATGATGTCAGTGACGGACGATAGAAACCACTTTAATTTTATAATAGTATAAATAAAGATTGCTAATCGATATAAAGTTTGAATTATATTGCAAAATCAAAACAAGAAATGACAGGGTAGCACTATTTATGCTATGTCAATTTTTCCGTTCTAACATAAGGACATTTTTTCCAGTATCACTGTAAATCACAATTAACTTTCCAGCCACCTGAAAAGACCTAAATGGCCCAGCCTTTTCCATGGAACGTACCCCCAGATCAATCTCGTCACCATATATAGTACCTTCTCTTTTCTCCGTCATCTCTCTCCCACTCCCTCTCCCTCTCCTGTACGCGGCAGGGACAGCCGGCCGGCGAGCTCCCGCCTCCGCGCTCTCCCTTGCGGCAACCCAGGACGTGCTCCTCCTCCCCTCTCCTCCCTCCTCCCGCTGCCTGCGCCGATCTCCCGCGAGCAGGGGGCGCTGCCGTCCTTCGTCCTCGCCGGTGAGCGTCCGTCCGTCCATCCATCCATCCACATCCTCTTTTCTCATCTCTCTCCTGTCCACGCGCTTTGTTCTCTTCTGGAATCTGCATCATGAACCCTAGATAGTTCCTCCTCTGGATCTGGCTTAATTTCCCTTAATAAATAACCTTATGGGAGACTAATAACGGGTTTTATTTTGGTTGGGTGTTCCCAAAAAGTTTGGGGGTGTTCTACTGAATCTGCATGTACCACAATAGATCCGCCCGTGTGGCGTCTTGATTTTGGTTGTTTCACATGCTTTCCTGGGGCTGCGAACACTGTCTTCTTCTGCATATCTGATCGGTAGCTGCTGTAGATTTACGAAGTGCGCCCGTGTTTGATGCCCTGGTGGTGGTGATGATTGTGGCAGGTTCTTGGAACGATTTATGGGTTCAAGACCAGCTGATGATGTTCTTGATGCCGCCGCTGCTGGGGTCCACTACTCAGCGCTCCGTTTGGAGGAGCTTAAAATCAATGGTTCCGTGGCAGGGGAGGAGCAGCCGACGACCTCCGGGGTGGAGAATGGGCACCAAGAGCCGTTTGTCATTGGTTAGTGCTTACTGAAATGCCGCCTTTATCTGTTTGTTGTGCAGCAATCACTGAATATCGATAATGTAGCCCTTTTGCCCACCCGAAATGTGTCGTTTCCCTGATTTTTGTTTGGATTTGCAGGTGTTGCTGGGGGTGCATCTTCAGGTAAAAGTACTGTATGCAAAATGATCATCGAACAGCTACGCGATCAGCGTGTTGTTGTTGTTACTCAGGTTTGTCAACCAGCTCGCGTTTTGTTTTTTCTGATTGCACCTTTTGCCTTGTGGTATTTGGATCATCCAAATTTCTTTTAAATGCCACTAATAGTACATTTGTTTAGTTCAATTAATGGAGTATTGCCACTGTCGTTTTTTAATAATTAGTTCCACTTTTCATGCATCGCAAATAAAATAACCTTGCATTTTCTTAGTCAATAGAACCTATCGATAGGTATGTTTGGATCCCCGTCTAGGATACTGTAGGTCTATACTGTATAGTACAAACCATTTTATGCTCCAAATAGGATTATGTTTTACCTGACCTCATAGTTTAGCATCATGCTTCATGCGCACAAGATGAGAAAAACAATTGTGGTTGCAAATTACAGATTTAGCATTTCATTGGTGATATGTCAAGTATGCGACCTTTACCTCTGCTAATATAATTAATATTGTCGCTCTGCCTTACATATGTCGAAAAAGTCTACTTAACCTTCTAAGTATTAGGATTGGTCTACATAATCCCTAAAGTATGAAACTGGTACCTTGAAGGATTCAAACCGGTCAAATAACCCTGTAGTTTTATAAGTGGTTTGGGCCATGTGGACACCCTGAAGTATTTAAACAGGTCAAATAATCCTGTAGTTTTATAAGTGGTTTTGGCCATGTGGACGACAATGTGGCAGTAACTGCTCTAGGGGTAGGGGGGGGTTATTTGAACAAGTTTGAACACTTCAGGTAGTAGAATACCTTGTGTCATACGTTAGGGGTTAAGTGGACCAACCCCAATACTTCAGGGTGTAACATCATATTTGAATACTTGATATATACTGGTTTTTTGTGGGTATTTTTAGTTTTTTAAGTGTGAAATAGTTAGTTTACAAAAATATAACCACGAATGCCATTGGGTAGCAAATGTTATAAAAAGACTAGGGTTGTTTGGTTGGCTACCATAATTTGCCTAAGCTTGCCATAACTCAAGTTAACTAAATTTGATCAAGTTAGATGTGTGTTTGGTTTGTGCCATACTTGTGACAGGATTCTCTTTCAATATATAGAGCCCACATGTCAGTGACAATAAATTGTAGCAAACTGGCACATGTTAGCTAAAGTGTGGCTCCATTTTTGTTGGCCAAACTTCAGGAAAGTTAGCTAAAATATTGTGACAACCTTAGGCAAATTGAGTATGTTAACCAAACAACCACCAAAAGTCTAAAGCGCACAACTGGTCCCTAAACTTGTTTGTCTGTGTCATCTAGGTCCCTATAGTCTTAAACTGCATATCTAGGTCCCATAAGTTGTTAAAGTGTGTCATCTAGGTCCTAAATTGCCACAACCCCTCTAAGATCCTACGTGATTCTAATGTGGCATGCCATATGGATGATGATGTGGCATCATCTTTAGCTCTACAGTGACCGACTTGTTAAAGACGATGCCACATCAGCGCCACATAGGACCCCAAAGAGGTTGTGACAGTTTGAGACCTAGATGACACACTTTAGCAAGTTCAGAGACCTAAATGCGCATTTTCAGAGTATGGGGACCTAGATGACACAAGAAAACAGGTTTATGGACCGACTGTGCACTTTACTCTTATAAAAATAATTGTATGTGTCATTCTTCCAAAAGACCATGATTATAATACTTGTATGGCTAATTGCTTCGCATAGCTTATTTCTTTGGTCACTGGTAGGCTTGCAGCCGTAGCAAGTTTCTAGTTGCTTTTGGCACTGTTGGCCTTATGTTGTTACTTTTGTGGCCGTGCATCCGAAGTACTGCTATTTAAAACCAGCATTATGTGTTTATTGTATACTTGTCATTAATTACTTATACTGTGTCAAATATTGCAAATAGCCTTTTGTACAGACATTCTTGCTACAGTTGTACAAATTGGTTTGTCGTGCTGTATTGCTAGACACCAGAATATGCCCCCTTGGATGCTAAATAGTTAATATCATATTGCTGCCATATGTTGTTTACAATCTTGCTTTGCAGGAGTCCTTTTATTATGGGTTGTCTGATGAGGAATTGGTCCATGTTCATGATTATAATTTTGATCATCCAGGTATGATGTGTGTTCCTAAGAAGTTTGCCTAAGTACGCCAGTGGCTAGAGCTATGCACTGATTTTGCTGCTACTGCTGCTGTCCTAATTTCAGATGCATTTGATACGGAGTTGCTACTCTCTTGTATGGAGAACTTGAAACATGGCAAGGCTGTGGACATTCCTAATTACAATTTCAAAACATATAAGAGTGTTGCAAGCGCAAGAAAGGTACTACTATTTTAACAGTGCTATTCCTAACTTACTCACCTGGTAAACTGAAAGTCCTTGTCCTGAGTTCAAATATAGCTTAAGATTCCAATCTGTTCCTACCGAATGTGCTGATGGATCTACAATTTAGTAGGAACTCCCATTATAACAACAAGTTAAATGCTATATTTGTAAAAAGGGTTATTTGGATACATGTGACATAAATACAAATCTTGGGATATGCCAGTACAGAGTTGTTACTTTAATTTATGACACTGTCAAGTAGTTAAAGTTAGAGATGCCCCATCTACTTCATTTCCCATATCTGCTGTGATTGTTGGAGTAGCACGGTCTCATCCTGGAGAGTCTTGACAGCTCGAGTTCCCTCCTGGAACCTAGGCCACAACTGCTGTGGTAGTATGATTGAGGTCTCCTTTTCTTTTTTGTAGAATACCAACAAAATGTATTCTATATAAAAAAATGAGCATAAACACAAGGATTGTCATAGCAGTAATCCTAAACTAATCCTCATTGTTCATGAGTGTCATTCTGTCTTTGCTCAGATCTTGAGTTGTCCAAGAGAAATGTAGCTGGAAATTGTGTGCTAGTCTAATAGATAGCTAGGAGCCTAGGAGTCAGAAAACAGAGGTTTCGTTTCCCTTTTGTGGGTGATTAGGTTTTGTTTAGGAGTTCATACATGCCTATTAAGATAATCTGCCTCCTGTAGTTGCCCATTAAAAAGTATGGGTTTGAAATGCCAAAAGATCCAAGAATTTGATATATCCCAGTACAATTTGTACCTTAGCTGTATGGTTTTTGTTGGGCTCCGTGAAGCATGTAACCATGGTACATAGTATTTCTTCATATATCTTACAACACATACTAAAAAGCCTTATGCAAGGTGACAAATCAATTGTACAGGCCATGGCTGGGCCTGCCATTATCGGTGGAAGTCCTAATCACTGAAGTAGCACATGCCTTCAGCAAAGCGACCTTCCCAGTTGATGAGGGAGAAGCTGAGGACAGTAGCTATGGAACTTGTGAAGGGAGAAGACAAGGGAACTGCGTTCAGTTTATTTCATAGTGGCATATCTCAGAATTTTGTACTTAGCAGTGGCATATCAAAGTCAACTTTGTAGTGGCATATCTCAAACTGCAGTAACTCTATGGCTGCACATATTTAAATAAACCTTGTTAAAATATAGCATAGTCAGTTTGGCACTGTTATTTTCAGATTATTCACTGGATTATTTACTTCATGCTTCGAAAAATACGTTTTCAAAAAACTTCTACTGTACTACCCCCGTCCCATAATAAGTTCATTTTTCAGTTTTGTTTTGACTCTTCGTCTTATTTGAATTTTTTTTGCGATTAATATTTATATTGTTACTAGATGATAAAACATGAATAGTACTTTATGTGTGACTAATTTTTTTAAGTTTTTGTACAAAATTTTCAAATAAGACGAATGGTCAAACTTTAGACAGAAAAATCGAAAAATGAAGTTATTATGGAACAGAGGTAGTATCTATTAGACCACTTATCTTAAGCTATTTGTCAAGTTTATATAAACAAGTAGATGATAATCCGTGTCAATAATCTAAATCAAGCAGGGCCTAATTGTAGCAGTTTCTAGTAAATACTAAGCAGCTTATTGTTTCACAGATCCATCTTGTAATGTTTTATCCTAGAAAATTAGATTGCTAATTACAGTTTATTCTTCACTATATTTATTCATATTTGTTTTACTTTAATATTTTGACTGCTGTCAGGTCAATCCTTCAGATGTAATTATTTTGGAAGGAATTCTGGTTTTCCATGATTCACGTGTTCGGGATTTGATGAACATGAAGATCTTTGTTGATACAGGTATCACTATTTGCATGCCAAACTTATGATAGCTTATTATCTCTTATCTCCCATGACCAGTAACCATCAGTTGTGGTGTGGTCAGTATTTATATTTCTATGTTTATCCACATTTGTGTTTCTACATGTGCATAATGTAACTTTGTTGTCTCCTATTTGATTTGAATCAGAACTATATTATAAATCGCTCTTACTATTTTATACTTCTTTCCTGGGAAGAGAGTTACACTAGGAGCTAATAATATCCAAGAAATTAGCAAGCATCTTACACAAAAGTTGGACAATAGGACACTAAAATAGCAACAAGAGCAACCAGGGAAGATGTTAGCTACCTACTGCACCATCTAATGCCTAATCGTGGCGGCTACCCAGCACTTAGTGCTGACTTTAGAACACTTGTTTCATTATTCATTTACTAGTTTGTTTGCCATTTCCATATTTTCAAATGCTATTCATTTAATTTTTAAATAAGAAAGAGTTCCTTTTGAAGTCACAAATGTCTCCAAATGCGTATCACATAAACTGCTGTAAAGGAAACAGCCAAGCTTGCACCTTGCATTTCCCCTGGTTGAACTTGAGGGACCATTCTAATTGTTCTTGTGGATTTGCCACTACGTTGAACTTATCTATATATATAGAGGGGCTGTAAATTCACAAGAAAAAAAATGCTTTTTAGCTATCGATTGAACCCTGTGAGTGTATAATCCTTTATTATTTTCATCCTATTGATTTTTCAGATGCTGATGTGCGATTAACAAGGAGGATTCGACGTGACACCATTGATAAGGGTAGAGATATCAAAACTGTGCTAGATCAGGTTACATTGTCACATCTACCATTTTTTTTCACTAGAGCTGTTTTTATTTAACATGTTTACAAATGTTAGGGACAGATTTCCTTGATGATTCATTTTTGAAATATCACTTAATGCTACTCCCTTTTTACAGTACTCAAAGTTTGTTAAGCCTGCTTTTGAAGACTTCATCCTCCCAACCAAGAAATACGCTGATATTATCATCCCACGAGGTGGTGATAATGATGTTGCAATCGACTTAATAGTTCAGCATATTCGTACTAAGCTTGGTCAACATGATCTCTGTAAAGTACACCCTAATCTGTATGTCATACAGACTACTTATCAGGTACCTGATGTGACCATAAATGTTCTCCAGTTTTTTTAAAGCAATTGTTTGTTGTTTGATAATCTCATAATATTGAGTGTAACATGCAATTCTTTCTGTATTTTTGTAGCATATATAAAATATTGACAGTTCAATGCTTCTTTCTCTCAGATACGAGGTATGCACACAATAATACGGGATGCTGCCACAACAACACATGATTTCATATTCTATGCCGATCGGTTGATTCGATTGGTCAGTATGAACGTGCAATTGACATGTTTTCTGTTGTATGAGTTCCCATGGTAGCTTGAATTTCACTGTGGAATATAGGTTGTTGAGCATGGTCTTGGTCATCTTCCGTTCAAGGAAAAGCAGGTCATAACTCCAACCGGTAAGTACTGTTGTTCGGTGACCATTCGTTTTCGCCCTTGTTGTTCTGATGTTACAAATTATCTCTTCAAATGCTGAGGATCTTGATCATTATTAGTTCTATTGAGATTCTGAATCTGTACTAGTATTTCTCCATTGAATTCAAGCCATATTTTTCGTAGTAATTTATTCTCCTGTTTTCAATGATAATGCACATGGATGTGCAATGTGGCACCTCATTCTGCTTTAAGTTGGTATGAGTTGCAGTGTCCTGGTTCGTTTTTTCTTTTATTTTGATATGGTGCATTTTATGATGGCACATGGCAACAAGCATCTATTTTTGTTGGGTTCATGTTTTTTAAAGTCTTAGCATACAGCTTATTGGATTGAGATTTTGAAAATATTCATCATTTGGTCCACCCTTTCTTTTCCCAAGCGAGGGTAATCGCCCATGTTTTCATTTTCACTGTAGCAGAATACAGACAAACTGAGGTAAATCTTGAGGACTTGTATCTGAATGACCTCACTATCTTTAAAAAAAAAACTAGCTGTTGCATTTGTGTAGGATTGTTCCTTTCCTCAAAATCTGTGCATCAGTATTATAGGAAAGCAAAGGCATGATTGCTACAAACATATAAATATATATAACAGGGATTATAGATTATTTACCTCCATAGCTCTGTTTTCTTGTAGAAGCATGGAGATACCTGCATTTGTTCTCTTCTGCTGTTAATTTATTTCTTTTCCCTTATGCATGCAGGGTCTGTTTACACTGGGGTAGAGTTCTCCAAAAGATTGTGCGGTATCTCAGTGATTAGAAGGTAAGCACTTCTCTGTGATATTTTGACCTTGTACTATCTTGAGAAGGTGAGATTCTAATTGACATCACAGTTGTCATTCAAAGAAAGTTGGAAAGGTTTTTATATTGTACCATGGTGCTATCATGTTTGTCAATGCTATGGTTATGTTGCTCCTTTGTTTTGGCTGATAGCTTGTGCAAAATGATAAAATGGAGCACCATGGCCATTTATTTACAAGTGCTGTACCAGAAAATATTGGGAACTTTGATTCAGTTTCCTTTAGCTTTGGTTTTTGGGCTTCATTCCTATAAACCCAATACTGCAGTAGAATTATCAAGTTACTATCAAGCATATGCTTTCTTGAGCAACTCATAATCTAGGATTCATTCCTTGTCATTGATCTCGTTAATAATGTGCATCATACATTTTTTAATAGAAATGCATAATTATATTCATTAATGCATGGATCCAATTAACCAATGTTGTCTGATCGGCCGATCGGACCTGATCGCCATGGCACCGATAAGGTCGATCAGGACGATTAATCGTCGATCAGCCCGATTAATCGAGGCTGATCGGTACAGTAGTGCGGTATAATTCTATATATTATTTAGTGTGCACCATAATATGCAACAATAGAGATATTACTTGAGGGTTAGATGGTACTTACCTTTTGAGGGAAAGAAACCCTACAAATAGTGGGTCGGCCAAACTAAAATTCTAAGTGACAAAAGATTTTCCAGGCTGGCCCAAAACATCCTGATCGGCCTGATCATTTGGAGCATCTGATCGGCCGATTGATCGCCCTTGATCGCCGATTAATCGGACGATCAGAGACCTGATCGGGCTGATCGTTTAGAATGCGCCGATCGAGGTCAGGGGACCGATCAGCCCGATTAATCGCGATTAATCGGACGATCAGATAACATTGCAATTAACCCTTAATTATTTTATGCAATTCCTCTCCAGTGGTGAGAGTATGGAGAATGCATTGCGGGCATGCTGTAAAGGTATAAAGATTGGGAAGATTCTTATTCACAGGGAAGGAGACAATGGCAAACAGGTTTGGTTCAATCTACTTTTGGCATTACTTGTTGGAGTTGGTCAAATTACTAAGCCCTTGATTACTTGCAGCTAATCTATCACAATTTACCAAAAGATATTGCAAACAGGCATGTGCTGTTGTTGGATCCCATACTGGGAACAGGTTTGTTGATGATTCTCACATATCATTTATGTTACCTAAATTTTGTTTTTTGTTCACACTGGAGCACTTCTGCCTCGCCAAGACAGCCAACCAATTTGGGGATTCTGTACTTCTGCAACAAAAGTAGTTTGGCAAGCATGTCATCTATGGTGTTACCAATATATCTCACTATCTCATGCACATAGTGTACAATCGTTCATTGTTTGTCTAGTGACTTGCTGAAACTTCGTGCACCTGCTCAACTGTTGGATATTCATTTCATCTCTCTAGTCTTAATACTCTTCATTATATCAGGAAATTCAGCTGTTCAAGCTATATCTCTACTGCTGAAGAAGGGTGTACAGGAAACAAATATTATTTTTCTGAATCTGATATCAGTAAGTCTACTGAAGTTCTGCCATTGGTTTTATTTATTCGAGTACATAGGTCATGTTATTTGCATGGGTTGCTCATGTGCTCTTTTGAAGCTCATAATCTCATGATTTTGCTACTCTTAATAGATATTTCATTTTTTTTCCTCTTACAAGATTGTGCTTTAGTGGAAGCTATTTCAGCCTTGCTAGGTTATAATCTTATTTACGTATTTTGGCCAATATAGATCCTACCCACTTCAGTACTTCACTGATACTGATCGAGTGACTACAGTTGTTAGCTAATGAGCATCTTTACTGTGTTGGTAACTTTTGTATCTGTTCTGCAAATTGCTGAACAGAAACGGAGGACACAGTGGATTACCATTTCTACAAGTTACTGTGACATACATGTTTTCCGTTTTCAGTGTAGTCTGGAAGCTGACTCATTATATCATCATTGATGTTGTACATGCTCTCTGTATTGATTTGTGTGACCTTCAGTGCTAGTGTGGCTGTTGGGACTTGAGAACCATTGAGCTTATCACGGAATCTGTCGTTGTCATTCCAGGCTCCCCAAGGTGTGCACGTGGTCAGCAAGAGTTTTCCAAGAGTGAAGATCGTGACATCAGAAATTGAGTTTGGTCTGAATGATGATTTTCGTGTCATCCCTGGAATGGGTGAGTTTGGAGATAGGTACTTCGGCACAGATGATTATCAGTCATCAACACCATTCTTTTGTGATGAGAAAAATCGTGTCAGGTCAGACATTGTTTTCTGTTCTCTACTAGAATGTCTTATTCTGTCGATCAGATTCAGATTCACGAGAAGCTATAGTAATCTTTTTTGCTAATCAGTTGTTACAAAACTCAATGCAGGCTTTTGTGAGCATTTCCAGACAGACATACAAGTCTTGCCGACGGCATCGTCCCCATTTTTTGAGAAATATAATTTTTACATTTCGAAAGTCCGTTGCCCATATATAAATGTATTCCTTAACCGAAACTATGTATCGGTTAACATTACAGACCGACCGATCTCATCTCATGACAAAATGGAGTAAATTCCGTTCTCCTTGTCTCCAGCTTCTGAGGGGGTAGCAGGATGCTGTCATCTCATTACGTGTCTCTACCTGTGACCTACTGCATCTCTTTCTTGGAAGCAAATTGCTTGTTTTTAGCAAATTCCAAGCGTATACTCTGACGTGGATGAGCATGATGTTACCTTGGGAGCGGTTGATAGCTTCCCATACCGATGCAGAGTACGTAACGAAGAAGACAATATAACAGCTTGCCAATTCACTATTCCCTTCGATTCGTTTACAAGACTCTGCATTCATCTATGTTTATACGCACACTAACATGCGCATCCCCCCTTAGAGTAAACTATTCTATGCGCTTTTCTCTCATAAGGTCTAAACCCTCTCTCACCTCTTTCAAAGATCCAAAACTCCTCTTTTAGTATGGTGGAAGGTCTCTTTCGCCGGTTAATTTATCCTTTGACCTTCCTCCACATTTCACCGTTGTCAACTCCCGTCTATCTGAAAAGAGCAGTAACACATAGGTAAAAATACAGTAACATGTTTTATAAAATACAATAACAACGTTAAAATATAAACGTCAAAATATAGTCATGACAGATCTAGTTTTTTAAATCACATTTTTTTAACTAATGTGGTGAAAACGGTTTTGAAAAATAATATAAAACATATGAGATATTTCTCTCTAAAGATTAAGAATATAATATTTTAGCTCTCTCACATGCATTAGCTATACTATAGCAACAGTATACAGTCATGATGTTACTGTACTTCTATCGTGATGTTACTGCAATTGGGTAACACACATGTTACTGGACGTATACCGCGAACTGCACTTCTATCACGACGTACTGTAACTGTGCAATAACCACACATATTTTATAGCAACATAGCATTATCATTACTGCACTTATAGATATTTCTTAAGATTTTGAATTTTAAACAACTTTATCTCTCACCTCATATATTATTTTTTAAAAACTTTTGTACCATATTGTTTGAAAAAATGTTTTAAAAAAGTAGATCACTCATGTGTATGTTTCGACGTTGTTACTGCAAATTAGTCGTCGTGTTGCTGCACAATTTCTATAAGGCGAGAGGTGAGCTTAGATAGACACAAGGGGAAGCCTATAAAGGGGTTGACCCACGGGGTTAGCCCTTTGACCAACCTTTAAATGAGGTGCGGATGGTTTTTAGGCCTTGGAAAAAGGGTGGGAGATGGGATGGACCTTGAGAGGCCTTGGAAGGAATGGGATGTAGAATAGTTTATATTAAGAGAGGTGCACGTATTAGTGTTGCTATATATATATATATTTATATATATATATATACATTAATATATGGACGAATGTAAACCCAAAATATCTTGTAATATGGAATAGATGGAGTACTTGATATGTCCATCAAATCATTTATACATATCATATAAGCCTCGACACCATACTATTTCATAAATATATCAATAGTTTGTGAACCTATACTCATACTCCGTTATGGAACCCTAGAAAAAATGGCTAGCTTTGTATTTTTATTAAAGCATTGACATTAAAATATAAGGTAGGGTATAATCATAGACCTAGAAACTTGGTATAGCTACATTATTATATTATCCGATCAAAAGAAGTTCGTTATACCTATCCCAACATCAACTAATTTGTGGTAACCCCTAAGAAAAACCACGTTGAAAATGTGCTACACTCATCACTAACTAATCACCTGCATCAAATTCTAAAACAACATACATATAGAGCAACAAATGAGTACATTATAAAGATAATGCATGAATGTTACATTGTTACTATATTAAGGAAGACTATTTATAAGTTCATTTTAGTATAATGCAAGTTTTAGTTCACAATACTTTGCAACGGAAGTTTATAAGACATTTCAAACATGTGCAAAATGTAAACTTAGTAGTATCATCATATCCTCCATTCTCATCAACATATAGCTCATAATAACATATAATCATCATTTCCAAATACCATTTTCATAAACATATTTTAAAAAACTCTATACTCAACAACCACAATCATGTCGCTCATGACCATAAGTATGGCTAATCAATTAGTTTTAACTCTATAGAGTGTGATATTTTGATTTACTCAAAATCTTGGAGTGAACATGATGATCATATTAGACAAGGTTTGGATGTGCTTAGCAAGAAGAATTTGTTTGCTAACTTTGAAAAGTGCATAGTTTATATAGAGAAGGTTGTATTCTTGGATGTGTTGTTTCAAGACAGTGAATTGAAGTGAACAAAATCAAGATGGAAGCAATCATGAATTGGCCAACCCCCTATATATGTATAGAGTTTGGAGAAGACGATATCGACTCGTCCGCTGAGGAGGTCCTCCAGGAACATGAAGAGTATGATGCCTTCACATGGTTTCAAGCCTAGTTCCTAAATTATGCATGTGGAATAAGTTAGTAGTATAGGTGTTGTACCTAATGCCTATTCGCTTAGTCGTTATCCATTGTTAGCTTCTGTTTAGTCACCGTTACTGGCTTTGCTTTTTGGCATGTGTTGCTAATATGAGGTTTGTCCATGATGACAACTTCTGTAAGAACTATTCTTAATGATGCAATAAAAGTGAGTGATGTAATGAAAGTGAGTTTACTTTGTTTCCACTATTATTTTGTATGTACCAGTCTGTGTATATCCTAGGACTGGTACAATATTGATATGTAATTGTGTTGATCCTTAGCTTATGTTAGCTCGTGTATCCAGCCAGAGGAGTTCGAGACATCACAATAAGCCATTGATTTGAGCCTTTAGTATAACCATATGTCCTAATGGGTAGGACATTGCCTAATAGGATTCTATAAGTCTTGGCAACTATCTATCCATACGGATAGATGATAGGTTGTAGGGTCAGCCAGGGGTACTTTCTTGTCTATGTAAGAAAAAGTTGACTCATGGGGAAGATAATGCTAGGGCAAAGTTTCTAAAAAGCTTTGTTATGGATTCCTTGGGCATAGTGTGACATTAATGTTTGCCATTAAAAGAATGGCGTGTATCGTGAGTAAAGTTATACAACCTCTATAGGGTGGTAACTTAATCTATTCGAATGATGGTGTCGGTGGTAATATGGACATTCTCGATGATTTCAAACGATGGTTAGTTTGCAAAAAACAAGTTATGAAAATTAAGTAGTGTACGGGTTAATCAATATAATTATGTAGTCTTGTGTGAATGGTTGGTTGGTAACACCCACTGAAGTTGCAACTATTGTTTATAGGTAAAATAGCCACGTTGTCTTTCTTTCTCAATAGGGCATTGCATTTTTTCCTTATATGTGCATTCGCGGCATACTCTACATATTCAACATGCAATTACCTGCAATTGTAGAGGGAAATGTTTCCACTGTTCTCGCATGAGTTCACCATTGAAGATTAGGACTAGGCCGTGTGCTCCATTTGACCGTTTGTGGCATGATAGATGGAGCTTCTACACATTTATTTCTTTTCCGTTACGCTCATATGTGCTTTAGGGCATGTATACCAACGTAAACATATATATATATATATATATATATATATATATATATATATAAACCAATACATGAAATTTTTCTTTAAAAAGTTGCATGCAGCTTAGGAGCACATACGTGATCAGTAGAAACGAAGAGACGACGACCAACCTATTTTTTTTCTAAAGTTAATAATGTCACGTAGGATAATTAATTTGACATAGATGTATATAAATAATCGGTGTCTTACCGTTGTACATGTCCTTATTATAAATCAAATGTAAATCTTAGCAACAATGCAATAGTATCATAGTTAATCTATTAATTGTTCTTAGCCATGCAGCGACACACGTGATATTGGCTGTTTTACTATCTATGGGCCGGCCGAGTCGCCAACCGCACCAATACCTATATATGGCCCCCGAAAGTTTAGGACGTACGGGTGTATATAATTCGCCATATTTTCCATGAAATTAATTTGCAGTGAGCGATGCGTGTAAATACACACACATATGAATATGATCATGGTGTTAGCTAGGGAGCAGTTGGTTGCAGTTGCACGCTGATCAGTAGACTCACGTACTCCACTAAAATTGTCCGCACTTACACCGCAAATTACGTCGTTGATCGCCGTCTTACTCATGGGCCCCACCTCCTTTCAATTCCGGGCACTAATAACAGAATATTAGAGGGTGTGGATTAGGTTGGCTCGCCTGTCGTCGTCAACGCCGTGCAGACATGCATTAATCTCCATTTCATTTACTCGATGGTTGCTTTGAAAATATTGCCGGTCCTCCGTCTTGTTGACTTTAATTTGCTGTTTTAGTTAAACAGTATGTGCTCCCTCCTGTTCCATGATTATTTATTATTGTGTTGGATAAAACTTTGGTCAAGCATTTAAAACGTTATCTATTCATAAAAAATATATACTTATTAGGGCGATTGTTTGACGTTTTCATGAAAAGGTCAAACAACATATTTTCAAATGAAAAGTAATTTATGATAATTTTTATCTATATATTCTTAGCGATCTAAAAGTCATGGCTAGAAAATAAACTATGGTGAAAAAACCCCAAAATCAACTCTTAATTTAAGATTAAAAATTTAAATTTTGGCTTATAACCATAAGCATAAACGAAAATATATGGTTGCATATTAAGAAGCTATGACAATATGTATAGATGAGTTATAAAAAGTAGTCCCTTCATCCTACAATACTTGTCATTATGTAGGTAGTTTAACATATATTAGGGTTTGGAAATAAAATATTATATTACATGCTTACTATTAGCAGTGAGTGAGTGGTTGACGGTATAATTATGAAAAATTTGAATGAGATGTGATTGATAAGACAACTATAATTAAAGATGACAACTATTTAGGGACAAATTTTGAATCCTATAAAGACAGATATTTTATGATGAAGATAGTGCTTTAATTAAATTAAATATTTATTTACTTTTTATATATTTTAATAGAAACACGGTTAAAGATAAATTAAGAAGGTCCTATGAACATAGTCGAGTGGCTTGTCATGCAACATACTGACGACGACGTTCCGTTGCACTCCATTGATTGGTCAGCAGACAAATCTGAGGTCAACGTGGAACAAGAGACCCGTGTTGTTGCTCTCCAAGACAAGTCATTCGACGTATATGTTTTCTTTTGCTTTTGAGTGTAATTTCCACTGCCTGTGCTTCCTTCTCAACTCTCTCAAAATATTTAATTTAAGATGAATTGATCCTCCCAAAGAAAAAAAATATTTGTGTTATAGATGAATTCAGTGACCATTGCTCCCAAAAATAATTTCCACGTGCATGCATTGATATATGTCTATTTAAAAACTGCTAGCGTATATATACGCCATCTCCATCCAAAAAAATCGTCAACGTATGTGTTCTTTTTTCTTTCTCTTCTGTACTTCAGCATTAATTGTAGTTTAGGTCAGCAATTATGGAGCTGGTTTGTACTATCTGCATAATTTCCCAGCTTTCCTAGAAAATGGATTAAACCGGCTGGCCTCAAGCTATGTCGCAGTGAATCTGTCATCATATATTACTTTTATTAATCACACTTTAATAATATGCTAATGATATTTTTCAATAAAATTTTATTGCAACATATGAATGATATGCTATTATACAAAATGGATATACATAGCCACCATAATTTCCCAGCTAACGGATGAATCTGTTTTTCCTAATAGAGTAATAAGATGATGGAAATATATACAATTACTAGACTCTGCAATAATTTCAAATACACATCTATATGTATTGACAGCACAACTAAAAGGACATGACTGGATATCAGCATAGGCGGAGCTACATAGACACGTATGGGTGCCTAGGAATCCGGTTCAAAAAATACTTGCTACGTCAAAAAACCAATTCTCCGGTTTCCGTGTCCAACGTTTGACCATCCGTCTTATTTAAAAAAATTTTAGGAAATTAAAAAAAATTAGTCACACGTAAAATACTATTCATGATTTACCATCTAATAAAAACAAAAATATCAATCGAAAAAAAATTAAATAAGACGAAGAGTCAAAAATTATAGGTAAAAAGTGAAAAATTGGTTTATTTTGGGACGGAAGGAGTATTAGCTATAATTCACCTATTTATTTCACATGTATAGTAAGTCTAAATTTAGGCAAGTACAGCAAGCAGCAAGCAAGTGATAACCCTTTCTTTCCGTTATAGCTCTGTCCTGAATATATATTCAAACGAAATTACCAAAGCATTACGATGTTTATCTCTTCAATAAGAAACACGTCGATTTTTGAAGTATCAACACCCAAAAACACATTGGCAACGTTCTTAAAAATCCAGAGCACGTCCGTACATGCTACGTGGTGTGGCTCGCCACGGGGCTTGCTCAGATGCCATTGCCCATATATCTTAGATTTGGATTTATTTTTGAGTTTTCTTATCGAAGTTCTTTGCTTTTAGGTTTTAAGAATATATTATTCATAAATTATTTTTTTAATTTCTATCTAATTTTTTATTCTCAACAAGGACGGCCACCTGGAACTTGAAGCGTTCTCAAATTTTAAACCGAACGAATAAATCAGTATATTCAGATGCTATCATGTTTCCTAGCTTCATAGTTATAAGCATTCATCTTTTATTAACCATTTCAATCAACAATATGGAGTTTTTTTTTAAAAAAAATCTTAACTGCTACTCTACCTTATACATTACAAAATTAAAGATAACTAACCGGATATAACTACGTCACACCCTATTGGACACACATAATTTACGCAAATCGCTTACGACATTACAGAACCAGCACTACAATAATATCAGCATGATTGGTCCCACCTTTTTTTCTCAGACAGCTAATAAAAGAAATAGAAAATGGAAAAAATCAAGAAAAAAAAACACAAGAATCGAAGGGAAAAAAGAAGAGCGCAGGGAGGAGAGAGACGAAGGAAGCCAAACAAAAACAATCAGAAGCGGACGAACAGCGCCACGGAATTCATCGACAAAAATTTTCATCGTGCTCGCCGAAAGCCGGCCGCTTTGAGACCATCCAAGAAACCAACCACCAATCCTCCCGCGACCTTTTTTTCCTCCGCCATTTTGAGCCACCGCCAAAGGTCGCCGTTTTCGTTTCTTGGCTTCTTTTTTTTCTGTCCTTCCTTTCGTTCTCACCGGAGGCCGGCCAAGAAATAGGGAGAGATTTTAAAATTTTTGTGGCCAGGACAGGAAAAGGGTGCGATTTGGGGGAGTTTTCTTGCGTTCTTGCGGCCGTGGGCGGCGCCGGTTTGGGATTTCCGGGTGCAGAGTTGGTCGGTCGGTCGGTTGGTTTCCGGCGAGCGAGGGGGGGAGGAAGATGCCGTCGCTTCTGGTCGACCGCGCGACGAACGACATGCTCATCGGCCCCGACTGGGCCATGAACCTGGAGATCTGCGACACGCTCAACCGCGACCCGGGGTGAGGAAGAAGAAAGATCATCCGTTCTTTCTTTATTTATTATATTCTTTTCATGCTGTGGTTTTTATTTTTTTCACTCTCGATTTTTACTGTTGTATGGTGGAGATGCCTCGTCGCGTTCGTGATATTGGAGGACGTAATTCTGTTGTTTCTCGTGTTTGTAACAGATTTTGTTCTTTCCTTTTTGGCGGTTTGGCTGATTTCTTCGTGCTGGTTTAGGGATTGGAGCAGAATGTTTGGTGACTGGAAAATTCAATGGTTTTGATCGATTCGTGGGTGTGTTACTGTTTGATCAAATGGTCCGTATTCTGTTCGTTTTGGATTGTCCAAAGCTTTTGAGTTGGGACTCCATGACGACAGATGATTTCTATGTGAAAGCTTGGACCTTGAGAGTTGAGACTGTTGATTTTTCAACAGCAACGTCTTAAACTCTTGATCTATCCTTGATTATGCGGTAAAAGCTCGGGAATCAACGTTTGCTCTTGAAATGATCAATTTCTGTTGTTCTCTTTGAGTTAGTTTCATGTAAAAATGGGATTGAGTTGAAGTCTTGATTTTGACCGTTTTTTCTTAGAATTTTGAATTTTTACAAACTTGATCAACAGTTAACATTTTGGTCAGTTCTGTGTGAAGTTTTACGAGAACTTCAATCTTTGTGAAGTTTCTCAAACTTATGTGTTCAAGATTATCAAAGCATATAATGACAATACTTCATACTGCTATATTCATAGGCAAGCAAAAGATGTCGTCAAGTATCTGAAGAAACGCATTGCGCACAAGAACCCGAAGGTCCAGCTTCTTGCTCTCACGGTGAGTATGAGTTGAAAAGCAATTTTTAGTGTTAGTTCTGTACATCGTACACATTTTCTTGTAGGCTTGTAGCAACACATGCGTGAGGATAGAACTTGGTTATTTACAAGCTGATGATAATTGTGTTGGGCTTTGTGTATTATAACTTTTAGGTAGTAACTGTCAGTTCTGTATGCTGCCTGATTGCCATTCCTGTTTGACTCCTGAAGAGGCTCCAAAGTAAGAATATTTCATGAGACAATAGAAGGAAGGTCCTTAGGTAGTTAAGTGGGCCCTGGAGACTTTTGTCAGTGACCACAAGATGCCAAAATCAGGAGTGTCCCGGCAAAAAAAAAATCAGGAGTGAATTATGATAAAATAGTTTGCATTCGTTGAGAAGAGAAAATGCAGAAATTGTGCTCTGATGTAGCGAGGGATCAGGCAAAGTCCTAGTTGAATGTCTTGTTCCTGGCAATGAATCTGTTTTTGTCTTGTATTTCTTGAGATTTCTGGTGCATGCAATTACTTCTAGTGTCTTTTACCTCCTGCTAAACTGTCATGCCATACTTTTTGGTATCCAAGATCCAACAGGAAGGACAAAAAAAAAATCTGTAGTGCTCTGAACTTGATAAGAAAAAATTTGTACATCCCTTTATTTGTACCCCAATCTTATTTCACTGTAACATCAACCAATTTTGTCAATAAAATGGATACAAGGTAGAGCATCTTCTACCTTCTTACCTCAAAAAAAAAAAACCCTGTTCCTGACCATATTTGTGAAACGGGAAACCACATTTAAGTTTTACTGAACTACAACATTGGTCTGCTTAATTCAGTTACTGGAGACGATGACTAAGAACTGTGGGGACATTGTCCATATGCATGTTGCTGAGAGGGACATACTTCATGAAATGGTGAAGATTGTCAAGAAAAGGGTATGTATGTACAGTTTCAACCTTAAAATTGTCTGCGTAATTATGAAGTCCTAACGCCTTCTTCTTTTGAGGTTTTAGCCTGATTTTCACGTAAAAGAGAAGATCCTCACTCTGATAGACACTTGGCAAGAAGTTTTTGGTGGGGCACGTGCAGGATATCCACAATACTACGCAGCATATCAGGAGCTCTTGGTATTGTTCCACTTATATCAAATATACTGTGATACTTAAATCTTGGATTTTATTTTTACATGTTAATTTTTCTCCTCAGAGGGCATAATCTCCAATAGGGCGAAGAATATTTACAATCTTTTAAGATAACAATAGAGTAATACAGCTTTCAAGCATGAAAAATGTGTGGCATGCTGTTTCCAAATAATATTGTAGTTCTAATATCAAACCATCGCAAACTAATTCAGTGACATTTCTGGAAACTTCATTCACATGGCAGCGTGCTGGGGCTGTATTTCCTCAAAGATCAAGTGGCTCTGTTCCAATATTTACTCCTCCACAAACGCAACCCCTACAAAACTATCCCCCATCTTTACGCGATGCTCAGCAAGATCAACCTGAATCATCAGTGCCTGATTTGCCTTCATTAAGGTATGACACTTCTTTTACATTACAACTAGTAGTCTACTACAATGGATGTGTCTAACTTCAGCACTCGTAAAATTTTGAAACCTTTGTTTTTCCATAGAAATTTGGTAATGATCATTTCTATTTCAATAGCCTGGCTGAAATTCAGAATGCACGTGGCATCATGGACGTTCTTTCGGAGATGTTGAATGCTTTGGATCCTGGTAATAGAGAGGTATTCCTAATGCATCTGGAGTAACTTCATCCTCATAATTATTAGGCCCAGAAATTTTTTTGGCTATTGGATAATTCAACATGGTTTCAGTAATCACATAATCTAACCAAAATAACTGGGATCATCTTCAACAACTCTGAAATCGTTCAACTCTGATCAACCTGCACACTGTTTCTTTATTTACTCATATTGGACTGTGCAGGGACATAAGCAAGAGGTCATTGTTGACCTTGTGGATCAATGCCGTTCCTACAAGCAGAGAGTGGTACAGCTTGTAAACAGTACCTCGTAAGTTTTTTGGAGGTCTCTTGGGCAAAAATGATCCAAAAATGTCAGACTCAGCTTCTGTATCATGCTTAGTATCTGTTGTTCAATTTAAATTCATTATTTAGTGTTGAAAATCGTATAGTCCTGCACGCAGGCGCCAATCAAGAGAGGGTGGGGCCAGTCGTGCATCATTAGTTTCTGTATCGTGCATCATATTTTCATATATAGCAATTTTACAGTCCTTAAGTAGTTACTGTGAGGTACCAAAATTTTATTATAAAATTTGGTACCTCCTAATATGTAGGTACTAGAAGACTGAAATTTTGATACCTCTTGATATTTTTTTAACAACTGTAAAATTTCTCTATCATATATTATGTAGTAAACTTTAGTCTGATGTCACCTGTTCAAATTAAATTCTTACTTTGTCAGTGCCTGATATTTTTCTGACTGCTTGATATGCATTATTGCCACCTAATTTCTTTTGGGAACTGTTTTCCCCACAACCAGAACTGTAACTTTGCATTCTGTTAGTTTCAGGATTTATTACCGTGCATCTATTTTGTATCCACTAGAGGGGCTTCTTATTTCGTATACTCAATTGTGACAGGAACGAGGAGTTGCTCAGCCAGGGCCTCTCTTTGAATGATGATTTGCAGAGGGTTCTGGCAAAACATGATGCTATTGCTGCAGGCATAGTCGTTAAGGTGGAAAAACCAAAATCTCTGCAAGCCCAAATTAACAGTACTTCGCCGGCAAATCCAGGGACTTCGAAAGGAGCAGTTGAAAGGTTTACATGTCATGACAATAATTTGTTTCTTCAAATCATTCCAAGATATTCTACTAGAAACATGATATGAACTCTTGGAGCTTGCAATAAAATGTGGGTTTATTTTGATCATATATTTCTCAGTAGTACTACAGACAGTAAACCGCCTGGGATTATCTTTTTCCTAATAGAAGTGTATTTTCTCCTAACCTTTTGTCTTGTTTTCCATTATATTCAGGTCTTCAGGGACTGCAAGTGCCAGCAACAAGCAGTTAGCACTTCCAGCTCCTCCATCATCTAGCGGTCCAAAAGCTCCAGCAGCACCAGTTCCAGTTATCGACCTTCTTAGTGGAGATGATTACATCAAACCTGAACCTGCAAACTCCCTCGCACTTGTTCCTGTCACAGAATATTCAGCAGCAGATCAAAATGTGTTAGCCCTTGCAGACATGTTTGAGCAAATTAGTGCCAACAAAAGCAACCATAACCTTACTAACTCTTTGAATCCGTTGAATCCAAATTCAAATTTCCCTGCATCACAAGCATATTCTGCTCCAATGCAACCTGCTCTGCCTCAGCATCCAATTGCTTATTCTAATGGGGCTACATCCAATGCCATCGTACCATACTATGGTAATACATTACACTTGAGGCTTGCTGATATTCTGCAACATAAAATCTTCACATTAAACAGGAGTAAATGGTTATTATTTCTTGTAAAGATAGGTCAATACATTACAATCAACTACACTAGCTTTTTGAATATACTACCTCATGCGAGTAAATGCTTTGTGGAATATTTTAGCTCTAAAACTGTCTGCACCTCTCATCAATTTTTCCTTCAAAAAAAAAAAATCTCCGTGGGCATTTCACAATCTCTTATTGACTGGTGCAGATGATCAAAATGGAGACCTTCCACCACCACCATGGGAGATTCAACAATCCATGGATAACCCATTCCAGGCCGGCCGGGTGGCATTGCAACCAGGGCAACCTGTAGGGATACAACCCCGATCAACCCAAGCTGGTCAGTTTCAGTTTGGGCAAGATTTTATGCCATCACAACAAATGGCAAATGGGCAACTAGGAGGAATGCAGCTGCAACAACCACAGACCATGCCGAATCTTCAGTATGGAGGGATGCATCCTTCGATGCAAGCCAATCAAGGAGGAAGCATGTACTCCCAACCAATGTTTGGAGGGCAGTTCTATGGAACCCATCAGCAGCTGTATGCTGTTCAAATGGCTGGCTATGGATATGGCCAGCAACCTGGAGCTTACTACATTCCAAATGCAGCGTATGCGTATGTTAGTGCAAATGAGCTTACCCAGAGAATGAATGGGCTTTCAGTTCAAGAAGGCAATCCACATGGAGCTGCAATGGCATCCAGACCTGAAGATTCACTCTTTGGTGATCTTGTTAGCATTGCCAAAATGAAACAGAACAAACCTGCAGCTGGCAAGGTTGGTGGCTCATAAGGATGGGTGACTAGACACATGGTTTCACCTCTTTTGCAGCAGAAAAGGCTTTTCCTGACAGTACATAATTCTTTTCTGTTCTTAAAGACTCATAATACATAATCCTTATTGCCACTTTTTGTGGGTCGCAAGAAGGCAATACTGTTGGAAAGTAGTTTCTGGCACTTGTTGATTTTAAGTTCGTTTTTCAGATAGAATTGTAGTGATATATATTGGAAAGTAGATTGAGCCTTGAGATGCATCTAGTGCCTCATGGCAAGGACGCTTATATATAAATTTTTAAGTCATATCATAATCATATTGGCATCATCAATAAATATTCTTCTGTACAAACATTTGACATGTCTTCCCTTGTGCGTGGAACCTAAAAAATGCTTGCAATGTTCCCAGGGTCGAAAAGAATAATGTAGCTTCTTACATTTTTTCCCTTTTTTTTCGGGAGAGAAGGACGCGGAGGCGGTGGCGGTGGAGGCAGGCGACGAGGAGAGGGGCAGCGACCACCGGTGGTAGAACCATGGGGGCAAGAGTGGAGGAGGCCACACCTCTCCACGCCGTCCTTATCTCCGCCAGCGAGAGGAGGGAGGGAATACAAGGGAGATGGGGTTAGAGGACGAAGAAGATGGGACGGAGAATGACATGTGGGACCCACCCATCATTTATTATTAGGGATAATTTCGTTCATGCCCTTGTTTCAGATTCTAATATTGATTTTGCCCCTCTTTTTTAGGGTTTTTTTTTTGCTCTTCTTTTTTTTGAACCGAATGAAAGGGTTGCCCCTGTTTTGGATGGCTGTTAGGTTGACTATTAGTTGACCAACATATTTAGATTAAAAAATAAAAAATTTAATTCCTGAAATAAGTAATGACCACCTTACCCCTGTTAAGACTAAAGGGGACAAGGAGTGGCAAAAAGCGAAGGGGAGAGAGGGCTGGATCTGGCCGGCGACCTGTGGGCAGCGGGCTGTGGGCGTCGGCGGGAAGGGAGGCGTGACGGCGGGGTGGGGGTGCGCCCACGGTGGGCCTAGTTGCAGCGGGCGGCGAGGAGGGGGGCACGACGGGGGCCACCAGAAGACAGCCACCGGGCCAGCGCCTCGCCGGTAGAGCCGCACCTCCACCGACTGGCCGTGAGGGCTCGCCATCGGCTCGAGCAGCGGCGCGGTTAGTGCCTCTGTGGCCGAGACCACCACCTCGTCGCGCAGCGAGGAGGGGCCGGCGCGCCTTGCTGCGGCGGGGCGGCGAGGAGGGGGCAGCGAGGAGGGGGCGCTGGAGCCGCTGCTAGGAGGGCTGCCTCGGCTTCTCGAGCTTCCTCGGCTCGGCGCTGGAGTGGCTGCTGGTATCTTGACGACGACGAGGAGTGTGAGGTAACCATTTCCTTCCCCTTCCTTTGCTTAGTCCAGTACATTCATGGGGTAGGGTTTATGGAATTTGTGAATTTCCTAGGAGAGCATTGTGCTGAAAATTGCTAAATATTCCTGGAATGCAGATGTATTAAAGACTAGCCATGGAGGAAATTAGGGAGATGGAAGAAATTTGGTATGGTTGTCTAGTGTTGTGATAATTTGGACTTGTAATATGTGGGACACTTTGAGATGGTATGGTTGTCTGTTTTTGTAATATTTTGGACATGGTAATATGTGGACTAATTTGACATGATATGGTTGTCTATTTTGTGATATTTTCGACATGGTTATATGTGGACCAATTCTGTGATATTTTGGACTTGTAATATGTGGAAATACATGATAAAGTTTGATATGATATGCTATATGTAACTGTTATTAAAATTGTATCCAATTTCTGATAAAAATCTGTCAAATTTTTAAAAAAATTATAAGTTTTCAAACATGTGATTTGAATTAATAATATATTGCTTTAGTATTTTTCTAGGATTTATAACGGAGGGTAACAACACAAATGACTAAAAAAACAAGGGTAAAAGTGATATTCTCGTGAAAGGGTAGAGAGTCCTTTAATATATCATTTAACGTCGTTAGTACAGCCATCCAAAACAAGGGCAATCCTTTCATTCGGTTAAAAAAAGAGGGACAAAAACAAAAACCCTAAAAAGAAGAGACAAAATCAATATTACAACCTAAAATAAGGGTTGAAACGAAATTGCCCCTTATTATTATTGTGTGAAACCAACATGTGGGTCCCATGAGCTTTATTATTTTTCCGGATCAAATTGCCACATAAGTGCCACGTCAAAAAGACCAAGACAAATTGACCATGTAGGTGCCACGTCAACTAAAACCACTCTCCAAACCACCATGGGGCCTATATTACACCAGTTTTAACAATTGAGGGACCCATTATATCTGGTTTTCCACTTAAGGACGAAAACTGGATACGTTGATTAATCTAGACAAAAACTGGACACATAAGTTAAGTTAAGAGAACTCAAATGAAGTTATTCCGCAACCCGCTACGGCCAACGATTAATCTGTGGCCTACCTATTTCCCATCAAAGAATTTGGCCCACCGAAAGCAACAGGTAAAAACGGCCCATTTAATTCAGGTCAACGAAATCAACCTGAAGGCCATGTTCACAGGAAAAACGGCACATTTAATTCAGATCAACGAATTCAGCCTAATGCTCACGTTCTCAGGGGGAAAAAACACAGAGAACTTCAGACACCAAACAACTAGCAACACAAATGAAGACTTACATGGTTTCATCTATCAATGATCTAGAAAAGCATAACAAAATATTCCCTGGAACTGCCATTCATCGATAGCAAAACATGAAATAAGGCCGCTTACCGATAGCCGAGCTTAGATTTTCTCAACAACAACAACAACAACACACACAAAAATAAAAAAAGAAAAGAAAAAAAAACATTGGAGCGTCGTAAGGTGTCTTAGGCCATCTTCAACGGTGACACCAAGGGCACCACTTGAAAGGAGATCAGACGAAACACAAACCCTGAGGTTTCGCAAGGGCATTGCTTTTTAACGATTTTATGAAGGAATGGTTTGTAGGTGAGCCGAAATTGGGCAATGCTGAGTTTCCAATCCTAACAAATGTCAACAGCCCACAGCAGCAAACTACATGCTGATAATAGTAGTACATAAAATACCTCGTCGAATGATTAAATTGTATAGAACATAAAGAACAGGAGGCCCCATCGTTTGACAAATAGTAGCTGAATGTTGAACAGTCAGGCCTACCTTTTCTGCATGTGCTATTTACATATTCTGGTTATTGAACATGTGAAACAAGCCAACTTAATGGAAGAAACTCCGTGCATGAAAGAATTGTTGGTATGTAACAGCACCTTAATAACATACGGGGGTCAGTTCCTGATCCTGTAGGAGAACCTCTTGTTAGATGAACCAAAGGAAAACATAGGCAGGTGAACTAATAATGCCATGTTGAAAGACCATGTTTCAAGAAGCAGGTAGTGAGCTAAATGGAGTCAAGCATGCAAGACTAACTCCAAACACACGACATGACAGCTGTAATGTTCATAGTTACATGCTTACATCATATGAGACCACTGAACAGCAAGGTTAAGTAATGAAAAAGATAAAGAGATGGCATATTGAGATTCTGACCTGAATGTTCAAAAAAGAATGGTCAATTTTGTCCCTACAGTGATGTCGAACCATTTAGTGATTTATTCACATTGTAGTTCTAAACTTGATCTTCACCATAATATGGTTGTCAGTTGCACCGCGTGACACATAACCAGGTTCGTTTCGTCTCTAGCAAACCTTCCTCAGAGATAGGGATATGCCACTGACCTTTCTCAGATTCCTGAGTTCAGATAGAATAGATGGAATAATCATGAGGTATGCCCAAAAACAATAAAATAAAGGCTATATGTAACAGACTGAAGGCTTTAACAGCAATGATCTTGTATGTGCTTAAATAGACTAGTCCAGGCAATTCTTGACAATTGAGGGTTAAATCTAGAACCACAGATATTACAATTAGTTAATTTTTCAGTCAAATATTATGGTATGTCTACAACTCTACATGGCACCAAAATATAATATTAATTCAACAGCTAAATTCAAACCTGAATTACAACTGAGCAAGGAGGCGGCATTTGAAGTGTGGCGCAGCTGTCCTCAAAAGTGAAGCGTACCTGTTAGCAAAGATGGCACCATAAAATGAGGTCTGTTCTCAATACACAATGATCTGTAGATGTATTGAAATGTTCGTGCGCACATGTATATTTGCAGTGAATCTTACATAAAACAAAATATTTCTCATGAAGTTTCAGGGGAAATCTATGTAGCATGTTAACCCTTCATAAGTTGTTTGGCATTGTGATCTGTTCTCAATTTTCTTAAAAGATATAAATAAGTATCACGAAATGGATCCACACCTGATGCCTTTCCTTCCATTTGGGGAAGAAATCTCTTTCCAAGAGTTGAAATGTATGGTCTCTCATTTCATCGTTGGTAACTATCAAGCATTTGCATTTGATAGCAGCATACAACCAGTACCTGAACTATATGCCCAAGATATTACATACTGCACCAGAACATCATACAGACCAAGATTTTCAAAACTTCAGCTGTGCAAGGCAAATAACTAAAACCACTCTTTCTAAGGAGCAATTAATGCTAATCCATGGTTTATAAGAAAAACGTTTTTTTTCACATTAATATGCAAAACATTATGACAATGGAAAATCAGATATATCCTAAATAGACTATTTTCAATCCTCAGGAGGATAGTTGCTGTACAGCTTCCTAGGGCATGTAAAAAGCTTACCAATCATCATTTGAGCCAGTAGGGGTTGCATAAATAGCATTAGATTGCTTCCACTTCTCCACCAACTTACGATTAGAAGGTTTTTGCATACGCTCTCCTGTGAGATGTCTGTTATGCACAACTATCAATGGGAACTTTCTCGATTGAAATCTTTGCCGCATGACATCAGCAACAATATTAATCTGTCCAGATAAAGAAGACAAATTAACAAAACATAGAAGCCAGGTATTTAAGATATATGTATATATTTTCACTGGACAGATATATCATATATGTATATATAAGCATAAGAAATATTTACCACAATACACATGCCTTACTCAAGGAAAGATGCTTGTGACTATAAAGGCCAACATTGGCACCATCCACAACTGCGTCAAAAGGGCCATGCTTTTCCAACCATTTCTGAACATAGAAAATATATGTGAAAAAAGTCAAGATAAATGTTTCATGACAGAAATGATAACATAGACTACACAGACCATTGGAGACAGATCTAGTTATCACAATTCACACGTAAGAACTATTTATGATTTGCAGATGAAAATTATTTTTTCCAACAAAGAGGCTGCAAGCGAGCTGAAAATTAATTGCAACAAAAATATATTAAGATATTGTGGCTTACATCATTTTTTTTTTCTAGTTTGCACAATGCTTAATAAATTAATGCTCAGTATTCACAAAATATACAAAATGAGATGGAAAACTTATGTTTTTAGTCAGTTTATGATTGGATAGAATTCTGAGAGTACATAATTTACTCACTATTGAAAACACATCTATTTTTTATCCTTTCCATGCTGAAAACCATGGCCTCAATCTACACTTTTGGAAATATTTAGTGTAACTTAATCAGGGCATAATATTGATGACATGTATTGATAAGTGCACAACCTAGTAAAAATAACGTTACGGTGCTCAGAGATAGATGACCTGAAAGTTCTCAAAGTTTGATCTCCTCTCTCTTTTTATAGCTAATTTAGCCACCAATGTGGCAAAATCTTCTGTTTCTTTTGGATCAAGATCTATAATATCCAATTTCTCTCCACAAGCAAGGCATACACCATTACTGTCGATGTGTGAGTGTGATATGGTCCATTTACCCCTTCCTAACCATCCCAACCCATGCCATCCCCCACCATTGTTCTCTATAGCTTTTGTTATAACACCTGCATCCCATTTTCTCTTCCCCACTTTAGATGCTGTTGTGCTCCTAAACCAGGCCTCAAGTAGTTTAGCTGTGTATGGAGATACTTGTCTGACAGTAGTCCTAAACTTATGCAACAAATAATAAACCCTGTCTCCTTGACGTGTGGCTACACTAGCCCTGAGAAGTGTCTCCAACTCAGGCTCTTCAAGTCTGACACCAGACTCCAACATATGTGCTTCCACTTCAAATGCTTTGTCAATATTGCTGCTATTGCAGAATGCTGTCAAAGCAGGACCGTATGACCGCAACTTTGGCGCAATACCCTGATCCTTCATTTGCTTCACAATATCAAAGGCCATGTCACCGTTGCCCATGGACATTGCCATACGAGCTACTGCAGTCAGGGCCGCCTCGCTCATGGGAACTTTCTCTTCCTCCGAGCACATCTTCTCAAATATCTCAAACCCTCGAGTTCTTGCATACTCCCTCAGCTCATCACTCACTGCAATTTTACTTGGTTTCTCCACCACACCATCATCTGAAGCAAACAAATTGATCTTGCTTCCCTCCTGATCCTCGGAGAGACCTTCAGACCGTACATCATTGCCTTCCGAATTCCCCACGCTTTCCATGGACGACGAATCTAATTGACCAATACTAGCAATCCCACTACCGGCATTGCCACTTTTCGCCGGCTGCACGAATCCAAGCGCCGCAGAAGAACACAGATAGAGGAGCACGCCGTAGTGGTGCTGCCCCATTCTGATCCCTTCCTTCACCGCGGAGTCATACAGGCTGATAGCCCCCATCACGTCTCCTCTCTTTGAGCACATGTCGAGCTCGACTCTCAGCTTGCCTTCGTTCGCACTGGCCTTCGCTTTCTTCTTCCCCTTCTTGCCGACGCTCCCACTAGCCCCCTTCTCGCCTCTACCGAAATTTCCAGCTCCAGATCGCCGCGCCGGAGTTTCGCCTCTCGCCCAGCGCCTCCCCTCCCTGCCGCGCCCACTGAGCTCCCCATCCCTCGCCTCCCCTCCCCGACCGCCCTTCCCCTGAGCCTCCCCGTCGGCGGCACGCTCCCCGCGCGCGGGCCTGTCCTCCCCTCTCCTCCACCGCCCCGCGCCGCCGCCACGGCGGGCCCGCCCCGCCGCGGCGGCCTCCCGCGCCACGCCGCCGACCTCGGCTCCCGGGGTCGGAGCCCTGCCGTCTCTCCGGGGCACTACGTCGAGCACGTCGCGCGCGCGGCACGGGGGAGGCGGGAGGAGACACCTGAGGGCCCGGGACGACGAGGAGGCGGCGGCTGGTAGGAGGAGGAGGATGCCGGTGGGGAGCGAGGGAGGGGTGAAGATGGAGGGGCGCCATGGTTGGCGCGCTGCCATCAGAGCGGGAGAGGGCGGTGGTGGGTGAAGGTTTTAAGCGACATCCGGAACGAGCGGGGATAAGGTTTATATGTACTTGTTGTGTATACTCACTCCATCACCGTTGCATACGAACACGATCTAAATATATCTTTGTCCAAGTTTATTATACTATCATACGTTACATTTAATATTTGGTTTATTTTTCTGAAACTACTATTACTCTATTTACTTTTGGCATTATTATTTATACAAATTTATTTAAAAATAACTAAAAAATCTGATAACTTAGAACAGAGGTAATATTTCGGTGGTATCAGCTTGTCAAGTGATGTCACTATTAACGAAAATTCGCTCTATGTACAGAAACTTGACACCAAAAATAAACTAAATTTGTTATGATATAACTTTTTATAAGTTACTAGATATCATGGGAAAACTTGGATAGTCAATTTGCTTTCGAAGCTGCAATCCACAGTTGCAAATGCGGCATATGGGCCAAGATTTTGTTGGACGAAGACAGGTAGTTCACTCATCGATACAATCTAATTATAGTTTTAGGATACATGAATGCTTAAAAGAATCACCGCTAGACCTGAAAATTATGAACTTTAAACAAGCATAACCATTGTGACTGCTTGAAACAGAAAACGTTTCATGTTTCCGAACAGAAATTCAACTCGTTATAAAGTCTCATATAAAATTCATGTGTTGCAGATGTACCTCTATTGGCTTGGCTTGATGTTAATTGGGGAATAAAAGAAATTTAGGCACACAATTATCGGTGTGAAACAGGGCTAAAAACGGATCAAAAACTAGTCTTTTGAATGTTGTTTTGAAAATACTTTTTGGGAAATCGGAATCAAAATTATAAACCTAAAAAATGAATATTATCAGATACGTATATGGAGAAAATATGTATCGAAAAAAATACGGTAACAAATATTTACGAGAATAGAAAAACCCAATTCTCAACATATAAACGGGCATGGTCACACATAGTCTGTTTACACAGAAATAATTAACTTTTTTATCACTCTTTGTAACAGATTTGTCACTGAACCACGCAAGAACTCACATGTCATATGCAGCGAGTTTAAAAGTACAAAAAAAAAAAAAATCCCCCCCCCCCCCCCTACTCGTTAACACGAGACTAAATCAGGTGAGGCCAAATAATAACATCCTACATAACACACATTCTACGTTTCCTCTTCCCCGTGGCTGCCCGCTCCGATCCCACCCGACGACGGCGCACCGTCGCTCCCCTCCCCCACCCGACGCCGGCGCAGCCTCCATCCGCCGCCCCCTCCCGCGCCCCTTCCCCGTCCGCTGCCCAGCCGGCGCCCCCACCCGCCGCCTCCCGACGCCGGCCGTGCCCTACCTTCCTCCTCTCCGGTTAGCCCCCATCCCCGTCCTGTATCTGTTTGTATATGTGTGCCTGTATATGTTGATGTATATATTGGCTATTGGGATTTGAGATGGCTGTGTGCTTGTATGTGCTGATGTATATGTGTGCTTGTATATGCTGGTAGCTTGATTTTTTAGCCAATCTTGAGATGGCAAAATCGAAATCAGTACATGCATGGGTGGGTGGGGGAACAAATTAATCAAAGCTGTGTTGGTGCCGCTATAGAACGATTTGAGGGCAGTCTGTAGAAGTAAAAATATTGGACCATTGAAGGGCCTTTTTCTCCATATTTTAGATTGTTATGTTTTAATATTTTATTTTATGTTTGAGCAGCTGATATATTGCCGGAACACTACATTATGTTTGAGTAGCCCATTTTTGGACTTTCTTTAAACGAAGTTTTTGCCATCATTATTTGTAGTCTTTCAAACAATGGAAACTCCGGGTAGCAGTAGCCAATGCGAACAAGATGCAAATCTACTGTTGTCTTGTGGGGCTGTTATGTTGCATACTTGCATATGTTGTTGGCGGGTATACCCACCTCTGAGTGGCGACTCACCATGAGGCCGTGTGTGAGCAGTGTGGGTGTGCTGAGCATGTGCATGGCCATGCGTGCATACAACCAGGCCAAGAGCTGCACTGCCAGCCAGACTCAGCATGGGTGTGTGAGGGTGCTGGCACCCAGGTCCTGAGGTGGAGCCTGATGAGGACAAGATCACAAGAAACATGTTTTGCCTGGTTTCTTGCTTCCTTCCTCCTCGGCACGGTAGATTGGGCAGCCAAGCCAAGTAGCATCCGCCTTCAAAAACAGAGCAAGCAGTATAGGGAAATTCTGGCACTTGGGATCTATCTGATCACAATCTGGTAGCAAGAGCAAGGTCTTGCAGTCATTTTGCTTGGCCAACAAAATCAGTAAATACTAAAATAGGAACAAGGGCATGATAGGGGAGTGGTATGTGTAGAACTTCTGAACAAACTTGGTCATAGAGATTGGAGGTGAAATATTGCACTACTATTTGTTGTCATTACTGGAACTTTGGTGGTATAGATGCAAATTTCTCTTAATAGTAGTACTAAAAGGAAGCAAATTTGCAATAGACCTTTTTGGGGCAATGTGCAGAGTGGAACAAGGTCAGTTGCAACTTGAGGAGAAGCAAATGATCAACCTTCCCTTGAACTAATAGGTGTAAGGAGGATTGCACATTGGTTGGGATGTCAAGTACATTTTTAAAACTACAATGGTGTGTCAAGAGGATTGCGCGTTGGTTGGGATGTCACGTACATTTTTAAACCTGTGTGTTAGGAGGATTGAGCAATTGTTGGGATGTTAAATACATTTTTAAAACTACAATGGTGATATATGTGGACAAGTGACATACTTTACCTGTATTGCGACTTAGGTAAAAGAAAGCAATATGGTACTTTTCAATATTTATGATAATACTATCCCTGAGCATACTTTGTTGTCTTTCAAGCAGACAAACCAGGTTTAAGATGCCATGCATTTATGCACTCTGTAGTAACTAGTTATGTCAATCATTTGGCATGGTTTTCCATTTCCTGTCATGTCTCACAATGTTACGATTTGATGGCTTGTAGATCTTGAAAGCATCCTCTATGTCATCATATGCCATATCCCTCCCAGGGGCTGTAACCAATCATGCACCAGCTAGGAGATTTGGAGGTAAATAATTGGCTTTAATCGTTTACATTTGTTAACTTCATAGGATCATCCATGAATTTCTGTCGTCACCTTTGGTATCATGCATGATAAGCTGATAGCTATACGGTAACTGGAATTTATTTTGTTTTGGGCTTTTGGCAGGTGGTGCATTTATTCTAGTTGCTTGGTATCAGTTTTCAAAATAAAAAAATAGATATTGTTTTACTTTCAAAAAAAACCATGGAAAAAATGGAATTTGCCCAGTATTAATTACTACCTCCGTCCCAAAATATAACTTCCGGCAATGTATACTATGCACTAATTTGCTATTCCATTTGTTGCTGCGGTCTATGATTGCTGCTTATGATAAGTGGGTCTGGGCCATCGTCACCCAGTATGAATTTAAGAAACAGTAGTGGAAAGGAATATGTTTCCTTGATGGTTAGCCTTTGAGCTACTTTAGGTGCAATGTAGGGATGAGTTATATTGGAGTTGGTCTACTTTTGGTTTTTCTGCCATATCTTTATTTTCTTTGTTGATCAGTCATTTTGGTTTTGTATGATAAGTAAATGAGATGTATGACTTTAAGGATAATTAGAATTTACTAGTTCCACTGCAGCTCAAAACTGAAGTTTGATGGGGAATAGTAGATATTTGGTATATATTAATAAAAATATGAATGCATGGACCTTTTGTTGTTTTGCACTAGTTTGGCCATTATCTTCTTTCAAGGCACTCTTGAAAAAATACTCTCACCATGTTTCACAATTTCACAATATTTGTTTCTCCCTTACTCATTGTTACTACAAGTATCTTTGGCCCTCTTCTCTTTTCATTGAACTGTGCTGCAGCTAAAAAATTCCATAGAATGTGAATCTGTAATACCTCATTACTTCTTAAATTCATATGTATTTTTTACCTTCTCTCAATTCTTATGCTCTAATAGTGCACGAAGAAAATTTAGATATGGTAGCATCCATGTGGACTATGCAATATAGCTGCTCTAGCCTACAAATATGGCAATTGACAAGTACTCTGATTATTACCTGTCTGCCTTGTCTTTTTACTATCTGAATCTACCATTGAAGAAGGCTTATGAATACCTTGCTCTCGGCAGGTTCACAATTTCAGACATCTCAAGCTGTCTGCATCTCATTTAAAAGGGAAGTGTCTGCTAAAGCAGTGTTAAGAGTAAGTTGGAATATTTCATGGATTCGTGTCTGCTTCAATCTTCTTTCCAACAAATTTCAGTCTTCAATCTTACTGTAAACAAAATTGAATGTTCATTGTTTGGATAACTTATCATGAGTTTATGACATGAAGCCATCTGGTCAATAACCAAATAGGCCTTTATCACCCCTTCTTAATTATATGTTATAAAGATCTGGCATTAAGTCATGAACGTTTTGATTATATTTTTTTCATTTAAAAATATATTACATAGCTAATTTAAAATATATATTGTTATAAATAGCTGCCAGTAAGTCAAGAACCTTTTATGTTCTCTAATATCCAATGCCAATTTATCTCTATTAGAGTAGCTAAATTTCTTTTAATCGTCAGCCTCAGGTAAAATTAAGTGATACTCCCTCCACTTATTGCTAGCTTGATGTACATAAGCCATTTGAAGTTGTGAACCTTACAATATACTGAAGTCAGCTTGTTATGTACTGATGAGTGTAAGATTAATGCGATGATGTCAAATTGAATTAGGAGTAACTATTATGAAATATGAATGTTAAAAATGGTTTAGTTCAAAATCCAACAGATTAGGAATTTACCATGCTTTATTTCCTAGCTACTAATCATGGTATGTGCATACCTGTAAATATAAGGTGCTTTGAATTGTTAATTAGTAGAAACAAATTACATCGGTACCACTAGAGTTCTGATGGATGGTAATAAATACCATCAAAAATACCTTTACTCCTCACATCTCTTAGGCAGCTTGTAGTAGTAGTGGCTGGTGGCAGCATTTGTAGTGGTGGATGACGCTTGGTCAGTGGAGCAAAGGGACCTGGCGGTGGTTGAGGCTCCAGAGCACCTGCAGCCTAGCTTAGAACCCCAACTCTGAGTGGCGACTCGTGTGTGCACAGTGTGGCTGTGCTGACAGGGGACTGTTATGTGTAGAACTTCTGAACAAACTTGGTCATAGAGATTGGAGGTGAAATATTTCACTGCTATTTGTTGTCACTACTGGAACTTTGGTGGTATAGATGCAAATTTCTCTTAATAGTAGTACTAAAAAGAAGCAATATTATCCTTGGTACATGGTGAAGTTCAATGAATAGTATATGCTCTAAATTATTCATGATGCTTACCTTCAGTTATTGAACTACAAAACTGATAAAAGGGAAAATGCTAGCTTGCTTATCTGCATACTTCACTGTCAGATCTCTTCATTGACTGCCTTTTATTTTGTGCCAACATGTTTTACAGCAAAGCATAAGATGCAATGCTACTCAGACCCAAAGTGCTCAGCGGAAGTCCTCAACTGCAACTGTTAAACGATCCGACCCCAAAGGTCGGCATCTAACTGAATGTTGTTCTATAGGTGGCAGGAATGCAATTGCTTAATTTCACTTTCTGTTCTTGTGGACTTTCAGGAAAAACTCAAGCGCCTAAATTGGATGATGGGAGTGGTGGGTTCCCTCCATTCCGTTTCGGCAAAGGTGGTGGCGGCGGCGGAGGTGGTGGAGGCGGCAGCAACTACTTCGGTGGATTTCTTCTCTTCACCTGTGTGTTGCTCCTAGATTACCTGAAGGAGTTTGAGAGAAACCTGTCTGCTCGAAGGCAACGCGCTGGAGATGATGCAAGCAATGAAATGCTCCAACAATAACTATTACTCGTGAACACAGCTCCCAAATACTGCCGTAGAGTTGCATCACTGACTCTAGTCGGTGAAATGCTCTCAAAGACTGGTTGTGTACTGGAAAAAGTGAATCTAGTACTCTAGTCGGTGTGAAATGCTTGGAATGTTGAGAGGTGACCCTTTTTTGAACGTTTTTCACTTGTTTTTTTTTTTTCTGTTTGGAATTGGTTCACGGTTGGTCAAATAACTCAAAGATAGTGTAGCAAATGTTGGAAATTTGCCAGTCATCTGCTGATGAGAACTCGTGCAACCTGGTTGTGTACTGGAAAAAGTGAATCTAGTACTCTAGTCGGTGTCAAATGCTTGGGAATGTTGAAAGGTGACCCCCTTTATGAACGTTTTTTTTCACTTGTTTTCTTTTTCTGTTTGGAATTGGTTCACAGTTAGTTAAATAACTTAAAGATAGTGTACCAGATGTTGGAGATTTGTCAGTCAGTGGGCGAAGTTCACACTGAATTTCTCATATGGAGTCCTGGAACTTCTGAATCTGAAAGCCCTCCATGACCCCCCCATCGTGGACCATGGCGTGTGATGACCTGAAAGCACAATGATTTGTGGCAGATTAATTCCGTTGTTTCGCTGGGGTTTCAAGACAACTTCGCTGCTGTTTTATGACAACTACCCGTCTGAATTCCCCGGACTTGACGAAGACTTGACCTCCCTTGCTGGTTTCGTCTCGTCCTTTTTTGAAGAAGGATGCTCTCATGTTCTCTTGTACTACTCTCCTTTTCCTTTTTTCTGACCCTACTTTCATTTTTCCTTCTTGACCCAACGTGTTTGTCACAAACACAAGCAGTCCCCCCTTTAAAATCGTCTTGTCAGTTCCTGTTGGCCGTTCAAACATCTGTGATGGAGCAATCTCATGGAATCTCATGGACAGGGTGGGCGTTTCACGAAAAAATCAAACGATATATTTATAAATGAAAAATAGTATATGAATAAAAATATTATATATATATTCTTAATAATTAATAATCTAAAATCCAAGGTTAAAAAATAAACTCTAGTTAAAAAACCCACCAAAATCAACTTTAAATCTAAAATTAAAATTTTAAATTTTGACTTATAATCAAAAGCGAAAGGATGGGGTCGAGTATTTGGCTTACGTGTTTACCATACTGAAAAGCAATTTGATTGCCTATCTTACATGATAAAATTGTGTTCCTTTTCTAGATTATTCTTCAATTTATTCTCAGCTTTTACATGCACATTTTTAAACTACTAAACAGTGTCACCCACATTGGTTGACTTTTTAGTGGTAAAAAGCCAAGCGGGCAAAAAAATAATTTGTTGATAAACTTTTATATGCATGTTCTTAGGACATGGATTCGGTGACATTGCCTCGTGACATTCTCAGCCATTAAGTCATTGACGTGTGGGACCTATGTGGGTTCAGGCACATGTGGATCTCACGTGTCAGTGGCTCTATGTCACCAAAAATGTCACGAGACAATGTCATCGAATCTGCGTTGTGTTCTTGGTGATCTAAAAGTAAAGACTAGAAGATAAACTAGGATGATAAATACTTAAAATCAACTCCAAATTTAAGATTAAAAATTTAAATTTTGGCTTATAAACACGAACAAAAGCGAAAAAGATGAAACACCGTATTATTTTTCAAAAGTTTTTATATAGAAGTTCAGCGTCTCTCCTTCCTAAAATAGATTTTTTTCAATTTTACTGTAGCTAATTTCACCATTTATACTATTAAATAACCATAAAAATAAGATAGAGTTAAGTACTTGGCTTGCGGGTTTAGCATATTGTGTTCATGTCTGAAAGTTGACTGATTTGATTGTCTATCTTACAGGATACAGTTCTTTTTTCTGATTATTCTTAGATTTATCCTCGGCTTTTGGCACATTTTTTGAACTACTAAACAGTGTCACCCACATTGGTCGGCTTTTTAGCGGTAAAAAGACAAACAACATGTTTACAATCAAAAAATGATCTGTTAATAAACTTTTATGTTCGTGTTCTTTGAGATCTAAAAGCAAAGACCGAAAAATAAACTAAATGAAAAAACTCAAAATTAACTCTAATTTAAGATTGAAAATTCAAATTTTGACTTATAAACACAAACAAAAGCAAAAAGACGAAACATTGTATTTTTTCACAAAAGTTTCTATATAGAAGTTCATCATCTCACCTAACTAAAATAGATTTTTCAACTTTGTGGTAACTAATTTCATTGTTTATACTATTAAATGATCATCACAATAATCATATAATCTTTCATCTTTGGCCGAAAAAGAACACCGTCTATATCACATATTCATTTGTTTGGATTATTTCTCGGTTTTTGCGTGCATATTTCTCGAGCTGCTAAACGATATATTTTTTGGTATAATTTTGCATATAGAAAGTCATCATCTCAGCTTTTTAAGTAGATTTTCAATTTAGTAGTAATAATGTCATAACCTATACCGTTAAATAGCTACCAAAAATCAAACAATCTTTTATCTACAGAATGTCAAAGTGTGATTGTTTTTTAGCTAGTGTAGTAATGGTTGTAGAAACTACAAGGGGAATGGCTAGCGTGTCGAAATCCATGCCGGATCATAATTGATAGTATCAATTTGATACCCACGGGGCTGTATGTTGCAACATATGTCAAATAATGAAATAAACATGTTATAATATCTAGTGTCAAAAATGAAAATTTAGTAAGTATCCTCCTACTGTAAAAAATGCTGCAGAAAAAGTTTAAATTTAAATTAAAAGTCAATTTTGAAGGGTTTTATCATAGTTTATTTTGTTATATTTATTTTTAAATCACTAAAAATACATATATAAAAAATTTACCCATTAATTATTGTGCATACTAATTATACAGAAGACCATAAAAAACATTAAAAGCACATATGTACAGCTTGTATTTATGTACGAAGGGTCTTGACAGTGTGCACGTGTCACTCGCCATCACCCTGAACTCTTTTTTCATGGATTTATTGACGATTTGCAAAAGGCTCTAAATAATTCACGAAAGTATATTGGTAAGTATCTATGTGTATATTCATTAATATTTATATGAATGTGATATTCCTTTTATAAAATAGAGATCGCATGTTGCACCGGCCCTGTTAAAATAGCATATTATGGCCACGTTAGTTCCCCATGCTTAGCAAGCCCAATTAACTCTTTTTCCACGTTATGTTTTTCAAACTGTTAAACGGTGTACTCTCTTCGTCTCTAAATGTTTGACGCCGTTGATTTTTTTATATACATTTGACCATTCATCTTATTCAAAAAATTATGAAAATATTATTTATTTTACTTGTGACTTATTTTATTATCGAAAGAGATTTAAGGACGACTTATCATTTTTTATATTTATACTAAATTTTTAAACAAGATGAATGGTTAAACATTGACAACAAAAAAATCAACATCTTATGTTATATTATACAACGGAGGAAATATTACAGAGTTCCTAGTTTGAATAATTGTTCCTATCACTATCGAGTCTATGGCACGAATATATCGTGGTGGATGGCGACTGCCGAGTGCCGACGGCTCAGCAACGCGGCCCCTCTCTCTGTACGTCACTACCCATTCAAGGAACACGAAGACATTTCCTGTTCATATTTTCCAGAAAATCGTGGCCGTCCGTCCGGGCATCCGATCCGACGGCCAGGGATGCACCGTTGTGCTATTGGTAGTACGCAACGTATTGGGGTGGCCCTGCGTTGACAGGAGCCGTCCGGTCGACTTTGGACGGTGGGGATATATAGATTCGTAGTGTTAGAAAATACCTTTTTTTTTTCAATTATACATTCTACGGCACACGCACGTGCACGCACAACGTACTATACTCACGAATACACAATCTAAGGTACACTCCAATAGACCTAAACAACCAACTTATATCAGATCTCGATAATTTCTTTTTAAAAGCTAACTTATATATGTCTTTGATAGCAATGTAAAAACGAATTTTATAGTTTGTCTGAAAACCACGAGACGAACCTTTTAGACCTAATTAGCATATAGGCTCAAAAGATTTTCTTGTAATTTCTTTATAGTTTTTTATTTCATCTATCTTTAATGTTTTATTTAGACGTTTGAAAGATTACAAGCGATGAAATTTTTTTAAGCAGCCGTGCCGTGCCTCGGACGGCTCGTTCCAGTTTCCGGACAAGACACGAGAGACCCCGTTCCTCATCTCATCGTCGGTTGGTCGCTTGCTTTAGCTTGCGTGGTCGTCTAACCGTATGCCCATATCTACATTATTTTATCATGTTTACGTATTTCTTTTTTTTGGTCGCATTATTGACGTAGGGATTAAAGTAGTGACTTTAATCATCTGCTTACAAATAGAACTTATGAATTAATTTAAAATTTAAAAATTAATCACTAAAATAACAAAATTAAATCAATTGACATCTCCAAAGTCTATGATATATAAACACTCTACAAACGGAGGTACTGTATATTGAGACATTGAGCTAAATCAAGAACAAAGGGGATCTTTTCCACGAATGTACTGTATGGTTACTTAGTGAGAAGAGGGTGCGACTCCAACGCATGTGTTACGTCATTGCATGCGCATACATAAACATGTGAGAGTTCGGCAACGTGGCATTTTTTTTAATACCATTTAACCTTTAATCTGGTAAATTTATTATTATTGTGATTTGGATGCTCTGAGTGACTTTTCTCATCATATTTAACCTTCTTTTCATTAAATATATGGATTACACATATATATGAGCGTTTGCCATTTTACTAGAACGGATATGTTTAAGGTTGTGATGGGTATATAAAATCGTCAGAATTACAACCATAGCAAAATTATTATCTAAAAGTAAAAGGATAAATTAAGAGTTATTTAGAATAAAACTTACATAACGAAACATGGCCTAAACTATGATTCACTCTTTTTTAATCATCTTGAAAATTGATTACAATGATCCTTCCTCCTAATTTTTTTTAAGACGTTCGGAATTTTCCTTATGGGAAAAAGATACAACACTTTTGTGTATAACTAATGTTATAAATCAGATCAGGTTCGCATGGTTTATATAAGGGATATGCAACACAACACTGTTTCTATATTATTTAACAGTGATGTGGAGGGAGTAACATATAGACTATGGATAACTTTTAGGCACAAGCATAATCAAAATTACATTTATTTTATATTATAAGATTATCTCATATTTTCTATGCTAACAAATCTGAATACATATATAAAACATATTCACTAATATATGGAATAGGGAACACTAAGATCGACAAAGGCTCCATTCGGTAAGGGGTGATAAAGTTAACTTACCCGGTACGGAAAACGTAGTAATAGCTTATTATATAATTAATTAATTATTAAAAAATAGATTAATATGATTTCTTAAAACAAATTTCCTATATATATTTTATAAAAACACCGTTTAACCGTTCGAGAAGCGTGCGCGCGAAAAACGAGAGAGATAAGTTAACTTATGCCTCTGGACAAACACGGCCAAAAATATCATAGGATATCTCTACAAATTATATTAAAAGTTGTTTTATTGTCTTTTTTATTGGTTGTTTTTATTATCCATTGGCTTAGTAAATCTTGAGTAGAATATTTATTCTATAATATTGTGATTAAAAAAGGCCGATGACGTGGATAAAAAATTAGGGCATGTTCAATGGCTTTTGAGCTCTATCTCAAGCCATGTCAGCAACAAGAGTCTATTTTATAATGATATATACAATGATAAAGTCAGATGTGGTTTCTACATCAATGCAATAAAATATTTTCATTACATTTTTTTTATATACCCTCGTGCAAGAAAATTTCCTTGAATAAATGCTAAAGTCGACTCTAAGCTGTTGTCATTGATAACAACCGTTTTTCTCTCTCCTTCTCTCTTTTTCCTCCACGTCATCAAATTTGCTTACGTGACGATTAAAAAAGTCAGCTATTAAGCACGTTTAGGGCATTCCCAACCCATAACACTAGATGTAGTTTCCATAAACTCCACCATTATCAAGAAACTAGTAATAGACACTACTTTTTCAATGCAAACACCACTATTCTACACTTAAATTTAATGCTACTTATCTCACATGATATTTTAGATGTTGTGTAGAAATCATGTCTCATGCAAGACATGTTTCATTCTCTTTCTTAATTTATTCACTTGTCACATCATCTTTCATTCTAAGTGACAACTTATTTAATATTATGGACATTATCCTAGTCATTAGGTTGGAAATGTCTTTATGCGTGCCCTTAATAGAGCTCAGAAATACAGAGCACGAGGTTAGTGGTGGTAGTCTACAATTGGTTAGTTGGACTCTTGCAGAGACATACCATCATCAACCTCCCAAATCAGCCGATTAGGCTGCCTTGCCTTTGTCTTCTTCCTCCTCGAGCCTCCGCGATAAATACGGGAGCACAACGCCTCCCCGTCTCTCCTCCGATTTGCTTCTCCCACCTTCCCACCCTCTCCCCCTCCCCCTCCCCCTCTCTCTCCGTCGATCGAACGACCAACCCTAGCCCGGAGCGCCGTCATGGCGGGCTCGATCTGGGTCTCCATGGAGGTCGGCGCCGACGGCGTCGCGCTCGTCACCATCTGCAACCCGCCCGTCAATGCGCTGCATCCCATCAGTAAACGCTCCTCCCCACCCCTCTCGCCTTGGCCTCGCTTGGTGGCGGGGCGGGTTTCTAGTGTGCGAGATGGTGTCTCTGATTCCGTGTGCTCCCGATTGCTTTTGTTTTTGTTTTTCCCAGTCATCAAGGGCTTGAAGGAGAAGTACGCGGAGGCGATGGATCGCGACGACGTCAAGGCAATCGTGCTCACCGGTGAGAGCCACTCTGCTCATCGCTTCTCCCCCTCTCCTGCGGAAATTCTGATCAGAGAATGAATTTGGCTATGTAGCAGTAGCACCGAAATATCTGATTTGTCTGTCGCGGCGGCGGCCGACGAATCTCCGCTGTTTTTTTTTTACTCGATTGCCTAACGGATTGACGTAAGACGAGCAGCAATTTTCGTGTGTTGTTTTACTCGTGATTTTGTTTTTTCTGTGTGTGGTTTCACTGGATCAAGCTATTTTTGGGTATCGCGTTGTGCGGGGGATCCGAGTGGCTGTGGAGTAGTCGCTGTCCTATCGTATCATTGTGCTGATCTCGGTTAACTTATTGGGTTAATTATGAGTAGGCTACTCCAGCTGTACACAATTGCTTTCCTAGTGATCTGGAACTTAGTGGTGGAGCCATTGAACTAACCGTAAACTACGGATGTTGGAGGCTAACCCACTTATCTCACTAAAATAGGAACTGCAGCAATGACTGGTTATAGCCCTTGATCAGAAGGAACCCCACTTCTATGCAGGTCCCCAAGGAGATTCTTTTTTTATCCCCTTCAAGCTGTGTTTTCCTATTAAAGGGTGGGAATAGCTTGTATTGAATTCAAGCTGTACATGCCCGCCAAACATTTGTTAAAACGAAACATTGTACTCCCTTCGTTCCATATTATAAGACTTTTTGGGTTTGTCTAGATTCATTCATGTATCAATGTATATGTTTTGTATTTGTCTAGATTCATTAGCACACAAATGGATCTAGGCAAGACCAGAAAGTCTTATAATGTGAAATGGAGGAAATACTAAATTTGAGGGATGCAGGAATTGGAAAGGGGTTTGCTAATTTTAGTTCGTGAAAGTTGCTGCTTGACTTGTTTGTCATACTCATTGATTATCTTCTAAATTATGTTCAATCCTTTAATAGGTGCCGGAGGCAAATTTTGTGGAGGCTTTGATATCAATGTTTTCACAGAAGTTCACAAGACTGGTAAATGTCCTTTCGTTTTGTGGAGGCTTGCTTCTTATGACATGCTGCTCGCTTTTCTTACAAACATGACATTGGCTTGCAGGAAACGTGTCTCTTATGCCTGATGTATCTGTTGAGCTTGTGTCAAATTTGATGGAAGGTTAGCCATTTCTACGTCCAGTTTTGTCATAGCTTATCACACGCTCTTTTATCTCCAACATGAGTGGTGACATCCTTTGTGCATATGATTTTATTTTTTACAAAGATTATTATACCTGGACCTGACTACAGAGCTGTTTATATATGCAGGGGGCAAGAAGCCTTCTGTTGCTGCCATTCAAGGCCTTGCTCTTGGTGGTGGTCTGGAGTTGACCATGGTCTGTCAACTGTTATGCCAAATATTTATCATCTGATTCTAACCTTGCTCCAGGGCCTAATCTAAATTCCTTGTCTCGCATAAATGGAAAATTCTTCAGGGTTGCCATGCTCGGATATCTACCCCAGAAGCTCAACTTGGACTACCAGAGTTGACTCTGGGCATAATTCCTGGATTTGGAGGTATCAGTGTTTCTTTCTATGTCATTGAACTAACGCTTCACTAGTTTACTTCCCTTGCTTTGTATTAGTTCATATAATGATATGATTAAGTATGGTTACTATGAAGGAACCCAGCGTCTGCCGAGGCTTGTAGGTCTTCCCAAAGCAATAGAAATGATGCTGGTGAGTCTAATCTATATTCTGCCAGTTAATTAACCGGTCACACTGTTCTAGTAGCATCCGTTCCATCTAATAGAATTTAGGGCAAAAGGCTGAAAATGTTCCAACTTGACAATGAACTTTTTTTATACATACCTACATATATATATATATATATATATATATATATATATATATATATATATAGGCAAAATGAGTTATATCCGGCTTATACAGTTTTAACATTTCCGAGGAACAAAAACAAAAAAAAAAGAAAATGTATGATACTATGATTCATTTTAAATGGTAGGTTCCTCGTACACTCTACCTTCTATCTGATTCACTATCATACTTTTGAATTATGGTTATAATGACTGTCTTGAACATGATTCCATATTTTCAACTTGGGATTTGTGATGTTTTGTTCACAGCAATCAAAGTTCATTACAGCAAAGGAAGGGAAAGAACGTGGTCTTGTTGATGCGCTATGCTCCCCTGATGATTTGATAAAGGTGTCACGCCTTTGGGCTCTGGAGATCGCCAACTACCGTAAACCTTGGATAAGATCTCTTGCCAGAACAGACAGGCTTGGTTCATTGTCTGAAGCTTGTTCTGTATTAACTGTCGCAAGACAGCAAGCGCAGAAAGTTGCAGCAAACTTGCCACAGCACCAGGCCTGCCTAGATGTTATGGAAGAAGGTGTACGTTTTGGAGGCCATGCTGGTGTTATGAAGGTTAGTGCCTTCTACTGTTCTCCATTTTTCTTCCTTATGTAGGAAACTGATGCAACAAGCATGCCAGTTCTGCACTACATTTAGATACAAAGCTACATGGGCACCTTTTTGAACTCGTCATATTGTCTGTTGTGAATTTATTGGATGATAGATGTGTTATTCCTGAAATGCTTAAAATCTTTATGACTAATCACGTCCATTGGATGTTAGTTAGAAGAGTGTAGATTTTTACCTGTTCTTTTCTAGATTGACATATTATAATGGCATTTGTGTTGAAATTGTGCTCATGACATTTAAAACTGTAACAAAGTCCCATTTAGTAAGTTCTATGATTCTCTGTTTCTTCCATCATTAACTACAGCTTATTTGTTTATTTAATACTTACCAAACACACCTTTATAAATCCAGGAGGCCAAGGTTTTCAAGGAGCTGGTGATATCACCGACATCAAAGGCGCTTGTCCATGCCTTCTTTGCCCAACGTTTAACCACAAAGGTTATCTTCTAGAGCATACCACCATTTCTTTTCATGACGCACTTCACTGTTTGCCACTGATTCCTTTGACTTTGCATCAAATTATTATCTTACAGCCACTTCTACTTCACTTATTTTTGATCTTCTAGAAATGTTTCCAATGCTTAGAAGGCTTTAGCACCTGTTCTTTTGAATGGCAAAGCAGTTTATATATTGGAATAAATTCATTTTTCAAACCTAAACTTTTCAATAGTGTGCTTGGATCTCTGAACTAGAAATCGGTTATGTAAACCCTAAACATATTAAATTGTTGGCATTCATGTCAGCATAAACATTTTCTGCTCAAATAAGAATGATTGAGAGAAGAAAAGAAGAGGTGAGGAATAAAAAGCTTGACAATAATATGATGTGCTGTAGACATTTGTTGTGTTCCTATCAGAAAAACCTGATGTTACATCCACATTACTAAACTTACTTTGAGAGCTTGGGGCATAAATTAATCCTGTTTTTCCAACTATTTATTTGTGGATATGATATTTTAAACCACATTACCTTGACATTTATTTGGAAGCTATGCAAAATGTTCGGAGGTAGATTAAGCTATGTATCTAGATGTAGGCATGATACCAAGTTTATGCAGTCACAATGCTTAACACATCAAATTTCGTTTTTCCTTTTTTTGTTATGGATATCTTGGTGTCATTATCTGACTTATAGTTCATTATGTGTAGGTGCCAGGTGTCACTGATGTTCAATTGAAACCTAGGAAAATAAGAAAAGTTGCCGTTATTGGTGGTGGTTTGATGGGCTCTGGAATAGCAACAGCTCTTCTTGTTAGCAATACATCTGTTGTGCTCAAGGAAGTAAATCCTCAATTCCTGCAAAGGGGACAGAAAATGATAGCAGGTCAATTTTGTTAAATTACTGCTGTGTTTCTTGGGAGGCTATTTGCCATCAGTATTTTTTTGACTTTTCCTTAATGCTATACTGAAAACTGCGCTTTTCTTGTCACGGTTGGCTTTAGGATTATCTTTACCTGTTACATTTCAGTATTATGTAACTGATAAGTAGCAACTGTTATTCGACAGCTAATCTTGAGGGTCTAGTCAAGAGGGGCTCATTGACAAAGGAGAAGATGAACAAGGCCATGTCACTTCTCAAGGGTGCGTTGGACTATTCAGATTTCAAGGATGTTGATATGGTTATCGAGGTAGCCCCTCATATCTTTTATGGTTTTAGTGTGGCAAAGTACTTATCTTTAGTTGTTGACAGTCCCTCTATTGATTGAAGCATATGACTTTGTGACCATGACATTATATTGTGTTAGTGATTTTTAACATGGTTATTAGCTAACTCAGTTTAATTCTTTAACTCTACAACATATTTTCATGGCACATAATTGTTTGTTTAGTTTCTTATGACAGTATTTTTTTTTATTATTGTAGGCTGTCATAGAGAAAGTTCCTTTGAAGCAATCAATATTTTCTGACATTGAGAAGGTCTGCCCACCGCACTGCATACTTGCAACAAACACATCTACCATTGATTTGAATGTTGTGGGCGAGAAGACAAATTCTCAAGACAGAATTATAGGGGCACATTTTTTCAGGTATGTTATTTGTTACTGTATTTCTTATGGGTTTTGGTTGCAGCAGATCCTGATAATTAGCAATATGAAGTTACCAACTGTTGATTACTCATATGACTTGTGCATCTAGGTTATTGAAAGTCTGAAACACATCTAACTATCAAGTTTTTGGTCATACTTTCCAATCAAACTTTACATGTCTAATTTACGATGGACGTAGAAACTTATTTTCATAGAAGAGTAGGGAATATGATGGTTATATTAATGGAATAAGTGTCCAGTATTCCGTGGGAACTCAGTGTTTACATGTGAACCCTGTGTGAAAGTTCTCCCTCTTATTCTTTTTTTTTAGGGGGGTGGGGGGGAATTGCAGGATACAGGGTGAGGAAAGTTCAGAGTGTTAATTTTCTACAACAATTTATCTAAGTTCTCTTACTGAAAATTCATGTTGAGTTGTTGATTACTTGATTGTTGTTTATGGTACTTCTATCTGCAATGGCATGGTAATCATTATATCATTCAAGATACGAATTAGAAAATAACAGAATATAAGTATGCTGTTTCTTGAAATGCATGATTAATTATTTCATTTTAACTATCTCAAAGTGATTGTTGTATCCCTGAACGACAAGCGATGAATTGTTGAATGACTTAAGTCAAAGTCAGATTACTATGACTTATAAGCTAGTAGCTTTTTCAAACCTGGTATAATCTTTTATTTGTGATATGTATGGTAAGATGCATGTTGAACATTCCCATACAATGTATGGAGAAATAGGCTATGGACATGTATAAATAACACTAAGTTCTCCCTCCCTAACCTTTTCGTTTGAACAGTATATCAAACAATCGCTTCATACTGCTAACAATGAAATTTCCTGCTTTGATATGTTATTTCCAGCCCTGCTCATATAATGCCTTTGCTTGAAATTGTCCGGACGGAGAAGACATCACCACAAGCTATCCTTGATCTCATCACAGTTGGAAAAATGATAAAGAAAGTCCCTGTTGTGGTTGGGAACTGCACAGGCTTCGCAGTCAATCGTACATTTTTCCCGTACACACAGAGTTCTCATCTTCTAGTTAGTATAGGCATCGATGTTTTCAGAATTGATCGAGTAATAAGCAGCTTTGGCATGCCAATGGGACCTTTTCAGTAAGTGTTCAACTCTACCTTTTTATATTTAAATCTTTATATCGTTCGATTTTATCATCGTAAATATTGGTACTGAGAATTGTTTAAGCATACAAGATAAGATAGGAAATGTAATTTAAATAAATGCATGGCTGGATCTTACTTATTTCTCTTTACAACTTAAAACTAACATTTTCATTAGTTATTAGTCCAATTCAATTTATTTTTTGGGGCTTTAGTAAGCTACATCTTTTGAAATATTATTGGATGCCTCCTTCATAACTCTAATATTCTACAAATGAAAATCCTTATGGCATCATATATATGCAGAATGCTAAGAAATATATTTGCACTTGACTAATACTGGTACAAGGTCATGAAAGTTCTTCTGAGAAGAGGTTCAACCTTGATCAAATTATAATGGAGGTCACTTTTTCTTTATGGTTTCAATGCAACATGTCACTTATATACCTTTGGACATAAAAATTAAGCACCTCAAATTTCATTCCTTCTGTGCGTGAACAATCTACAATGAGATATTCTTGTCTGCCTTACCTAGATTGTTTAAATGAACAGTGCATTGCTGAGCCATTGTTGATTAACATGTTTCTTGTTATCATCATTCACAAGGGTTTTTATATTTAATAATCTTTCCACTCCTCACAGACTACAAGATCTGGCTGGATATGGAGTGGCATTGGCAGTAAGGCATATCTATTCAGCTGCCTTTGGAACAAGGAATTTCGATTCCAATCTGGTGGATTTGATGGTAAAGAATGGACGGCAGGGTATGCTTCCTAACTTTCTTTTGCTCCTGCAATACTGTTGGTCTTAGGCTAAAAGGCTTGTGGCAAATAGGATGGATTGCACAAGAACAGTAATCAAATACACCTTTAAAATGAGTAATTTTCCTGTTATTTTATAGGAAAGAGCAATGGCAAAGGTTATTACATTTATGAGAAGGGTGGGAAGCCAAAGCCTGACCCAAGTGTTCAGGTTGTAATTGAAGAGTACAGAAGACACGTGAAGACAATTCCTGGTGGACAGGTTTCCCTCCTTCCCTACCTGAGTCATGGATTTCTCATCTAAGAATTTTCATGCTATCTCAGCTGTTGATCGAAAACAAAAATCCTGACATCGAGACATTATCTTGCTTTCAGCCTGTTACTCTATCCGATCAGGAAATACTGGAGATGATTTTCTTCCCAGTTGTTAACGAGGCATGTAGAGTCATGGATGAAAATGTTGTGATCCGAGCTTCTGATCTTGATATTGCATCTATTCTTGGGATGGGCTTTCCCAAGTTCAGGTAAGCTATTGTTTATTGCTTAACTCTAGTTCTGGTGGCAATTTGCATTAACTTCAATCATTGTCTTATGTAACTAAATGATAGCGATTACACATGCATTTGAAATATGCCTAGGTATTGTTTTATGATATGCCAGATATTTGGATTGAGATTGCGTGTCTGGTTATGTGCACAAAAATACAACATATGAAACTAATTTAATTAGGAGTTGCCATTTCCATTATCTACTAAAGAACCTAATTTAAGCCTTAAGCAGGGGTGCGCTGCATGGTATATATCAAATGAGCATTGATTTTTATAAACTGTTGTTTGGCACTTGAGGCTTAGTTATCTGATACGCCTTGGAATTGTACCATACAGTATACCAAATGAGTGTTATTGCTAAGTTTATTTACATTGTTGACCATACCAAGCAAGTCTTAAGTTTTAACTAATAAGTATTATCCGTACATGCCAAACAATATTTCCAATCCATGATATTGGTTATGTTAGGGGTGGTCTTGTATATTTTTATTTCCTTTCTTTTTCCTTAAGGTGCTGTGGTTATTTGGAGTGTTGTTTGATCTTCCATGTTTTTCATGAAGGGGTGGCCTTGTATTTTGGGCTGATACTATTGGAGCACCTTATATATATTCAAAGCTTAGCAAGTGGGCTGAAATTTATGGCGACTTCTTCAAGCCATCATCCTATTTGGAAGAAAGGGCTAAAAGAAACCTATCATTGGTATCTCTCTCTCTCTCTCTCTCTCTCTCTCTCTCATGCACACAATATAGAATTCTCTCTCTCTCTCATGCACGCAATATAGAATTATGTAGCAGGTATCTGATAGATAGCGTGTGATCCTTGCATTAGTTTATTTTAGTAGTGAATTTTGAGTATAGTTGCTGCCATTATAAAAACTTATGAACTATGGTAGCAGGTATCTGATGGATAGCATAATCCTCGCATGTATTAAGTGATCATTAGTTCAAACATTTCAGTTGTAACTCGCTAGGAATTAGTAACAATTATATTAGGACGTGCAATCTCTGTCAGTACTGACCACCATGGTATGAAAAGAGCTCCAGTCAGAAGCTAAAAAACGGCATCTGCTCATGCAATTCGACCTTGATATTAGAGATTATACATGCTCATGCAATCATTTATTGTGTTGTTTGCTAGTAGTATTCTGTGATGCGATCGGCTTATTCGATATTAATAATGTACCAACCTCTGCAGAGCGCACCAAAGGCAACCCAGCAGGCTTCGTCGAGGTCACGCATGTGAGGCGATGTTCAGCTGATGGCAGAATAATTGCTTGATGTGCACCGGCACCCTAGCTGACCCTCACACCTGTGACCTGAAAAAGGAGGTCAGAGCAGTGCCCGCCCTGTAATATCTTTTTTGATATTTTGGCCTTTCCCGTTTTTCTTAGCTGGGCTGCTATGTTGATGGGATTAATAAATGTTGGCTCCGGATGCCTCAAAACTGTAACTATAGACGATAGCCTTTGCTCCAGTATGACATTGTATATGGTACTGTGATTCTTTTTAACTGGTAGCGAAAATAATATGTGCATGCTCTCCGAATAGCCATGTCAGCTGCCCACGTTTTACAGTCAGGTCTTGTTTGGACTAAGCCAAGATCCTATAGTCTATCTATAATAGTTCAAATAAAACAATAGTTTGGTTCATATTTAACAAATTAACTCAGAGTAATTGTATAAAATATTAGTACAAGTAACATTAAATTACACGTGCTATTTTACCAATAATAAGAGACATGATAAATGGAATAGTGTATGCCATTTCACAAAAAAAAAAGAGCCATAGAAATAACCTAGTGGCATCCAAACAAACATAAAGATCATATAATCTAAAGAAAAAGTTAAGAGGACAAGTAGACAGGCCGCCATGGCTTCTGGGACCGCACGACGCCTAGGTTGGCAACGGGATAGGTCGGAACCAAGTTGGGCAAAAATGGCGCCGCGGATCCTGTCACCTGATCAAGGCCATGTCACCTGATCGGTGGAACTGTGGGACATGAGAGGATAAGAGAATCTAACCTATGCTGCTAGCGTCGGGAGGAGGATTTCTATCCCTGTCCCTGTCCTTGAAATTTACCGGCCCCTTCCCCCATCGAGGCTGGTCCACGTTGGGGCCTGGGCCCACCGGGGAATTGCCAACCCTAGCCATGTCATGCTCGCTGGCTGCTCCCTCATGTCAACTTCACGTACCCCTTCCTGCCGTTCCTAGAACTCGGTGTTGTTGCGATGTCCTCAACGGACACATCATCTTCTCACGAGACGTCGTGGGAGGCCAGGCTAGGGATATCCAAGTTGATCCTGACTTCATCGAGCTCGCCGTCTGCTATCCCTAGGTGCTATGTCCTCTAGGTCGTCCCCGACGACCTCGCCATCGCTAGTTCACATTGGTGCATCCACCTTCTCCGCCTCTATGGATCTGGATCGTGCTTTTGGGAGAGAAAAAAAAGGGAGAAGAGAGTGAAGTGATACCCTCGTTGCTCACATGCATTGCAGGCACGTTCGATCAATTTTGGCAGATAGCTCCACCTCGAGTCTAAAGGGAATATTCTCTATTAGGTTCATCTCATCTAAATCACAAACCAAACACCCACAAAAATAGAATGGCTCTGATCTAACCCACCAAATCGTTGCAACTTGCAAGCAAACACATCCTAAGTGGAGTACATGCTAGGATTTAAGTTTTCAAATTTATTTCTACGTGTGGATGTACCCGGATTGGAGCCATTCCAAATAATAAGATTTGTGCATTTAAAAAGGAATAAGTCCATTTGTTTTACAAAGATTCTTTTTGGGGTCAGTTTATTTTGGGAACTGCCCATATGTCGTTTGATATAGTATCTTTTAGTTAAAACGATTCATTTTCCCACAATAATACTCTTGAACAAATTTTCGATTGCAATCACTTGATGTGCTTCCAAACCAACGTCAGTTATTTTTTTGAACGAAGGACAAAATTAACACAAATGACCTGTAATAAACAAGTTAAAAAATCGGTGTGGCATCATCGAATTTATATTATAATTATTACAGTGAAAAATTACAGTTCAAGTTGTAAAAAGACTTAATACTTAAGGGTTGGATTATAATTAGAATGGCACCATAGATAATCTATACCATACTAAAAAGACTTTAGCGGTGATAGCAATGATCTACCACCATCACTATAGTCAATAACACGTGGGCCCCGTGTGGTGGGCCCAAAACCGAAATCCAATGCATAGAGAGGAGAGCCGGGCTGAGCAACTCACCGTCAGTGGCGCGAAGCCGTCGGAGGAGGGTAACGACGCCGGCCACCGTACCGCCAGGTCGCCGGCCCGGATTACCGTTTATCTAGTTAAAACTAATCTCTAAATTTGTGCTTTGTCCAATGATCATTGGTCCCACTCAAAGTATTTTCACTTTCTGAAATGTCAAATAATTCCGTCCGGAAGCACTAAGTAGTTGTGTTCGTGGGTGTGCATTTAGGCCACGTTCGGTAGGCTGGATAAGAAATCTTATTCTCCTTGTTTTCCACTCGCACGCTTTCCGAACTGCTAAACGATGTATTTTTTATAAAAATTTTCTATAGGAAAGTTGCTTTAAAAAATCATATTAGTCTAATTCATATATTTTTAATAATTAATAATTAATTAATTATGTGCTAATCTAGTGCTACGTTTTTCGTGCCGGATAAGTTAACTTACCTTCCTCCCTATTGAACATGGCCTTACTACTATAACCAAACACAAGTGTGGAACCAAGTCACAGCAATGGTTAATAAAAATTGAGACGTTCCATATGAGCTATTATCATCTTTAACGGGTGTATTTTTCCAACTGAGGTGGCTGTATTGGTTCATCTGACCAAAATCGTTATTCACAAAAAATGGCACGTTAGCCTCATCGTCACTCCTGCTGTATCAATCGTAGACTTTAAAGCCTGGATTGCGCGGTGACGAAACGTTGCTGTTTTTACCATGAAAAAACAAGGAATGAGATATTTCTACACGTTTGAGAACAAAGTGCAGAAGCGCTACAGGGATTTACGAGAGCCTATATTTACAAGTGCTACAGTACCATTCTACTGTCCTAGCGTAGATCCCTGTAGCACATACTCAGAGCACTGTGCAAACAATGTCCTCTCGGCTGTTAGTGCAGAGGACCTGAGTCCAACAGACAAATGTGTGGCAAAAGATAGGTAGTACGGTAATATATCTCCGCTCCGCAGTATATCAAATAATATAAATTAATCAATGAATGAATATACAATATAAAACAGATCGAATATTGTATATAATATTCAAATTTGTTGTTGTTTTAAAAATAATATTATGATATTCTATCCGGTTAAAAATATTTATCGTTTAGAACAAGATTTGGTTAAATTTCTAAAATTTCGGCAAGCAATATATAAAATAAACTATACAATTCTTAAAAAAATATTCAAATTTTAATATATAAAATAAACTATACAATTCTTAAAAAATATTCAAATTTTAGAAGATTGACCAAATCTTATCCTAAACTACATATATTTTTGACTGGAGGGGGTATTTGAAAATGTGAAACAACTAGAAGAAATCTGATAACACTTTTTATGTTGCCGAACCAATATGTAAACTAAACCATATCAATTATTACCTCCGTCCCTAAATGATCGACGCCGTTGACTTTTTAATGTACATTTGACCATTCGTTTTATTTAAAAAAATTACATAATTACTAATTATTTTTATATTATTTCATTTATTGTTAAGTATATTTTTATGCATATATATAACTTTATATATTTAAAAAATAAATAAAACGAATGGTCAAACATATATTAAAAAAGTCAACTGCGTCAAACATTTAGGGAAAGGAGTAGTTTTTTCTACGGTAATTACAAAACAGGCGTAATGCAAAGTAAACGCAATAACCTCAAACAGTGCTTTTAATGCCGAGAGAGACGGAGCTGACCCTTAATCAAGGCATGACAATTATGTTTCAGTCATGTTTTATTTTCATAGATTATGGTCATATTATATTTAGTTAGAGTATGAGTGCATGCCGTTTCTTATTAAAAAACAATATTCTGCAGCATCAAGTGCGATGTACTATTTACTTTGTGTTGACTTTGTCTCTACTCCTTTTATACCCAATAATTCACTGTTTATTCAACTACATGTCATTTCTGTTAGCTCACGGCCACCACAGTTTGCCAAAAAAAAAAAAACCCAATCCCACAATTAGGGACTTTGAGTCAACAAAATTTCTCTAATAAATCCTCTGATCACCTGCTTAAGAATTTGAGTCCTCTTTTATATAAAACATTGCACTCCACAAATTGATAGTTGTGCTCAATCCCAATCCGTCGTGACGCGAGGGGAAGGGGGAATGTGGAAAAGGGAAAGAACAAGGGTGGCTCCTTTTTCAGTTTTGGATAGTCTGGTTTGGATAACCTAAGATGAGAAGTATATTGTTAATATGCAAACACTTATTAGAGATTCTTCAAGGAAGATTTTGGGATTGAAATTTTGAGGAACTATTGGTCATGCTGTTAGTTAGTTAGTTAGTTAGAGCTACTATTACTGAACAATACCAAGTGCATAAAAAAACTTATGCATCAATCGGAGCAGCCAAATCGTGCATCTCAAACTAATACAAAATTAGTTTTTGAGGGGTCTATAATAAGTGTGAGTTCAAGAGATAAGTTACTAGCAATTAATTAATTAACTATAAACTATTTTAAACTTGAAAAGTAGATTAATACTCCCTTCGTCATCATAATTCTTGATTCTTGTTGTTTTGGTAAGAATGTGGTCAAACTTTTAAAACTATAACTATTAATATTTTTTAAAATATTTAGTTTGAAACATGTATAAATAAATAATAAAAACATTTTAATAAAAGTAAACATTTATTTACCTTATATATATATTTTAATACAAAAATCACAGTACAAGATAGATTTAGAATATCATGTCATTGTCCAAGATGATAAAAATTATGAAGAATTATATTTTTCAAGCAAGTTAGATTTTTATAAAAAAACTTTATAGTTTATTAGTTTAGAAAATTTGCTCATGAAAAACTTTTTAGAGTTTACCATCCAGGCAAGTCAGCAAGTGAGAACATGCAGCAGATCGATGCGGAATTCTTCTTGGGTGCTTACTGGGTGATAGTTCCGTGCCGTGGGGGGAGGGAGGATTATGGATAAAAGAGTTCTACCTCCGTCTCAAGATAAAGAGTTCGTGGAAGTAATGAATAATACCTCCGTTTCAAAATAAGATTATTTTTCAGTTTTTATATACAATGACTCTTCGTCTTATTTAAAATTTTTTTACGATTAATATTTTTATTGTAATACATGATAAAACATGAAAAATATTTTATGCATGACTAATTTTTTTAATTTTTTACAAATTTTTCAAATAAGACGAATGGTTAAACTTTAGACACACAAAGCAAAAAATAAAGTTATTATGAGACGAAAGTCTTAAATGCATTGGGAATAGATAAATTTGAGATAGTTGTATTGGGATTCGATAAAGTAAAGGACGCCTAAGTCTTTTAGCTTTGGTATTGTTTGGTGTGTGATGGGTGAAAAATGAAGTTATTTTGTGACAACCTTAGGGATATAGTAAAAGATGATATGAATTTGTTTGTTTTTTTTTAAAAAAAAAGAGCAAAGAAATTGCGTTCCCAATAGGACACAGGAGCACATCCATGATGAAATGGTAATAGTTTGTGTGCATTTCACTTGGTTAGATCGCTAGAAACTCTCCCTTTTATTACACTCTTTCGGTCTTGCCACGGCAGGGCTAATTACATGGCCTTGTCCTACACGCCATTTTCATGTCGGATCAAAGTTTATCCTACATTAATGACAACAACAGTAATGCTGCCATCTAGATAGCCATAGGACTAAAAAACTATATAATCATTATCACTGAGACACTTTACGGTGACAATTAAAATGACCAATTAAACAATCAATACCAACAGTATTCTACTCTGGTCTCTGTCCACTTCTCTGACCAAAATTGCACATGACAAACATGCCCTAACTTCAAAATAAAAAAAGATAACTTCCAACTGAAATCGTATGATGGCAGAGAAGGAAAAAAGAACAGAGAGATGCAGTAACTCTGATGTGCAAGTACTCGCATGTGCAGACATCAGTTCCATCATTTTCGCAATTACTTACACCTGCTGACTAATTCGATGGATGGTCTCCACGGCATTCTTGATCAAATGCTGGTACTTGCATGATTTTGACGTGAAATTCCATCGGAAGCGATGTTCCGCGTCGAATAAAATCACCAACCAGATGGTAAGAAATAACAAGTACAATGATGACATTGATAATTTGAACGCATTGCCCACAATGCCTCTGAAAACATACAAGAGTAGATGTCAATAGATTATGATACTACATTGCATCTTACATCTGTTTGTTGCTCTAAGATATGATACACCCTCCATCTCATAATAACTTCATTTTTCTAGTTTAAATTCGAACTGGAGATAGAACTTTTCCTAGGACGGAGGAAGTAATCCAGCATCATTTTAACACAAGCACTGTTCCACTGTTGCCATAAGATGTACTCATAACGGCAGTTTATCTGTTCCACTGAAGTTTACATGGCAGTGGGCCAGTACAATATCTTGAAGATTATTATGGATAACCAAAAAAAATCCCTAGTGGTACTGGCTTTGTACAATATCCCAGAAAGACAGTTTCAAGACCCCAAAAATCAATTGACATTTTATTGGATTGAATTAATACATCAGTAAAACTGTTGCTTGCTACACTCAATAAATAATGATCGATTCTACCGAGGCCGGTTGCTCAGTTTTGGCAACGGGGATTATACTATCTATCTCACCCATCTATGTACAGAGATGATCATTTACAGTGCAGCCTGTATCTAGTACTACTTAACCTCACTCTTTCCCTTTTGTTCATCATTTGACATAGATGCTTGATTATTTCCAAGGGTTTCAGGACCGTTGGAAGACATCGATTTGTCTTGGCAAAAAACAGTTGCCCTATGATGCCGCCAGGAATCCAATTCCATTGCTGCCTCTGCTGAGGATTTGGTTGCTGTGGCACCAACCATCCATTAGGTTCTCAGATTTATTGGAAAGTTAATCAAATCAAAGATATTGCATATGCCATTTTTTTAAAAAAAAAACATGTGATAACGAATGCATTCTGATGTAAAGGTAAAAGCAGAAAAATACTTCAGTATTATAAATGCCATTTTCTACTAATCTACTGACATGTGAGAGTTGCCGACTATACAAAAACCATAATAGAAGATACAATAATGAAAAATTATTAAACTTATCTAATTTTCAGGTGATGCTATTCGTGACATAACAATCTTCATAAACATTGCTAGTGATTAGTGAAATTTTAAAGCCTACCATATTATCGTAATATTTTCTCTCTTTAAGTGTGTCATGGCAAAATGCATGCACAATTAACATTTTAGCAAACCCAATACGACATGCTAACTAGGATCACAATAACAGTGTGAGAGAAAGTTGCACTCACCATTTATATTTCCACGCGTGATAAGCACACGGAGATAGTCACGCAGCCCTGTCAATACCTTGTTTTCCTGAGCGACATTTAGCTCAGAAATGCCCTGACCACATGAAGGCACCATAGATGGGCTTCTATAATCATCATTTCCAAATGTAGTATCCTGCTCATCACACATTAGCGCTTGTGTTCCTGGTGATGTGGGCCTAAAATCTTTAGAAGTGTTAACTAGATGGGGCCCTGTTTCATTAATGTTCAACTGATCTATACAGGACTTGTTTTGGATGTCCTTGAGAGAGGCCTCCTTCAATTTTTGCTCTTTATTCTTATCATTGTTCATTTTATCATTCTCTTCTTGCATATCCACTTTATTGTCTGCAAATATGAGCAATAATATTTGGAGTTGAGCATGAAACATTGAAACTAGAGTGACACAATCACATACAAATTACAGAATAAACTTTTCCCTTACAAGTGTTATACAAAATTTAGGATGAGGCACAGTTGCATATGAGAAAACAATCACCATATCAGCTGATTCTCTCTAATAATGACATAATGATATCTATCAGTCTTATACACCAAGGTTTATTTCTCTTGTAGCTCATAGAGCTGACATAGGTTTGTCCTATTTTCTGTTATATGGAAATTCTGTACTTTGTAAATAGTTTCTTCCTCCCCTTTTCCTTTATGGCATGTTGGGTGTATACTAGTTTACATTGATCTGTGCTTGTGCCTGATATTCATTTGCATTCATATTCAAGTACACTGAGATGGAAGCAAAATGTAGTTCTAAGCTTAAAAAACTACTACTATTTGCAAATCTTGATTGTTCATAAACATATGGACATCTGAGGAAATTTTGAGGCCTGTGTACCTTCTGTTAACATGACATCGGTGACCTGCTATACAAAAACAATATTTGATACCGATGAACCTCTTGTTTGGTTGAGAATCTGTAACTGCCAATATTTAAGCAATTACCATGATAGCATGGCTTACTGCATGGTTGAGCTAACTATTTTTTTGCACCCCACATGAATACTTTGATCTGACAAAACAACCGTTGTAACATTTTATTCATGGTTGATCGGCTATTTCAGCTTAGTTCCATGAAGCACTTGTTATAAAAGAGTTCATTCAATGTAGGTGGCATATGAGGATATGAAGAAACTGATTGGAAAAGGAAAATGAACTGCGGCTGTGAAAAAGAAATTGTGGGATGTTGTTTAGATTGATACCATCGAGTGCTGGAAATGCTCCCTCCACTAGAAATAAAGTCATGATCTACTTTCCAAAATGATATTTAGCTAATCTAAAGAGTAAAGACTCTGGAGAAGAAATGAGTTTTCTTGTCCACATCGTATATAAAAAGAGTTCTAAAATGAAAACTTCCGAAGGACATATCAAATTCTGTTTTATGAAATCAAATTATCCAAACAATCTTAAAAGGTATAACTGCAACAGTGATGTCATCTCACATTATTGCTGATGCACACATTCACAAGGAACCAATGCCTTTTCAAATTTAGTTTCTTTAGAATAATTTAGCATTAAAAAATAAGATAGGAAGATCTACCAGCTTTTGCGGGGAATGCTTCTGCTTCCTTTCTGCATGCAACCACCACATGCTTGACAAGATCACTGACTTCAATAAGAGGGATAGTGTTTGCTAGTGGAGACCTGAGAAATATTATATTTAATCAAAAGAAGAGACATTAAGCAGTGAGAAGAGTGACATCATTGAATATACCTCTTAGCTATGATACTTTAGTATAATTAAATTAAATGATACTACATAGTACATATAACCTTTCATATAAACCATGAGGACTTTTACAAATAATGCTTCGGGCTGGACCATATAAAATGGCACTGGTTACAGGAAGCACATGACATACTGAAACTAGATTACATGTTGGCGTAGTAGAACCATCAAAAAGGCCAGAAGGGGCACTTCTGGCCTATGTTAACCAGAGTGCCTCAAAATGGCAGAATTGAGTTATCTCCTTGTCATTTAATGGTACATAGGCTCAAGTAATTTTTAAATTTATTTGAGAAAATATAAATATATTTCTACTTACCTATAGATCATTTTAGATGATTTACTTTGGTGATTGATAGCAATGTCCCATCCAGATCCTGTGCAAGATGGTGTCAGCTGCGAAACATCGGCATGGTCAGCCTAGTACACAACAGTAACAATACATTTAGCAAACTGCAATAATAAGCTACACAAAAACTTGTATCTGGTTATTTGGCACTGGCCAAATCAATTGGAACATACCGATTGAAATTGTGACTCTGACATAATTTGTTCACCAAGGGAATTTTCTTGAGATTTTTTCCTACGCTTTGAAGAACTTTTGTATCCTAAGGATCCAATGGCACCATTGAGAACAAAGTTAGCTGCTTCTTGAATGTGATTTCTATCAGATGCATTCTCCATTTGAACTAAAGTTTGTCGCTCTTCACTTCCTTCAAAATTCTTACAGTCCTTACATCCACAATTCTTAGAGCAAAGGATGTTTGCTTGGAAGCATTCACAATACTTCTTTAAGCATTCTGACTTCCTGCAATGACAGCCCTTATTGTGCTTTGGTACAACAGGTACGGCTCCAGAATTATCCTGACAGTCAAATAAAACTGTTTAAACACACATATTTCATGGACAAGAAAAAGGTGTTAATTTGGTTTATGGGGGTAAACAACACAGTTTTTTGTTAATCATTGGAGTTAGAATCATTGACAGGGTTGAACTTTTAGAATCCTGCTAAAAGATAGGAAAAGAAGAACATAGGAAAAATTAATTAATTAATTAGCCCTAGTGCAACATTAAGAATTACATAACATCACGCACAAATCCAAGATCACTTTGTACTTTATATTATATAAACCATGTAAACAAAATGTTTATACTGTAGTGTAAATGATATAAAGAGCATAATTACATCACGCCTCCATAAAAGTGGAAGTTCAATCAAAGGGACACAACAATGCATATGAATTCAAAATAAATGAAAAACTATAAAAGGTAGGCAAGAATGTCCATATGATATGAAAATTCTGGATGCTCACTGCATCGAGCAACCAGAGGCATGCCTTGGAATTATATTTCTGGATTTGATCAGGATAACTAAAATTATCTACCAGAGAAACTTAGACAAATTGCTTGCTGAATGCTCTTTTTTTCACTTGCTGAATACTGAAGGCAAATGAACACTGGTTGAAGGTTACAATGTGGTGTAGATGTAGACCGTACAGAATTATATTTGGAGAATAGTACCTTTCGAACATTTACAGTATTTGGGCTGTTTTCAATTTTAGGCTGAAATGCAAGTGGATTACGAAGAAGAATTGATTGAATAGCTTCCTTCCTTGTGTTTTCATTCTCAACCTTGTTTCCACAAGGTGAACAGTGGCATCCATCACAATAAACACTTGCAGCAAAACACTCACAATACCTAACAAACAAATATCAAGTTAGTGAGTTTTTACAAGCATAATGGGAATGATGGCATGTTTCATCATCAATGCATATCACCAAGAATAAATCAACTGATGAAAATATTAGTACATTCTACATTGCACTTATTGTTTTTCTTAGCAATCTGCCTAGGGAGATTTTGCCTTAAAAAAAGCAATCACAAAGATCAATTTAAATATTATAAAGCACAGAGATGGGACAGCAATAATCTGATTAATAGACAAGTGCATGAAACTCAAACTGCAAGGAAAATAAGACTGCCACAAGAGAAAAAGGTAACATTAATCCCGTACTATGTATCATCGTACCATTTAGGAATCTATTTAGGTATGTCGTTAATGATGTGGTATGAGGAAATCAAAGCTAACTCCCACCATAATTGAGCTTGTTTTCAGCATTCTTAAGATGGTACTAAATATTTCCCTGCAAATACATGCTGATAATAATTGCTTGGAAACCTACCTTAATCAAGTAAGGTGTAAAAGGTATCCAGTATTCTGTTTCAAAGTATTGTATTTTCTTTCTTCTGTTAACTTGACACTGCATCACAAAAAAAAGGAAGAGATACTCACATCTTCAGACATCGCGAGTTCTTACAGTTACAGTGTTTCCTTTTCTTTGGACTGGCATTTTTTACTTCAACAGCTGGCTTCCTAGGAAAAGTAGAGCAGTAGACTTGGTTAGGACAATATATGCACTAGATCAATCCAAAAGAATAGCGTAAATATTTTTTCTCTGAAAAATATTAACGAATTTGATTTGAACTTGGAATTGCATTTACTCTATGAAAAGCTCCACACAATTTGTTATCAATTAACTGGCTGACCTATAACTGACATTACCTCACTATAGTTCGAAAACGAAAATAAATAAACAAATGAATCAATTATTTAGGACAATTTAAGAGAAAACGAGGAGAACAATTGATTACTTCCTCTTCTGAATGCTAAAAAGGGAAGCATCCATGTATGGTAACACAGCAAGATCTTAGCTCTTAAACATGATTTCTTTCAATGTTGATCACAGATGTAAGTTGACATTAATTGTTCTGATAGTTTTATTCATTAAACACATGAAACTACGGAGATGCATGAAATAATAACTCTGTATTAGGCCTTATAAATCCCAAAATTTCCAACACTGTGTTTCAAATTTCACCACACAAATGCATAGGCATCAATCCTCACTTAGTAGGGCAAAAAGTGTGATAACCTATAACCCATCACTAATGCAATCACAATTGCTTCTGTTCACAGCACCAACGTGCTTATCTGCATTCACATTTATAAAAGGCATACAGTCAACCATATTAAACACCATAGTAAAGGCCAATCTGTGCCTAACTACACTTTTCTCACATTTTCAGATAAAGGCATAAATGCCATCTTATTTAAAAACGGTAATAACACAGAGTTAGCTACATATGAGTTGAGCAATCGGATGCTCACAATGACATCAGAATGCCATGAGTCACGAGACATCAAAATTCCATGTAACCAAACTCGTTTAAACAGAACTTCGTATTTCCGAAAAGGACAAGCAAGTAAGAGAAAATTCAAACACCTAAACTAAAACTCCCACCAAAGGTAGAAACAAGACGACATGCAATCACAAAAAATGACATACAAATTACAAAAGGTAAAATCTCCAAGCCTCAGGGGAGGAAGTTTCTCACGGCGGTATGAAGGCCACCGGCCACGACCTCGTCACCGGGACCGCCGGCTTCTGCTTCTGCTGCTGCTGCTCTTGCGGCGGAACCATTGGCGCGGGCCTAACGGGGGGCATGAAGCTTCAGCCGAACACGCACCCCACAAATTCCGTCCGAACCAAGCTGCAGTGGGTAGGCGAAGAGGAAACGCTCTCAGATCTACCAGAGAAGCTATAAAGTCGAGAGCGGAGAGGGAGTAGGCTAGGCGAGACAGAGGGACGCGCGTGGTTCGCTCTCACCGGCGAGGATGCGGCGGGGGGGGCAGCAGCTCGCCGCCGCAGAGGCGGCCTCGCGGGCGCTTCTCGGCGCGGGCAGAGGAGGAGGGGAGGGCGAGCTCGCGTCGCGGGGCGTGGGCGGGCGGGGGCGGGGGAGAGAAGCGGAGACGACGAGCCCGAGAAGAAGAGGGGATGGACCAGAGGGGATTCCGTTGGGCTTTCTAAGGCCCACTATCAAATCATGATCCGAATTACGTGGGCCGAAATTGTTTGTGGCCTGAATACGTTGACAGAAATAAAAAAAATCACAAAAATATTTTTCTTGACATAAAAAAATGATAATCGTGTGAAGTTCTTGCTGTGAGGATTTATTTAATTGCAAGTAACACATCGATCGGATAAATGGCGTAGGAGATAAAGGGGAATTTAACTATTTGACACTTTTAGGTTTGTCAATTAGCCAAATGCCCTTTTTAGGATTGCGGTTATTATTTTGCCACTTGAGAGAGAAGTTTTTCTCTCTTTTTTGCCACTTTTTGCTATACACCGTGACATGTGCATGCCAACATAGAATAGACGCGTAAAATTACCAATTGAAATACTATGCATGCCCGATTTATTAGCTCTGTTTACTGGAGATAAAATTAGGAAATAAATTGAAACATAGAAAGTAATTGGTAAGACAAATATAGTAGGAGATGGAGGAGCACAACCACCTTCTTATGAGGACCGGAACCTTTAACGTAACTGTTGTGCAGTTGTGTTACTGATATAGGGGTCATAGCGAGATGGAGCCCACCTATAAGTGACTGAACTTGTACCTGCAGTTACGTCAGAGGAGATAGTTCGTTATTATTGCGAGGGAGTGGGAGGCAGGAGTAATTTTGTGAAATAGTTGGGCTGAATTGTTGCGTGGGCCGGAAATCGTTGAAGGGGAGTTAGTGGGCCGAATTCAATTGTGGACTGAGAACCTACGGGTTGACGGGCTTGACCGCACCCACCGGCCCAGTCTACCGTATGTGTATACACACACTCGCCTTGCGTGGGCGACCGGAGCAAAGTCGTCCCGACGACCAGCCACAGAGCGGCGGGCGAACGATGCGGCCGCGCGGCGGAGACGGCTCCGACTCCGACGGCGGCGGCGCGCGCTCCGGCTCCTCCCCTCGCCCGCGCCGCCCGGACCCGTCGTCTGCGCCGGCGCCACGGAGGTCACCGCCGCGGCCCCTCCTCAGCAGCCTCGTGGTCAAGCCGCGGCGGCGGCCGGAGGAGGAGCAAGGCGCCGTTGACCGGCTGGAGCGCCGGCGCGATCCCCCTCCCGCCGGAAGGCGGCGGGAGCCCTCGCCTCCAGGATTCATGCGGCACCGGGAGTCGCGCCGCCAGACGCCGCCGCCGCTCTCGGCGCCAAGGCGGCGCCGCGGCAGCGCGTCCCCTCCTCCACCTCGCCGCCGGGGGAGCCCCCTGGGGTTTCGTCCTAGGCCACAAGGTATTGGGTGAAAAAATACTCTGTTGTTCTTAACCTCTCTTTTGTTACTACCATTTCCTTCCAGTATTAGCCGCGGATTGGTATGCTTCTTCGCTGTTAGTGCTAATGATCTCTTCCTTGTTGCCTGCTGGATTTACGCGACGGCTACGGAAAGATACAAGGATAGGTGTAGTTCTTGATTTGCAAGTTGGTACGTTTCATAGCAAAACCGTTGACTCGCTATGGTCTTCTACTATTCTCTGTTCGAGCGACTCCCCATTGCAGTAGTACATCTTTTGCAACCTAGGTTCATGGAAATCTCATATGGGATTGTGATTTACCACATCAGGGAGTTGCTGAAAATAAAATTGTATCCTAATTAGTGCAATTTGTAACAACGATTTTAAAAAAACTTAATATCTATGTCCCAAAATATAGGGATTTTGAGGATGTATCTGGATTCTCTATGCACATTCCTAAAACCCATTATATTTTGGGACAGAGGTAGTAGGTTCTTTTTTTCATTTGCATGCAGTAGTTACCTCATGTGTGTAATTACCAAATGGAACTATAATATCCAAACGAGTGACTTGAGTAGCCTAATAGAACCCATAAAATGAAAATATGTCATTCTATTTATCAGAGGTATGTTGTTCCTTGATTGGGTAGATTGAGTGATGTGAGAGCAAAGAATAGAACAAGGGAATATGGTTGGGGCCATCACATATGATATATGGTGCATTACATCTTCTTAGAAGAAAGCTTACATAAAGATATAAAGCAAAGCAAAAGAAAAGGCTAATGATAATCTGGTCCAAAATGGCGCCACAAAGTTTTACATGCTATATGCAAAGTGAGAAATGCTATGGTGTAACTATGGACCTTAGATCAGGGTGTTTTGAACTCTTGAACAAATAACCATCGCCCTGAAACACAAGCTGAAATTTATCTATCGAAAACAATTTTTGCATAGTTCATTGTGAAAATATGAAAGCCATACATAATTTGGACTTTGATATTCATGTTCCTAGAGCACAAAAATCACAATATTGTGGAATAGACATAATTGGATTTCTACTTTAATTTTTTGCTTTATTTGTATAGAGCAACTAGAAATTAAAAGGCTCTATCATATCTATGTTTAAGCAAAGCTTATTTGCTTCTTCATGAAGTAACTAATATTATCCACAGTTATATTCTACCAAGTTTAGTTTGTTGTTACATGTTCATGCATTGTAAGTGGTGTGGACTTTTTAAAATCAGCAAACCCTTTACATGTGTATTTCCTGTGCACAAAGTTACTTTGCTATCTGTGAATCCAAATTTTTTGATATTTAAGACTAGACACTGCTTTGATGAATTTTGGTATCTATATTTTCTCTATGGTTTCCATGACTGGTGTAATTAATATAATCTGCTGTACCGATTTATTTTTATATAGTTTATATGTGATAACTTGTCAAAGCATTTCTTTTTTCTGGCATTAGTCTTTGACTCTTTGCTTATTTAAACTTTTATTGTTTGATGGGTTTGTATTCTATTTGCTTCCTTTCTCTGTTGAGCCATTTTGTCTATCCTCAGATGCCACATCTCCGTTGGAAATGTCTTACCGAGTCTTGCATTTGGCAAGTTATGAGAAAATTGAAGGTGTAAACATGAAAGAAAGCTAAGGATGAGAGATGGACATTCGGCAATATTTGAATGGCTTGATTTGCTATAGTTTGATTATTCAATGCTAAATGGTCACAATGCTGGTATACTGTTAGGAATCACTACTCTGGGCTACCTGGCCATCCATGTTCTTGTTGAAGCAGACGGAATTATGGGATTTCAGCTCTTCACTTCTACAACCACTTCCTCATTAGACAAGGCCTTGCTACCTTATTTATAGAAATAAATTAGGAGGCTTTAGTTGCTTAAGAAAACATTTGCCAAGGAAAATGTTGTTGAAAATGAAGGTATTTTGTATTGCAGACTTGGTTATGAGTGAACTGGCTATTGAGAAGCCTAGTTTCCTGGGACCACTTAGACTGCTATAGAACATTTGGCACACAAGAAAACAATTCATGGAAACCTGGAAAATGGAACTGTCTCAGTTTCATATGAGGAGTTCAATTCATCAATTCTGCAAAGATCTATGGCTTGTATTGTAGTGCATGGGAAAATATCACATTTAAGATGGGAAAAATTAAGGTGGAAGAAGTGCTTGGTAAATTGGCAAATAGCTCAAGACACCACTTGTTTCTGGGATACCTGTTTGTTTCTTCAGCATGTAGGAACTGAAGGCTGGAACTCTTTGCAGAGGATTGCTCCAGGAGGCCTAATCTATGTGATATGAATTGGATAAAGATGAACCAGGTTTTAGGTTTTTGTATAAATGGTCTACTTTTTACCAGACTGATCCTGAACGTTGGTTACTGCATTGTTGATATAGTTACTGCATACCAGACAAGGGTTCAGATCGTGCGGTGTTGAGTTTACCCTCAATTGCTGTGCTGTATACTTGGCAGGGGTTATTTCCAGAGGTTTATTTCCGCAATCATTTTTTTTCTGGTTTGACTCTTGAGGACCTTTGCTGAAAGCAGCTCACCTTCAGGGGTTGCAGAACGCATGCATGATGCAAGTCCTACATTGCTGACTGTTCCTCCTTGTGGCTTCTAATGTTCATGTGGAATATTTGTCGCTCGCCTTTCAGGATATCACGTGCATTCAGGTTCCATGATACCTCCACATGGTCATGGAGTAGAAAGCAGCAAATTCAATGATGCAATCAGTTCACGTTATGCATCTGAGCTGGTAAGTAAAGGAGGTGAAAGGATCCAATATGTTTCTCCTCCCAATGGAAGAGGAAGACTGCACAAGAGGGATGTTGGTGCTCCTGGAAAAGACTTCATCTTCATTAACGGAGAATATGTGCACAGGAATGACCCAAACTTGTCTCCAAGAGAAGGTGACTGGATATGTCAGAATCCCATGTAAGTATTCTGAATGTATATTTGTTTCTTCTTCCTGTGTTGAAATTGATTCTTCTGACAGTCTTGTAAATTTCTTGCTTATTTCGTTTTGATTTCAGTTGTGGAAATCTTAATTTTGCCCGGCGATCACACTGTAATAGCTGCAACAAGGAACGGTATGCACCTGGCATATACAAGTCCAACTACAGTCCTGACAGACGCCAGTTCAACTCTCCACCTCAAGGGCCAGTGAGCAGGATTGTTGGTCCGCCAAGTGGTCGTGATCTGCCAAGGGAGAAACAGAGGTACAGATCACCACCACGTGGTTGGGGTATGGTCCAACCCGATGATCACAGGGACTATCCTACTAGGTTATCCCCAGATCATCCAGGACAAATGGCAGGCCCTACGCACAGGGACAGGATCAACTTCCAGGATGATCTTCAACACCGACAGCATAGGAAGTTTGATTGGGGTGTCTATAATCATCGGGAGCATCCACGCGATGGACTATATCTTGACCGAAGAGAACCTCGGTTGGGGTCTCCCAGGGGTAGCTGGGGACAAGGTGTAAGGGATAGAAGTCGTTCACCCATGCGTAACAAGCCCATGAACAGGGGACTAGACTTACGGGAGAGAAGTCAATCACCATTCCGAGACAGGGCCTTGAACAAAGCCTCCATTGGTAGAGGTGAACCTGACCGAGACTATGATCGTCCATTTGACACCCATGGGCGACCTCATAATTTGGGCCATAGCCGTGGCCGTGGTTACAGGCAGGAGGATGATCGGTTTCCTATTCACAATCAAGGTGACAAGCACATTCTTTCCCATCATCGGAATGGGATCCACTGAAATGTGATAACCTTTCAGCTGGATACAGATTCTTCGTGTTGATAGGCTATCTGGGAAAGCAAAATTTAATAAAAATTGTCTTGGTGCTTGAGGGTACCTGCAGCTTTGTAATGTTGGATTGTTTGTACTGTGTAGTCCCTTCCTGGGTTGTTTCAGTGGAACTTCTACCTTTTAGATGTCTTCATGAACTGAATTTAAAGGGCAATGCGAGGAATGATTGTTGGAGTGGTTTAAGACGGACGCAAACATAATGTGATGTGTCTGTTCCTATATTGTGTGAAATCATAAGGTGCTAACTTTGTGTACTGCAGCCTTATTGTACATAAACTGCTCCAGGTTTCATCAGTCAGGTAAAAGCAACTATGTTGTATGATCCGTAAAGTCTGCTGGAATGCTGCTGGTAACTGTTTGCTCGATTGTGCAAATATTTGTGAACGGAGAGTATAACAATACCAAAGCACGCGACTTCAAATTTTTAACACCTTCATTTGTATTTGTATAAGTTTGCGGCTAGTCATGCTACATTTCTGTTCTTTTTATCATTGAGGATGTTTTTGTTTGGATGCATAATCTTAAATGGGATATCCAACTTCTAAGTGGTGTTTGATTGATGGACAAGGATGAATCTTATCAAATCTCGATATCTCGATATGATTATTCTCTACTTTATCTATTCTCGATGCATATATTACTTGCTTTCACAAACTCTAATAATGTGATGATTACTCAAAAAATGAGTTTATTTTAGGGCAAACTAGAATGACTAAAAATGAACTTATAATAACTCGTAAGATCTATGTTGATAAGAAATAATTAGTCCATCTTGTTATTAACTAGTATAGATTATTGATATATTTTACTAATAATTAATAGTTTATTGTTTACATTCTATCCATCACTCGAGGTGGTCATATATTATTCAACCTTAACCAGGAACCACGCATCTTGGGATGATTGTTTGGTTTTTATGAAAAAAAAGACAAATGTCATAGCTTTCATGAGCCCAGTCATCGAAGCATGCCAAATGCCATCGCCACCACGATACTGATGAGGAGCTTGGCCTCCCATCTCAATCCTCAATTCCTCATCCACCCCTGTATGAGGTCAATTTCAATAAAAGTTTTATGTATAATAAATAATATTATTTATATATTTTTATGATGTGTCAAAATATTAATAAAGAGAGATGAAATAAGTTTCGTGGAGACAAAACCTTCTATATAGCTTGTGTCTTATATGTAACTAAAAAATAACAATAGATGAAACTATACATTGAGAGAGATGTGTTTTATCCTAATTTTAAACTTTTTAAATAGCATATCACTCTAGATACTCATGTCCATAAAATTTACATAATTACAATGAGAATGGCCTGATAGTCAATGATGGTCTTGCCTCGGCTTCCCATCATCCCATGGTGGTCGAGGCTCGAGCACCAACGTTGCCACGTGGGGCTCAGGCTTGCCTAATCCCGTCACCGATCTTTTGCTCGTGTAAGAGCCTTATTGACTGCCTATGGATGCGTTCGCAAGTAATAATCAACTTCTATCGTTCTCCGTGCGCACGTTTTTCAAACTGCTATATAGGGTATTATTTTCAAAAAAAATTATATGTAAGTTATTTAAAAAAATTAAATTAATCTATTTTTCAAGTCTAAAAAATAATACTCAATTAATCATATACTAATAAATTTTCTCGTTTTATGTGCCTTGATTTGACTGATGGCGGCCCAGTGGCACTTGCGAACGCTGCCCAGCATGTCCTGGCCTCATGCTCCTTCCCTAATTGGGCGACACTGTGAGCATCGTGAGCCATCGCTGTCGCATCCATACTAACCGGGAACGGGATCCTCATTGCTACTAACGGGAGCTCACGTTGGAGTTCTAGGTCGTCATTTGGATGTCGTCGTACGTCGTCCATCGGTGCTAGAGCTTGCTATCAGGGGTAGGGAGAGAGAAGATGAGGTATATTAGGGGAAGGATGAGGCGGACACAGTGGGACACACTAACGCGTGGCTCTTAGGAAATTTTAATGTTTTTTGTGTGACTAACACATTGATGCCATATATTGTTTTTATTCTATTTGTTTTTTAGATAATGTTTATTCTATTTGTTTTACTTTTGCTTGTAAGGCAATGTAAATACCACGTACTATCTCCGTCCCGAAATAAGATCATTTTTCGTTTTTCCGTATCCAACATTTGACCATTCGTTTTATTTGAAAAAAAATTACGATTAATATTTTTGTTGTTACTAGATGATAAAACATGAATAATACTTTATCCGTGACTAATTATTTTAAGTTTTTATACAACTTTTTCAAATAAGACGAATGATCAAACGTTGGATACGGAAAAACGAAAAACGATCTTATTTCGGGACGGATGTAGTAGAACATAGACTATGGGCATGTTTAAGGAAGCTTTAGATTATAAGAAGCTGCTGATTTGTAGCCAGCTTTTAAGAATATGGAAAAGCTTCTAAACCTAGCTTCTCCAGCTTTTGGATTCTTAGTTCATTTTCCAGAATCTATAACTACAGATTCACAAAAACTGTGAACCGTTTGGGGCAGCTTCTGGCAGAAGCAGCTTTTGGAAAAATCTGCAGCTAGGAGAAGCTTCCCCAAACAGGCCCTGTGTCAACCAGCTATGCAGACATCACATCAATCAAAACTATTTTCAATACCAGTCACCGATAAACATGGTTTGTACTCCCTATGTCCCAGATTATAAGGAATTTTGACTTTCTATTTGACTACTCGTCTTATTTAAAAAATTTAAAAGTATTATTTATTTTGTTTATTATTTTCTTTATTATTAAAAATAGTTTAAGTATTACCTATAATTTTTTTACATTTACACTATTTTTTTTTGAATAAGATGAATAGTTAATTATAAGTGAATAATCAGAATCTCATATATTATGGGACAGAGGTAGTACTAACAGCTGAAGTAAGGCCGCGTTCGCAGGCATGGGTAAGTTATCTTATCTCCCTCGTTTTCTGCGCCAAACTGCTAAACGGTGTATTTTTTGCAAAAAAAATTCTATAAAAAAGTTGTTTTAAAAAGTCATATTAGTCTATTTTATATTTTTAATAATTAATTAATTATGTACTAATCTATTACTCCGTTTTCCATGCTGGTTAAGTTAACTTACTGCATCACTCGCCGAACGCGGCCTAAGTCCTATATCCATTTTTGCTTTGAGGTGAGTAAATGAAATTCAGTAGCATGGAGTGGATATTCTTTTTTTCCTTTTGCGGAAACAGCTACAATTAACACAAAGATCAAGAAAGAGTTATTACTATCTTCTTGTTTAGATTATCTAACTACATGTAATATGGTCAAACGTTTTAATGGTGAAAAATATAATAATTAATACATGCTTATATGCACGTTGGGATAATTATGCTTTATATTATATAATGGGGGAGCACTTTAGAGCAAGTCCAATAGCAGGCTATAAGCCAGCTATAAACATATTTTAAGATGAAAAGACAGCAGAGAGAAGAGTAGTGAGCTACAGATTTATAACCAGCTGCAGCACGGACTCCAAGACATAATGTGTGTATAACATGTGTGATATGATAGTATATATGTTTTGTAGGCAGTTATTGTATGAATTGGCTATTAGATTGTCTATAGTTGAATTGAAGCCAGTAGTTGGCTATACCATTAAACTTGCTCTTAGAGCATCTCCAACAGCATGACTATTTGACACTCAAAGCCAAAATTTAGCAATTTTGGCCAAAACTGACGCTCCAACAGACTTGCCAACAGCCATCTAGCTAGCCAAACAAGTCTTCCATTGGCCAAAATTGGCTAGCCAAACCAGGATTGCTAAACGTGGACCATACCAGTAGGGCCCACACCCCACCCACACTATGTTCACATCGTCCACGCTCATCCCCTCCCAGCCGCACCTTGCCAAGCAGGCCTCCCCTCCAGATTCGGTTCTATCGCTGCCGCCTGCTCGCCGGCGTCGTTGTCGCTGCCGTTGCCGTCCGGGCTCTCCACCGCCACAGTATCTGTCTACTTCGGCATCGGCTCCAAGTGAGACAGGCGACCGCCACATCCTCCGATAGAGATAGGTCACTGTCGTTGTCGTCTGGGCTCTCCACCACCGCTCCGCTCTCCACTTCATCGTCGGGTCGAAGCGAGACAAATGGCTGCCGGCACCTCCGACCGAGAAAGGCCGCCATCGCCGCTGTCACCGTTCGAGTTCGCGCCGCCACTACCGTCCGCGTACGCCACTGTGGATGTCGTCGTCGTTGCCGTCTATTGCCATAGTGCCATGGAACATAGGAGGGAGAGAGAGAAAGAGGGGGAGAGAGGAGGAAATAGGAGGCAAGAGAGAGGAAGAGAGAGAACAGAGGTTACACAGGCTAACAAGTGGGACTCGGATATCATTGACTTAGAATAGAAAGATGAATGAAGAAGCTGTTAGAGTGAAAAACAAATTTAACTTGACAAATAAAATGGAGAGTTATAAAATAGGTAGTCAGAGAGTAGTCTCCAACTTGGATGGTGCTCTTGGTCGAGCGGGAAATTAATCAAGCATGGTCGTCATCAGGGTCAATCACCCACTCATCATTCTGTCTGGTCCGTCCGTGGGCCCACCACCACCGCGAACCACAAATTCGAGACCCTTCGCTGACGTCCGCGAGAAAACCGAACCCGAGACTCGGAAACGCAAGAAGAAAACGACCGGGCACCCAAACCGGCCGACGCCAACAGTGGCGGAGGAGTGGGACCCAGCCACTGCAGGACCCACCTGTCTGGAGGAATATTATTTTAGTGTGAGTAGGCATCTCCTTTTATGACCCGCGCGGGCGCCGACCCGGCCACCAGCAAGGTCGGGCGGTTGGTTCGGCGGCCACGCGTCAGCATGGCCATGGCGCCCGCCCCCACGTTGCGTACTGGGATTCTTTCGAGCTTCGGGGATCTCTTTGCACGGACGTCTACCAACTTTGTTGAAATTACCTCGTTTTGGCTTTTACATATGCACGCAAGCATAGTTTAAGGTCTCATCCTTTTGATGAAATTAAGCACGAGCAAAATGACTTATTAATGATTAAAAATAATTTATAAAAAACTTTTATATACGTATTCTTGACGATCTAACAAATAAACTATGGAAAAATAAACTATGATGAAAAAACACCGAAATCAACTCAAGCTATAAAATTTAAATTTTGGCTTATAATTGTAGGTGGAAAGACTGATCCGTAATGTAAGACTTTTTAATCTTACTTAGATTTATATGGATGTTAATAAATCTAGACAGACATATATATATAAATTATATACATTCGTTAATTGATGAATTTAGACAAAGGTAAAAAGTCTTACAATATGAAATGGAGACAGTAAATTTGTCCGAAACGGCCCATCTATACCATACAACGTCTTTTCCCAACACAAACATTTTCTAGGAAAATCGTTTATGTATATAAGTTTTTCACTTCTAAATAAAATCTAAATTAACTTCTCAACCCTAAGAATCACCGAATATTCTAAGGCTTAAAAACTATAATATTGATATGATTTCCAATAAGTCTAGGCGTAGGGACGACTGTATTATAAGAGTGTGTTGTTGTGAAGGAAATAACTAGTAGAAATGTTTTAAACTTTATCATTACCCTCAGGGTTAGTTTTGTGTTACAACCTTTTCATCTGCCACCGAGGGCAAAACTAAGGACATGCTAAGAGTAGGGCTCAAATGATATAATTTGTTGAATCGGTAAATTTTGGTAAGTTTTCAAATAAATTTACAAGGACTGAGAAGATAAACCTAGGGCTTAAGCCCTAGTTGCTGTAGGCTTGATTCCGTTAATGCACTGCCACTCTAACTATTCACTTTTGCCGAGGCAATCTAAAGTCGTAACGGGAAGGGAATATTGTTGGAGGCAGTGCTCATCTAGCAACCACTTGAACTAGTTGGTGGCTCACATATGCCAAAAATAAAATTTTGCAAATAACTATTTTTATATCTTTTGTGGTATTTTTTCATACTAGTGATTATTATTGAATATTGATTACTAGGAAAAATTCAATATCAGGAAAAAATAAGTATAAAACCGATATTCGATAAGCATAGATTATTTTGAAGATATATAGATCTAACTTTGTGCTATTTTTAAATTTATCGCGGGAGAGTGTGATAGATGGGAATAATAGAGAGGTCATAGTCCTAGGATCGTCCCCTCCCTCTTATCTAGTATGTTTGGTTCAAACTTTTAACATACGTCATTTCTTATATCTCAGTCGACTCGTTTAGCTTACTAGTCACCGACTAATACTAATTGACTAACTCGAATTTGACCAGCTTTTTTGACCAATGGTCAAACGAACTAATCACTGTTTAGCTCTTGATTGAGTCGATTTGACAGCAACTACTGAGTAGTCACCAACTAGTCATCTTAGTCGACCGACTAAGCAAACACTAGTTGGAGGTCACATAATCATATAGTTGAGTAGTATTTGTCACAAAGAGGAGAAGGTGAGGGGGGATGAAATTATAGTTGCCCTAAACATGTAGAAAGCATTAGCTTGATGATAGTTAGATGAATGATGATCGTAGATGTGCTTTGCTCGATAGCATGATGAAGGACAAATGCAAAACTCATAATTAAAGTGGAATTGAAGAATACAATGTTAATATAGAGACAATTATACACCAACTTAATTATATTATTATCTACTCACGTAATCTAGAGATATCATGGGGATAATAAAAATGAAGAATTCTAGAAATGGTTTGCGTATTAGCATAACTCAAGTGTATATTGGGGTTAGAGTTGACGTAAGCGGCATAGATGCATCTCAATTTCGTTTGCATCTTGAACATATGCATCACGACACATGGATCAAAACTAAATGGCTGCGTCGTTGACAATATCGTTAAAAAAATATACCCACAATAGTTTTAGATGGATAGATATTAATTATAAGATGGATTTCTTCACTAAAAGCGAAGACCAATAATTTTTAAAGGTCGCTAGACGATACTAATTCACACCAGATAAAGTACCGTCGGGCCAAATAAACCCTCTCTCTCGCTACTATCTTCACTAGTGAACCGACATGTCTCATAAATGGAAAACCCCATCGCCCCAAGGGCTATTTCGCAAAACTTTCCCTCTCTTAAATGAAGTGTACCAAAGACAACCAAGAGAGAGAGATACTAGTAGCAGCAGCAAAGGTGGCATCCGTTCGCAATCGCACCACCACCACCACCACCACCACCACCACCACAGCCTCACCTCCGCCATCTCCGCGCCTTCCTCTCCTCCTCCGTGCTACGCCACCAAACCCCACCCCACTCCCCCTCGAGATCTCCTCCCTCCTCCTCCTCCTCCTCCTCCTCCTCCTCGACCGCCACATATCCCCCCATCTGGCCGCCATCTCCCTTTCGCTCGCCCCAGATCCACGCCGCCGCCCGCTCTAATGCCCGCGCACGCGGTGGTGCTCAGGTAAACTCAGGCCGCCGCCTACCTCCTCCGTCTTCCTCCTCGACTTTCTTTTTCCTCTCTCATGTGCTAGCCACGCCACGCCACCAACACTACTAATACCCCCGCCTCGGCTCGCCGAGATCATACCACCAGATCCCCCCCCCCCCCCCCGTCCTTTCCCTTTTTTTTGTTTTGTTTCCAATCCCTAGGCTAGACTGACGACCTCCTCCTGCTTCTGCTCCTGTTGCTTGCCGTGCGTCGTCTCCGATCAGCGCCGATGCGGTGGAAGCTTAACTCGTCGGCGTACAAGCGCGTGCCGTCCAGAGAGGCCGCCATGGATCCCGACCTCGAGACGCCAGGTCCGTACCACCCTGATGACGCCGTTTTGTTTTTTCTTTGGGATGTGTGTTGAGATTTTGGGGGCTTTCCTGTGCAGTGAAAATGGCGGACGGCGGCGCGGGGCCGTCGTGGCGCATGTCGCTGCCGCACGTGTGCGTCGCCACGCTCACGTCCTTCCTCTTCGGCTACCACTCCGGGTGCGTGCCGCCCATTCCTTACCCCCTCTCGTTTGTTCCTCCGGTTGCGGTGGTTGTTCGGTTCCCCACTCATGTTGTGGAGCGCGTGTGTGATGCTTGGTGCAGGGTCGTGAACGAGCCGCTAGAGAGCATCTCCACTGACCTCGGCTTCGCTGGAAACACTCTCGCCGAAGGTAACCAGCCGCTGCAGAGATCTGGGACCAGGTTTCGGCACAGATTCTGCTCGAATTTGATGATTGATTTTTTTTACATGGGAGCGAATTGGTGGTCTTTGTTTCAGGGCTTGTGGTGAGCATCTGCTTGGGTGGAGCGTTCGTTGGGTGCCTGTTCAGTGGCTCCATCGCTGATGGAATAGGCCGCCGTCGCGCGTTTCAGCTTAGTGCGCTGCCCATGATAATCGGTGCTGCTGTAAGGTAATTCGTGGCATCACACTTCTGTTGTTGGTCTCTTCCACTGAATCCTAGTCCATGTGCAGTTTGGTGAGCTTAGACACTATTTAATTGCCGCTTGTTAGCATTCCTTATTGTAGCTGGGGATGTTGATTGCTGTGTTAAACAAATGAGGTCAGTGGCCACTGGTAACCTGGTTTCTTGTTGCTATTGTAAACTTGTTTGAAAAGATGAGTGTTGACAAAAACAACTTACTCTTTCTTATATATCATATTGGTATGGTGGTGTGACAAGTAGCAGCTCGACGGATTCATCCTTCCAAGGGATTTTGAATCTGAGTTACTACCTCTGTTTTTTTTTAATTTGACACCGCTGACTTTTGGATCTACGTTTGATCATTCATCTTATTTCAAAAATTGACATAATTATTAATTATTTTGTTGTGATTTGTTTTGTCATCAAAGATACTTTAAGCATGCTTTATAATTTTCATATTTGCATAGCATTTTTGAATAAGATGAATGGCCAAACTTAGATTCAAAAGCCAATGATATCAAATAAAAAAACTGGAGGGAGTATTTAGAAGATGAATAACCAATGTGTGGTCCTCTTTACACAGTGACGATACTAGTATATAATGATGTATACTAGGCCATCAGGAAAATCTATATGGTTTCTCTGACTGAATGTGGAGCCAATGTCATTTATATGCGAACACAAAGGCATCAAACTTTATGATAAATTGACTTTCACTAGCCACAATAGTCTGAAGACTAATGAAAATTAATTGCACCCAATTTGCTAGAAAACCACGGCATGATAGTAAGTATTGTTTTCTTAATTGTGCTCACGATGTATTTAGATTGATTACCTAAAAAAGGAAACCTAGCATTTCACTAATTCAACATTCTTCGTAATTGATAGCTAGTGTACCTTTTGGAGAAAGCATAATAAGTTAAGGCCTGGTTTATTTATCAAATTATCGGTGTTGTAGAGTTGCTGAAAAGTTGAATAGGAACAGAAGCCATATGTACTCTGATTACTTGAGGGGCTCTTGCACTGCCACAACATCCACAAACTAAGTTCAGCAAATGATACTGTTTAAGTTGCTAAACTTTGTTGAATGCTATTAGACAAAAAGACCTAATGCGTACATCTGTGGGCATTCTTTTCTTCTGCAAGATAATAGGGTTTGTTTTGTTAATTGCACTCCTGGTGCATTAAGGCTATTATTTCAAGAAAATGCAATTTCATAAAACTTACATCTATGGGCACCTAATACTTGAGAGTTGCAGGAAGGAACCATGCCTGATCTGAACTTTGTCAATTTATATACTGTTCCTATGATTCTGTTTCATTGAACCTCCCTGAAGAAGAAACATTTTGCAGCGCTCTGACCAATAGTCTGGAGGGTATGCTTCTTGGAAGATTTTTGGTTGGAACAGGGATGGGATTAGGTCCACCAATAGCTTCACTCTATATAACAGAGGTATGTAATTGGTGTTATTCACTTATCCCTCAAATGTCTGATTGTCAATATCAACTATTGATCTTGTTCGTTATACTCCTTGGGGTCCAGGTATCTCCTCCTTCCGTGAGGGGCACATATGGGAGCTTTGTTCAGATTGCGACCTGCCTCGGACTTATAGTATCTCTTCTAATTGGCACACCTGTGAAGGATATTGATAGATGGTAGGAAGCTTTGGTCTTTAGCTATCCATATATTTGAATAGTTAGAAAATCTGAAATCCATCTCTATTAACATTATCCTTGGCATTTACAGGTGGAGAGTGTGTTTCTGGGTTGCAGCTGTCCCAGCAACTTTGCAAGCTCTTGGAATGGAGTTCTGTGCTGAGAGCCCCCAGTGGCTGTATAAGGTGTGTTTATCCTTGGGGTGGACACTGCTTTGTTTTCTATGTATGGTCTACCAACTTAAAATCACCCTTCAGGTCTCCGATTCTCTAAAAATTTGTGTTGGCAAATTGATCTTCCGTGCCTTTCCTAGTCATAAAATTAGATATTAATGTTTGAGGATCATCTTGGAGTTGCTTTGTTCGAAGTGACATATAATCTCTGAAGCTACCTGCAAGTATCACACTCACTTATTTCCACAAATCTTTGAAGGTCACTATTTAGTCTGTTGGTTACAACTTGCAATCTACCACCGTGTGAGTTTTTTGTTCCCACAATTAGTAACTTTTTGACATGGAACTTATTGCCTACTGTTACTTAAATAGTAACACTCATGATTTCTATATTCTGGAAAAGAATATAAAAGAGTAGTCCATTGACACATGTATGTTCACAAAGAACACATTAGATATTCGGATAAATATCATTGATCTTTAGGTTTCCTCAATATTGTGTATGTTTCATGATCTTACGCCATGCAGATACAGCTCCAATATGTCCAAAATGTTTTATTGGGCTTTTTTCTGAGAAAAAAAATTCTCAACTAATTTCTTATATAACTCCTATACTTCTTTTGATTCAAATTGGTATTGATGTATTTTTATTTAAGAATATCTTGCTTAGCAGATACATTGAAAATTATTGACGAGTCTTGCTTTTTATGCAGTGTGGAAGAACGAGTGAAGCAGAGATACAATTTGAAAAACTTCTAGGCCCTCTTCACGTTAAATCTGCTATGGCAGAACTATCCCGATCTGAAAGAGGCGATGATGGAGAGAATGTGAAGTATACTGAATTGTTTTATGGTCGCAACTTTAATGGTACAAGCTGTTATTTTTTCCATTCTATTGTGCTTTTGCACTAAACTATAATGTAAATTATGTTTGGCCTTGAAGTTTGTTCATTACAAGTCCCTTTTTGCTACAGTTGTTTTTATTGGCACAACGCTCTTTGCTTTACAACAGTTATCCGGCATAAACTCTGTGTTCTATTTCTCATCAACTGTGTTCAGAAGTGTGGGTGTGCCCTCTAACCTCGCCAACATATGCATGGGGATAGCAAATTTATCAGGTGAGCTGTGAGCTCATCGAAGCTTATTGTTTCCGTTGTTCTACTGTTCTGTTTTATTGCTGGACTTTGTTTTGATGTGTTTACTTCCAGGTTCAATTGTAGCTATGCTTCTAATGGACAAACTAGGAAGGAAAGTGCTTCTTTCAGGGAGCTTCCTTGGCATGGTAAGCTATCATTGTGATTGGAAGATAATGTTGAACATTACTGACTGCACATCTTTACTGCTATAGGCTTTTGCAATGGGAATTCAGGCTATTGGAGCAAATCGTCACCACCTTGGTTCTGCAAGCGTGTATCTTTCTGTTGGTGGCATGCTGTTGTAAGCTTTAGAGTTTTATGACTTTCATTACCTTGATTTTACTATCTTGCAAGATATCTGAACTTAGTTATTAACATCTAGGCTAAACTAAGTACTTGCGGCTGCTAGTGGAATACCTTAAGCTATTAGTTGAGCCACTTTATGCTAGATCTTTGTGCCAAATGTGCCGTTATAAGGCTTAATAATATGTAAAATTCTTTACTTATTGTATCTGCCAAAAGGAGTTTTTTATGGTGCTTGCTCCAAATTTGTTTAAATCATCCATTGCACTGTCCAAAGTATATCATTTCTCTTACTTTGTTAGAGGTAATAGATTATTATAGAAGGGAAGGAAACAAATTCTTCAACCTGCTATAGAAACAAATTTTGCCTATAAATTCTTCAAGAACTTGTTCAGGCAACCTTTAATTTGCATATGGTAGAATAGTTTCTGTCCATATGTCCATCTGACAGGTAGATGGCACTGGGGCTACTGGTTGCATGTATGATATTGTACTGCTTACTGCAGTTGTTTTATCTCTGTTCCCCTGGTTTCAACCCTCAGTGCTGTTTTGTGACCTTAGAATTTCTCTATAAGCCTCACTTACGTTGACATATTTCCCACAAGGGTTTTCATCTGGTTTATACTGTAGCTAGTTAAATTATGAGACAGTTTGCCTTTACGCTCTGCTCTTAAGCAGAACTATTTAACTGTTCCTGACAGTCGTACTCTACTGGCTCCTTAAGTACAAATGTTATGGTAAGTTTGCCAGTTTCTTATAGTTGAATGCTTCTTTGGCAGGTTTGTCTTGACATTTTCTTTAGGAGCAGGTCCAGTGCCAGGGCTTCTTTTGCCTGAGATTTTTCCGAACAAAATACGGGCCAAGGCTATGGCTCTCTGCATGTCTGTGCATTGGGTAGGATTTCTGTTTCATGTCTGTGCATTGGGTAGGATTTCTGTTTCCACCATGGAGATGTTAGATCAAACATCAAAGTTCAATATTGAACTCTCTTTGCTGACTTACTTTTTTTCTGGTTTAGTGTGTTAATATTTGTTAAATGGAGTACACATGCTTACCGTTCCATAGGATAATGAAAAATAGGTTACTTACTGCTTGTCTGTAACCATAACAGTCACATTGCTCAATGATACAAAGGAATTTATTGCTAAATACCTACTGAAAAATTCGAGCTGTTGTTTAGCTTAGGCTGAGGTAGAACATATATATTAGATTGATTCAAAATATTCAAACTGGTACCTCAAGAGCAGTTCCACAATGTTTTCAACCATGCTTATGGTAACAAAGATAAATTTGACTATGTTAGCTGAAACTTTCTATGTAACAATCTTTTCCCCCCAATTCATCATAGGGACAATAAAGGGAAAAAGCTGTATTCTGTCTATCTATGCTGGTAGTAGGTGGGGAAATATGACTAAATGAATAATGGAGCTGGACTGTTAAATTATATAATTGAAAACATAGACATTTTGGCATGGCTGATTTGAGTATATAAAGGTTAAATGTTCAGTGTAGGATTGCAATGATAATTTGGTAGGGTGCACGACATGCTTCATTGTAGTTCTTGCTCTAAATTAGAGTCATATATATGTCTTGACATGCTGTGCTTGACTGTGAATGCTTCAGGTGGTAAATTTTTTTGTTAGTTTGCTGTTCTTGCGGCTTCTGGAGCAACTTGGTCCACAAGTACTGTATACAATGTTTGCGTCAGCTTGTGTGGTAGCAGCAATATTTGTGCGGCGTCATGTGGTTGAAACAAAGGGAAAGACTTTGCAAGAGATAGAAGTTTCGCTTCTACAACCACAATAGAGGTGATAACTCCTGTATTTGACAAAATGCAATTTAGTTCTATGAATCTGTCTTGTCTTTAAGGTGGCAGTTTTTTATTTAAAGGTGGTGTGCGATGCATATTTGCAACACACAAGATGAACTGAATTAGAGGGATCTTTAGTTAATACTCTCTATTTTTTATTTAATGTCGTTGACTTTTGGATATACGTTTGACTATTCGTCCTATTAAAAAATATGTAATTATTATTTATTTTGTTATGATTTGATTTGTTTCTAAAGAAACTTTAAGAATGACTTGTATTTTTGAGTATTTGTACAACATTTCTTAAATAAGACGAATAGGTCAAATGAATCTAAAAGTCAATGACGGCAAATAAAAAAAATTAGAGAGGGTATTTCATATGGCCATGTGGACCACACGCTTGGTTTTGAGACTCGACGATTTACCATACGATATTCATGATTCACATGCAACTCCTCCATTGCAGGTTTTTATGAGTTTGAGGTATCGAGTACGACGTACATGATTATCTGCCTGCTGGGCAAGTATGTGGCAAAAAAACTGATCACTGCATCAGGCCAACATTTCGCGGACCGGCAACGCCCTACATGATCCAGGGAAGTTCCCAGACATGCACCTGTGACCAGTAAGGGCAATCTATCTCGTGCATAAACCATGTAGTGAGTTCGCACCTGCATAGATCGTCGTCCTCAAGATATATCCGCCCTGTGTTTTATCGTTTGTCATTTGTACACTTGTGTGTTGGTAAAGGAGAAAGACCGAATTGTAGTTATAGTTTGAACAGTGGATACATCGTTTACATGTAGGTGCCCGTGTTTTGAAATAACATCACTTGGCTCTGCTCGGTTACATGAAAATAAAGTGCGTCCTGCGTGAGCTAATTTATTCTGCATATGTATGTTGTGTTCTTCCGTAGCTTATTCTTTTAGCTTTTTCCGTGAACTTTGCGCACATGTTTTCTAAACGACGGCCTTTTTTTTTTGGCAAATTCTTTCTATATAAGAACTCATCTTATCTTTTTAAAGTACATTTTGAAAGTTAATTTTTTAATGCTATCAACAATAAGATCTTTCTTTCCTCAAGAAAGAGAAAAAACAGTTACACAGTTCCATTGACTAGACGCGGCAGGTCGGTTCCAAAATCGATAGTTGGCATTCTCTTAAAGTAGAGTTTCGTCCGTCTATTCGTCCCCCTCCGAAATAAAACGTCGCACATCTCTTAAAAAAATATAAAAAACAGAAAATAAAAAACGCTTAGAAAAAAAAAACAGAAACCCTCTTCGCACACATCTTGAAAATCAAAAAATATAAAAAAATAGAACATAAAAAACTCAGTTTCCTCACGTTCTCTCCGCCGCTCTCACGCCGCTGCCTCACGAGCCACGACGCTTCTCGCCGCCGCCGGCGCCTGTCCGCCGCTCGCGATGCCTCTCGCCACCGGCGTTGTACGTCTCGCCACCGCCACCCCCTCACAAGTAATCTTCTTTTCAAATTTTAACTTCAATTTAGGATTTCATTTGGTGTGTTTCAACACAATTAATATTTAGGGCTTCTTCAAATCCCATAAATTTTATAGGGATTTTAGAGAAAACAGTTCAATTTCTTCATTTTTTCTTCAAAAATTCTTTCAACCGAAGAGGCCCTTAGGGTTCTTCAATTTATGGAAACCCAGAATTAGGGTTTCGATTAATTTGAGGATTTTAATACCTGAAATTAGGGTTTCGGTTAATTTGAAAATTTTAAGACCTGAACCCATACTGCTTTCTTGTGATCTTTGGCAGTAGTTTGGCTGCACTTTATGGTTGATGCAGTCAGCGACACACCTCCACAACAGCAGCTACATGTCTTATGTGCTCAAACCGCCCAACACCGCCCAACACATGTTCTTCATCAAAACATGGCAGTATGTAGTCTTATAAAAGGTGAGGGAGCACTATAATTTCTTCTCTACTACCAAAAAACACAAGTCTCATTAAGACATGTATTAATTATTCCTAATTATTAGTACTTTTTTCATTATGTTCTTCCTCTTACTCACATATTATGAAATCTTTCTCCTTCAGACTATGGTTATTGAGGTGCAGATATAGACCTGATTGCATAGGGAGTCAATGCCGCCGAGTTCACCACATTGCTTGACACCGTCTACAAGTACAAGTATCTCAAGGTTGGTGATAATATTCCTAGATTGACCGTTCTTCTTGATTCTTTTAGATGATTTCCTGAATGAAACTGGTTGGTGATCACTGTTTACTTGCCTTAGCTTTATACATTTCAATTCTTTTCATTTTTGGGGTTCTATGCATGCTGTAAAAATTGTACCCCAATGTCTGATTTTTAGTATGAACCGAAGCTTCACATAATCATACCGGCGACGACGCTAGGAGCGGGGGTGCAAAAGGGAGGATGGCGGCGGCTCGGGGAGGACGATGTCGGCGGCGGAGGAGGAGGGAGGCGGCGCTCCGGTGTCGACGGGGTTGCGTCGGCATCAGCGAGGCGAGGGTGTCGGCGAGCGGAGGGACGACGGCGAGGACCCAGGCGCACATGCACGTGGCGGCGACGACGACGACCTCGGCGACGGCCCCTGGAGAGGAAAAGGAGGGAGAGGGAAAGCGGCGACGGCTCACCGGCGACGGGGATGGCGGCGGCAAGTCGGCGAGACGGCGGGACACGGGGTGACGGCCGGCGGCGAGGGTGGCGAGGCACGGGCGGCGAGATCGACTATGGCGACGAAGGAGGAGGGCGCGGCGGCGGTTCGGGCGGACGGGGAAAGGGCGGTGGCGATGCTCGTGCAAGGGGGTTTTATAGGGGAGGAGGCACTGGCTAGGACAGGACGGCCGGTGGAGACCGAGTCGGCCTCGGCGGCGGATTCGGCGGCGGCCGTTGCGGGCGGTGGGCGGAGTCCGGTTCGGCCATGAGGTGGACTCGGGCGCGGCCGGTGCGTGGAGGGGCGGCGGACTTTGGCGGCGCGTGGGCGAGCAGGCTAGGCCGAGCGACGGCCCAGGGGGAGGAGAGGGAGGCGCGCGTGGGGCGGCGGGGAGCTGGGCCGTGCTGCAGCTGGGGCCGGCCCAGGAGGGAGGAAGGGGAGGCGCGCGGGAGGAGAGGGGGAAGCAGGCCGGCTTGGCCGGACCGGGCCGGGAGAGGGAGGAGGGGAAAAAGAAAAAGGAAAAAGAAGAAGGGAAAAAAAGAGAGGAGGAAAATTGAACTTCGGCCCAATTTGAGGAGGAAGAGAAAAAGAAAGAAAAAGAGGGAAAAAGGAAAGCCCCACTTTTGCCGAGTTTTATGTTAATTTTTGGGCAAAATTTTATACTCTGTAGTTTGAGTTTAAATCCTGTTAATCGATTTGGAACCTCGATTTAATTAAATTAATTCTTTAGAGGGATTTTTCCTGAGTTAATTAAGCCAATTATTATTTACGAATTTCTTTTACGAATTTAGGCTTGGGATAAAACTCCGGGTGTGACAGTTGGTTAAGATGCAGTTACTGTGTCTAGTTATTTTTAAGATAGCCCCCAAAACTATGGCATGATTGGCATTAGGTAATCACCAGTCCATCGCATGTCAAGTAAGTTGATTACCCCAAACGCCAACAACTATTAGGTTGCACCTTCCAATTTATATACAAAGAAAAAAAATGCAACATCAGTTATTTTTTTTTGTTATTAAGAAATATATATAGCCAACTTATATATCTACTACTTTAAAATTACCTAGTGTCCATGAGTGTGACCTCTTGTTAGTGGCTACTCCCAATACATTCAAGTTGTGCCCAATGCATCACCACTCTATCTATGTCTATTTAAATAATTAGTAGGCAACATATTTTTGTCACAACACATAATACAGTGTTTCTTAATGATAGGATATGGTGTGATGGTTAAAAATTTACCTACAAACGTATTATTAGGGCGTCGATACACTTCAGAAAGGGCATCAAATGCTTTGGGCATGGAGAAAACTGGCATGGAATGTTGTAAGGTTCAACTATTGTGTCTCGCCTAAGAATACACTCAAAACTATGGGCAATGTTATGAAACTTGGCTGCCTCTTCAAGATTTGGTTGGAACCTCACTCGGTGAATGGTGTATATGTGTCCTTGAGTGAGTAGGTTGTTAAACCTTTCAATGTTTTGTTCCCATGCAATGGCCTCTATCTTACAACCCTTAAAATTCAAATAGAGCAAAGTGATGTTTTAGTAGACATAATTTCATTAGTATTATAACATATTGTCTAACTTGTTGTGATACCCATAAGGATAAAGTGTTGTTTTTCTCGACGTGCATCAGCATGAAACTTTACATCCACTTTGACAACAATACTCCATACCCTGTATATGTCATCGAACTCTAGATCATCAAAATTTTTAAATCTATATATATATATATAACAAAAGATTAGGCAATAGGTAAATATGTCATGCTACAAGCTTAACACATTCAAATAACCTTAACTAACCTAGGTAAGACTTGCCCGGGAGCTGCATAAGTCCTCTTTCGAGAGATAGACTTGTAGACGCCATTGAGCTATGTATTTGTAGAATAGACTAAGAGGAGTTCAAGTACACAGGTAAGTAGACAAAAGACAATTTTAGTTCATATATAAAGTGCTCTTAGAACATTTATAGTACTTATTCATTTTTTGTTTGCTCATTTCGTATGGTCTACTAAAGGAATGTAATATATGTAGGTACTGTCCTAGAGGTATATAGTAAATGGAGGTCCTGTCCTTGGTGCATAAAACTCAAAACTGAAACATGGATCACATGATTTGTTTTGGATAAAAAAAAGAGCAGATGGAGCTATTGGATGTGTTGATATGAAAACTATACACTGCTACTTGGCTGCCAAGAAGTTGTTAATGCGTTAGGTTTCAGAAAAATGAATTGTCCTGAAATCTAAGCTCTAAATTCAGTACTAAGATCCTGTAGTTCCGAGAAAAAGAACAAGTTCTATATAGAAGAAACACACTTTATAAGTATTGTTTAGTTTCCACAAAATTTCTAAATAACAACTAGTTAAAACGATATAGCCATGGTGATTTTTTGAATGTGGGTACTGTCCTATAAGTAACCAATGTAGCAGATTTCAGAAAAATGAACTGTCCTGAAATCTAACAAAGTACTAAGATCATGTAGTTCTGGAAAAAAAAAACAAGTCATGTATTGTATAGAGAAGATACACACTTCAGAAGTATTGTTCAGTTTTTACAAAGTTTCTAAATAGCAGCTAGCTAAAACTATATAATTCCAGAATCTTATATGTTTATGACTTGTTCTATTTCCACATATATGACAAACAATAGTTTGTGGACTATGGAATAGTAAAATACATAAATATTAAGATGTTACAGTACACTCTACCATGTCGGTAGAGAAATGATTTTGCTTTACTCTATTTGATTTGCTAAATTAACAATCTTGCATGGATGATACTTTGGTTCACATGAAATGGACATACAATCTGAAAATTAAGCTGTAGGAGTTTGAAAACAATCCAGGGAATAATAAAATGAGAAGGCTTTAGGGAACAACTAGGTTGCCTCATAGCACACAAGTGCTAACCATAGCCAATGGAACCAGGCTAGCATGCAAACCCCAGCTAAGTGGGAGGGGGGGGGGGGGCATAAGGTGAGTAGTTTCCAGAAGAGCAACAGTGAGTTCACTTTCTTCTAGCATGTACAAATATAGTTTTGTACCTTGTAGAAGTAGCTTGACCCAAATGGAAATGTACCAGTTCCAAAATCAAAGTACTCTGCAGTCGATAGACCTGCAAAAATATACGAACAATCTTGAACAACATAATAATCAGTACTTGCAATTTTTTTAGCAGGAAAATGAACCACATAATTGTGGAGCACAATACCACCTTGGTGCTATCTAGAGGACATGTTAACTGCACCATAGTTCATTTGTTCACAAAAAAATATAAAACATATAGAGAGAATAAATGTGACGAAAGAATAACAGGCAAGCGGCACACTGTCAGTTCTAATGTGAAAACAGAAGGCTCAGAGTTAGTTTGAGACACAAAGTGCAAATGTTGGATATGTTCATATGAAAAATATGCCCTATGTCTGTCGAGTTATTTGCTATTATGGTACTCAATAGAGTGGACTTCGCTAAAACAGTATCCCCGTCATGGGCTTCGCGAAAATGGTACTCCTAAAAGAGTGGCTTCGCCAAAATGATACTTTGACTGATTTTCGCTCATTTTCTATTGTAATATCACAAAATAGACATATGAAAGGACAAATATACCCCTGGCGCCTATTTTATGATATAACATGAATTTAAAACAACTTTTACAAAAAACTTTGATTGGAAAAATATCATCTCACAACACAAGTAATAAAAATCACATATCACACAACAAATAATATATTTTGCAAAAGATGAGCCCAAATGACAAAAACAATATTTTGTGGCACTGTTATGATGCATTTTGAGGCACTGTTATGATGCAAGGTTTTGATGTTCATTATCATTTTTTGGCATTTGGGCTCAATTTTTTGCAAAAAATATTGTTTGTTGCATGAGATGTAATTTTTATTACTTGTGCCGTGAGATGATATTTTTCCAATCAAAGATTTACTGTAAAAGTTGTTTTAAATTCATGTTATGTCATAAAATAGGTGTTAGGGGTATATTTATCTTTTCATATCTCCAGTTTGTGAGCTAAAACCGGTCAAAGTACCATTTTGACGAAGCCTCCCTTTTAGGAATACCATTTTGGCAAAGCTCATGACGGGGATACTCATTATACTAATATAAATGCAAACTAAAGCTCATACTCATTACACTAATATAAATGCATTGGTATGATTATGTGAAGCTTTGGCTCATACTAAAAATCATGCCTTCACAAACAACACCTAACTACTCATTGGGGTACAATTTTTATAGCATGCATTGAACCCCAAAAACAAAAAATTGAAGTGTGTAAAGCTAAGGCCAGTAATCGAAATGTGTAAAGCTTAAGGCAAGTGAACAGTGATCATGTAATAGCCCGCCCTCCAGAACCGCACAGATCACCAACCTTGGGATCACCAACCATTTTCATTTGGGAAATCGTCTAAAAGAATCAAGAATCAAACAAGTGAACGGTCAAGCTAGGAATGTTATCACCAACCTTGGGATACTTGTACTTGCATAGGGTGTTGAGCATCGTGGTGAACTCGGCGGCATCGGCTCCCTATGCAATCAAGTCTTCATCTGCACTTGAACAACCATAGTCCGAAGGAGAAATGTTTCATAATATGTGGGTAAGAGCAAGAACACAATGAAAAAAAGTACCGACAATTAGGAAGAAGGAATACATGTCCTTACTGAGACTTGCGTGTTTTTTGGTAGTATAGAAGAAATTACAGTGCTTGCTCACCTTTTATAAGACTGCATAATGCCATGTTTTGATGAAGAAAGAACATGTGTTGGGCTGTTTGAGCACATCGGACGTGCAACTGCTGTTGTGGAGGTGTGCCACTGGCTGCCTCAAGCATTAAGTGCGGCCAAACAACTGCCAAGACCCACAAGAAAGCAGTATGGCTTCAAGTTCTTAAAATCCCCAAATTAATCAAAACCCTAATTTCAGGTATTAAAATCCTCAAATTAATCGAAACCCTAATTTTGGGTTTCCACAAATTGAAGAACCGCAAGTATCAATTGTGTTGAAACACACCAAATGAAATCTCAAATTAAAGTTAAAATTTGCAAATAAGATTACTTGCCGGGGCAGGGGCAACGGTGAGACGTGCGACGCCAACGACGAGAGACACCGCGAGTGGCTGGCGGTGACGGCTGTATGGGTGATTGTTTGGCCTTTTTATGAAAAAAATCAAACGACATATTTATAAATATGAAAAGTAATTTATAAATAAAACTTCTGTACATATATTTTTAGCGATCTAAAAGCTAAGACTGAAAAATAAACTTTGACAAAAACACCCCAAAATTAACTCCAAATTTAAAGCTAAAAAAATTCAAATTTTATCTTATAAGCATAAACATATGCGAAAAGATGAGGGTGGCTATATAAGGCAACTTGAAGAGTGTACAATGAGAAGAGGAGGCAAAGACGCATAGAAGTTTGGCTCCGTTCCACGATGTGGTTCCGACTGATCAATAGGGTTGGCAATTCCCCTGTTGGGGCTAGGGACCCGGTGGGGATCCGCCCCGACGGGGCATAATTTCCACCCACGGGGAAGCTGTCCAGGGCCCCGATAGTTCTAGGGATTGGGGCAAAGATGGAGAGTTACCCATGAGAAACCTGTTGTCTCCGAAATCTAAATTATACGTAATATATGATATACACCCCACTAGCTCACCAAAAGGCCACTTAACTAAACCCTATTTTTTTACTCACTCCCCCACCTCCTAGCCGCCTCCTCGAGTTATCCTCCGGGAACTCCTGGAGTTTTTAACAATTTGTCACTCTTCCGAAGTGACACTCTTGAGATGCTAACACTTTCGAATTCTTTTACACAGACACCACAAGAGATATATTTATTCTTTCGAAATTACCAATTTTGCTTAATTAAAGTGCCATATCAGCTTTGGAAGCAGGGATGGTGACTTAAAAGGACTCTTTTCTTCTTGATTTAACTATTGTAGCCACTGAGTATACGTCAAATATTTAAGCAATATTTAAAAAATATATATAAACATAATAAAAATATGGTCTAGCATGTCTTAAAAAAGGTTATCACGCGTAAAAATGAGCAGTTTGAACAAGTTCATCACAATATAATAATAGAAGATGACAACCCATGGAACTTTTTTGCCCACGATGTGATAACCGTTTTTTGAACATGATAGATCATGTTCTGTAAAAATATATTTGTATGTAATTTCTCAAATATTGCTTAAATATTTGAGGTATATTATATTCAGCTTCTACCACCGTAGTTAAATCCAGGGCAAAAGAGTCATTTCAGGTCACCTTCAATGTTGTCAAAGCTGACATGACACTCTAATTAAGCAAAGTTGATAAGTTATACAGAATAAATCTCCTTCTTGGGGGTGTTTCTGTGAACAAAATTGAAAGAGTGACGTCTCAAGAGTGCCAATCCGGAAGTGACAGATTGTTAAAACCCCCCACTCTTTCCAGGCGCCTCCTCCCCTCAACGCCGCCGCCTCCTCCCCCACGCCGGCGGCCGACGCCCAGGCCGCCGCAGCGCGGCCTCCTCCCCTCCACGCCGTTCGTCGGCCCCAGGACGCCTCCTCCTCCCCTCCCCGCCGGCGGTCGGCGCGCAGGACCCAGGTGACCTCCTCCTCCTCCTCTTAGCCCTCTACTCCTCTACCACGCCGGTCGGGGGACGGGGATCCGCGGGGCCGGCTCCGGGGATGGATTTTGCCCCGAAGTTCACTCCGGGGCCAGGGTCGGGGAAGAAAGTCTGGGTCAGGGTCGGGCCGTTCTTGCCCAACCCGGCCCTGACCCACTCCGTTGCCAACCCTAGTGATCACAGCCCCTGTTTAGGAAGTACGGTAGGAAGTCGGGGAAAAAAAAAAGATATGCCGTTTAGGAAGCATGCCAACAGAGAACAAGGAATCAGCTCATGCATACGGTAGGAATGAAGGAAGCCTTAAACAACTGTAGCTTGAATAGGCACATGGAAAAATAAAAAGCCCATAATGGCAGTGAACAATGCACCATGATTTCAACGAATTCCCAAACACCACCTAAGCAAAAGGAGATAGATGTACTTATGGAAGTACTAACCATCCACTGTACTGTAGTTTAAGGTTGGCCCAAAACATTTTTTGTGTATCCGACCCTTCATTTTTAAGTTCCAGCTGTAAAAATTTACCCTATTGTAGATTTAACAATAGACCCCTTATAGATATTCTATAAGGAAACGGCTGAAAATGATACATTTTTTATTTTTACGGAAATGGTTAAGAGTTTTTCATATTTATAAATTTAAATATTTAGTGCTAACTTCAATATGACATCGATGAAATTTAAAAACAAAAAAGGTTGGAAGAAATAATATTTTACATTAAATCTTGGAAACGTTAGTACAGACGGGAAGTTCGTTTATATCCCTACCCGTTAAGACAAAGTAATTTATAAAATAATCCATGGCCCACCAATTCATCTACTCTACTAACTTTCCTTTCCCTGTTCACTCTAATTTCATTCTCCAGTTACTTTTCTGTCTGTCTATTGACTAAAAATCACACTACAACGCCTCTACTAGAAATCACGCCACACCGCTTGAAGTCGACCCCATTAGCAAAAATCGGCGCCAGGTGCCTACCTCGATTCTAGTGTCTAGATCTAGTCACTACCCCTGTTGAGTTCCTTGGAATTGTTGCCCAGGTCTTCACCCTACCTGACTCCAACTGTTTCCCCACTTGGTATCTGTGGTTCCTAAATCATTGGAAGTTTATTCTAAGTACTTTAGACACTTTTGCAGCCAGTGTTCAATTCATAAGAACATTTTTAGTGTAAAAATCTATTCTTGTTCTTTTCTGTAAGACTCAGATATTGCAGTCACAATTTTTTCACTAATGACTATAACAGCGATGAATGCTTGGCCTTTCCTGTTCAATGTTTTTCACCCTCTAATGCACTTGGCAGAGCTCCTGCCCTTCCTTAGAAAGAGAAGAAATAAAGGTTTGGCTGTTTGTGAAAACTTTAGTAAGTTTAACATGGCAATGTGAATGAGTCGAAAATTTCCCATTGTTGTATATTATAGGCGCATATTCTAGGTTGGTTCCCTGTTGCTTAATGCTAACTAATGGACTGTGATGCATTGTTATGATTGTGAATAGTAAAAATATTATATTCCTATTTCCTCCACTTTCTCCACCGCTTAGCTCACCTGACACTTGAGGGACAAGCATCTTGCAAGCTTCCCACCTTGTACTCGTTTAGTTGGAATCTGATGATCATCTACTGAAAGGTCAGAAGAGAGGCACTAGATCAGGGTCATCTTAAAAGGCATGATTCTTGATACATGTAGCAGTGCTGCCAACATTAGTTGTCCATGCTCTAAACCTAACAATGCAATGGGATATAAGGTTTTGTCCCAAATTGTCTCAAGGTTTATTCAAGCTTGGAAGAGTAAATGCTCTAAGCAAAGTAGCATTGCGAAGCTTTCTTATACTTTAGACTGGATTTCTTTTGTTTTGATCTGGCACACGAGATGGTCATGCAAATACCACCAGTAGCCTGTCAAAAGAATTACTAATGACAAGTGTTGCTTGTCATTTTATCTTATAACTTTAATTCTCTTATTTTATTTGATAGCTTTCTTATTCTTTAAACCAATTACATTAGTGATAACTTGCATTTTCTTTCTTCAGGTTCTTATATAGAAGTCTTTTATCATGGCCACTGAAGAGGATGTGAAGCAGCGACAAATTATTGAAAGCCGTGCAAGAAATATTAGCCACAATGTCCGATGCACTGAGTGCGGCAGCCAGTCTATTGAAGATTCACAAGCCGATGTAGCAATTCTGCTTAGAAAGGTACCTGTTCTTTCTGTACCATATAATTCTATTTGCCTTTGGTTCTTTACCTTGTTGATTCATTTGTCAAACTTTTGATATGAATTGAGATATTATTACAATTCATCCTTATGTCAATGGAGCTTGATAGTCTATCTTTAAGAATTTCTCTATGATTTTTTGCAGCTAATTCGTGATGAAATTAAATCTGGAAAGAGTGATAAGGAGATATACAAAAAACTAGAAGATGAGTTCGGAGAAACAGTTCTATATGCCCCTAAATTTGATCTTCAAACTGCTGCCATATGGTTATCACCGGTATGCCTTCATTTATTTCCAGTATTCATTCAAGTGTGTAATTTCAGTTTTACTCCTTATTAGCTTATGTTTTATTCGTTTCCCTGTAACTTATATTTTTAAAAGTGGCATACGTGAAAGCAAGATTGTATACTTGTTTGGCATATGATCTGTTTGTTAATGAATTGCTTGTGAGTCATGATGAACCTAAGTATTTTCCTCCATGCTCTTTCCGCAAGAATTTTTTTGGCCTTAAGGAGAAACATGATAGTTGAACCTTCTGCCTGGACATGTTTATATTTGTTGAAAAATCAGATATGAAAACACAGTATTTCAATTTCAAAGAAAGTAATTCATCAGTTCAAATTCTGATAACATCCTGTTTTAGTTCAAGTTAATCTCCCTACATTGATAGCAAGATTTACTGAACACCGTTTTCTTTTTCTTGCTAATAAAATTCTCCTTTTTATTCTCTAGAACTTGATAGAATGAATCAGATGAGTCCAGTAATTGTTCTCGTCCTTGTTCTACTACGTATTGAATTTGAATTTTAATATGTTCTCTAACAACACAAACAACAATTGGCATTTTAGAGGAGGCTGTTCGGCACCTGATATAGTAAATTCTGACCAGGTGATCGTGGGTGGCGTAGCAGCTGGCATCTGGGCTTACCAAAAGCACAGGCAAAGGACCAATGTTCACATTATGGCCCTGAACCTTGTCAGGGGAGTTCCGCTGACACCAAGGGAGAAGGAGACCATGCTTGACATTCTTACACCACCACCTCCTACAAAGAAATGGTGGTGGCCAGGCAAATAATTTTCATGTGTTGAATGAAACAACTAACCAAAGTACTCTCCTATGTAATGGTGGCGTCACGCACTTCATCAAGATGGATGATTTTTACACACATTTTTTTTCGGTATGTCACACCTTTCCGCCTAGATCTCGTGTTTTGCAGATTGTATAGGCAGTTTTCTGTCAGGAAGGTAAACAACAGTGTCCTACTCAGTACTGCATTGAGCAGTGTTTCTGACTGAACTCTGTTTGATCTTTCAGCTGAAGCTCATGTCTGCTGTTAAGCTGAGAAGAAGAGAAGCATATCTTGTCTGAAAACAAATATCTTAGCACACTAGATCACAACCACTCCTGCCTAGTTTATTTCTAGTTTTACAACGCATGATAATCCCCTCTACATCCTGACACATTCCATTGTCTATGTGCACTTTTTTTAATATTTTTCAAACCTTTTTAATAAATAATTTTATTGCTAAATATTAGGGAAAAATTTATTTTCATCGTATCAACCCTTTGGCCATGCTATGCTGCCACGCTAATGTACTCTATGTGATAGCGTTGTTTTGCTACGTTACCAATAACGACATGACCAAAAGATTCATGCGGTAAAAATATTTTACTTCAAAGGTTTAGTAATAAAATTATTTATTAGAAAAGTTTAAAAAATAAAAAAATCGTCTGTGTGTGAGTGCATGTCTCATTGTTTTGTTTAATTCTGACTGAACATCTGAACAAATGTTACCCTGAAATTCAGTAAGCTACACACTACCATTGTCTGCTTCCATTGGCGAGCTTGATCCACCAACTCGCGTCCTCGCAGCGCTGCACGAATGGCACCACCTTGCCAATGTCGCTGTAGTTCTTCCTCGCGGCGCAGTCGTAGTAGGACGGCGCGTGGAAGCACGGCTCCGGCGACGCCGCCCGCGCGCACGGCGGCTCCGGCACCTCCGCGTCGGGCTCCTCCCACGGCGGCCGCCTCGGCATGAGCCACGGCCGCACGCCGGCGAGCCCCTGCGCGACGTAGCCGAAGGTGGAGAGGCCCGTGGTGAGCAGCACGTCGCAGGTGCTGAGTAGGTACATCTCGCTCAGCGCCCTCATGTCGTGCGCCGCGTCCTCCGACCGCTGCCGCCCCTCGTGGCTCGGCTGGTGCACGCCGCCGGCCGCCGCGCCGCCGAGCTCGTCGCGGATCCTCCCGTAGTACCACGGGCTCAGCGACGTCACCAGCACCGCCGTGTCCGACGCGTTCGTCGTCGTCCCTGCTGCTGCCGCTGCCGGCGGGGGGAGGAGGAGCTTCTCCCTGCGGGCGCAGGAGAGGGCCTGCTCGAGCACGACCCGCGACAGCGCCGGCGTCTCGTCGTGGTACGCCCGGAGCTGCATGCCGACGAGCCGCCCGGCGCCGGCGAGGTGGGCGCGATGGTAGGCCGTGACGGCGTGCCAGACGGCGTTGGCCGGGTGGAAGAGGTAGCGGCCGAGGTGGTGGAACACGGCGTCCTTCTCCGGGAACATCCGGCCGAGCTCGCCGCGGAGCGACGGCACGAGGAAGAGCCCCGGGGCGATGTAGCTGTCCATCTTCATCAGCAGCCACGGCACGCCGCGGAGGCGCCGCTGCTGTTCGTCGCAGTAGAAGAGCCAGTCATGGAAGTGGAAGCCGCCCTCGAGGTGGAGGTACACGTACGGCCACGGCGGCGACGACGACGACGACGACGACGCGTTGCTCCTGAGGAGATTCCCGAGGCTCTCCTGGGATTCACCGTCGAGGTCCCGGAGACGCTGCCGGATCGGGAACCGCCGGCCGTCGTCGTCGGGGAGAAGCCACGTCGTGCCCGGGAACGGCTCGCAGAAGAGGGCGGCGACGTCGCCGTCGTACGGCGCGACGAGGAGCGCGCGCTCGGTGAGGACGGCGTAGAGGAAGGCCGAAACGATGGCAAGCATGCGGTTGCCAAGCCCGCGGTTGTAGCCGATGGACACGACGTATCGGCAGTCGCCGCCGTCACCGGCGCCATCGCCGGACTTGAGCCGCCGGAGCGCCTCCCTGTACGGCGCCGTGCCGGGGCCGCACCACCTCTGGAGCGCCTCGTGCTTGCGGAGCTTGGCGACGAGGTAGAGGGAAGGCTTGTGCGCTGGCTTCCTCCTGTAGTAGCCGGCGAACTCGTAGCGGCTCCGGCATGACCGCCGGCTGAACGCGGCGGAGAGGAGGCCGTCGAGGAGCTGCTCGTCGGTGAGGTTCCACGTCGGCCGTGCGTCCTCTGAACCTGATTAAATTAATCGCCACAAAGTCCAGAACCGTTCGGCGTAAGTTTGAATGAAATTCATTATACTTTTTAAACCGAACCTTTACTTTTTTTGATTTTACAGTTTTCTATGCTAGTTAAACACGTAGGCTCTTAATTAACGTTATACCCTCACGCATTTAGCAGAGTTTCGATTCGTTCGTTATTGTATTCTCGTTTTCATTGAGATTAGTCCCAAATGTGAGATTAGTTTCATATGAAGTGTTTAGATAGGTTTGAGCTATCTTATATACCTAGTTTATCATAAAAATAGTATTTCAGCGTTGTCTTTTTTTACATAAAACAAGAATAAAAGTGTAAGCGGACTATTATGTGCATATATCATTAAGCTTATTAGTGGACTTTAAAAAGAATTGTTATTAGATGAAAAGTTATAGATCTCGTCGAGCGCAGTAAAAATACTTTACATCATGTCTTTCTCAAAGGTCATTTGGAAAAGCTAATGTTCATTTTAAAAATATATGATATGAGAACTTGTAACAAATATTTGAGCCACTGAACAAATATCAAATAAAGTAGTTGTCATGATGGCATCTATGAAGTTATAAATATCGTCGATCTCTAATTTTGATTTACAATCCGCATTCATCCCTAGTTCATATGAAAAGACACTTTGAATATTTGTGTGATCTCTATCTATGGAGACGTCTCTAGAAAAGACAACTGACTTTTTACCTGTAGACACGGTTATTTAAGCTAACTATCTAAGAGTAGATTTTTAAAGCTGGTTGGTTTAAACATCCATCCATGAGATGAATTTTCAGATGAAACGACACACCGTATATGAAGGTGATCAATTTAAACAAGCCTATCTAAAAATTTAATTTTAGTATTATTTTGTGATCATGCATTTTTTATTAGACGATCATGATACCAAAGGGTACACACATCATATTAGACATAGGAGTAAATAAAAGAGAAAAACAAAAATAAAGATTGTATAAACGAAAACAATTAACTACTCCAGTTCGGTTCTTAGTGATTATATTCGTTGTTTTTTCTTCGATAAGTTTAACTATTTATCTTATAAATAAAAAATATGTAATGGTTGTCTTTTTCTATTAAAATTACTTACCAGACATGTAACTAATAGTTAAATCATTTATTTATATATTGGGACCTTAAACTGGATCTGTTCTATATGCTGGTACCGTTGCATCCTTCAGCACAACGAGTCAACGAGTCAAGCACTCAAGCCTAGTTGATGAGACGTGGCCTCTGGCCAGAGCGTGATTAACGGCCAGGATGCTCTAATCACGGAGCCATCCGACGGCTGTAGAGGATCGTTCCTGCCTCGGTGCAGGGGTGGCTCAGAGGTTCTCTCATGATCCCCGTAATTTTGTTGTTTGTTTACAAGAACTTGCCGTGAACTATGAGATCGTGTGTTTAAATTATTTATTTATTGTAATTTATTTTATTATTAAAAGTGCTAATTTTTTTTTCTGTACAACTATAAAAAGTGGTGACGACGGGTGGTAAATCCGCCACTCATCCACCACTAACTTCGTCATATTTATTTTAAAAATAACCATGTAATGCATATGTTAATCACTTTAATTAACTTTGTTTTGTCGAAAGAAAAAAAATGACCCTAGGATCAATATGACGATGAAGTAATAGTATATGTGAAAAATAATAGTATAACATGTTAACGATAATGTTCTTTAATAAAATTCTATCACAGTCAATATGCTTCTTATATAAAATTTTTAAATAAACCGAATGACGTTGAACATTTCTTTAAAAATCAAAATCAAAGTGGTTGTCTTTTTAATTAATACAAGATGGAATAAGATATAGAGCGCTGGAATTAAGAAATGTTTACACTAACAGATTAATTAACCATCGTCTCACATGTGCACTGGAAAGAGCTACCAATGTAGTTATCAGATCTTCAAACTTAATTAACCGGTCGTTAAGTTCTACTCTAAGCTAGCCAGTGGGCGATATGCATGCATGCCCAGCCACCAAACCAAACACCGTATAGCCGCCGGGGTCAGGTCAGCTCTTCCGGCGAAACCGCACCAAGATTTGCTTTTCTCCGAGCACCAATTACTTGACTCTGCATTGTCTCGTCCTATCGCACGCGACTACCCTTTGTTATCAAGTCAGGATCGATCACCGTGTCAACTTTTAAATGGTGCGCACTTTGTTTCTAGAATAGATTGGCTGTTAACTTTTTGAATTGAATGAGATGTTTGATTATTGGTTTTATTTTTAAAATCGGTAAGAGAATAGTTAAATTTTTTGTAGTTTGTTTATGCTTAAAACATTTTTAACTACATATTATAGAAGCTGAAATTTATAGAGACAACTGCGGCCGTGTTCGGCCATACATACTGGTAACTCATATTAGCTCTTTTTCTATACGCACACTTATCATACCGCTAAACGGTATATTTTTTAAAAAGTATTACATAAAGTTGTTTTAAAAATTCAGATTAATTTATTTTTCTAATTTTTTTATACTAAATAATTAATTAATCATATACTAATATAATATACTAATATGTTACCACGCCGTTTAACAAACTGTCTGCCCAGACAGGGCCTACGAGGCTTTCCTAAGACCTAAATAACCTTAAAGGAAAAAATTAGGAAGATAAAATCGAGCTAAACAAACAAAGAGCACAAACATCAATCACTAACCCAGATGATGAAACAAATCGACGTACTTACCTCGTGTGGCAGCGGTGAACAAGGAAGACGGCATCTCGTCAGTGTCACCGCCCCAGCCACAGACGTAGGAGACGACGGCGACGGCGCCGATCAGCACGGCCGCCGCCATCACAACCCAGCTCCTCGCCGCGCAACCGCAACCCCACCGCCGCCGCCGCCGCCTCACCACCGCCGCCGCTTCCGTCAATAACGAGAACGACGCCGCCGCCGGTGAGTCGTCGTCGCGGCACTGCTCGCCGCCGTCGACGTCGTCCGCCATAGCTTCGCCGCGTACGGCACCCATGCTCGATCGATCGCTAGCTCGTACGCACGTAGGTAGGTCTGCTCCGATCCGTACTACCGTACTAGCAACAGTACGGCCTGCTCTGGTAGCTATAAGCTATATATTGGTGTATATATAAAAGGGTGAGCTTGCCATCTTGCTGTTGGTGGTGTAGGGTCCGGTTCAGCTGTAGTTGTTATAACAACCGTAACTTTGACAATTACATCTATTGTCCATAGATATAAATTGAATAAATTGAATGACTCAAATCAATCCGTAGCACAATAGCAAAATACTGTAGCAAAAATAATATAGCAGAAAATACTGTAGTGTAAAATCTAGACCTTGATTCTCAGAATAAATGGATAAAACTTCGTGCAATCCTAACTTACGGTGGCCTTGGTAACTTGAGCTGATCCTAGCTGCTGCTCTGCCTAGCTTGAACGAGCCTTCGTTGAAGCAGTACTGGATTATCGATGGATCGATCACGCTGTGACTTCATAGAATGGAATGCATGGATTCAACTGTCACATGCTTGTCGCGTTGTAATTGCATGTTACTCATTGTATTTGAAGCCAGCTATTTGCGTTGAATTAATGTATCGTGTCAGAGGATGATGATGACATCGATCTTGACACATATGCATGGTCATGGTACGTCATTGCATGCCACTATGAAAAGAAAACGATCTTCGCTTCCACGGTTCTAGTTCGATCCACTAAACTTATTGTCCTATCCCATGAACTTAGCTCCAAAGAATATATACGCCAGCTCCAACAAAAAAAAAAAAAAGGCTGGCTCAAGTGGCTATATCTAGGTCCAACCTGGGCCGCGTTCGTTTGGTGTGAGGGTAAGTTAACTTATCCTCGTACGGAAAATGTAGTAATATATTAGTACATGATTAATTAATTATTAATTATTAAAAAATATAAAATAAATTAATATGAATTTTTAAAACAACTTTTCTATAAAAATTTTTGTAAAAAATACACCGTTTAGAAGTTTGGTAAGCGTACGTACGAAAAACGAGAAGATAAGTTAACCAGTGGGGCTTGAACGAACGCGGCCCTAATGGGTTGTTTACTCAGCATCCCGGCCCCTCCCGGCCTCCCCAAATAGTTGTTAGTTTGTTCGCAGTTACACTGTCACCGCTACACCCCTAGCACCGTTGATGTGTGTGCTGTTGTGCTAACGTTTAACTATATACTCCCTCCGTCCTTAAATGTTTGACGCAGTTGATTTTTTTATACACGTTTGATCATTCATCTTATTCAATTTTTTTAAATATGTAAAGTTATATATATGCATAAAAATATACTTAACAATAAATAAAATGATATAAAAATAATTAGAAATATGTAAATTTTTTTAATAAGACGAATAGTTAAAAGTGTATTAAAAAATTAACGGCGTCAAACATTTAGAGATGACGGGGCAGTGTATGATAAGATGAGCACACCCTGTCGTCAAGTGTTGGAAGTGGTTTTACACCTCTTCCCAAGGTGAAGAAAAAACGACAATAGCTACAACCTCCTCCTCCTATGGTATCGACACAAACTACTATGTTGGCACTAATCCAAATTATCACATCATCACGAACGAAGTTGCACACAAGCTTTTTTTTTTTGTGTGTGTGTAAAGGACATGTACACACCGGCCATGAACAGGCTCACCACAGCTAGTAAGACAGGTGTGGAGATTAGTCACGTTGGTCATGCAATTGTGCTGCATTTATCCAATGTTCTCCATGTTCCAACTGCTCAAAATAATCTTCTATTGCGTTCACGGAAGTAAGTAAGTTTATCCCTTTCATTTTTCTCTTAAGGACTGGCCAGGCAACCGGGAGGGTGCTTTTGTGCAGAATACGTAGAAATTAATGGTCTCAAAATAAAGGATGTCCTCAATTAACACATAATTAATCATCCCATGTCAAGTGAATTGAGTCCAGAAACTAGTTTGTGATGCTAGCTAGCCAAAAAGGCAAGAGTCACCAACTGCTATTTTCTAAATGCATGTATAAGCGTGTTGTCTGCTCCCTTGGAGCTTATTTTTCATATGGTTAGGACCGGCCAATTGTCCACTTGTGTTGAAAATAAAACATATTATATATGTTAGTTTCAAACGATGAATACAACAAATTTACTTGACTATACTTGCTTCAGCACAAATATGATGTTTTTGAAAAGTTTTGGAACTACCTGACTCTAGGTGAGAGGCGTTTTGGCCATAAGATTTTAGTCGTGAAAATGGATTGGAGCGGTGCATACCAATGGTTCGATTTTTTTCAACATATTAGCATTTCTCATCCTGTTTCCTGCCCCTACTCAGCACTCGCATCACAAATGGTTTCGCTAAATGAAAGCACCGGCATGTTCAAATGATTCAGCTAATTAAAAACTTACATCGATAACCTCGACCAAAATTATTTTTTTTATATATATTAAATTTTTTTATTTGAAATCATTTTAAATGCTCAAACATATGCTTCAAATTACAGATAGGAAGGGTCAAAAGGAAAAGAGATGTTCCCGTCGGTATTATGCTAAAAATAACTATAGCGACGCATGTCATAATTATTAAAAAAATATAAAATAGTATTAACTATATGAGCAATGGCGGCAACATGTATTGCTTGGGTGACATATAAGGAAAGAGTGGATGTGTAACCAAGGGATTTAAATCCATCCACTTGAATATCTCGAAAATAGAAAAAAAACTATTATCTATTTTGTTAAAATTGAATAACTAGAAATTTTGAGTTTTTTTTTTCTGCTGATCGAAATAATTTCCTATCATGGTTTTATTTCCGCATTACATAGACTGGGACATGCATGGATATATCATGCGATGCACTCACGTCTCCATACTGCGCGTGCGCTCATCCACGTTTCCATTCCATGCATTGCATTGCACCTGCTTGGCCAGTTGAATATTAGTGCTCTCTCCACTGGCATATTTATTTGACTTGAATGCAATTATCAGTGCTACCTAGTCCATCACCACTTGCAGTATACATATGTATATACGCAAGTGTGGTGAGGCTAATTGTTCCTTAATTACTGTGTTAGAAAAATTCGAGGTCCATCAGTATACAGTTGTACATGCTGACGAGATATATCAATATATATTTACACGTATCAGAGTTAGGACAAGCCAGTCGTAGATGCCACAGTCACACCGAGCAATTTGGTCTTGGTCGTCTTCGGTATGCAATGAAATTTCGGTTAACGTACTGAATCTAAAAACCAATCGGTTCTAAACAAAAAATTGAAGACAAACCACTAATTCAATCCCCATCTAGATAGTCGATCATGACCGATCGAATTTCGTAGTCCAGACTAGGGAGTGAGTTTCAAATGTGTGCTAGGTGGAAAATTGAATGCTCCTCTCAATTCTTTGACGGGAAGATCAAACTCTTCATGATTTATACAGGTTTGGAGTGTTGTAAAATTACTCCTCCTTTCTTTTCTCTACTTAGTCTCCTACAGAGAGAGAGGGAGAAAGAAAAAACCTCTGATGTTTGGATGGAGGTGGAATGACTTGACGTGGTTACCTTCTCATGTTGTATTGGTTTGGTAAATTTCGCAATAATAATTTCGAACAAAACAATAAGTTTGATTTTATATTTAAGCAAATCAAGAACAGAAGGTGGTTGTACTCAGTGGCGAACCCAGGTGTAGCTGACCCCGGGTAAATTATTTAATTCTTACTAAATTATACCATATTAATTAGTATACAAGTATAAAAATAAAATAATTAGTACGTATTGGACCCTCGGTAATTTCTGTTCTGGGTTCGCCACTGGTTGTACTCTCGTCGTAGTGACAATGACAACTTGTCAAGGTGTGTGGTTTTCTAGCTAAGGCTGCTTGGAGAGCTAAAGGATAAAAGGGCCAACACAATCAAGGTGGATAATAAATCCGCCATCTCTCTCGACAAGAGTCCGGTTCTTCTGGAAACAAGCAAACACATTGACACAATATTTCACTATATAGTGGAAGCAATTTTATTATACTTAAAAAAATATCGAGAGAGATATCATATTTTTTTACACTTTTGCTATTGACAAATGTTTAATTTTTTTCTTCTGTCAAACATGTGCGCAATGCATAATGCATAGGGGTGGGGTGTATGGGCTTTTTACTTGCTTGTGCATACCTTCATATTATCATCCAACGGCATAGATGAAACTAAACTTTTCAAATATTTGATCACTAGGCATACCATATTTTTATTGTAAATATCTCCATTTGATTTGTATCTTAACGTATCAAATTAAATTTATATTTTTATGTATGACAGTAAAATTGCTGCCAATATTACCACTGGCTACTTCCATTGACGAGTTGGATCCCCCAGCTGATGTCCTCGCAGCGCTGCACGTACGGCACCACCTTGCCTATGTCGTCGTAGTCCCTCCTCGCCGCGCAGCTGTAGTACGACGGCGAGTGGAAGCATGGCTCCGGCGACGCAACCCGCACGCAAGGCGGCTCAGGCACCTCGCTGGCTGGCTGCTTCTCCCACCAGGGCCGCCTCGGCATGAGCCACGGCCGCACGCCGGCGAGCCCCTGCGCGACGTACCCGAAGGTGGAGACGCCGGTGGTGAGCAGCACGTCGCAGGTGCTGAGCAGGTACATCTCGCTCAGCGCCCTCATGTCGTGCGCCGCGTCCTCCGACCGCTGCCGCCCCTCGTGGCTCGGCTGGTGCACGCCGCCGGCCGCCGCGGCGCCGAGCTCGTCGCGGATCCTCTCGTAGTACCACGGGCTCAGCGACGTCACCAGCACCGCCGTGTCCGACGCGTTCGTCGTCGTCCCTGCTGCTGCCGCTGCCGGCGGGGGGAGGAGGAGCTTCTCCCCGCGGGCGCAGGAGAGGGCCTGCTCGAGCACGACCCGCGACAGCGCCGGCGTCTCGTCGTGGTACACCCGGAGCTGCATGCCGACGAGCCGCCCGGCGCCGGCGAGGTGGGCGCGGTGGTAGGCCGTGACGGCGTTCCAGACAGCATTGGCCGTGTGGAGGAGGTAGCGGCCGAGGTGGTGGAACACGGCGTTCTTGTCCGGGAACATCCGGTCGAGCTCGCCCTGGAGTGACGGCAGCAAGAACAGCCCCGGGGCGAGGTAGCTATCCGTCTTCATCGACAGCCATGGCACGCCATGGAGGAGGCCCTGTTGCTCGTCGCAGTAGAAGAGCTTGTCGTGGAAGTCGGCGCTGCCATCGAGGTGGAGGTACACGTGCGTCGGCGGCCGGCCGCCCGACCACGACGCTGTGCCGTTCCCGCCGCCAGAGACGACGTCGCTCTTCAGCAACGTGCCGAAGCTCTCCCTGGATTTACCGTTGAGCTTCGAGAAGCGCCGCCGGAGCGGGAAGCGCCGGCCACCGGGGAGCAACCACGTCGTTCCCGGGAAGGGCTCGCAGAAGAGGGCGGCGACGTCTCCACCGTACGGGGCGACGAGGAGGGCGCGCTCGGTGAGCACGGCGTAGAGGAAGGCCGAGACAATGGCAAGGATGCGGTTGCCAAGCCCGCGGTCGTAGCCGACGGACACGACGTATCGGCAGTCCCCGTCACCGGCAGTGCCGGTGCCGCCATCGCCGGACTTGAGCTGCCGGAGCGCCTTCATGTACGGCTTCGTGCCAGGGCCGCATCGCTTCTGGAGCGCTTCGTGCTTGCGGGAGCTTGCCGACGAGGTACGCGGAAGGCCTGTGCGTCGTCTTCCTCCTGTGGTAGCCGGCGAACTCGTAGCGGCTCTGGCATGACCGCCGGCTGAAGGCGCCGGAGAGGAGGCCGCCTAGGAGCTGGTCGCCGGTGAGGCTCGACGGATCCTCCGAACCTGATTAATTAATCAACACGTACAAGAGCTCAACATAAGTTGAACCAAATTTGATTTCTTAGCTCTCCCTCAGTCCCAAAACATTACAACTTCTAGAATTAATTCAAAGTTTGTCATAAAATACAACAAATTGTAAACTTACATTTTCTTTTCGACCAATGACGAACTTTGAATTACAGTTGTAATATAACAGACGAATATTTCTCAAACATTATTATTCCCTCAGTTTCGCACTACAAGACTTTCTAGTCTTATCTAGATTCATATGGATGCTAATGAATCTAGACATATATGTAAATTATATACATTTATCAATTGACGAATTAGACAAGACTAAAAAGTCTTATAATATGAAAGCGATTTTCACACTAAGGATTTCAATACTCTAGCCAGGGGGTTAGCAAAATTATTTCCTTCCAAGAGAGGCATTTGGCCCCGTTCGATGAAAATAGGGATTTCACAAAAAAATTAGAAAAAAATTAGGAAATACGTTAGTTTTGTCGATTAAGAATTGAATACATTTCTCCAGTTTGTTAGAAGGAATCCTATATAGATCGTATAAAATGATGTAGAAATACTTTGTAAAGCATATCTGAATTTATATTTTGATATGATCCTTACAGAGATATGAAAAAACATTTTTTTTAATCACAGGCACTCAAATCAGTCCGCTACTAAATAGATAATCCCTCAAAGAGGACAACATGATACGTGTCGGTTCCTATAAAACCGGCACCTGTTGACCATTTTGCTTGTCAGCGAGACCAAATAAAACATACGACTGACACATATGAGCAACTACCTAACCAGTAAATATACTTGGGTTTTAGAGAAAAGATAGTACGATATTAGTATCAGTTTTTTTTTTAAAAAACACACTGATAATATCTTATAGGTACCGGTTAAAAAAACCAACACACATACACGTGTGTAAGATTCTTTTCGTACGTCCGTGTGTATTTTTTTTTCGTACCGGTTACGCAAGACCGTCCTAGGATTGTTTGTACATAAAACGGTACATGGATTCCTATGATCAAATTCTTTTTTCTTGACGCCAGCTAATTATATATCTGAAACTTTTCGTTGCATGAACATTTAACAAGGTTGGAACACAAATACGCCAACTGAATTTAATAAAAAAACTATGGTTATGAAAGGATTTATCCTATGTTCCGCGCAAGCATCTGCTGTACTGTACGTTGAATGTATCTTCGCGGAGAACTCTTGATACCTCGTTTCATCGAGTCTGCATCGTCTGCGTTACTACCGACGGTCACTGTTCATGAAATACCATAAACAGTATGAAAACACCGTAGACGTAGGGCTTTTAGATACTGTAGCAAATAGCACTTGATCTAAACCGTTTGTTTTAATCAACAACAAAAAGGTAGTCCAAAATTTAGGTTACTGTAGCCCTCTGCTACTGCAGAGGAACCGGATTGCATGTCATCCGGTAATTTTTCCAGATGCCATATAAACAGTTAACTTCTGATGAGTAGTTGGCAATATTAAATGAGTAAAGTATGTATCTGATCCTTGTTTAGTGATGTCACCTGGATCTCTGTACTGTCAAAATAAATAAATAACGTTTTAGACTTCTTGTGTCATGTTATTTAGGTCCACGTACTCTGAAAATGATTTTCAGAATTAGCACTCTAAACTTGCTTTGATGTCCACCTGTACAAAAGGGTTATCGACAGACTCGATCTGCGCCTCCAGATGGTATACTGAAAATTTACTCCTTTTTAGAAATTAAATACGAATGCAATGTATGATTAGATGGTACCGATTGTATTAACATAGTTGGCAACATTTCATTTTTAAGAAGTGAGAACCAAATAATGCGAATGTGCATGCACTTGAGTTGAAAAATAAACTGATTTTAAACTACTTTCAATCCCGGTAGCGCGACAGATGTTCCACTACACTGTACGTATGACTGAAAAAATAATCCTAAGCATTCACATTTCGTACCCTATATCGACTCGGCTGTACGTACGCTATGTATAGCGACAATCTCCAATTTTTTTTATTAGGGATGAAAACGCTCAAATCAAATCTATGCGATATAAATTGTGTCAGATTCAGAGCTAAAGGTCGCTATATTTTGTGCAGAAATAGAAAAAATAATCAGCCTTGCTTGAACTCACGTACATGCGCTTCCACTTTTAGCTATTTCGATTGGATATTGGTTATTAGTGGAGCTACTGTATTAGTGCTGATTGAAAGCTCAAAGAGATTGTAAACTGAAATTAATGTTAGACGGCTCAATGGTGCTGCTAGCTAGCTAGACCAGGCTGTCGTAGTGTCGAGGAGATAGCTGATTAATTCTAGTTATAGTATAATTAATATTCTATTGGAGAAAACCTTACAGGAAATTAAACTCAGCAACATTGACCAATGAATCGGAAAGAAAGAAAACTGGGGCGAGTTTTTAAAGGATACTAATATGATGCTACTGTTCACACATGTCTCTACCATCTAGCAGGTGGCAATTTTGCAAAGCACAAATAGAGCCAACATTGCACTTCTACCCAAGGAACAGACGAGTTTTTAGGAATGAAGAACTATTGAACTAAGGACAAGAGACCTCACCAATAAGATAGTACCTCCATCCTCCATGTAAGTTTTTCTAGTCTTGTCTAGATTCATCCATTGATGAATATATATAATTTATATATGTCTATATTCATTAGGATCTATATAAATCTAAACAAAGCTAGAGAGTCTTACATTATGGAACGAAGAGAGTATATAATGAAACAGAAATTATATTGCGGAGCTAAAGACTAGCGGCAGTATAGCCATCCTGGAAAACTAGCCGGCGTTGTTTTGTTTTTGTTTTTATTTGCTGTCCTCCTATTGCCACAACTTGATCTAGTATTCTATCAGGTTCGTATGGCCGGTATATCTCCCATGCGTTCTATGGTCAGTTATGCATGCAACAGTGCAGGATACCAACCATTGCTACCGGTGCCATGTTTGGTCTCTACTTACTAGGTCTTCCATAATTTAATCAATATATATAAATACAAATATTATATATTTATATTTATATGTATTGTATCAGTCTCGTTAAAACTATAAAAAATCTTAGATCATATAATGGAGGAAGTAGTTATTAATTGTTAAAAACAATAACAATCTTGTCAAATATATTTTGCTTACATGGAGGGCGGCTAGGACTATTCCTTAACAGGTTAGCCAGTGACTATAATTGATTTATGACACCTTTTGCTTCTCTGACAGTGCAATCAGCCACTAGTTAATTAATGCATGTGCATGACTGTACAGTGATGGACTCTATCCATTCCCTAGTCATAAAGATGGTAAAAATAAAAGAAAACCCCGATTCCCTCTAGTGGTAGAAGATATGTGTTTATCTGAACTTGACCATGTGTACTTAATTCTTCCCTCAGCTAGCCCGGCGAAAAACGTTTGAGGATACTAATTTGTTATTAGTACGATTTACGCTCAAAATTAAGCTTTTTATTAGCCCTAGCTAGCTAATTAAGCTCAGGAGATCAAAATTCAAAAGAGAGCAAGAGTAGTGTTCAAGTACAAACCAACAACAACAAAAAGAAGATCTATAGTTATTACCATTTGATTAATTAACTAATTACCTTGTGTAGCATCAGGAGTGGGGAAGGGGTCGCCGCCCCAGGCGGCGTAGTAGGAGAGCGCGACGACGGCGATCAGCACGGCCACCGCCACGCCGGCCGACCTCACAGCACTCCTCCTCGTCGTCCCGCCGCAGCTCAACGACGGCGGCCGCCGCCGCTCCCACCTCACGGCGGCCTCCGTTGCCATCAGCGTGGAGCTCAGCTCGCTGCTGCTACCTCTTCAGTCGGTCAAATGTACGTACGTGTTAATTCCCCCGTTGTCTCGACGACACACACGTACGCGTGTTTAATTGTCTTTCTTGGGATAACGAGGAGTACTGAACCCAATCCGGATTATCTAATTTTATGCACAAAAGTCACATAAATATAAATAAATAGTAAAATGAGTCTAGGTCTACAGTACTGTGTAATAAAATACTGTAACAATCAATCTCAAAAGTTCGTAGCTAATTAATCGAACAGCTGAAAATCCGAAAAGTTATCGTACTGTTTCTCAGAGAATCCCATTTGGTGCTTAGCCTCTCGTAGATATATATTCTTCTTCACACGTGATCAAATCAACACCGTAGACTCTCATCGATACATTTTCTAGTATATTACCTGTTAGAATATGGTGTTTTTTCCACATTTACGTCTTTAAACCTTAAGTTGTACCCTCTATTTATTTTTCCGAAATCATTAGAGATGTCCCTTAGGCCACGTTTGGGTGTCGGATTAGTTAACTGGCGGGAAAAATGTACTAATAGATTATTACATGATTAATTAATTATTAGTTATAAAAATAACAAATAGATTAATATTATTTTTAAACAACTTTTCTATAGTAAATTTTCATAAAAAATATATTATTTAGCAGTTTGAGTTGTACGTGAAAAATAAGAAACCTGGGTTAGTAAGAAAGAGAGGAACACAACCTTAGTTGGTGTGGATCATGCACCTCTGTTCCAGTCAATGCTCGTGGTGCACTACTTTTCCTTTCCATCTTGTAATTGAATTTTCTTTTTCATTTTACTAGATAGGTGATACAAAGAAACGAATTTTCTATGGCCCATCTAGACCATCCTGCGTGAGCTCTTCAACCACACACTATTTGTTTGCTCCATACAATTTGGATAAGCCTTTTTTTTTCCTTTTATGATCTGTCCAGAAAGTTGCACCAAGCGTAAGCATCCCATGTTTTATATCCCTCACGCGGTAGCATTTGCATAAATGATGAACCACCAATATTGAAAATCCACCCGTGGCTTACATGTTACTATCTAAATAGTAATAAAAAATATAAAAAAAATAACAAGATAGATTAATATGAGTTATATCACTGCATAAACATACAAGTTTAAATTCAACTTCTACAAGTTATAGATGAATACGTGTATACTTAGTTTCAGATTTGTTTGTTTTTTTTTCTACAACTTGTAGAGGTTGAATTTAAACTTGCATGTTTGTGGAATGATATAAATCATATTAATCTATGTTGTAAAATTTTTTCATATCTTTTATGAATATTTAGATAGCATGCAAGCACACGGGTGGATGTCCATCCGTGTGCTAAAAACTGTTTTTCCTCAAATAGAAAGCATTTTTTAGCACACGGGTAGTTTCAGTTTTGTTTTTTTATTTACAACTTGTAGAAGTTCAATTTAAACCAGCATGTTTGTAGAGTGATATAACTCATATTAATCTATCTTGTCAATTGTTTTCATATTTTTTAATGACTATTTAAATAGAAAGCAGTTTTACGTAAATAATGGAGGGGTTGTCATGACATCGCTTCCATGGCGTTCGGACGCGTCATCGATATGGGTTCAACAAGCAGGTACGACCATGGCGCACCATGCATGAAATCGTGCCAGAGATGAGTAGCCGCAGCTATCGCAACGTACGGTGAGGATGTTCTCACCGGCACCCGCAGGATCAGAAGATGAAGCGGCAGGGGCCTCTAGATTGCCGGTGCACAAAAAATGGTGTTTTCGATCGATCGACAGCATGCTTGTTGGACAAATGAAATTAATCTCGGCCCATAGCAAGATTAATTAGCTGTGAACAAATAACTTTTTACTCGTCTAATTTTCGATCAACAACTAAATAAAATAGGACTTTTGAAGGTACTTCAAGTTTTATTTTGACCATTGATCCGATGGTTGATATTTGTCTTACCCCCATTGCAGATAATTAAGACCTTATAATTAGGAAATGTAATAATGGTTTTGCACCATTCAAGTGTGTGATAACATGATATTGCATATCATGCTTTATATCCAATTGATTGAACTATGCCTAGCAAAATCAGGGTTATACACAACAAATCTTCAACCACTTTCTAACCTATGAAAAAACTAACATAAAATCCTTGAGAAAAAAAACAATTTTTGATATTAAAACACCAAATTCCAAATGCTACAACTAACCATTTTTCCAATCTAAACACACATTTAAAATTTTCAAAGAATCCAGATATTTAAATTATATTTATTTGAGTATCACTTATTAAACAATCTTATGAAAGCTTACGTCTTACAAACTTCAATTTGTTTCAATTTAAATCATATGCAAACTCATCTTCCTAAAAAACGTGCATGTGAAGTCATCAATGATAAGCTTTGCGTGGAATAATTAGTTAACTCCTTTAATTTCTATGATTCATGATATAATTTTGGAGGTGTGTGTTACATGATACTTCTTTCCATTCAAGCTATTTATTTATCAACTGGTTAGACATATGAATTAACTATCAGCGGTAAAGATTGATTGGAACCTTGTACAAAAAGGGACAAGTTGACCACCTTAAAAAAAGGACTCTTCAGCATCTCTGATGTATGATGTGTCAAATTTGACTGTGAACAAACTACCTTAATTAGCACGAAGCCGCAACAGGAGAACGCTTTGTTCCAGCATTTCTGGAGGAAGGCATCGGCGAGGTTTGCGGTGATTGACGGCGGGGTGGCACGTGGCAACAGCGAGCATGGTGTTTGGGCAGGTGGCCGCCCACTACTATAGATGGCCAACTGGCCGCCCGATCAACATGTCGGGCCATGCCGTGCTAGCCCACGGTCAGCACCGGCGGGCCAGGCACGACCCAAAACCACTTGGGTCATGCCTGCCTGACTCAAAAGCACGATGGCCCATCGTGCTTCTTCGAAAAATAAGTCTATATCTCATCCCTCACTTCTTTAGGCCGTTAAAATAAGTCTATTTCTGCTCCCTCCTCTTTGGTTTGTGTTATATATATATATATATATATATATATATATATATATATATATATATATATATATATAGCTAGAATAAATCTATTTTACCTACTTTTCTTTTTAGCTAGACATTATATAAATAAATTAAGTCTATTTAAGGTCCCCAAATATTTTTTTATTGAACTAGGCCATGTTGGGCTGGTCCACCAAACCGAGGGTGTGACCCAAACACAGCCCAACCGTCGGGCCAGACCAGACTGGCCCGACAGCAGCCGGGTTATCAGACCTCGGGCCTTATGGCCATCTATACCCACTACGCTATTAAACTAGTAAAAACCCAATAAACTAAGTGGTTTATTGGTGAATCGGAACCTGCAGAGATTCTATAGAATCGAATCGATTTTTAGTTTATCACATGGTAATATGGCTTTATAATTTATCATACCATATTTATTTTCTAATATTCTGATGTCCATATATTTTCACCATTTTGTAATGGTTCTATATTAAAAATAATGAAAAATATAATAATAGAAAAAACAGATGATTCGACTGATCAACTATCGGACCAAATGCTACAATAGGTAGACCACTGGTCCGGTTTTTTTGCGCTATACCTTGAAGGTGTCGACGTGTCGTATTGTAGGTTACCTATTGGTGTGGTGTTCTTCTGGCTGTCTCTTGGTTTGGATGTCAATGTTAGTGAAAAGGCATGGGCAAAGGACTAATCTAAAGCACAGCTACTTCTCTCATTTTATTCCGCTATGGTTTGATGCCAATTGCGAGTGGTAATAAGAGCAAAATATATTCAATCGCTAAAAGGATCGACCACTGATTTTGGAGGTTCTAATTTTCTGGTTCGAGAAAGACTAGGACGACCAATTATGGATGGAGATATTGTCCTATTTATTTATTTTTTCTTGTTTTAATCCAGACATAATTTGGTAATTCATAGTTATTTGCCGTGTAACCTCTATAATAATTGGCTATAGCTCCTTTGAATTTCATTATTAAAGAAACCATACTTTATTGTCTCAAGCCTAGAGTAAAAAAAAACTTTGATACGAATCGAGGGTCCAAATCAACTGCAACCCATGGTTGTTTTGTTCCAATAAGGTAGAATTAACTTGCCATTATTCTACATGACACATGAGGTCAACATAATTATAATTACACCCACTGAGGCCGAAGGTAACAGGAATGCCTTAATTTATAATTACATCGAGGGAGGTAACCGTGTTGAGCATGCCGTATATAACACTAGCAGGCAGGGATTACAATTTTTAGTGTCGCCATTCTGCCAAGGTTGGTGTTTCCACTCCGATATTCTTCATATCTCTGATGTTTGCTGGTTAACATAATTAAAGTAGCATCTTTCAGTCACAAGTAATTAACCCCATAGAACAAACTAATTAATGACAATGTAAAAAAATATATAATCAATTTTCTTTAATTGTTCACCAGTTTATATATATGTCATCAAGAGTTGTGGGTACAATTCCTAATAGCACAAGTTTAATGCAATGCAGAGCTTTACCCCAATCCTGTTTTGTTTAATTAACTTAGTAAACTGAAAATCCTACTAACGATTAATAGTGGACCATCAGCTACACTAAAAAAAATACATCGGCAATTTTAAAACCATGCATGCTTTTTTTTTTCTTTACAAAATATGAATATATACTCACACAAATGGATATCTGGTGTAGCAGCAGCTGTTGCATCAGTGATGACCGTAACTTTCTCATAGTCCAGTGCTACAGCATCACACACCGTCTGACGAACGCAATTTGGAGTTTGAACCCCTGAAATTCAAATCAAAACATATAATTAAATTCTTCACAAATAAGTAACATGATGCATGCATGCTTGTGTAGTGTGCTTTTGAACCATGCATCCATCTCGATCAGGCACAAACAAAGAGTGCTTAATTAATTAATTACCAACAACAACCAAGTTCTTTATCCCAGAGGTCTTGAGCACAGAATCAAGGTGTGTGGCAAAGAAGGCACTGAACCTTGTCTTCACCACCTTGTAATCCCCTTGTTCAACAGTAAGCCCATCAGCCATCTCAACACCTTCTGAACCTTTTATAGCCGGACCCTTTCCATCAGAATACAAGTGTCTACGAAATAGTTCAACGTCTCTTCCAAAAGGGTCATGCTCCCTGACCACCTGTGACACGCCGGTTCATTATATATCAGCACCCACAAATATGTGCCACCATACGATGAAGAGCATAATGCTTTAATTGTGTTAGATGGGGGCACTATAGGTTACGCGTATTATCATCCTTAAAAAGATAGTAGAAAATATGTATCTTATTTTCTAATATAAAACTTGATACCTTCGGATGCTATATTCCTTCAGATAAAAAAGTTTGAATGTAAATTATAGTACATAGAGACACTTTTTTAAGAATGGGAAAAGTGCTCGAAGGTTAGATAACTTAGTGTGTGGTAGCTGCTAGTTTTCCTTCTGTGCAACTCACATCTAATGATCATCGATTCACAGAACAAGTTTTACCAAGTTTAAAATTGGAAACATATTTTGTTCGCACATACTTCCCGTGCAAAGAGCCTCGTCTTTTCGCTTTTGCCTTTTCTTATAAGATAATTTAAATTTTGAACTTAAATTTGAGTTGATTTTGATGTTTTTTCGTCATAGTTTATTTTCCTGTTTTTGCAAATATGTTATTTGACTTTTTCTAGGAAAAAGTCAAACAATGAGCCTGCAACTAATAAATGTCACAGTCAATTCTACAAAAATTCTTACCTATATTTCCAATAGTACTACGCCAATGTATAAAGCCTCATCATTAAATTCACTTTAGTTTAACCAAAAAGTTAAAAAAAAAATCTAATAGGTTAAAAAGTACAAATGTCAGAATTTTATTTTTTTTCCTTTGTATGTCTAGCGAAATAAATTTGCATATGGGACTTTTCTCGACTCTACACCATTTATTTGACTTCATAGAATAGGGTCAAACAAAAACTTTATTTTTAAAAAAATAGGGTCAAACGAGCAAACATTTAGGTCAAATGATAGTTGGATATTAAAATAGGGCTAAACATATTTATACCTTAATTTAGCTATATGGAAATATTACTTCACTCTTGCACCTCTTAAATCATCCCATATGTAATCACACTTCTAGGCACCAACATTATCAGCTGAAGTAATCCCAACCCATAGGCTGCTTCGCTTCACTTTCAACTTTTTCACTTTTACACAACAACCTTATTGTTTGAAGAATCTTCAATACAATATACCATTACTCTGGTCTAAAATCCATAGTAATTAAGTTTTCCATATAACCCATCAAGACTGTACTAATACCTCACGAAGACAAAAATTGATTTTATACATGCACATCGTGTACGGAAACATCAAAAATATACAACCATTTTTACAAGAACCTCCGTCTCAAGACACTGTAGCAAAAACATTGTGTAATGTACTTTTCTATAGATAAATTAAAAAAATGTTACTACTGATAATTAAAAGACAACCCTCTGTATTTTATTTTAGCGCCACCGCATACAGTACATTAATAAGCTGATGCTGTGATGCACTACCATGCATGTATCTCCGTACAGTCTTTCTATACCACAAATCACATATCAGGTCCTGGTTAGTTCCAAAATATTTTTTTTCAAAAACATCGCATCGAATCTTTAGAGACATAAATAGAACATTAAATATAGATGGAACAAAAAACTAAGTGGCTGTTTAGATCCAGGGACTTATTTGTAGTCTCTTGACATCGGAGATTTAGACGTTAATTAGAAGTATTAAATATAGACGGATAACAAAACTAATTGCATAAATAAAGGCTATTTCTTTAGATAAATTTTTTAAGCCTAATTAATCCATGATTAGCAAATGTTTACTATAGCACCATATTCATTAATTATGGACTAATTAGGCTTAATAGATTCTTCTCGCGAAATAGTCCAAAGTATGAGGTGAGTTTTATTAATATCCTATATTTAATACTTCTAACTAGTATCCAAACGTTTGATGTGACAGCGACTAAAAAAAGTCCTAGGGGATCCAAACACCCCCTAATTGCACAGTTATGGGAGAAATCGTGAGACGAATCTTTTAAGCCTAATTAGGTCATGATTAGCCATAAGTGCTACAGTAACTAGTATGTGCTAATGACTAATTAATTAGGCTCAAAAGATTCGTCTCGCGGTTTCTTGGCGGAATTTATAATTTATTTTTTATTTGTGTCCGAAAACCCCTTCCATTATCTAGTCAAATGCTTGACGTGATACTTCTTCCATAAATTTTTGGAATCTAAACACACCCAACATTTGTCCAAATTAACATGTAGTGTTCTTCGAACAGTGTACACCAAGCTAGCTATTAGTAGCATTTATACCATATCATTATCATATATGTAAACACTAGTACGCCTAGCGCTTTCCATTGTATAGTTTCTCTGAACCATAAAAATATGTGTACTTGCTTTTCTCATTTTCTGAGTGAACATCAAGACCCATCATGACGGGGTTTCTTCTTGTTTGTCGTGTCTTGCTTTGATGCTAGAAAATAATTGTTGCATAGGATTCAATTTCTTTTCGCACACTCTTTTTTTCCTTATGTTTATGCTTATAGCAAAAATTTAAAGTTTTTATATTAAATTTGAAATTGATTTTTGGGGCTTTTAATCGTACTTTAGTTTTCAAACTTGACTTTTAGGTCACTAAGCCATACGTATAAAAGTTTTATTCATAAGTATTTTTTGTTGCAAATATATTGTTTTGCTTATTCGTGGAATAAGAGAAACGATGGATACCCTAATTTTGTTATCATTATTTTTATCAACATTACAGTCATGCCATCATAAAATCTTTACTGGCACCCATAGCTCTAATAGACCATCACTCTGGTCTAATAGCCATACGAGTTTTTGGTATAACCCTTTAAGATTTTGCTAACATTCTGACGAACCCAAACTTTGATTTTGTACGTGTAAATCAAACGTACAAGTATATAGCCGTTTTACAAGCAGAACCCACAGTCCCGCACCACTCTAGCTAAGGTGATGAATAGAGTTTTTTCCCCCTTTTTTTTGAAATTATGAGTAGTATTTACATGTATTTCTGAACCATTTTTTTAATAAAATTAGCGAGACTGCTAGAGCGAACATAAAGACCAATCACAATGGAGTTTCTTGCAACTAGTTTCTTGTTCCTTTGGTTTTGATGCTGTTTCACCTAATTTGCTTGTCACTTCTGAATAACCATAGAGTTATCTCACTAGAAAGTAAATCCTATTTGATGTCAGGGAATTAATCTATCGGGCCGGACTGCCCTTAATAAATAATTGAATGTTTTCCTAAACACTTTTTACAGGTTTACAGGTATGTATAGAGAACACTAATTAATATGTACATGTTCATGTAAAAACACAATATTTCGTGCTTATTGATTTTGTTTGTTCAGTCTCAAAAGGTTAAAAAGGACTTAACCACATCTAAATTAAGAAATTCAAGAGGAGATCCATTTTTTTTTACCAGAGTAAAAATATCTCACGAGGGTCTCGTTAAGACAGATCCATATGCATGATAGTTAACCCGTTATAAACAGTCGGATATTTTTGGGTCCATTGTTACCAAATTCACTTCCGTGTATTCTTTGATTTGATCTGTTGGCTTGAGTACCAAATTCATTGAGGCCACGTTCGGTGCTGGGTATAAGTTAACTTATGCCCTGGCATGGAAAACGTAGTACTACCTCCGTTCCATAATAACCTTATTTTTCGTTTTTTCGTGTCCAACGTTTGACTATTCGTCTTATTTGAAAAATTTATACAAAAACTTAAAAATATTAGTCAAGTATAAAATATTATTCATATTTTATCATCTAGTAACAATAAAAATATTAATCGCAATAAATTTTCAAATAAGACGAATGGTCAAACGTTGGACACGGGAAAACGAAAAATAAGGTTATTATGAGACGGAGGTAGTAATAGATTAGTACATAATTAATTAATAATTAATTATTAAAAAATATAAAATAGATTAATATGATTTTTTAAAACAACTTTTCTATATAAAATTTTATAAAAGATACACCGTTTAGCAGTTCGAGAAGCGTACGTGAAAAAAAACTACAGAGATAAGTTAACTAGAGCCGTCGAACGCGGCCTGAGTGGTTTTGTTCTTTGATTCATTTCGCTGCCGCTCGATCCAGTGAATAATTTTGTACTCGATGAATCGAGCCGACTCGATTTTTTTTCTTGGGGTTTTATCATTCTTAACCATTATTATGAGATATTAGAAATTTTAGCGTAAAATTCTGATATGTTACGATACATCGTAACTCAATGTGCTAAACTTCTATAATAAAAACTACGTTATCTCAAGATACTTCTTCAAAAATAATAATAATAATTATCTATTTTTACTTCAGCTAATTAATCAGCGGTGAATGGGGACCCTGCAAGTGTAAGATTTTCAGACCGGCACTGTAGTCATTTCCTGCAGTGGTAGTATCAGCAGGGCACATGAGGAGATCTCGTGAATTAGGAAAATATCCATGCATGATCTCTGAAGCAAACCAATTGTTAGTAGTCAGATATTTTCGGATCCTTTCAATATTGTGACATGTACTCGCTTCATTTTTCTTTAGAGATATAACATTGGTTTGCAGCGTTCACGCTGCGAAAACTGTGACCCTTACCGCGGTAATCGCGCTCTCCGCCAGGAAACGGCTTCGGTATGCCGCGGTAACTGTCCGTAAATTTGATTTAAATATAAAAAAAATAAGAAAATTTGTGGAAAAAATATATGATGTAGAGATTGATTTGTAATGATGTTTGGTGAAAAAAATAATTAATGAAAAGAACTAAATTTACGAATGAATAAAAATCTGGTTGGGTAAAATAAAAAAGGTATTGTTCACACTTCATAGCATCTCGTTAAGTATGTATTTGATACATAAGGCACATATTTAAATGTTTGCATCACTTAGTTGACTATGTAGTTGATACTTGATACATGAGGTATATTTTTTATTGCGTTAGCTATCTGTGATGTAGATAGCTAGTACTTTTTTGTTGTCGGCTTTTTATCAATTTTCAGTACCCAAACTAAGTTAAATGATATATGTATTAATGTAGTCAGTAGTCACATGTTTGTAAACATGTATTAGTTTTATATGTAATATTTGATCGTTAGTATACTTGTGATGCCAAAAATTGTCAAGAATTTAGAAAAAAACATGTTAAAATTTTCTTTTTTCCCGTATAACATGTCATAAATGTCACAAATATAACTATGTACTAGTTTTCTATTTTTCTTGTATTTTTACAGTTTTTTTCAAAATTAATTTGCACCTAATTGTCGGATTACACTAGCCGCGGTTTTCGATAACCCTCAGATTTTAAATTTTAAATTTTTAGATTCAAATTTGTCATGGTTTTAGCGGTATCCGCGTGGGATCCACGGGTACACGGTGCCGCGGTTTTCGTGAGTTCGACGGTAAGTGAAACCATGTTGGTTAGTTTCAGTTTATGTTAAAGAAAAAATTAGGTGCATATATAGTAGTGTACTGCAAGAAGAAGAAAAAGCGATCATTAGAGGGCGAATTGAAAGCCAGTTCGTTTGAAGGTTACGCATGCAGCTTAATTAGCTAGCTACTGAGTACTGACCCAGACGATGAAGACGCCGCGCTGCCTGGCAACGGCGATGGCGTCGGCGACGGAGGGCACGATAGCCTCGCCGGGGGCCAACAGCGCCGAGCTGCCCATCGCCGGATCCACGAAATCCTTCTGCATGCAGCGCCGCCGCGCCCATCGAGCCAACAGCAAAAAAAAAAACCAACCAAAATTCAAATTCAATTCAGAGAGTACGTACGTTAAGTTCATATATACACACACAGATCGACCTGCATGTCCATGACGAGCATGGCCGTCTCGCTCCACCGGCCGCCGGAGACGGCCGCCGCCGGCGCCATGGATCGCCGGAGCTAAGCTAGCTAGATGATCAGCTGTTGGCTGCTGGTTCTTGGGATAGCTAGCTAGCGAGCTGTGCTGCTAGTGCCGGATCGAGCTAGCGCTTCTTATGGAGGATGCATTATGACGGCGACGGACGCCGGATCGATGTACGTGTGATGTCAACAATGATGCATCGATCGATCTCATCTCATGTGGCACGAACAATCACTGTACGTTACATTCGACGTTGGACTTGGACTATTCAGCAATCGACCTGCCAACAACCGGTAGGTACATACGTCTGTCCAGCTACTATTCATTGATATATATATAAAGGGATTTTCTTTAAGAGACCCTCAATCGACCGTGAGCCGTTCATTTGGATTCAATGGATCTAATTTTATTATACTGCACCATTATAGTATATTAGTATGTAACAAAGAAATTTAAAATTAAAACTATAATTTATAACATCGTGATAAATTGTGCATAGCTTCGCCTTCATACATCAGGCGAGAAATAATCTGACATAAGCATGGAGTGTAGATTGGTTATGACTCTTCCATACATTATGTGAACTAATCTGACATTGGTGAGAAATAATCTATATGAAAGTAACTAAGGTTTAGTTCAATGACTCTTTCATGACTGAATTGCATGCTTTTTTTTGTAATCTATAAGGTGCTACAACTCTAACACATGTAGCACTATCGAGAAACAATGTTTGGTCCATTAGAAAATCATTATGCATGAGTATTTGTGACTAATTGTTTCCCTCCATTTAGCATATTAGGCAGCATTGCATCAGGTGAAAATTCAAATAACCTTCATCTCTCGATTTGTGTATAAAAATACGAGTACATGCACAAAGCAAAACCATTACTTTTTTGTCTATCTATCCAAGTGAACTAAGTACATCATGCATAGCAGCAGCACAATTTTATACAGACAAAGAGTACAAAATCAAACATCCCCAGCTCCGAAGGAAACAGAGATATAGCTCTAACCTGAGATGTAACTTTAACAGCTTTTTCCTGCACTTCATCAGAGAGATCAGTGCAACAATTTATGGGGTATATATACACTTGATCACTGCACAAATAAAGCAATACAAGGAAAAATTAATATGCAACGGTGACAGGGAAAAGAAATTAGCAGTGGTACAGGGAATAGATATATTATTACCGTGAGATTACCGGTCGAAATTAAGGAGCTGTCCGGTGAGTGGTGAGCAGCAGCAGGGACACAGTTGACTCTAATTCTTCCTTATCCAAAAATAAACTAAAATTTGTCATTAAAAAAAGTTAAATTATTAGAACACGACGTCACACTGGTAATAGGAATTTGACCCTTCACGTCAAGCAGAAATGTTTGCAAAAGTTAAAAAGACTACTGGACCATATATCTGCTGCCCAATGTAGCAGCAGTTATAGAAAACCCAGTTACCAAGGGTAGCCTGTTGATAACATAATTAATGTTTCAAGATAGTTCTCGTAAGGTAAGACTTTCTATTATTGTCTAGATTTATATGGATGCTAATGAATCTAGACACATATATAAATTATATATATTCATCGATAAATGAATTTAGTCAAGGCTAGAAAGTCTTACAATATGAAACGGAGGTAGTATGAATTAGATCCAACCCTAAAGTCATAGGTAGAGCATTTGACACCAACCGCAATTTGCAGAGTTAGAGACACTAAGCTAGTATTGATAGGTTAAAAATGTACTAAAGTATTTCGTACAGAATTAATATAGAGCTGAAAAGAATCAGTACAATTCTCTCACTCTATCCCTTTTAGAACAAGCCAACTTGGGAACTCACGGTACGAATGATTTCTTTTAAGGAACCATCTAGAAATCTAATCAATCCCATACAGTAGCATGAGCGATGTTTTCGCTGTCTTTGCCCGATGCGTTGTGCGTAGGGGTGTAAGTGGGTTAGCCCACGAGCCCACTTATAGGTCAATTAAGTGGGTAATTGGCCTGTAAGCGGGTTGGCGGGTCGGCTTACTTACACCCTTAGTCATGCGCCATGAAAGAGCATTTCGTAGTTGGTTTGCAATATAACCATTTCATGGCAAAGGTATCAAATACAATGAATAAAATATGGATATGTAGTGGTGCCCATGTGTGGATATGAACAAATTCTTATTTCTTTTATGGAGCTTCTGAATTTGGATACATGATAGTTAAAAATGGTACTGTCAGTTATAAAAGAAATTAAAATTTCATTTGCTTCACTTTTATCCAAATGCATAGCTACATTTGTATAAAGCATCATCAAAATTAGCCTACTCAACTTAAGCTCTCATGCAACCTGCATCATGTGTAAAAAAACGTGAAAGGTTGTGGCAATCATAATAGCATGAACTGTAAATCAACATAGGCAGAACCTAAGGCATTACTATTATTTCGATCATAAATAGCTTATAAAGTGAGATTGTGCCTTCAGTACAATGTTACATGTAATTTATATCAATATAGCAAATTGATCAAGTAGAATTCATGAAACACCTATGTGGAAAATGGAACATATATATGTAAACCCACAATTGAAGAGCCTCATACATTGGGCTTCAAATGAAAAGACAATTGTTTCATCACAAGATAGTTTAGGGTAAGAATTACAGAGAGAACAAAGAATGGCCCTAATTAAAATATTAACAAAACATGCTCTGGATGTACATTTCCTCTTGAGATTTCTGTCGGTTCGTTCAGTATACTTGCTGCTGAGGTGAACCTACCGTTGACCAACCAAAATTTGCAGCTAGGAGAACGTCATAAATTTATAATTTAACAGGACAACTGGTATAAAGTCATGGCCGAATATAGATTAATGTAAAGCATTTCCTCTGTATCAATGTCACCAGCTTCATTATTTGATTCCTAGCCATTAGTAGCCAAAATACAAGGAAAGGGCATAAGTGACATCAAAGTCTAACCAGTATCTGCAGCAAAAGATTATAGAGGACACCAAAACCTGAAAGATATCACGCAGGAAAAGAAGTGTGTGCCAGTAAAAGCACGAGGCATTTAACTTTTTGCTACTCTTAAAATTGGATGATAACAGATTTATCACTCATTGTCTATGACATGTGGCTCTAGTAGCAAATCTGTTCTGACCAAATGTAAGAGTCCAAAAAGTTAATTATTCCATAAAAGCACAGTTAAAAACACGGAGAAGAATAGGAGATGTTAGGAGGGATTACGATAGCTCACACATGTTCCTTACTTTGGAATTTGGATAAGGCGAAGCAAAAGGAAAAAATAAAAATGAAGGAAAGAATCCACATAACCTGAATAATTCGATCTCTTTAGCAGATGACTATACGAAAGCTCACGGCTTAAGTCTTCACAGTTTCTAACAGCGAATAGTACAAGAATTCAATAAATCCATGAGTTTTCATCGTCAACCAAGTTCTGGGGCGGAGGCGGTGTCGGTCGCGGCAACGACGTTGGGAGCGGAGGCGGCGGCCGAAGCGGAGGCGGCATCGGTTGCGGCGGCGGCGGCAGAGTCAGGAGCAGAGGGGGGTGCGCGTCCGCTCCCTGTAGTGGCTCCCGGCGGTGCCGAGTGAAGGCGGCTAAGTTGGATGCGGGGGTCAGAGCGGAGGCGAGGGCACAAGGAGCCGAGGACGGGTGGCGGTGACGTTGGAAGTGAGGGAGGGGGCGTCAATAGGAGAAAACCACAGATTAGGGACGGAAGGATGGAAGGGGAAATCTAACGGGAGAGCGGATGCATCGGATTAAATGTGAGAGATGTAGCCCATTGAATCTGAGAGATGAGGACAGTAGAAGTGAGAACTTATGTTAATGCATTGTATGGTAGAATAGTTGTCGTCCTCTCGAGTCCTACCATCACAGTCCTTCTAGGAAAACTCATACTAGGAGTGTCGTCAATCTTGTGCCGGTTAGAAGCAGCTACTGGTGCTGGTTTTTCAATTGATGCTATATATGGAAGCGACATTCTTGTCCAATTCACCTAAGCAACAAAATCATATTTTATAATGGTACATATAAAGGTAGAGTCGGGTATGGTTTCTACATTAATACAATAAAATATTTTTTACACTACTTTTCTTTTTATCCACCCTCATAAATCAAAATTTCCTTAAATAAATGCTAAGAGTTGACTTTAAGTCGTTATCATGCATAACAGCGACTTTTCTCACTTTTTTCATCTTTTTCCTTCATGTCACCAAATTAATTTGCTTGCGTGGTGATTAGTAAGTAATTGGCACCGATGGTGTTTTCACGGGTAGAAAAAAAATAATTGGCTACAATCGTGTGGATGGTTTGAACCAGAGGCATGCTTGCGGCTTGCCTTTCTCCTCTGCTAATTGATTCTCTTGTTTTTCCATAATTTTGAATACAAATCCAACAGAAGTGGAATGAAGTTTCAATTGTTCATCTACAAATTAACACAATCTACCTATGCTTATACTCTCTCTGCTTTTTTAACTTTTAAATCTACGCTTGACCATTCATTATATTCTAAAAATTATGTATTTATTAATTATTTTATTATGATTTGATTTATTACTAAAGTAACTTTAATCATGATTTATAATTTCGCATATTTGCATAAAATTTTTGAATAAGACATAGATTCAAAAGTCAACGATGTCAAATAAAAACTCAATGGCATCAAATAAAAAATTGAAGGGAGTAGTAGACATTTGTTTATCTGTTGATGTAAAAAAACCACTACTGAATAACACTGACATGTGCTCCTCTCCAAAAATAAGCTATTCTATATCCCTCTCTTCCAAAGTCTCCTAAGACCCATCTCACCTCTCACTCTCTTTACAAGGCCAAAAATCACCCCCACCTCATTTAAAGGCTAGTCAAAGGGTTCCCTCCGTGGATTAACCCTCTTATGGGCTTTCCCCATGTCTATCTTAGTCCACCCCTCGTCTCACAGTAATTATACAGTAACAAGAAAGTAAAAATGCAGTAACACAACGACTAATTTACAGTAACAACGTCGAAACATACTCATGAGAGATCTACTTTTTAAAACATATTTTCTAACAATGTGGTATAGATATTTTTAAAAAATAATATATGAGGTGAGACATAAAGTTGTTTAAAGTTTAAAATCTTATGAATTATCTATAGGATTTATATTAGTATGCACTAATGGTATGATAATATCTGCAGTAACGTTGCACCTTCTATGTAGTAATAATGTTATGTTATAAAATATGTGTATTATTACTGTATAATTATAGTAACATCGTGATCGTAATACAAATGCAATAATATGTGCGTTATTACAGTAATATCACTAGAAGTGCAGTAACCTGTGTGTTGTTAATGCACAATTACAGTAAAATCATGATAGGAGTACAATAGCATCATGATAGAAGTGCAGTAACACACAATGTGACTGCATACTGTTACTATAGCACAACTAATACATATGGGAGAGTTAAAAGATTGTATTCTCAATCTTTACTTCTTTACATAGCAATATCTCATATGTCTTACATTATTTTTTAAAACCGTTTTCACCACAATAATTAAAAAAATGTTATTTAAAAAACTAGATTCGTTATGACTATATTTTGATGTAGCTACTGTATTTTATAAATCATGTTACTGTATTTTATCTTCGTGTTACTATACTTTTCAGATAGATTGGAGTGGACAAAGGTGGGATATGGAGTTTTGACTGACGGGGGAGCTTTGACCAGGCCATGATAGTGGTTTTGGGCCCTTGAAAGATGGGGCAGGGGGTTTGGGCCTTATGAGAGAAATGTGACATAGAATAATTTATTCTAGGAGAGAGGACATATATTAGTTTTGCTATATATGTATATATGTGTGTGTCAGGTACTCTCTCCGTCCCCAAAAACATTTGACGTTATTGATTTTTTTTATAGCATTTAACTATTTGTTTAATTCAATTTTTTATCAAATATATAAAGCTATATATATACATAAAATTATATTTAACAATAAATGAAATGATATAAAAATAATTAATAATTGTGCAGATTTTTTGAATAGGATGAATAGTCAAACATGTATAATAAATCAACGACGTCAAACATTTAGGTCCCTTCGATTCAAAGGAAATTCATGGGAATTGTAGAGGATTTCATTCATATATGAATTTTTCCCACAAAATCCTTTGAATCAAAGGAATGAACCCTTGAAATCCTATAGAATGCCTCTTTTCATGTAAGTGTTGAAGGAAATTTAACAAGAAGTAGAACCTCATGGAAAAAATTCCTTCGAGTTTTTACCTCTCTTAAATTTCTATGTTTTTCTTGAGGTCCAATCTTAAATTCCTATGTTTTTCCTATGGTCCAATTAAACGGTCATTCCTATGTTTCTCTGTGTTTTGCAATCATCTGTTTTACACTTACATTTCTATCAGAATCATATGTTTTTTTTTATTTCTCCGTTTTTTCATTCATATGATTTCAAGGGCAGGTATGGAGGGAGTACTATTCTAAACCGGCACATATACGTAGGTTTATTTTGTACACAGTTATTGAGGCGTTGTTAGCACGGCACAACATGAGAACCAAGCTTGGAATGTGCAGACAACCAAACAGACCCTCAGCCACTCCATGAGTCGCACTTAGGCCCGCCCCGTTCAATTACCAAAAATTTTTAGGAGAGAGATCAGGTCCGGATTGTCTGACAATCACTGTTCATGTGAAGAACACATTAAAAAATATCATGACCTATGTTTTGTCAAAACATGGTACATCCCTGTAGCATAGCAGTAGATCTTGTCCTTCTATTTTGATCCAACGGTCAAAAATAGTCCAAATTCCGGTTACTGCAGCCCTCTGCAGTAGCACGTGGATCCGGATTAAGAGATCACATCGATACATACTGTCACATATTTAAAGTATTAAACGTAGTTTAATTATAAAACAGATTTCAGATTCCGCCTACAAACCACGGGACGAATCTTTTGAGTCTAATTAATCTGTCATTAGCATAAGTTGATTACTGTAGCACTTATAGCTAATTTTGTACTAATTAGACTCAAAAGATTCATCTCACAATTTTCCGTAATTAGTTTTAGTATTCATGTATATTTAATAACTTATGGTGTTCAATGATTTGATGGGATGTTTTTAAGAGTTTTTAAAAACTAAACAGAGCCTTAATTACCCTGACATCACATCACATCATATCACATCTACCGTCAACCGTGACAACCATGGAGACCTACAACCAGGTGACAATAATGTGGAGTACTCCGGTCCAATATCCGTGCTTGCGTTTTAGAGTGAACAAAGTACAATTGCTGCTGAAGAAAGTTCTTGCCAGAAAATCCAAAAATTATGCTCCCGCCGTTTTCAAAGTATAAGTTGTACCTGTTTTGTTAGCCTAAAGTTTTGACCAACAGTTATTGTATTAATATTTATGACAGAAAAAGCATAATCATAAGAAATAACCTTTGGATACAAATCTAATAACATCAATTTTTGCATCACGAAAATCATATCCTAGTAGAGTAATCATCAGTCAAATCTTTGCCGTAACAAACAAAATAGTATGCATTAAATTTTAAAATGTACGGAGTAGAGCTTGAGAAGGATGTCCACAATAATCCATATGTAATCCACTGATCCACACCCTTAAGCAAAAGGCAACTTTGTTGAAAATTAACTTTCTAATCTCAAACAACAAATTTCAAAGTAAAAAATGACTATATAGACACAAAGTAGCAATCCAAAATTTATATAGGCAGCTTTCACCTAAGACCAAGAACTGTCTATTGAAATACTTTCAACTAGATTAAAAACTTCACTGCAAGACTTAAAAAAACATTCTTTCGAAAAGCTTAAAATTCACCTAGAAATCAAAATTCATATAAAAAAGAAAATAATACTTTTCATCACATAACTTTCATCTAGATATCAGGAATATCTCTATCAGAAAGTTTACAGTAGACATGGGAAAGTGGAAGTTTATATCCCACAACTTTCCACCTAGCACAAATCTTCTAATTCTGCATGCCTCATGACTCTAAAGACATGAAACTGAAAGCAGTCCAAATGTGATCAATTTCATATAGGAGGGGTTAGAAGTTGTACAGTTGAATATATATTAACAATATCTGCTGATGTTCTACTTGAAATAAGGTTAATATAATTACATCGATTGGGATGGAAAGGAACATGGATGCCTCCAATACATCCAGGTCACTGGTGTCGACCATCTGTATATTACCAGAAACATCAATTTTACCGTCGCCATTCTTCCAAGGTTGGTGTTTCCACTCCAATATTCTTCATATCTCTTATATTTGCTGGTTAACACAAATTAGCTGGGTTCAGTGACCAGTAATCCCAGAGAACAGAATATATAAAGACAATGACCAAAGGTTCAGTAGTGTAATTTAAGGTGGAAGAATTATAGCTGCCAACTAGATCTGTGACTGATTACTTGTTCTACCCTAACCCTTGCAACTTTGGTGCTAAATTATTGCACATTGTCAACTTTTCCTATCCTTTGATTCCTCGATTTCTAACACCTTCAAACTGTACTAATATTTAGAAATAGAAGGCTAAATCATCTGTTGTCCAATACAGAATGCGATCCGACAAGAAGCTCTGGAGAACAGATCAAGTCACTATGGAACAAGAATTTGATGGCACCGATAGTCTATCTTTATATGAGCATAGCTCTCTAGGGCTATATGCCATTCCAGAGTTCCAGTGTTCCTGGCCCAGTAATATTTCCATCACCAAAGACAATATCAGGGTAGTTTAAAATAGAGCACTTTACTGACATGAAAAGTTGTCTATTTAGTTTGAATAGTATATCTACCATCCCTTTAAAGTCTAAACATGTCCATGTCAAATTACCGAGATCCAGTTCTGTTCACATATATGGTCATCTTAGTGTTGACTGTGGCATAATATAGAAGAGGTGAGAAAACTGATACTCACACAGATGGATCTCTGGCCTAGCAGCAGCTGTTGCATCAATAATGACTGTAACTTTCTCATAGTTCAGTGCTACAGCATCAAAGACCGTCTGCCGAATGCAATTTGGTGTTTGAACCCCTGAAATTACAAAATAAAGACAGTTAAGTAGATTTTGTGCAATGTGGTATGGATCCTCTGGAACAAAAGAAAGGTATCAGTCTTTGTTTGTAATGTACTAGACCACAAAACAGTACAATCATTCAATTTTGAAACTTTTCACCACTTGTATATGATAGTTTTTACTGCCATTATATGTCAACTTAGAACATAAGGATGTTTTAAAAATTTCAAGGTGAGTTATTAAACAAAAGGAATTGTGTTACCCTTAAAGAACAAACATAAAATAAAAATAATTTACTACCAAGCTAAGAAAGCAATGATCATCACTGTCTCAATAGATGGATATCAGTGCTTACCAACAATAACCAAATTCTTTATTCCTGTGGTTCTGAGGACAGAATCAAGGGGTGTTGCGAAAAAAGCACTAAATCTAGTCTTCACCAACTTATATTCCCCTTCTTTGATGGCAAGCCCGTCAGCTAGCTCAGCCCCTTTCAAACCTTTCACTGTTGGGCCCTTTCCACCAGAATAGAAACGTCTGCGAAAAACTTCAACATCTGCTCCAGAAGGATCATGCTCTCTGACCACCTACATGCAGTCATCATCAACCAAAGGTCTCACAAGACAGAACTCAAAACTATGACAACATGTGAATCTATTGACATTAAAATCCCTATCTGGTGAAGCAAAATGCTTTGGGTAGGAAGGGGAAAAAGAAGATTGCATTAATATAGGTTGGCTGCTAGTTTTGCAACACATCCAACTATTATCATAACAGCAAGTTTAATAAATTTCAAATTTAGATGTAATGAATACAACCATGAACATGCATAAGTTGCACAAGCCAATTCGTAAGAAACCAAAATATAGGTTCATAATGGACATTGCACCTATCAGATTATTCACTTTGCAGATTTTAGAATAATGTCATACAGCTCCAAGCATAACACAACACACCTACCTTCTGCTATTTAGAGATGAAATAGAGGAAGTCAGTCACCTAATCCAGCAAAGCAGCAACCCTCCAATATGAAATTTGGTTTTCATCAGATAAAAGCAAATGTTTGTCTGCTGTCCCACATAAACTTTGTTCTTTGGGTACGATTTACACATGCAAAATAATGCACAATATCCGGTTCGTTGCATAGAATTTGCCAAGTTGGTTCTAATGTCCCGACAGGCAAGGAAATCAAAAGATAACTTTTATTCGTCAACCAGGCTACAGAATGAGGAACTGTAAGCACCATCGCACTTTTCCACGCCATCCAACGCTGAAATGCTGACAGATGTTGCAAACCCAAACAACGAGCAGGATGGTCAAACAAAGGAAATCTGCCCACAAATTTTGATCCCACACTGCTGCGCACAAATTGCATTACACCAAGAAATCTGTGGACCTGCCTAGAGCGCACTCTACATAAGATTCCTACTGAATTCGACCACGAAATTCGTAGTACTCGTCGCATCCAGCCAACCAACGAGACTAATTACGGGCTCAAAGACAAGCTACGAACACTAGGACGAAACGAAGATGTGCTACTCATCAAGAACCGAGAAACCCGGGAAGAAGAAGAAGAAGAAGAAAGAACTGGTACCCAGACGACGAAGATGCCGCGCTCCCTCGCGACGGCGACCGCCTCGGCGACGGTTGGGACCACGCCCTGGCCGCCGTCCACCAGCATCGGGCTCCGCATCGCCGGGTCGACGAAATCCTTCTGCATCCCTCCCCCACACAACCATCCATCAGGAGACAGACTCACCCACCAAAGCCAACATCTTTGAAACCAACAACTCCAAAAAGAAACCAAGAAACACCTGCATGTCGATGACGAGCATGGCCGTCTCGCTCCACTTGGCGCCGCCGCCGCCGCCGGTCGCCGCCATGGACCGCCGCGATTTGGACGGAGCGCTCGAGATTCTGGGGCCGGAGAGCCACCGCTTCTTGAGGTAGTGGAGGAGGAACTTATCGAGGGAGAGTACCAGCACCAGCAGGCACGACATCAACGCCAGATGTGATGTCATAAATCACCACACACAAAAAAATGCTGCTGCTGGTGCAGTAAAAGAGAAATCTTTTTCATCCCAAAGGCACACTACTGCATTTGAGACCACAAATTCTGAAAGAGAGCCCCCAAAACAAGAAGCAAAAATTGGATCTTTGGGGGTGCTAGCGATGGATTGAATGAATCTGGATGGTTGAACTGACTTGAGATTCAGAGACTGTAGTAGTGGTTTGGTTGGAGTCGGTGTCTTGGGAGGTTGGACCTTGATGATGTACTACTACTACCGTACAGGAACAGGATCAAGGAATTCAGGACTTGACTCGAGGAGTAGGGTTTTGAGGATATTTCTTTTTGGAATTGGGATGTGGTATCATGGTTTGAGATGTTAAGCATGTGCTATTTTTGGTTGGTGATCAGAACTTGTCTTTATGGAATTTACAGGTTACCAAAAAATTTGGTCTTCAGATTGGTTGTCCACGGATGCGCAAAATATATTGCTTTCCTATTTGAGCGCATTCTTAAGTTATACGACTATTATGAGTTTTACATGCGTAAGGCTTCTTTTTTCTGAAATTATGCATGAGAAAAACAACTTATTAATAATTAAAATATAATTGATGGTAAAACTCTTATATATGTGTTCTTAGCGATCAAAACAAAGACCGAAAAACAAACTATGATTAAAAAAGCTCTCAAAATAACTCTAAATTTAAGTTTTAAAATTTAAATTTTGATTTACAACTATAAGCATAAGTGAATATACGATGGACAAATAGTTTGCTTGCCACAACTGGAGTGAATTTAAGTTTGGACCCATTTTTTTTTACTGAATTTACATTGAACCTCCTATAGACACGCGTTCACTTTTTACAAAAATTTACAATGAACCCCCTATAACTTATGGCGGTTCAGGAAAGAGGAGTATAGCCAGGAAGAACATCACAGTTCTGCACTGAGTCTTGAGCTTGAGAGAAATAGTAAAAAAAAAGTCTGAAGTGAAAATAGGTAAAAAAAATAGAACCAAAATGAAAATAAGGTCTAGAGATGTTCAATATAAAAAATTTGGTAAATGAAGAGGGTCTAAACTGAAATTCAATTTATTCATATTTAAGAATGATTTTATGTAGATTTTTTATTTCTCATTTCCTGACCATAGAAAGGGAACAGAACAACAACAAAAAAAAGACTAAAAAGCCCCTTAAAATTAATCCTGAAATGGAATTCTCAAATTTTGAAAGCCAACCAGGCTATAACTTGTCTGTTGTGAGACTGAGGCCCATTTGTGACTTCTTTAGGGGGCGTTTAGTTGATGAAATTAAAATTTTTGTATGTCACATCATATGTTTGACTGGATGTCAAAAGAAGTTTTCAGACACGAATAAAAAACGAATTTTATGGCTGGCCTGTAAACCGCGAGACAAATCTTTTGAGCCTAATTAATCCGTCATTAGCGCATGTGAGTTACTGTAGCACTTATGGCTAATCACATACTAATTAGGCTCAAAAAATTCGTCTCACAAATCTCACGTAAATGCATTTCTCACGTAACTGTGCAATTAATTTTTTGTTTTATCTATGTTTAATACTCTATTTAGGTGTGCAAAGATTTGGTGTGATGTTTTTGGGTGAAAATTTTTGTGAACTAAACAGCCCCTAAGTGCCACGTTTCTGTCGGCAAGACTGCAAGAGGACATGTCAAAGATAAAACAGAAAAAGTGTGCTTCGTGACAGGATCCGCTAGCCAATTTTGACCAGATAGTGAGATGGGACTCAAATAGGCTCACTGCCTGACAATACTTCAAAAGTTTAGATGGGCATAAATGGAACTTACTGATATGAATTATAACATATTACACCATGTAGAGTACTTGTCATCTTGAATTACAGCCTCCATTCATGATCAGTAAAAATACTCTTGACGCATATGATTTCACCTCACCCCAACGGTTCCTGTTTCTCTAAACCAATAAGAAAAAAAAACTCTTATGCTGATTTGTCTACTGTTTCCTGTAGCTGGCTGGCTGAAACCATGATTGATGCTAAGTGAAGATCGGATCAAGACTCAAGGCGTGATTAAGGACCAGATGGCTTATTTCATCTCTCACCTTATTGATGGTTCAACCTGGGCAATGCTATGCTATGCTTACAGGCCAGGAGGCTTGAGAAATGGGACAGGGAAGAGGCTGTCGACGTCGACCGGTGTGCCGACGACGTTGCTCACAAGCTCGTTTGAGACAGTGGTGCCCTTCCACCCATTGAACCAAGGGCCTCCACCAACTTCTAGTGCCGCCATGTTGCTTGTGGCGTCGAGTATCATCTGCAAACAAATAGGAAATGCATTGTAGGTAATGTGCCATATAATCTTTGTTGTAATTCTTGTTACGGTTTTCTAGAGCAAATCGCAACACAAGAGCTTTCTTGATCCAAAAAAGGGTTACAAGCGTTAGTGACTAAATCAACGAAATGTCACTGTATTATATTCAACAGAAGTGTGCTAATACTGTCCATGAATCACGTATGCACAAAACCAGATATTGTTCCCACCAAGTGTGCATGTAAAGACTAAAGAATGTGTTTATCTTGGCCTCAAAATATTCTTTTAGTATTTGAATATGGAAAGCATGACAGCATAGTTGGCAACTAGCATCATCCATAAGTAGTATCCTATATTCAACAACCAACATTGAATTGGTGAAAAAAAAATTAGTTGCGCCAGTATTAGAGGTCATCAGGGGTCATGGTGGCCATAATAATTGTAAGATTATTTTAAGACTAAATAGTGGCATTTGTGTAATCACTTCGTTTTCTTTTTACAGAGATGAGGGTGACGTGGAGAAATTGCTATATTGTAAGACAGAGAGGGTAGTACAATTTTGGGTCATATACTGGTTTGCAATTATAAGCCCACACCTGGCCATCCTTGTGAATCGTATAATACAGCTCTGCCACTATCTCCCCCATTTGCTTTCTACTCCTACAAGCCAGCCACACTTTCATGGGACAGGCTCTACAGATTTTGTTTGACAATTAGCTCAGCAAAATTATGGAATTGTATTTGCATTTATAAGTACTTTCATATTATTATGACTCTTTAGCTTGCAACACCATAAATTAAAACAATCTAATGATCAAAGTTCACTTTTTTCAGCAATATAAAGTTCAATTTTGGACGCAATTAAGCCAAACGGCATGTTAGATTTTGCAGGAGTAATAACTAATGTCTAAGCTAACTGAAAACAAATTCAGATGGCTTCATCATCATGCATACATACCTTTCCCTTGCCACCATCATCTCCTTTTTCCCACATTTGCAGCTTCAAGTCTCCATAGCAGGTGTCTTTGCATGCTGGCACTAATCCAGCTTCTATAGTTGGAGCTCGCAAAGCAGTGCCTGGTTCATTGGTGGTTGCTTCTATTTCCACCTGTAGCGTAGTAGTGCATGTTATTAACAGTAGTGTTCACCAGAGAGGAGCTAGGCACTAGTCTGGTGACAGACTAGCCCTAGGTGTTTAGGAGCCCTCCTCGGAAAGCTATACAGTCTCCTTTTCAAAGACTGAATACTGATTAAGGATCATAGAATGCCATAAATAGAACCTAAGAAACATCTACAATACAACTAGGAAAGCTAAGTAGGAATCTTTCTCAATTGTGAATAGTAGCCAATCAACATTGGATGGTAATTACCAGATGATTTTTGTTCTCGCCAGACATTTTCCAGTGACCCCAAGGAGCAATGTCCCAGCTTACTGTTCCAGTCCAAGGCACAAATTCATAGAATTTTCCCTCATAATGAATACCAATCTGCAGAGAACAAACAAGGACTGCTATGTGGGTAGTTGAATCTGTGAATCTTCTGTTTGGTCATTACATGTTTATGCTTGTGAAAGAAAGTTCATGTCACATTTAGACATGAAAGTATCGATGGCACAAAGAAAACGGGCATCCCTTTGAAATTACTGACTAAAGACAACTATATCTATCACCTAGAACCCCATAGTTGCATTAATGTTGAGGCTCGTAGTACAAAATCAAGGCAAGAAAGTTGATAAGAATGGTGTCGGACCTTCTATAAAGAAGAAGAATCCATAATAACATCACAGGAACACCATAGGACATGTAAAGGAAACAAAGAATGATGCACTTCTTTTTGGAACAAGAGATTATTCCAAGTCTCAGGCAGCACTGACGATTATGCTGCCAGTGCTTTTGCCATGCATTGGTTCTGTCAAATGCCTAGTTGTTGCGGTACTGTCGGATGGAAGTTGAGCAGATACATACAAGTATTGAAACTTTCATGATGCATAAGCATAACAGATCTGAGTATGAGCTTAAAACCACTGTGGTAAAGGGGAATAGGGGATACTAATTTGTGGCATAACCACCGCAATACACTTGTCCACTAAATCCCTAAATTGTCATATTTGTGGCCAGTCTTGAAATTAAAATAAACCCATACTTCGAAAATGATCTGTCAAATCATTTTTTTTTACAAACGGGCCTACCAATAGTATTATGTTTTGCCTTACTAGCAGATATCCAGTAATCAAGCTTGCATGATGAGCTAAGTTGCAGCATAAACTAGAAGTATGCATCAGATTAAAAGTTTTAAGTGTCAGGACTCAGGACTCTACCAATGAAGGACTTTCATAGGTTTCACCTAATCCGATTTTCCTTTGTCCACCAGCAGCCGTTAAAGAAACTTCACCAGATGCGCCTGAGAAGACATTGCACTGGATCTGTATGAGCAAAGGTGTACAACTAGTTAGTTTGGCCGTGCATGTAAATTGTTGAATCAAATTAAAACATAGACAATAATAGTATATTTCATGAAATATTAGTCCGTTTCACGAAATTTTAGAATTGTATAGCCTCTATAATTGATATTCAGAAGTACCAGTACAACTCAATACTTTTAACTAACTGAGTTATGTTTATAGAAGGTATTTTTTTTACTATAGCACACTCCGAATGTTTATAGAAGGTTTTTTTTTACTATAGCACACTCGGTGTGTTCAGACTTCAGAATCTTCACCCAGCTTCCTACAAAGAGAGGCACGACGAGATGAAAGCCAAACCTTTGCCCTGTGAGCAAGGAACTTCACAAGCAACAATATCCTTACTTTATGAGGTAAGGTTGGCTGGCAAGGCAAGCATTTTTTTTGTTCTTGTTTTTTGTTACCAAAGGCATAAATGAACAAATCCATGTGAGGCAAGGGATCCAAATAACCAACAAATTGCTTTGAGAATTGGGATGTAAGGAAAAGGAAAACCTAACATAGTATAGACTTCACAGGAAGGGAACTTTTGGAGAGATCTACAAAAGTATCTGCATAGTCATTGAAAAATAAAATAAACAACACAGTGGATACTCCATAAGATTTCAGGACTTTAAGGTCAAAGAGGATAGCCAAAGTGCAGCAATGCCAAAAAAAAAAAACTATTGAGCTTTGAGTAAAGAATTATATCTTGTAAAACCATTCTTCCGTGCCAATTTATTACTGAAACTATGGGTGAATATTACTGGCAACACCAAACACAAAATTAGGCCCTATTTATTGAATTGTTGTAATCAAGATTATTAAGCCAGATTACTATAAGCTAGAGTAGAATAATTTGTGGGTTATTTGTTTCTTTGGATTATTCGAGGCCTGAATTGCTCAGTTTGCAAGACTGAAGTCTAAAATGCCCTCAACTATTCTCAGGGAATGGATGACAAGGTGGGTAATTAGTTTGAAGTACCTAAGGGTAGTGGCCTAGTGGGTCTTTAGCCACCCCCATAATCTGAAAAAAGCACTCTTTTTTTAGATAATGGATTAAACCGGCCTCTACATCCAAGAGGATGTACACAGCCAACGAAAAATGCACTCTTGGAGGAGCTTATGAGATTATAGTAATCTGGGCTCTATATTATAATAAGTTGTCACAATAATCTATTCGTTTGTTCTAAATTACTTCTAATAATCTAAACGACAATAGTCCTAAGTGGAAACAAATAGGGCCTTAAACAAAGAAAGAACATATTTTCTTGTCGGTAAATGATGCAATACTTATTCAGTATTACAATGTAGCCATGACATCAGGATGAATGGTCAGAAAGAAGACAGAAAAACTCACCCAATACCACTTCCTTGGAAAACCTCCACCCCAGTTCTTTTCTGAATATGAAGGAGCATTTTCAAATTCAAAACGCTCTCCATCCCATTCAATCCATCCTGATTAGTCCATTCGCAGAAGTTATTATTAAGTTATTAACTTAATATTATCATACGAGTTTTGTATAAGATGCAGTGTGACCTCCTTTATAGATTAAATACATAAGCTATTCCAGTACAGGTGTTTATTATACAAGGGTACAAAGAAGTACAAAGAAGTGATATAATATGCAAATGTCATGGCATATAGTGAACTTTCATAGACTATATAATGAAAAACTCGCTTGAAATATTATATTATGTATTTCAACCTTCTCAAAACTGTTAGCCCAGATATGTTCACAACGTGCAATACAACCTTACTTTCGCAGCTTGTGCTTAGCATCATTATTTATATCTGCTATGGCACTGAAGACAATGTTTAAAAATTTCACCTTCTTAATCCAATCAATAAATTGTGCACTACTATAGGACTGAACTGGAGACATCATACTCGATGGAATAAAAGTTTGGACATATAGATAGGACTAGTCATATTTCCTGATATTTTTTAGTGTAAATTTGTGTTCTTACAGGAAATATTATAGAAAATAATGAGGTGAAGCTTCATTAATAGAAAACAATTTTTCACAATTTCGGTTAAGAATTACAGCTCCATCATACATGGCGAATTTACACAAGAGATGAATGTCTCATTCAGTGAATTACTCGGTGGTTCATGTGTCATCTACCTAGGATGAAAAACAGTTTTTAAAGACTAATAAAATAGTTCTCTGTTCAGCTTATCAAATACAAACCTGTGGACAAGCCACCAGCCATGCATATTTGCCAATGAGGTTCAAAGAAAGGAAAAGCAGCAAGCCACCCAGCAGTTGACTTCTGCTTTGATGTGACATCACCCCAGCCATATACTGGACGAGTACTGTACTCCCATCTAGCTGTTTGAACATTTGGCACGTACTTTGACCTGAAAGGGGGGCAACAGGTAATTTTAAACAGCCTTTTCTGCTTGATCGCTATCTACATTTTGGAGGGAAACATTACACATGGTATGATATCGTCCTAACATTAACTGGTATTACCTCTGTTCCATATTATTAAGATTTTTTAGCCCTCCCTAGATTAATATGGATGCTAATCAATCTGAACACATATATAAAACATATAGATTGATCTAGGATGAATTTAGGTAGGACCAAAACATCTTATAATATGAAATGGAGGGAGTAGGAGTTATCTGGGATTTGCGTGCAATATAAGCATCATCAGAATAATAAATTAATAATGCACATTACATAATATTAGTACTAAATAAAACTGAAAGCATTTACCAGATTTGCTTACAGTTTCCTACAATATGTAACATCCAATACAATCAAACCATGAAAAGCAATTTTGTTAGTTATCTGCAATCATGGCTACACATGAACTACACAATCCGTTCTATATTGTAAGACTTTATAACCCCGCTCAGATTCATATTAATGCTGATGAATATAGACACATATGCGTTCGTCCATGGATAAATCTAGATATGGCTAAAAGGTCTTACATTATGAAATGGAGGGAGTACTATTTTTTCCCAAAAATAAATTTACATAAAAGTATAAGCAACGATAGCACCGCATCACCGTATTTCCACTCTAGCATGGATTTGCAGTTAAAAATCTCTTACGGCACAATATATAGTTCAAGAAGTGTGGAGCAGCTAAAGCCTACAAACTTCTATATTACTCTCTGAGAAGGCAAATAGGCAATAAACATGTCAAGTGTGTTGTCCTTCATAACTTGGAAAGTGCAAGATATAAGGTTATATTTGTTGAACATTTTACCTTGTCCTGTTTTCAATTACATCAGTCCCTTTCAAAGATTAGGAAATTCATCTGCCTGGTTAGTGCTTCGGAATTAAGAATTCAGATCCAGAAAATCATGGTGTTCAAAAGATAATAGTATTGGATGTCTCCTTGTACAAACAAGCATCCTTCCTTTCCAATAATTTTGTACTAAGCTGGTATTTCAAATTCTGTACATGATTCTACAGTAATATTTTCTGATTGGCCAGAATACAATTCTCAGGTTATTTCATTTAGCATTGTGCTGATGAGCAAAATTAATAGATTCCCAACATGCAGATCCAACTATCATCTATAGTTTTATCTATGGGAAGAAACTTTTCAAGCTTAAGTGATAGAAAAATGCCCAGTAATAAACTGTAATGGCTAATGACTTACAAATGAACCTGAAAAAACACAATAGTAGTTAAAAGAATAGATGTTGGATGAATATTAAGATACACATGCCTTCCATCATCTCGTATAAAGCCCTGATGCCAAATAGGTGTGACTTGGAAGCCTTCCAAAACTCGATTAGAAAATTCCTAAATAATGAAACATAACAATTGCTGATTACTTGAAGAAAGTTGTTTGCATGTAAAGTGAGGTAGAAAGTAAAAAGCTACAAACCAGAGGAAATACAAGGTGAATAGAACAATAAATAAGTCCGCTTATTATTAAATCAGAAACTTGCATGCTAGTACCAAAGCATACAAGAATGTATACTGAGAATATCCCTTACACAAACACCAGCTTTACCTTAAGTATAGACTTTTTGTAATGCATTTTTTTTTAAATAAGCACCACACATTATAGAATGAGAAGCACTCCTAAACGAGTAAGTAGATGATGATTAAGTATGTGTTTCATTACATACATTACCATTTATTATTTAAACAAAACTCATGCACATTAGCTAGTCAGTTAAATAATCATATATAAATCCAATGTATAAATAACTAACCATGCTAGATATGAAAGGCAGCCAGCTAGTAAACACAAATTAAAAAATAAACTTAAGATTTTTCTTATGAATTTACTGGATACTAAATAGATGTGGCATAGCTCAGGGCATGGCATTTAATATATGTTAGTGGGAACAATATTTAGAGAATAGATGCAGATCATTATGAGTTTTTACAATTCATAAGAATCCATAAAGCATCTACCTGAGGGGGAACCTCCCCTTCTGGGGGTGTTGAGTCATTATTGGGAATGAAAGTGTTTCCAAGCATTAGTTCATGCCTACCTATGAAATGCAGCTTATTAATTTAGAAATCAACATATTGTGATGCACTAGTAAGTTTCATATGAACAGGAAAAGCAATACTAACTGCAAACAAAAGGAACATGAAGTAATCAATACTTGTATCGCATCTTAGTTTGTAGTGTTCTAACTTTTGATATGGGGTTTTCTTTTACTATGTTTTACCTTTTTAGATGTATTGAATACTCACTATATTGAAAACAAATAAGGCTCCCACGAATATATGAAGTTGAACTGTATGTGAAGGTGTGGATTGAGTATGAATGCACAAGTATATCCATCAAGAAAACAAAATAACTTCAAATAAGTTCTAGTTTTATTAGTAACTTCAAATATAAACCAGTAGAAATTGTTCAAATTGACATATTTGTTGACTTTATTAATGACAAAAGGATCACTGTTTTGTGACTGATTGCTGTAAAGTAGTAATTGATATGTATCCCTAACCAATAACCTCGTGTTAACCACATTAACTAGATTTTGCAGCATAACACTCCTATCTGAACACATTGCATTCGATAACTTTCCCAGAACTAGACCACAAGGTCTGTCTAATACAATTCCCTGTTGATATCAAAACATTTTCACAAATTTATCTAAAATCAATGTATAATATGAAGGAATCTTGCTTTCACAAAAAAGTTGATTAGCTCCGCAAAAAAGTCGATTACAAATTCTAAAAAAGAATGAAAGAAGACACGGTGCATTGTAGTGAACAACTTCTTCTTTTGCAAACTCAGGTGATGGTTCAGACCAAAGATCTGCACAAGCATCTTTGCATCAATCTGCAGCGGGCAAGCAGGATGGAGCGGAAAAGCAAGAATTAGCTGAGTTCAGTTTACCATGATAGAATTCGTTTGTTATGGTTTAAAGTGTTTGGTATTGTTTTGTAGTTGTTAACAACCTTGTCTATTCTTGCTTTATTAAAGATTTTACAGTCAGCTCTTTAGCATTTTGCGTGGAACAGAAACTGATTGTTAGCGCGGATATGTTTTCCTGTCAACACTGAACAGAGAACAGGAAAGGAACAACTTTTACAATGGAAAAAGAAGGGATCTTTGACCAAAGTAGCTTACTCCCCCAAAAGTTGTTTGATTTCTCGGTGAACTGGCAAATGTACTTATCATCGGCGCCAAGAATCTGCGCCCCCACGCCAGTGAACCGCGGACCATGTATGAGCCGATCAAGATCACTCATCCCGTCCCGGAACAAGGGGTTCTCGACAGAGTACATGAAGCAGAAGCTCTGCCTGCACTCGGGGATGGCCACCTTGAAGTACCATCCCTCAAAGAAGGGCCTCGCGGTGCCGTCGTAGTGATACCTGCCAGAACCATCCCATCATCAAGAACATTCAGTTAGAGATAACTGCGCCTCGAACCTGCAAATCATGTAAGAGTGTTCTCTGAAGCATCCAAATCCGAGCTAGCCAAGAATCCAAATTGAATCCTACATTTCGGAATCAGGATAGAAGGTAGTAACAAAATCATGCAGAGTAGCCATCGACTATTGTAGAGGAGGTTGGGGAGCGGGAAAGAGATTTTTTTTTTCCTTACCCGCTGTGCGGCGTTCGCAGGGCCCGGTCCCGCGGCGTGGGGGCGTAGGCGGGCGCCGCTGACGCTGCGGCGGAAGAGGGCGAGGCGGCGGCCGCGCGCGGAGAGAGGGTGGTGGCGCGGCGGCGGGGGCCGCGGAGCCGGGGAGCGGCGCGCGGGGCGGCGGTGGCGAGGTCCATGGGGTGGAAGGGTGCGGCCGTGCGGGCATGGGCACTCCGGTTTCGCTTCTGCTGCGGCTCGCTCTCTTTGAAGCTAGCTAGCTGCCGAGGTGGTGGGCCCACCAGTCAAGTACTTTGATCTGCTTACGTGTCGGCCCAGGATCCATGTGAGTGGGATGGGCTGGGGATCCACAAGTAGTAAGTTGCTCACGTGTATGGTGGGGGAAATAAGAGATATTGATGGTGAAATTCAGTCCTAGGTAGCGAAGGATTCAACAAGTTCTGTTATTTCTTTCGTTTAATTAAAAAATTGATCTAATTCAACATTATATTATATCTAGTAGTAGGTTTTTTTAACTCTAGTTTTCATATCCATACTCATACTCCTCGTTCACATATCCAACACAATAAGAATCTTGCTTGGCATGTTAACGACCTATATATATTTTTTTTATACAAATCTCAATCATTTATTTAAATAATGGAAGTGTTGTTGATTTTTTGGTCATGACCAAGACAGAGACTATTTTGTTAGTCTCGTAATTAATCGAAATACTCAAATATCCACCCTTACTCACCGAGCCTGAAATGACCAGCTTTAATACCTAAGGCTCCATCGATAATGGTATCAAAGACTCATGTCAGAGTTGCACCATCACCGCAATCACAACCATGGTAACGTGGGGTCGCACATGATCTGCAGAGATCATAGTGACCTTATGTGGCATTAGATCAAACCCATACCCTAGGGCAACGTATTGGGCGATGATGGTGCAGTGCTTCGAGGATGAGCTTGACAAAGGAGGAGATAAAGAAAGAGATCTGGTGGAAGAAGCTAATTAGGAATGGTAATCGGGCATGGCGGGCACGGATAGTGCATACCTATACCCATGCCCGCGAGATAATTTTGTGCGGAGGGTATACCTATTATCTATGATGTGTATGAAATCTTGCTCATACCCATTACATGTGGGAGGTAAATACCCATAAGTTTGCCCATTTACCCATCATAATACATACCATGTGTGTATTACGAACAATAGAACATTTGTATAATAACAAATTTTATTCGTGGGTTAACTTTCAACTACCCTATCTTTTAAGCGGTTTAAAGAAGAGTTCAACTTAAGATAACCATATTATGTGCAAGATATAAATTAAAGTTGACTTAACTATACATTAAACATTTTGGACTACTAACACTCATATATCGATTGGTTGTGGTGGGTAAACGGGTAAAGAGGGCATGGCAGTGGCTACCAATACTCATGCCCATTTATCCATCGGGCTTGGGTTTTCACCCAATATCATACATGCAAATACAAAATGAATAACATAACCTATCTTAATAGAGTTTTTACCCCCGGTTAAATGGGTAGTTAGACATGATTGTCATCCCTAGGCTAGATAGAGGGGAGTACCAGAAAGTGACCCAAGTAGATATATTACAAGTGAGCTCCTCTATGTTGATGAGCTCTGGATCTACTAACAATAACCTTGTCCTTGTCATCAAGCTTGTCCATTCTATATCTTTGAGCTCCTCAATGATGTTCTAGAAAGGTTGCTCTAGAGTGGTGGGAGGAGAGAGCGATGCTAGTGGATGGGAGACTAGAAGAGAAGAGGTGGGGAGCGACAGGGGAGAAGAAGATTTAAGTGAGAAGAAACAAGATGGGAGTGGAAAAAGATAAAGAGGGTATATAGGTCTTTTCGGTTATGGTACTATCTAAAATATAAAAGTTTATTGAGTAAATTTCACTTTGGGACATCTTTTGCGGTGGCATATTAAACTAGGGTTAGGTATATCTCACTACCAAGGAACCTACATCTATGGAAGGGGTGAAGCTCATCATAGATAAGTGGTTACTGATAAGAATCTCTTATATGTGATGAGCGGTATGCATGGTCACATATCACTATCCACAAATCCACAAATTTTCAAGGTGTCATATAGGACATGTGGTTGAGAGGGTTCGAAATCTAAGACCTCTCTCCCCCCAACACGTCACCAATACCAACTCAGCTATAGGGCTCAAGTTGTCAACAACAATATTAGTGCTATCCTTTTGACTATTCATATCCAAATTATTTAAGATATATTTGATAATCTAGGTGACATAAATAAAAAGGTTATCACCGCAAAGTTTTACATATCACTGTGTTTTATAACTTTTGTGTAACGAATATCTCCATCCAAGGCTTTTTTTTAAGAATTTAAAATTTTATTTTTTTCAAAATGGATCTCACCTTATAATGTATATTTGGGCAAGTAAATAATCTCAAATGGAAATATTGCTAATTACTCCCTTCGTCCCAAAAAGACTTTAGCAAACTACAATGCAATAACTGCTAAAAAATGAAGAATTTGTGGGACAAACAATGTAAGCCAAGTATGAAGTGTTTTTGGGTCAAAGGGAGTATAAAATTCTAATATAGTTGAGCTATATAGCTCTGATATATGTCATTTCTCCGTACGAAGTCATTTAAAAAATTCAAAATTTTGATTTTTCTGATCATTTAGTAAGCATATTCGGCAATGTAAATGATCTCAAATGAAAATGTTGCCAGTTATATAGCTGTAGATAATGTGCTAAGATCTTCAACTTTGATATAGGACATGTCTCCATGCAAGATCGTTTGCAAAATTCAATAATTTGAATTTGCATTCGTGTAGGTCGTTTTGATGGGTTAAACCTAAGACCGATCACAAATGACCTTTCATATTTGATTGGTCATTTTTCAGTACTATGTCTCAAACGAGCTACTTTTTGACCAATCAGAGATGAGTCATCTCAAATACATCGTTTTGACCCGTCATGGACGCTTAAATCTGTAGTAGAGTCTTTTCACTTAACACCACCTTTCTTTACCGTGCGTTGCAAGTTAGACTAGGTTTGTTGTTTGGTGTCCAATTAACATTGAGTAGTGGTGTTTGCTTGTGGTGGTGGTGATGAATAGCTCAGCTCTGCCTAGGTAAGGGGGTGACCGTCTAGGGCCCATAACCCTCCATCGAGCGGGAGAAATATATGTGGCCCAGAGCGAGCTGGCGTCACTGGTGAAAATCAGATTGAAGTTAACAAAGAAAAAATTATGGTTCTTATATTAAGCACAAGTCGATTTAGTTATTTTAAGTAATTAAGTCATAAAGGCCTATTCTAACATCTAAAAGTTTAAACAGTACATAATATCTACTAAGCTAACAATTACTAACTACAATATTAGAATATCGGATTGAACCGAGAGAATAAAAGATTGGTGTTAGTGAAAATAAACTCAGAATAAATATTATGTGTATTTAATGGACAATTAATGAAATAGGGTGAACTATTGGCCTAGGTTAAGCCACATATAATTTCTCACAAGCCTTGGTCTTGTTAAAGATAATCCTAATAGATTGGACCAAATCGAGACATTATACAATTGATATTAATAAAAACAAGGCTTAAGCTATCAGTTATATCAACTTAAATGTCTAGCTCATAGATCACTTGGATGATTATTGGCTAGAGCTCCAATAAAACAGATGATATATGCACACAATTTGATCTAAATTAACTAACAACAAACATAATTGATCAGACCGAACCAAGCAAAAATTAAGTTTGAAGTAACTGAAAATTAGAATTAAACTGATACGATGTATGAACTCTAATAGGTAAATTGAAATAGATCTAATCATGCAAAGCAATCTAGATCATAACAGGATACTAGATAAACCCATCGAATTAACCAACCAGAATATCAAACTTAATTGAGGAAGTCCTAGCCGATCTAGCGACAAAGCTAACTTACATTACAGGAGATCGAATAGAATTGATGCAATCGTATGCCGACAGCTCACTCCGTCAAAAGTGTTAAAGTGGCGATGCACCAAAATTGTATTGATTAAAATCTGAGTTACAAGGACCAAGAGTGCACATATTTATACCCTTGGTATGATATTGTGTTGATCGAACTCGTACCGGAACTTATTTCCTATTTACGATTATAGAAACATACTCAATATACCACACTGGCCTAAATTTACTTGCGTAACATAAACTCTCGTATTACCTCCGTTTGTATTTGGTAACAATGTTTGATTGTTCGTCTTATTCAAAAATTTAGTACAAATATAAAAAATGATAAGTCATGTTTAAAGTTCTTTTGATAATAAAGTAAGTCACAAGCAAAATAAATGATATTTCCATAATTTTTTGAATAAGACAAATGGTCAAACATTGCAAGCAAAAAAATCAAACATCTTACATTATGAAATGGAGGGAGCAGTTGATTACCTTTTAGACTCCATCTTCAACACGGTCTCTATTTTTCAACCCCTGACCATTTTGGAATTCCATCTGCCGCTATCTCCTTCTACTATCCGGTTGCCTCTGTTCATCCATCGGCTTTGACTTGGTCAATTTCCAATCTAATCTATTGACATCTATAGGTTGTCTCGGTGGGCGAGGGCGAGATCCTAGATACGATCTGGCAAGAAGGTAGCTATGATCTCTCCAAGTACCTGCCTGTCTCGTCAGGGCCAGCTCGTTGCCAATGGGGCTAGGGGTGTTAACGGATCGGATAATATTCGATCCAAATCCGCTCAAATTGAGGATGTGGTAGGGATTTGCAACTATCCAGTGGATACGGACTTGGATTCAGATAGTGAGTTGTTGATTTGGATACGGATGTGGTATCATTAATATCTAGTGGATGCGGATTATCCGATTTTCTTACCGGATTATCCGATAGTCATTCTAGCAGATAATCCGAGTTTGTTAGCCCATAAAGCACTCAATCAAAAGTCCTAGCCCAAATTTTTTTCATCAATATTGAATGACAATGTATTGATAACATGCACATATCACATCCGGTTATAACAATCCGTTTCCAAGCCGACTCCGCACTATTTCGGACATACACAACAATTCGCATCCGCATCCGAAAATATCCGCATCCGCTACACATCCGTTAAAATTTATGGTTTAGCATATGGTATGACTACTATCTGTCCGAATCCGCTCTGTTAACACCCCTAATTGGGAGGTCGCCCCAAGGACCAAAGGCATGATTGAGGCATGTCAAATAGGACCAAAACAGTCCCACTTTTTTGTTCCTTAACTAAAGAAAGCGCAGCGCTCTGCCAAAGGAGTATCAAGCGGAGTAGCAGACCAACAAGTTTCAGTCACCACAATGCTCTAGGCCTCTTTTGGTAGCATATACAGCTAGAGGCCCTGGCCGGTTTTGGGCCCAGCTTTAAGTTGTTGCCACCTGAACTCACATGTATATATTTCCTCCCTTTGAATTCAAACAAAGTTGTCCTTCACACAAGAGGTTTGGCACCGTGTCTCACGGAAAGAATTCATTTTTTCTTTCTATTTTATATGTCCATTTTGATTGTAGGAATTAACTTGCAGTCATATTATCTAGTACTATTGGATCGTTGCCAGATACAATTAATTTAGTAGTGACCGATTGATCCTTGTGATCCAAGCACATACTCCCTCTGTTGTTTAATAAATGATCCTAGCTATAATGTATGCAGTTAAATATCAAAATCTTAAACTATTAATAGGTAAAAACAGGATTTAATATGTGACAATAATATTTTTTTAGATAATGATGTGAAAATAATATTAGGTCATTCGTCTTAAAAAATTCTATACATATCTATATTTTTATTTATTACTATCAATCTATAGTTTGAAATAGTAATGATGCAACAAATGCATTAAAAACCATATAAATATCTATAACTTAGTGTGAAGAAAAAAAGAATAACAAAGAGAAAGTCAAATAACATGCTTGCAAATAAAAAATAATTTGTAAATAAAACTTTTATATATGTAATCTTTGTTATCTAAAATCCAAGGCTGGAAAATAAAACTTTGGTGAAAAAAACTCAAAACCAACTCCAAATCTACAATTAAAAATTTAAAATTTGACTTATAAGCATAAGCTAAAGCCAAAAGATAGGTGCGTAGATGTGGACTAGTATATGCAAGGACGCAAACCACTGGTACTGGATTGTAGCCGTGGATTGGGGACGATGGACAACGAAGGAAAATGAGACAGTCTGCTAGGAGCATCACTCGAAGCAAATTACAGCAAATTGCAACGAAATAAACTTAAATACACATGCATTACACACTCATGACCATTATTATCGCGTGGCAATTAAAGCTAGGTGACATATATGCATGCATGCATATTCACCGTGACAAAGACTTAATTAAATTACAAGGTGTTACCAATGTTTGATCAATACCTGCAGCTAGCATTACATATACTAGAGGTACTTGAGCAGCTGTCTCTCCATACATTACCTTCTTCTCCGGTGCATCCACATCCAATTCAACAGATCAATCGATCTCTAGCTAGCTACACAAGCTCTAGATCGATCACACAAACACACACATTACCAGATATATACTCAGTTGCATGCATCAGTGGAAGCAAGCATACATGCATATGTGAGATTCGTTCTGCAATGCATAGCATCAAGAGGAACCAGCCTTAACAAGGATCTTTTTCTTCGATCAGCAGGATGGCTGCTCCTGATGTTATGCAGCTCGATCGATCAATGCAGTTAAGCATGCATGATATGTCATGTACGTGAGATGTGATTGTAATTTGTAATGTAATCTAATATCCCCCATTGATACGATTCTCCAGCCGGCCGTTTTTTCTTCATTGGGCACAGATCGACATCGCCGCCGCCGCCGCCGCGGGGCTGCGTCGGTCGGTCGGTCGAGCTAGCGGCCGAAGCCTATGCCGAAAGCCGGCGGCGCCGCCCAGTAGTCCGCCGGGCCGGCGTCGACGCCGACGTCCACCGTGCAGCTCACAGGAACAAGGCACAGGCCCCTGCTCCTCAGATCCACCTTCTTCGCTTCCTCACTGATTTCATCCTGATTAATTAAATTAAATTAATTAATATCTACGTCTTATATATAATATAAATAGTCCAATTCCATAAGTTTTTTGTTGTTTTGGATGAGTGTGTGATCAAACTTTTAAAACTTTAACTACTAATAACTTTCAAAATATGCAGTTTCAAATTAATAGGGCAACATGTATAGATGAGTCATATAGTGTACCTTCATAAAAATAAACATTTATTTATTTATTTATTATATATTAATAGAAAATCACAGTAAAAAATTGATTTAGAAGACCATATCCTATGTCCAAAATGACAAGAATCATTAAACTGGAGTATCTATCTTTAGCTTATGAATCCGGACGGGCTCGTTCATATGTTTAGTGAGTTTTTTTACACGTTACAAATATTTTTTTTCAAACCACTGTCTATACATTTAATTACATGAAATTTAAATCAATGAAATTACATATATATATGAGATGATGACTGACCTGATCAGGCTGTCCTCTCTTTTTCATGGCATTGTCATGTAGGAGCTGGTGGTACGTACCATGGAACCACATAATTAAAGAGGGTATATTGTGTTAGTTAAGTAATTAAGCAAAGCTAAGTTTGCAGTGATAGTTATTAAAGGTGTAAAGCTAGAGACAAGTACTGGCCCCATACATGATTAACTTTCCAGGATGCTTTTATGGACCAATGAAAGCAAATTAAGCTTTAGACAAACTAAAAGCTCCTTTGGGAACAAAAGGATCATCTTTTCTTTTGTGCTTTACTTAACTGATCAGCTGGGTATAGATCCCATAAAGGAAAAAAATGACTAATTGATCAAATAATTCATTAGTTACACTTATTAATACCTGGCCAGGGTCCTCTGGAAATATGCTGCTCCTTTCTCCTTGCACCTATAAAAATAGCAATTAAAGGGAATCAAACAGCTAGCTTTTTTATCGACCAGGCATATATATTTGGTTCGTCAGGCATAAAGTTTCTCTCAATACTTTTATCGAAAGATCTCACAGAGATACGATTCTCTGAATAAAATCATAAGCATAAGCTTTTTATTCTTGATTATTGTGTGGCAAAGTTTGTTCTGCCATTACGTAACCTAATCTAAACTAATCTAACCCATGCATGCATGGCAGTTTTTATTGTTCTCTCTTGCAGTTGTACTGCAGACTCAAATGCATGTGTCACCTTGGATCAGAAGAATAGTCTATTGCGACCAGTACAATCCAATTGCAATGATTAGATTAATTAATTATAGCAGAATGAACTGTTCTCTGCAGTGTGCATGTGTCAATGTGGATCAAAAGAATATTATATACTGAGACCAGTACATGAAGAACGTAACCCTAATATTAACAACATGCACACCTGTGCAGGTAAGTAGTTTGGAATTGAATAAAGCCACAATTTAGATAAAATATTTCAAGTGTATGAGATACATGAAAAATCATAGCGAGGTTATATATAGTTGTGGATACATATTATATCTAAACTTATTAGCTGGGTCAATATCTAGTGAAAACCAAATTAAACTACCAGATTATTAAGGTTGGACAAGCAGACATGAAAACATCAAACGAAAAAAAAATACAGAAACGATCTTGATTATTGTTGTTTGCTAAATTTGCTACTTGTGAATTTCATAGTGTATATATAAATTTGAGTTTGATCTTATGTATGATCGTCTAGCTAGTATCACCTTTCCTAAAAGAGAATTTTTATTGGAAATTAAATAATAAAAAAGCCTTTGTTTCGCCGGTGCGGTTACAAGTATACATGTACAAGCAGTTTTTCTATTATATACTGTATATTTTTGTCCCGACAACTTAGCCTAGCTGCCAAAAACATAAAACAAAAATGTAACCACCATTGTACTACTTGACATAGAACAGATGCATGCATGACAGATGGTAATTGACAACGTACTTGGAACACAATCTCTTGACATTAACTTTTGTCTATGGGACAAGCTGTGGGGGCATTTCATTATTAATTGGGTATGAGAGGGTCATGCTTCCCAAATAAATTAATTAACATAACTAGAATAAATTGTAGCACTGATGAAAGAATTAAATTTTGTGTGCACTTAAAAAGTGGCATGTATACTTTATTAATTGTGAGGTGGTTGTATGACACAATTTTTCATCGGTTTTCCACCCACCAAATCGATCATTGTGTTTGTGTCATGACAAAGCCTTATGCCACCTATTAATTACTCACAATCAATGTATTCTACTGCCGTACATGGTGGAATAAATGTTTGTGTCAATCCTACAAAGTGATTTGTGTCAATAACTAGTAATATATAGAGAGAGTTTTCCTCTTTGAATACGCCAGTTTTCACACAATAATTACTCCTATAAAGAAGCTACTAGTATATTTGATATGTGCAGCTACGGTTTATTCTTGATATTTTCTTAAATTATTTATTTTAAATTCAGTAGCGATGCACGGGGTTATGAACTAGTAATAATAGAAGGCACCATATATACCTCTGAATTTCTTGAAGGACCATAAAATCATTTTAAGAAAAAGGCTAGAGATTGCACCAAGGATAAATTAGTAAAGATCTGCGTCTAAACTTTCAAGCTAGTGTGATCTATGTTCGACCCCAAGCAACAACCATATATATGAGCCAGAAAATAATGCTACAACAACTAAGTAAGGACGAAAACATTTTTCCTACATACATGGACCACACCAACAAAGTAGCAACAACGACCAAATAAGGACCATGCAATCTACGGCCCTATCGGTTAGCAAATTACCGAAAATAAGTCAAATAATGACGTATTAGCGATAAAAAAGAATAATTTATCGGTAAAACTTTTATATTTATATTTTCAACAACTTAAACACCTCTGCTACAAGAGATTAGGCCCCTAGCTACCTATCAGGTCCCACCCAATAATGAATCTGCCTGCAGCATCTGCATATATAACTGCATTGCCATAGTGAAAAGAAAATTAAAAAAAAAAGAACAGGCTTAAGCCAGCAGCTAGCAGGTGCAGACACAAACCTAGCTATTTTCTGCCAACATGTACCCTCCCTTTCACCCCTGTTGACCCAACCAAAACAACCCATTCCACAAACACACACTATTAAAATGCAGCAGATCAAATATGCGCATGAAGGCGTGCAGATCTATGCACCAGGGTTTCCCTTGCGCGCCCTTATCGCGCAAGCCACCAAAACCGTGGTACCGCGCTTCCGCGCGGTAACCGCAAAAACCGGGATGAATTTGAATCCAAAAAATTTGAATTTAAACTCGCGCGGTTTGCCGCGGTTACCGTGCGGTAGGCCACGAAAACCGCGGTACCTACTTGCTGGAACAACATACAAGAACATCGGTTACCGTGGCTTACCACGCGGTTTTTTAGCCGAAACCACGGTTACCACGAGAAGACCGCGGGTGTGATGTCAAATGCAAAAAAAACTTTAAAAAATCTAAAAAAATACATAAAAATAGGAAAAATATTTTGTGACTATATTTATGACAATAGGACATGTTATAGGGAAAACAAGAAAATTTTCACATAACATTTTCTAAATTCTTAATATTGTAACATACACATACACCGGCATATCACCCTTCACCAAATAATTCACTCCAATAACAAGTAATAACAACTTCATTTTGATTGTTGCGTTATAACTATACCTACTACCCATTATTTTGAATAAAACTATTATGTACGTACTAAGATGCACATATAATTTTTCTCTATACATATTTTCCATATATCCATCGTTGTATATTTGTATTTCAACATTATGTACTCTAGTGTCTAGTGTAAATTAATAATGACTCAACACAAAATATACTTGACCATCTTCCTATGAAATATTACTTGCAATAGATTATTTTTTAATTTTGTTTCCCGAAATACTCGTTTATGATTTTTAATTACGCTAGGAATACATTTTTTTTCATTAATTTTTTTGACAAAACTACAATATATATCAACATATACCACATATATTTTTCTTATTAAATTTGCTCAAATTTTTTAATTTACTTAAATTTAAACTCGGTTACGGCGGCTTACCGAGCACGGTTACCGCGGTAACCGCCGCGCGGTCTTGCAAACCCTACTATGCACACGGTGATGATGAGAAAACTTAAACCCTGCCCTGCAGCAGCAGCCAACCTCGGGAATTGTGCACACATCATGTGGTGGGGACAGGCATGCACAGTAGTAGTCCTAGCTACAGTGCTGCAGTTATCGATCGAGCTACTCACTCTGCTGCCTGCTTGTAGCTGCTGCTGCTGGGGCTTGCTGGAGCTGGAGCCACCACCACCTCCTCCTCCTCCATTGCTGCTGCCGCCATTGTTGCCAAGGTACGGCGAGCTCAGAGCCTGGAGAAATCAACCACAACAGGAGTAATTAATTAATTAGGAACTTAATAGTATAATAATTGTGTAGTAGCAGTACTAGTACTATAAGCAAATAAGCTAAGGGAAGGGAAAAAAAAAGAAAAGCTGTTGAGATGGCAATGCGCAGAGGACAACGTGTGGCTGCTTTTTTGCGAAAAGGCAAGCAAGCACTGTTGCATGAGTTGAGAGCCGCTGCAGGCTAAAAAGATTTGCGTTCTGGCTCTCCCTGCCCTGACCATCCCTGCATGCATGCATATGCTGCATCGATCGACCATCGAGCGAGCTTGCATGCTAGCTAGGGCGACGCATGCACACACTATGCAGCTTTTTTAACATCTCGTCCGGCCTCCAGCCTCTGCCTCTTTTTGTTTCAACCTGTCCAGCTCCTTCCTTAGCTACCAGCACATCCAATATCTCGCATGCATTATTACTCCGTCCGGCCGTTCTATATTAGATTTTTCAGGTTTGTCTAGACGTATCAATTGTATATGTTTTCTATATGTGTCTAGATTTATTAACATACAAATGAATCTAGTTAAAGCCAGAAAATCTTATAATGTGGAACGGAGAGAATACCTGCCGATCTATGTAAGCATGTGTGTATGTATTCGTATGTATCATTTTATGGAGCTAGTTTGTGTATAGCACAGTACATGCATGCGTCTACCGTAGATAGCTATATAATGCTCCAATTAGCTAGAATTTTAGTACCATGTGTCAAAGCATGCCATACTAGCTAGAAATGCATGGAGCTATCTCCAAAAGGTATATTGTGTCAAAAACTCAAAATTGCACAACCTGCAATCATCCTGCATGCATGACCAAGAAAAAATTAATATATATTTTATGATACATGGATATGATCGATGTGGTACTACTAGTGTTTGAGAGCTCCTGCAGAGGTATGGGCCTGCATCTGCATGGAGGAGGGAGAGAGAGAAGGGTAGAGAGAGAGAGATGAGAGGGAGAGAGAAGAGCTGGACCTCAATTTGACCGTGTAGGAATCTGATGTACCCAATGGCTTCAAGGAGTACAGACGCAGTGTCAGTCTGGCATAAAAGAGAGGTTAGCCCATGTCAGGATCTCTTTTTTGTATTTTTCTCTGGAAATTTGGATCTTCTTTTATTACATGCCTGCTCATCAGGGGCTAAATAGAAGATACAAAAGAATCCACCACAAGATACCACTGGACACACTTTCATATATATATATATATATATATATACACACACTCATATGCACATGCATGCATATAAATTACATTTAACTAGAGATGGTCATATATACTTTCCTCTGTCCCAAAATACGACGTTGTAATACTAATTAGAGATCAGCTAGTAATTCCAACATGGACAGCTTATACTACTCTTTGGTGTCTAATCATGATAATAGGTTGTTATATTTTAGAAAGGGGAGTATATAGTTGTGTATATTTTTTAGTAGCTGGACTTAACATATATAGTTCTCGCATGTATAATTAAACTCCTTTGCTTTCTCTAAAATTTCATTAATTTTTATTTCTTTATTGAGAGATATTTTTATAATTTTATGAACAGATATTATAATGTTGACTTGAATTAATTATGTTAGAACTCATTTCACTGCTTAAAATAAGCATAATTTGCATTAATGTGAATTTATATATACTTTAAGACCATAGTGATAAACCGGTGCCACATATTAGATCTGTGTGCATTTATGTACTCTTTCCCTTTTCATATCCATTAGGTATCTATAAGGTATAATCATTCTCTGGATAATTACAGCTCATCTCAGAAGATGCTAAAAATGAGGACTAGTTGACATTATAAATGTGGCCATAGCACCATAATTATAATATTGTCTTATCCATTGTCTTTCCAACTGGTTTCATGTATAGTACTGTTGTTTACTGAAATAATAATAATCTGTTTATATAATTAAGTAACTCTACCTTATCAACGACTCACTCATCAGTTGTTGTTATATTCTAGTCTAGTGACAATTATTCTCTTCTCATTGCTGAAATCTAAAAGCTAAGTACTAACACACATGTAGTGGCATGTACCTTCCCAAATGGGGAGACAAGCTGGTGAAGAGCAGTTATTCTATCCCCTAGCTTCTCCTTCCTCACCTGAAGAAAAAAGCACAAGCAAAACATACTAATTAAGAATGCCATCATTTCCATCTCCTGCCCATCTCACCTTATCTCTTAACCTACAATGATTCCATGCCTGTCCGTTTCAGCAAGCAAAGCTTAGCTTCATTGCTAGCTTAATTAGATTGCTCTGAATGGTTGGCCCATGCTCAATGAGAGATCTAGAGAGAGAGAGAGAGAGAGAGAGAGAGAGAGAGAGAGAGAGATGACCTTGACTGTAGATTGAGCCGGGGAGGGTTCTTGGGTCCTAGCCTTCTTGAAAGCTGCTCCAGATGCTGTGCTGATGCACTAGCAGAAACACAAAAAGGATTATTGAAGCAAAGTCCCAAAACTTTCATACATACATAAGTAATTAATTATCAGCATGGCCATCCATCTTTACTGCTTCCAAGAGAAAAACTTTTATCTATCTACACACACAAAGTAACAGTACTGATCTCTTTCTAACCATCCAAAAGGTGATGAACTTCATTAAAAAAAAGCCCTTTAACTCTTCACTCTGCAGTAGATGAGAAACATGCATGGCAACAATACACCAAAAAGGCGACTACAAAACAAATTAATCTAAGATTAATTAGCTTGTATGTATGAGTACTGTATCCCCTACCTCACGTGGTGAACTGTTGTTTGAGAACTCCAGCATGTTGCTTCCAAGGGAGGTGGTAGAGGTGATGCAAGAAGACCTAGGAGAGGAAGCAGCAGCTGCTGCAGCTGCAGCTGCTGCTTGCTGCTGCAAGGCGTTGTGGTGGTGATGGATGCCGCCACTGCCCCACGGAGAAGAGGACGGCCTTGCGACCAATTGGGAAGCATCGTCACTTGTACTGCTCCCATGGCTAGTTGTGGTGCTGTAGATGTTGTAGCTGTTGCTCCCATGATCAGCTTCTGCAGCAGATGCCGGTGTGGTTGGGAACAGCACCTGGCCTTCCCAGTTCTTGCTGTATCCCTCTTCACCATTAGCCAATCCACCTCTGCATGATTGCAGTATATATAAAGAGGGAGGAAGGCATGCAAGAAGTTTTAAGCGTGATTAATTGTGATATTATCGCATGCGGTTATTCAGAACAATTGTAGAACAGACCATTTCCCTGAACAATAACAAGTTAGTTATAAGAATATTAACCTTGTGTGATCACACACACAAACACAGAGAGAAAAAGAGAGCGAGAGTTTGAGAGAGACAGACAAATGAAAGGGAGGGAAAGAAAGAGACTTACAGCAAGATATGGCTCCATGGGTCCTGGAGCGGCGCCAGGCCATGGCGGCTGCCGCTGTCAAGCCAAGGCACGGCGGTGCTTGTCGTCGTGGCCGGCAGAGGGTAGTGATTCGAGAGCAGCAACGAGGAGAAGGAATGGAGAGGAGAGGAGGAGGAGGAAGAAGAAGAAGAAGAAGAAGACGACGACGAAGGAGTGGTGGAGGATGGCAAGAAGAGAGAAGGATTGTGAAGCTGCTCAGCAAAGGGGGGCCTCAAATTATTCACACTCCACCATCCATGGCCTTCCCCCATCTCCCCCACTAGAGCTGATGATTTGTGGAGGACTCCCCTATCCATATTCCCTCCCTCCCCTCCCCTCCTTGATATGCTGATATGATCTTCCACCCAAGCAACCTCTCTAGCTAGCAACCAAGCAAAGCACTCACTCTCTCTCTCTCTCTCTCTAGCTTTTGCTCACTAGCTCTCTCTCTCTATCTCTCTCTCTCTGTCTCAGGCTCAGCTGGTGATCTCCTTTTTGCTCTTGAGGTCAACCTTTAGAGAGAGGGGAGGGGAGAAAGCAAAGGAGCCTTTGGAGGGAAGGGAATCTCTCATGGGCACGAGAACTTATTAGTGGAGGAGTGTGAGAAGCTTGAAAGAAGTCATGTGTTTTATTTTGCCTCCCTCTCCCTCTCCATCTATCTCCACCTTTACTAGTTATCTTTTTCTTTGGCTGCCCTTTCTTTTCTCTCTCTCTGCTGCTCTCCCTGGCAAAACCCTTTTGTTTTTTTTTGGGGGGGCCTACTTTTGCTTTTATGAAGAAATGGGTCAGTGAAAGGTGTAGAATTGCATCCAGGCTTTAAAGAATAGCCTTAACTAAAGGAAGATATGGAGGGTTAAGCTTTTTGGTTTTTGATTGGGGATGGTAAGTCTGCAATAAGCAATATGCATGCATGGATGGGCCAACAAGTACTTCTGATTGACAGACCAATTTCTTGCTCTTATGTTCAGGTATGAGCAATGCACCTAACTAACATAAAGTCTGTGACTTGTAGCTAGTAAAATGTCAGTTTCTTAATTTTGATACATAGAGTTCCGTTCCTCATCGATCTATTTCGTGTGATATATCTTATTACAAAGTTATGCTAGTGCATCTTAAAAAGGTCGAGTTTTGTTAGTCGAGGGATCGACCAAGTATTACAGAGAAGGATAGCAAATGAGAGATGTTATTATCTTTTAAGTTGTGCTTCCAAGTAAGTAATGTCGATGCGGACTATACTGAAGACACCTTTTATATCGATAAATGCCCCTGATTTATCTACCCATGGAAAAAATACACCCTCCTGTTTGTATTGTTCGACGCCATTGACTTTTTGACATATACTGAATCATTCATTTTATTTAAAACAATTATGTAAATATGGAAAAAAGTCATGTTTAAAATACTTATAATAATAAAAAATCACAAAAAAATTAAAATAAATGATAATTATGTTTCACGAATAAAACAAATGGCTAAACATGTATTCAAAACTCAATGGCAACAAATATTAAAAGAACGGAGGGAGTATTGCTCAAGCTTTGCAATACATCTATAGTATAGAAACGAAGCCCTTGGGAAAAAAAATCCCTGCATAGTTTGTATTGTCTTAGAAATTAATCTTGGTAATATATCCATTGGTAATGAAATTGACCTAAACCGTAGAATCAACTAGCTATAGGTTCATAGCTTACAACACTCGATATATGCATACTCCAATTTGTGAGGAAAAAAAACCCAACCCTCTCCTGTCGAAGCACAATCAGTAGTGAAAAAACAAAAAGACTATAGTCTCCTCTAAATATGTGAGTGTAGTATTGATGGGTAGAGATATAACAGGTATTGAAGAGATAAAATTTCTCGATCGGTGGGACCAAATGTGATATTTAAGAGCGTAGGAATTGATTTACTGCAAAAACTTTAAACTCTTAATTCATTTGGGACGAAAAGTACATATATACCGCCCTCTGCATTAGCGCTCACACATGCATGTCTAAACTGCTGCAAACTTTCAACTCGTGATTAATTACTTGAAAGTTTCTTCGAGGCTAAGTTCCATTCGTAGCTAGCTAACTATAGAGTCCGGACGGCCTGGCCTGAACTTATCATATCTTCTCGTTTTATCTTTTTCATGCACAAGTACTGTCCTTCTTTGCATGGCTTTGTGTGCTTTCTTTCGTTGCATGCATTCTCCTCTTTTCTGCAGCTTAGGGATGCATAAACTAGAGATCGAGCCTTAAACACCGAGCCAATTTCTTGCGGATTTCAGGGATGGAATTTGCATATCTTTGCTGTTGTTATCTTGTTGATGAGATCGAGACAGTACCAAATCTTTGTCTAGCTTGCTTTGTCCTTGATATTGTGAACTCTTCTGGAGAGGTGTATCATTAGCATATGGTATTGTACTGTCCTTGCCCTAGCATGGAAAAGAATCATATGTGTAAAGTGCTAGTGTGTATGAGTCATCAATCAAAGGCACACACATATATAGGTGTGGCTCAGCGCTCACATCAGATAAACGTAGGAGATTTATTGATTATTAAAAGTCTTAAAAAAGGTTATTAGGAAAAGAAACAGCTAGGGACTACTGCATAATTGCATATCATGGGCTACCTTGTAGCTGCATGCAGCTCCTGTTTGTCAAACCTATCTGAATATAGGAGTATTAATTTGTCCTGTCAGCTAGAGTATTATTGAGTCTGTCAGTTATACAGGAGAATGCATATATAGTTTTGTCTGATGGGGTTTGTGGAGAGATCACCAAATTATTCCCTGTCCTATGTGATGTTGCATTAGAGTGACCACGCACAAGATATATAGTACTAGCCTAGAAAGGACAAAAATAATTGTGCAAGGAGAAATTAGCTTGTTTAAACTACTGTAGTCCATGTGATTAATGTGGGTTATCGATACCAGACAAAAACAAAACCAAACACATATTAAAGTATTAATTAGCTTATCTAATTTGAACATTACCACTGTTAGACAATTAATATATTGGTACGCGCATATTACGCGGGCTAGTATCGTTATAAATTATAGTTATATATGGTCTCTTATCTTAATAATAATTACTTTTTAATTGTTAATTTGAATTTAATTTTTCCAAATTATATTTTTACATCAAACCCCATTTACCTGTATTCTAAAATATATAGTACATAAACTCCTTTTTATATAATATTTAATTTATAATTGAAAGTTTAGATATTTCAAATTGTATTTATATATTGATTTTTTTCTCTCTTCATTTTTGCCAATTTTTAACCGCAAATATAGATCCTTTCAAATTGTATTGATAGATGAACTTTTCCCTCAATATCAAATTTGAACAAATATAGATCTTTCAAATTGTATAGATAGATGGACTCTTCTGTCAATATCAATTATTTTAAAATTTTTAATCGAGATTTGAATTTTACTAAACTGTATTTACACATGAACTTTTTTTTATTTTTTTATTGCTAAACTTTATTACACATCGACTCTTGCAGAATGTATACTTTCCTTGTCCGATTGATGCTTCTCCGATCTTTTATTTTATCCTAATCTTTCCAATCAAATTGACGTTTATCTTTTTTTGTCCGATTGATTTTTCTGATTGATCTTTTCTTTTTTTTTATTGTGTCCGATTGATTTTTTTTCCTTTCTTCCGATTGATTTTTTTTTTCAAATTGACGTTTCTCTTTTCTGTCCGATTGACTTTTGTGATCGATCTTTTCTCCCTTTTTATTGTGTCCGATTGATTTTTTTTCCTTTCTTCCGATTGATTTTTTCTTTTTTTATCTTATTCTTCTTTGATTAATCTTAGAATTTCTAGCCCGCGAGAAGCAACGTGAAGGCTTTTTTCCTATTACTTTATATATATAATAGATAGTCCGTTGGTGAGCTAATTAACTATGTACCCTCTCCGTTATATTTTAAAACATTTTAGTCTTGTCTAGATGAATCAATTGATTGATGTGCTACTTACATTTCATAATGTAAAATTTTCTAACATTGTCTAAATTTATATGGATGCTAATAAATCTAAACACATATATAACAATATACATTAATATATAGATGAATCTAGACATAGTCAAAACTTTTTATAATATAAAATAAATAAGACGAATGGTCAAACATATATACAAAAGTCAACGGCATCAAATAAAAAAATGATGGAGTATATCTTGTCTAGTCACATGTACTTATCAAATGACATGAATTATTCTTTAGATAGATCTAATAATTTCCATTACATATGACAAGTCTTAAAAACTTTTTGTGTGATCTAATAATTTCCATCATATATGACGAGTCTTAAAACATTTGTGTGTATTTGATTAGTTGCCCAAGTTTTTAATTCAGGTTTACCGACACACATTCTTTTTACACCGTACACATGCTCCATCAACCACCTCTGTCCCAAAATAAGAGTAGAGGGCATCCCATCAATATATGTAGAGTTAAGTTGGGCTCTCCATGGAAATTAACCGACCATGGTGGGGCTTAAACTGATAAGCGATTTAGAAGCTTCGTATAGCCTTGTAGGAAAGGGAAAGTCATAATTAAACAAGTTGGCATGCTACGTGGCTTCAGTTATGGACAAAACTGTAAAAGCCATATATACATATGAAAGTAGATATAGCTAGCTAGCTTATGAATAGTGATCGAATACCTAATTCATAATCGAATATATCAAGCTAGCGAGCTAGCTTTATTGTTATACCCATCTAATAAGCAGCTATGAGGGCATAGTATATAGCAGCCTATCATTTTCTGTTCCCAAAGACAGGCCTGTCGGCGCTAGCTTATGATTAGTTGATGAGGAACACGTACATAAGTCAAATTATTTTAGCTCCAAACCCTTGGTGCTTAATTAGCAGGTTTGGCTTGGCATGGAACCAAGCGCGTCATGCCGTCGTCATGCTTAAGTCATCGGAGAATGACAGCTTCTCCGGCCTGGAGCTGCGTTCTAGCTAATTAGGCCCTGTTTAGTTAAAAAAAAACGTAGCATTGAATTTTTGAATACATAAATAAAGTATTAAATATACATGTACATTAAAACTAATTATAAAAATCATGAGACGAATCTTTTGAGTCTAATTACCACGTGATTAGCTATAAGTGCTACAGTAACCTACATGGGCTAATAACGGATTAATTAGGCTCAAAAGTTTCTTATCGCGGTTTCTTGGCGGAATCTATAATTTATTTTATAATTAGACTACGTACGTTTAATACTTCAAATGTGTATCTTAATTATGGCAGCTCATCTTTTCACTTATGTTTATACTTATAAACCAAAAATTTTAACCTTAAATTTAATGATGTTTTTAATCGAAGTTTTTTTCAGCACTGACTTCAGATCGCTAAGAATACATATACAAAAATTTAATTCACAAATTATTTTGAGGTTTGGCATTTTTCGTAAAAATTTCGAACAATCACCCGCTGGCTGATTAGATCGATGGTCCACGCATCCAAATATGCAGCAACACACACAACATGGCTCTCTGTATGGAACCAGCTAGGGACCATGCATGCATGAGGCCGGTGAGAGGAAGAGAAAGGGGGCATGTACAGTTCGGACAAATTTTATGTTTCTAAAGTGGTAACTTAGAGTGATACAGTACTATGTAATCAAACTGGTTTCCGGCCAATATAATGCCCATCGACCGTGTTATTCATTATCTAAATGTCCACAGAGTATAACTATCATCCATCTAAATGTTTGCATATATAGCGACTACGATAGGTGATGTAAGCGGACTTTATAAATCACCATCTCATATTTATGATTACGTGGATAAGAGAGAAAATGAGAGAAAAGAAAAGCGGGCCACATATTTATAACCCATTGTAGCATAAGTTCTAGCTAGTTATAGCACAAGCTCCGAAACATTATGTATGTATGATAGATGGACCATATATCGATGATGTAACATATGTTTATATGTAACTATTATACAAATTGGCTATATATATTAACTCTCAGTGATATGGAAGAATTTTAGAGCTTATAGTTCACACTTTTATTGACCTTGCTCAAATTAGGGACACAAAATATTAAATCCTAGTGACACGAATATTATATACAAGTGACACTATTGATGTAAAATCTATACTTCACGTGCTGAAGGACTTGCTTAACTCCAGTGCAGGTCCTAAACCTTCGGGTTCAAGGCGTATCAGTCAATTTGATCATACAATTGACAAGGAGAAAATAAAGTTAAATTCAATAAGATGATTGTCCTCTGTGCTGATGATTGATTAGATCGATTGGGTCTATAATAGCAATGATAATCAACATAAATAAATTGGCCAGATATAGCTAGTTAGCAATTAATTTTAATCTATTAAATATCCAATCTACTTTATACAAATAATCTTGTTACATCGGACTGAATCGAGATATTATAAGATTATGACTAATAAAGATAACTCAGAACATTAATAAGTCAAGATTAATTAGTAAAGTTACACTAGTAGTCATCAGTTGTGGCTTATTATAAATAAATATAGGTTTAACTTAACAATCAACTAACTTAATTTAATATAGCCTCAATAGATCGGACTAAAGTAAGACTGTATAAGGTTATATTTATCTAATAGCGAGATCGGACTAAAGTAAGACTGTATAAGGTTATATTTATCTAATATTGCTAGAAAGCCTTGGTAATTCTATACTTAGCCATCAATGTAACGAGCCAATGACATATGCATGACAAGATAACTCATCGACTGAAACTCCAATGAAACAGAGAATAAGATAGGATAGTTCGATAACTACTATTTGATCAATACAACCCTATATATTAGACCTAAGCGAGACAATATAAGATAAAAGATAAGAAATAGTTTTTAACTGAATTAAAATAATAGTCAAAGTGATTGATTCGTGCAATTCAAGAAATAAATTAGACAGTCAAAAACATAGATTTCGAGGAAAAAAATATTAGACTGAACCAAGAAATTCTTAATCTAGAATAATTCCAAAGTTAAATACTAGCGAGAACACCCTTCAGCTAAGACGTGACAGAACCTCAAATCTATATATGCAATCAAATTGAAGAAATTCCCAATAGGAGGAGAAGAGAGATGAGCAAGCGCGAGGGGGGATTGATGGGCACAGCGATAGAATAGAGAATGTTTGGCGGCTCCAACCCTGGTTTCAATATTCAACCGACACGAGGCACAGATGAGTCTATATATATTTTCTTGAAACGAGAGTAAAGACCAGGCACAAATGGGCACCATTTGTGCCGGTTGGTCCCAATACCCGGCAAAAATGAATTTGCGGATATTTTCTTGAAACGGGAGCAAACACCTGACAAAACGAGGGCACCATATCATGCATTTGTGTCGGCTGAGCCTAATACCTAGTACAAATGTGTTTGTCGACCATTGCTTCAGGGTGGGAGCAATACCAAGCACAAACAGTAGCATCATTTTATACTGATTGGCCCTAACCGGCACAAATGATGTCGCTAATAATACCAGTTTTCATAAGGACACAGCACAAATATTCTATTATCTCCGTTTTCTTTCTAGTCTTTGCATAAATTCATTCATTGATGAATGTATATAATTTATATATGTGTCTAGATTTATTAGCATCCATATGAATCTGAATCTAGACAATGCTAAAAAGTCTTATATTGCGAAACGGAGGGAGTATTGTTTGTGCCGGATCATCCTTTTCGCGTGCTCCAGAGAAGGTTAATTAGTGATGGGTATCGGGGAAATCGGCACGTACTAATGCATCTGTGCTTTTTTATGGTTCTTTGGCAGTGGAGGAATTTAATTGTCGTGGTCTGCCTCTCGGGCACCTAAATGCGCAAATGTTTTCCATCTAATAAAAAAGCTATCGTGTGTTGATGTTTTTTCATATTTGGATTACATTCCCTTTTTACTAAACAGACATCTATTATATCGGTGCTAGCTTTTAATGAACAATCACCGATATACATTGATTAAGTTATGTATGTGCCATTTTTTTAGGGAACCGACACTAATTAGAAGCTCATGGGATCAATTTTCAGTCGTCGTCACTGACTGATCAACTTATATTAATTAGTGTCCTTTTTATAAGCTGGCACTGATCGATCAGGAGCACAGGGTGTCTAAGGAGACGGGAATTATATTATGCACATGTTGTGCAAAATTTCATAATCATATTCTGATAATATTTGGTATTGTATAATAGACACTACTATTTTTGAACAATTGTTTTGTATTGTACTATGTATTGTATCATGGACACTTTATTTATCCTACTGTCTATGGATACTAGTTTAATTATGGTTCTTCCTACTATTTATTGTGTGAAATGTGATTGGAATATCACCTGTGCTGTGCAATAATTATGACTTATTATTTGTCATGTATATATTTGCTGCAATGTCACAAATTTAGTAAATGTTATGCCGAAATTTTCTTTCCTGAAAACATGTCCTACATATCAGAATTATAGTTATGTACTATTCCTTATTTTTCTACAATTTTACAGTTTTTTTTATTTTCAGAATTATAGTTATGTATTATTCCTCTTTTTTATAATTTTATAGTTTTTTTTTAATTTTCTACCTTCAGATGATGCTTGCCAAGGTTTTCGGTGAAAACCCCGCGGTTTTGACTTAAAAATCACAGCAACCATGGATTTTGAATTCAAAATTTATAAATTCGAATTTACCGCAGCATCCGCCAGATCACGGGTTGAGGTCCAGGCCCGGTTTCGTTAACCCTAGAGGATTGTGAGTACAACATGTCCTATTAATAATCTCCCATTTAATTTTCGCTCTTTTTACACTAACCACACTTCCATCTGCCCAACCACTCATCATTTAATGAAGGGTGCCATCATACATATTTTTTTTCTCTTTTTTCTTTAATGTCTTCAGAACCATCTAAAATCCTATACATATATGGAATGCGTACGTACTCCCTCCCTCCAAAAAAAAATTGTTTGTTTGTATTAATGCGTTCCATTAAGACTTTATCTTTAAAATAATCAATATATTTTGGTGTTCAGTAAAGTGAAACATAAATGTACTAGAGTTTATTGAAAAGGAGACAAATGCATTAGAATTTAATAAAGCAAATGGATAGATGTATTACAATTTGTTATAGTAAAGGATATAGTACTATTTTTAGGTTCACATTGATACATATGAAATATATATAAAATAAAGTCTTTTGGAGATGGAGCTAGTATATCATTACTTCCCCCTCAATCCCAAGCAATAACCATTTCTACAGTGAGGTTAGGGGCTTAAAAATGTAGGTGAATATGATTTGAGGGAGGTTGTGATGAGTTGATAAGAGCATATATGTGAAAAAAACAAATATAGAATTTCCGTGATTGATTAAGGCCTCTGTTTCTTTCAGCTTAGGATTATTATAATCCAGATTATTGGGAGTAAGCTGAAAGAAACAGACAACTTATTGAAGTAGCTTATTATAATCTGGAGTCCAGCTTATTATAATTTGATAAGCTCATTTAGGTGAGTTTTTTTTCCAGATTATTGGGTGAAAAATTACCCACCATGCCACCCCACTCCCTTTTTAGACTTACAAACGCAATAATCTAGACTTTAATAATCTAGGAAAGAAACAACTCATGGCTTATTGTACCACAGAAACAATCTAACTTATAGTAATCTGACTCAATAATCTATAATCTTAAGCTGAATGAAACATGACCTAAGATGATAAGGTAAGTGAAGACGTAACTTTACTTTCAAAATAAATGGTAGATGATATTAATAATGTGAGGACGTCCCAAAGCCTAGGTGGTGTAATGCTCCGAGACATGTCAGCGCGAAATATCTGGATGGATGGGGTTTCAGATAAAACCCAAATTGTTACAGTAACCATCCAAACTCATTGCAGACCCCGACATGTCTTGAAGATGGCACTACAAAGGCTCTAAGCCATCGGATATGAAATAGAAGACATTACCATTGGAATAGCCACGCCAGTCATCTACGTCATACGCCCATCAACCACTCGATGGTGGCAACTAGAAGCGTACCCCAGAGACTCGATCTCAACACAGGCATATTCTCCGGTTATCTCAACCATTTCAAACCCATCCTCATGTGGGGCTAGTCGCCCAGGAATACAACATAGTCTCACATAAATCATCTCAAGCATAATATCCGAATCATAAGTGGTTCTAAGCATAAAGCATAAATAGTCTTAATAAGTTCTAAGTAGTACTTGGCGACAAGCCATACATATTGGTTCATGCGGTAAGCGTGCTACCCAAAAGCCCATAGGCAAACCGGCTAGGGTAAATCCCTAGTTAGAACCATCCTAGAAATTACAAGCTGCATCAAACTCCTCATCCAAACAGTCATTACCTGCAGCAGGGTCTGAGCCAAAAACAAGTAAAAGAAAGCAAGAAATCAGTACATTAATCAAATTAATGTACTGGCAAGTCGGTGACAACCTTAGCATGCTACATGTTGGCCATATTCAAGGATAAGCTGTGTATAGGTAAATTTTTGCATAAATGCCAATTTTTGTTCACAACATGTTTCACAGCGGAAATTTTATAACAATAGTATAGAGTAAGTAAAGCTTGTTATGTAAATAAATAAATAACACACATGTACCCCTCAAGGTAGATCATCACCACTTACCATCATATCATCACCATTCACCGAACTTTACCCAAGTTCACCAACAAAACATTCCAACCATTTTCCAAGTTCACAAGAGTTTATCAAAATCACAAACTATACTCGTGACATTTCACCATGCCGCTCATGACCGTGAGCACAGCTAATCGATTAGTTTTAGACTCTGCAGAGTTTGTATAACTTTTAAGCCCACATGATATGGATCGCTTTAGTTTATCCGATACCCGTCGGTATCACCACACTCTACACATTGAGTGCGACCTAGAGGTCATAACGAAACCGTTATATTGTTTATTGTCTAGCCTTGCATCAGCACGATGTGTGTTTTACCCACGGTACTAGTAAAGTAGCACCACTAGGTAGCGGGCCCACGCTTTAACCTAGCACCGTAAGGAACCCTACCCGCAATCCCTCACGAGGCACGACACCGTTGTATTGGACAGACTGCCCGCTCAAATCATCACATACCACATGTCATCAATCAATTTTAACAAATCACAAATCATATGAAGTTCCGATAAGTTACCAAAACCCGGTAACCCATGCTCTTCGGCCTACCAAGATGCAAGGCTAAACTCTAAACAACTTAATAGGTTAATGCCAACCCATACTTAGCACATGTGATTTGTACTGTTTTCATTAGTTGGTGACATAGAGTGAGGTTCTTAATCGACCCGGGCGAACGCTCCCCCTATCGGTGCACATCTACCACCATATGTACATCACTCGCCGCCCAAGTCTAAAAACAAGTTTTCTCCATTTTCTGTTCACAATACTCACACATTTAAAATTTTGTCCAGCAGCATCAAAATAACCTTTTTCACATATAACATTTATCGAAATGAGTAATTTATAAGGCGGTAACCGAATATATAAGCATATAGCGGCAATATAAGCATAGCATATTCCCAAATAACACAATAATTGTATCCAAGAGCACCCTATGGTTACAACCAGCAAGGATTCAATATTTCAAGGTGGGTTATGCAGTAATTAGGTCATATCTACCATTCCCACATTTATATAATTTCTTTTACTAAAATTAATACTAGCTAACGTATGCATATTTGCAATAGAATCATTTAGCCCAATAAAACATAGGATCAAAGTAGTCAAAGGAGGGGCTGACTTGCCTTCGTCCGTAAACACCTGAACCTGGTCTTCAACAAACTCACCCTCTTCTTCTTCGACGTATTCTTCCTCTATTCAAAATACGCGTATACGATAAATACAAAAATGCATAAAAACCAAAAATGCATGAAAATGCATGACACTTATGCAGTGAGTGTGTGCTGGTCTCAGGTGACCTCTAGTGAAGAAATTTTTATTTTATCACTTTGTTTTACAGAGATATGCATTTAATAATTAAAAGGTTTAAAAAGGGCTAAGTTTTATTAAGCAACATTTTTGTATAGAAGTGAAGAAAATTACTTTGACAAAGTTACAGAGCATGATTTTATAAAATTAACAGAAGTGGTTTCACCTTTTTTAGAGCTATTTTCAATTTGTTATGGATTTAACAAGCTCTAGAAGACATTTAGGGTAAAACAAAAATAAAGGAAAAGTTTGTACAAAAAGTACCAAGTTTTATATTTTTCTAAAATAGTTCACAGTTCCACGGATCTAACAAAACTGGTTTCACAATTTTCGGAGTTAAAATGAATTTTCTACAAAATTTTGAAGTTCTGCTCATTCTCAGCTTAAAAAAAATAGAAATCAGTTTTCAAAATTTAATTTCAGCCGGGCCCACATGTCAGTGAATGGCGTTTTCTGAAGTGAGGGGCGTTTTGCAGAAAGGCCCTCGGAAGATAGGAAATCAACCCGCACTCCCTTGCTACAGTAATATTTGTCTAGCCAGTTTTCGGATAGGACCCTAGTTTTAGTCGAATTCTCCGAAGGAGGTCCCTGGTCGGGCTCACAGGAGGGGCAATCATGCCTGGCTCGATCTAGGGGTCGTCGGCGGCGAACCGAAGCTCGGATGGGGTCGTGATCAACAGAGAAAATGGAGAGGAGGTCAAGGCGAATCTAATGGTAGTCGTGGCGACGATGACGGTGGCCTGTGCAGCACCGACGACGATGGCGAGCGGCGGCCTTCGGTTGGGCGACGGTGCATGTTGCTATTCTTGATTGATCCGGCTAGAATGAGGCATGAAATGAGTACCTAGAGGTTCTAGGGAGCTTACAACACGGCCGGCCGGGAGGAAAAGCGTCGATAATGGTGAGGGCAGCGGCGACGGTGTTGTGCTCGACGCGAAGGACGTCGGAGAGGCGGCGTTGCTCGGTGGTGTTTCGTCTGAGCACAAGGGTAAAATGGGTTCACTGAGGTATGCTAAGAAGGATGACGCGGACGGTTTCTCGTGAGACTCACCAGGGAGAGATTAATGGCGACGTGGGCTTGCCGGCGCCGACATGGGCGCTCGCGTTCCGGCCAGCCCAAGGGGTTTCCTTTCCGGAGTTCGCTTGGAACGTGAAGAGGCGAGGTAGGAGAGCCTGCTGGCGCGGGGGCTGGTTTAAAGGTGGAGTTTGGACGCGGTGCCCGTGAGCTCGGTCCATGGCCTAAGCTCTGTCCCTGCGTTCTCGAGCCGTGCGACGATGGAACAGGGCGGCTGGGCGCGTCAGGACGTGTGCAGCGTGCCGTGGAAGAGTAGTGGATGAGGAGATTTGGTCTGGGCGTGGAGATTTGGTCGGAACGGCCTCGTCTACCTTCAATGGAGTGGTACCCGGGTGGTGATTGGGGAGAATGGCGCGAGGTGGACGATGGGTATGGAGACACGGTGTCTAGACCCACCAGCAGCGTCGGCTAACATCTTAGCTTCGTGGAGAAGGCCCGGCATGGCATGGTGGGAAGCTAGGGGTGCTGTTTTCTCCACTCCAAGGAAGATGCCCGCTAGGTGTTCGACGAAATGCTTATAAAAACTGAGAGAGGAAGAGAAGGTGGCTGGTGCTATGATGGGGTTTCTTGGGTTTCCATTGGCCATGGGAGGCGGTGGAGGCTATGAGGAGAGAGTGGGAGGCTGCCATGTGGGTCCTAGGGGTGTGGAGGCTAAGTCAAGTAGAGTTGGCTGCAAAAGATTTTTGGAGGGTGAGAAGAAATGGTTAGATAGCGATCCAGCGTGTGCCACTCCTCTTGGTGTGTTAGAAGAAAGTTAGTAGAAGACTTTGGCTGAAACAAAAATTTTAAAAGAGGTTTTTAAATAAATTTTTCGAAGAGAGCAAGTTTGAATCTATTAACAGTTTTTCAGGTTTTTGGAGAGATTAAAATAAATCAAAGAGTTATCAAACCTTAATTAAAAATTATAAAAATTTGTGGGTTGGTTTCTGACATATCAAGGTATTTTTCAGAATTTTTGCAGAATTTTTTTTGGAGGCACATAAATACCAAATTAATTGTTTTTGTGACTCTAGGTCTATTATTGCATGTGATGATGAGATGATTAAGCTCCAAAAACAATTAAAATCACTCCCAACCACATGATGCATTTAAGTTAAATTTAATTCTCGGGTTTACGGGCTTGGGTATGTTACAAATAACTTCATTATAAGACGGAGTAAGAGCATCTCCAAGAGAATGACCATCTCACTTGTCATACTTAAATTTGATAATTTTGCATAATAAATGTTCTCCAAGAGAGTGGCTATTTGACTTGCCATGTTATTTGAATGGCTAAACTTGAGTTCTCAATGGCCAAATCTGGCAACTCATTTCTCAACTAGCAAAATTGCTATCCGTGGGTCCCACGTGGGTGGGACCCCTTATCATCCTCTCCTTACCACGATTTAGAGAGTAGAGATGGAGAGTCTCTTGGAGATGCTCTGAGAATTCGAGTTGCCAAAACTAAAATGAATGGAAATTTAGTCATTCTTTTGGAGATGCTCTAAGGCTATCTTCAATGGGTATCTATAAGCTATTTATTTGATATACTATACAATTTTTTAATGGAAATGAAAACTATCTTTTAATCAAGAGGTAGTCTCTTGCTCATATTTTAATGTCAAGTGCGAATGAATTATAGGGTCATTTGTATTATGAACTATTTGTTAAGAAGTAAACTATTAAAAAAAGCTGTCTTTTAGAATGCTTAGAGATAATATATATGTTATCTCTATTGTTGGAAGGTGGTCTAACCGGCGGTAGTACGTGATGATGATTTGGAGTTAATCATCGGTAAGTTGACCAGAGCAGGGCCAGGTAATAATATTAATAGGAAACTGCTACCACCTATACTTGCACACGCTGGCAGACAGGCGGCACTGCTTGCAAGTTGCAACTAGCTGGCAAGAAATGTGGACAGAAAGTTTAAAAGCGAAGGGACAAGAGAAGTGGGCAGAAGTGCCTACCGTTAATTCGTTCCGGGCCATGAGTCATGGAGCTGTAATGGATCAAAACATTTGGGTTTTTTCACAACTCTATTATTTAGTTCAAAACTCTACGTTATTTTATTTTCAACATTTTAAACATAACCCTTAAATTTATAGGCAAAATGTTTAGGCTCATTACGAGTCGATGGCGGATGTTGATTCACACGAACATATCCATATATATATACACACACATGTAAGTCCAGCTACGATGAGTCCCGATTTACGGGTTGCTTTACGACTCAGGTTCAAAAACATGTCAAATTACCTTTAAATCTCGATTTATATAGCTCAATAAATTCTACATATCAAAATCTTATAGCACGCCAAAAAAAAATTATTTTTGGAGATTTTTAAAAGTGTTTATACAATATTAATAAAATACAATGTTTTATGTATCATTTAAAAAATCTAAAACAAATATTTAAAAATCTTTTAAAATGAAAAAAATTTGAGTGCTAGAAGATTTTGATACGAAGAATTTATTGAGCCATATAAATCAAAATTTAGATATAATTAGGTGTGTTTTTGAACCCAAACTTATGAAACAGCCTGTGAGTCACGACTTTGCCGTATATAGACTAAACTGGACGACCAGAAGCGAAACTTAAGTAACTTATGCTCCATGGTAAATTAATTGTTTAGATAATGACACGGGAAAATTAATTGATAAACTGATATATCTTACTATATTTATTCTCCGCTGTTACGTAGTATTCCCTGCATTTCAATTTAACTATATTTGTATATTTCCGTGTCGAACATGTGACGATTTATTTTATTTAAAAATTTTATAGAGAATAAAAAAATAGTCACACATAATTACTATTCATATTTTATCATCTAATAACAATAAAAATACTAATAATGAAACTTTCTGAAGCAAGACGGACAATAAAACATTAAACGTGATCAATGAAAGCGTGCGCACGAAAAACGAGAGAATTTGGATTAGTAACAGGAGGAACTTAAGATGATGACCTAGAGCATCTCCAATAGCTTATCTAAATTGGACTATCTAAATATCTATTCAGTAACTCTCCATTTCACCTGTCAAGTCAAATTCGTTATCTACTCTAGCAGTCTCTTCATCCCTCCTCTCTATTTTATGTCTATCATAGCGGGACCTCTTCCTCTCTCTCTCCACCTCTACCAAATGTGTTGGGTCGCAATGGACGGCGGCAGCGACGCTCGTCCTCACGCGCGCCAACGCTGAGGACCTCCCCAGCTGCGAGCTCTCGGGGCCCTTTGCCGTCACCGTCGAGCTATTCGCCCCCGCCGATGATGGCGTCCTCCCGCGCACCTATCCTTGCTGCTCTATGCCCCACAGGACGGCGCCGCGTCGGCCACCGAACCGTTCCTTGTGTCGGGCCTCCCTGACGCGGTGGGACTCACCAAGGCGACCCTCCTTCTAAGGCAAGCGTGCGACGGTGGGGTGCATGGTCAACTCCTTCGCTGACCTAGAGTAGAGGTACATCGAACACTACGAGAAGGATGTTAATCGTTGGACTGGTCTGCCTCGCGTGCCCTGGGAGGAAGAGAAGGGGTTGCTGCGTGGGCCCATGTCTAGGGCCCACGTATTGGCAAGTCTCGTTTGGCCAGCGGGAGGACCAGCCGGATGCCTGACCAATCTGCTAGAGCGTAAATTTTAGTTTAAATTGAACTTGGATACACATTTGTCAAGTGAGATGCTCTCAGTCAGATAAGCAAGCGTACGTATGCCACGTAAGATAGAATTTAATGCATGTATGTATGCATGCGCAAAGCGAATGACACTACTACAAAACTAATTTTTCTGTACGAATCCCATAATTTTTCAAACGGACCATAACCAGTGGCGTCTGCAGAAATCGTGGGACACTTTCCCGTACGGCTCCTTAAGAGGTCCGTATGGGAAAATTGATTTTTCCATATGGGCCACTTAAGGAGCCGCATCGAAAATAAAATTTGAAAATTTTGAAACAAGTTATCTCACTCGTATGAACTCCAAATTAGATGATTTTTTCCTATATGTTTCTAAAATCATGCTCTATTATTTTATCGTGTTCTTACTGCTATTATTTTGGCTATTTTTTTCTTGTGACTTCGTTTTATCAATTAAAAATTTGAATTTTAAAACATCAAATAATATTTTGAAGCAGTAAATGATTTCAGCTAAAAAACATCATCAACAACAAAGTTGTATAACTCATCAAGATTTATAACTTATATATTGGTCATTTCTTCATCTGACAAAGTGATAGTAACAATTTCATAAAATTTACATATCTATCTTATAGTTTATCAAATTATATAAGAGATTTGTATATTTTATGAACAATGTTACAAATCACTTTATCGGATAAAGAAATGACCAAAGTAAAAGTTATATATCTTGATAAGTTATACCACTTTGTTATTGATGACCTTTTCAATTGAAATCATTTAGTATTTGAAGATGTTGTTTAAAGTTGTCATATTTTGAAATTCAAACTCAAATTGTTCAAACAAAGTCATATAGAAAAATGACCAAAACAAAAGGTTGTAGATCTTGATGAGTTATGCAACTTTGTATTTGATGACATTTCAATTTGAAATCATTTACTACTTCAAAATATCATTTGACTTTCTTATATTTTAAAATTCAAATTTTATATAGTCCAATCAATCTCACATGAAGAAATGACCAAAATAATATGGGTAGATCTCAATGAGTTCCAGAATATTGTTTTTGGCAACTTTTTCACATGAGTTAATTTAGTGCTATAAAAATCAAGGGGACCCAAATAGCCCCTTCTGAAAAATAACATACTATGAAAAACCCAATTCGCCTAACAAACATGAGGTATGTATATCTCTAAACCCTAACTCCTGTTATCTTCCTTAACCCGTTAGCACTTACGAGCCGCTGCCTCCCATCGCTCTTGCTGCATGGCCGCGTCGGCCATGACCTCGACCTCCCCGTGTTGGCCGGGTGTCGGCCATGACCTCGACCTCCCTGTGTCGGCCGGTCGCCAGCGCCGTCACTCGAGGACTTCGGCCTCCCCACGCATGCTGACCGACACCACCCACGACTAGGTCGCTGCCACCCTCGACTTTGCGCCCACGGGCCTCTCCATCGTCCTTGCCAACCAACATGGCCTCGCCGTTGTGGCCGCCGCCGCCTTCACCCCATGACGACGACGACCTCGGGCACGGCGGATCCGGCTCGGGCGTGGTGACGACGACCTCCCCACGACGACGGCGACCTCGGCGACGACGACGATGACGGCGGATGGTAGCGGCAAGCTCAGGTGCAGCGACGACGACCACCCCGCGGCGAAGACGACCTCGGGCACGACTGATCCGGCTCGAGCGAGCTCGGGCGTGGCGGATCTAGCTCGGGCACGACGACGACAACCTTGGTGACGACGGCGATGGCGGACGGCAGCGGCGAGCTCGGGCGCGACGACGACGACCATCCCGTATCGATGACGAGCTCAGGCACGACGGATCCGGCTCGGGATAGCTTGGGCGCGGTGACGATGACCTCGCCGTGGCGACGACGACCTCCCCACGGTGACGAGACTGTAGGATCTAGTTTTTTTTTGGAATATTTTTTTGTGGTTTTTTCTCTTTGTATGCGGCCGGCTTAAGCATCCACGGATTTTCGTATGTAGTTGTGCTGGCTGCATGTAAAGACCGCCATCTTTGTAGATGATTTCACGCATGCGGCTAGCTCAGCCATATGCGAAAATCCGTTTTGGCCCGTTTGGAAAAACTGAATCCGTTGTAGTGTGAAATGAGTAGTCCGTTGACCAGGCGGAGGTGGACACACGCAGGGACGTGCAAGTAGGGCCGCGCTGGCAGAGACGCAGGCCGGTCAGGTCGCGGCGCTAGGTAGCCGGCCGGAAAACGTCAAGAGGCATGCGGTTGGAAATCAAAGCGGCAGAGAAAGAAACCGTGCAGTGCAGCAACCAAAAGCCTGCACTGTAGTGTAGCGCAGCTAGCTTGCCCAAGGGGGTGAATGAAAAACCAAACCGGATATTCATAAACGAAAAAAATCTCTGGTATAAAACTAAAACTTTTATATACGAATTCTTAACGATATAAAAGGTAAGACTGAAAAATAAAATAAATAAAAATCCAAAACCAATTCAAACTTTTAAATAAAAGACTAAATATTAACATAGACGAAAACGAAAGAGATAAACACGGCATTCATCTCTCTCCACGTGGTCAGATTAGTTTAGAGCCGCCGTACGTGGTGCATGGCCGGAGCTACAAAGGTAGCCGGCCGGGCGGGGCGCGGGCCGGCCAGATGAATATGGTTTAGCTGTCGCAGGTGGCGCATGCATGCGAGGCCATAGCAGCAGAAGCAGAGCCAGAACACGTTGCTGTCTTCATCAAGGCTAACGGCAGAGTGCCAGAGACGCGGGAGACACATGGTTAATGCCACATACAAACTAAAATTATCAATAAAAATTTAGTTTTCCCCTAAAATTTCACTCCCACATATAATGATTATATATATATATATATATATATATATGAAAATTAGATCCTACTACCATGTGCAACTATTCCGTTTATGTCCATGATGCAGAAACACCTCCGTAACTGTTTCTGTTCTCACCTAACAGAAAATATAGAAATTGTTAAATCTCATATAAATAATACAACTATATGTTATAGAGTTTGTATTTTTTATTTGATGAGAACAGAAATATGTATGAATGTGTTTCTGTATCTTAGACGTTCTGAGAGCATAGGATAGAGGTCACTCCAAACCTCCTTTGCATAGCTTCTAGCTTTCAATGTGTTTTCGCATCCAATGCATAAGAGTATCTCCAAGAGGTGCCTAATATAAATTCCAAAAATAAATATTGGCATTAGAGGCTAAAAATATTGCTACAATAGCTGTCCAAATTAACTCTCAAATTTTTAGTAGCCCTAAACACCAATCTATTTTGACCTAAATTTTGGCCTTCTATTGGGGTTGCCAATCCACCTTCATTGTAGCAAATGAAATAATTTATCCTGCAACTATTCCAGTCTTCATTGTAGCAATGAAAATAATTTATTTTCTGATCATAACTTTATGAAAAATTTTTAAAAAAAATCATTTTGTTTTCAACTCTTTATTTATGCAGCTCTGTTTTAGATCATCAGGATAACCCAAAACGCTGGCTACTTGTGAGAAGAACACTCGTAGTCTCGTAAACTTCAGGAAAAGGATTGAACATTTGCCAATTTATGTTCCAAAATTATCCTTGGATGTAATATATATTTTTTAATTTTGAATAAGTTATCAGTATTATTATGTTTGACTCGTGCATATGCTGAAATGGTTGTTGCAACACAATGATGAATTGACATATTTAAAGTTTTTGGGACTATATTTTTAGGCACCTCTTGGAGATGGGGATGTTTTTTGAGCCCAAAATTTATTGGCTACATCCCAATCTATGATTTGTAGGACTATATTTTTAGACACCTATTGGAGATGCTCTAAGAATCCTAACCGTTTGATGGAAGACATATATATCATAGACGTGTATTACTGTCATGTTTAATGGTGATAATTAGTCAATCCCCACTTAGTGCTTTTTAATTTTTGTGTATGTTTATATCGTAAAACTTTCAGGCTTAGATTAGATTTATAAATTGATACGTATATATAGAGTCTAGCTACGGTGAGTTGCAACTCACAGGCTGCTTTGTAAGTCAGGGTCAAAAACATATCAAATCACTTGTAAATTTCAATTTATATGGCTCACTAGATTCTTCATATCAAAATCCTGTAGCACGTAAAAATTTTTCATTTTTGAGATTTTTAAGTATTTTTTGAGATTTTTAAAAGTGACTGTACTGTATGTATCACTATGTTATGTATCACTTTTTAAAATCTCAAAAAATATTTAAAATTCTCCAAAAATGAAAAAAATTTGTGTGCTATAAGATTTTGATACAAATAATCTAGTGAGCCCTATAAATCAAAATTTAGAGGTGATTTGATATGTTTTTAGACCCCGACTCATAGAGCAGCCTGTGAGTTGCAACTCACTGTATATATATATATATATATATATATATATATATATATATATATATATATATATATATATATATATAATTTGTAGACGTGTATAAATTCATATAATATCTACACAAATCTCACCAAATGTCACGTCCTGAGCTTTACTCTAGCCAAGAAATGATAAAATAATGTATTAAAAATAATTTGTTAATTAAAGTTCAGGAGAAACCCAGTGTAATAAATTAATTTAATAATTGGAAGCTTTTCGAAATGTTCTAAAATGTCCCGAAAGCATTTTAAATTATTAATAGGATTTATATTTGAATTGTAGTCAATAAAATTTGGTCTAATAAACTTAATAAAAATCGGCAAAATTGGAGGCAATTTCTTTTTTCTCCCTCCTTCCTTTTTCTTTTCTTTTTCCCTTCTCCCTTTTTCTCTTTTTCCCTTTTCTTTTTCTCTTTTCTTTTTTTCTCTCCCTTGGCCGAACTCCTCCTCCTCCCTGGATTGTAAGATCCTCTCCTCCTCCTCTCCAAGCCATGCAGCCCCATCTCTGTTTCCACCAAAAAAATCAATTCCAATTAATTAGGACTCTAAATCTTATTCTCTTGAAACATTATCTATTCCTTGTTAATAGGGGATGGATAACAAGATCTATCTCTAGCTTTCCCCTATAAATACCACCCTACAGCCTGGTCTCTTTCCCTCGTCTCCCTCTCCTGTGCATCTCCAGTCGCCTCTTACGCCTCCGCTACAGCTGTGCCGCCCCTATCCAGTAGCTGCGCAGCAAGCTTGCTAGCAGCCATGCTGCATCCTTGTTCGTAGCATGTCGCCGGTTGGTCTCTCTCCACCAAATCTCAGGTTCGCATCTATTTTATTCTTGCGAATCGATCTAAATTAATCTACCGTTTAATTGTTCAGGTTTTCTAGCCAAACAACGAGGAACAACCGCAATCCATCGCTGATCTCTCCACCAAATCTCAGGTTCACATACGTTTCACTCATGCGAATCAATCTATCATTAATCTACCGTGTAGTTGCTTAGATTTTCTAATCTAATTAGCTAACGCGAGATTGATCTATAGTATGAAATTCAATTGCGTACACGTAGATTGGTTCAACGTTAAAGTCGTCTAATTCTAGTTTAGCAAGTCGTTAAATCTCAATTTAACGGGTCGTTAACTCTTGCCGTTGTTCCGCTAACAGTTCACGGTTTCACGTATCGGATCTAATTTGTCGTACGAATCTCTAATTCGTGCATGATTTGGTTCTGTCGTGTGAATGCGTGTACTGTCTGCAATTTCCCGAGTCGTGTCCCAACCGGTGCTCAAAGTCCGCATCACCTCCCTCGGCCCATCTCCTCCTTTCCTTCCCTCCCCGCCTGCCTACCAGCCCATCTCCCTCCCTCACTCTCCCTTCAGCCTCCTCCTCCTCTCGAGCTAGGCCGGCCTAGTCCTTCTCCCGGCCCAGCTCACCCCTACCTCTCTCCCTCCCGCACCGGGCCGAGCCAGGCCACGGCCCAAACCGCCGAGCCCCAAGTCCTCTTTGCCTCCCTCTCCCTCTCCCAGGACACCGATAGGTGGGCCCCACCTGTCGGGCCCGTCTAGCCCCTCTAGCCGCACCCGCTCGCGCCGCTCGCCGCGCTGGCCGTGCCTCGGTCGTGACGTCGTGCTGCCGTCCGTCACGTCGAGCCGCCTAGCCGCCACGCCGTCCGCGTTGCGCCGCTCCCCTGTCGCGCGCCACCGCTCTCCGCCGCCTCGCCGTGGCTGCCGTCGGCCACAGCCTCGCCGCCTCGCCCATGCCGCGTCGCACTCGCACCGTGCGCTGCCGCCCTCCTCTGCTTTCACCCCTCGCCGCCGCGGCACGAACCGAGTGCCCACGATGCGTCGCCCATCGCCCTCCCGCTCAGCCGCAATCGCGCCATCGACCTCGCCGCCGTCGTGGCCATGCGCTGCTCGGCCGCCCCCCCCCTCACGTCCTCCCCGCCTACGTCTTGCTGTGCCGCCTCACTGTGGCCGTCGCCACCACGTCGCTGCGTCGCCTTGTCGCCGCGCCGTGCCAGCGCTCGCGCCGCCCTCGCGCTTGCCCACGTGCACGCCGTGCCCAGGCCGTGCCGCTGCTAACCACCGCCCGCAATCCGCGCACCACGCCAACCGACTCCCCGCCCTTCACGCACCTCACCGTCGCGCTGAGCTGCATTGCCCCTCGCCGCGCCGGTTGTGCCTCGCCCGTGCCGCCGCGTTGTCGGTCGAGCCGCCGCTCCGCCCGCGCTGGCCCAACGGTTGTGTCGCAACCGCCAGCCCTAATCCGTGCCCGCCGCCAACAACCTCCCCCGCCTCCTCCGCATCGGACGCGCCGTCGCCAACCACTAGCCGCGATCCACGCGCCGCCGCGCTAACGACCTCCCCGCCCTACGCGCGGTAGCCGCCACCTATAAATCCCCCTCTCCTCGAGCCGCCACCGCCTTTTTCCACACGCCCCCGAGCCGTCGCTGCGCCCATCGCATCACCACCGCCGGCCGAGCTCGCGCCTCACCGCCGGTCGCCGTCGCGGAGCCGCGTCATTGCCCATTCCCGCTTGACGCCGACTCGCTGCCGCCCTTTGCACCGCCGGTGAGCATCCTCTTCCCCTCTCCCTCCTTTTCTTCCCCTTCGGCCGCCGCCGCCGGCCCATGTGCTGCTGCCATGCGCGTGCGCTGCTGTTCGCCGCTGATGCGCCATCCTGGCACCATCTCCCTCGCCTTACCATTGCTGCAGTGGGCCCCCTCGGTCGTTGCCACCGCGCCGCGCGACGCCAAGCCGTCGTCGCGCCGACACCGCCGCCAGTCCCCGGCCGCCGTTGCCACGGTTTCCCCTCCCTCCATCCTCCTCTGCCTCCCCGTGCACGCACCACAACGCCAAGCCATCATCGCGCACCGCTCCTCCGTCCTCTCCCCGTCGGATTCCTTTTCTCTTCTCGGCTGTCGCCGTGCGCCGTCGCCGCCGCCATCAGGCAATGCCCTCTTGTCGGCTCTCCCCTTCCTCGCCTCGTGCGGCCACAGGCCGGTACTTGACACCGCCACCCGATCTCGCCGCTCATCACCACCCCTCCGCCCGCCACCACCTTCACCTCCGCCGACCACCAACCACCGCTCTACTGTCGAGCCGTCGCTGGCCATCGCTGCCCCCGTGCCGCCGTCAAGGCTGCCGCCTCTCCTCTCCTCTGTCGTCGCCGCTTGGCCGCTCCGCTCACCTCCGCCGCCGCCAGCCACCGGCCGTCGCCGGGCATCCGCCACCACTGGTCGCCGGACCCCGCCGCCATCGCTGGTTGCCGACCGCCGCCGCTCAGCTGCCCTCTCCCTCCTCCGCTCCAGCTGAAGCCGAGTGCGCCATCCCCTTTCCCTCTTTGTTTTCTCTCTCTGCCAGCCGGGGCCCACCCATCAGCCGGCTGGTCCCCTCTCTCCTCTCTCTCCCCCTCTCGGACCCACCTGTCAACCCTCATCCTCCCCTTCTCCCATCGACAGGTGGCCCCCACTCGTCAGCCCTCTCTCTCCTTGCTGACGTCATGCCTCCAATTAATTACGCAATAAATCAATAAGGTTTTCTGTTTAGTTTAAAAACACAGATAATCTTTTAAAATTCATAAGTAATTCATCTAGTCTCTGTTTAGGTCCATTCAAGTTTCATTAAATCCAAAAAAAAGCCAAGAATCCATTAAAATAGTTTCTTTATCTGTTTCAGTAGTTTTATAGCCTGTTTTGTTTGCTTTGCCTTGTTTGTCGTAGGTTTTGACCCCGTCGCAGCGGCGTCCGTTCCCGAAGTCGTCGTTGAAGTTCCTCGTGGGTCTAAGCAAGGCAAGTGGCATCCTTCTTTGATCATATTGAACCTATATTTATAAAATTCCTCGCTTTACATTCAAACATGTATTGTTTTATGCAAATCTATTTATTGTATTTATCTATTGGGCAATTACCAATATATCCGTTGATTCCCATTCATTATTATTGTCATCCCAGGGTTAATTTGACTAGAAATAGGGTTAGGAAATGCTTAGCCATGCTTAGTTCAACTAGCTCACCAATTATTATTTAATCATTTGTTACACTTTGATAGACCTTTAATGGTTGAAATCATTATTAATATCCCGTTGAGGATTAATGCAACTAAAATATTGCTTATGGTGGGCTATGGGTGCATGGTTTTGAGAGTCGTGCCCATGGCAATTAAGGACCGGTTCTCAGGAAACCCTGAAAGTCTTACACGTACTAACCACAAGCCAGAATGGGCAATGGTGAGACTCGTAATCTAGCTTGTCCCTATTCGACGTACCAAGGCAAGGGTGAGCGTGATGGAGTATGGACGGACAATCGTGGTGTAACGAAAGCCTCTGCTGCTTTCGGATTCACTAAGGCACAAGAGGGGACTGCCCGACTTGGTGTAAAGGAGGGGGTGAAACCTGAAGTGCGGTGCGATTGTCTAGGGAGGGTTAGGTGAAAGGTCTTATCATGGTTTCCGTACTGAGGTATCGTGGTGATACGTTGGGGCATGGTAACATGCTTGGGAGCCATGTCTTGTGGGTAAAGTTATACACCTCTGCAGAGTAAAACTATTCGAATAGCCGAGCCCGCGGTTATTGGGCGAACTGACAGATTCACTGGGATTAGTTGAACCATTAATAACCTGATTAATCTTGGAACTGGTTTGACCCTGCGCAATGTGGTGTAACGTTGGCAGTGGTTTGGGTCTGTCGTGATGTGGTTTAACGTTGGGCAGAGGGTTGACCTTGTCGCTACGTGGTGTAACGTTCAACAGTGGTTTGGGCCTGTTGCAACGTGGTGTAACGTTGGACAGTGGTTGATTATTTTAAATGTTACTTTACTTTTATTGCAGTCTATTTTATCTACTGTTTTGCTAAATTACTGTTGCTTTATGCAATTTAACCTTAGCCTATCTTTGATACCCTATTGTATTCATTATTCTCCATGTCTTAGGTGTTACTACAGATTACGGTGGTTTGTACTCAGCCTTGCTTAATTTTTCCCTCACCAGAGCAAGTGTCAGAGCCTGAGTTAGAAGGTTGTTCCAGAGGTTGAAGTGAGGTTCAGTCCGCCGTCGAGAATGCCTGTGGTGTGGAGCCGTCATCGTCAGCTGAAGCTGAAGATTAGATGCTTTAGTTTGTTTTCCTTTTCTGCTGCATTTCGATAGATAATTGTTTTTATTTGTTTTTAAGTCATAAAACTGTGTATTGATTTGTCATAATGTGTACTCGGGCTGATGTCTGAACCGAGATTTAATACATGTTATTGTTCAGAAATTTGGTGTAAATTTTTGGGCGTGACACAGAGACCAAGAGTAAGCAACTAGATATCTCATCCGAGCTCTCTTTTGTTTTTATGTTCCCGCGCGCGCAGGGGCGTGGTCGGTTGGGCGGATTGACGAAGCGGCGACCGATCAAATTCCGCGATGGCGCGTGGTGCGTGGCGGGGCCGGAAACTGGGCGCCAAGCCATCATGGACGTCCGATCGATGAATCCATCTCCGCCTCGTTTTCACCGCCTTTGCAGCACGCACGCCTGGGCTGCAGCTACCTGGAGTAGCTGGCAGCCTCATTAGTTTCATTTTTGTCCTTTTCTTTTTGCCTAGCGAAGGCCGGAGAAAATATAAGGCACGTTTAGTTACTAATTTATTTTAAAAAAAACATAACATAGAATATTTAAGATATCTAAATATATTAAACATAGATGAAAAAATTGTTAGGAGAGAAACCGTGAGACAAATATTTTAGCATAATTAGTCTATGATTAGTCATAAGTGCTAGTACAACCATCTATATGTGCTAAATGACAGATTAATTAGGCTCAAAAGATTCGTCTCGTGGTTTTCAAGCGAGATATGTAATTTATTCTTTTATTTATTTTCGAAAACACTTTTCAATGTTCAGTCAAACGTTGAATATAACATGTAAAAATTTCTTTCGGTGAACTAAACGGACCAAATTTCGTTGGCTCCGAATCAATCTCATGTACGGCGGCATATGGCCGGGTACCTTACGGTCTTTGGAAAATCATGCGTACCTCGTTCGTCGATTGGTCAACGAGGGCTCGTGGCCGGCCGACCGCGCGTGCGCACGCCCATCATATATCGCGCTATATATCCATCTAGTATATGATGGGTGGTGGAGACTTTATACCTTCCACTACTCACACGTTTATTACGGAGTATATAACCACTTTCGTTATACTTTCTTGGCTATCAATGCTAACTACTGTTACAATATCATATTTATATACTTGTTATTATATTTATATATATATATATATATATATATATATATATATGTGATACGTGGGTTAAAAGTGCACCTGTTATAGATAGAATGATTAATTGATGAATCTAGATATAGCCAGAACATCCTATAACATAAAACGGAGGGACTAATTATATATCTAATTATTTTTTTTCTTTGTTGGAGCCAACCAGTATTATTGAGTATTGATACTTCTTTAAGATAACATTATTTTCGGTTTTGTTAGAAAATAACATGAAGGAAAAACTTACGATCAATTTTTTTAGTTGTTGTCAGATATGATTTATGATTTATGCTGGAGGAGAAATTCTTTTTATGCGCTTAGGTTATATGAGAGTTACGAAGTAATTCTCTACTTTAGTTAGAATGTAATTCGAAAGTTTATTTTTTATTTATTTTTTTACCGAAAGCTATATAGCTATTCAATACAAATACTAATTGCTACCTTTGTTTTACAATTATTGGATTGTTAGGAGCAATACGGGAACAAATTCTATAAGGGCACCTACCATGTGTACTTCTAATCAAGATAGTCAGCATATATTAAACACTCGATCTGTTACTACTTGGATATATAGATTGACCATTGTATGCTTGCTGTAGCTTCTTTTATCTTCTACAAAACACGGATATAACTTATGACCATCACATATACATCTATGAAACCACGCAATATGAGATAGATCCTCCCACAGAGGTTTCATGAACTTGTTGAAGCAAGACTCTCCCAGGAAGGAGAGAGCAAACTGGCATAAGGGTGGAGTTGGGGGAGTGGTCTTGGATCAAACTCTCTCCCAACACTCTTGGGCCGCGTTCGGCCTCCCTCACTAAGTTAACTTACCCTCTCGTTTTCTGCGTACACGCTTTTTGAACTGTTAAATGGTATACTTTTTGCAAAAAATTTCTATAGGAAAGTTGTTTTAAAAAATCATATTAATCTATTTTATATTTGTTAACAATTAATAATTAATTAATTATGTACTAATCTATTAATACGTTTTCCACATCATACTAAGTTAACTTACCAGCCTTACAAACGAACGCGGTCTTGATCTCATCCCCTAGGCTGAATCCTCAAAGGGGAGTCTCTCACGATCCCTTTTGCTCGAGGAGTTTTTCTCCAATAGCTGGTGTGCTAGGTAGGAGAAGCGGTCGTCAGTTGAGCTCAGACTTTGGATCATGGCGAGCTAGCACTGCCATGACATCCCTTACTCGAAGGATGAAATTCGCCTTAGTCCTCACCTTGTCACCATGCTCGACCATGGCATCCGATGACGACATTAGCACCCTTATCATGAGTATGGGGCGACAGTCCCGAGGAGGTAGCCACAATGGAGGGCATCCACAAAGAGCAGCAATGTCATGCTAAAAGTGTGAGATGTTGCCTCAATTTCAACGAGATTGAGGGACCAGGTAGCGCCCTGCAAGTAGCAAGGTGCGCTCATGCATAAGCCCTTATTGGTTTCCCCGCCAAGTACCTCAGCCCAACATTGGACGGACAATGTGGCAAAGCTAGTAGCTTCCATCCGTTGTTAGGTAGCTATCGACTTGTAAACATCAACGTTAGGAGCAACCCTTAGATTGTCCCAGCCTTCAATCATGTGCGATTCCGCTAGGAAAAGGGCATGTCGCACCATGGATGTATCCCGGTGGCAGCTTCTTCTCCCATCTCACTCCTAGAAGGGGAGCAGGTTGCCTCCAGCAAATCTAGATCGTCGCCTCGAGCAAACCGATATTGTCAAACCCGATCATGTGGATTAGCATTGAGCACTGCCATGATGAGCAATATGTGTGAGTTGTACTGGTAGGATGAAGGCTAGCCTCCAGGGTCCTCTTATAGAGAGCCACCCATATACTTAGCGCTATGGGTTGACTATCAAACGTTCTCAGGCATGCCTATGTGCTCAGGTCCCCTTCAAGTTTCACCCTAACTTTCCGAGTCCGGAACCTAGATAATTCCTTTATCTCGTGTGCACCATTTCTCTTCTAATCTCGCTTACAACACTTTTATTTATTATTATTATTATTATGTCGTACCTAATTTCACGTGGCTTCTTAATCGGGTCGCAATGCAACATGGCCCAGCAAAAGCCCATCGACGTCGCTGTCAGGGACGACCGAGGCCAGGAATTCTTGTTTCGCTGGGCCGGGCCAGCCGTCTACAGACTACAGCCCAGTAGGGCCCACTTAGCTCCCTTCCTCGACGACCTCCCTTCTTCCGGTGGCTCGTCCGCCGCCGCCGCTGCGATCCCCCCTCCTCCGCCGTCCTCCGTGACCGAGGGAGCCCTGCCCGGTCGTGCCAAATCTGATCCCCTACTACGCTGCCCTCGATGGGGCGCGTGAGTCCTCTCCACCACCCGGCGAGGAGGCTGCTGCCGCTGCTCTTCCCGCGGCCGACGAGGGGATTCTCATCCTCCTCGCGCGAGCCGCTCCACGTCTGCGTCGTCGGCAGCGGCCCCGCCGGGTTCTACACGGCAGACAAGGTGCTTGTTCTTCTTCTGCCGGGTTCTGCACGTTACTACTCTTTGTAGGGTTCATCCATCCTCTACTTTTCACCGTAGTGTACTTGCTGTGAGATGAGCTGAAATCCACTTCTCGTTTGCTTTTGAAGAGACGTGACTGTGGACTTACTTAATCTGATGGTGTGTGTAGTTTATCATGTCAAATGTGCTGAAATTTTGAAATATTTGATGTAACATGCACATCAAAATCACCAAATAGTAAACCATTGTATATATTACAACTGAGTAAAGAGAAGAGTATGGACAGGCAAAATTGTTGCCAATCTGCTCCTTTTTGTAAGCTACCGTTCCTTTCAGCATTGCTGCGGTGTTTATCGAGTGCTCTTTGCTGGATTGAGCAGATGCTTAAGGGACATGAAAGAGCACAAGTCGATATAATTGATAGGCTGCCAACACCTTTTGGCTTAGTCCGTTCTGGAGTGGCTCCAGATCATCCAGAAACAAAGGTGAGCGTTCTTCTTAGTTTCTTATCACCAAACTCAGACTCAATCTATTGTTTAATCTGTAAGCAACCACCACCAGTAGCTGCAAGTGAGTGGATCACAATTGGCTTTGAGGTTGTGAGCCACTTCCTAACTCCTCAGGGTCTGCATCATTTTGATGAAGTGCCTAGTCGATTAGACCAATATTTGTGCATCCGGTACTCTTGTTCTTATCAAGTAACTAGTACCAGCTACTAGATGCTTGTTCACATCAGGATTTTACTCACCTTCTCTATATACATGTTTATGACATTAAATTCTTCCTTAGAATATTAAGTTCTCATTAAACTTTCCAACAGATTGTGGTAAATCAATTTTCTCGTGTAGCTGCAAATGGCCGCTGTTCATTCTATGGGAATGTAACACTTGGAAGGGATTTATCTCTATCAGAGCTTCGGAAGATATACGATGTTGTAAGTTTTATACTATAAGAAGATAGCCAAGCAGCTTCCTTTTGTGCCATACAGATATATCTTTTTCCATCACTTCTCACTATGTTACACTGATTGAACACTGACATAGTATTTACTGCTGGACAGGTTGTTCTTGCTTATGGTGCCGAAAGTGATAGATCACTTGGTATTCCTGGGGAGGTATACCTTACTTTGGCTCCCTTAGTGTCTATAAATGGTTGTGTCTAGGTATTTATGATCAATTGTTTGGAATTTGTTTATGTCAATGATTGTTATGGGCACATCACTACAGCTTAGTATTATGTTATTTATGATCAATTGTTTGGAATTTGTTTATGTAGCCCCATAAATGGTTGTGTCTAGGTATCGCATAACAACCGTAATAACAGAAAGTGAAAGAACATTATAAGTTGTGTAATCATTGAAACACAATTTTTATGTACAAACGCTGAAAGAGGATATCACAAGCAATTGAAATAATAGAATTTTCATTTCAGGTATTGGAACAATTATGTAGTGTTATTAATTCGTCATATGATTTTCGTTTTGTTTTTTCATCATGGGTGTGAGTTGCTTTTGCTCATTATCATTTTTTTTATAGGATCTGAAGGGAATACATTCGGCTCGAGAGTTTGTGTGGTGGTATAACGGACACCCAGACATGTGCAACTTGGCACCTGACTTACAAAGTACAGATTCTGCTGTTGTTCTAGGACAGGTATCTTGATTTTATGTTTGCCCACATCCTGCCAAGACAATATGTTCATATAGTTCTATTTAATTCTTCTGGTTCATTCAAATTGGCAGATTTATCTGTAGATATATCCTGTAGGAGCATTACCAGCTTTCTAATAGAGCAATCTTCCTTTAATATATGATTTCTTTCTCCTCCATTTGAGGTTTATGTTGTCTCCAGCGTGGACATTACATCATCCTGTAGCTGTGTTAGACACAAAAATTCATAATGTCAAAGTGTTCATTACCCTGAAGAAAACTTATTTGTTTCCGCTAACTTACTGCAAAAGAAACATCCCTTTATGGACTTTGTGTCATATGCCCAGTTAAATATTTTTTTCATCCTTCCATATAATATCAGTTTTCTTCCATGCTTCTGATCATATCCAGGGAAATGTTGCTCTTGATGTTGCCCGTATTCTTCTTCGCTGTACATCTGAGTTGGCTGCTACCGATATTGCAGATTATGCTTTGGATGCTCTCCGTGACAACACAATAAGGTGTGTCCAAATTCCAACCTTTTTATTTTGATATAAAATGTTTAATTTATTAGTCCAGTTTTAGTGGATGATAATACAATATTGTATTGCAATTTTTATGTACGTAAAGGAAGGTATATTTGGTTGGGCGAAGGGGCCCAGTACAGGCAGCGTGCACAGCAAAAGAACTACGAGAAATTTTAGGTAGTTTGTTTACTGTTGCATTAGCTGTAATTTTTAAGTTTTTTCCATATTGGTTTTCTTCTAAAGTTGAATAATGAACATATGATGTATATGCAGGTTTGAAAAATGTCTGTGTTTTCATCAAGGAGTCTGATCTTATAACCTCACCTGCAGATGAGGTCTGTGCAATGAGGTGCATTAAGTGTTTCATGTCACTACTGGCCCTGTTACAATTCTTTTCAATATTTATTCTGAATTAACCAAGTTACCTGTAAAAACTAATATAGGTATATGAATGTAGTGGTCTCCATGACTAATTTTTCATGGACTATGCCGATTCTAATCAGTCTCTTATGTTTTTTCTCGCACTCAAACATGTTCCCAGAATGTTTCCATTAATAAGAAGAATCCTTGAAGTTTGTCATAGCAGACTTCCAGTCTGATTGGCATGATCACATGGTTCCCCAGACATAAGACCACTAATTTCTATGGAATACATTTAGAAAATAATTACCATTGTAACATATTTAAAACCCTACAGTATTATATAAACCATTAGTGAAAGATCTATACATTGCTTTTATAGGTTCAACCTAATGTCAGAAATCAGATCAATCAATAGTCGTTATATTAGATGTTGTAAAGGTTTGCAAATTTACTGAGTACTGCAGAAAGTGGCTGCTCAGATAATGAGAAGTGGAGAATTCAGTTCCCATTTCTTTGAATTATTGTTTTGGTTGATAATGAACTGTTTGGTTGTCCCTATTCTGCTGAAAGTGATACTAGCCAGGAGGCTTTCAATTGGTTGCATTAGTTACAGACCAATCATCTGCTAATATTTAATTCATGATGAGATAAAACTTACTCATGTATTTTGGTAGTTACTTCAGTGCCCTGCTGTAAACATGCTGGCTAATTGATTTTCTGAATGTTTACCACCTTCTCTGTTTGCTTGCCTTGCTTGTGATTGTGATGAAGTGAAGCTGTTCTCTGATTGCAGGAGGAGATCAGGAATAATAGAATTCAAAGAAGGGTGTATGAGCTGCTATCTAAAGCTGCAACCACGCATAAAGGAATCAATAGTAATAACCAAAAGGAGCTTCACTTTGTTTTTTTTAGGAGACCTACCAGATTTCTCCCATCAGAAGATGGTTCCTCTGTTGGCGCTGTGCAACTTGAAAAGACTTGCTTAAAAGGTTGGGTGTCAGAACTGAGATATCATATCTAAGCAGACTTTGTTTTTACATTATTTTATTGGTTATATAGATGACGGAATGGCTGGAAAGCAGGTGGCCGTTGGAACTGGTGAGTTTGAAGATCTAAAATGTGGGTAAGTGCGTTGGTTCATGATTTCCTGAGTTTTTTTTTTTATAAATATTTTATGATCAGTCAGCTCAAGGTGTTTCCTTTATTCATCTAATCTATTTTGTATCTTCCTAGACTAATCTTGAAAGTTATTGGTTACAACCTTGGAGTTTGTAGATTCATCTAATACATCATCTTTCTTCTTCTTAGACTGGTCTTTAACAGTATTTGTTGCAAAGCCTAATACATCTTTCTTCTTAGATTGGTCTTGAAAAGCATTGGATACAAATCCTTGCCAGTAGAAGGTTTGCCCTTCGACAAATACAGAGGTGCATGATTATACCTTTCTGTTTGTTCCCCTGGAGCCTTTTGTGTTTATTTTAATATTTTTGTGTGACAATCCTTTGTTTGCTGCAGGAGTTGTGCCAAATTTGAAGGGCAGGGTTTTGAGTAGTGAATCTGACAGTGCCACAGTGGAACCAGGGCTGTATGTGGTGGGATGGTTAAAGAGAGGGCCAACTGGCATAGTTGCCACAAATCTCCATTGTGCCGAAGAAACAGTATGTGCCTTTTTCTTTCTTATGTTCTATCACTGTGTTTGAGTAGGCTTATGAGCATCCTGTTGTCTGTTGATACGAGTGCTAGTTTTATAATTGCTTACCTTGAATCGTGCTGTAGCAGAGTTTCTTGGTTTACTCTAGAAACACTTGCAGCTTGAGTTATTCATGAAAATTTAACATGGAAGTCCGTTAAGGCCACGTACACCTCAATAATTCAGTTCCCACCTGCAGCTTTTTCAGGAGTCATATTTCTTGGTCAACTGATAATTTTATTTTACTAACAGGTGGCTAGCATACTTGAAGATAACAATAAGGGGTTGTTCATGGGATCTTCTGATGCAAAAAGGCTAGGCAGGAGGGGACTCCTTGAGATTCTAGAACAAAAGAGCATCCGTTTTGTGCCCTTCGATGGCTGGGAAAAAATTGATAATAAGGAAAAGTTAGCAGGTGAGCTGAAGAACAAACCTAGAGAGAAGATCACATCCTGGAATGAACTGATGATGGCTGCAAACTAGGGATGAAGTGAGGGCATTGCTCTTGCAATTTTGTTCTCTTTCATGTATCATAGAATTACATTAATTTAATAGGACTAGTGCTGCACTATAGAGACACCAGGAATAAAGTTCTCAATTGACTTTGGCATAGTAAACGGGAAAAAACTAGAAGGGAAAGCTGTAACAAGTATAGTATTGCAACAACCTGCAAAAATGATCGATTTCTTCTCATACGAATGGTTTTCCACTGTCCTGTGGTATCTATCTATTTTTGAAATCTGGAGACATTTCAATGAGAACTTTGGAAAAAAAAAGGGGAATGCATAGTAGCATCATACATTCTGTACTTGTTGGTATTGGTGTGGTTGGCCGATTGCTGCCATGATATACGCTAGCGGCTTGGCTTGGTCTAGCTTATTAAGATAACGAGCTGGTTTGGCTTAGCTCGTGATTGTAATGAGCTAAAATCCTATCTCGGCTCAACTTGTTGCAGAGCTTGAACTGGCTCGTGAGTCGATGTATGAAAAAATAACCTAAATAATTTTACAATAGGTTATACGAGCAAAGTCGTAATTTAAGGATGTGAATCATATGTAATTGTATCCAAATATCAAAGTATGAACCAACAAATTATATGTGAATATGGGAAATTCTAAGCACGTACATTATATATAATTTACACATTTACACAAGTACACAACCACACAAGTGTCCACACAAACAGAGAGTCTACAGAGTCGCATCCAGTCATCCACTGATCCAACATCAAACTAATAACAAAAGGCCACAATTAAACATAGGTTCAGTGATTCGGTCGTTCAAATATTCAGCACAATACTCCATGCTTTAATACATCAATATTTAGTATTAGTATAGTAGCAACTTGCAAGGTAGAAAGGGCACATGTCCATCATTGTCATCCAACACAATTTGATAAACACAAGTAGCTTGATTTAAGCTAAAATGAAGTGAAGTTCAGCAGCAAGCCATCAACATCCCTTTCTCCCTTTCCCTAGAACAGCAGGGACGATCAGATAGCAGAATGATATGCCATAAAGCAACATTCAAAACAATAATTTGCTCCAATTGTGAGTCCTTATCACTATATACTTTATACATAATATCAGTGATTTCTTCCTACAAGCATGAAGAGGAAGAGAAAAATGTGGAATTGGCACTGAATTATCCTACAACTAGCATTATCCTACAAAAGGCACTACCCTACATTATCTAGATACTACAAGTTGGCAAGAGGCAGTTCCTAAGTTGAATATAAACTTGACTTAGTTGCTCGCCACCACACAGTTGAGGAACTCCACTATTTCAATGTCATCGGCTCCATCTTCTCCCTGTCAAAACAACCCAAAGTGAACATTTTATATAAAAAACTTGACAAAAATAAAGAAGCAAAAATAATCATTACATTACATACCACAGGAATAGGTGCACTATTGTCATTTCGAGTGCCTTTTATTCAGCTTGACGCACAAACCAATGCTTGAACTGTTTTGGCTTTCAAAGAACTCCGGTAGTCATCAAGAATTCTTCCCCAGTGCTAAAAGTGAACTCTGATGACACACTGCTAGCTGGAATAGCCAACAACCTCTTTGCCATGTTGGACACAACAGGAAACCTACAAGCATTTACCATCCAATAATTAAATAAGTTGAAGGAGTTATCATCGAGGGGCATATTTAGTTAATACACACACGTGTCAGCTCGTAGTCATGCGTGGGAGTGGTATTAGTTGGTACCATTAATACAAGGTATATGACTAATTATTTAATAATGTATAAATTGAGTTGAGCACGTAAATTCCCGTTGTAAATTTCCAATTTAGGGTTTAAATTTCAAATAATGGAGGTTGAAAGTTTCAATTCAAATTCTTTTCAAATTTTAGTTAAAAGTCTAGGAAATTGAATCTCACATTAAAAGTTTTGGATTTATATTGATACTTTCAAATTTAAGGATAAAAGTTTTGGTTTAGAGTTGAAAGTTTCGATCCCTCGCTCGGACCGAAACGTGTGCTAATAAGTGTACTTAGCAAGATGGATAAAATGTATTATCTCCGTTCCTTAATTATAAGACTTTACGAGTTACATAGATTTATCTATATACATCAATATATATATATATATATATATATATGTCTTGTATATATGTTTAGATTTTTTAGCATACATATAAATTTAAATAAATTTAATACATATAAGAAATTCTTCTAACATGGAACATATGGAATACTAAGAAGTTAGTTGTAACTTCTAAGCAAAGCAAACACTGATATGTTATATATGATTGACGTAGGCCAACGGATTAATTTATGTTAAATATGTGATCCGAATTGTAACTGGAATTATATCCGGATTAGTTTCCTAGTAGGTTTCTCCCAGTTGTTTCCTACTAGGAGTCGGATTAGTTTTCTAATAGGATTCTTTTGCCTAATCCTACTAGGACTCTTAGATTTTCCCCTTATATATACTCTTTTAGTTTGCACGGGAAGGGTAGAGTTCTCTTTGTTTCCCCTGCATTGTAATCATATCCTCATAGTGATTATTGCCGGTTAGCGCCCGTGGTTTTTCCCGCAAGGGTTTTCCACGTTAAATTCGTGTCTCGTTTGTGCCTTTGTTTCTAACAACTGGTATCAGAGCCACGAAGATTAATCTACGCTACGTTGTTGCCGCTGACCGGGCTTTTTCCGGCGATCTACAGAATCGCCGTTCCGTCGAGATCAGGTCGGAGTCGGCGACGACTCCGACTCGACGTCGCGTCCGCACAGAAGAAAAAGAAAGGAGCAGACGCACGCACGCAGGAGAAAAATTGATCGTTCCAAGGACAAGCCATCAGATTGTGCCGTCCAATCCGCGCTACTGTAGCAGCTACAGTACAGCTACAGTAACAATATCGTTTTTCTTTCCAGATTTAATTGCTACATTTACCCGATCTTGTGTACCCAAAAGTTGTCAGATCAACTATTGTGCATCGTTCCGAGCACTGGAGTTTCGCGTATCTGCTTGGGTTCAACATATTAATACCAACAGATTAAGGATTTATTCCCAATGGCGAGTTTAAAGTATGATCTACCTCTTTTGGACCGAGACACAAGATTCTCATTGTGGCAAGTGAAGATGCGTGCAATTCTTGCACAGCAAGATCTGGATGATGCGCTTGATGGATTCAACAACAAAAGGACAAATGATTGGTCCGACGATGAGAAGAAGAGAGACCGTAAGGCTATGGCATATATCCATCTTCATCTATCCAATAATATTTTGTAGGAAGTGCTTAAGGAGAAGACAGCTGCCGCGCTGTGGTTGAAGCTGGAACAGATATGCATGACAAAGGATCTAACCAGCAAGATGCACTTGAAGCAAAAGTTATTTCTGCACAAGTTGCAAGATGATGAGTCTGTGATGGATCATCTCTCCACTTTCAAGAAAATTGTTGCTGACCTTGAGTCCATGGAGATAAAGTATGATGAAGAGGATTTAGGTCTTATTCTATTGTGCTCATTGCCTAGCTCATATGCAAATTTCAGAGATACTATCTTGTATAGTCGTGATACTCTAACTTTGCAAGAAGTTTATGATGCTTTGCATGCCAAAGAAAAGATGAAGAAGATGGTACCTTCTGAAGGATCTAACTCACAACCAGAAAGCTTGGTTGTTCGGGGCAGACAACCAGAGAAGAACACAGACAACAAATCAAGAGACAAAAGTTCTAGTGGCTACCGCGGGAGATCAAAATCCAGAGGCAGGTATAAGTCATGCAAATACTGCAAGAGAGGTGGACATGATATTTTCGATTGTTGGAAGCTACAGAACAAAGAAAAGCACAAGGGAAATTATAAACCGAAAGGTAAGCAAGAAGAGCAAGGTAAAGTCGCAGTTGCTACTGATAATAAACCAGATGCAGAATTACTGGTTGCTTATGCTGGTTGTGTACAAACCAGTGACGAGTGGCTTCTTGATACTGGATGCACCTATCATATGTGCCCTAATAGGGATTGGTTTACCACCTATGAACCTGTACAAGGTGGTAATGTTTTGATGGGTGATAATACGCCCTGCAAAGTTGCGGGCGTTGGTACTATACAGATCAAGATGTTTGATGGCTGCATTAGAACATTATCAGATGTGCGGCATATTCCCAGTTTAAAGAGAAATCTCATCTCTTTATCTACTCTTGATCGCAAAGGGTACAGATATTTCGGTGGAGACGGAATTTTGAAGGTAACAAAAGGCTCTCTTGTTGTGATGAAAGCTGACATTAAAACTGCCGATTTGTACCATCTACGAGGTACTACGATAGTAGGTAATGTTGCTGCAGTTACCGATTCATTATCGAATTCCGATCTTTGGCATATGCGTCTCGGGCATATGAGTGAAATTGGTTTGGCAGAATTGAGCAAGAGAGGATTACTAGATGGACAAAACATCGGAAAGTTGAAATTTTGTGAGCATTATATCTTTGGCAAACACAAGAGGGTGAAGTTTACCACATCCACATATACTACTGAAGGTATTATTGATTATGTGCATTCTGACTTATGGGGTCCTGCTCGTAAGAGGTCATTTGGAGGTGCTCGTTATATGATGACTATCGTTGATGATTATTCGAGAAAAGTTTGACCCTATTTTCTAAAGCACAAATTTGAAGCCTTTTTGGTATTTAAGGAGTGGAAGACTATGGTCGAAAGACAGACTGAAAGGAAGGTGAAAGTCCTTCGTACTGATAATGGGATGGAGTTCTGTTCTAGGCAATTTAAATCATATTGTAGGTCAGAAGACATTGTGCGCCACTACACCGTTTCTCATACACCTCAACAGAACGACGTAGTTGAGCGTATGAACAGGATAATTATTTCAAAGGCCCGTTGTATGCTGTCAAATGCAGGTTTACCTAGACGTTTTTGGGCGGAAGCTGCTTCCACTGCTTGTTATCTTATTAATCGCTCACCCAGTTATGCCATCGATAAGAAGACTCCAATTGAGATGTGGTCTGGTTCCCCAGCTAATTATTCAGACCTGAAAGTATTTGGTTGTACTGCTTATGCTCACGTTGACAACGGTAAATTGGAGCCTAGAGCTATTAAGTGCATATTTCTTGGTTATCCTTCTGGTGTGAAAGCCTACAAGTTATGGTGTCTTGAAACCCAAAAGGTTGTGATTAGTAGAAATGTCATCTTTAATGAAACAGTTATGTTGAATGATAAATCTTCTACTAATGTTCTTGTTGAGAGTCAGCAGAAAGCAAGCGTGCAGGTGGAGCGCTTGATCAGTTCAGGACATGTACCAGAAAAAGAGAATATTGCTAGTAACCAAGATGCACCGGTTATTGAAGAGTCAGACTCTTCTGTTGTTGAGCAGTCACCAAAATACTCTATTGCACAAGGCAGAGCTAGGCGAAATATTAAAGCCCCTCAAAGATTGATCGAAGAAGCGAACATAGTTGCTTATGCTATGAGTGTGGCGCAAGAAATCGAAGGTAATGCAGAACCTTCTTCATATTCCGAGGCTATTGTTTCTGCCGATAGCAATAGATGGATAGCTGCCATGCATGACGAGATGGAGTCACTTGAAAAGAATCATACTTGGAAATTGGTGGAATTGCCAAAGGAGAAGAAACCTATCCGTTGCAAGTAGATTTTCAAAAGAAAGGAAGGTATATCTCCAACTGATGGGACAAGATATAAAGCAAGGTTAGTTGCTAAAGGATATAGCCAGATTCCAGGTATTGATTTCAATGATGTGTTTTCCCCAGTTGTGAAGCATAGTTCAATTCGCACTTTACTTGGTATCGTTGTAATACATGATTATGAACTAGAGCAATTAGATGTGAAAACTGCATTTTTACATGGGGAGTTAGAAGAAGACATCTATATGGAGCAACCGGAAGGTTTTGTTGTTCCTGGTAAAGAAAACCTTGTCTGTAGGTTGGATAAGTCCCTTTACGGGTTGAAACAATCACCTCGGCAATGGTACAAGAGATTTGACTCTTTCATGCTTTCTCAGAATTTCAAAAGATCACAATTTGATAGTTGTGTTTATCTTAAAGAGGTTAATGGTTCAATTATATATCTGCTTCTTTATGTTGATGATATGTTGATTGCTGCAAAAGACAAATCAGAGATAGCAAAATTGAAGGCACAACTGAGTAGTGAGTTTGAGATGAAGGATTTAGGTGCAGCAAAGAAAATCCTCGGTATGAAAATTACCAGAGAAAGACGGTCTGGCAAGTTGTATCTTAGCCAGAAAGGTTATATTGAAAAGGTCCTTCGTCGCTTCAATATGCATGATGCAAAACCAGTAAGCACTCCTTTAGCTGCACATTTCAGATTATCTTCAGATTTTTGTCCACAATCAGAAGTTGATATTGAGTACATGTCTGGAGTTCCATATTCAAGAGCAGTTGGTTCACTTATGTATGCCATGGTATGTTCGCGTCCTGACTTATCACATGCATTGAGTGTTGTCAGTAGATAATGGCTAATCCTGGCAAAGAGCATTGGAAAGCAGTTCAATGGATTTTCAGATATCTGCGTGGTACTTCTAATGCTCGTTTGCAGTTTGGAACGTCTAGAGATGGACTTGTTGGTTATGTGGATTCAGATTTTGCTAGAGATTTGGATAGGAGAAGATCGCTTACAGGTTATGTTTTCACTATTGGAGGCTGTGCTGTTAGTTGGAAGGCAAGTTTGCAAGCAACTGTTGCCTTATCTACTACTGAAGCAGAGTACATGGCTATTTCTGAAGCTTGCAAAGAAGCTATTTGGCTCAGAGGCTTGTATACTGAGCTTTGTGGAATTACGTCTTGCATAAATATATTTTGTGACAGTCAAAGTGCAATTTGCCTTACAAAGGATCAGATGTTTCATGAGAGAACTAAGCACATTGATGTCAGATATCACTTTATTCGAGGTGTTATTGCTGATGGTGATGTTAAGGTATGCAAGATAAGTACTCATGATAATCCAGCTGACATGATGACAAAGTCAGTTCCTGCCACTAAGTTTGAGCTTTGCTCAAGCTTGGTTGGTGTTACGGTATAGTCCAAGAGACTATTTGGCGCGCAATCAATTTGACCTGTGAGGTGTATATTGGTGATTGATGATTTTTGATGCTACAAGAGGAAATTCGTCTTAAGGTGGAGATTGTTAAATATGTGATCCGAATTGTAACTGGAATTATATCCGGATTAGATTCGTTTCAAGGTGGAGATTGTTAAATATGTGATCCGAATTGTAACTGGAATTATATCCGGATTAGTTTCCTAGTAGGTTTCTCCCAGTTGTTTCCTACTAGGAGTCGGATTAGTTTTCTAATAGGATTCTTTCGCCTAATCCAGTAGGACTCTTAGATTTTCCCCTTATATATACTCTTGTAGTTTGCACGAGAAGAGTAGAGTTCTCATTGTTTCCCCTGCATTGTAATCATATCCTCATAGTGATTATTGCCGGTTAGCGCCCGTGGTTTTTCCCGCAAGAGTTTTTCACGTTAAATTCGTGTCTCATTTGTGCCTTTGTTTCTAACAATTTACCAATACACTTGTTGCCTTAGTATAAGCACGACGCTGTGTTGAAATACAGAATTAAGAAAAACATTATTATGACAATTTAACTCGAAAGACTAATTGCAAGAGCGTTAATTTCAGCCAGGGATTTGTTCAGTCCAATTAGTCCAGTACCAACTTTGACCTTTTTTTTTAAAAAAAAAACTTTCAAGCAACCGTAACATTTAAAACCCAACATTATTCAAAAACTAATAATAAAATCTCTGACTTTGTCAAACTTATAATAGATTTAGAATGGTTTCGGATGACGTGGAAATGTTGTCTAAGGCTAAAATAATCTTTATTTTTCTCAATTAGATTTTTTTAAAAAAATAAAGAACGAGAAAAACAGTAGTAGATCGTTAACCATGACAAAAAAACGAAAAAAAAAAGCGTCGACAGCAGGATTCGAACCTGCGCGGGCAGAGCCCAGTAGATTTCGAGTCTACCTCCTTAACCACTCGGACATATCGACCGACTCGTACGCTATTATTCCTTTGTCTTGTATATATAGTAATTACTGGTCGCTGCTTGCTATGTGTGCATTGAATAAATGCAAAATCACGCGTGTAACATCTTGATTGACATAATAACAAAAGCACTAATTAAGGGCTTAAGATGCGAGAATACACCAAAGTCGAAGTCCTCTTCATCTCATTTCGGATGTAAGTTTCTTGTTTGTTAAAATACTATTCCCTCCTCCTCCGGTCATCCCACAGTTTACTTTGATCACAAAATTTGAACACTAATATTATTTAGGAAAATTACATGCAAAACTTTAAGTCACTCTTAAAGTCATAACAAAATATATAATTTTTACCTAGTATTTAAATAAAATAAATAATCTAAGTTGCGACATCATTAGATATAATTGGACGAGTATTAGCAAACAATAATAAATTAATCAACATTTGGACGGCAGGGACGGATCTAGGATGGTCCCGGTGGGCCTTGGATCATAAAAGAACTCGTAATAAAAAGCATATATGTATGTGAAAAGTGAGAAATATCTTCTACGAAGTGAAAAAAGAGGAAAACTCCCTTAATATAATATATGATGGTGATTGTTTGATTATTTTTAAACTTGAGTACTATATATTTGCGAGTGTGCATCTATCATATATATATTTATTTTTATAAGTGATCATAATCATACGTCAAAAAAAATTAAAAGCAATGAAAACAAAATTACTAACAGGACGATGAACTCTTCTGGAAAGAGTATGACTAGTGCAATAATTGATCCGCTAACAAAATCGCCAGAAATATAGCAGCCAAAAATCGTGCACATTTAACATCGTTAATTCGTTGCATATGCAGCGATATTCGAGCTAGCTAGTTGCCGGCGACGCGCTTGAACGAGGTCGACCTGGGCACCCCCCACACCGATCGTACCGCCCCACGCCGTACGTCCGCCGCGCGCAGCAGGAGCCGGTAGTTGTTGCCGGCGCCGGCGGCCTGCACGCTCCCGGCAACCACCTCCACCAGCGCCAGCTCCTCCGTCCTGCACACCAGCATCGATCCGCATCACCAGCGCGAAGTTGGACACCTGCCGGTAGAAGTTGTCCTCCCGCACGTCGCTGATCGGGGCCCACGCGCCTGTCGCCACCGGAGCACCTGTTCCCTGCGCCGGCGCCGGAGACGAGGAGGAGCGCGATCACCATCATTGCAAGAGAGCTTGTCATCGCGCTCGTCGACCTAAGTGTCGAGTCGAATGCATAAGCACATAATAATTTAATCTATCATATAAATAAATCATGACATTGTAAAGCGAAATGATGGTAACACATGGATCAATCAACATGAACAGATCTAAATCTAAACATGTATGCGAAATAGCTACACACGAATAGATTAAATAGATGCAGAACTAGATTAAACATAATTAACCTATACTGAGGGTTGTTCTGAGAAGGATTGAGAGCGGCACGAACGACTCGCGGTGTGGAATGTTGACGATGGCGAGCCGCGATCGACCGACGGAGAAGACGAGCCGTCGTTGATGAACAACGAGCAGTCGCGCAGAGCGCTTCCTAAAAATCTTATTCGCCCTCTCCCGGTGCAGGACTCCACGAGAGCGACGGTTCCGGAGACATGCTCTCTCGATCACCGTGCACGTCGGCAGAGGGGATGGAGTAGATGACGATGGCGGCGCAGCACAGACGAAAGGCAAACTCTAGATTGTTTTTCACGTACGTTGCTTATCCGGACTCTACGCTATCTCGCTCAAGGAAGAATCTGATAAGTTTCTAAAACTAATCACCGGAATTTCCATTTCATACGGCCAAAACAAAACTGCAAAAGGAAGCCGCATCTGCGTAAGCATGAGTAGCCAATTTTGGCGGACGACCATTCACGCGCTTGTCGTGCGCGCACGCCACCCGTGCCCGAGCCAGGCGAGGCGAGGCGAGCGCATGCGTGTGTTTCTCTGTTTCTTTCTTGATTAAGAGTCTAGAGAGCACTCTCCTATCTAAGAAGGTCTCACTCTCATAGAACTAGCAAGGTGGTACTAAAGGTTCACATGCATGCTTACATGAGGTGGGCTTTTGTGATTTTTTAGAAATTATTCTACACATGGGCCTTAGCCCAATCATTAATTCTAACAATCCCCCACCAAATCTCAAAAACCTTAGAGATTTAATTTGCCTATCCCAATGTATTGTTTATATACCAGTTTTGCGATGAAGACCGATTAAGGTTGAACATCCACCTAGAACCCCAAGCTACACTTACTCACAACTTAAACAATGGACTATGCCTTGAATTGCAAGTTTGGTGCCAGTAAGTTCACTTAGAGCCTTGACTGATACTAGGCTGCCAGTAGCCTACCCTACGGGTAGAGTCTATAAGTCATACTCCATGGTCTATTCATGAGCTTCCTAGAAGATTCACCTAAAATCTTCAAAGATTGCGACTACTAGTCAAGCTCATAGAGGTGTGTTTTTTCAAGATTACTCTACAAGATAGTATATTCGCTAATTAAAGCTAACAGAACTTATTAAGGCGTTGCCAACCTGCCTTGTAGCAAGAGAGTACATGCATCTTCACCTAGAGATGGTTTATTAATTAAGAATACTCTCCTCCAGTTAACTAATGGCTTGTTCTTCCTAGCTCCTAATTCACGGGATCTCCGATCACATAGGTTGGGTTGCTACCATAGATAACTCATATGGGTCTCATACCCATCTCCTAAAGGAAGTTCTATCACATTCCGTGATAGCCCCTTAGTAAAGGGATCTGTCAGATTTCTAGCTGTTTGGATGTAATCCAACGTTATAACTCCGAAGTTTCTCAATTTCCTGACATACTTCAATCGTTTCTTCACATGCCTAGACGATTTCATATTATCTTTAGAACTATTCACCTTAACGATCACGGTTTGATTGTCACAGTTTATTAGGATAGCTGACATAGGTTTTTCAACAATTGGTAGATTCGTTAGTAGATATTTCAACCATTCTGCCTCAATAGTAGCAGTATATAGTGTCATAAGCTCTACTTTCATGGTTGACCTCATCAAAATGGTCTGTTTGCAGGACCTCCATGAAATAGCACCACCACCTAGTGTGAAGACATATCCACTAGTGGCTTTGATCTCATCGACATCTGAGATCCAATTTAAATCACTATATTCCTCTAGCACCACGGGATAACCAGAATAGTCAAGTCCATAGTACCTTTTAGATAGCGCATAACTCGCTCGAGCGCTTGCCGATGATCATCTCACAGATTAGAGGTAAACCGGCTCAACTTGATCATAGCAAAGGAGATGTCAGGCCTAGTTGCACTAGCTAGGTACATGGACTTTATACTCTCTTCATCTCTAAATGTTCATTATCTTATACTCCTTTCGTCACTAAATGTTTGATGCCGTTGACTTTTTTGTACACGTTGACTATTTATTTTATTTAAAAAGTTTACATAATTATTAATTTTTTATATCATTTCATTTATTGTTAAATATGTTTTTATGTATATATATAGCTTTACATATTTTTTAAAAAATTGAATAAAACGAAGGGTCAAATATGTGTCAAAAAGTTAACGGTGTCAAATTAGAGGGAGTATTTGTTAGAGTAGATTTTTAACTTTCTAGTAATTAATTTTATCGTCTATATTATTAAATAGCTTAGAAAAACCAGATAAACTTTTTACCCATCCTAAGGGGTTGTCTTAGCTCATCGGTGAGCAGTAGCTTCATGACGACCAGATCCATACTTTAGATATTTCGTAATCGAGATCTATGCAAAATTATTTGTTTAAAAAAAGCAACAACTGAAAAATAGAATGTCATATTTGGCGCAGTTTGGTATTTCTTGCGCCATTATTGTGGATTTTGGTAATCTTGTTTGGTGTAATTGTTTTGAGAAGTTTTGGTTTGGCAAAATGCATTTTTATTTTAATATGATGCATGGTGAAAACGACTATGTCATTAAGCTTCAAAAATATGAAATAATTACGAGCGACATGACAATTAAATAGCATATATGATCTAACCACAATTCGATCTGTAAAATGAACATGACAACAATTATTTTTTATACCTATAGCAAATTTAGAAATAGTTTAGGACAATGCAACCCTACAAAATAAACAAGGTGTATTACGGGCACATAAGAGTTTGAATGCTCACCCCATCATCTTTTCTTGCTTATTTTACAAAAAAGAAAAAAAACATTTGGCCCAGAAACGCAAAATGGGAATCACCGTCTTGGGAACCATGAAGTGACAATATTTCATATTTGCAATCCTCTAGAGGCAGTCAAAGTAAGAAGTAAAATAAAATGGAGGGAGTATTTATATATATAGCTCTTATGTAAGTAGAGAAACTTAGCAGTAAAACATGGTAGCCAAGGAAAAGCCAGATGAACTTTAATTGGACTCATTGAAGCCACGTCACACAATTAACCGAGGATCAAAATACCCTGGTTTCAAAAAGAAAAAGAGAAGATCAAAATGCCCTTGTTTGGGCTCGATGCATATCCTGATTCATTGCTAAACAAGCATGTGTACCACATCTAGAACCATATAGAAATACACCATCATTCACATGATGTAAACATTGTACTATCTCTTAACAATAAACTATTGTTTATATACTTATTCTCTCTCATTTTTCTTTACATGATTTTCCCACACAGAAATATTTACATCTGATTCAACCCTACAAATGCTGTATTTAGATCAACTTTATTTCAAATAACATGCTGAAAAATAACTTCAGACATATGTCTATCAAGAATATCTGACGAGCAATGAGCAGCATAATAACAGCTTTTCACAATGTCCAAGAAGGTCTGCTTGGTTTTGTTGTTAGTTCTTCTATCATCAGCTCTTGGAAGAAGATATTGAGCAAGTTCTTGCAAACCCAACTCAATTTCCTTGTCTATTTGATTTATCGTTGTCTCATTCTTCTTGCTATCCTATAAGTTGTGTCGTCAATTGATTAGTTGAATACAATGACATTGAAGCATATATATATATTAAACATAACCATATCTGAGGTAACTGATACATTTTTTTCTTACAGTTCTGGGAGAGGTCTCGGTAGAACTATTTTTCCTACTGTTAATTTTTTAAATCTTTTTACACGTATTCCTAGTGGTTAATTTGCCCAAACATGAAAAAAGCTACACTATCAAGGAAAGTTTTCATGAAACATTCTTTTGCATAGATATTGCAACACTATTATTAAAAATGAGGCACTAATCCACATACGATGGAATGTAGGGTTTACCTGGGAAAGTGACATCTTGTGGTGAAGAGAGTCGCAAATAGAGGAAGCAAGTTGAATAAACCAAGCACCATCCGTGTTACTTATCATAGATGCTGCCTCTCCAGTTCGTCCAGCACAGATCTCGATGATTTGAGCAATAAGCAGACATGTTTCTTTGTTATGAACAATGCATGACCCTGGATCCATAACTCCTCCTTCACCATATCCATCATTCTTCATGTTGATATGTTGCATCATCCATTCAATCCACTAGAAGGGCAAAGAGAGATATTAGAATTAGTCTAACTAAGCAGATTAATAACTGAAAGTTTGCAGTTCTGCATGTTACTTACAGCACATCTTATGAGATTATGAATACATTTTGGACCTTCTCGAACTGGCGGTGCCTCTTTAGACAACATATCAATAAGTTGACAAAGTGTTCTGGCAAGAATTTCATCTTTTGCATATCCTTCAAGCCTGAATGCAAAATTTAAGTTGATTACAGAGAAATTTTTGTTTAACTAGATTTTATACATTGCATAGCAGTGTGTCTATTAATTTTCTAAATACATTGATACATTGTGAATACGTGGTGTACCGTAAGGCAAACCTGCTTCTATTTTATACTAAATATGAGAATAATATTAGACTGGACAGAGAGAATGCCAAGTTTGAAATATTCTTTGGACATTTTATAATAGAGCAATTTTACAGTCTAACAAAAAGTATCTCAAGATACCGGTACCTCACGGTACCAAATCGTTTCGCACCATTGAATCTAACAGCGCACATCCTACTCAGCTAGATTCAAGGGTGAGAAATGATTTGGTACCTCGAGATACTTTTTGTTGGACCGGAGCAAATCTCTTTTTAATAATATGTTGTTAACAATATTTTATAGCTTTATGATCATAGATTGTTCTTATAAATAATTTTCAACAAATGAGTTCACGATCTAATTGATATTTATAGCCAGTCCCTCTTGAAGGGTTGTAACTTTCTTTTCCCCTGCTTTTTCCATACTTCCCTTCCTTTCCTTTAAAAGAGTATATATACTGTAAATAATTCCCTTGCTGTTTTAATTGTCAAAATGGAAACAATTTACTACTGAATTCAGCTTGCCAACCTGCTCATGGAAAGGACTAACACCAAGAAGTAACTACCCATAAAAACCATCATCATGCTGCATGGTGCAAAATCATAATTTGAAGAAATTTCAGTTTTTGCAATACTCACCATAATACATTGCCATTTTCTTCATAGAGACTGCTGCACATAAAACGTTCCATCCTTTTCATGCTTGACATATCGCTGTGAAAGTGTCTAGAAATTGTGTTGGCCAGCACTGACACTCTAGCCCATGCAAGTCGCTCGGTGGCACGGTTTGGTTCAAAGATGCAAGCAGCAGCTAGGAAATAAGCTCTGAAAACGTCTTCAGATGCTACCCCAAAAGCCTTGAGGTCATTCTCAACAAACCACCTAAATGTTTATGGTGCCAAACAAAACTTATCTTGTTTGAGATCATTTCACAGAGGAAAATGTGTGATGAAACAGAATGAGAGTTATGTGGATTTAATATATATACTTTTGTAGACCATGCAACTCCTGCTGATGTATAGCCTGACATCGGTTGAAATCCAGTTTTGCCAGCTCAAGATATGTGTTGTTATTCACCAGAGGCATCCTGCCAAAGGACACCCAACAATTGAAGGTAAATTTTACCTATCATCATGTATGTTTGAAAATAAACATATTGATCAATAGTTTGAAGTTCAAAGAAGCTGTGAAAACTTTAACAAACCTGTAGAGTGTCTTTCCAATCCAGACATCATTGTTACCACCATACTGGTCTAGGTATGTTCTCGCCTCGACACGTGGCAAGCTCGCATACCAGGGAAAGTCTAATGTGTATTGTACCTATTGATCCAGTGCAAAATTCTATCAGTATCCATGAACCAGTAAACATTTGCAGGAGTACAAATATGCTAAGAACATTCTGAAGAAATTATGGTGTGAGCAAAAAAAAAAAAAAAAAGAACTGGATTACCTCTCCTGGTAGGTCCTTGGAAATGATCCATTTATCATGAAGTGTTCCCTGGGCTTCTCTTTCTCTCAGGAACTCATTTGAGAAACTCCTTGCACGCTGCAAGATGTCCTCCCCTGGAAAGCTTATCTGAGATGCTCTGTTGAGGTTGTACATCCCAGTGACTGCTTGTGTTGACTGCCCCACAAAACAAAAGAACTCCCCATCCTTCTCAAAATTCTTGAACACACCTGGATAAAAGAACAGGAATTATTTGGTGATTCAAGAAAGGTAAATATGATCCTGGTGATTAGTATCTTGATTAAAAGAAAGAAGAAAAAAAAAAAGCTCCATACTTGGTGAGACATTGTATCCATGGAGCCGTAGTAGGCGGAAAGCCATAGCTGTGTCATCCACATCTTTTACATTGGAGTTCCTAGCCCAGCAAATGCCATCTTCAGTCCAGTGCCTACAGAATGACAAAACAGGTTTCAGAGAAGAATAAAATCTGTTCATAAGGTTCCTAAATGAACTGAGCATCACCACAGAGAACAATTCAGGAAAGCTGCAACAAAAACCTGTTGACATAGTCCATGATGTGCTCAATCTCTCGCTGGAAGTACCGCGAAATCCCAAGGCGCTCCAGCCGATCAACCACCCATAGGTGCTCGAAGAGATCGACAGGGTAAACGTTGGGAACTGAAAGAAAATTGTTTTGTCAGAAACCAGATGATCTGAGATCAGCCGGCAAACAAACATTGCCACACCTAATTGCAGTGCAGTGAAATCAGGATTCAGGAATGACCGGATCTCTTACCTCCTCCGTCGAATTTCTTGACGATCCGGTCGATGTAGGCGAGGCATTTCCTGTCGCCGGTCTGCATGAGAGCGTAGGCAGTGGACGAGGGGGAGAACAGGAAGGATCCATCTCTGGATTGCAGCTTCAGAAGCCTCTGCCAGTCCAGCCCTGGCATCCCTTCGAGGCTATGCAGGATTGATGTTGGAACTATGTGCATCATGTCCTTTGGAATCCTACATATTGTGGCAACAAAACACCAACAAATTGCAAGCTGTTACTAGCCGTAACCATCGTTTAGAATATACTTTTAGGTACCAAAATTCTGGTGCATACATACACTAAAAGATATGATATATTCTGATATTGATAAAATTGATCTTTTAAGATAAACTAAATAACTTCTGATCACTGCACCAACTATGAATGTGCATGGCCAATCACCGCATCTTATACCTCTTGAGCTTAAGGTCTCTGTTAGCATATATGGCGTTGAGAGAAGGGTGATCATACGGGAAGTCGATGTCCAAGCTCCGAGCTGCCTCCACAAGAGAAGGGAACGCAATCTCAAACCCAATCGGCATCGTCTCCGGCTCTTCCTCTGCTAACCTCCACATGTTCTGCTTCAGAAAATCAAGTCCTGAACAACCCCCCCCCCCCCCCCAAAAAAAAAAATCAGAAAACATCATCGATCATCTCGCCTCACTTTGGAGACCGTAACTAATCACCTGCGAATTAACCAATACTCTTGCTGTCCTGACATTTTATATTGTAAGACTTTTTAGCAATATTTAGATTTATCTATTGATCATTGCATATTAGTTATATAAGCCACTTTGTTATTTTTAAGAAAATTCTAAAATACTATAACCTACTATATTTTTAGTGTAAAATTTCACACCTTCAGTTATATTTAAGTATGAAAATTTTAAATGTAAAATTTGGTTCGGAGAGGTATTTTCTCACGTACGTTAAAATTGCTCTGGTTATATATATGTCTTAGATTTATTAACGGAGACAGTAACAAATAACTATAGATAATCTGAAGAAGCTATAGCAAAGGCTGTAATTAATTAACATAGATTAAATCTGTAGTTACTAGTAGGCACTACCTCGGTTGCAGCTGTGTTGGTGGAGGGACCATTTGGTGAGGGCGACGACGCAGGCGAGGGTGTTGATCACGCGGTCGTACGCCGAGAACACCACGCCGTCGCCCCACGACCCGTCGGCGAGCTGCCTGCCCACGATCCACCGCACGGCGCCCGGGAACTCCGGCCCCTCGCCGCCGCCGCCCTCCAGCCGCGGCACCAGCGCCACCCACGCCGTGTCGTACGCCGACGCGGTGATCGCGCCGTCCTCCATCGACGCCAGCGCCGACCTCACCTGCTCCACCGCCGCCCGCAGCTCCGCCGCCTGTCCCCAAGAGAACGAACAGCAAATATATCTATTAAAACGAAGAACAAATCAAATGCTGTTAGGTCAAAATTGATGCGAAAGATTCGAATTTGATGAACTCGCATCGTTGATTTGCTGGTAGTCGTCGAGGTCGCGTGATTCGTCGGGCCATTTTGTGATCCTGCTCTCGTGCTCGATCAGGTTGGTTTGAAGCCCTGCTGGTGATGCATGGTTAGTGAGTGATTAGTAGAAGAGGATGGGGTACATTAAAACACGTTACTCGTAGGAGAAGTTATGCATGTATCCACATTTTTATTATCTAAATAATTGCATCCACAACTTTAGGTTTTGTGATAATTGATAGATCATGGGACGAATGAATTAAATAATACAAAGTCGAAGAGCTTTCTTAGAAAAGTCTTCCAACAATGTTTTAAATATATATTTTTTTAAATTGGTGCTTTTCATATTGTGCCAAATTGCACACTTAACCAGGTTATTTTTATCTTAAGCAATTTTTGTAGTGACATGATGGGGACATATGGAATTTCAAAAAGAACATTTGAGTTTATTTTACTAAATCTAAACTTTTTTTTTGCAAATCCATACTACATCCCAAATTGCTTAAATCAATTAAAAGCAGTTTTAGGTTCTAATATATCACTGATTGAGCTCTCCTGCGCTGAAGATGAGTCAGAGAATGCAAGCTATCTGACTGAAAATTTCTAAAATTTGAAAAAAAGAGAAAAAAATGAAGAAATGCAGGCTAAATTTAAATGACTTTACTAAATAGAAAAATCAAACTAACGTGAGGATGATCGAAAGACCTAATTTTTGGAAATTTCAGCACGGAATAAAAAATTGAAGTGTCGTGGCAAAAAGCTAAATAATATCCGTCCGAGAGATAATTTATACTTAAAGTTTGAATTTAAATTTTTAACCACAGATTTGAAGTTGATTTTAAAGTCTTTCACCGAAGTTTGTTTTCAAGTCTTGACTTTTATATCGCATATCGCTAAGAATATGTATATGATGATTTTATTGATAAATTATTTTTGTCAAATATGCCGTTTGGTAAACAATCACACCTTTGACCGTTTCATGACACTGACCCCCAAAATCTAGACCTGGCTCTGCAGTGCTAGTCTGAGGTGGCAAATCTACGACACAAAGTCATGTCCTAGCCCCAGCCAGCCGAATCTTTTGAGCCGTTTTATTCGCTAACCAAATTGATCGATCTGCTGGCCATTTGTCGAAAGGGAACATGCCTTACAAAGATAACAAGGTCCCGGCTCCCGAACAAACACACATCAATAAATCTCTTTTTTGCTAGATACAGACAATCTTAAGATTCCGTAATTAAAATTCAGCGATAATTTTCGCTCAAGAAGCAAATAATTTCACTATATAATAATCTCTACCCCTGCCGGTCAACAACATTTGACAGCTACTGTAAAGACGTTGTAAGTGATATGCCAATTATATTGATTGTGACATCGTCCTATGAATGTATTTGCATGAACACTATGGATGGATACCCTGCATAAGCTACAACACTAGTCACAAAAGTAATTTTTTTTAATCTTGCTTGTTCTGTTTAATTTGTATCAGATTTGTCTAGAGCACATGGATTTTATGAGATGTGGTTTGGAGATGAACTTCCAAAAACTGAATTAATTAAATTGGATATAAAGTAGCAGCATGCATGTTTTCATCCAGTTTTATTTATCATATACAAGTAAAGCCATGCATGGTTCTTTTATGTGGATATCACATAAGATTGTTGT